>NC_062226.1:47072380-48469191 GCF_902686445.1 Sciurus carolinensis
GGAACATTTGGGCAGCATGTAAGGAAACATAATTTTCACAAGCACAAGAGAAAGCTGTGAAAATAGACTAACTTAAAGGATTTGAACAATTGGGTAAGATGAAATGGTAAGTTTGCACTCAACTCAAAAATATAAATTATGTAAGCATAGGAAGTTCTAAAATTGCTCATACGAAAATTGTAGTAATAATAGGGGTTTATTTGATAGAGAGGATAGGTGGAGTTAGAAAATAATAGATAATAAGGCAAGTGTGAAAATACTTGGAGATCCATGAAACTAAAGTTTAAAAACAACTGAGAACTAAATAAGGTTATTAACAAAGACAGGGCAAATACTAAAGTTAACTCACTCATTCATCAACCATTAAGCAAGCAAGAAAATTAATATAAAGCAAGGAAGACAATATAAAAGTGCACAATAAAATTCTTCCATGAACGGATATGTAGGTCAAAAAAATTAAAGTTCAGGGTTATGTTGATACAAGGTTGGGAGCAAGGTGCCCAGTCTAGTTGCATATTAGCACAACTAGTCTCTCTAGTTTAAATGACAATGGGGATGCATCTGGGTCCTGGAAACTCCTAAGACTTGTAGCACAGGGACAGTTATTCCAGGAGGCTCCCAGTTGGTGGCTGTACTTTGTTAGCTCTGCCAGGGAGATGGGGGCAGCCTGGGAGGTAGGACTAGCACTCTATTCCCCCACTAACCCAGATGTGTTACCAAGAGTTTCTCTCAAGAGAAACTACAATCACCACCACCACCACCGAGCTGCAAAAATAAAAGATTTTATGTTCCTTGATGGAGAATGTGGAAGGCCACGTGGAAAATGTGTACTAAACAAACAGTGGCATTATATCTGAATCCACATTGTCAGGGAAGATAAAAACACTTTCACTTACCTCTGTAGAACTTTGGGACTATGCCAATACTGGTTCTGCAAAAATATCTCAGAAATAGATAACACAGATGTTCTGGTTTTAGTTTGTCTGTTTGTTTTGGGTTTTGTCTGGTTTGGGGGTGCGGGGCATTATTTCATTTTGGCACCAGGGATTAAACCCTTAACCACTGAGTCACATCCTCAGCCCTTTTTATTTTTAATTTAGGGACAGGGTCTTGCTATGTTACTTAGGGTCTCATTAAATTGTTGAGGCTGTCTTTGAACTTTTCATCCTCCTACCTTGGCCTCCCAATCCATTCCGATTGCAGGTATGCGCCACTGAGCCTGGCCACACAGATGTTCTGAGGGAAAGCACATGAATTAGAAAACAAGACAGCAAAAGAATGGAATAGGGAAATGGAAGAATGATAAAGTATAAAGAGACTTAAAAAAGAAAAGGTATTTGTAAAAAGTTATTGATTCAAAAGAGATAAAACAGAAAAAAAATTAGAAGAGAAAGTGAGAAAACAAGGAAGATCAAGAAGAGAATAGGGGGAAGAAAACAGGAGGAAAGAGGAAGGGAGAAAGGGAGAAGGAAGCTCACACCATCACCCTGCACTCTAAAGGAATTTGCCTGGCATAACAGAAGTAGGCACCTTAACCTCATGTTAGAGTTCTTACCAAATAATGTTTCTCAACTGCTTTCTGTAAAAATACTGTCCCCATCCTCCGAGATACTTTGAGTGAAATTGGGAAAGTAGTAGAAGTGGTCTTTTCAAGGTACTCTTCATTGTCTCACAGGATAGAAAAAACAATGGCTCCTCCAGGGAGGAGAAAGTCAGGGAATTTCATTGTGTCTTTTTTCTCAATCCATAAAAAATTGCCTATGTCTTCAACAGGGTCAGATAAAAATCCACTAAGTATTATACAAAAATTCAAATTTATATTCATAATAAAAGGAAAAAATAGGAGGTGAATTCTAAGAGTTTTAAAAAACAGAAGTCAAGGAAATGTTCAAGATTAATAGGGTCCACAACAAGTGAACAGGGAGATGGAAATATAAACAAACTGATTCAAAAGGCAATTTAAAATACACTTGGTTACATGAAAGATAATTATGAAAGAGGATGATAAATTTCCAATTGTTTACACCTTAAAATTTATTAAAAATTACTGAACTAGAACACTTGGATAAGAGAAAGTTGAGGGAAGAGAAACAAAGTGTTATCAGAAATAAAACAAAACCAGAAATTAGATTTTAACGCCTAAGCAATATATAGTGAAACTTTAGCAATATTTGGAATTCACAAAGAGACTAGCTGCAGCAAAAAGAGGCCTATCTGTGAACACCTTCTGTTTGTCTTGTGTTTTTCTTAAGAAAATCATCCATGTTTCTTAACAGAAGTTAATAGCATTACCTTATCTGTTCCTACTGATGAATGTTTTATGGCCAAAGGCAAGGATAGAAATGTTCTAAAGAAAAAAAACAGTTCACCCTATTAAGTGAACCATTGATACGTCAGAGACAAAGCAAGCTATGACATTGAAAACTAACAATTTAAGAATATAATCATAAATAATAATTGCTACTTTCTGAGATAATTATTCAAAGCATCCACAAGAAACACCTCAGGCATTGAACGTTCCTCAGGGCAGCTGGTCATCTCAATCCAAATTCTAGCTGTCATTACAAAGTTCTTTCAAATTGGAGATTAATAAGAAAATGATGCTGTCAAACTGACAGGAAAGAAAACAAAAGACTTATCCTCTTAGTTCTATTTTTTTAAAGTGATAAATTGTTGCAGAAACAAAAGAATTTCTCACTGTATTCATTTTTTCTATTACAGCTGTAAAATATATCAAAAACTTCAAACAATACAAATCAAGGTTTTTGCAAGGCTGGAGACTCTCAGGGATAAGTTGTCTCTTTTCTTTATCCAGATTCCAAGGATGATTGCCTCCCTTGGCTCATGAACTCCTTTCATTTTCTAAGACAGCAATGGTCAAGTCTTTCCTCAGGTAACATCATATGGATACTGATTTCTGTCTCCCTCTCCCACTTTTAAGGACCTTTGTGATCATATTGAGCCCACACAAATACTCCAAGATAATCTCCTATCTTAAGGTCAGTCAGTGAGCAACCTTAATTTCATTGGCAAAGTTAATTCCCCCTTACCCTGTAATGTGATATATTTATACGTTCTGGAGATTAGAATGGATGCATATTTGGGGTCCCTTATTCTGCCTACCACACCCAGATACACATCCATGAAATTCCTTTACATTATCCATTCAAGATGTGAATAGTTTTCTGACCTTGAAGTTTATAAAACCATGAAGGTTTTAAGCTGTTCTATATACTTACAGAGATAACAATGTATAGTGCTAGGTGTTCTAAAGTGTTTTATGTTTTATATATTTAATTCTACAACTTCCATTTGCACTTGACTTCGTGCTTTTGTTCAGCCCTACTTCATTTATTTTGAGAGGTACAGTACATCCCTGTGTCATAATAAACATTGTTACACATACCAACGTGTCCATGTGTGAAAGTTCTCCTAAGTAACTAAAAGTAGAATTACTAGATGCAGTTGCTCTCCAAGGTGTTTTTTGCCAGTTTGTTTCCATGAGCAGGACATTAAGATTTCCCTGTTCTCCAGATCCTTACAGAACTTTAAATGTTTTTCATACTCATGGGGCTAAGTCATGCCTCCCCACTACAATTCATATTTTGAAGTTAAAATTCTAGTGCTTAGAATGTGATTGTATTTGGAGACAGGGATCCTTAAAAAATTATGAAGTTAAACTGAAGCCATTAGGGTGGACCCTAATTCAATGACTGTTGTCTTTCTAGCACTTCTTTTTTAGTTTTAATTCTTTCTTTCCTGAATTCTGGGTGTTTTTCAGTACAACCTTCCAATAAACAAATTTCTTTTTGGACCATTGACATTTATTGAGTCTTTCCCATTTTGATTAATAGTTTAGTGATTTTTTAATTTCCAAGATTTATAATTCATTATCCTTAATGAATTATACATATTCTTGTTTAATTTCCACCAGTTTTATAGTTTCTTACTCTTTGTAAAAGGAAGGTATTTTTTCATTTATCTCATTGCATGGTTTAAGTTTGTTTCATGCTTTTTGTCTGTTCCATAAAATTAAGTTAACAAATTTATATTTCTATTCTGATTGTCATTACTGCTTAGTATTTTCATGAGTTTTAAATTTGGGGGGAGAAGTTTTAATGCATTCTTTTTAGTCTCTATTTATTCTTTGTCCTCTGTGTACACCCCTTTCTCTCCAGTAATTTGTCTTCCCAGTCCCTAACTTCATGTCAGAAACTAGGTCTTATAATGGGATTTGACAGCTTTTGCCTCTTGGTGAGTCTGAGAATATCACAGACTCAGTCAAACACTATTTGAATTTCTTAGAAGTTCCTCATCCTAAAATGATATCTATAAAAATCTTCCTTGCAGGACAAATAGCTTGTTAAATTCTATAGCCCACAGTCATTGATCTGAGGAGAGCTTTTTGTTGATCTGTTTTAATTTCCTTTACCTGTAAGACATTCCTATCCAAGACCCTAATCTCAAGCAGTACCCCTTAGTTCCCATCTGCCCTTTGCCTTCCCTCCTTTCTGTGTGGAGAACTTTGAGTCACCTTCCCTTTAAAGGCACCCAATCCTGGCTGCACCATCTGTACTCTATCAAGAAGCCATTGTTTGAAATTATTTCCATGGGTAGAGTTTTAAGGAAGAAGCAATGCATAAATAGCTTGAATTTATGCATCTATTTTATTTTCGTGAAACAATTGATAAAATTCCTCCATTTTCTCATTATGCAAAACCATTCAGGAATTAAAGATACAATATAAAAGATCCCACAATCCTGTGTGAAATGATGTTGGTAGAATTTTTTCCTTAAAAAAGAATAATCCATTTAAATCAGTGATTTTCAGAATTTCAGAGTTTTTAAATAGCCTAAAGATCATGTTTAAAGTATGAAATCTAGATCCTAATTTCCAAAGTTTCTGATTTTGTAAGTCTAGAATTACACCATGGGGGGTGGAACAATTTTAGTGCACTATAGATGAGAACCTACAAGGATGATTTTAAAATAACACAAAGTTCGACCTTAACTCTAGTGACTGGTTTTTAAAAACCAACCTGTTCCAAAGCCACATGCCTTAGAGCAAAATAAGAGCAAAAGATCTTTTTTACTGGAAAAGTCTTTTTTTCCTTGCCTCTTAGAGTTTCTATTTTTCTTTTAGTTTATGTAGTCCCCGCCCCTGCAAAAAAGTTGGTTAAGTATAAATTAAATCTAGCAAAACTGACGAGAAATGAGATTGTAAATCTCATCTTGATCATAAATGCCCCGTTTGCACTTCTTACCAAAATGAGACACTTCTTTTTTCATAATGACTGCTTCTCAGTGTTTAGTGAAGTTAAAAATAGCCCTCTTCCATGGATGGGTAGGTGTCCTCCATATTTTGAATCACTTAATTTTTTTTTTTTATTTTTAAAAATTTTTAATGTATAATAGCAGTGTTAAAGGGAAGGGCTATATTAGGTGCAATGAAATATATTCCAGCTTAAAGGTCATTGATTTAGGTCAGAGCAGAGAGAGAAACAGTAATAAATGCTAAGCTGTGTCGAAAAAGTCAAAGTGACTGACTAATTACTCCATACCCTTCTCCTCCAGCCTCACATTTAGTGAAGCTCTGTAGTTTAGTACCTTAGTACTGCCAAAGCCAATTACCAAAGCCAATTTCATGCATGGACAGCACTGAGTTTTACCCTCTCTCTTCATTCTCCGCCCTGCTTAAGCCAGAGAAAACGTATTCCTAAGTTATTCCAAATTCAAATATATAAAGGAGCACAAATACTAGGCTTCATATTTTAAAATATTTTGCTATCACTATGGCTCATGTTTCACCAAACCAACCTGGATGTAAGGTGTGGTTGCTTATTGTGGGTTATTCCACATTGAGGACAGGCAGGTTTCAGAAAGGACATTAAACATTCCACCCATGGAAGTGAGAAAAAAACTAATGCCACAGGAATGAAAATGTCAAAAATGGTTTAGAATAAAAATAACTTTATAAAAAGGAAACCAGGAGAACCTCCTTTAACATTTATTTTTATTACATATAACTATGCAGGATTAATAGGGCAGAAAATAATTATTTCTCTGGTCCCCAATAAAACATATGAGCATATTTTAATAATACAGAAGACATAAAGAAAATGGAGAGGCTTACACTACAAGAATTTGATAGCTTTATGAATGTTTTAATTATCTTGATTCCTTTCCAAAATCAAGACAACTACTTGGAATTTTTAACCAAGAAGATATGTCATTCCTCTCTAGAAAGAAGTATTGATGTTTCCAACTTTTCTAAACAGAAAGCAAGATAATCACTGGATCAAACTTAGACATGAAGGGGTTTTACACAGTTTATTAAAACATGACATTATATCAGAGTTTATAGGTTCTTTCCCTGAAAGACTTACATTGATTTTGGATGTGAAAAAACTGATGTGACATGATAGAATTAGGTGATGGGAATTTAAAACATACTCTTAAAATCTGAGTCAAATAATGAGCCTCAGCTACTTTGTAAAGCCAAGAACTGAACAGGGCATCTTTTTTAATTCTAAATCATGTCTTCCTCTTATTCCAACATGAATGTCCTGCCTTCTGTCCCTTGAGTCCAAATTAAAAATTTTTGACACTAGGTAAAATTCTGCCATACATAGCTAGAAGTAATCTCTCCCTTGCATGAAACACAACAGCAATTTATCCATATCTCTGTCTCTTCACAGACTCAAAACTTATTAGTCTAGTATTCTAGTTATGTTGAATAAGTGATAGTAAGTAACCTCTGCTAGAAGGCAGTTTTGTTAAGGGTAGTCTTTTTGTCATATCTTTATAGAACCCAATGATTTAAAGGCACTTCCTTCACCCTAGTAGGTTCATAATTAATATTTTTGAAAAAGTGAATGAAGACATGAATGAAACCATAACAGACTTCAACAAATAAGATATACATTTGACAAATAATCATAGGAAAAGATGTTTCACATCCACATGCGATCAGAGAACTTCAAATTAAAACAATAATGAGATATCCATGTATTAAAATGGTCAAAACCCAGAACTTTGATGAGTGCGCAAATATTGGCAAGGCTGTGGAGCAACAGGAACTCTCATTCACTGCTTGTGGGAATGCAAATGGTACAGTCACTCTGGAAGAGAGTTGGGCATTTTCTTGTAAAACTAAACATACTGTTACCCAATAATCCAGCAGCTGTGCTCTTGGTATTTACCCACAGGAGCTGAAAGCTTTTGTCCACACAAAATCCTGCACAGAGATATTTATAGTACGCTTATCCACAACAGCTAAAACTTGGAAGTAACCAATATGTCCCTTTGTCATTGAAATAAATAAATTGGACCATAAAATACTATTCAACACTAAAAAAAAAAAATAATAATGTCTCAAACCATGAGAAGACATGCAGGAAAGAAATGTATATTATCAAGTGAAATAAACTAATATAAAAATGCTACATACTGTATGAATCCAAGTATATAGCATTATGGAAAAGATCAAACTATGGATACATCAAAAACATCAGTGACTGCCAGAGTTAGGTGGGAGGGAAGGGATGACTAGGCAGAGCATGGAGGATTTTTAGGGCAATGAAAAAATTTTGTATACCAGTATGGTGTACACATTTATGAAAATTCATAGAATATGCAACACTAAGAGTAAACCCTACTATAAACTACAGATTTTGGTACCAATATGTTGATGCAGATTCATCAGTTGTCATAAGTGTGTCACCATGATGAAGGACATTGTGAGGATTGGGGTATTTTAGAACTGCCTATACTTTCCATTCAATTTTTCTGTGACTCTAAAACTAATCTAAAAAAAAACTTATTAGTTTAAATAAATAAACGATGTGAAGATCTAAATGAATGAAGCCATGTATCATGTACATAATATGAAGGTGCAGTGTTTTTGAAATATCAATTCATCCAAACTGATTGATACCCTCAGTATAATCCCAATCAATGCACCAGATATATTTTTTTATGAACCTCACTAGCTAATTTTAAAATTTATGTAAACAGAAAGAGTTGAAATTATAACTAAAAAGAATATTTTTTTTTAATTTAAGAAAAAGAAAGAATCAAAATTGCCAGAAAAATCATTAAAAAGAACAGCACTGGGTAACTTATACTACTATCAAGAGTTGCTACAAAACTATAGTAATTAAGATAATTTGATATCAGTGAGAGGATAGACAAGTAGAAAAAATGGAATAGAATAGAAGGTCCAGGTGAAAACAAATATTGCACTTGATTAGCAACAAAGATGGCCTGAAAGGGTAGCAGAGTAAAAAAAAGTTCTTAAATGAATGATGTTGGTTCAGTTGTGTACCACATAGAGACAAAAAATGAAACTTGGCACCTTCTTCACACTAAATATAGAAACCTATCCCAAGTCAACCATTGATCTACTTGTAACCTAGGAGGAAATATGGCATAGAAGAATATTTTTATGACATTGAACAAGAAAAGGTTATTTTTTATTGGATGAAAAGTCAAATCATGAAGAAAAGATAAGTAAATTTGACTACATTAAGTTAGTTATTTCTGTTGAATAAAAAATACCATTGAGTAAAAATGCAACACACAGATGAGAGGAAATGTTTGGTATAATATAAAACTCTCATATAGAATTCTCTTTCAAGAAAATATTAGAATAATGCTTTCTAAATAATTGAAATATTTCACCCTAGAAAATAATATGTTTAAATGACTGAAACTAATATGAAAAGTTGTTAACTTCAGTAATTATTAAGACAAAACAAATTAAAACCACAATAAGATGACACAATAGAACCACTAGATTTGTTAAAATTTTTAAATTTAAAATACCAGTGTTTGCAAGGATATGGAGAAGCTAGAACCCTCACACACTACTGGAGGATATGTCAGTCTCACATTGGAAGACAGTTTGGCATTATCTAATAAAGTTAAAGGTTTATAACCCAGGTTCATACAATAAAATTTATATACCTAAGCATATGCATAAGAGATGTGTATAAGAATATTGATGCTCATAATAATCCCAAGCTATGATAAACTCAAATATTTATCAATACATAAATTATAAGAGACTCATACAATGGAATATCATTAACAGCTATGAAAATTTAATAAAGTTCTGAAATATTCACCATAGGAGAATCCCACAAACATAATGTTGAATAAAGAAAACTAGGCACAAATGAATGTATAAATTTATAAACTGGAATGCAAGCAAAACTAATCTATATTTTGTAATTCAGAAATGTAGTTAATTTTGAAGTGGAAGCTGGAGGTAGTACTAAGAAGGGTCACCACCAACTTTTTCCTTCTTGACTTGATTGTGTTCATTTGTGACCAAAACTTAATTTTTGCACATATGTTATCCTTCAATTAAAATTGTAAAATAATATCCCCATTTTATAATCTACTAAACTATTCTGATTAACCAATATTTAAAATGATAATTTGGGCATGACTTGTTGAAGTGAGTTCATATATATTCTTTCTTAAATGCATATGAAGTTTTTGCTTAATAATCACTTTCTTTGTTAATAATCAGTTTCTTTATACCTACTATTAGACTAGCAAAGAGTGACCATTAAGCTTACCAATTTATAATTTCTATGGTCCACTCTTCTTGCCATTTTGGAAATTATTTGTGTTTTTTCTGATGGCTTTTTCAGTGCTTATAATTAAAAGAGTCAGTGATAATTGAAAGAACAGATCCAATATGCAGGGATTTTTAAAAATACAGGAGTAAAAACTAAAAAAAGATAAAAGTAATAACTACAAATACAACTACAGACAGACTTTCTGAATAAAAGTAAATAAAAACGGGAGTCTAAGGTTGACCATTTCTGAGCAACCATATTCTATGAAAAAAATAAAAGGCAAAAACTCAAATACCAACTCATACTTTCTAATTCAAAAGTTACAGGGGGAAAGGTTATATAAATATCTAGGTAGATAAGAAATACAATTAAAAGGTTATCTGTAAGGGACAGAAAATAGAGGCCTTCCCATATCTAAACAACATAGAAGGCAAGAAAACAATGGCTAAGAATTGCAGTCTTGACTCAGTAGAAGAAAGATTCTTCCCCAAGGATTCTCTTCTAGTTGGGCTGTTACTGCTGCCAAAGAAACAAAAGACATGGTTAGATTACAAAACTGACAATACATTATCCAAGCCCCCTACCTAAATGCCTATTCATGACACACTCCATCTTACCAAGAATCAAAAGCAAGAGCTCTCGCCCTGTCAATATTCACCCAAATGGATGGAATTGGAGAATATCATGCTAAGTGAAATAAGCCAATCCCAAAAAAACAAAGGTCACATGTTTTCCTGATACATGGATGATGATATATAATGGAGCAGGGGACCAGGGTGTGAGAGAAGAATTGAGAAACTTTAGATTATGTAGAGAAAAATGAAATGGAGGAGGAGGGTATGAAAAATGGTGGAATGAGACAGACATCATTACCCTATGTATGTGTATGATTACATGAATGGTATGAACTACATTGTGCATAACCATAGAAATGAAAAGATGTACCCCATTTGTGTACAATGAATCAAAATGCAGTCTGTGAAAATAAAAAAGTAATTAAAAAATATTCACCCAGAAATGAGACTACTAGATCATTATAGTTCTATTTTTAATTTTTTTAAATTTTTCCATATTTTTTCTATAATTTTGTGCTAATTTACATTCTCACCAACAGTGTACAAGAGTTCCTTTTCTGTACATCCTCACCAACATTTGTTATCTTTTTTCATTCTATTAATAGATACTCTGACACATGTGAAGGTATCTTTGTGTTAGATCTACATTTTCCTAATGACTAATGACGTTGAGAATTTTTTCATATATCTGTTGTTCATTTGTATCTTCTTGTGAGAAATGTCTATTCAGATCTTTTGCTCATCTTTTAATCATGTTATCAGAATCTCAGAGAGGTATTTGCACTCTGGCATTTATTACAGTCAAGACTTTTTATTCAATTGCCAAGATATGAAATCAACATGAGTGCCTATCAACAGAAGAATTGATAAAGAAAATGTAGTCTATATATATGTATTCCAACATTGCATACACACACACACACACACACACACACTAATTATTCAACCTTAAAAAGGGAGGAAATCAGTGGGACTTGATGGTACCACCTATAATCCTAGTGACTGGGGAGGCTGAGGCAGGAGGATTGCAAGTTCAAGGCCAGCCTCAGCAATTTAGGATGGTTCTAAGCAACTTAACAAGATAAAGAATAAAAAAGGCTGGGGATGTGGCTCTGTGGTTAAATGCCCTAAGTTCAATCCTCAGTATCAAAAAGAAAAAGAAGGAAACCTTATCTGTGAATCTGTAACATATGACACAGTCTCACTTAAGTGTAGAATCTAAAAAAGTTCAGCTTATAGAAGCAAAGAGTAGAATAGTAGATGCCAATGTTCCAGGATGGGAAAAAAAAATGAAGAAATGTCAATCAAAGGACACAAAATTTTACTTTAAAAAAAATGAATAAGTTCTGGAGAACGAATTTACAGCTAGGTAGCTACAGTTAATAGTGGTATTATATACTTGAAACTTGCTAAGAGAGCTGATCTTAAGAGTTCTTACCACACAAATTTTAAAAAATATATTAACTGTGTAATGTTATGGATATGTTAGTTAGCCTATGTGTGCCAATCATTTCATAATGTATACATCAAGAAATTACATTGTACACTTTCAATATATACAATTTTTGTCAATGACACCTCAGTAAAGCTGGAAATGAATGGAAGAAAGGAAGGAAGGGAGGAAGGAAGGAAGGAAGGAAGGAAGGAAGGAAGGAAGGAAGGAAGGAAGGAAGGGAGGGAGGGAGGGAGGGAGGGAGGGGGAGGGAGACAGGCAAGGAAGGAGGGGTTCAAGCATGAACGATCTGCAGATGTAGAACCCTATAATGAGGGCATTGTTGCTACTTGAACCACTGGTGTCAAAAGAGTGACTATGGGCCAAGGGGCTGTGCCTCAGTGGTAAAATACTTACCTGGCATGCATGAGGTGCTACATTCAATCCCCAGCACTGTGAAAAAGAAGCATTACTGAAATTATAGTGAATTCAAGTGAAATTTTCAGAAATAATTCTTCAAAGAAAAATAATATAAAAGTAATTCAAGCATTTTGGAAACTTTCGAAAGTAGCAAGTGTGTTTTCAATCATGTGTCTCGCTTTACATATCATGAGTAGGAACAGGAGTGTGGAGACAAATGAACTTGACTCTAATCCATCATTATTACATTCTAACTATGATAATTGAAGCAAATCACTGATCTTTCTGGATTTCTGCCACCCCAACTATAAAATTACCACACTATCTGAGGGATTAAATGAACAGACTAAAACACTTAACCATAGTAGATCTTTAGTAATTAAGAGTTCAAATTCTCTCTTCTCACTTCATGGATTCTTTCTTCTAAACAGCAATCCTTTTCAGTCAACTGACTAAACATCTTTCTCATGTCCTTTCCTCCTCTACATCCTGGGTCAGGCACTATTCTTCCTCGTCACTCTTCCTCATTTGTCCTGCTTCCTATCAGAACCAGGTGCTTAGAGGCAACCATTGAGTAAGTACCTCTCAGTTTTCTT
This sequence comes from Sciurus carolinensis, assembly GCF_902686445.1. Classification (NCBI taxonomy): domain Eukaryota; kingdom Metazoa; phylum Chordata; class Mammalia; order Rodentia; family Sciuridae; genus Sciurus; species Sciurus carolinensis. Next base: position 47,084,994 of record NC_062226.1, read on the forward strand.
TGAATGACAGCAGAGCATTTGCCATGTAATATGTAGTATCTGCAAAAATAATAATTATTTTTCACATCATATGTGCTTATTATTCTTAAAAGTCTATCTTTTCTGTTCAAATGAAGTTAAATCCTTCATAACAAATTTGTGATTATGGAAATTCCTCATAATGTATATATTTTACACTGATTTAAAACTAACAAAAACTCAGATCATCTACCTTGCACAAAATTCTAGAACTCAGATTATCTCTGTTTTCAGTAAAAGTGTTTCTTCAGATATAATAATCCCAAATTACAAAAAAAAATTTCACCAATCTTTATACAAATCAAAAGACTGACACTCATAGCCTTTTATAGTAAATAGGAAAACTATAAAACTAAATATTTGAGTAATGCTTAGGGAATATTTAATTTACAAATGTTTGTTGATAAAGAGTATACCTGACATTGTACTTATTTTGGTATATCCATTTGATTAAGTTAATTGTAGAAATTTCATCAATATCATAATCTGGAAGCTCATTCCAAACAACAACTAGAGAAAGCCCTACTTATTATGATTGATTATTATGTCAAAAACAAAAAGAAACATGTATTTGATAACATCAAATTCATCTACAGATTCGAGTTAAACTGCTATTTTCATAAAGTACAAATCATAAGTTGGTGATTTTTATAATTATAGAAAAACAATTTTTCATTTTCAGAATCTACCCCAAGACTCTACTACTCTCATGAATTTTTGAAAAGGATTAGTCTTAAATTAATCTTTCAAAGCACTGCTCTTAAGCAGAATAAAGAATCGACCAGCATTCATGCTTCTCAAAAACTCACATAATGACTCATACCTTTGCTCTCTGAATCCTTTCCTTTCTGACCTCCTGATGCACAATAAAGGATAATTCACAGAACTTGAATATTTACTGGCAGTAGCTTATTCAGTTAATTTGAGCAAAGAGTGAGACATCTCATTTTTATAGAAAATAGACACCATGGTTACATACTCTGGCACAAAATGACCTAATGTATTCTGTTGAAATAAATACAACTGAACCAATGATCTACATGGCTTTGAACACAAAATAAATACCCAAATATTTACTATTTTAATATATTTATTATTAGCACCTGTTCTTTTTATTAGGGAGGTTTCAAAACATGTTTTTCAGACATTGCTAAAAGCTTTGCTTCTTCCATTTGAGCAACTTGCATCCAAAATCACAAACAGAGAGTACTGTCAGGTCTTCTGGTTATATTGAGATAGCTCATGGGAAAATACAACCCATTCTTCAAGAGCTCAACTGTAATGGCTAATCTGAATTATCGACGATTGGATTAAGAGCTGCATAAGATTAAGAGGCTTCTGAGTGTGTCAGTGAGGGTGTGTTTCTAGGAATGATTGGGATAGAAAACTGAAGTGGAGTCCCACCCTATGTGTGGGCAGCACTGTCCAACAGATTGGAGGTTTGGGTGAAATAAAAGTTGCAAGAACCAGGAAGGAACAACAGATGTAAGTTTGATTCTTCTTGAATGTTTTTTTTTTTTTTCAGTATGAGTGTACCTTTTCCCCCACATCTTTGCCAACATTTATTATTATTTGTATTCTTTTTGTTGTTTTATTGGTTGTTTTTAGTTATATTGATGGGTTCTTTTATTGCTGCTGAGATTGTGTGAGGACTTCAGACTCCAGCTCCTTCACTCTTCCAAAAAGGACTCTGCTAATGATTCTTGAGGGAGTTTGTAGGTCTTCAGTTCAGACTGGGGTAGTGTCATGGATCCATCTTGTTCTGAGGCTTCAGCATCTTGGACTACACAGTTCCTGGTTCCTCCAGCTCTGCAGACTGTAGACAGCCATTGTGGGACTATCCAGCTTTTATAATCCAGATATATCTATCCTTTTGGTTCTGTTCTTCTGGAGAACTCTGATTAATAAAACAACATTACCTGCAAATAACTCGACAATGCCCACTCTAATGGAAACCTTTCCACTAATATTAAATAAAAGAAGCAACAAAATTCTATTAGTTCATCTTAGCATCTTATTAGTCATAACAGTTTATTTTAATTATAAATCTTGAACTGAGTAAAGAAACTTTCACAGAGAAATTTTGAGGTGACAAAACTTTGCAAATGTAATATTGGAAAAAAGACAACACATAGAAAAAGTTCAGTAGTTGGGATAATCAGTAAATGATTCCAGAAAGAAATAAATGTGCTGAGTCAATTTTAGATATGTGTTTATACCCAAGAGGCAGAATTTTAAGTAAGCCAAAGCTAGTAAGATATTGTCAGTTGAGGATAATATAATACAATCATAACTCAGGGCAAATGCATGAGTTTGCATAATTTTTCCCATCACTTGTTGGATTAAAAATAAATAGTGATCTGGGTAGAAACTCACATTTCTACCTTTTTATTATTTTTAATCACAGTCTCTTCTGGTACCTCAATGATAAGAGAATTTTCTAAAGTCTTCCACATATTTCCATGAGAAAAGCTAAATACTGTATTCTAAATAGAATCTAATTTTCATCTCTGCTCTAATAGTTTATCATTAGTCATAAGCAATTGATTAGGGCATATCTATAAGAATATATTATTTTTAAAGCATGTCACAGAGAGAACAAATATGAAAGCAAGCAATTCAACTTGTGACACCTCAATGGCTAAGGGGAGAGCAAGCGTTAATGGAGCACCTCACCCTGGGTCACCAGTTTTCATCACAAGCAACTTAGTTGTAACTTCAGAAGTTCTCTGCCCTCTGGCGATGGTTTTGATACCGCCATTTACTGGTGACAAGTTCTGCTCCTTCTAATGTTGAAGATTGAACACTAGAGAAGCACGCCAAGGCAAGCGTATTAAGCAGGTTTTATTTAAAGGTAATAATACAGACTTCTCCCGGCAGGAAGAAGGGGGCCATGGCTGATGTTCTAAAGTCCCAAGAAGTGAGAACACCCTACATCTTTTATAGGTTAAAGTCTCTTGTTCTCCAGTTCTCTCCCCCCTTATCTCTCCTTCCTGCCTATGTGACTAGGCCTGATTTTGCATTAAGTGAGAAGCCATGGGCAGGGGGAGGGCCAAGGTGATTCAGGTAGGTAAGGGCCCAGGGGGCATTAATTAGCAGCTCCATGCTTGCAGTCCTTGATAAAGGCAGGTAAATTTGGTAATCAGTGGGCTCTGGAGATCCTTGACATTCCATTCTTCCAGGAAAAATCTCCAACTTCCAGAGGCCGATGGCTTCATGGCTTCATTTCCTCGATTTGACCCGATCCCCTATTTCTACACTAACTACCTGTCCTTAATTCTGGCTTCAGTTTGATGACCTGTGAGAAGTGAGTCGCTCTGTCTGTTCCCTGGGTATAGGTGTCCAGTCAGCCCTGATGGTTATTTGGCAGGCTCCTCAGGGCAGACCCAATACTAAATGAGCACAGAGTAGGGTGCTCTTTCACACTCCGACAGTGACTTCTTCCAAAACAGGGTGGAATTCACTGATCCCTGAAGAACTGAATGAAAAGGGAATATTATCATTGTCATCCATTAGCCATATTCACCATAATGTGCAACAGGTCTCAAAAAAAATCAAACTTATGCATTGAATATTGTTAATCGTCGAGTGCTGTATGCTGTCTCTGGGAAGTAGATCATAAATGCTCCTGTCACCAAAAGTGTCAAATGTCTGAGGTGATGAATGGGTTGTCTGGCTTGCTTTGGTTGTTCCACATTGCTTTCAAAATTTGTAGCATCACTTTATACCCCATAAATATGTACAGCTATAATTTGTCAATATAAAATTTAAAAAGGAAAAGAATGACTACGAATTCAACAGAGGGAAATTAGAACTCATGTCAAATGGGCATAAAGGCCTCATCACTTTCCCCATTTTCAAAGTAACCTTTTTGAATTAACCAATTTAGATCTTGTGAAATTCATATAATTCTTTTCTTCTATAATTATGATTTTATAGGAATTCCTCAAATTTCTCTCGAGAAAATAAAATGATAGTCTATGGTCATATGCTTCAGCTATTCTAATCCTTTATTCATTATAAATTCATCATTCCTTCTTTCAAACAATGCTTAACACACACTATTCTTTTCTTGAATAACTAAACATGTAAGACATATAAACATATTGAAGTTGAGGGGAAAAGAGTCTGGGATATATATCTTTCTCCTAATATTCTAGTGCTACTCCATAAACAAATAATAAGTGTGCAATTTGAATATATGTTTCCTTATAAATTGAGAAAAAAATATGGCAATAGAAAGGTATTAAATTTTCTAAATTTTGTTCAAAAATAATTAGAATAATTTTAAGAGATTTCTCCAAGTAAACAGAAAAGTTCAAATCAATAAAAATTAATTTAACATTTTCAAAGCTCAGAATGTTTTTCATCCTGCTTTCTTAATTTTTTTAACTAGTAAATAATTGTAGACTCTATTTCATATATCCCCGAATTTCAGAAGAGAGCACAAGGAACCCAGCACTCAGTTAACATACACAAACAGACCAGGACCTTTTTTTCCCCAATATTGATACTATGGGATGGGATAACAGCTGTTTCATAAAGTTTCTAGTTTGAAAGATGTATTAGAAACCAAAGTGCATAAGGTGGATAAAATTGAATCCAGAAAACAGTCAATTAATTCCTACATTAAGGTACATTACAGAAAGCTTTTATTTTATGGATATATCCACCATAGTATACAACAATTACCAATTTTTTATGTTTTAAAAAATCTCCACTGTCTAATAAAAAGGTGATTTTGTAAAATGCTACTAACAGCATTCTTGTCCAGACTGGATTCATATGGATTGAATCTTCTATTTAGTTGTACATTTTTCTTTCTGAAATGTATAAACCCGATTACAAATCACTGCTGAGTGACATTCAGAAGATATTGCAAGGGCGTCTACCGTACCTCTCTTGTCAAGTGTGTTTCAGTGGAAGGATTATTGATGGAAGCCTGAGACACAGATGAAGAGAAATTAGAGCTGTGAGGTATAGAATTGCAGAAATTGCATCTATACAAACAGCTGAAAGCAAGATGATATTCTGTTCAAATGTTTCCTATTTCAAAGAACTCTCTAGAGTCCCATTTCCTCCTGACAAGTACTAACAGTGCTTACAAGTTTTCTTCAACCCGGAGAATTGCTCAAATTAAGAAAATAGTTTTAGTTAAAAAGAAAACTGCATCAGGACTTGAAAACTATGGAACAAAACTTGGAAAGGATTCTGTCAGACAACACGATCTCTTTCTCTGATGTCTTAATATGTAAAATGGAATGATGAAATAACTGGCTCTTACTTAATTGTGTAATACAAGAAAATTATTTTAGCCAGTCATAAGCAAGAACCATAAAATGCTAATATATCGTTCACAGATAATTCTAAAATACTAGCACTGAGGAAGCACAGTTCATACATTTTAATAGATAAAAAATTATAAATGTCTTTCTCCCCAAAACAGTTCACTTCTTCATATTACTATACTTGTAACATTTTTTTGCTAATAGCTAATTACAGAATTTTCCAAAGTGTGTTTTCCAGGTTAGTAACTCAACAGGATGTTTATAAAAATACCTTGACAAAGGGGTTCGTCAACCATTCCCTATTAAGTTGATTTTTACTGCAGGATTTCCTGGAGTTTTTAAAATGCAAATGTATATTGTGATGGTTTGTAGTGGGAATGTAATGTACATCATTTCGAACTTTATTTGACAATGAAAATGATTTTATTTTCCATGGAATGACTCTGACTACTTTTCTAAGGGTATATATAACAATTTTGTAGGCTTGGAATTGAGATTATGAGCATAGAAAGTTACTGGCTGTTTTCCCAAAGACCAACATCACCAGTTATTTGACTTTATGGGAAATATTCAGCAGGATAAAAACATTTTGTCTCAGCGACTGCAATTTTATTCCCACTTTTCCACATCAGCTCTCTCCACTTCTGTCAGTCACATTAGCAGGCTTACTATCAGTCAGGTAATCATAGCGTATTCATGTAATCACAGCTGCTCATGCTGACCACTCATACCAACATGTTCTCCTGAAAACATACCCTAGACATGAAAAGTAACATTCTTTTCCATTTTTTATAATGGCTTCTCTTATTTGTGTTTGCAACATACTATTACTGTGCTGAAAGACTGTTACTTATGTCCCATAAATCTATCTGCCTTCTCTCAGTAGTTGCCTTTCATGTAATGATCAAAAACTTTCATCAAGTTCTATTTTACTGAGGAAAAATGTGCAGATTTTCTTTTTAAAAAGAAGTCCAGTTTTACTTTACTTTTTTGTCTATTTAACAAATAGTTGAGAGTTGAAAAGTCTACCCATTCAGAAATAAGAATTTGATCCCACTGAACATACGCTACACTCATTTGCTTGGGAAACAGAACCATTACTGATATGACTGACACTTTGTACTCACTTTGGTTGTTTGTGATGACTTCCATTTAATGAGCATCTACTTTGTACAAGAGACATTGCTCAGGAGTATACATGTATCATCTCAATAGATTGTCACAACATCCTGAGCCAAGGTTATTATTAGCTTCATTTTATAGATGAGGAAACAGCCTCGCAGAAAGTAAGGTTATCATCTAAAATCACAATTACAATCTGAGCTTTCAACCTACATCTATCTTACTTTTAATTTGCTAGTCTTCCCAGGATATTAAGCAGACATCTACATCATTGAGCAACAAACTCTTAATAAAGGAATAATCACTCACTATCAATGCAAATGGAAGGATCTTTCCCATTCCCACCAGAAGTGCCCTTCTTACTTCTTCTACCAGGAAACAAAGCATTTAAACTTGTATGAATATGGGTCTGAATTGATGGATAAATGGAATCAAAAACTGAAAGTCCCAAGATGTACTGAGTATGGTGGAGTGACATATATTCATTAGTTCTTAGAGACTCTGCACTCAGCTTCTTTTAGAGACTAATGAACTATACTGCCCCTTGTAATATTATTGATGGTGCTTTTTTTTTTTAAACATAGTACAGTATGTCCTTATAAAAGCACTGAAGTCTTATATAAAGACTCCTCCCTCCAGACACTGGTTCATAAATCTTGGTTGTGAAGTTAGGAGAATTACTGTGTGTAGGAAATGCTCCTTGATCGGCAAGTGCGCTGACTAATCAAACTGTGTGTTATCAGTGTTAATAATTAGGCAGAACTGAAAGGTCATGAGAGAGAAAAGCAGCTGAGGTTACTATGACATGAATTTGTTAAAGATCTTCCCATTGAAAGAAACAACACTTATCAAATGTCAAATATGTTGACTATGTGATGCCTTAATTCATTTCTCTGCTTCACTCAATCTAGCAGGCCTTTGCCATGCCATGAACGAGGCAATCTATGTGTTTGAGAATAATCAGACTTTAGTCCTGAGTATCTGAGGTTTTTCTGTAAGAGACTGAGAAGTTTCTGTTAATCAGTATAAAGGAAAACTGAAACAGAAACTAATATTTATCAAATACCTACTATGTTCCAGGAATTCTGCAGTTACTTTGAACACATGATTGTATGAGTCCTCACAGCTATATAAAATAGGTGTTCTGCAAATGAGATTTACTAATGAACTGAGGCCCTTGCTCCCTAGATCTATCAATTTGTATGAAGTTCAGCCAGGGTCAAAACAAATTTGCTGGCTCTGACAACTGTGCTTATTCCATTACCAAGACTGCCTCTCTTGCATTATTTTCATGCTCTGACCATTCTATAGAATCAAAGGATGCTTTAAAAACTGACGGAGACCCTAAGAATCTCCTAGTTAACACCTCAGTTCACACACAAGAATACAGAGACCCTCAGAGGATACAGAAAAACCAAATAAAAATTGTCTTGGTGCCAGAATGATTTTGTTTTTGTCTTCTTATCACTTCTCATAGGATTCCTTGCTGACATGATTTGTACTTTTAAATGTACAAATTTTCACAAATCCACAAGATGCCATTCATATTGCTGTACCCAGAACCCCAGATCACAGCTGTTTCTCTCCTAGTGTATGCATGCTTTTAAAATACAATTGCATTAAAATTTCCATTTACTTAGGAAAGAGTGAACATGAAAAATTATTTGTATTAAAACAGCCAAGATCAGAAATACATGCATAAGAGTACCACAGGAGTTAAATCAACGTCTCCGGCATTCTTCTCTCTGCCTCAACTCAACCCCATCCTGAAACTCAACCTACTTTCAGTCATCTTTGAAAATCCTGTTGTGTTACATTTTTCCTGGTAATGCTCCTTGAGGATCCCTTCACCATACCTCCCCTCAGCACACACACAACTCCTTCACCCTTTGGTTACTTCAGTCATTGTGTACATGATCCTATTGTTCTTCTTACTGAACTACATTTCAGTGTGTTTTTTTGTCTGCTCACCTTGATTGTTATGTAACGCAAATATAGTGTATTCACCACTATGTAATCAGAAACTAATATAATATTTGGACATACCGGTGCTCAGTATGTGTTGAATTGGATTGGTTTGAGTTGAACTGAATGGATTTTAATGTAATTGGTTGCTGTCACCATCTAATCAATCTGGCTTTGCCACCAACAACCCAGTCACTTCAAGTCTTACTAAGATAACACAGCACTCTGAGTTTTTAGAACTACTTTACTAAGAAAACAGGAAGTCTTTGCAATCACAGGCATGACTCAACAGCAGGTTGACAGGGACCCAGCACAGGGCTACAGGTTGGCTTGTCCAAGATAGAATGCTCTCTTCACATTTTGGCCTGATACTTTAGCTGGATTAGGGTCTCTAGCACCAAGATGAGGTGCAGGGCCTGAAAATGAGACATACCACACATCTGAATCCAGAACAGGAGAGGAAATTCAAGATTCCAAAGAAAGCAATATTGAGGAATTCTATGTTTTGTTTTCTCACAATTATGCTGTCAAACATTCTTATCAGATACTTTTATGAAACTATTCTAAAATCTATTTTAATACATTTTGCTAATTTCTATTTCAAAAAAATAGTATGTTAAAAATATATTTTATGATTAAAATGTGTAAGTTCTTCAGTTAAACCACAGGCAAGTTTTATGAAATTCTGGTGATTACTGTGGTCACACCACGCAGCAAAGGGGGAACTGTTTTTATGTAGATGGAAAGCAAACACCTCATGGACCAGTGCCAGAGGAATACATATTTTTTTAAAAACTTAATAAAACTTGTAATCAAGCCAATTGTGGTGATGATAAACTAGGAAATTAGGCAAAAATAAACCCTAGGTATTGAATGCTTACAGTACAGAAATGATGATAGAGATTGTCTCCTGTCTATGACTCCAGAAGAAGGCATGTGTTTCTAGAATACCTAAGGTCAGAAAGATAGGATAGTGTCCTCCCTTTGCTACTGTTACTACCAGGGCACTGGGGGATTGATGGCTGCAACAAAGACAAGCACCTTGTAAATGAGAAATGTCTGTCCAGAAGGACATTATCCTCCACAGAAGTAAAGTTCCAGCACCATGGATCATATATCTTTCAGGCATTTTATAACATAGATGGATGGACATGAAACATTTCATACATATTTCAACTTCATTTCAAAACTGAAATTTGGGTAAGTCAGGGAGATATCTCAGTAAACTTTGGTATAAAACCAGAATGACTAGGTTGTAGCTCAGAAAAGTTAAGAATTTCTGACACACATATAAATACTTAAGAATGGTTGAGATACATAAATAATCCCTAGATATGTTTTATCAAAAACATACTCTTTAGATATAAAATTTAAATGTGCGATGGAAAAGTTTTAGTAAAGTGCTACCCTTTGACATTTTAAAAATATTTTTTAGTTGCGATAACTTTTCTGTTTTAAACCTGATGTTTCAAGCCATATGATTATAAAGATGAAGATGAAAATTTACTAATGATAGAATAAGTTATTTTCATAGTTAAGTTCCAGAAGAGAATAAATATCTTAATTTTGAATCTGTAGTCTTGGCATTAAAGTATACATGTCTCACCAACTCGGTGCATTTATTTAGGAGATAAAAAAGTAAGCCAGCAAATTGCTCAGGCATTTCCTTCCCTACACCCAAATAATTCAGTCCACTTCAACATATCTGCTAAGAAGAAAAAGGTACAAGTCAAATTCATAAAGTTTAATAATTTACTTTTTGAGAAAAAAAGGAAAATGAGATAAGGTATGTGATTTTTAAAAAAATTCTATTTGTTCTAATTAGTCGTACAGGACAGTAGAATGCATTTATATGTCTTGATAAATCATACATAAATGGAGTGTAATTTCTCATTTTTCTGACTATACATATTGTAGGATCATGAGGTAATAATGTCTGTTTCACTCTGCTATCCTTCCTATGCCTAGACCCCTTCCCTTCCTTTCACTCCCCTCTACCTAATAATAAAGTAACTCTATTGTTCCTTAGTTCCCCCCTCCCCACTCCCCGCATTATGAATTAGCATCCACTTATCAGAGAAAACATTTGGCCTTTGGTTTTGGGGGTTTGGCTTATTTTGCTTAGAATGGAATGTGATTTTGACTTTCTGAAAATCTATACCTGTGAAGATCAAAATAAGCAATTTTATTAAATAAATGTTTGGTTGAGATGCAAGAGCGTGGCAAGGACTGAGAAAGTTGTGACCTGACATACAGATTCAGGAAGATACCTGTGCCCGAGGTAACAGGTGAAGTCTTGAGTGAGTGGGAGAACTCCAAGGGTGAAATCCGACAGCATGGCCTTTGATTTTCAGACCAAGGAAGGTGAGAAGCCAGGCACACAGACTCAATGAAATACTGTAGCCACTATGTTTCACCAGGGCAGTGGTAGAGAAAGAGACCTTTAGACAGTCAATTTCCTCTTTATTGAGTCCATTTGCTGGGCTGGTTCCCTTTCTGATTGTTCTCACGTAACTTTTCAGCCACATACAACTTCTAAGTTGTAGAAAGTGTATGCCAAACTCATACAGGAAGAGAAATGTGATAATGATCTGGGCCGGTCGGGCAATGCCAAGGTACCAGAAGAGCCATGTCGGAGGCAAACCATACCTGAGGATAATTTTATTGTCTCCAATTTTTACTTCCTATAGGGCTAATATTTGGAATATTCTCTGTTAAAACTAACCAATCTTTTTTAAAGAATACCTAGAAATTTTAACATCTTTAATTTTGTCTTTTTTTTTTTTTTTCAAATAAGTATCTTTCCTTGAATTTGATCAAGAAAATAACCAGACATATGGAACTTTTGTTTTGGTATAAGATGAAAATCTCTCTCTTGATGCATTATGAGTACACACATACATACATGTCTTCCTTCTTTCTAGGTTCTTTCCCCATGATGATTGAAAAGTGAACCATACATCATCTGACATTTCTGTGGTTATAAATTTAAGCACTTATTCATTCATTCACTCATCCATTCGACAAGTACCTTTCCCTGTCATTATTGTAAGGCAATATCCTAGGTATATGAAAAACATGGAGTATCTCCCTCATGGACTTTACATCTAGCAAATACATATTTTCCCCTCAAGTCAGTAGATTCTGATAGAAATATAAGAAGAAAACACAAAAAGGAGGTATAGAAAGGATAAGACAAAGTTATATCTATATGGGAGAAAAACAATAAAACATTCTTTAAGATGTTTCTGTTGTTTCAAAATATTTTGTTCAGTTTTGCAGCAACATATGATTATGTTTGCCTCATTCTCTAATCAAAGATAACTGAGTAGACATATGTCAACGTAACTCTGGAAAACATGGGCAGGTTATATCATAATAGGTCATACAGCTTCAAAATGGCACCAGAAATATTAATCTGCTCATTGGACAAATACATGATGTTGTATTCTGATGTTGTAGGCATGCTTCTAGTCCTAGAGATCCAGCAGTAAACAGAATCCCAGTCAATAAGCACAGGCTTGGTGTTTGAATTGATGAACCAGTCACTGTCCCTTCTGTAGAAATGAGCTTTAAGCTAACGGAACACAGGTAGCCTTCCTAAGTAACATCACATTTTGACCCCTGTTTTTTAATATCCCCTGGTATAATAAAAACAAAGAATGCTAGGGTTGGAAGATATGTTGGAGATTATTTTCATTAATACTTTTTATTAATGGATGTGTAAATAAGGCCCGGAGGTACAAATTAACACTTGAAAATTATTCTCAAAGTTATGACAGAGACATTAAAAATATTCCTGTGTGTTGGTGTGTATGTGTACATGCATTGCTGAGAGAACAAGCAAAGACCATGCCTGCTCACAGAAGGTAGCCTCATCACTTCCCTAAACACTTCTCTGCATTTTCCCCAGTAATAAACTTGATGTCTTACTATTCAGAGCATTTCTCTCATTTAATGCTAATTTGCCTTTCAGCTTTTAGACTTGGCAAATGTTGAAAACACTTTCATCTCTTGATGTCCCTTCCATAAATTAAGACAAATCATTTTCTCCTACATTTCCCATAATACAGAAAATGAGAATCAAATGTAATTTTTAAAACTCAGTAAAAAAAAAAAATCCTTGAATTTCTTTTATGATTGCCTCTTTTTGGTCCTCTAAATAAAACAAGGCAAACTTCCAACACAGACAAGTTAATCTTTTATCCTGACTGCATTTAAAATAATTCAATCATATTCATCAATACAAAGATAGTGAGGAGCCCCCTTAGTTAGTCTCAAACAACATGAGATCATAAGCATACAAGGGAGTCATGTATTAGTGGTCATTAATCTTAATTTCAGAAATTACATTTGAAGATTTAATTCTTTCTTCCTATGTCTGGACAGGCAATAAGGAATAATCTTTTCAGCTCTAATTGCATTTGCTCCTATGACTTCATGAAAGAACAACTCTAGTCACTGTTTGCAAGAGGAAAAAAAAAATATATATATATATAATTCTCATTATCACATTATAGTTGTCAGTAACCTCAATAGCAAGGCCTCCATGGGAGATCTGAATATATAAATCAAAGTTTCTATCCTTAATAAAAGTCATAGTATTCATCAAGGAAATATTGATCATCTGCTATCATTACAAAGAAGCATGATACAGTTTCTCCCTCAAGCAAATTAACCTCTATTTAAAGATGAAAATTGTATTGTTTGCATAATAAAATGCCACTGACTCAGTGATTTAAAACAACAAAGTTTTATTTTCTCATCATTCTGGAGACTGGAAGTCCAAGCTCAGGGTGTCAGCAGAGTTGGTTTCTCCTGGGCCTTGCTCCTTGACTTGCAGATGGCCACCTTCTCACTGTGTCCTCACAGGGCCTTTTCTTTTTCTGCTCATTCCTGGATTCTCTTCATCTTCGCATAGGTCACCAGCTGGACTGGATGAGGAGCCACCCCATTGGTTTCCTTTTAATTTCATCACCTCTTTAAAGGTGCTATCTCTAAGTCGCACTATTTTTTGTTTGTTCATTTGTTTTTGTGGTTCTGGGGATTGAACCTAGTAGCACTTTACTACTGACCTACAAACACAGCCCTTTTTTCTCTTTTATTTTGAAATAGAGTTTCACAAAGTTGCCTGGAACATGCAATTCTGCTTCCACCTCCCAAGTAGCTGGGATTACAGGCCTGTGCCACCATGCTTGCTCCTACTGTCACATACTGAGATACTGAGGGATAGGGCTGTTACAACCTATGAATTTTGGAGAGACACAATTCAGCCTATAACACAAGGTATTTTATATAACATAAACCATAATGTTACAATAGTCGGAGAGAAGATGCTTGCTGGTACACTGTCAAGACCGTGTACAGGAATCAACAAGGGAAAAGGAAGGAAAATAGCATTTACTGAGTACCCATGATGTGGCAGCATCTGTTCTAAGTACTTACCATGTGCCATCAAGAGTACCATGTGCTAATCATAGACACCACAATGCAACCAGTAATCCTTATTTTGTAATCAAGGAGATTGAGGCACAAAGACTGGGAAAAACTTATCTATGTAATACATCTAGAAAACGGTGGCACTAATTTAAGAATTTAAGTTTGTCAGCAACACTTATCTGCCTGCCACAAAAAGGTTTTCCCCCTGGGAAATTTAGAAGTTAGCGTCCAGCGCTCACAATTTGTTCTTGGACATCTCAATTAATTGAATTGGAATTCAACTTCCTGATAAAATAAGAAGTATTTTCTGATTGCTTATTTTTCTTTAATATAAAAGTAATAAAGGGTCTGGGGATACAGCTCAGTTGGTAGAGTGCTCACCTTGCAAGAAGGCCCTGGGTTCAATCCCCTGCACTACAAAAAAAAAAAAAAAAAAGAAAAAAAAGGAAAGAAAGAAAAGTAATATAACCCAGAAATATGCTTTGGAAATTTTGAAAAAGAAAGAAAAAATTACATTTAATTTCCCACTCTACTAAAAGTGCCATACACCTTGTTGTAAGATTCCTTTCTGGTCACAATCTCCTAAATTGGGTAGAGTTTCTTTCTTGTCTCACTCATTTTCAGAAAAAAGCAAGAGGCCATACCATTAGGGTCTAGATTATGTTAGCAAAATAGAAGAGAGATTAATAGAACAATTACATTCTTAAACGACTGATCATCTTTGCAATTGAAAGCTTATGAATGCTTACCCATAAGGCAGGATGCGCACGGCGCGTGTACACACACACACACACACACACACACACACACATCAGCTTTTAGGAGAAAAAAACTAAATGGCATCTAAGGGTCAGATTCAAGCAGAAAGAGAAATCTAACCCTGGGGTAAAAGCTAAAAATAAAGACAAAGGGACATTAAAGGAGGGAGAGAAGAGAAAAGCCCCACATAGAGGAAACTTTTTGATCTGCATCCAAATGGACGCAAAATGGATCTATCAGTGACTTGGAATGAAAAGCAAAGAACGGTATTACAGCATTCTTTGGACACGGTATGTGCATTTGATCACCTAAGACTTTCCAGTAATGGATTGTTTGCCCTTCCAAAAATTAAGGGTATGGCAAAGTGATTATAAAATATATTTTGGAATATATAATGGAACACACATGCACCCAAATTTGTGACTTGCCTCTGCTTGTATTACTTAGTAACTCATAAATATTTTAATGTCATCATATGGTCTTCATAATCTTAATTTCAATGCCAATATAATATCCAACTGAATACGTATCATAACTAGTTTGCTTGGTCATTTTTGGACCTTAAATTGTTTCCATTTTGTGTGCTAGTGTATGAATGTGTCCAGTGAAGCCTGCTAAAATTCTGAGAGAAAAATATCCCATATAATCCATTAGTAGCTTCCTGGAAAAGATATCAGTTTCCTCACAGAGAACTTTGTTTGGGGAAAGAAAAATGAATGATACCTCTGTTTACAATATAAAGCAGCAAGAAATACAGCAGATTTCTTTTGGATAGATGCATCTAGGACTTAAACTACCAGTGGTTAGTGAAAATAAGTAGTACTCCTGTCCCACAAAGTCAGCTGCTCTAGAAACTCATGTAGGTCTATGGAGCTCTCTAAAAATAAAAAAATAAATTTCCCCAGGATGTTTAATGCTACTGCAATCCACCTGAAGCAAAATCATGGGGGGGAAGACAGGTGTTTCCATTAAAAAACCCACTCAAAAAAATGTGTGATCCTTTAGTCACAACCTCAAGACCTAGAAGATTCTAAGGAAGAGTTGGTTGTGCAGCAATTGGTTCAGGCTGGAGACCCTCTTGAGACTGGCACTATGGTGTCCCTTGGGGATGGTGGAGGGGAAATAGCTAGAAGCATGCACTGAATGAGCCCATCACTTACAATCATAACACCCATTTCTACTTTTGCATGAGGCAGACATACTATCATACTATCATGTCACCTGGGAGGAAAAAGTTCTTCTTTTCCTGCCCACAAAAGAACAATTGCTAAGTAAGCAACAGCTATGATCCTTTTTTGCCATGGCAATTTCAGTGATGGTCAAGACCCTGACTTTGGACTTCATATGTTCAGAAGTAACTCTATATCACAGTGACAGCAGTAACAGCCATAGAGAACAGGTCCTTCAGTGAGGTGAATAGATTTTTACAGGTCTTTTTCAGTGAAGTTATAATATCATATTCTTTGTGCTCAAAAAATATACCTGGAAACCTTGAACTCAACTTTGGAGAGGAACACTGGGAAGAGGAAGCAGGCCAGCAGCTCAGATTCATTAGATGTGAATGTCAAAAGGAATTTTGATCTAACATTTTACTCTTAACCCATTAAGTCCCAAGTTTTTCAATTCTGTGACTATTTCAATGAAATTGACATAAGTACATTAAAATAGTTTGGAAATCATAATCTAGAGTTTATATATGATTATTATATTCAAATAATTTTATCATTGTACTATTTAATTTGTAGGTGGTCTACATCTGGGGTGATTGGACAAAATGGGTTAAGCTGTTGGAACAGTATGCAGTAGCTTCATTCAAAAATAGCTGTGCAATGAACACCTTTCAAAAGAGTTTACCCAGTATTTTTTTATTCTGTCTTCTCAATAAATCCCCAAATGCAAATGAAAGTATATTTCTAGATATAAATACAGTGTAAAGACAGATAAGTTCTAAAGATGGCATGCACCAATCATGGTTCAAAGCAAGGAGAATGGTTGTGTTAAAGCATGAGATGAGGTAAGCTTCCACAGAAAATAAGGGTGTCGAAAATAAATAACAAGACTTAGAGTAAGGGGAACAGACGTGGCAAGAGTGTTCAGTCTCATTAGAGGATTCACTCATTCACACAAATAATTATCACTACGCTATGCCAGCAATTTTTCAAGGTACTTGGGGGAGGGACAAGGAATTGTGCTGACTTTAATTAATGTTGGCAAAGAGAACTTCAGTTACTGAGTATGTTCTTTGGTCTTTCCTCCAATAGGAAAATAAATCTTATTTATCTATGGAATTTAGAGGGCATTAGATCAAACCAGTTTCATTCAAACACTCATTCATTCATTCATTCATCTAAATATTCAAAATTTACTGAGCACTTCTGTGGTCTAGGCATTCTACCAAATACTGGAGATAAAGAGAAATATATCAGAGTTCCTTTCCTTTTCACTTTAGTATAGGTAGACAAAGTTGTTTTATATTTTTTACTGTGGTTATGTACAACACAAAGAAAACTCAAAATCAATAGCATAACTGAACAGATTGGATCATTTAAATTACTAGTTTGACTTCCATCAGAAACTATGAAAGTAAACACCTCTCCACTTGTGTTTTAAAAGCAACAACAAACTTTTCTCTACTTCCATAGGCAGGCACAGTAACAGGATTTAGGATATTACATCTTGTCCCAGCCAGACTGTGTTGGGTTTGCCCCAAAGAAAAGCTGACAGTGGTTCCCCCCACTAAAAAATACTCCATCATGTGAACCCAAAGGACCTCTTTGAAATGCTGCTGGTTATTGGATTAATCAGACTTAAAAAATCAAAAGGTTTTCCTAGGCGTCCCTCCTTCAAGTAAGATTTATCCAGCTTATATACTTACTTAATAATGCCTAAGGTCAAACGCCAAGTTTTCTTTTGCTTGCTTGTTTCTCTCTCTCTCTCTCTCTCTCTCTCTCTTTCTCTGTCTTTGTTCAGTCACAATTGTAACAGGCAAAGAAGTGTTTAAAAACTATATGCTTAATAGATTTATAAAACTAAAAATATCTGTATTAGTGATTACATTTTCCCATTATTCACAAATTTTTTTATCATAGCAAGGGAAAAATCTGACATTGATTCCTGAAGGTCACCTGAACTAATTCAGATTTTAATACAAATTGCTTCATGTTTAAAATATATTTGTGAGTATCGTTTAAATAATCTATAAGTATCAGTCATGAAAAATTCTAGATTTGCTTGTGACACATCTTTTTACTCTAAATTAATAAGCAACCTGTTGAAGGCAAATTCATCTATCCATTTCATTTTCTTTAATTCTGAAAGGATTGACTGATGTTATCTTACCATTCATGATAGTTGAGGAATAGAAAGATCATTTAGCCAGAAATTCACTGATCAACATAACTTAGATACAAAACCAAAGCAACAGGAACTCATGATGCATAAGTTAATGTATCTCAAGAGTGAGTCCAAATCCTAAATGCCCATATAATTTTCAGGGAGTATTTTAAACTTCGGGATTCACCAGAAACAACTGTTACCAGGTTCTGGAGAACACTTGATCCACTCTCCCCTAAAAACATCTTCAGTGCTGTAATAGAATGAATGAAGAATTAAGTCCCCTGGAAGAATTGTAATGATTAACTGCATTTCTTCTCTAACATTGTGGAGAATGAGTATCACTTCTCACTTTTCTGTATTTATCAAATGACAGACATCTGGAAAGCCGACAGAGGAGGGGAATGCCCTCCTGTATGCCTTTGAGGCTCCTGTCACCCTGCTTAGAAAGATTACTGACTCTTGGCTTCTAATTCATTATATAGCATGAAAGCACAATGATAAGTATTAGAAAAAAAATTTGTTTGTAAGCATATCATGTCATGATAGTTCCATGGCTTACACTTCATTTAGTAAAATCTTTGATTCTAAAGTACTGATGTTCTCAAAGCTAGAACTAGAAGAAAGTGACTTATGAAGATAAACATTCAGGTATTGGCAAAGAAAGCAAAACATAGAGTCATAAAAGGAAAAATTTATTCTGATTTCCAGTCATCTCCCATCTCCCATGCTGTTTCCACAGTTTCAAAGAAGTTTCCAATATTTTAAGAGTATATAATTCCAACTTTGATATGCAACATGATTAATATTGTGTAAAACTCTAGAAAGATCACAACCAGGCTTTATTTTAGGGTGTCTTCCAATCCTTCTCACCCCAGTACACCCAGAGGTACCAAAAAATATATATTCACCTACACTTCTAATATTTTAGAATAAATTAGCTCAGAAGTTTACAATAGAAAATTGGTAGGGACTCAGGGATCCAAGCCCAGGTGGCTGCCTCCTTGCAGAATGCACGTAATTTCAATGTGAATGTAAATCCACTTTCTCTCCTCCATGTTCCCCCTCCACGTGACACAGTCCAGTCTGTACTGAGAGGTGAGGGTGGGGAAGCAGAAGGGATGATCAATAACCTGTTATACTGGACCACAGGAAAGCTGATCCCCAGGAGGCTCAAAAGTCAAAGAGGGCAAGAAGTTAATGGGGGCAAGATAGCAAATCTACACTATAATTTAATTTGCAAGTTGAAAAACTGTGACTATTTTGCCAAGAAGTCTTTTATCCCATTTTCTTCAAGAGCAGAAATCCATGATTATCAGTCTTTCATCCAATTTGAATTAAATACACATACAGAACAGAGAACTAATACCCAGGAGGGATTTTATTTTAATTTGACAAATATTTTAGTGGATTTAATAAAATATTGTTCCAGAAATGTTCTGGCTTTGCATGATAAGAACCAAAGCGTCTCTTTGTTTTAAAATGATCATATCAAAACTACATCTAAAATTCATATCAACATACACAAAGCCAAAACCGAATCAAATATTGAGAGTAAAACTGCATGTATTGATCACTGCGATTGCTATTCCTGGTGCCAAGGATACAGAGATACAAAATAAAACAATATTTATCTAAGCCCTAAAGAACTAATAGTAGAGAAAAAGATGAAAGTCAAAAAGATTATAAATAGTAAGCCAGGAGCATCTTGAAATTAGGAATACTTATAATTATACTATACTTCATTATAAGAAGTATGACATAATTCAGATAAATTATTTAGCAAAATTCCTGGCATAAAGTAATTTTAATCAATATTAGCATCAGATGAGGATCACAACTGTAAAGAACAGGTGGAGGATACCATGATGATATGATGACAGCACCATTCCAAGGCTTCAGGGGAACAATAAGAAGACAGGCTGGAGGTTGGAAAAGGATCTGTAAAAGGAAAGCTTTCCTGAAAGTGTCCAATTGAGGTGAACTTTCATAGACTAATAAGAAGCATAATTCACTAAGATGAAAAGTCTGTAAGGGAGAAAGCTACAAGTGTCCTAGATAGATGAGATAGAAGCTGCAGAGGCTTCGGTCCCCGTTCTGAGAAGTCCAGAATCCCTTCTGAATCTGGGGTATCCCTGACTAGACTTCTAGTTCCTGAGTCCTCTCTGGAGTGAATATTCTGGAAAGCTCCCACATACATTGAGGAGCCCTCATATCTGAGCATAAGGTCCAATTTACATGTACCCCTGACTTTCATCCTCATACACTGTGGTGAGAATCTCTAGTATGATCAATTTAATAACATCAAAACAGATGTAATACTTCCTTTGGTTTTTCCTACTTATGTCATATCTATTTGTCCTAGTTTTTGAAAGCATATATCTATCTTTTCAATTTAAGTAAATATCAATAAATGTCTTCAGGTCTTAAGTGTAGTACATATTGCTTTATTCTTTTCAAACATATATGTTTCATTATTTTGTGATATAATTTTGTTTTAATTTACTCACTCATCCTTTATTCTTTTTCCCATGCACGTACTTGCTAGGTGCTAGGGATACATAATAAATAACAAAGGTTAATTCTAACTTAATGGGTCTTATCCAGGAGAAGAGAAAATATCAAAACTCTATACTGATAATATCATAAATAAATATTTAAATTATAATGACTGCAGCATAAGATGTAGTAAAACTGCCTAGTAACATTATCTTGTCTTAATGGAAGGTCAGGAAAAATCTCTTCTTAAAATAAAGGAATAGGAGCTCTTTTAGGAAAATGAGAAAATATTTTTGAAGGTCTAAAGATAATAAAATACTTTGCATTAAAAAAAAAATCAAGAACGTGAAGAGAAAACCTACAGAATGGGAGAAAATCTTTACACATGCACCTCAGATAGAGCATTAATATCCAGGACATAAAAAGAACTGAAAAAAACTGAACACCAAAAGAACAAATTACCCAATCAATAAATGAGCAAGGAACTGAACAGGCACTTCACAGAAGAAATAGATCTGTCAACAAATACATAAAAAATGTTCAATATCTCTAGCAATTAGAGAAATACAAATTAAAACCACACTGAGATTCCATCTTACTTCAGTGAGAATGGCAATTATCAAGAATACGAGTAACAATAAATGTTGGCAAGGATGTGAGGAAAAGCTTACACGCATACATTGCTGGTAGGACTTCAAATTAGTGCAACCACTCCAGAAAGCAGTATGGAGATTCCTCAGAAAACCTGAAATGTAACACCATTTGACCCAGTTATCCCACTCCTCATTATATACCCAAAAGACTTAAAATTAACATACTATGGTGATACAACCACATCAATGTTTATAGCAGCTCAATTCACAACAGCTACACTATGGAACCAAACTAGGTGCCCTTCAACAGGTGAATGGATAAAGAAAATGTGGTATTCATACACAATTGAATATTATTCAGACATAAAGAAAAATAAAATTATGGTATTTGCTGGTAAATGGACAGATCTGGAGACTGACATGCTAAGTAAAATAAGTCAATCCCAAAAAATGAAAGGACAAATGTTCTCACTGATATGCAGATGCTAACACACAAAAAGGGGGGGAAGAATAGAAGTTCATTGGATCAGACAAAAGGGAATGAAGGGAAGGGAGGAAGATAGGAATAGAAAAGAAAGTAGAATAAATCAGATATAAATTTCCTAGTTTCATATATGAACACATGACCAATATAACTCTACATCACGCTCAATCACAAAAATGGGATCCTAATTAGAATAAGTTATGTTCCATGTATGTATAATATGGCAAAGTACATTCTGTCAAGTATCTCTAAAACAACACATTAAAATACTTTTAATTTTCAATAAAATTAAAGAAACTGAGAGAGAGAGAGGTGTGGGGTAGGGGCAGACAGCTAGGAAGACAGTGATCACGTCAAAAAGGGCTTTATATACAATGTTAGAGGTTTTTTTATTTAACCCTAGAGCCACTGAAAGTCTTTTAAGAAAAGTAGGCCTGAATTTTAAAAGATAACTCGACTACCAGATAACAAAGACAATTATTAAGCAATATTTGTTAAAATATTATGGCATTGTTGCAGGACTATAGAATAGCGCAATAAAATAAAAGTGTCTAGAATCATTCCTAAAATTATGGAAATAAAGAATATATTTAAAAAGTAGAATTTCAAATTAGGGGTAAATGACAAACTTTGGATAAGGCGTTTTGGAATCTTTGACTTAAAGTTGAGAAACAGTTAAATCATGGTCTTACCCTGTATATAGCTGCTGTAGGAGATAAACCCTAAAATCTCAGTGACTCAAAGTCAGAAAACATTCACAAGTCCAAAGTGGATGTTCCCCTCATGGATGGGTGACTTCCACTGGGCCCTGATTCCAGGATTTGAACTCTTTCTGGGTTTTACTCCACCATCCTCAACACATGGCCCCCATGGCAATTTTGGAAGAAGACAGACATAAAGGAGCTCTTTTAGAAGGTTTTTATGGGCCAAGACTGGAAATGGTACACGTAACTTTTACTGTCATTCTAGCAGTTATAGTTGTATCATGGGTTCTCACCCCTCTGCACAGGAGGCTGAGAAATGAAGCTAACGTGTATTAAAATTTCAATGCAAAAAAATATGAAGTTACCAAACAAGCAATTTTAAAAGAAAATTTTTATAATGTTGGCCTGACAAAGAATTTTTAGGCAAGAAATATAATGCAAATATGATTTAAAAATAAATAACAGATTTGACTATGCCAAAATTTAAAATTTTTCAACCACAAAAGACAAATTTAGAAGATAACTGATACACTTGGATGAAATATTTGCAAGACATATAATAAAAAATTATAGCTAAATTTAATAATGAGATCCTAGAAATCATTAAAGAAAAATACTCATTATAAAAATCAACAAGAAAAACAGGAAATTCATTAAGATGTTCAAGTTTACTATTTCAAGAATAACAACAAAAAAATTTTAAGATGATTTATTATTTTCTCCCACCAAATAGAAAAATTCATATGTAAATTAATGACGAAATAAAAGCCACTAACTCTTAGTGGAAGTGGAAGTTAGTTCAGTTTTTGGAAGCACAGTTCAGGAATACATGTCAATATTTAAGTGGAGCTAACTATTCTACTTCCAGGGTTTGTCTGACAAAAATAACCAATAAACACAGAGGTATTGTTTAGTTAAATGAGAGGGAAGGGTAGGGAAAAGAGCTAATTCTAGGAGACTAGATAAAGAGATTGATGAACTTTGAAGTCACTTGCCACATTATTTGAAATATTAAAAAAAAATTGTCTTATTCCACTTAGGCTGCTATAACAGAATACCATAAACTGGGTAGTGTTTCCTATTCAACATAAACTTATTTCTCAAAATTTTAGAGATGGAAGGTTCAAGCTCACATCAGCAACAGACTCAGTATCTGGTGAGGGTCCACTTCTTGGCTTATGGAGGGTAATCTTTCTGCTGTGTCTTCATGTGACAAGAGGGTTGTATAAGCTCCCCTGGGTTTCTTAATAAGGTCACTAATCCCAACCACAAGAGCTCCAATTTCATGACTTGATCACCTTCCCAGGCTCTCACCTCTCAATACCATCACCTTGAGAGTTAGGACTTCAACACGTGACTTTTGAAGGAAAACAAACTTTCAGACCACAGCAATTGTAAACAGCCTGTATATGGAAATGATTAAATAAATTATGGTAGAGTCCCACTAAATTGATAAATAGTTCTTAAAAGGAATGAAGCAGACTGAAATGCACTAGCATGAAAGATACCGAAAGGCATTTTAAATGATGAAAGTTACATAACAATGATGCTAACTGCACATACGTGGAGATGTGCAAATGCATAGGAAAAGTTCTGAGACTTGACATTAATCATGCAGAGATAACCATGAGTTGGGGCTGGAGATATGAGGAAAACACCATGGAGCAGATATCTGCTTTTCACATTGCATATTCTTGTATTGTTTTAGGTTTTTTAAAGCTGTATTTCTTCTAAAATTAAAAATATAATTTACTCTAACTAGGAAAAACATGATGATTTGGATTAATACCTCTGACTTTTTGCAGAGGTTGGAGAGCTTTCTCCCTCCTGTGTAGTAGGTGGAACTCCTATTCACTTTTCAGAACCCAATTTAATCATTGCAGTATTTCTTTATTAAGTCACAGCAGTTCCAAACCCCAAATCTGAGTACTAATTTCCCTTGAATTTGGGGCTCCTGGGTGACTAGAGACCTCCCAACCATTCTACAAGCACCCAGTACAAGCCTCTCACCTGTGCTTCTGTCGGACTGTGAAGCTGGAGAACCTAACATAGCCTTGCCATTTCTCCAACCCATCAGTGAACTTGTTTCTTTATCTTATTTACTATTTAGTAAAGAGGATATTAGAGATTTTCATGCAGAAATGTAACTTGGAACAAAATGGAACTAAGAGAAGGTATCTCTGAGCTTTGCCTCTCTTCACCTATTAAATGCTGTGGGCATGTGAGCCATTTCCATAATTCATAGGCATCCTGTGATATGCAAGGTTATTTTTGAATTTGTTTCTCCTGTAGGAAAAGATTTCCTTCCTAAAATTAGATTGTGAATCTACTTCCAAAGCCACTAATCAAACATAAGTTAAAGCTCCTTAAATAAGGGAGAGAAATTTTTAGAGCTATGAAATCATTAGAAATAGGTCACTGAGAGCTTCAATAAAACTTCAGAAAAGGTTCTAATAAAAAAAGGTATTCTCATTAAGAAGCTGTAAAGAAATTTTGCTATCAAACGGGGATATCACATATGCAAAAGCAGCAAAATATAGTCTATAAAGTCATTTAATGAAGCAGAAATTTGTATCTATGCCATATCTAATGCACTTCTTGAAAAACCACAGCATATTCACTAATTATGAGCCATATATTTTACACAGTTATTATGGGTATTATTCAGCAGTAGAAGATTTAAAGTCAGTTGTCTCCTTTACCATAGTTAGCAAAGAAATATTAGCACATATATGATCTGCTTAAATAGGTTAGAAAATAGGAGGGAATTTACTAACTAGCCCTTTAATTATGCAAACAGAGTTTCAATAATTCTGAAACTGAATTCTATGACACCCACAGATTTCCCTATAATCCAGTCGTAAATAGTAATTACAGTGTTCATAGTAGAAAATGCTATATTTTAGGTTGCAAAATAGTCTCTATTATTATCTCCTATATTAAGTCATTTGATAATTGTCTAAAACTTTCCTAGTAGGATGATTCTTGTATTCTTTTGAAGTCATATCTTATTAATTTTTATGAAAGTGTAAGAAAAATTTGTTCAGCCATTTTCAAATTAAAGGACAATAGGGAAGGAAATTTGCTGTTGAACTTTAAAACATTATATTTAGCAGGTCCTTGGTGGGTTGCATAATCATTTCAAGACTATGGATTAACAATCAAAGGGAGCTCAGATGCTGACCTACATTAGAGAAACCCTACACACACAACCAAAAATTCATCCTCCCTAGAGAACTGAAAGCCTTCCAGGTAACCTGCTAGCTAAGCAGCACATCTCAGTATTAGTGCAAGGGACCAGGAAAAAAATCATTTTGAAAGCCACCACAGTAAGGATGAGAAAAACAGTAAAGGTCCTACAGACCTCAGCAAATTGAGAACCACATCTGATAGGGCATCATGCTTATCCTCAGGATACTAAACACAAAAACTGACAAAATCAATTGAGTCACATCAGAAACAGGGTAATTTCAACCATCTTGAGTATCACACCTAAAGTTTCACAACCACTTCAATCTGGTACCAGTGCAAAATCTCACATCATTTTGCCACCAAAATTTCTTCCATGTCCTGTGCTTCCTATCTCAATGAACACACCATCCATCTTCCCAATTGATTGCTCAAGTCCAAAAATTAAGAATTATTTTCAATAGTTCCCTTTTTAAATCTTGCACATCCTATCACCAAGCTTTTAAATGTCTTCATTCATTCACTTCCCTTCATCCCCACTGCCACTACCAGAGTTAAGACCACCAAAATCACATCTCTAGATGTGTATCTAAATAAAACTCATGAGAGCTAAAGAAAACTCATGAGTCCTGAGGATCTTCTAGAGACTTGTTATAATTTTGTATTAAAATTTTTGTATTCTTTCCTCACTGTTGATAAAATGTGCTTTTGAAAACACAAATATGATCATGTTCTTCCATTGCTTAACAACTTCTAAAGGTGCCATGTTTCTCTTGAGATTTAGTCTCAACTTTTAATCATTATTTACATTTTAGGTAGTATATATACATTTAAACAATTTACATATAACTTGCTTAACTACTGCTTTTGTATCAAAGTCTTTGAACATATCAAAATATGTTCACCCTCCCCCATAATATTTCCCATTCTCTATTTTCAAGGAAAGTTTTTAAAATTTTTTTATTTATATTTTTAAATTTTTATTTGTTCTAATTAGTTATACATGACAGCAGAATGCATTTTGATTCGTGGTACACAAATGGAGCACAACTATTCATTTCTCTGACTGCACATGATATAAAGTCCATACCATTTATGCAATCATATAAGTACTTAAGTTAATGATGTTAATCTCATTCTACCATCTTTCCCACCCCCTACCCCCTTCCCTTCCTTCACTCCCCTCTGCCTAATCCAAAGTTCCTCCATTCATCCCCTTCCCATTATGAATCAGCATCCACATAACAAAGAAAACATTTGGCCTTTGGTTTTTTGGGATTGGCTTATTTCGCTTAGCACAATATTCTTCAAGGAAGGTTTTTTTCCAGTTAAATCAACAGTACCTATCACCATTGTGTCACTTAGAAGGTCCTCCATAAATATTTATTGAATGAGTAAATGAATGAGCAATACATTGTATATCACTAGCTCAGATCCAAGAGTAGTTATCAGAAGCCCATGAGGAATCATTCTAACAGGAAAAGCTACCAAAAGATTCCTGGAATTAAAATGACTTCCCATATTCATAAATAATTATGTTAAAAAGAATTTTGATGAATCATTTAACAGGGAGAAAAATCATTAAGTTCCCTTCTAACTTTCTCCGTCCCTTAAAAATATTCATGTTTTTCAGTCTTCTACAGCTTTGAAGACAATGCTTGATATGCCAGATGAAGTTTCCTAGCTGATCATGTCCTATCTATCAAATAATAAGGACATAAAAAAAGTATCTGGGCCTGAATTTAGGTGACCCCTTTTCTTTCCCAAAAGTACTATTTTCTGATAGAGTTTTTTTTCACTCATTCACAAACATAGAATCTGACGAACTTCAAAATTTTTCCTATACATGCCTCACTACTGTAATAGTGTGCCTATTTGACTGAGGTACCCAGATTAAATATCAACTCTGGTTGTCTCCAAAAGGGCATTTCTAGTTGAGAGTAGTATTTGAATTAGTGGACTCAGTAAAGCAGGCTGCCCTCCCCAGTGTAGGGAGGCATCACCCAATCTGTTGAGAGTCTGAAAGAAGACGGTAGAGAAAGAAGAAGGTAGAGAAAGAAGAATTCACTTTCTGCCCTTTGAACTGACACATGAGTCTTCTCCTGTGCTTTCCTTGGATTTATACCACCAGCAATCACTCTGGGTCTCAGAACTATTTCAACAGCTCTCTTGGATTGCCAGTTCCCAGACAACAGAGAGTGGGACTTCTCGGACCCATAATCACATAAGCCAACTCCTTATAAAAAATTTATATAGATTCATATATATACACATACATATACATACATGTATATATGTATATCCTATTGGTTCTATTTCTCTGCAAAACCCTTTCTATTATACATATCACCTTCTGATCAGGTAACTAGGACAATGTTTTCCCCAGTTATTCTGAAAATTACTTTCTATATATTAATACTTAGATTTAATTTCACGCTGAAATAAACATTTCACTAACTGGTTACCAAACATCACAATTTTTTTTTCTACACACTCATTTAAGAAATGTTCATTGAATACTTACTTTATATGTTAGACAGTATAATGAAGCCTATGTAAAAGAAAATTGTTCTATAAACCTTTAGGGACATACTTTAATAATTCTTCCTATAACTAAATAAAATTCTGTAGATCTGTTTATATGGTTTATGTATGTTTCCTTGCTAAATGCTCCAAATACACATGGATGATAAATACAAACTAGCATATATATATATATACACACACACACATATTTAATATATATTTGAATAGAATATATACAATATATAATATATAATATATATTTGAAAATAGAATTTAAATAAATTGATACAGATAGATTTAAATGTCATAGCCATATTCATGTTTATTAAAATCTCATATACTGATACATATATTGGCTAACTTACTGTGGTTTTGATCATTGAATTGTTTTGGTTTTAATAGCTCAGAGGGTAGGCCTTCCATCCATTACCATTTTTGTCAATATTCTCTTACTTCTTATTTTCACCCTTTTCTTGGTGAATTTTAATTTTCAGTTTCCAGAAAATTATATAGTGATTTTGAGAACAATTATATTAAGATTTTAGGTTAATTTGTGAAGAACTGACATCTTGACCTTGTGTAGTAATCCATGAGATTCTTAGTAATGATGATCAGAGACATTCTGCTATTGTCTATGTTTATTCCTAGTTTAATAATGAAAACTCCAGATCCCACAAAACATTAACATGAACAATTCATACATTTAACAATTGGTTCATCCTAAAAAATACAACTCTATTCCAAAATAATAAACAAATTTAATTGTAAAATCCCTATATTCAAAAAACAGTACCAGATATGCAATAAAGTTCAAGATTTATCACAGTTGACTGGCTGGAGGAAGCCATACTTACACAGAATTCAAAAGAAACAAGTACTCTTAGTCTTTAAATCTTTTTATAAAAAAGTGATCATCTGTGAGTCCTCCACTCCCAATTTCAACAAAATTCATCTACTTCCTCAGTACCAGAATAGAAAACATTTGAAATTCTAGATAAAAACTGTTTTAAACTGAGAAATTACAAAGAAAGTGAATAAATCTAAACAGTGTGATAAAGTAGAGGCAGATTGCAACAAAATTTTTTTCTCTATCTTTTGTAGCCTAATAGATTTTGATTCTATGCAAAGTAAGAAATAAGTATAGCCTATTGCTATACACTGACAGCAATTTTTTAATTTTATTATAAATTTATACCTAGTACATGGTTATCAGAATCAGAACTGAGGAATTTTTCAAAATATGTGGCTTTAATTTGTAGATCCTGTGCAATGTTTTCCTAAATATTTGAAGTGAAAATAGTGCAAGTTATAGCTTGATTTTTGATCAATGTCCATATTCCATCAGATATGAATCTCATTAAGGTCAGGATCTATGTCTTATTTATCTTTTTCACCAACATTTAACACTGACCAATCTTGCATACAGTAAATTTAAGTACTGATAGAACCACGGCATGATCCTTGGAAATAGACATAATCAGCAAATGTGCCCGTATGTGTGTGTGTGTGTGTGTGTGTGTGTGTGTGTGTGTGTGTTATTGTAACCCAATATAGAAATACATATGACCAATGTGAGTTCATGCTTTGAAAAGTATAAAAGTAATTAGCTTGGAATTAACAAAGTTACTGACATTTTAAAAGGCCATATGCTACAGAAAAAACACAGAATTTTTTACTAAATTGTAAGGCAAACCCTTAACAATTATGTGTATGCATATGTCCATATAATTATAGAAACCAGAAGTTTTTGAAACTAGTTAAGAATGACTAGTTGACCTTTCCCTACCATCCTAAGAGCTACACCTTTATTAACACACCCTTCAAAAACTGCAAACTGCATGAAAACAATATGCTCCCAAAGAATTTTTAAAAAGTATAAATCACAGGTGTCTGCAGCATATGACAGGCTAATACAAACTTTGCCCCTTGGATAGCTCTTCACATTTTGACTGTTCTAGAAAACAGAAAAAGAAAAGAATATTTATGATTTTGACCTGAAATAATAATAACAATGTTTTTAAACAAAGAGAAAGATGCCACTCTTCAGAGATAAATAAAAATATTAGCATTGGAATCACCACATGGGGGCCCATAAGATGGCAAAAATGCCAACAGAGCCATAAGAAACATCTCCATGTCCTCACTGGAAGTCACCATTGGGGCATTTTCTAGCTTAACCTTTTCATCAATGAATTAAAATTTGAGTTTCTAACAGTGTTTGGTTTGTAAAGTCAAGTAGCTGCACAAATGATGAATGATGAATGATGTCTACTGAATGATGTCTATTCCTTGATGGAACATCTGCCAATAGTATAACTTTGTTATAATTGTCTTAGCTAGTCTTGTGTGCATGTATCACAGAGCAGAAGATGCCAACAAGTTAACCATTCTTTTCCATATAGCCAATAATCATCCTTGTGTTTATACAATTCTTGTTAAACTCCTCTATAAAATTTGGGCAAGGCTCCTTTCAGAGAAGCCACTTTTCCGTCTTTCATGTTGTTCAGTATCAATTAGGAAAGATACCATTGATGGTCAAAGTATTGTGGCATTGAGGGTGATCCTGGTCTAGAACTCTCTAGCCCACGGCATGACAGAGAACGGTATGAAAAACATTGAAAAGGAAGAATATTGTGTCTGTGTCTCTGCCAGTGTATCACTCTCTGTATGTGATTTGACTGCTCTGTGCTCAGAATGTTCTTAAATCTCCTTAAGAAGCAAGAGAACTAATTTAAGAAAATATGTCTCAGATATGCTCAACAGCAACTGGGGAGGAGAGTTGAGGTGGAGGAAATGAGGCACTGTGTGGAAAGACAGTCACAGAACCATGAATGTATGAATAAGTTATATCTTCCTCAGGCCACATCTCATCTGTTTCCCATAATGCATAGAGAACACACGATCAAAAAGCAAAGAAAAATGTCATACATGAACTTCTGGCTCACACCATGCATGATGTCCATTCCAGAAGGACTATAATTCTAAATGTGAAGGTAAAAACAATAAAACTTCTAGTAGATAAAGCAAAAAGGAGAAATTAACAAATTGGATGACAATAAAATTTAGAACTTCTTTTCATTAAAAGACACCATCAAGAGAGTAAAAGTTCAAGCCACAATCTGGGAGAAAGTAGTAACACAAATAATGAAAAAAGGGATCATGTATAGAATAAGTAAAATATTCCAGATTATCAATAAGAAAAAGGCAGAACTCAATAGGAAAGGTAGGCAAGAGACTGCAAAGAAAAATTTATAAAAGAGGCTATTTAAATGTCCATCAATTGTATTAAAGAGGGCACATCTTCGTTAGTAGGCAAGGAGAGGTAGAGACATATTCCTTCAAACCCAACGTAGTTCAAATGACAGAAAATATCAAGGGTCAGCTAGTCCCTTGAACAAGAGGCAGTCCCATACTAATGACAGAAACAGAAAACTGTTTTTGATATCTGCTTCATGTTATCTTCTCAAGTTAAAGATGTCATCACATCTAGTGACCCAGCAATTCCACATCTAGATACATACTACACATATACACACATTAACCAAAGGACATTCAAGAACATTCATAATGACATTATTTGTGATTGCTGAAAATGAAAAATACCCCAAATTGTCCATCAAGTAGATTATGGTACATTCATATGATGAAACACACTGCAGCCATCGAAATGAATAAACTCCCCATACGCCAACAACAGCAACGAACCTCCCAAACACAATTTAGCAAGAGAAGCTGGGCGCAAAGAATACATTATGTATAACTTCATTTACATAGAGCTAAAAAAGGACAGGGAAAAGGACTACGTTGTCAGAAGTGGAAACAATGGCCTCCTCTGGGAGGAGGAAGAGCACAGTAGTGTGCTGGTTGATGGAAATGTTCTGCTTGGGTAAGGAGGTGGTTTCACAGTGAGCTCATTTTGAAATAACACAATTGAACATATTATTTCTGTACTTTCCTCTGTGTAATATACTTCAATTAATAAGTTTTCTTTTTGTTTGTTTTAAGGGACCAGTCATAGTCTTTCTTTGAAGAAACAAAGGATAAAAAGAAAAGTCTTGATCAATTTGACCTAATGAGTATTATCTGTAATCAGTTCTGATCAAATGATAAGCCATTTATAAAAACTGTCTAAAACGACCTAATCTTTTTTTTTTTTTTTATTAAATCTGTACCATTATCCTTCTACTATTAGGATTGGCCAGTTTTAAAAATAAACAGAGTAAGAGATTGAGTGACCAGGTCAAAATGTAAAGGTCAGTAAGTTCCTGGGCTGGAGGGATAAGCCCAGGTTCTACTGTTTGAAGCCCTGGTACCATTTCTGTCTTTACAAAAGTGTTTTGAGGTTTAAAAAACATTTTTGTTTCACATCTTTAATCCAAAAAGAAATTGTGTGCAGTAGGATAAATATGGCAGCCCATTGTGCTTCAGGTAAATTCAGTATGCTGGAAGGTGGCTGTTGGCTAAACTACATTCCCAAAAAGCCTCAGGACCTCTCTGGTGCCTACAAACCCCTCCTGGGGACATCCATTTCCAAAAGTCTCAGGGTTTTGAATAATATAACACTGTGACCTGGCTTTTGCCATCGTAGAGTGATTAAAGGCACAGGTTTTAAAGTTAGAGCCGGTTTCAGTTGTAGCTCTGTCAGGGTTTAACTTCTCTGAGTCTTTGGTTCCAGATAGGCACCATAGCAGTAAGGATATTGTTACTGGCCTTCCAGGGGTGAGAGGAGCAGTTGTCTGAGATCTGACATTAAGTTGAATGACTACTAAGTATTGTTCTTGATCAAGATTTTTGGTTTTGTCATAATATCAGGTGACTGTCTGACTCAAAGTCACATAAGACCTGTGGCCACTGAGGTGGCCTGCCTTGAGATCAATGGCAGCATTCTCTCCTACCTGGTCAGCCTACCCCACACTCTCTGTGACTGGGATGTATGAATATGTGGAGAGAGTTGGAAGTCAGTGAGGATAGAAGTTGAAAATCCATATTGAGGAGGAAGAATCCATCAAGTAATAGGAGCCAACTAAGCAGAAGCCATGAACTAAAGGACTGAGCAGAGAAAACTTTGTTGGCAGCTCTGAGCAAAGAAATTGACAGAGATGATTGAGAAAACAAGCAGGCACGGCACAAGAGTGGTGAGCAATAGACTTGTTGCTGAATGAAAAGGTTTCAGTCACCAGAGGCAGAGTTCCCACATGGAGATTGCAGGGTACTGGGGAAGAGGGGATGAAGCTCAGATTCCCTGTGAGGCTTCCCCTGTGGCTTCTGGAAACAATTGAGTTCTCTGCCCCTTGCATGGTTAAGCTGAGGTCATCACTGCCTCTTTCAGCCCAAAAGCACTTTAACACCTGAAATACCAATTAAGAGAAAGATGAATGATAAAGGGTCTGTCTTAAAGCCAAGTAGGTGGACCAGAATTAGATTAAGTCAATGGATAAAAGGTTCAAGTTTATATAGAAAGGCACTTAACTTTTACCTAATGAGTGTTATCTGTAATCTTCTTAAGCTTGTCCATCAAAGACTGACTGTCAGTGAATAAATTATTTCTAAATCTAAAGAATAGTTGATAAGATCCTTTTAACTATCCAAATAGAGAAAATGTCTAGAATTGGTACACTCGACCACAAACCCAAGAATTGCTATTAAGTCCCCAAATGGAAAACACAACCACAGGACAGAATATATAGTCTTCAAAGTCTCCTCAGAAGTGAGCTAATTTTAAAAGGAAAAGCAAATATCTCACATACTAAAAGAGCTACACTTAGACCAAAGATTTGGTCTCAAGTACAACAGAATCACCACATTAATTATTGATGCTTTGTTTACATACAAAAAAAAATCATAGAAAAATAGAGGTAAGTAGTTCTAGATGTAAAGAACACACCAGAAAATCTAAAAGACACTTCTCCTAGATACTACAATGTTTGACTCTTATGGGTAAAGTTCTGAATGTTAAATAGATTTTTCCTTAGACTAATATTTAAATTAACATTTCAGCTATTTTAGGTCCTTTAAATTTCATTCCCCTTGAAGTAGGTGGACATGCAGGAAAAAAAAATAATCTCCAAGAATATTTAAATAAACAGAAGGTAAACGTATTGTGTTGTATTTTCAAAATGAAAATAAATTCTTTTCTGGATGTTTTCTGAGAATCATTTTACCATTACAGACACTATGACTACTGATAATTTGAGGGTCACACACATAAAAAAAATCGTATCTGCTACAATTGTATAAAAAATAACAACTGGGTTGTGAACAAGGGCTATGCTCATTTTGTTGCATTTAGAATAATGTAGCAGTGCACACAACAAACAAACAGTGGACAGGTTTGGTTCTGCTGGATTTAGATTAACCTTTACAAGCAATGTAGAATTAGATTATGAAAATAAATTGAAAATGGCATCTCCTTAGACTCACTTTGTACTCTGCATTTTCTTAAGCTTTTATGTGACTGTCAAATATTAGTTCAGGACTCCATTTGTATTTATAGCATTTTATCTTTTTTTTTTTTTTTGAAAAGATAAGCACCAGTCTTCCCAGAAAGCTTCTGCCTACTAGATACAAAAAAACCACTCTTTCTAAATGGTTGATGTTTCAAATATGAGCACAGATACCAGATGGCAAAAGGGGGAGAAGGAATTCAAGTTGTTTCATTGTTCAATGATAAGGATTTTTCCATCTGCTGGTTCAATACTAACTTGGTTTACATTCACTTAGAGCCAATACAATTAAAACTCTATTTGAAGTGAAATGTTTCAGAGAGAGAAAAAAATAAATAAATATACCCTGAGAAACCTTTCCATGGGTTACACCCATCACATAAATAGCTAAGCTTTTATGTGTGTACAAATATGCACACATGATAAAACTAAGATATCAAATACATCTTGAAATATTTCAAAGTCACATACTTAAGTAATTCTAATGAAGATGACTTCACTTCCAGTAATTGAAATGTGAGTGGACATCTGCTAGAATTTAGAGTCATGGTGACATAAATATATCTAAAATAATAATATACTGGAATAACCATCACAAAGGATGAAATGGCAGACCACTTGAGTGAACAATAAGGTGACAGCTGATAAGAAAATAAGTTTGAATGGCTGATCCACTGAGATCAAAGGGCAAGTGATGCAGAGAAATAGTATAACAGTGACTAAAAATGACATGTTAGAGGATAGAGAAGGATTTGTACTGGGAAATGTGTCCAAAGAGGAAAGAATTACCCAGAAACAACTAGAGTTCATGAGAACAAGACTCCAGCAAATATCACAAACAAGGAGTTCCAGTATCCCTTTGTCTAGTTGACCTTACTGAAACACTGTCTATATGAGCTTTTCACAGAAAGAAGTACTACTCAAAATTACATAGTCCTATTGTTTTTATAGTGTAGCCTTCCCTTTTGTCCTGAAAACTGTGGAACTGGGCATCTCTTGTGCTTAGCAGAGACTAACTAACTTGGCAACTTCTCATCAAGGTGTGTAAAAAGGGGGAGAGGGGAGATTTTACCAAGAACTAATACTGGATATTCAAAGCAGATCGGGGACTCAGGAGGTTGGATATAATAAAATAAGGGAGAAATTCCCAGGGCCATGGACACTGCCACTGCCAGCTGTGCCAGCTGGAGCAATCCCCCCATGAGCAAAGTGGAGGCATAGGGAATCAAAGGACCCCACGTTTTTAGGAGGCCTGAGGTATGTCTGGGTAGAGAGAAATCAGAGATCAAAGACACTGCCCGTCTAACCTGAAAGGCGAACTGCACAATATCCTTGGGTAAAAAGAAGCCATGTATCTTCCAGCTGCCCATGGAGGACAGAGGAAGGAGCCAGTTTGCAGCCACAGCATAGGGGTCAACAGCTGGAGAAGGCTATTTCTGGCAAACCCAAGCTTGGTCCAAAATAGAGGCCTGGCAAACCCACAGTGCATGACATGGAGTGTGCCTAAGAGACCAGGAGAAAATTAAATGTGGAATGAGGTTTACACAGGGGAATACAGATTGTGGAAACCCATTCAGATCCTCCCACTCTCCAGCTTGGCCACTTGCAGGACCGGCTGGAAGAGACAGGCCCAGTCAAAAATTCAAAAGTGTAGGGGCAGGAGTGATTGAGTTTGGAGAATGAACCCAAGAAACCAGAAAACATGGAGTCCACACATGATGTAGAGAACTAAGGATTGGCTCCTCCACTGCACAACTGGAACCCAGAGTAGATCCTTGAGGAGTTCCCACCATGAACCAGCAACTGCTGGACCATGGAGGTGTGATGATTTAAAATCTTCAGAACGACCACCATTCAACAAAGTACCTGGAGCCTACCTGAACCTAAATCACACCTTCAGGATCTCATCCTATGGGATTTCCTCTCACACTCCAACAACCCTACCTTGAGGGTAGAGGAGACATCACTCCATCAATCCCACCTAATGTTGCTGAGAAGAGAAACTGAGAACTTCTTGAACTCCAACAGAAAGAATCCTTAACTCTTCATGAAGATATTTTTGTTGTTGTTTTTATTAATTTTTACTTGTTTCATTTTTTTTCTTTTTTCTTTTCTCTTTAATTTTGACATGAATGGTTCATGGTCACATAAATATTCATATTTATTTCTTTTTTCTCATTTATTTTTGAAGGCAGTTATTTTTCATGACTGTTTCTTGAGGGCTAGAATGTTTGATTAGTCTACTGCAATTTTGTTTTGTATTATTTTATTTTTATTTTTAAAAATTTTTATTTTTTTCCTCTCACTCATCATTATGTTTCTCTTGATTCCTTTTCTCTCTCTCTCCTTCTGCTAACAGCCAATCTCAATTGTTCTCTCTTTCACTCTTCCTTTAATTTTTTACTTCTATCTTTTCTGCTCCTTCATACTTATCACACCCTACCTCACTTCTGTTTCCACTCTGTCCACCATTCAAAGTAGTAAATCCTTTTGCATACTTACTATTTTTACTGTAGGCAATAAGTGATCACATCATTTCTGTTTATCATGACAATTAACATTGTAGATGTCATAGCAGTAACTATTGGATTTAATGCTCTATATTATTTGCACTGGTTATCATTATTATTTGTCTCCCCCTAAACCATGAAGAACTGGAAGTCTTCAGGCACACTATAAGTCCACACGGTAGAAACTCTACTGTCTAAGATGTATATTGTTAGATGGGTAGACACAAAAACAACATGACAAAAGCAAGGGAACAAATCTCTCCAAAACAAACAAAAATACTTCAATAACAGAATCCATTGACACTACAGTGGAAGAAATGTCAGACCAGGAGTTCATAGTGAAACTGAACTGTGGGGTAAAAGATGATATAGGCAGTGAAATCAGAGAGAAAATACAGAAGTGAAACATTATTTCAATAAAGGGACAGAGATTCTGAAAAAAAAAAAAAAACACTAGCAGAAATCCTTGAAATGAAGAAATAAATAAACCGAATTAAAAATTCAATGGAGATCATGGTGCTAGCTGGCCCACCTGACCCCCACATTGAGGTCAGACACCATCGCTGAGCCTGCCTGCCTGCCCCCTACTGCGGAGCAACGCTGCACTTGCCTCTGTGCTGTCTCAGCGCACCCTAGCTGGGGCTCCCCAGCTTCTTTGGAGGCTGGTGGAGGCCTTTTGAATTATTCCTGAGGGCATGGCCATCATCATTGGAAGGGCGTCTCCCTTCCTGAGATACCTACAGGAGACTGGAGGCCCTTTGACAGAACTCAGGAATCAAGAAGAGGAGGTATTGAGAAACTTGGGACTAACTCAGATCAGCCGGGTGAGTCTCTTCCACTGGCTAGGCTCCCTGGACAAGACAGTAGTCCCGGAATGCAGTGAACTTCATGGAGTAGAGTTGCCCAGTGACACTCCCCACTGGAGCTATGAATCCAGACAACCAGGAGCATTGTAGAGGAGGACTGCCTAGCAAGAGGCTTCAGCACGGAGTGAGAGTCCCAGGCCTGGGCAGTAGGTCCAGTCCCCAGGGAATGTGGTAGAGGAGAGCCACTCATGGAGAGTCCCTCGCAGGGCCAGGACCCCAGATGATGTGGTAGTTCCATGCCACAGGGAATATCACAGAGGAGGGTTGCCAATTGAGTCTCAATCTCAGGGCAAGGCTTCCTGGCCCAGGAGGTAGGTCCAGACCATCAGGAGTATTGCGGAGGAGGGCTGCCCAGCCCAGGTGGTAGTTTTGGACTGAAGGAAACTTCTTGGAGGAGAACTGTCCAACAAGACGTCCCCACAAGGTGAGTCTTCCCTGTCAGTCAAGGCTTTCCCACCAAGGTGGTAGAACCAGAGACACAGGCCCAGACCAGTGATGCCCCAGCCGGCAGTTCAGTCCCCCTTGTGACTGACCATCAGTCAACAAGTGGAGGTGCCTCGTCCCACCAGCAGGAAATATACCCCACCTGAAGGCCACCACCCATAGAGGGGGAGCTTCCTTGTGTATTGCTGCATTATCAAGGTCCTCCAAGACTTCAGGTTACTGAAGGCTAGGAGGCAAGTTATTGGAAATCTACAGGGATACTATAAGTCAATAGAGTTTCACTACTAGAGTGGTAGATACCTGATCAATATGAGAAAACAAGGGAAGAAAATCTCCCAAACAAACCTAGATGCTACATCAATAAAATCCAAGGAAAGCATGACAGAAGAAATGTCAGAAAGAGAGTTCAGAATGTACATAATTAAAATGATCAGAAAAGCAAACGATGAGATGAAAGAGCAAATGCAGGCTTTGAATGATCACACTACTCAACAGTTAAAAGAGCAAATGCGGGAAGGAAAAGATCATTTCAATAAAGAGTTAGAGATATTGAAAAAAAAAAAACAGACAGAAATCCTTGAAATGAAGGAAACAATAAATCAAATTAAAAACTCCATAGAAAGCATAACCAATAGGATAGAACACCTGGAAGACAAAACCTCAGACATTGAAGACAAAATATTTAATCTTGAAAACAAAGTTGACCAAACAGAGAAGATGGTAAGAAATCATGAACAGAATCTACAAGAATTATGGGATATCATGAAAAGGCCAAATTTAAGAATTATTGGGATTGAGGAATGCTTTTAGAAACAAACCAAAAGAATGAATAATCTATTCAATGAAATAATACCAGAAAATTTCCCAAATCCAAAGAATGAAATGGAAAATAAAGTACAAGAGACTTACAGGACTCCAAATACACAAAATTACAATAGACCCACACCAAGGCACATTATAATGAAAATAACTAGAAACTGATCGCTAACCACCAGTGTAGCACCAGCTACCTGCTGTTGCCTCGAAGTTCACTGTTACAGTACCTGCAGGTTTGATTACACATGGCTGCCGCCATTTTGATACAATAGCCAGGACCCGTACGATCCCTGGCTGAACTGAGCCCCATCTCAAGGATCCCTCAGTCCGACTGATCACGCCCTACCTCTGGGGCCCTCACATTGAATGACTGCTCCCTGCAGCCAGGACCCCCAGACCAACTGACAGTGCTCTATCACCGGGACCCCAGACCGACTGATTGCAACCGGCCTCCAGGATCCCACAACCACACCAAACACACCTGACCTCTAGGACCCCTGCCTGACCAACCACATCCTGCCTCCAGGACCTCCTGCTGACCACAGCCACACCTTGAGCTGCAGCTCCCCATTTGCCAACACATTTCGAAGTCAGAGCAGCCATCTTGGATAATCCTGGAAGACATAGCTCCGATCTTTAGGTGGGGCAAAACTCATCCTGAGACGCCTGCTGGAGGCTTGAAGCTCATTGTCAGGAATCACATAGACCACAACACAATAATTCTGGGTGACTTTAATGCACCGCTGTCACCACTAGATAGATCTTCCAAACAAAAACCAACAAAAGAAACCATAGAACTCAATAACACAATCAATAACCTAGACTTAATAGACATATATAGAATATTCCATCCATCAACGAGTGGATTCACTTTCTTCTCAGCAGCATATAGAACCTTCTTGAAAACAGACCATATGTTATGCCACAAAGCAGCCCTTAGGAAATGCAAAAAAATAGAGATACTGCCTTGTGTTCTATCAGATCATAATGGACTGAGAATGGAAATCAATGACAAAATAAAAAACAGAAATTACTCCAACACCTGGAGACTAAATAATATGCTATTGAATGAAACATGGATAACAAAAAACATCAGGGAGGAGATAAAAAAAATTCTTAGAGGTCAATGAGAATGACAATACAACATATCAAAATCTCTGGGACACTATGAAAGCAGTACTAAGAGGAAAATTCATTGTATGGAGTGCATTCCAGAAAAGAATGAAAAGTCAACAACTAAATGACCTAACATTACAGCTCAAAGCATTATAAAAAGAAGAACAGAATAACAGCAAAAGTAGTAGAAGACAGGAAATAATTAAAATCAGAGCTGAAATCAATGAAATTGAAACAAAAGAAACAATTCAAAAAATTGACAAAACCAAAAGTTGGTTCTTTGAGAAAGTAAACAACATAGACAAACCCTTAGCCACACTAACAAAGACAAGGAGAGAGAAGACTCAAATTACTAAAATTTGTGATGAAAAAGGAAATATCATGACAGACACCACTGAGATACAGAACATAATGAGAAGCTACTTTGAAAATCTGTATTCCAACAAAATAGAAACTACCAAAG
The DNA here is from genome assembly GCF_902686445.1 of Sciurus carolinensis. Classification (NCBI taxonomy): domain Eukaryota; kingdom Metazoa; phylum Chordata; class Mammalia; order Rodentia; family Sciuridae; genus Sciurus; species Sciurus carolinensis. The sequence goes on from NC_062226.1 coordinate 47,125,571, forward strand.
ACATTGACAAATTTCTAGAGACATATGCTCCTCCCAAACTGAACCAGGAGAACATACACAATTTAAACAGATCAATAACAAGCAATGAAATAGAAGAAGCCATTAAAATCTACCATCCAAGAAAAGCCCAGGACCAGACGGATTCTCAGCCAAGTTCTGCAACACCTTCAAAGAAGAACTTATTCCAATACTTCTCAAAGTATTCCAGGAAATAGAAAAGGAGTGTACCCTACCGAACTCATTCTATGAAGCTAATATCACCCTCATGCCCAAAAGAGGCAAAGACACATCAAGGAAAGAAAATTTTAGACCAATATCCTTGATGAATATAGATGCAAAGATCCTTAACAAAATATTGGCAAACCATATCCAAAAACATATTAAGAAAATCGTGCACCACGATCAAGTGGGGTTCATCCCTGGAATGCAAGGATGCTTTAACATCCATAAATCAATAAATGTAATCCATCATGTCAATAGACTTAAGGATAAGAATCGTATGGTTATTTCAATTGATGCAGAAAAAGCATTCAACAAAATACAACACTCCTTCATACTCAAAACACTAGAAAAAACAGGAATAGTAGGAACATACCTGAATATTGTAAAGGCTATTTATGCTAAGCCCATGGCCAACATCATTCTTAATGGAGAAAAACTGAAAGCACTCCTTTTGAAAATAGGAACAAGACAGGGATGTCCTCTTTCACCACTTCTATTCAACATTGTCCTCGAAACTCTAGCCAGAGCAATTAGACAGACCAAAGAAATTAAAGGGATATGAATAGGAAAAGAGGAACTTAAGCTGTCACTATTTGCTGATGACATGATTTTATATTTAAAGGATGCAAAATCCTCCTCCAAAAAACTTCTAGACTTCATCAATGAATTCAGCAAAATAGCAGGTTATAAAATGAACATGCATAAATCTAAAGCATTTTTATACACAAGTGACAAAACAGCTGAAATGGAAATGAGGAAAACAACTCCATTTTAATAGCCTCAAAAAAAAAATATCTGGGAATTGATCTAACAAAAGAGGTAAAAGATCCCTACAATGAAAACTACAAAGCATTGAAGAAAGAAATTGAGGAAGACCTTAGAAGATGAAAAGATCTCCCATGATCTTGGATAGGCAGAATTAATATTGTCAAAATGGCTGTACTACCAAAAGTGCTTTAAAGATTCAATGCAATTCCAATTAAAATCCCAATGATGTACCTTGCAGAAATAGCGCAAGCAACATTAAATTCATCTGGAAGAATAAGAAACCCAGAATAGCTAAAGCAATCCTTAGCAGGAAGAATGAAACAGGGGGATTGCAATACCAGAACTTCAACTATACTACAAAGCAATAGTAACAAAAACGGCATGGTATTGGCACCAAAATAGACAGGTAGATCAATGGTACAGAACAGAGGACACGGACACAAACCCAAATAAATACAATTTTCTCATACTAGAAAAAGGGGCCAAAAATATGCAATGGAGAAAAGATAGCCTCTTCAACAAATGGTGCTGGGAAAATTGGAAATCGATATGCAACAGAATGAAACTAAACCCATATCTCTCACCCTGCACAAAAATCAACTCAAAATGGATCAAGGACCTCAGAATCAGACCAGAGACCCTGCATCTTATAGGAGAAAAAGTAGGTCCAAATCTTCAACATGTTGGCTTAGGATTAGACTTCCTTAACAGGACTCCCATAGCACAAGAAATAAAAGCAAGAATCAACAACTGCGATAGATTCAAACTGAAAAGTTTTCTCTCAGCAAAGGAAACTATCAGCAATGTGAAGAGAGAGCCTACAGAGTGGGAGAAAATCTTTGCCACACATAATTCAGATAGAGCGCTAATATCCAGAATATATAAAAACTCAAAAAACTCTACACCAAGAACACAAATAACCCAATCAACAAATGGGCTAAGGAAATGAACAAACACTTCACAGAAGAAGACCTACAAGCAATCAAGGGTTACTTGAAAAAATGTTCAACATCTCTAGTAATAAGAGAAATGCAAACCAAAATTACCCTTAGATTCCATCTCACCCCAATTAGAATGGCGATTATCAAGAATACAAGCAATAGGTGTTGGTGAGGATGTGGGGAAAAAGGTACAATTATACTTTGCTGGTGGGGTTGCAAATTTGTGCAGTCACTCTGGAAAACAGTGTGGAGATTCCTTAGAAAACTTGGAATGGAACTCCAGTTGACCCAGCTATCCCACTCCTTGGCCTATACCCAAAGGGCTTAAAATCAGCATACTACAGTGATTCAGACACATCAATGTTCATAGCTGCTCAATTCACAATGGCCAGTTTGTGGAACCAATCTAGATGCCCGTCAATTGATGAATGGATAAAGAAACTGTGGTATATATATATACCATGGAATATTACTCAACCATAAAGAACAATAAAATTATGGCATTTGCAGGTAAATGGATGAAATTGGAGAATATCATGCTAAGTGAGATAAGCCAATCTCAAAAAACCAAAGGAAGAATAATCTTGCTGATAAGCAGATGATGACGCATAATGGGGGGTGGAAGGGGGGCAAGAATGGTGGAAGGAGGGACTGTATAGAGGGAAAAGAGGGGTGGGAGGGGTTGGGGGAAGGGAAAAAATTAAAAAATGAGTCAAAAACTATTACCCTATGTAAATGTATGATTACACAAATGGTATGCCTCTACTTCATGTACTAGAAACAAGATGTATGCCTTTTATTTACAATAAAAAAAATACAATGGAAAGCATCATCAACACACTAGATCACTTAGAAGACAGAGTTTCAGGTAATGAAAACAAAATATACAATCTTGAAAATAAAGTTGATCATGGAGAAAAGATGTTAAGAGACCATGAACACAGCTTGCAAGAAATATGGAAGAAGCTGAAAAGATCATAGTTACAATTTATCAGAATAGATGAAGACACAGAAATACAAACCAAAGGAATACACAATCTTATCAATGAAATAATATCAGAAAATTTTCAAAGCCTTAACAATAAAATGGAAAATCTAATAAAGGAGGCTTCAACGACACCAAATATATAAAATTACAACACACCCACACCAAGGCACATTATTATGAAAAAGCCTAACAGAGTAAGGATAGAATTTTAAAGACTGCGAGAGAAAAACAATAATTCACATTTAGAGGGAAACCAACCCAGATCTCAACTGATTTCTCAACTCAGACACTCAAAGCTCAGGGTTCTTTGAATAATATGTGCCAAGCTCTGAAAGAAAATGGATACCAGCCAGGAATATTATATGCAGCAAAATTAAACTTCAGAGAATGATGAAATAAAAACCTTCTATGATAAAATTAAAAGAATTCACAACTAGAAAGCCTACACTACAAAACAGACTAAAATTTTTCATGAAGAAATGAAAAATAAAATTGAAAACCAGAAAAGGAAGGAATTACACTACAAGAATAGTCAAACAAAGGAGAAACTAGTTCAAAATAAAAAATAGAAATAAATAATAATGACAAGGAAAAAAATCATCTCTCAATAACATTGAATGTAAATGACCTAAACTCATCAATCAAAAGACATAGACTGGCAGATTGGATAAAAAAAAGACCCAAATAATACTAATAGAACTAATACAAATACAACTAATAAGTATACTCACTTTCCATGGTAACAAAGGCAAAAAAGAAGGATAGACAAATGGAAAATTTTTAAGTGGTCAGAGAAGTGAGAGATTGACTGTGAGAGCTGAGATAAGATGGAAGGGAAGGGGAAATCACTGTGTAAAGACCATTACAGAGGATTCATCAGGAGCAAAGATTCTCAGGCTAAATCATGAAATTTTCCCACATTTTTTTGATTAAGGGAAAAGAGATAATTAAACCAGGAATGGGAAAATTCCATTCATTATTCTCCATTAGCAGGCAAAATATACACATTATTATATTTTCAAGTTAATTAAATAAGTGTCTTTACCAACAAAACAAATAGAAATTTTCTCATTCAATATATATTTGTGTGAAAAATTAGGATAATAAAGTTTACTTTTTAATGGAGATTAACTCCATTTCAGAATCTATATGCATTAAAATTATTTCTAATTAATTGAAATAACTTTGATACATTTCATGTATTTTCAAATACTTTTATGTATCAATATGATCATATGGGCCTGGGATCCAGGAACCATCTTGGGACTGCAGCATGGCAAATTCTATGAAAACTGAAACCCAGATCTGGAAAATCTTCAGAGACGCTGTAAGTCTACAGGGTAGAAACTGTACTGCCTCAGATCCACACAGCTAGATGGAAATACACACAAAACAACATAAAAAAAAAAACAAGGGAATAAAGCACTCCAAACAAATCAAGATGCTCTAATTATAGAATCCATAGACAACATAGTAGAAGAAATGTCAGAGAAGGAGTTCAGAATGTATATAGTAAAACTGCTTTGCGATGTAAGGAGTGAAATCAGAGATAAATTCAGGAGGTGAAAGATCACTTCAATAAAGCGATAGAGAACCTGAAAAGAAATCAAGCAGAAATCCTTGAATTGAAGGAATCAATAACTCAAATTAAAAATGCAATGGAAAGTAACAACAGATGAGACCACTTGGATGACAGACCCTCAGAAAATGAAGACAAAATATATAATCTTGAAAATAAAGTTAACCACATAGAGAAGATGATAGATTGTGTGCTGTTTCCTCACCAAGACACAATGCCTGAACAGTAGCTGCTGACGCCAATGGAGTGGGGCTACTGTGGCTGCTTCTGGAATGATAAGAAGGATCCCCAAGACAATGGCACTGTGGCTGGGTTCGAACCACTGCTCCAAAAGCAAATGAAAGACAAACAAATGCAGAGAGAAACATCTGAATTTTTCCAAGAGAGGATAAAGATTAAAGAAGAATATGCACAGAACTTGACTAAGCTCTCTCAGAACTCCTTGGCTGCACAGGAGGAAGGCTCCCTGGCAGAAGCATGGGCTCAGGTGAAGAAGAGCCTGGTAGATGAAGCAGAAGTTCATCTCAAGTTCTCCACTGCCAAGCTTCACAGTGATGTAGAGAAGCCTCTAATGAACTTTTGTGAGAACTTCAAAAAAGACATGAAAGAGTGTGACTACCATATTAATGACCTCAGCAAGCAACATGCCAGTTGCTCTGATCAGTGGAGATGCCCCAGAAAACCCTCACAGAGTAATAGAGAGACCTGGAGATGAGGACCTAACAGCTGGAGATCAAGCTGAGCAACAAGATGGAGGAGGACATCAAGAAGGCATGAAGGAAGTCCACACAGGCTGGCAATGACCTCATGTGCAATGTGAACCTCTACAACCAGTCCCAGTCCAACTGGTTTGAAGAGATGGTGACCACTACTTTGGAGCTGAAATAACTGGAAGTGGAGAGGGTAGAGATGATCCAGCAACATCTGTGCCAATACACACAGCTGCACAGCTGCAACGGAGACAAACATGTTCAGCCAAAGCACAATTGAGCCTGTGAACCAACTACTTCAAAAAGTGGACCCAGCCAAAGACAGCTGTGGGTCAGAGAGCACAAAACGGGCAACATCTGCCCTGTGGACATGGAGATCTAGACAACCTGTAGGGTCCCAGGGGGACCTGCCCATGAAAGGATCTGGGTGTCTCTTGGAGAGGAGATAGTGGCTCCCACTGGATTATGCTGCCCTCCCACCCACTCTCCTGTCCACTGAGGAGAGAGGAGAGAGCTGGTAATTCCAGAAGGGTGATCTGGATGACCCAGTTGGGGGATCCCCTATATTTCCAGGCCAAGAAGACAGACCTGCAGTCCTACTCTTTTCTATGAGACTAAAGCCCCCCAAATCCCATGCCATTCTTGTTGCTCTGAGAACAAACTGAGGCTGTAACTTTGTGGACCCTGCTGAGTTCCATAGGGTTGGCCATCACACACTTGTGTCCTTGGATGCCCCAAGGCCCACTGTCCAGCTAGTCCCTTTATCTCCAGGACTTTGGAAGATCAGGGGAAGGCCATCTCTGCCTCCAAGGCAATATCATGTTCAGAATCATGGACAAAAAGTGCCATCAGCTCAGCCTATACCTAGAATCCTTTACAGTCCTCCCTCTATATTTTCTCATTGCATTCTGAGAGCCCAAATCTGGATTTTCTTGGCCACTTTTTGTCCCCATGAGTCTTTTTTTTAATTTATTTTTATTGTAAACAAATGGGATACATGTTGTTTCTCTGTTTGTACATGAAGTAGAGGCATACCATTTGTGTAATCATATATTTACATAGGATAATGGTGTTTGATTCATTCTATTTTTTCCTTCCCTCCCACCCTCCAACCCCTCTTTTCCCTCTATACGGTCCCTCCTTCCACCATTCTTACCCCCCTCCCACTGCCCCTTATGTGTCATCATCCGCTTATCAGCAAGATTATTCGTCCTTTGGTTTTTTGAGATTGGCTTATCTCACTTAGCATGATATTCTTCAATTTCATCCATTTGCCTGCAAATGCCATAATTTTATCATTCTTTATGGCTGAGTAATATTCCATTGTATATATATATACCACAGTTTCTTTATCCATTCATCAATTGACGGGCATCTAGGTTGGTTCCACAATCTGGCCATTGTGAACTGAGCAGCTATGAACATTGATGTGTCTGAATCACTGAAGTATGCTGATTTTAAGTCCTTTGGGTTCCTCCATTATTTTAAGTCAAGGAGTGAGATAGCTGGGTCAAATGGTGGTTCCATTCCAAGTTTTCTAAGGAGTCTCCACACTGCTTTCCAGAGTGGCTGCATTAATTTGCAGCCCCACCAGCAATGTATGAGTGTACCTTTTTCCCCACATCCTTGCCAATACCTATTGTTGCTTGTATTCTTGATAATCGCCATTCTAATTGGGGTGAAATGGGATCTTAGGGTAGTTTTGGTCTACATTTCTCTTATTACTAGAGATGTTGAACATTTTTTCATGTAACCGTTGATTGCTTGTAGGTCTTCTTCTGTGAAGTGTTTGTTCATTTCCTTAGCCCATTTGCTGACTGAATTATTTGTATTCTTTGTGTAGAGTTTATTGTGTTCTTTATATATTCTGGAAATTAGTGCTCCTTGCCACCCATGAGTCTTGGGAAGGCCTGATTTCTGTCTTCCCAGACCAACTCTGCCTAGAGAGGTCAGGATGGAACTAACTCATTTGGCAAATTAACTGCAAATTGGAGCATTGAATCATGGTTCCTATTAGACCAGACAATGTCTCTGAAGTCTCTGGAAATCCCAATCCATCCATTCCTCAGCTGCTTTCTCAAGGGAGACCCCACCTTCACCATGGCACTCCTGTCCAGTCTTACTAGAGGGAACTTTCCAAAGTTCTCAGTCAGCAAGACCTCCTTCAGCTCTGAAGGCTTTGAGGGATGGAGATGAACCAGCTCACATCAGAAACCAGATGGGGTCTGTCTACCAGGGTGACCTATCCAACCCTGGGTTACCCTGACAACCACTCTCCAGGGCTGCCCACCATGAGCTTAATGGGGCTCAGTGAGTCCCATATGGGCAAGAGGTTAGGGCAAGTCTTTGCAATCCCCCTTGTGACTCCATTTGCTTATTCATGTTAGGGTTTGGCCTGCTGTCCCTTGTACAGGCATTGCAGACTCTCATGGCCATAGGAGTTCTTTGCTATCCAGGTGTGTCCTTTGAACTTTCCAGAGCCCTGTGCCATGCCCTCACTTGGTGTCAGCACCCCGTTTCCCTCTGTCTATCTTCCCTGGAGAAGTCTGGGCCAAGTGTGACTCGGGAATCTTTTCAGCACTGCCACTGGATTCAGTCAGTCGCTTCCTTTTTCTACTAGAGCAAACATGATCTCCACCATTTTAAACTAGAGAATCAGCCTGAGGGGGCAGGGAGAAAAAATTGACATAATGAGCAAGGAACAGTTTCTAGCAAGAAACCCATGCTCTTAGAGACCACCTTTCCAAGATGAAGATCTTTCCCATTGATGACTTTCAATGACCCTTACCTCTCCTATGGGGGCAGAATTCTATAAGGACAATCACTGATCTTTCCCTCAGTTTTACATGCTAATAATAAATGTCATTCATCTTGAATCTTTTGGCATCACTTCCATTGAATCAGAATTGCTTTCTCATAGTTTATATTAGAAAGATGTCCCATATACTAAAGCAAACCAAAAAGAATTATCACATGATTTTTTTTTCTTTTATTGTTTGCTCTAGTTATACATGACAGCAGAATACATTTCAATTTCTTATACACAAATGGAGTACAACTTTTATTTCTCTGGTTGTACACGATGTAGAGTCACACCATTTTTGCAATCATACATGTACATTCCACCATCTTTCCCACCCCTGTCCCCTCCCCTCCCATAATTTCCCCCTGCACAATCCAAAGTTCCTCCATTATTCCCCCCATTATGTATCAGCCTCCACTTATCAGAGAAAATATTTGGTCTTTGGTTTTTTGAGATTGGCTTATTTTGCTTAGTATGATATTCTCCAACTCCATCCATTAACCTGCAAATGCCATAATTTTATTCTTCATTAAGGCTGAGCAATATTCCATTATGTTTATATACCACAGTTTCTTTATCCATTCATCTATTGAAGGGCAAGTAGGTTCGTTCCACAATCTAGCTATTGTGAATTGAACTGCAATAAACATTGATGTGACTGCATCACTGTAGTATGCTGATTGTAAGTCTTTTGAGTATAAATTGAAGAGTTGGATAGCTAGGTCAAATGACAGTTCCTTTTCAAGTTTTCTAAAGAATATCCCTACTTCCAGAGTGACTGCACCAATTTGCAATCCCATCAACAATGTACAAGTGTACCTTTTTCCCCACATCTTCGACAACATTTATTGTTGCTTGCATTCTTGATAATAGACATTTTAATTGGTGTGAGATAAAATCTTAGGATAGTTTTGATTTGCATTTCTCTAATTACTGGAGATGTTATATATCTGTTGATCATTTGTATATCTTCTGTGAAGTGTCTGCTCAGTTGCTTAGCCCATTTATTGATTGGGTTATTTGTATTCTTGGTGTAAAGTTTTTTGAGTTCTTTATAAATTCTGGAGATTAGTACTCTATCTGAAGTGTGTGTGGTAAAGATTTTCTCTCACTCTGTAGGCTCTCTCTTCACATTGTTGATTGCTTCCTTTGTGAGAAAAAGCTTTTTAGTTTGAATCCATCCCATTTATTGATTCCTGCTTTAATTTCTTGTGCTTTGGTAGTCTTGTTAAGGAAGTCTGGTCCTTAGCTGACATGATGAAGATTTGGACCTATTTTTTCTTCTATTTAGTGCAGGGTATCTGGTCTAATACCTAGGTCCTTGATCCATTTTGAGTTGAGTTTTGTGCAGGGTGAGAGATAGAGGTTTAATTTCATTTTGCTACATATGGATCTCCAGTTTTCCCAGCATCATTTGTTGAACAGGCTATCTTTTCTCCAACGTATGTTTTGTCACCTATATCTAGTACGAGATAACTGCATTTTTGTGGGTTTGTCTCTGTGTCTTCTATTCTGTACCATTAGTGCCAGTACCATGCTGTTTTTGTTACTATTGCTCTGTAGTACAGTTTAAGGTCTGATATTGTGATGCCTTCTGCTTCACTCTTCCTGCTAATGACTGATTTGGCTATTCTGGGACTCCTATTTTTTCCAAATTTCATGATTGCTTTCTCTATTTTATGAGGTGCATCATTGGGATTTTAATTAGAATTGCATTGAATCTGTATAATGCTTTCTGTAGTATGGCCATTTTGAAATCTTAATTCTGCTTATCTAAGAACATGGGAGCTCTTTCCATCTTCTAAAGTTTTCTTTAATTTCTTTCTTTAGTGTTCTGCAGTTTTCATTGTAGAACTCTTTCCCCTCTTTTGTTAGATTGATTCCCAAGTATTTTATTTTTTTGAATAGGGTAATTTTCCTAATTTCTCTTTCAGAGGATTCATCACTTATGAATAGAAATGCATTACATTTATGAGTTGATTTTATATCCTGTTACTTTACTGAATTCATTTATGAGTTCTAAAAGTTTTCTGGTGGAATTTTTTGGATCTTCTAAATATAGAATCATGCCATCACCAAACAGTGATAGTTGGGGTTCTTCTTTTCCTATTCATATCCCTTTAATTTCTTTGGTCTGTCTAATTGCTCTCACTAGAGTTTCAAGAAGGATGTTGAATAGAAGTGGTGAAAGAGGGCATCCCTGTCTTGTTCCAGTTTTTAGAGGGAATGCTTTCAATTTTTCTCCATTTATAATGATGCTGGCCATGGGCTTAGCAAATACAATATTGAAGTATGTTCCTACTAATCCTATTTTTTCTAGTGTTTTAATCATGAACAGATGCTGTATTTTATCAAATGCTTTTCTGCATTTAATGAAATGGTCATATGATACTTACCTTGAAATTTATTGATGTGATAAATTATATTTATTGATTTCCAGATGTTGAACCAATCTTGCATCCCTGGAATAAACCCCACTTGATTATATAATTTTTAGACTTCATTTTTGTTATGTGGTATTATGGTTTAGATGTAAGGTATCCCCCAAAAGCTCATGTGTGTGAAAATGAAAGAAACTTTAGAGGAGACATGATTTGGTTATTAGAGACTTAACCTAATCAGTGAATTAATCCCCTGGTTGGATTAACTGAGTGGTAACTGAAGGTGGGTAGGGTGTGACTGAAGGAGGTGGATCATTGGGGTCATGCCTTTGGGGCACATATTTTGTATCTGGCAAGTGGGGTCTCTCTCACTCTGATTTATGTTCATCATTTGAGCTGCTTCCCTCCTCCATACTCTTCTGCCATGATGTTCTGCCTCACTTCGACCCTAAGGGATGGAGCCCAGGGTCTATTGACTAGGACTTCTGAAACCCTGAGTCCCTACATAAACTTTTTCTCCCTGAAAGTTTTTCTGGTTAGTCACAGCAGAGAAAAAGCTGATTAAAACATGTAGTGTATCACATTTATTGATTTCCATATTTTGAACTGTTTTTACATCCCAGGAATAAATTCCACCTGATAATGGTGAGTGATACTTTTAATGTGCTATTGAACTCAATCTTTTAAAGATTTTGCAGCTCTGTTCATCAGGGATATTGGTCTGTAATTCTATAACAATCTTTCCTTATAGTGTCCTTGTTTGGCTTTGGTTTCAAGGCAATGATGGTCTAAGAAACTGAGTTTCAAAGTGTTCCCTCTTCTTCATCGTTTTGAAAGAGTATGAGAAGTCTCGGCACTAATTTTTTTTTTAAATATGTGGTATAATCTACAAGTGAAGCTATTCAGTTCTGGGATTTTCCTTAGTGGGAGAATTTTCCTTATTGATTCAATTTCCTTTATTTGTATTCAGATTTTCTATTTCTTCATGATTCAGTCTTGCTACGTTGTATGTGTCTAGAAATTAATCCATTTCTTCCAGGTTATGCAGTTAGTCAGCATATAATTGTTCATAATAATCTTCTATGAGCCTTTTATTTTGGTACCTATTTTGATGTCTTATTTATTTATTTATTTATTTATTCATTCACTCATTTCATTTTTATAGCTAAAGATCTCTCAATTTTATCTTTTCAAAATAAATCAATTTCACTGATCTTTTCAACTGTTTTTCTATTCATTTCTTTCTTCTCTAGTATTTATTATTTCTTTCCTTCTGTTAAATTTGGGCTTAGTTTATTTTTCTAGTTCCTTTAAGGGAAAGTTGGGTCATTTGCTTGAAATCTTTCTTTCTTCTTAATGGAGGTATTTATCACCATAAATTTCCTTCTTATAATTGATTCGTTGCATACCCTAAGCTTGAATATGTTGTGTTTCCATTTTATTTCTAAAGATATTTTTTAATTCCTTTTTGACTGCTCCTTTGACTCATCAGTTGTTAAGGAGTATATAGTTTAACTTACACATATTTTCAAATATTGCAATTTTCTTCTGTTATGAAGTTTTATACCATTGTGCTCAGAAAAGATACTTGATATGGTATCAGTTTTAAATCTGTTAACATTTGTTTTGTGGCCTTATATGTGATCTATCCTGGAAAATGTTCCTTGTTCACTTGAAAAGAATGTGAATTTTCTTGCTATTCGATGGAATTTTCTGTAAATGTCTGTTAGGTTCATTTGGTCTATACTGTCATTCAAGTTTCCTATTTCCTTACTGATTTCTGTCTATTGAAAGTCTGTATTGTATTATTCTCTCTCTCTCTCTCTCTCTCCCTTGCAGATCAATTAATATTTGCCTTATATGTTCATATCCTCCATTGATAGGTGCACATATATTTATAAGTGTTATATTTTCTTATTGATTAGATCCCTTTGTCATTATACAATAACCTTCTTTGCATAATAAAACTTAGTGTCTATTTTATCTGACATAAGGATAGCCATCTCTGCTCTCTTTGAGTTATTTGTCTGGTATATCTCTTTCTATCTCTTTATCTTCAGACTTTACATGTCCTTAAAGCTAAACTGACTCCCTTGTAGGCATCATATAATTAGATTTGGTTTTTCTAGTCATTGAACCACTCGATGTCTCTTAAAGAAAATTTAATGCAGTTACATTTAAAGTAATTTTTCATAGATAAGAACACACTATTGTCACTTTGTTAATTATTTTCTGACTCATTATTTCTTTCTTCCTTTCATGCTTTCCTTTTGTTATTTGACTATCTTTTGTAGTGGTATTTCAGATTTCTCTTTCTTTACTGTTTGTAGGTCAACTACAGATGTTTTTCTTTTTGACTACCACAGGGCTTTCATAAAACATCTTGATAGTTATAAAAGTAATTTAATCTGATAATTCACTTCAATTAGCTATAAAATATTCCATTCTTTTATTTCTCCTCCCCCTACATTTCATGTTGCTGATACCATACTTTACACCTTTTATATTGTATATCAATTAACTAATTATTGTAGCCATGGCTATTTTGACTTTTATACTAGAGTTAATATGATGTCTGTACTACAAAAATAATACTAAAACATTCTGAATTGGACTATATTCTTATCTTTATAATGAATTCTATACTTCTATATGTTTTCATGTTGTTAGTGTAGTGGTGATTACCTTTTGTTCATCTGGAGAGGTCTTTATATCTCTTTAATTATGAAGGACATCTTTGACAGATATAGTATTCTTGGTTGGCAGGTTTGTTTGGGGGTAGGTGTGAGTACATGGGTGTGTGAGTGGCCATGTTTTCAGCATTTTGCATTTATCAGTTTACTCCCTGTTAACAGGAAAGAGTCTGAAAAATCATTTACCAATAATTTTGTGGGAAAAGGAAGATTCCCCTTATATGGAAGGAGAAGCTTTTCTTCTTGCTGTTTTTAAAATGTTTTTTGATTTTTTTTCCTTTAATTGAATATTGATAAATAATTGTATATATTTTGGGGTATAGAGACACTGTAACATATGTATCCAATGTGAAATGACTGAAATGAACTAATTAACAGATTAATCACCTCAAATGCTTACCATTTATTCCTCCCATCTAACTGAAACATGCCATTTGACCAACAACTCCACATTTTCCCCAGCCTCTTGTAACCAACCTTCTGTTCCTATAAGTTTGGTTGTCTTATTTTCCACATGCAAATGTTCTTCATTCTGTGATGGTTTGTTTTGCTTAGCATAATGTCCTCCAGTTTCCTCACATTATCAAAAATAGATGGGAAACAGATATATGAAAAAAAATTCTCAACATTCACTAATCATGAGGGAAATTTAAGTTAAAATCACTATGATACATCACCTCATACATGATAATAGTCAGAATGGCTATTATCAAAGCTATAAAAAATACGAATTGATAATAAGAATGTGAAAGAAAGAGGACTCTGTACACTACTGGTGAAAATTTAATTAGTACAGCCATTATGAAATTAGCATAGCTATTATGTAAAACTATATTGAGATTCCTCAAGAAACTAAATAAAATATGATTGATTACCTTAAAACCCAGAAATCTCACTTCTGGGTATATAGCCAAGGTATTTGAAATCAATATGTAAATGAAATATCTGCACTCCCATGTTTATTGCAGCGTAGTTCTCAAAAACTAACTTACAAGAATCAAACTAAGGGTCCATCCATGAATGAATGGAGTGGAAAATGAGGTATACATATGTACACAACAGAATACTATTCAGACTTTCAAAAAATGAAATTCTGTCTTTAACATTGGAGAATCTGGTTATAATATGCCTAGAAGATCTACATTAATTGGAACACATGTTTTGTTTATGGTTCATATATTTTGGGGTTCTTAGGACTTCATGGATCTGGATGTTCTTCTCGCTTTCCAGATTTGTGGAGTTTTCTGTCATTATATCTTTTTCTAATAGCATAATGTATTTTAAAGCAAACTTACAGTAACAGTAGAATACAAACAACATTATAGACAGGTAGCTGTGAGAACCCAAACACTAAGCTTATGGAGGTGATCTGGCCTTATAGCTCTGAACTGCTTTTACAGCATTTTGGATTTTAGCCAAAAGTAGGGAAAGACAATGAATGAGAGAAGCTCCCTGAGAAGCTCCCTAAAGAAAAGTGAAGAGAGAAGGATAGAAAACCACTGCACTTCTGTAGCACAGGGACTACAAAGTGGACTTGATATCTAAGCTTAGGAGACAATATTCATTACTAAGATCACCCCAGGGTCTGAGATAGCAGGGTATTACTGCCACATCTGTGACTGTGTGATGGAAGACTCCATCAACTTCCTAGATCTCAAGAATGGAAAGGAGTATCTATGAAACCCAGCCTGTCTAGGCATGTGGAACATTCCTCCCTGGATCAAGTAAAGAAACGTTTTGAAGTCAATGAAAAAAATATGGTAGAAAGCTGAAGGATTGTGATTTTGAGAAGAGGTTGAAGAAGCTCAGAGAAGAGGAGGAAAAGGCTGAAGTCCACAAGAGAAAGAAACAAGATGGAGAAGAAAAGAAGAGCTGAGGAAACCTTGATATTTGAGGAGGAGAATGAGATGGCAATTATGATACGTTTCTTTGGCTTTGGTTTCACCAAGAAGAGTTATAGAGACTTTCTGGCCTAACTTTGTCCTCTGCAGGACCTAACTTTGTAGGGAGGGTGGATATCATTTCTTTTTGGTTAGTGGTGAAAGTCCTTAAGAGTGTCAATGGGCAGGGCTGGATAAGGGTATTTTTTTGCCTTTCTCTACTTTGGTAGAGAGTTCAGGATGCAAAGGTAATGCTGGGCATATTGCTTCAGCCTCAGCATATCACAGGAGTCACAAGACCTCTCTCCATCTGAGTTCCCAGTAAAGACAGACTTTCCCTTCTGAAGCTACTTTCCCCAAATTTCCCTTGCATCTTTGCCCCTTTTATCTATCCAACCTCTGGCTTCTGACTTGGTTTAATTTTCACCTTTGTTCATCCTGCAGCAGAGGGGTTCTCTAGGTCCCCCGTTTCCAGTTGATGGCAATTTTTTGACCAGTCCTCCTCCCATCCTTCCTTATGGTTCTCTAGACTCCTGTGCATGCATGTGTAGTTCTGCCTAGTCAATGGTGCATATGTATGAAACAATTACATAGAGGGGATCTGGACTGGAATCTCAGAGCCTCATCCTATGGCCTGATGTTCTTGGTTTCCTTAGTGCATGTAACAGGAAATTAAATGGGATGAGTGTTTTTTGTAAAAATAAATTAAAGGGCGATCCAAGATGGCGGCCTAGAGGGTGACTGCATCCCCAGTCACTCCAGAACCCAGGAGTTAAGAAGGGGAGGCATTGAGAGACTCGGATGGAAATAGAGCCACGGGTGAGTCTGCCCACTGGGTAAAGCTCGGCCCGGGTGGCAGGCCCAGATAGAGGTGGCTTATCGGAGCCGGGCAGGGCAGCTAGAGTCTTCCACAGGCAGTCCTGCGCACTCCGGCGGTGGGCCCCGCCCACACAGCCAGCTTCTCCAGGTTCTCGGAGCGGGCCCGCTAGTGAGAGCCTTTCTGACCAGAACAAGCTCCAAGTCCTGGAGCCAGCGCAGAACAGCGTACTCTGGCACGCAAGCAGCTTCAGGGACCAGGATAGGGCAGCCAGAGACTTCCCCAAGTAGCCTGGACCCCTGCGGTGGGAGGTGCCTTTCAAGGCTAGCTTTTTGGACCAGACCGCCCAGTGAGAGGCTTTCTACATAGAACCAGCCACAAGCCCCCAAACCAACGGAGAGCTTCGATCCGCAAGCAGCCTCTGGGATCAGGGCAGGGCAGCCAGAGACCTCTTCAGGTGGCTCTGCCCACTCCGGCCGCAGGCTCTCTTCACGGGGCGACCCAAGATGGCGGCCTAGAGGGTGACTGCACCCCCAGTCACTCCAGTACCCAGGAGTTAAGAAGGGGAGGCATTGAGAGACTCGGACTGAAATAGAGCCACAGGTGAGTCTGCCCACTGGGTAAAGCTCGGCCTGGGTGGCAGGCCCAGATAGAGGTAGCTTATCGGAGCCGGGCAGGGCAGCTAGAGTCTTCCCAAGGTAGCCTTCCACACTCCGGCAGTGGGCTCCTCCCACACGGCCAGCTGCACGGTACAGGCCCACGTGAGAGCCTTTCCGCACAGAGCCAGCTCCAAACCCTGGAACCAGTAGGGGGCTAGGGGCAGCTTTCTTTGGATGCACTGCATTATCAGATTCCTCCAAGACATCAGGCTACTGAAGGCTGGGAGGTGATACACTGGAAATCTACCGGGACACTATAAGCCAATAGCGGAAAACTGCAATATCTCAGGGTCCCACTGACAGCTGACCAATATGAGAAAACAAGGGAAGAAAATGTCCCAAACAAACCTAGATACTACATCAATAAAACCCAATGACAGCACAGCAGAAGAAATGTCAGAAAGGGAGTTCAGAATGTACGTAATTAAAACGATCAGGGAAGCTAATGAGGAGATGAAAGAGCAAATGCAGGCATTGAAGGAGGAGATGAAAGAGCAAATGCAGGCATTAAATGATCGCACCAATCAACAGTTAAAAGACCAAATACGGGAAGCAAGAGATCATTTCAATAAAGAGAGATACTGAAAAAAAAACAAACTGAAATACTTGAAATGAAGGAAACAATAAACCAAGTTAAAAACTCCATAGAAAGCATAACCAATAGGATAGAACACCTGGAAGACAGAACATCAGACATTGAAGACAAATTATTTAATCTTGAAAACAAAGTTGGCCAAACAGAAAAGATGGTAAGAAATCATGAACAGAATCTACAAGAATTATGGGATATCATGAAAAGGCCAAATTTAAGAATTATTGGGATTGAGGAAGGCTTAGAGAAACAAACCAAAGGAATGAACAATCTATTCAATGAAATAATATCAGAAAGTTTCCCAAATCTGAAGAATGAAATGGAAAACCAAGTACAAGAGGCTTATAGAACTCCAAACATACAAAATTACAACAGACCCACACCAAGGCACATTATTATGAAAATACCTAACATACAAAATAAAGACAGAATTTTAAAGGCCGTGAGAGAAAAGACTCAAATTACATTCAGAGGGAAACCAATAAGAATATCAGCAGATTTTTCAATCCAGACCCTAAAAGCTAGAAGGGCCTGGAACAACATATACCAAGCCCTGAAAGAAAACGGATGCCAACCAAGAATCTTACACCCAGCAAAACTTACCTTCAAATTTGATGATGAAATAAGATCCTTCCATGATAAACAAAAGCTAAAGGAATTTACAAGGAGAAAGCCAGCATTACAGAACATTCTCAGCAAAGTGTTCCATGAGGAAGAGATGAAAAACAACGATGCAAATCAGCAACAGGAGGCGCTAGCCTAAAGGAATAGCCAAATAAAGGAGAAACCAAATCATGTCAAAAACAAATATGAGTCAATTGACTGGGAATACAAATCATATCACAATAATAACCCTGAATGTTAATGGCCTGAATTCATCAATCAAAAGACACAGACTGGCAGATTGGATTAAAAAGAAAAATCCAACAATATGCTGCCTGCAAGAGACTCATCTCATAGAAAGAGACTAAGGGTGAAAGGATGGGGAAAAACATACCATGCACACAGACACAGCAAAAAAGCTGGAGTATCCATCCTCATTTCAGATAATGTGGACTTCAAACCAAAACTGGTCAGAGGGGATAAAGAAGGACATAACATGCTGCTTAAGGGAAGCATAAATCAGCAAGACATAACAATCATAAATATCTATGCCCCGAACATTGGCTCATCCACATACGTCAAACAAATCCTTCTCAATTCCAGAAATCAAATAGACCACAACACAATAATACTAGGCGATTTTAACACACCTCTCTCACTACTGGATAGATCGTCCAAACAAAAAATGAATAAAAAAACTATAGATCTCAACAACACAATCAACAACTTAGACTTAACTGACATATATAGAATATACCATCCAACAAAGAACGAATACACTTTCTTCTCAGCAGCACATGGATCCTGCTCTAAAATAGAGCATATTTTATGCCACAAAGCTACTGTTAGCAAATACAAGAAGATAGAGATACTACCTTGTACTCTATCAGATCATAATGGATTGAAATTAGAAATAAATGACAGAATAAAAAACAGAAACTTCTCCAATACCTGGAGATTAAATAATACACTATTATATGATGAATGGATAACAGAAGACATCAGGAGGGAAATAAAAAAATTCTTAGAAGTAAATGAGAACAAAGACACATCATATCAAAATCTCTGGGACACTATGAAAGCAGTACTTAGAGCAAGATTTATTTCATGGGGCGCATTCAAAAAAAGAAGTAGAAATCAACAAATAAATGACTTAACACTACAACTCAAAGCGCTAGAAAAAGAAGAGCAGACCAATACCAAAAGTAGTAGAAGACAGGAAATAGTTAAAATCAGAGCCGAAATCAACGAAATCGAAACAAAAGAAACAATTGGAAAAATTAACAAAATAAATAGTTGGTTCTTTGAAAAAATAAATAAAATTGATAAACCCTTAGCCACACTAACAAAGAGAAAGAGGGAGAAAACTCAAATTACTAAAATTCAGAATGAACAAGGAAACATCACAACAGTCACGAGTGAAATACAAAACATAATTAGAAGCTATTTCGAAAATCTATACTCCAACAAAACAGAAAACCTCGAAGACATCAACAAATTTCTAGAGACATATGAATTACCTAAACTGAACGAGGAGGACATACACAACTTAAATAAACCAATTTCAAGCAATGAAATAGAAGAGGTCATCAAAAGTCTACCAACAAAGAAAAGTCCAGGACGAGATGGGTTCTCAGCCGAGTTCTACAAAACCTTTAAAGAAGAGCTCATTCCAATACTCCTCAAACTATTCCATGAAATAGAAGAGGAGAGAACCCTCCCAAACTCGTTCTATGAAGCCAATATCACCCTGATACCTAAACCAGACAGAGACACATCGAGGAAAGAAAATTTCAGACCAATATCCTTAATGAACATCGACGCAAAAATTCTCAACAAAATTTTAGCAAATCGCATACAAATATATATTAAAAAGATAGTGCACCACGATCAAGTGGGTTTTATCCCAGGGATGCAAGGTTGGTTCAACATTCGGAAATCAATAAATGTCATTCACCATATCAACAGACTTAAAGTTAAGAATCACATGATTATTTCAATAGATGCAGAAAAAGCATTCGATAAAATACAGCATCCCTTCATGCTGAAAACACTAGAAAAAATTGGGGTAGTGGGAACATTCCTTAACATTATAAAGGCCATCTATGCTAAGCCCATGACTAATATCATTCTAAATGGTGAAAAACTGAAAGCGTTCCCCCTAAAAACTGGAACAAGGCAGGGATGCCCTCTTTCACCACTTCTATTCAACATCGTCCTTGAGACTCTAGCCAGAGCAATCAGACAAACCAAAGAAATTAAAGGGATACGAATAGGAAAAGAAGAACTCAAACTATCCCTGTTCGCTGATGACATGATTATATATTTAGAGGAACCTGGAAATTCCACCAGAAAACTTTTAGAACTCATAAGTGAATTCAGTAAAGTAGCAGGTTACAAGATCAATGCTCATAAATCCAATGCATTTTTATTCATAAGTGATGAATCTTTAGAAAGAGAAATTAGGAAACTACCCCATTCACAATAGCCTCAAAAAAAATAAAATACTTGGGAATCAATCTAACAAAAGAGGTGAAAGACCTCTACAATGAGAACTACAGAACACTAAAGAAAGAAATTCAAGAAAACCTTAGAAGATGGAAAGATCTCCCATGTTCCTGGATAGGCAGAATTAATATTGTCAAAATGGCTATACTACCTAAAGTGCTATACAGATTCAATGCAATTCCAATTAAAATCCCAATGATGTACCTTGCAGAAATAGAGCAAGCAATTATGAAATTCATCTGGAAGAATAAAAACCTAGAATAGCTAAAGCAATCCTCAGTAGCAAGAGCGAAGCAGGGGGTATTGCAATACCAGATCTTCAACTCTACTACAAAGCAATAGTAACAAAAACGGCATGGTATTGGTACCAAAATAGACAGGTAGATCAATGGTACAGAATAGAGGACATGGACACAAACCCAAATAAATACAATTTTCTCATACTCATACTAGAAAAAGGTTCCAAAAATATGCAATGGAGAAAAGATAGCCTCTTCAACAAATGGTGCTGGGAAAACTGGAAAACCATATGCAATAGAATGAAATTAAACCCCTATCTCTCACCCTACACAAAACTCAACTCAAAATGGATCAAGGACCTGGAATCAGACCAGAGACCCTGCATCTTATAGAAGAAAAAGTAGGTCTAAATCTTCAACTTGTTGGCTTAGGATCAGACTTCTTTAACAGGACTTCCATAGCACAAGAAATAAAAGCAAGAATCAACAACTGGGATAGATTCAAACTAAAAATCTTTCTCTCAGCAAAGGAAACTATCAGAAATGTGAAGAGAGAGCCTACAGAGTGGGAGAATATCTTTGCCAACCATACCTCAGATAGTGTGCTAATTTCCAGAATCTATAAAGAACTCAAAAAACTCTACACGAAGAATACAAATAATTCAATCAACAAATGGGCTAAGGAAATGAACAGACACTTCACAGAAGAAGATGCACAAGTAATCAACAGATATATGAAAAAATGTTCAACATCCCTAGTAATAAGGGAAATGCAAATCAAAACTACCCTAAGATTTCATCTCACCCCAATTAGAATGGCGATTATCAAGAACACAAGCAACAATAGGTGTTGGCGAGGATGTGGTGAAAAAGGAACACTCATACATTGCTGATGGGGTTGCAAATTAGTGCAGCCACTCTGGAAAGCAGTGTGGAGATTCCTCAGAAAGCTTGGAATGGAAACACCATTTGACCCAGCTATCCCACTCCTTGGCCTATACCCAAAGGACTTAAAATCAGCATACTCCAGAGATACAGCCACATCAATGTTCATTGCTGCTCAATTCACCATAGCCAGATTGTGGAACCAACCTAGATGCCCTTCAGGTGATGAATGGATAAAAACCGTGGCATATATATACAATGGAATATTACTCCGCAATGGAGAATAATAAAATTATGGCATTTTCAGGCAAATGGATGAAATTGGAGAATATCAAGCTAAGTGAGATAAGCCAATCTCAAAAAACTAAAGGACGAATGATCTCGCTGATAAGCGGATGAGGACACATAATGGGGGTGGGAGGGGTTAGCATTAGGTTTAGGGTTAGGTTTAGGGTTAGGGATAAGGAGAGCGGTAAGAATGAAGGAAAGAAGGACTGTATAGAGGGAAAAGAGGGGTGGGAGGGGTGGGGGGAAGGAAAAAAATAAACATCATTGCCCTATGTAAAAAAATAAAATAAAATAAAATAAAATAAATTAATTAAAAATAAAAGCCTGTGCTTGCATGTAGGACAACTCAAAAAAGTGAATTAAATGGATGAAATCTACTATACAATAAAATGCTAAAACACCATTTAGTTGTTACCAAGAAGAAATCTACTTATTTTTAAAAAATCAAATGCTGGCATTGTTCAGAAAACTTTTAACAGATTTATTTATAATGGCCATAACGTTGAATTGTTGAAACTAATTCGCTGAAACAATTTGGCTTGCCTCAATGCTTTATGTATCTGCATTTATATTAAAAATTCACATATAAATGAAAATAGAATAGTGCCAATACCTGATTTCTGTCCCCTATTTTTCCAATCTCAGTCATAAACTTAGGTATCTTTTGACCTCAGGAGATTATATAAAATATTCACAACTGCCAAGATTAAAAAAAAAATCTTGCTTTTGAGGATGAAATGTGTTATGGTTTGGATGCAAGGTGTCCCCCAAAAGCTCACATGTGAGACAATGCAAGAAGGTTTAGAGGATAAATGATTGGGTTGCAAGAGTCTTAACCCAAACAGGGAATTATTCCCCTGGTAGGGATTAACTGAGTGGTTACTGAAGTGGTAAGTATGGTTGGAGGAGGTGGGAATTGGGGTGTGACTTGGGGTATATATTTGTATCTGGCAAGTGGAGAACTCTCTCTCTCCTTCTTTTCTTCACGTGAGCTGCTTCCCTCTTCTATAGTCTTCTGCCATGTTGTTCTACCTCATCTCAAGCCCGAAGGAATGGAGCCTGCTGTCCATGGACTGAGACCTCTGAAACCCTGAGCCCCCAAATAAACTTTTCCTCCTCTACAATTGTGCTGGTTGGGAACTTTAGTCACAGCAGTGAAAAAGCGGACTAAAACAAAATGTTTCCCATTATGATGAAGTCTTAAGCATGTTCTCCACATATGGGGCGTGCTAGTTGGATATCTTTTGGCATAATTGTTGAAAATTTGGCATAGCACACGGGTCGGTGTCTACAAAAAGGCCAACCACATAGGTCTTACTTGTTTCCTGCCAACTACCAACACCTGCACTCCAGAAGCACCAACCTGTTTAGAAGTCC
Source organism: Sciurus carolinensis (assembly GCF_902686445.1). Classification (NCBI taxonomy): domain Eukaryota; kingdom Metazoa; phylum Chordata; class Mammalia; order Rodentia; family Sciuridae; genus Sciurus; species Sciurus carolinensis. The sequence continues at coordinate 47,148,504 of NC_062226.1, forward strand.
TGTACAATTTCTCACACCAGATACTGGAAAGGGAGCCCTCACATCAGTTCAGTGGACTTCTGACATCTAATTTCCCAGAGAGCTACTGTGCCAGGCTTGCAATGATGAGGTTTCTTTGTGCTTCCAGTAGAGGGAGCACTACAGCCCTTGCCAGGGGCTTTTGTAGCCAAGTTCTTCCTGGGTACTTTTTCACCAGTTGATTTTCAGGCAGTCTGTTTTGTAGGAACCATGTTAAAGAGACCTCATCACTTACCCTTTTCTCATTTGGCTGGAATTCAGCAAACTAGAGTTGGCAATGGCCTTAAAGAGAATGATGGTGATGTGGAGGCCAAAAACGATTCTGTCATTATTTCTTTAAATAAGCTTTTCATTCCTTTTTCTTTCTCTGTTCTTACTGGAAATTCCATCCTACACATATAGTTTCACTTAATAGAGTACCATAAGTCCTATAGTCTTTTGTTTTTCTTGTTGTTCCTCTATCTGTGTAATTTCAAATGCCCTGTCTTTCGCCTCCTGACTCCTTCTTCTACTTAATTGAAACTTCTATTGAAGCCTTCTATGGAAATTTTGTTTAGTCATGTGTTCTTCAGCTCTGGTATTGCTGTTTTGTTTTTGCTTTTGTTTTTTGTTTTGTTTTGTTTTGTTTTGTTTCTCTATTTCTCCATTGAACTATTTCACCATTTAAAGTAATGGTCCATATTCTCTTGCAGTTCACTGAATCTCTTTATGATTTTTAAAAAATTATTTATCTGGTCATTCACAGTTCTCCATTTCTATAAGGTCAGTTATAGATGCTTTATTTTGTTTCTTTTTGGGTGACATGTTTTCCTAATTATTCATTATCTTTGTGGGTTTGTGTTGGTGTCTGCACTTAGAGAAGCAAGCCCCTCTTCCAGTCTTCACAGACTGACTTCGACAATGAAAATCCTTCACTAGTTGGTTCATCCAGAGAATAGGGGCAGTCCAACTGCCAGCATGTCCATACAGGCTGACCACTGGAGTCTCAGGTGACTGGGTCAGTGAGTCAGAAGGCGAGGCATGTAGGCCTACAGTATCCATTCACATACCTAGGTTCATGGGTGCTGGTCTAAGATCAGGGATCATGGGAGCTATCCTGGAATCTGAGTCCATGGGAGAAGACATGAAGCCTGGGCCTATGATGGCCAACCTGGTACTAAAGCTTGGGTCTGTGGGGTCAGGCAAGACACTAGGGTTTGTGAAGGTGAGCCTAACACTAGAGTCTCTTGGAAATTAAGGTTCCCACTTCATTCTCCTTCCCCAATCTGAAGATTTTATCTTTCTCCATTATATGCTGCATGAACTTGAAGGAAGAGCAATGCAGGTAATGCACAACTGACTTCCCTATATCCTTCCATGTACCTTTTCTTAATTTTCTGCTCCACCAGGTGCTATAATTCTCACCTGAATTCCCTAACTTTTATGAAAGTATTTTTTGCACAGATATTATTCAAATTAATGTTTCTGTGAGGGAACAAGACTTGTATAGTCCTATTCCACCATATTCAAAGCTACTCCTCTTTAGTTAATATCTTTCATAGTTGGGCTCAGCAGCATGTGCCAGTAATTCCAGTGACTAAGATGGTTGAGACATTAGGATCACAAATTGAAGGCTAGTCTCAGCAACTTAACACAATTTTTTTTTCAAAATAAAATTAAAAAGAGCTAGAAGTGTAGCTCAGAGGTAGAGATCCCATAAATACTGGAAAAAATTTCTAAAATTGTGAATTCTCTACATTCAGAATAAGCTTATAGAAATTAAAAATAATTATTTTTTTTCCTTTTTTTTGCAAACAGCTTACCAAATTCAAATTACTCTTTAGTAAAGGATAACAAATATGATGGATGAAAAAGAATACTTCCTCCAAGTCTGTAGAACATTTGTATGTTTCTTTCCTTGTTCCTTTACCACTAGGGCAGGAGTCTTCAGAGAAATATGTACCCAGAGGTTAGCAATGTGATTCATCAAAGTCCAGGAAGAAAATATTAGAATTTCTATATCTATTTATTTTTCATCAGTGATTTTTAAATATACAAATTTTGTTCATGCATACACAAAATATTGGGCCATTAATACATGGGTATAACTCATATGTAGATAAGCATATTTGCTGTATAAAGAACTGAGAGCATAATCAAAATAGCTTTTCACTATACTGAACCACAAAATAAGAGTAAAATAATTAGAGAATCTAATATATATTTTCACAGTATATCTATATTTGGAAGTTCAAATTACTTTCCAAATAATAAACTATAATTTGTGTTATAAAATACAGTTTGAAGTTCTACTTAGACACAAAGCACTAAATCAGTAGCTTATTTGAACCAAGTATGTTTATTGAATGAATGAATGAGTGGATGAATATGGTGCCAAGATTGGGAAACATTTGGTAAAATGGACTATAAATAACTAGGTATTTTCCAAAGTGCTTTCTGCTGCATACTGGTCCTCAAGGAACCCCATGGAGAAAGGAATCCAAGTTCAGTTAGTCATTCCTGTAAATATTGCATACTATTTTAAACTCTTGTAGATTTATAGTAGAAACAAGTATTTTAAAGGCTCTGGGAAATCCTTGAAGGCATAGACTTTGTTTATTCCAGCATTTTCCATTTCCACAATTCACAACACTTCTCACCCATTCATAATATCCATTAACTACCCACAAGAAAGAGTGTCCTCAGAATGCTCTTGGTGAAATCTGCATTAATGGACTTTAACCTAAAACTGAGGATCGACTGAATATGAGATCATTCTTACTGGTTACATATCAAGCTATGGGTTGGCTCAGACTTTGTACACATAAATTGGTATTATGCAAGTCCTCAGTAATAATTTGGATTGTGAATCTAGCACAAATGCTTGTTACTAACACCTAAGACGGACCCTCACAAGCAGGTATTTAGCTGAATATATTTTTTGCCACAGATATTTAGATAATTTACATATATACAGTTTCCACCTTAATTTGAAAGGAGAAATTATCATTTTTTATAAAAATGAAAGAACAAATTTAACTGAATTCTCTACCATGTATCAGGATTCATGCTAAAAACTTTAGTACTTAAATGCCCCAACAATCTTATTGGCTCAATATTGCTTTTCCTTTTTAATAAAGGAGGAATCTGAGAGTCAGAGAGACACAAGCGAGTAATTAACAGAGACCAAAGTGACCACACAGGTTACAGTCCAAATAAAGACACTTTTGAGAATACTCTATAATTATTCTGAAACAACTTCTGAACCTAGCTCACTCTTCTACACCACTAGAGAAATGGTTTGAACCCGAGTCTCCCTAACTATCCTTGTTCCATTCCATCTTGCTGTTTCAGATAACAATAGAATTTAAGAACTTCCTTCTAGAGAAATCATCCATGAACAATAAGAAAGAACTTACTAGGACTGCTTTTAAAAAATGTTTCAACTGAAATCATAGAAAAGGAAAAAGGGTGATCAAAACATTAAAGAAATTGTATCACCCACCAATACAAAGCTACTTTTTAAAAATCGTAACATGATAGCAAGCATATTCTAATAGCAGTGTGATGTGAAATGACTGAGAATAAGCCTTGACACCAGTTCTAACATTACTGAGACTCATTTTAAAATACTATGTTGCCTTTTTATTTTACCACATATAAGCATGATGTCAAGAACCTGGAAAAGATCCAGAAAATAGCAACTGAAAAATGTATTAAAGGGTTGTAACATAGAAGTTATGAAATAGGATTATTTAGTCTAAAGTAGAAAGACCACAAGATAACTTTTAAACTGCCTTCAAATGAATCGAAAGCCCCTGAAAGGAGGTCTCCATCTCCAAGAGGATAAGCAATTGAATGACAAACTAAGATCTAGCATGTGGGGTTAAGTTGTGGAGTGAAGACTATGAAATGCCACCTGAGGGAGCACATCCCAGGCTCTCGGTTCCAGAGAAAACAGTAACCAGCAAAGCCTTATTTGATAACTGCTTTTCTTAAAGGCAGAGAGACAGAAACAATGATTACCTTAAGTCATACTAGCCCTACAACTGATTGTTGTGATTTTCCTGTTATTAATGTTTAAGTCAGATGTAAATCATTGGTAATGCAACATTCCCCACTGACTATGGTGTGAGTTCATATTCCTTATGATGTCACAAGAATGTTTAATCGAATCTCTGCCTCTTCTGTCAGTTAATAACTTGTCACTCCCTCAACATATACTGCCCTTTTACCCTTATAGAGAGAAAACCACAAGGAACACTCACAAACCACAGTCCTCACATGGTTCCTTGCCTTTACCAAGCTGCTTCCTCTGAACAGGATGCACTTCCTTCCTCTGTACCACTCTGTCCATCCTCCCACCTTCCAAAGCCTCAACTCATCCTATATTATCATTTTGGAAGACAAAACTCAGATGCCTTTTCTCAGCTGTTTTAACAGGTAAGTCTCTGCTGTCTGTCTCCAGCCCCAAGAGACAAATTTAGCTTCTGTCTGTGCTTTAAAAGTACATTTTCCCACCTTTATTATGGCACATATCACATTATTTTTAAGACTCTTTACTTGCCTGACACCCTGTGTAGAATGTGAGCTCTCTGGTGGCAGCAGGAAGGGAGAGAGAAGTGATTATGAACCAGATCCACAAGGACTTTATTCTTTTTGCTACTCAGTGACTTAGCACATAGTAGGTTTCAAAATTTTTTATTGAATAATTGTAGCAAATAATTATCTGTGGAGTGCCAAGGAATATTCGACATTCAAATTGTTGCTGTGGAAACCATATCTAGGGATTCCTGCTAGTCTTTAAATTCAATTGATTTAGACATGTTTTCCAAGTTCCTTCTGAAAGCATTTTTACCTTCAAACGATAGGATCAATAATGTATGTTTAAACTCTCTGCAGCAAACATGTGTGTCTGATCTATTCTATCAAAACCACCAAAATACCCAGGACTCCAGGGGTAAAAATAGTGAAGAGTATATATATATAAAAGAGAGCTTAGAAAGTATGAATTTTCTCATCAAATCAGATGCCAGGAAAACTTCTGGGAGGCACACAGGCATCCAGATCCCCCTTAAGCTTTATTTGTATATCAGTGAGGACAGCAGGGTTTTCCATGAGGAAAACTACTGCATAAAAATATTTTATTATTAATGTAGTTGTAAAGCAATATCAGACTTTTTAAATACAACTGGTCTCTTGTTGCCATTTGAGATGCTTGCTCTTTGATGTAAAGTTAATTTGTTTCTGCACATTTGCAACATTTGTTAAGGCATTTGCATTTTTGAAGAAAATGAATAAATATGTCAAGTACAAGGTTGAATATTTTAAATATAGTGTTTACCTTCATAAGACAATATATTTTCAAAATACTTCCTCTTAATGTAAATATTTTTTCTTCTAATTGGATTCTTTTTAGATTGAATTATCCTTAATTGGACACTTCAAAAAGCAAGGTGAAATTACACATTTATGCATTTTAATGCATTTTACTTCTTTTGATTCAATGCAAATTGTCTTTTTAGGAAACTAAAAAGAGCTTTAAAAGTAATAGCTTAAGGTAAGCAACCTTTGTTCCATGCGACTGCTGTAGTTTAGAGAGGGTTTAAGTGGATTCTTCAAGAGTTCCAGTGTAGGAAGTCTGATCCTCAGAGTAGTGATGTGGGAAGGCAGTACTTCCAAATTGTTTCAGTAGAAATTGTTTGGAAACAGTTAACTGTGCAAAATACTAGTGTATTTTGCATTCTGATGGGTTTAGATGGTGACTCTCCCAGATCTATTAGGTCAAATTTGCACACATGTTTCTACCCTTCCATGTAAGCCTGAGACCAAAGAAAAGCCTTATACTACTGTAGGAAGAAATTTTTTTCTTTGTTTAAATGATGAAGTTACACAAAAATGACCACTGGGGTGGCAGAAAATAAATGGAGTGATAGCTCTTTCAACCACCTAATCTGTGTTCAGTAAGATCTATAGGCCTATCCTTAGCAAGAACACTTGAATTCATGCATTAACATGAGTGACAGTGAGGGTCAAGTAAAAATAAACCCTTGGAAATCATCTGGGAATCTATCTGTATGAAAAGGCCCCACTCGAATATTCCTTAACATTGTAAAGGCCATCTACGCTAAGCCCATGGCCAATATCATTCTAAATGGTGAAAAACTGAAAGCATTCCCCTGAAAAACTGGAACAAGGCACGGATGCCCTCTTTCACCACTTCTATCCAACATTTTCCTTGAAACTCTAGCCGGAGCAATTAGATAAACCAAGGATATTAAAGGGATATGAATAGAAAAAGAAGAACTCAAACTATCCCTGTTTGCTGATGACATGATTATACATTTAGAGGAACCTGGAAATTCCACCAGAAAACTTTTAGAACTCATAACTCAATTCAGTAAAGTAGCAGGTTACAAGATCAATGCTCATAAATCCAGTGCATTTTTATACATAAGTGATGAATCTTAAGAAAGAGAAGTTAGGAAAACTACCGCATTCACAATAGCATCGAAAAAAATAAAATATTTGGGAATCAATCTAACAAAAGAGGTGAAAGACCTCTACAATGAGAACTACAGAACACTAAAGAAAGAAATTAAAGAACACCTTAGAAGATGGAAAGATCTCCCATGTTCCTGGATAGGCAGAATTAATATTGTCAAAATGGCCATACTACCAAAAGTGCTACACATATTCAATGCAATTCCAATTAAAATCCCAATGATGTACCTTACAGAAATAGAGCAAACAATCATGAAATTCATCTGGAAGAATAAGAAACCCAGAATAGCTAAAGCAATCCTTAGCAGAAAGAGTGAAGCAGTGGGTATCGCAATACCAGATCTTCAACTCTACTACAAAGCAATAGTAACAAAAACGGCATGGTATTTGTACCAAAATAGACAGGTAGATCAAAGGTAAAGAGTAGAGGACACGGACACAAACCCAAAAAAATACAATTTTCTCATATTAGTCAAAGGGGCCAAAAATATGCAATGGAGAAAAGATAGCCTCTTCAACAAATGGTGCTGGGAAAACTGGAAATCCATATGCAGCAGAATGAAATTAAACCCCTACTCTCACCCTGCACAAAAATCAACTCAAAATGAATCAAGGACCTCGGAATCAGACCAGAGACCCTGCATCTTATAGAAAAAAAATTTGGTCCAAATCTTCAACATGTCGGCTTAGGATCAGACTTCCTTAACAGGACTCCCATAGCACAAGAAATAAAAGCAAGAATCAACAACTGGGATAGGTTCAAACTAAAAAGCTTTCTCTCAGCAAAGGAAACTATCAGTAATGTGAAGAGAGAGCCTACGGAGTGGGAGAATATCTTTGCCACTCATACTTCAGATTGAGCGCTAATTTCCAGAATATATAAAGAACTCAAAAAACTCTACACGAAGAATACAAATAATCCAATCAACAAATGGGCTAAGGAAATGAACAGACACTTCACAGAAGAAGATGTACAAGCAATCAACAGATATATGAAAAAAAGTTCAACATCTCCAGTAATAAGAGAAATGCAAATCAAAACTACCCTAAGATTCCATCTCACCCCAATTAGAATGGCGATTATCAAGAACACAAGCAACAATAGGTGTTGGCGAGGATGTGGGGAAAAAGGTACACTCATACATTGCTGATGGGGTTGCAAATTAGTGCAGCCACTCTGGAAAACAGTATGGAGATTCCTCAGAAAGCTTGGAATGGACCCACCATTTGACCCAGCTATCCCACTCCTTGACCTACACCCAAAGGACTTAAAATCAGCATACTACAGAGATACAGCCACATCAATGTTCATAGCTGCTCAATTCACCATAGCCAGACTGTGGAACCAATCTAGATGCCCTTCAATTGATGAGTGGATAAAGAAACTGTGGCATATATATACAATGGAATATTACTGAGCCATAAAGAATGATAAAATTATGGCATTTGCAGGCAAATGGATGACACTGGAGAATATCATGCTAAGTGAGATAAACCAATCTCAAAAAACCAAAGGACAAATGATCTTGCTGATAAGCGGATGATGACACATAATGGGAGGTGGGAGGGGTTAGTGTTAGGGTTAGGGTTAGGTTTAGGGTTAGGGTTAAGGAGGGTGGCAAGAATGGAGGAAGGAAGGACTGTATAGAGGGAAAAGAGGGGTTGGAGTGGGGGAAGGGAAAAAATAACAGAATGAATCACACAACATTACCCTATGTAAATGTATGATTACACAAATGGTATGCCTTTACGCCATGTACAAACAGAGAAACAACATATATCCCATTTGTTTACAATAAAAAAGAAAAGAAAAAAAAAAGAAAAGGCTGCCCCACTCTGTGCATATGCCTCCAAAATTAGGTTTTTAAATTTATTGCCACATTTCCAGTTTTGAGCAGTAGCTCACAACTTGTCTGAAATTACTCTTTCTATTCATGGTCTGGCCAGATTCAAGATTCAACTCAAGTTGCCTTCAATTGGAGGTGACTCCAGGCCAGATTTGTTTCACTCTTCTTGAATTTTTGTCTTACTTTTGGTACCACCAAATGAGTAATAGCTTAGATTCTGCTTTATTATATAATAACCTGTATCCTATAACTTTTTTGGGTGATTTCTTTTCTGCCATTTTCTCTGGTATGTCTGTGTCCTTCCCTGACTTGATTATAAATGACATGTGGCTGAATGTCCTACCTTGTACTTGTCTCCTGTCCCCTCTCTATACCACACACCTCGGTGCTGAGGACACAGCAGGTGTGTAATCATCATTTGATTATTTAAATACTCTATCTTATGTCAACAAGAATAGCTATATTCAGCAGGTATCACTCTTAAGATCATCGCTGTTAATGTCAGATCCTACATGATTTCCTAGTCATACTGAAGGAAAAAATAAATATATTAGGAATAAGTAAGTCATGGATAAAATAAATGAATGGACAAGTTCCAGAAGAAAAATCCCAGAATGACATATTAAGTATACAAAAGCCCTCAAAAATACATGAAAGAAAGTTTTGGACAAGGAAAAGAGATTTATGCAAAATTAGCCAATATTGTGCAAAGAATTAAGTTGTAGTCATGACATCCAGCACACAGTCTCACCTCAACTTTATTAAATTTAACCTTAAGTGAAAAAGGCATAATCCTTAAAAGGAGGCATCCTAGAAGGAATACAGTTTGGGTTCCTGGGTGCAGAATGAACTAAATTTGTAGCTTGAGTCAGAATTACATTATGAAATATTAGTGAATGAGTTTCTCCTGTACTTTTCCTCTTAATTGTGACTCTTCCATATTCAGACCACAGGACCAGAGTTCCCAATCCCCTAAAAGGGCACTGTCATAAAAGAACAGAGAAGAATGATGATAGGCTGTAGATTATTATACCTGCCAGTTAGAAAGTCAGGGAATAATATTTAGAGACAAGATTGAGTAGGTAGTTGTTTTCTGTTTATCTAAACTAGATAAAAAAAAAATCCCACAAAATCTTCAGGAGTTTTTGAGGGCAGGTATATGAGAGTTGTGGTAAGTTGGGTTTGGAAAGGCTTAGAAAGAAAAATAGTAAGAGGACATACTGCTATGGATCATGCAAGTGACTCCGCTTTATGTCTCGTCTTCCGTGAGTTTTAAGACACGAAAGATTTATAGGGACCCAGAGAGTTTCACAGTCCAGAAAGAGACAGTACCTAGACCTGGATTACCATCTAGGCCTGTCCTAGAAGTTGGCCAGCACTACTGAGTGTTAGGCACCCCAGGCCCTGAATATAGCAGTCAAGTTCTGTGAAGTGTCCTGGAAGATGAGCAGTTTCACAGAACACTGGAAGCAGTCAAGTATTTACCCAAACAAACCAGAGTAGAATGAGTGTGGCTCTGACTGCAAGGAGACCTGTGGGCTAGGAAGCACCCCAGAAGTAGCATGAGTTGAGATGCTGTGTTAGTTTCCTAGTGCTACTGGAACAAGGTACTTCAACTTTCATGACTTAATATAAGAGGAATTTATTCTTTTGAACCTATGGATGTTAGAAACCCCCAATCTATATGTCAACAGAGTCATGCTTTCTCAAACGCCCTAGAGAAGGAGCTATTGCATGCCTCTCTTGGCTTCTAGTGCCACTTCTATCCCTGGTACTCCCTGGCTTACAGTTGCATGACTCTAACCACTGCCTCTGTCAGCATATCACCTTCACCTTTCGTATCTTCCTATTGTCTTCTGATAAGAAGAAACTAGTCATATTGGATTAGGGTACTCACCCTCCTTTAGTATGAGTTCCTCTTAACTTGACTTATTACATCTGCAATGACCCTCTTTCCAAATAAGGTCATATCCTGGGGTACTGTGTGTACCTTCAATATATAATTGAGAGGCTTCAATGTATCTTTTTAGGGAACACCATACAGTCTGTAACAGATGCCCCATAAGATCCCAAGGACCAGATAGGATTATGTTGTCAGGGGACACCTGCTTAAAAGAAAAATGTCCTGAGCTAGGACATAAGATGTACTCCATGTTTCTAAAAATAAGTCAAATTACACTCTACTGTCATGAGTAACTAAAAAGAATAAAAATTAATTTCTTTAAAAGAACAAATGATTTGATAACTAGCACTCAAAACCTTTGGAACTAAAAATTATTTTCATTTGTTTTTACACAAGAATATTTGTTATGTTCTGGAAACTTTCTGTTCTACAATTTTTTAACATGTAAATTTCTCTCCTTTCTCACGACTGTCTTGGAAGAACATCCAACCCAGTAATCTCTTATTTCACAATAAAGATTAAATTAACACAAACTGAAAAAATACTTACCAATGAAATAAAGTTGACATTTTAAGCCTTGTAAAACTTTCACTAGAAAAAAAAAGAATCAACTTTGAAATAGTACAGTTTTTTTTCTAAAGTAGCATTCTTATTAGATTTTAGACACCAATATTTATCTTCCAACATAACTGAAAAAAATGCCTGCCACAAGCGCCTATGAACCCAACAAAGACACATCTCTTCAAACTCAGCACACACCCTGATCTTCCCTTTCACCTGTGCATCACTTAGCACAGGGGGACATGAGTTTATATCCCAATGACCTCAATTTGAATGCCAGCTCTGCTACTTAGTAGCAGTGTGACCTTGGGCATAGCACATTATTCAAACTTTCTCTGCCTCAGTTTCCTTACATTTGTTTGTATTAGTAAAAGAAATAGTCATTTACAATGACTGCATTAGGGAATGGGATTAGAAAAAGCAAGGGAGAAACTATCAATATCACTTCACTATTGATGATATATTATTTGGATAGGCTAGTATACAGGCATCGTAATGACATTTCAATGAGAAAATACGGGGATTGAAGGAAAAAAGGAATATGCAATGAAAATCAGATTTCAGCTAGTACACAGATACTTTGCTCAGGACACATGAATACTGTTCATTAGTTACTAGTTACATATGAAAATGTTTCCAAAAATATGTCTAATAATGGAAGATAATTCTTCTATACAAATCAAGTTCTTTACAATGTTTTATAATGAGTTAAATTAACCAGTGTGGATTAAATCCCTTGATACTCTATCTATCAGCAAAAGACTATATATGACCATGGTACAATGATGAGGAAGGAACACCCCCACAGTTATAAATGTAGTTCAGTTTTCTCTCCCTAAGCGGAAAAAGAAATTTTTAATTTTCTGTCCATTTATAACAGGCCTTGGAGTAAATGCTAAAATGCAGCCTGAAGTAAAGGAAGGAACTTATTGTGTAAGATAGAGGCACATAGCAATATTTCTCAGTAGGAAGGGAGGAATGGGAGAAGGGATTCCTCAAGAACAAAAGAGCTGAGATTTGGTCACAATCTGAGACGCAGAAAACAGAGACTTTCAAAAAGGATGTTAGTATTTCTTTATTTCTTTGACTTTAGAAAGTGCAGGGGGCTGGGGAGATAGCTCAGTTGGTAGAGTGTTTGCCTTGCAAGCACAAGGCCCTGGGTTCGATCCCCAGCACCACAAAAAAAAAAAAAAAAAAAAAAAAGTGCAGGTTTTCAGTTTAGTAACTCTGAAATTGGGGTGAGTCTTGATTTCACTTATTGATACAACTACTGCTGGCCAGTTAGCAGTTTTGATGTGGTTATTGTTGCCTCTGCTATAAACATTGATATTGTTATGGCTTTCCTTAAATTTTGGATACTTTTAATACTACAATTGTTAAGTTTAATTGTCATCTATAATGTCTTCCAAAAGACTAATATACAATTCATTATTGAGGCAGAGTCATTAAATACACAAAAATGTACAGAAATGGAGCAGTGAGGAATGAATTTGATTTTAGTGAAGCAAATATTCATCATTTCAGGAATGGCTACAGCTCCATATTTTCTTCTAAAACAATATCCACATGTCTTACAGAATCTAAGAAAATACCCAAAAGTAAATGAAGTTATATCAAGTTTTGTTAGTAAGATACATACAAAAGGAATTGTCTATCACAAACCAAGCCAAGGAGCTGAAAACACAAGACTGTTCTAAATCTCTTACAAGTGGTGAAAGACAACATGACTGCAGATATAGCTAATTCATAAGTCATGTAGGATTTGTGTGTGTGTGTGTGTGTGTGTGTGTGTGTGCACAATTATATGGAATAGAGTGTTTCATTGTGGTATGTTCAAACATGCACATTGCATTATTTGATCACACGCGACTATCTTTAAGGCATTATTGACATAGTTTAGTTGATAGCATTTTGTTTTCTTAGCAGAGCATAGCCCAATTGTGTATCTTTCAATCAGAGGCATCACAGATTTAATGAAAGATTGGTAAAATATATATTTTGATATTGGAAATTAAAAAGAAAACCTATTAACTTTCTAATTTAAAATGAAAGAGACCCTGGAATGATATTCTAGGGTGGTAGAAATAAACAAATATTTTATAACTAAGTTTAAAAAAATGTGAGCATGAGACCTTCGAACATTTCTGAATTTAAAAAAAAAGGAAAAGTTCAAGCGGCATTGGTTTAGGATGACTATTTTTTTGTTCCTCATGCCCTACCACAGACAAATCTCAGCCTCAGTTTCCTACTCTATAAAACAGGGATGATAATACTTACATCAAAGACTGCAGATGAAAATGTCAGCATAAGCAATCATCAGGAACTTGGCTCATACATCCTCTTAAAATGTCATTCCTTGTGTACTCCCAAAGGAGAGTACCATGTTTAAGTGAAATCTTGTTTGTAAGGTTTGTGTCACTGGTCTGTAAAGAACAGGTGGTATTAAGACTTCAACCCTGAAACATAAGGACTTCATATTTTAAAATTGGGTAGTGAGTTGATTTGAATACTAATTTGATTTGAAGTGAGTTCTCTTTTCAGAAGTGCTTTAATCCCAAATATTTTCCTGAAAGTAATTCTTCTCTTGGAAGTTTTCACTAGCTGAGAAGTAGTCACTTTCACCTGCTGTTTCCTTTAAAGAAAAGAACTCAGCAGCAGCTTGGGGAAAAGATCTCCTCTGTCAGAAGTGATAAATCAGACGGTATTTTTCATTGAAATCTTAATTTTCAACACTAATTATAGCTTAGAAAAGAGTTTGGGGTGCAAAATCAAACCAAGAAAAACTTCACTTTTATAAACTTGAAAGTGAAAATTGGAAGACATCTTGGTTCTGCCTGAGTCATCCTAGTCTGTGTTTAATTTCAACCATCATCAGAAGTGCTAATCACATAAATGTCAAAATGTAAGAAGAGATAAAATGTCACAACAATGCAATAAATTGGTTACGTTAAAGAATATGAAGTCATAAAGTTTCTAACAATCTTATAAACTATTCAGATGAATAACCAGGCTCTTTCCAAATTCATAATGTGGAAGGATGCCTATATAGAATTATAGACAAGGATTATGACTCTCTGAGGGCCATAAGAGAGTGTTGCCTCCATTCCTCTGTGATTCATTTTTCTTTTAGGATCCTACCATCAGGATTAGCACAATCAGAAATGGGCATTGAAGGATGTATCTCTCCCTCTTTTATGAATTGGACTAATAATGAAAATAAGAGATCCCATCATTTGCTTTCTCTTACACTTACTGAAATTCAATGAAACTCTGAAGAACTTTTTATTTGGAAAACAAAATGGAAATTAAAACACATAGTCAAAAAATATATAAAGTGAAAATTCTTTCTATTTAGTATTACAGCTGTGTATTGAATTATCCACTACATATTACACTTTGCCAACAGCTCAGAGCCTACCGGGGGAAACAGATATATGAGCAGATTTTTAACATCTAATATAGTTTGTGCCAAAACAGATGCTAAACTGCTCTGCAAGTATGTTTTCAAGGTTCTCTTGCCCTACTTCATTCCATATTCTAACTTGAGACCACATTTTCTTCCAAAGAGCTACGAAGTTTGCAGGGCACTTGTCCAGCTCCTTTACTTTCTGAATCCCAGTCCATATTCACATTATAGGCATTATTTTGTGCAGAACACCCACAACATGACTTCTAGCCTCTATTTCTTTAGATCGAAATTAAGGCTCAATTTCCCTTCCAGTTGTCTCTCTGCTCAAAAGTGAAAAAACATACCTCATGAAGAGGAGGTAGAACACAGACCTAGAACTGAATTAAGGTTTCATTGCTTAACAGTGTGACCCCAGGCTAATTATCTCACTTCTTTGAACCTCAGTTTTACCCTTTGTAAATAGGTTTGATAATAGCTATCTCCTAGGTTTATTTGTGAAGATTAAATGAGATAATGTATAAAAATAAACTAGTCTAATACAAGTTAAGTTTTCAGTGGAGTTCGTAATTCTCATTGTTATTTTTCCCCAGTTAATACCAGAAGAACTTCTTCATACAAGTAAGATTTTATTCTTCTTCCCCCTTCTTAAAGAGTGGAATTTTCTTCAGTATAGTACAACAGTACACAAAATATTAATTATATCATTCACTTAACAAGAGTCATACAACTTCTAGCTACATCAGGGTTATTACTTAGTTCACACTAAGCATTTGCTGGGGACATGCATCAAGTTTCATAGGAAAACAGTTTAACAGAGGAGACCCTTATAACAAGAGTAATAGCAATCACTTAGTGAAAAACCCCTGTGTGCCACTCTCAGGTTTTTAAGAATCTTGCTGTCCCCCATCAGGGGTTGGGGTCTTCATCAACCCCTTATAAACCCAGATATGACTAACCCAACAAATGGAATGAAGGCATCAGAAGAGACATCACTCACTTGATTGTCAAGTCTAGGTTATGGAAGACAATGATGTGGTTTTAATCTATCTCCCTTGGGATCCTTCCTTTTAGAAGCCAGCCATCAGGTTGCAATGAAGTCAACCAGCCACATGGAAAGATGTTCTCTCTACAACCCTCATGAAGGTTCCAGTAACAGCTAATATCAATCCCCAAACATGAAAGTGAACCCTCAGTTGATTCCCAACCAAGCTTTCAAGTCAACCCATCTAACACCAGAAGAGATGTACTACCCTTCCTTCCTTCCTCCCTCTTTTCTTTATCATACTAGCCACTTCTGACCTAGATCTGGTCCCTTATAACCTACAATCTACAAGAATTTCTTAACTACCTTCTTTGTTTCCCTCTGTTCCCTTAAAAACCACCCAACATAAAACTTATACTGGTAAATCTACCTAACATACTAAGTTTATTCTGTCCTTTCTCTGTTAAAAAATCAAGCGCTTCCAACAACCTAAGTAATAAACTCCAACTACAATGAATATTTCCTAATTCCATTCCATCTTGTCATCATCTCCTGATATGAATATTTTGCTGCAGCTAATCAGGACTATTTCTTAGTAGGACCTTACAAATCTGAATTCTTGCTCATAGAGGTACATTCTTATAAAGCCTCTATCCAGTGATATGTGAGAACTACCTTCAAAAGACCAATTTTTAAATATTTAGGAATTTTTCAAGTTAATTCATGGATAACTTGAGATTGCCATGGTAGAAGTATTTATACCATGGAAACTGACAAACACTACAAATCAAGATGTGGCAGAAGTTGGAGGGGGACAGGTTTACCACTACCCTGTTGCCCTCACCTCTCTGGATCATGTACTCAGATCTATCATAGGGATACTAGATCTAATGAAATCCTTGCCATAAAGACAGGTCACCCAATTTATACTTTTGCTAACCTCCTACTATCTGTATACATTTCACATTTATCCTTTAAGATTTACTGCTATGTAGAAGATCTGTCCTCAACACTATAGCATGAGCACTGAGGAGAATGGTTGGTTCTTATTTGGAGGGGATAGTTTAGTTCAGTTTGAGCATAACTTAGAGTATCCAGCACATGCCACTGTAAGTACCCAAGGAGTTAAGATGGGGATATTATGGAAAGTCTCAATGGTGCTCTAGAGATTCCAAGATTACGCCCCTAAAGACTTCATCACGTTTTCCTCAAGCAAGAGAGAGAGATTGTTCAGGGAAGGTATAATTAAGTCTATATAATATCTTGACTCTTTTAAGAATAGATTTGAGATTATTGGTATACAAACAGACATACAAATACAAAATAACCCAATAAAATATAAATAGAAAACACAGATAAAGAGAGAAATGTATTTCTACAAACTAGAATATCAAATACTATGTTTAACCATTACATTTTGCCCTGAGCTTCCTGGCAACCAGAGCAAAACGAATGGAAATGTAATGAGTTACATTATCGGAAATGTGAATTTCTCATTATAGAAAGGAGAAAGCATTCATGAAATGGAATAGCAGTTTTCTCTCATATTCTAAAAGGCATATGTTTCTGAAGCTTTATGTGTAATATAACAAGTGGTATAATGGACGATATCCTCAATAATGTTTTTACAAAATAAGTCCAATATTATCCATTTCTCATAGTGGCCCTCAGTCAAAACAGGGCATAACCTTGGGCATATCTCATTCAAGTTATCTCTATAGGAAGCTAAGCATGTGGACCATAGAAGTTAAAATCCTTCTATAACTTCCCTACATTCTACTCTTCTCAAGAAGACAAATGAGTAAGAAACAAAGAATTACCAAGTCAGTATTGATGGCATTCTATAACAGCCTGAGGTTCTGTCTGTCAAAGTCCTCTTGCTAGGAATGGGAATTGCTGGCACATGCCTTATAAGTGACTCCAGTTCAGAGGACCAGAAGTTAAACAGTAGAATGATCTTGGAGACAGAGAACTAAGCAGAAACTTGTCCAAAAGCAGACAGGAGGGGCTGGAGTTGTGGCTCAGTGCTAGACCAGATGCTTAGCTTCCATGCGGCCCTGGGTTCAAGTCCCAGCACTGAAAAGACAAACAAAAGCAGGGAGGAGAAGAATAAAGTGTGAGGCAATCCAAAGAAGGATCAGCAATAATGAAAGGATAAAAGTTAGCAGAAGTTTATCTAGAAATTGTGATAAAGAGCTAGTAGGAGTGAACATCAGAAAGCAGGTAATACAACACGGCTGCAATTTGTATGCCGCTGGCATGTGTTTGGGTGAGTGAGGCAAATACATCTGAAGAGCTTGAATGGAATAAGCATGCTTTGGAAAAACCGTAGTGTGGTTCATATCTTTCATATTTAAAAGGTTTATAGAGTTTCAAGAGTGTACACTACAGACAATGTGATAGCTAGATTTTCTTTTAATTTTTTGACAGGGGAAGGGGCATCTGGAAATATTTCTCAGTATTATCAGTCACCTACTATAGCCACAGTAATGCCTCAGTTGTGCTCCAACAGAAAAGTTGGGTATAAACAGAATGCACAACAACAACACCTGCCAGGAGAGTTACCACAAAAGTAACCCCCAGGTGACTGAAAAACTTGACTTGTAATTAATATTGACCAAGCAAATGGTGAACGTCTATCTGCCAGAGACAAGATTCTTAACATAGTGAACACAGAGTCATATTTTCCAACAGAAGGCAGATACCAAAACCAATTTTCCTTTAAGGACTCTCTTATCACGGGACAATAAAACCATGCACCTGTACTAGGTACAATAGCAGAATAAAAGATCATTGTACATCTCTTTCAGCATAAAATTTCATAACTTGATTATATCAATATTAGTGATAAAGATTTATACCGTTACAGATTAATAGAAAATGATTTAACACAAAATAAAATAGAATAAAGATATCTAAAGACAGAATGGACAAAGTGAATTAATACATAATAAGAGTTCTGTCTCTGGAAAGAAGTGGATACTACATAAAGTTGATACTGTAGGTGAGAATATTTAGGGCATGACTCAAATAACGTGTGGTTAGATTTGACGTGTAAGATATCATTCAACCTTAATGCTTCATACTTCTAGATACTGGTATAACCTTCTGTTCAAAAATCCTTCCTGGATTTCTGAACTCTTGTTGCTGAGCTTTTCTTACTGACCTTGACAACTTATCTCCATGTTCATTATCATCTTATCCTTCGCACACATATATCTTCATTCCTTGCTTCTGCATTCAATCACTACCTACTGGTACTAACCTTGCTGCTTACCTGGCTGTAGGTAGGCTGTGCCCTCCTTTCCTCAACTCTACACCACTATATTCCACCATGCCCATGTCCCAGAATGTTGATTGTTTGGCCATTCCAATGATAGATGGCTCTAAGTAACTCTAAGTGATAGATTGCTCTTCAGCAGAAGTAAAAGTTTTAAGGATTAATACATTTGGAGTAGAGTTAAAATTCTTTCTAGTTCTCAAACTCTATGAGCTGAATTCACACAAGAAACACACCCCTCTTTTCCATCTGAGTTCTGAAACAAATATAAAATATAATAAATCAGTAAGACATTTGGGAGACCAATACATTGCTTTTATAATACATTCTTTTAAAACTAATACTGGAGAACATAGTTTACATATTTGGCAAATTTGGGTTCCCAATATTGAACAACGAAATGGTGCCTGTCCAGTCATAGGTAATGCTGGACCAGCACAGGCTTCTCTGTTCAATGGCCTGCCCTGTAAAACTCAGGACATGAAGGAGACCTCATGCTCCTGAGTGTAGCTATGCTCCAAGAGATAAAGTAGGCCAAAGTGATGAATTATATAGACTTAAGTATTTTTCCCTCAACTCACCACTTGGCCTTCTTTCTCCAAGGGGAAGTATAAGAGATGAGGTGGAAAAAAAAAAATTGGAAATAATCCCTCTGTTGGAAATCAGAAGACAATGGAAAAACAGCCTTTATCTCTCAAAACCAAGGATTATAATTGCTGCAAGAAGGTGGCTTACAAGGATTTAGAGGAATTATCACAAGTGGTTTACAATGATCATGTCAAGATTAGTGCGTATGGCAGGACACAGAGATGCACACCTGTAATCCCAGCTATTCAGAAGGCTGAGGCAGGATGATCACAAGTTCAAGACCAGCCTGGGCAACTTAGTGAGAACCTGTCTCAAAATAAAACTGACAAAGGGTTGCACATGTATCTCAGTTGTAGAGCACTAGCCTAGCATGTGTAAACCCCTGGTTTCAATCCCCAGAGACACTCACTCTCTCTCTCTCTCTCTCTCTCTCTCTCTCTCTCTCTTTCTCTCTCTCTCTCTTTCTCACACACACACACACATACACACACAATGGAGGTGAGGAGAAGAAAATTATGAGAATACACCTCACAGACCACCTCCTAAGAACTTTACTGATGGCTTTTACTGACCATATACCAAGACTACTACTATAATTTCTACAGTTGAACATTCATTCTTTTTTGTTTTTTAAGAAACTCTTATTTTGTACTACTTGCCAGACTCTGGTATACAAAACAAAATATAATGACCCCTTCCCTCTAGGAGGTCATTTTATAGAAGGCAGGGACAGTGAAGAATCTTGCCAAGAAATGATTATAATGAATCAAAGAAAACACTATAACCCAAACAAGCACATGGTACCAGGAGAGATCAACAGACTCTTAAGGGAGACCAGAGAGGATACCAGGAGGAGATGATGGCCACGAAGGATGACCCAGAGGCAACTTTGAAGGAAGGGCTCACCTAGGAGATGGGGTGCTTCCAGTCTGCACCAGCACTGAGCAGTTTTGGAGTCATTGGCTGTTCCTTCCATGTTGCCCCCTCCAAAGTGGCACAAGTCCCATTGTTTCTGATACATAAACATCACCCAGATCTATTATCTCTCCAGCTGAATCGTCATTACTTATGTCCCCTCACTAATTGCCTGGAGATTTTTTGCCAGATTGCTAGAACCTGCCTCTCTGATCCATTCTTTGGTGTGATTTTTTTTTTTTAAAGAAAGTGCAAATCTACCATGTCCTTCTGAAGTGAGTGCTGTTTTCTGAGGCCCACATTCCACATGCCCCTTGGCCATTTTACTTGCCACTCTCTCTGGGTTTCCTACATTGGTGCCTCTGAATCATCCTTTATGGCTCTGCTTAGAATATATATTCCCTATACTCCAAACTCTTCACGGTGGTGAGGAAGTCTTGACAGAGATCGAATATGCAGAGCTGCATCCAGGCCTGCATGATGCCCAGGAGTCACTGCCCTGGATTTCCATGAAAAATGAGAATTAACTGTGTTTACAAAGTTGATGTGTATGATACCCATACTCCTCCCTCTTTATACAGTATTATAATCACTTCACTCTTTATGATTCACATGAAAACCAAACCTTTAATAATCACACTAAATTGCATGACTTTTTCTACTTCCTGTACTAGATGGTAATAACATGAGTGATGAGAGTAGGAGGCTTTCTCCCTTAATACACTGACTGGGGTTAAAATATTCAGTGTCAAAATAGATGGCATCTGGCACTATATTCTATATACATTTCAACCTATTCCATATCAGCAGTATAAAGAATGACTGACAGAAAATCCATGGCTCAGGCTCCAACATAGAAAACATTAATGCAAACATCCTCTACCCAGAGGACTCGGCATTTACCACACTCTGTACTGGAAGCACAAGGTTCCTGTGCCAAAGGTCAGGGGCAGAGGGATTAACTTTTTCTAAATATTTAAGCAAACTGTCCATCACACAAAAAGTATAGGGGTATGCACAGACATGGACATACATGTGTGCAAAACACCTGTAACCATTAGCAAAATAAGAAAATCTGGTCATTCCTGTCAATAGAATCTATTGTTTTCAAAGATTAAAATGCAATTATATTCATTTTTCAATTCAACAGGTCATTTATCCCCTGAAGATTTTGCAAATCAAGAAAGTAAAACAGGGGCTACGGTTGTGACTCAGTGGCATAGCACTTACCTACCATGTGTGAGGCACTGGGTTTGATCCTCAGCACCACATAAAAATAAATAAATAAAATAAAGGACTACAAAATTTTTTACAAAAAAAGTAAAACAACATATGCCAAATGTCAAGATAAATACACACAAATATCTACATACACACACACATTTGATAGGTCTCTCCTAATAAATAAGTCATTTGCTAAATAATACTCAAGGATCACTTGACCTCTTCAAATATGACAATATATTTGTAAAACCCTCTTAGAGATGACTTTAGTGTGCCACTTAGCAAAGAACAAGGTATTTATCAAAAAATAAATTTCTGTATGTAAATTTCTGTAAATTTCTGTATGGGAATCTAGAAAACCACATATAAATGATATGCAGTGAACACATATTGCATATTACATATATTTTACATATTATATATTACATACATTTAGATGCAATACATTCAGTTATATATTCTAAAGCATATGAAATGTAATGACATATGTCAAGTGTATAATATATATATATACATACATTTTTTTTTAAAGTTTTTATACCTTCAAAAGTCAAATCGAAGGTTTTTGTATTTACATTCTTCCATTTGGTACTTTCATAAGCTCCCCAAATTAGGATCTGTCTTGAGTGGTAAAAGAAGGCATCTAGGTAGAATTTATTGGAAGGTTCATAGCATCACCCGCTCCTCCTCTCCATTTTCTTTGTAGCATAGATGCTGAGTCCCAGAGCAGTATTTAATCAGCAGCTTTGAGTGATGTCATCCACTCATATGCCACCTTGTACACGGATAAACAAGGGAATGCACAACATATCCCATAAGGGCAGATAAAAAGGAAAAGCTTCTTTCCCGCACCGATGGGTCTGAATGATGCAAAGGGGACAAGGAAAGAGAGAAAGAAAAGGAGAGGAGAGGAGAGGAGAGGAGAGGAGAGGAGAGGAGAGGAGAGGGGAGGGGAGGGGAGGGGAGGGGAGGGAGGGGAGGGAGGAAGAAAGGGAGGAAGGAAGGAAGGAAGGAAGGAAGGAAGGAAGGAAGGAAGGAAAGAAAGAAAGGCTGCACTGTAAAATTCAAAAGTCAAAAAAAAAGAGTTCAAATTGAATCTTTGACAGACACTGCTTTTAAAGAGACCTCCTATCAGCAAAAAGTGCTGTTCTCTAGGTGATTTCGCATATATTTTTAATGCCAATTCACGTCAGTATTGACACTATGTTTTGGTGGTAAGAGGAATTTAAATGATTCTGAGTACCTAAGGTGACTCTGTTGACACATCAGATTATGCTTAATGTTTCAACAGCAAAGCAGTGGAGCAAAGCAGTCGCCCTACCAAGCCTGGCTTATTAAAGCCTTTTTGTAGCCAGGACCATGCACCTCACAAGGAAGAGATATTTCAAATAGAATCAGTGGGGTTTTAATGTAAAGAAGGACTCAGAATAGCAAACTCTCTACTCTTTAAAGGTTATGTTCATTCTTTTCTGTGGAAATATACAAAAAGTGGCTCTTTATCAAGGACTCAGAATTTTCTCCCTCGGGTATTACCTGGCTCCAAAAACTCCAGCAGCAGTAGTGTGACTATAGTAGCTGCAGGCCTGGCATCGTCACGGGCCACCTGGAGGTGCAACAAGGACCTCTAGTCTGTCAAGGTACGTGAGACCAGGCATCAGAAGCATCCAGAGTTTCCTCAATGGTCACTTCTTCCTGTGATGTTAAATCTTCTCACTGAAAAGGAGGGGCCAGCTCATAGAAGGTCAACTGTACAATTTGTTGAGAATTATTCTCAAAGATGGAGTCTGCATGGAGAATGCCCAAAGGACAATGAAGCTGAAGCTCTCATCAGGCCAAGGGAGGTGACGATTCTAGCATCCTCTTTTTTTCCTTCAAAGATAAAAATATCACCCAAGCAGACCCCACCAAGAGGGCCTAGGTATATATTCAGTGTGTTGAGATTTTATTTACTTATTTTAATCAATTCATAAAAATTGTATGTATTTATTGTGGCTGATGTGATATTTTGAACTATACATTCATTAAGGGATTCTGGTTAGAAAGAAAGAATAGACTTTCCTTGTTATTTTCTCAAGAACTTCAAAATTATCTGGCATATCAGTAGGGAATACTTGGTTTTTCATACCAGTAGAATTACATCTTGGGATTCCTAGACCTGGCAGGAATTACCATCAACAGCAATGTGTTACCAACCCTAGGCGTAGAGAGTATATTTATTTCTAACTGAATCTTTACCTTACCTTTTTGTTTTCCAGTGTTTTTTGTTTTTCCATCTCATTCAATGAATCTTGGGACAGAAATATCTGCTCATACCTAGGACTATAGGATTTCCAAAACATATTTCTTCATCGGTGTGTTTGTATACGAATCTAAGTGGAAGAAAGCAGATAATTTCCCCTAAAAGACATATTTTGCAGCTATCTGTGGAAAACAGGCAAGCCATTGCTTGCCTAGTGCTGGTAATCACAAAGCATTTTTCTGAAAGCTTTATAAATGCTTTTCGCCCTACAGATAAGAGATTTAAAGTAGACAGAAATAAATGACAGAGCTCACAGTGACTTACCTCTATGGCACTGCCGCTCGCCTAGCAGGCTGAAAACTCCAGCCTTTTCACGGTGCCTGTCAGGTTTGACTTTCCTGCTGCCAGCTAAGATGTGACGGCAAGTAAGGCAGAGGGAAGAAAGAGTGTGAACAGAATCCAAGTCAGCCAGATCCAGGGTTGAACCCTGCTCGACCACTGACCAACTGTGGAGTCCAGCTCCTCCTGATAAACTCGCTCCAGAGTACTGCCAGAAAGAGTAAATTAAAGAGCCTGAACTAGTGCTTAGAACTGAAGAACAGGCTATATTTTTTCCTGAAATACATAATGCCTTTTTAATTTTTTTTTCCTTTTATGGTATTGGGGATTGAGCCCAAGGCTTTGCCCTAAGCCACACCCCAGCCCTTTTTATTTTATTTAGAGACAGGGTCTCACTAAGTTGTTGAGGTTGGTCTTGAACTTGCCATCCTCCTTGCCTTAGCCTCCTGAATAACTGGGATTATACATGTGTGCCACTGAGCCCAGCCATACATTGCTTTTAGAGCCACATCTTGAAAGCCATCTTAATATAACAACTTACTTTAACACAAAAAAGTAAGAAATAGCCTACAAATGATAAACTCCTCAACGCTTTACTTTAGTCATATATGCCTTCATATCCCCAGGAGTGCCCACCAGCTTCTCATGAACCCTGCACCACTGAAGGCACTGGATATATTTTCTTCCCTATGTGCTTTATCTTCAGTTTAGGAGAGAGCACAAGAGGTTGGGTGTACAAATGGATGGCTATCCAACAAGTTGCCTGCCAATCCTCAGGGCTGCTAGAGCTCCATCAGCAGAGGATAGCTGAGATCTCTTAAAAGCTTTTATGTTTTTATTCTTATGTTCATAATTAATTCCGTATGACTGAAAATAAATGGTTCCCAGTATTCCCAAGCTAGTTTCTCCAGTGTTTTCCCCAATTCACGGAAGTCAGCCTTGCCTCTGTCCATGGTATCTAAGTATCCTGCACCACTAAGCCCAGTTCTTGTATTCACCGCTCCCTTGACAGGCACAGAACTCAAGTTCTATCACCCACATGCTCTGCCTCTGCTTATTCCTCTTCCCTGGGGCTAGCTCTCCAGGCATCTGTTCTGCCTTTGCCATCATTTGACTTTCCTTCTCCCTCCCCAATGTCAAACTGTTTTTCTGACCATTACCAACATTGACAAAGAACTTACAATTCAGTAAGAATTACACAATATTTTTAAGGTTCTAATATATGTATCTATAACCTACATATATATTCACAGTCACCTTAAAATATATACTTACATACATAAATGTATTTATATGTTTATATATGCCTACCTATTTTAAAAAATATGAAAACACATTTATATATTTATATATGCTTCTATGTTTACATATGCATATATAAATATATAAATAAGTATTTATTCATATATTTCTATGTAAGTATATCAATTTGTAAAGCATGTATTTATATGTGTACATATAAATGATAAAAATATATATATTCTCATATGTCTCTTTTGTATCTCTTTTGGAAGAAGCTAGAGAGGGTGCAAAGGAGGAAAAAAAGTAGAAGCAGGAAGAGAAAGGGTAATGTAAATGTAGCAACATATCAAAGACTTTTTCTATACACCTTTACAGTCATCCCCAATTGCTGTTAGCATCTCAAGATCGATATATGTAACAGGTGCTACACACAAGTTTTAAAAATCCTGTGAATTTTAAGACCTGAAAAATAAAATTGGTTTCATGCCTCCTACCTTGCAGCATTATTAAAGAGGATATTGCATTACTTTATTGCTTACCAAATACCCACACACAATTGTAAAGTAGTTCTGCATGTCCTACTTGCTACTTCTTATCTTTTCCAGATCAATATTTACACTCAGAGGTGTGAATCAAATCCAAATTAAGAACAAGTCTTTCAGCTATCATGTCCTGCACATCACTTAAATGCCTCCAGACAATACAGTTCTTTTTTCTGAACTGGCTGGTCTTCATTCATCTTTCAATCAACATCCATTTTATCATTAAATGCGTACATTCATTCAATGAATACACGAAGAACAACTATCAATGTACACTAAGAACTGCACTGCAGTATAGACTCAGACCATAAAAAGTTCTATTCTTTAACCTAAACAGTTTAGAACAGTGTGGGAGAAGAAAGCAGCAATTAAATTACTATGTGTAGATAGAATGTTAGGATTATGCATATGATGCTAGTAGAGAAAAAAGAGCATAACTCAAGCTAAGAAGTCTTGGGGGGAGTGCCTTCCCAGATGAGAGCACATGCATTTACTATGGATGGATATGGAACAACACCCAAATAAGTACCCAACACATAAAGGTACTCCCAGCAATGAAAAGAGTACATGCAGTGACACTGAACTATGAAACAGCATCATACTTTCTAAAAACTATTTTTCATGTAGTAGATGGACTCCAGAGCATGCAGTATTAGGAAATAAAATTAGAGAAGCAAGCACAGCTAGATCATGAAAAATTTGGGGTGCTAAATTTATCCTATAGGCAATAAGAACTTTCAAAGAATTTAATCAAGGAAGTGATGTAATCACATTTGCATTTAAAAAGCTATGGCTGCAGTGTGAAGGCTAAATTAAAGTGGGGGTGGGTGGAGTCTGGGGGCCCATTCAGCTAGAATTCCAAGCAAGAACTGCTAGAGCAGTGGATTTGGCTAAAAAAGGGCAGGGAATTTTGGAGATAGACTTGACAGGCCATTTATAGCTGTTAGATGAGAAAAAAAAAGGTAGGAAAAGTAGTCTGATACCTAGTTTTCTATCTTTGGTAAAATAGTGGTGCCATTACTTAAGACAGGGTCTATGGAAGTTTGAATCTATTTGGAAGAAACAAATAGTTTACTTTTGACACTTAATTTGAGGTACCTATGGAATATTTGAGAAGAGTAGTCTATGGACAATATGATGTTCAGTTCTAGAGATCAGTAGACAATCCAGCCAAGAGAAAAGGTAATTGAAAAACTAGTTTATATTGTTTCCTAGATACTTGCCTACTAACATAACATCTTCCCCTTTTGTTTCTTTTTTCTCTTTTATCTTCCACCTCATTATTGCCTATTCTCTATGAACTATCACCACTTTCAGTTCCATAATTAATTAAGTAGACTTTTCCATGACTTCCTCTATAATATACTAACATAAAGGAAAATAAGAAAATAAAACAAATGATATCAAGCAAGTTCAATATAATCAATTTAGTCAATTTTTATTGTAGATAAGAGAGCAGGTGCTAAACATGAGCTAAAGAAACACCATGAATTTTAAGGTCTGGAAAATGAAATTGATTTCATGCTTCCTACCTTGCAGCATTACTAAAAAGGATATTGCATTACTTTATTGTTTACCAAATACCCATGCATATTGTAAAATAGCACTGCATGTCGTACTTGCTACTTCTTATCTTTTCCAGATAACTATCAAAAGTAATCACTTATATTTGCTATAAAAACAGTGAAGACAGGACATTTGGGGTCCCTGACACATCAGTTTAGGGCTTTACATTAAACACCTATCTCTAGAACAGAATATGCACAGCTCCTTCCACTCCTTCAGGTTCAAGGCTGACGGTGTGGAGAATCTACTCCAAACTGCAAATTATTTTGAATTGGACACACATGCCACGCATTTATGGCAGCCTGGCATTTGGCACCTATCACATGTCCCGTCAACAAATGCAGGAGAAAATGACTTTTCCCGCCTCAGGCACTATGCTACAGAAAAACCATGATGACAGTCCTTCTCTGGAATTATGTTTTGTGGGAGGAGAGAAGTTCATTTCAAATTAATTTATGATCTGTGAAAAGTGCTAGAAACATGCTTCACTGCACCTAGAAGCACAGTATGTACCACTCCCTTGTAAAATCCATTTCAGGGGCTCTCAGGGCAGGACAAGGCTCCCTCCTCCTGGGTCATGCTTGCAGCTTAGCCACTAGTATTCAGAACCATGGAATCAATTTGAAGAGTCAAAGAGGCCTGTCACCTGGAGAGGCTGAGAAAGACAGCACTAAATGCCACTGCAGTATTTGAGGGCTGAGCCTAGAGGAATTTCAGTCTACCAGGAGTATCACCTGGGCCAGTGCATGTAGGTTTTTCTAAAACAGACTGAGTCCCTTTCTTTTACAAGAACCTCATTTCTCATTATTGGAGTCCATGCAGGGCAATAGCCAGTTTTTCATTCAGTTTTGCACTAATGTAATGCTTGTCAATAGCCAATTGGTCCCATTTGATCCAGGGCTTACACATACCAAGAGACTTCGTTACAATCACCAGACGTGTCAGGCCCTGATTAAAGTTGTTTTTCCTGCGGGGTTTATGGATCCATATCTATTTTGCTGCTCCACAGCTGTCTCATAACTCATCTATGAAGCTTTCCTTCAAAGCCAGGCTTTTGGTTGGCACCTGTTTTTGCACAGCAATATTACTACCACACACAATTATAAAACAATTTCTTCCAGAGATTTATAAACTTTTCCTCAGACTCAAAGCAATTCACACCCACCATGTCTCAACCAAAGTTATATTAATTAGCAGGAAAAAAAATAGAAGATTCTTGCTTCACACCCAAATACCCTTCAGGACTTTTTTTTCTTATGGTAATAAATACCATTGCATTGACAACCTTGGACCAGGTACAAAAGAAAATTTTTTTTGTTCAGGGTTTCTCTTTGAGGAGAAAGTAGCATTGTTGTGGAATGCAGAAGCCTTATCCGTTGTGTTGTTTTGTTACTGAGGGAAGCAAGTATCAGGGTTAAGGTAAGAAACAAAGACCAGGTGACTTATGAGGAGAGATCTTGGGACAGATATTGGAGTGAAACAATTCCTGGAATTTTCTAGTTAAGATAGCACCACAATGCTTAGGAACTAGATGAAGTTATAGGTGGAGAAAAAAACAAAGTATGGAAAAAATCACACTAGAAATGAACACACAACTGTCTCAGAGTTTAAGGTAAGGTGGTAAACTAAAGCAAATAAAGCATACTAGTGAAGCGGCACCCAGGCAAGAGAGAGGATCTGGGGATAGAGAAACTACAGCAGCATTCCAAAATTCTCAGATGAGTAAGGCAAATCAAAAAAACAACAACAACAACTTTGTCCTATTCCTATGTGTGACCAGTAAAGGACCTTGTAGAGAGTAAATCATCTGCCCAGTCAAGAACCTTAGCATTTCCATAAGGGCACTGTTTCTGTCAGCTTTTTTGTTCCTATGACTGAAGGACAAAACTAGAACAATTTTAGGAGAGGAAAAATTTACTTGAGGGCTCTCAGTTTCAGAGGTCTTAGTCCATAGAAGGCTGGCTCCATTCCTTGGGACTGGAGGTGAGGCAGAACATCATGGCAAAAGAGGGTGGCGGAGGGAAGCAGCTCACATCATGGTGATCAGGAAGCAGAAAGAAAGACTCCACTTATCAAATGCAAATATATACCCAAAGTCACACCCCAATTCCCCCTCCAGCCACACTCTACCACTTCAGTTACCACTCAGTTAATCCCAATCAGGGGATTAAATCACTGATTGGGTTAAAACTTAAGACCATAATATGCACCAATTTCAGAGCAGAATAACCTGTAACAAACAAATAAAACTGCCTCTGGACAACTAAAAAAAACGCCTCAGGACCTGTAAATACAAACAAATACGTTTCCCACACTGGACCCTTCCCTTTCTGCTGTTTCATTTATTTATTTATTTGGAGTTAAACTGATCTTAAATAAACACTGTCCTTTGATTTCAGATCCATTTTAGGACTTTCATATGAGATATCTGCATATTTCATCCCTAACTCTTACCAGTTTCCCTGGTTTCCCAAGTTTTTAGGGAATGTTACAGTTTGGATCTGAGGTGTCCCCCAAAAGCTCACATGTGAGACAGTGCAAGAAGATTCAGAGGAGAAATGATTGGATTCTAAGAGTCTTAACCCAATCAGTGATTTAATCCCCTAAGAGGGTATGGCTGGAGGAGGTGGGAATTAGGGTTTGGCTTTGGGTATATATTTGTATCTGGCAAGTGGACCCTCTCTCTCTCTCTCTCTGCTTCCTGATCAACACATGAACTGTTTCACTCTGCCACACTCTTTCGCCATGAGTTCTGCTTCACCTTGAGCCCCAAAGAATAAAGCCTGCTATCTATGGATTGAGACCACTGAAACTGTAATAAACTTTTCCTCCCCTAAAATGTTTCTGGTTGGGTCCTTTTAGTCACAGCATCAGCTGACTAAAACAGGGGGATCAGAAATGTGATACAACCAAATAAAGCAGAATAGAAAAGGAAAAGATTGGAGATCAAGGAATCCATGTTCTATTTACATGTTGCATTCATAGCTTCACTTTGGAGAAGTCCTAAACTTTGGAGAATCCTCTAAATTAGACTTTAGAATTCTCATTTTATAGAGACCAGGATGGTCTTTGTTCAGAGTACCATTCATGAAGATTTTTGGTTTAACCAGGATATTGACTGATACTTAAACTTAGAGAAGACTATCAAATAAAATCTGTTATTAAGAAAATAAATAAAAAGCCAAAATCATTTTTTAAAAAATATGTTAACAGATCTCTTAAAAGTATTGTACCAAAAGTGTTAATCAATTTTTAATAATATATTTTATAGAATGCAATCATGCAAGTGAAAAGCCTTGTCTAGGAGCCCTGAAAAATATTACAGTTTTATAATGTTGGCCTGACATTCTGATTACAAATAGTTCTAACTATTGCTCTACAATGTTTCAAATTGATGATAATGCTACAACAATAATACTTAATTTATAAGCTTCCTGTTTGCTTCAGACTTTTTTCCTATCACTTTTATTTTCAATCGTGAGGAACATAAGTGTATCAAATGACTCCTTAGATCATCTGAAAGAACCATTAGAGAGTTGCAAACTTGGCTCTACTATTCCTCCTATGCCAAAGCAAAATTTGATACGAAACTCTGTTGATTGCATTCTAGGTTGTACTGTGGATGAAGATAAATAAGATTTAGTATGTCTCACAGTTTTGTTTATGGTCAGATTAATATCAAGAAAACAAGAAAACAGATATTCTAAGAGGAAGAAAGGGCAATTTGTTCTTTATCATATAAATATTCCAGAAGAAAATACTCATAAATAATGATGGCTCAAACATTATTGGTATTCTGATTTTCATTTTTAATAATAAAAATAATATTTCTACAAAACTCTTGTTGAAACATAAAGGATCATTTTTTTTAGTTTTGTTTTTAACCAATCCAAAATTTATTCATGAAAAATGGGATGCTTCTGTCATTTCACAACTCTGAAAGGAAAATTATTTAAGTCATTTAGCTGACAAATTCATTCTAAGAGAAGCCCTATACCTTATTTTTCTTAGGAATGTGTTTTTATTAATAAATAATAATTGTATATACTTGGGGATTCAATGTGATTTTAATATATGTAAACATTATGTAATGATCAAATCAGGATAATTAGCATGTCCATCACTTTAAACATTTATCATTTCTTTGCTGTGCATTCAAATTCTTCTCTGATATATGTGTAACAGAACACTAAGTCTATGTAACTATAACACTGTATCTTTTAATCAATCTCTCCCCATCTCCTCCTCCACCCACTCTCCCCAGTCTCTGAAAACCACTATTTTACTCCCAACTTCTATTAAATCAACTATTTTAGAATTGTAATAAAAGATAGTGTAGTATGGTCTTTCTGCACCTGGCTTATTTCACTTAGCAGAATGTCCTCCAGGTTCATCTGTGTTATCTCAAATGGTAGCATTTCATTTTTTCCATGGCTTAATAATATTCTATTATATAAAATATACCACTTTTTCTTTATCTTGTCATCCACTGCTGGACAGGTGATACAGCTGATTCCTACCATGGCTATTATGAATAATGCTGCAATAAAATGAGAATGCCCTTATCTCTTTCATATACCAATTTCATTTCCTTTAAAAATATACTCAGTCATGTGAATGCTGGATCATATGGTAGTTCATTTTTAATTTTTCAAGGAACCTCTATAATGTTTTCCTTAAAACTGATTTATATCCCTACCAACATCGTATAAGGGTTTCCCTTTCTCTACATCTTCACAGTACTTGTCATTGTTTTCTTTTTGATAAGAGCTCTTCTAACAGAGGTAAAGTGATGTTTCATTGTGGGTTTAATTTGCATTTCCTAATGGCTGTGATGTTAAGCATTTTTTGTATACTTCTTGGCCATTTATATGCCTGTTGATTTATTTAGATTAAATAACTGACTACTCAGGTCTTTTGACCATTTTTTAATTGGTAACTTATTTGGGGGCTTTTGTACAGTTTTTTATTTTGCTTTCAAATTTTTTGTGCTCCTTATAGACTCTGGATATTAACACAGAGTGATTGATTCCTGCAGCTTGATGAAATCTCAATTGTATAGCTTTGCTTTTGTTGCCTGGGTTCTGGATTCATATCCTAAAGATCGTTGCCCAAACCTAAAATCCTGTAGTATTCTCCCTGATATTTTCTTCTAGTAGCTTCATAGTTTGGGGTCTTATATTTAAATCTTTAGTGTTTGAGTTAATTTTGTATATAATGGGGTCTATTTTCAATCTCCTGCATGTAAATATTCAATTTTCACAGCATCATTTATTGAAGACTGACATTTTCCCATTGTGTTTTTAGCATCTTTCTCAAAAATCAGTTAAGAATTCTCATTCTTTGACACCTTAGAGATTTCTCTTCAGAGCCACAGTAGGCTCACACACACACACACAAAAAAAAAAAATATATATATATATACAATGCTACAAAGTAAGATAATGCCCTAGAAAACTTCCCAGGAATTTTTCTAGAATTTTGTGCTTCAGAAAATTTAAGATGGAGCAAATTACATTCAAAATATAACTCTGCTGTAGTCAAAACCACAATGCATTGCATTTCGGCCTAGAATCTATGCTTCAAAATGAAAGAAAACCTCTACATGTCACTTTAGAAAAAGAGGTGAGAAATCAGAGCACAGCTCTATGCTACGAAAATTATTTCCAAAACTCCCATTTATAATTTAGATAATGGTGAGTGCTCATAATTTTCAGATTGAGTGCCCCCTGCTTATAGAAAGAACTAGAAAGAATTTTATAGTGGGAACAATCTCACAATCTGCCGACTGCAGTAGCAGTGTTCTATGAATGGTGGTATTGAGTACCTAGCATCAACTGCTAATATTAGACCAGAAGATCTTTGAAAGTAGCAAGAATTTTGTCAAATTTCTGTTTAATCCTATAGATTTGTAGATCAGTGAGCACAATTCTCAAATGTTCTAAGAGATACAAAGGTCATGGACTAAAAGGTCTTTTTAAGCAAGAAAAACCTTTTTCAAACCAAAGTAAGACAAAGACCTTGTGATAGAACCACATATACTCTGACATAAATTTCTCCTTTTAGTTGCTTTTCTCTTTAAATCCCTTTCTGTCTGTCATTCTTCCCTTATGTACATATCTAGTTTCTGTATCATTTTCTATTCACTAAGCTGCTTCTTTTATTCTCTTCTCATTTCTTGACATTTTATAGTTCCATCTTTTTGTCTTTTCCTCATTTTTGTTCATATCTGCCATGGATCTTTTCTTCATAAAAGGAAGGTTTGATAACCTAACCTAAACATGGACTATATTCAATATTTTTATGCTTATATTTAGAAATCTTATCAAATTAGATAGCTCAACTTCAGATAAGAACAAGTGATACACATGATACTTTTTTTAAATGAGTGCTCAACCAGAATGACCCAGCATCTGAAAAAAAAAAAGTCATATCAAAATTTTGAATCCAACACATATTATGAAATGCTTTTTAGTACAACCGTAATCACAAAATGGAACTATCTGGTCTAGGATAAGATTCAACCATTGCACAGATCTCCATATTGTATTTTAATCATTAGGTTAAATTTCCACATTATAATTACATGTCTTTATTTTTATTCCAGCTTTATTGAAATAAAATTGACAAATAAAAATTGCTCATATTTAAAGTGAAAAAAATGGAACTAAAATATCAATGCCTCCTTCAAAGAAAATTCAAAAGGATTTTATAAGAATTAGGTATTGCCCAATTGAAAGGGAATTATTAGCTCCATAATTACATATCCTGACCATCCTGACAACTTTTGAATTTAGGTTTCTTTTGTGTCTCTGGCTTCATGCACAAAGATTTCCTTATAGTCACCACTTAATAAATGTATATTGAATTTCATTAAAGTCATTGCTAACTTCAGCCAAATTGTCAACCACCATCAAGACTATGGCTAAGTAACTGCCTACATCTTACATGCACTATAGATAGTTTCTTGTATTCCTATATAGGCACAAATAATGTAAAGTAATCATCTTAACACTGGTAAATTGTAATAGTTAATGATTATTGATCATCTCCTATATGCAAGTGCTTCCTGGAATGATGACCACATTGTCTCTAAGCTTCCCAACACTTTGAAGTAGGTATTATAACGCATATTTTACAGATAAGGAAACAATCTTAAGAGATTTTCACAAGTCCATGTAAAACAAGATAGTAAGTAAAGAAGTAAGAATATGGAAGTAAGTATGTCTGATGCCAAAGCCCACATGTTCTCATTTCCTCACATTGCTAATGTAGCCACAGGAACATGAAGTAGGATCAGGCTGATGCTCCTAAGGGAGACTTATGTGTTAACCTAATTAATACAACCTTTAAAAATAATTTCTAAAATTGTTATTCCAACACCTCTGGCATTCCTGTCACTTGTTTTTACATGTTTGAGATTTTATTCAATAGAAGGCTTGTCCCCATTACACCTGTTGTCAGCTCTCACTTCATTATAGGAAAATGACCTCCACGCAGCCAAGTACTCAAGTTTACTGGCATGGGTTACATCTTGCTCTGTATTTACTGCTTAAAATTATGGCCCTTTCTTTGGCAAACAATGCACTTAGTTAATAATAACTCTATTATTCCTCTCTAAACAAGACTACTGCAGAGGTGACACTCAATTTCTGCAGCAGAGGCAAGCAGATGGCTCTTCATGGCTCCCCACTGACCAGGCCACAGAGTGACTTTGATGGCAGCCAGTTGCCTGCCCTCTCAGGGTGAGACACACAAATACAACTGCTCATTGGAGAATGAACTGGGCAAGAGAGGCAGAAAAATGACTGTCTGAAGGGGAAAGAAGCAAGAGGGAGGAGGCCAAGACCACAGACTCACTTAGAATTGGTTCATTTTACCAAATAATTACTGCAGAGAAATAAAGACCACTGATATACAATCTCAGTTATGTCCTGGGACAAAGCATAACATTCAATCTGATGCCTGGGCTTCTTGCCCAAAATAAAATGTATGGTATAATGAGACTGATTTCCTGCATAAAAAGAAGGTGAATAATCTTTATTTCCAGTATAAATCATCACTCTTAGTTCATGGAACACTTTCCTTGTTCAGCAATTACAGGAAGGAAGACCTGTCAAAATGTAGCATAAGGGAAAAGCAATTTAAATATATTACTAAATGATAATCCTTTTATGAAATATTATAGTTTACTAAACAAATAAAACATTATTTTGGCTAAACTGAACCAAAACAGACCTTATAACACAGGGTACATTAGTCCTCTTCTACAGATGAGATTTGAGACCAGTGGGGTCACACAACTTGCGCAGTATCTCACTGGTAGAAAACAGAGGAGCAAGATGAAATCTTAGAGTTGTTTTAATTTGCTTTTCTCTAATTACTAGAGATGTTGAACACTTTTCCATATATTTATTAATTGCCTGTGTGTCTTCTTCTGTAAAGTTCCAGTTCCTTGACCCATTTATTGATTGGGTTCTTTGTATTTTTTGGTGTAAAGTTTTGTAAGTTCTTAATCTTATTCTAATTAGAATGGCTATTATCAAGAACACAAACAATAATAGATGTTGGCATGGATGTGGGGAAAAAGTCACACTTTTACGTTGTTTGTGGAGTTACAAATTGGTGCAGCCACTCTGGAAAGCAGTGTGGAGAATCCTCAGAAAACTTGGAATGGACCCACCTTTTGACCCAGTTATCCCACTCCTCAGTTTATACCCAAAGGACTTAAAATCAGCAAACTACAGTAACACAGCCACATTAATGTTTATAGCAGCTCAGTTCACAGTAGCTAGATTGTGGAACCAACCTAGATGCCAGATGAATGGATAAAGAAACTCTGGTA
Source organism: Sciurus carolinensis (assembly GCF_902686445.1). Classification (NCBI taxonomy): domain Eukaryota; kingdom Metazoa; phylum Chordata; class Mammalia; order Rodentia; family Sciuridae; genus Sciurus; species Sciurus carolinensis. The sequence continues at coordinate 47,184,487 of NC_062226.1, forward strand.
TACACACACAACGGAATTCTATTCAGCCATAAAGAAGAATAATATTATGGCATTTGCAAATAAATGGATGGATTTGAAGAATATCATGCTAAATGAAATAAGCCAATCCCAAAAAACCAAAGGCCAAATGCTTTCCCTGATAAGCGGAGAATGATATATAATGGGGTTGTGGGGATCAGGAGTGAGAGAAGAATGGGGGAACTTTAGATTATGTAGAAGGAAATGAGAGGGAGGGGGGTATGAAAAATGGTGAAATGAGACAGACATCATTACCCTATGAACTATATGATTACATGAATGGTATGAATCTACATCGTGTACAACCAAAGAAATGAAATGATGTACCCCATTTGTGCACAATGAATCAAAATGCAGTCTGTAAAAAATTAAAAGATAAATTGAAAAAAAAGTAATAATAAAAAGAAAAGAAAACACAGGAACTAACCAAGGTCTTCAAAACCATCCCCAGTAACACACTTTCCATAAGACTACATGGCTTCTGACATTTGCATCAGCATCTGTATAGATCCAGTTGCTTCTCCCTTACATTCCCACAGCCAGGACATGTAACCTTGCAGTAAGCTTAATACCCTGTTACTACCATCTTGACATTCAAACAAGATGCCCTACATTTTCATTTTGTACTTTGTCCCACAAATTATGTAGCCAGTCCTGTGCTCTGCACAACCCCACTAGCTTATATCAGGCTGAAACTTGATTAATCTATCATCTCCAGCATTTGGTCATTTTTTTTCCTAGCAGGCCTCTAAGACCTTCCAGGATAGACCCCAGTTACCTCTCTGATCTCGCCCCTGTCCTTCATATTCTCCACTCCAGCTATGCTGGCCTTGTGGTTTTTCCCCAACTATGCTAAGAACCATTCTCTGCCTAAAACACTTTTCCTCCAGATATTCTCATGCTGCATTTCTTCCCTTCGTTCTCTTTTTAAATGCTATTTCAACAGAGAAATCTCCTTTCCACCCAGTTATTTACCTTGCTTTATTTTTCTACATAACACTGGGATACTACCTGAAGTGACATACTCTGACTTAATTTACAGTGCCATTATGGGAGAAATTGTAACTATCCCCAAAATTCGTATGTTGAAGACCTACCTAACTCTCAATATTTCAGAATATGACATTAGGTGTAGGGCCTTTAAAGGGGCAACTAAATTAAAATGAGGTTGTTAGGATGGGAGCTAATCCAAACTGGCTACTGTCCTCATTAAAAGAGAAAAGTCGATCTCCAAAGGGACAACAGGAGTAGGCACAGTAGCAGAGAAGAGCTACTGAGAGGACACAATGAGTAAGTGGCCATCATCAGGTCAAGAGAGGGGACTCAGGAGAACCAGACTTTTTAATGCCTTGATCTTGGAGTTTTAGCATCTAGAACCATGAAAAAGCTACTTTCTGTTGTTTCAGCCTCCACATCTGTGATATTTTGTTGTGGTAGACTGAGCAAACTAGTACTATTGTCAGTTGCTTAAAAAGTGATGTCATTGAGAGAAAGTATATTGTTTTGTCCAAAGTTATAGACTCAGTGCCAAACAGTGGACACATAATATTTTTAAATTGTTGAATAAGCAATGAATGATTTCATAATTACTTAAAATGAATTTGAAGAGGAGCTCCAATTTTTTTCCTGCGGTTCTAAAATGCTCTATTCCATGCACCTGAATTACTTAGACCACAGAAGACACTTGGGAACCTTTTTGTTAAACAATGGTTTTCAGTGTAATGGGATTTGACCAGCTCTGTGTTTTTATCCAGGCTTGAAATGGAGCCTCTAATGGATTATGTCAGGACCAAGAAACTGAGGATCATAATATGTGCTAGAAGGAAGGATGTCACACAGTGTTTGTTACTAGAAAAATTGCCAAAAACAACCTACAGCAAAAATCAATCAGGAATTAAAAGGATACCACACAACCTGCCTCCCATGCATGTCTCTGGTAGTTGAGATCAGTTACAACTAATTGCTTTCAGCACTTCTACAGCTACATAACTATAGCTTCATTTGGACAAATAATACATTTAAATTGCTGCACGTTCCACACGTTCCTCAGTTGTGTCAATATTGCTACAGTTTTTGTCCCTCACATTAACAGGACAAAACAGAGGAGCAGCAAATTGCCAATCAACACTTTGATTGATAGTTCTATAGTTCTCTTGACTCCTTTGCCTGGAGTGGCTAATATTCACTGGGAGATAATACATATTGAACTCCTTCAGGCTTTTCTGTCTCTGATGACAATTTGGACATGGGCAGTTAGAGTCAGACATCTTCTACCAGGTCAGTAAATGGAGTTACTTGAGTGCTACAAGCTCCTAAAAGAATACGAGAGCTGAAGCTATTCCACCAGTCCCCAGGATATGTCTGCCTACTGCATAAAGATGCCCTGGTCATAGAAACTCTTACACAGATGGTTGTGATTTCCATTTATGAAAGTATAAGATCAAGAGGAAAACAATATTGAGGTAGGAATTTCAGAGCAGTTCCGATTTTACACTTGGCTTCCTGATAAATCTTATTTTTATGCCATACAGGGAGAAAATTAGATGTATTATATGCCAGGTACTTTGGGAAGCTCTTTAACACCTTAACCATTTAATTAGAAACCTAACATTCTGGAGTAACTACTCCTACTGATAGAAATTCAGAAAGACCAAGAATTTGTCCAAGATCATTTACTAGGAAGATATAGTTAGTAGATCTTGTCCCAGCATTCCAATGTCTAATGAGAGAAGTTCTCCTCTCCAAAGGCCAGCCCTTACTATATTCTCAGCATTTGAGATGTGGTTGGGCGGACCTGACAATTGAATCTGAGGAAAGGACATGTAACCTAGGTCCTTTCATCCACAGCAAGAGGAGGACACAGATGATACCTCAGACTTTCTCAGGGGCTGTTACCTGAACTTACCACATGACATTACAGGAAGAAAACCTGGTGAAGAATGAAGCTGCTACACAAAAAGTCAAGCAAGGTATGGAAAAAGATGGTCAAGAGAGAAAAGGAAAAAGAAAGCGAGAAAGAGATTATAAAGGCTTAATTTGACCCCTGTATCTAGCCATGCCAGAAAGGTCTCACAGATCCATGCCCAAGGCTCTTCTATCTGCCTGCCACTTAATATCTTTTTTCCTAAAATAAATTTAAAGATCTTTCTGTCATATGCAACCAGGAGTCTTATAAAATACCTATGATAGGGACATACACAATTTTTATCAATCATCTATTCATTTTATAAAGTTATTTTTCATGATTGATTCAAGAGGTTAGACTTTGAAAATAATGCCAACAAGGACAGTTTGACCCCACTATCTTCAAACTAATAGCAATAATCATCTGAACTGCTCCACCTGCTATCCATCATAATGCAATATTAAATTCACTATGAAGTGAGACAATAAGTGTTTATCTAGAGACTAATGTCCTCTGATCATCTCCACCTATGAAGGTATTGCTATAGGAAGCCAAAACCTGGAGAGCTGAAGGGATTTGACCAAGATCCCTCAGCAGTTAGTTACAGACATAACTTGGCTAGTCATCAGTCCCCTATTTCTTGATCTGAGAAATAAAAATTGAAAAGCAAAACGGAGAAAGAGAGACACTGATGCCTGATATCATTTGAGGTCTTTATCCAGTTACATATTCAGTCAGCATTATCCCCAAAATATTTCAGTTACATAAGTCAATAAATTTCCCCTTCTTTTTTTTTTTTCCAATATGGGTATTGAACCCAGGAGCACTTTATCACTGAGGTAATCTCTAGCCCTTTTTATTTATTTATTTTTTATTTTGATACAGGGTCTCAATAAGTTGCTGAGGCTCCTCTCAAACTTGAGAACCTCCTGCTTCAGCCTCCTGAGTAGCTGGGATTGCAGGTGTGCAGCACTACTCCCAGCAATAAATTCCTTTTCTTATGAATTTAATTTGGGTTCAGTTTTTGTCGGTACAATAAAAAAATACCACAAATATTACAAAAGAAATGCTCAACTTTTTCTAAATTTTCTAAAAGACATTCTAATAAATACCACACCCTAGAGTTGACACTCTGGGCTCTGACCAGCACTATTCTTATTCATTATTAAGACTACCAGTCAAAAATGTCTATATTAGTTTTAAAAAACTAGCCAGTCTAAAATAAATATGATCATAACTACTCTTGCTCTGTGGTGATAGATTCTGTCTTCCAAAATTGTCCATAGTAATATTCTTGGTTCCACATGCACTTCCAGCATTTTGCTATACTCCACCACAAGATGATTCCATTTGTTCCCACCTAGAAACTATTGACTTTGTCAATACCTGTGTGAGTGCAATGCAGTGGATATGATAAGATGTGTGACTTCCAAAGCTAGGTCATAAACAGCAACACATCTTTCCTTTCTCTCACGTGCACACTCTCATCTTGCTCTTCCCCCCTTTCCTTAATGCTCTTCATTCTCTTCATTCTCTCTTTGCTACCTCTTGTCCTTAGACTCTACCACCATTTTCTGAGAAAGCCCAGGCCACATGAAGAAGTCATGTACCAGTGTTCCAACCAACAGGCCTAACTAGATCTCCCTTATTTACCATGTGATTGTCAAGTCTTCATAGTATTTCAACACCCAACTCTAATTCTTCCAAGGGGCCCTAGACATTAAGGAACAGGGACAAGGTGTCCCATTATGCCCTTTCTGAATCCCTAATTCACAGAAATTATGGAACATAATAAATTATTATCATTTTTTAAACCACTGCCTTTATGGTAACTTCTACACAGCAATAGATAAGAAATATACCCATTCCTATCATAACTATCTTAACTTACATGATTTTCGTGGGACCTAATATTTATATTTTAAGTCACTTAAAACTGCCCTCAGTCACTCATTTTGGACCAAGTTCCTCTTACTATTTATTTTCATGGGCCTCATGGTACCAAAAAGTTCACCTTCTCAACAAGATACAACAGACACACATCAATCTACTTTTCTTTATATCATTAATCAGATATTCCATAGCATTGGTCAGAATAAAATGATCATAATTGCCACACTGTAATTCTAGCTAATAAGTTTATGAACAAAATCAAAGTCAATTGGTAATTTTTAATTATCTGGGCAGTCTTGTCAAAAATATTTTTAATATACACCTAGTCTCAAAAATGAAAACTACTGGCACAGATTAAAAACATAATAAAGTTGGCAACAGGAAAAGTCCCATGACTATTGTACAAGAAACATCACAGATGTGCTTCACTGGGCATTTAACGTGAACCAGCAATGAGAAATACTATTAAACTGATGTTGGTTAGCACACTCTACCTTTATTTTGTCTACATACCCACAATTATTCAACCTTTTTGATCAAACAGCTGGTCAGTTCACACAAACAACTAATAACCTAATTTAAAAAAAAATCAAAAGGTTTTGTTTGCCTAGATAGAGCCATTGTTTAAATAACTAATCCAGTGGCAACTGTCAATAGAACATGAGTCTTTCAATTTCATTCTCCACTTGTCTTTTCCACCATCTCTCTTCCCTGAAAGTGTTTTTATATTCAATTCAATTCAACAAATATTTATGTAGCAGTGGAACAAATGCAAAGGATACAGAAAAATACAAACTAGCCCCGTTTTTACCTCAGGGGGCTTACAACTTTGCAGGACACAGATAAGGAAGAGCTACCCAAAAGCACAGAGCAAAGCCACTTTGGCAGACTATTCACAGAGACAGCCTTGATAATTCCTCCCATCCTATGTCACTCCCCTTTGCAATGGTCCTTTGCCCATCTTCCTATCAGGCGGTGGCATCAGTTTTTCAATTTTTTGACTCTGCGTTGGTGCAGGAGACTTCCCTTTGCTAATAAGATATTTGCCACCATAATGCAAGTAAAGAATTGCTAAGTGCTCAAATCTGGGACTTAGCTCTTCCAGCTGTGGTTGAGAACTCTCAGCGAATCAGCCTAAGCTGTTCTTCTGGAGAGGGCGACAAGAGAAGAATGAAGGGGTTGACAACATGTCAAACACCAGACACGTGGATGAGGTCATCTTAGACTGACTAACCTGTTTGAGCTGTCAGATGATGGGTCAGACAGACAGATGGTCAAATTATGAACTTTCGTGATGGTAAGAAAACAAATGGTTGTTGTTTCAAACCACTAGGGTTTGGTGTGATTTGTTCCAGAGCAACAAATAGTTAATGCAGTCACCAAATCCACACCCAGGGTGAAGGGATGAAAGGAGTTTAAAAAGACTTCCTAAAACCTGTGCCATAAAGAAAAAGAAAACAAATGAGGATGTAGGCACTGAAGGAACTTAAATTCTGAAATAGAAGATAGCTATTATCACAATGACCAGCTTAAATCAATGCCATGATTCAAAAGCAGGAGGGTGTAGTAACCAGTCTCTAAGAAGATACCTGCAATCCGTAAGTAACTGCTACATTTGGATCTCCAATGTGACCCCAATGCCATGTGTTAAAGGACTGTTTGCCGGCCTGTGGTGTTATTGGGAGGTAGTGAAACTTTAGGAGGAGGAAATTAGGTCATTGGGGGGGTGGTGCCCTTGAAGTGGATTTGGGAACCCTAAAATCTTTCCCTCTGTCTCCTCGCTGCTATGAGATAAGCAGCAGTTTCATCTACCACATATTGCTCTCATGATGTTCCACCTCATCGCACACCCAAAAGCAATGGGGCTAAGAGAGACTATGGACTGAAACCTCTGAAATGTGAGACAAAACAAATCTTTCCCCCTTTTCAGTTATTTTATCTCAGGAACTTTGTCACAGCAATGAAAACCTGACTAATACAGTAACCAACAGAATATGGTAGAAAGGACAGGGTATGATTTCTGAGGCTAGGTCAGGTATTGCAGCTTCTACCTAGGTTTCTCAGATATCTTGCTGTGATAGAAGCCAGTCACAATGCCAAGGGGACACCCTTGGAGTCTCATAGACAGAACTATGTAGAGAAGAACTGAAGTCTCGCACTTGTAACCAGCACCATGAGTCAGAAATGTGAGGGAATTGCTTTAGAAGTAGATGTTACAGTCCCAGCCCTAGCCTACTTCTGACAACAGCCCCGTGACAGACACTAAACCAGAACTGTCCAGACAAACCACAGTCAAGTATTTGGACCCACAGAAACCAGGTAGATAGTAAAGAAGTATTGTTGTTATAGGCCACTAAGGCTGTAGGATGACATGCTACTCAGCCACTGTGACTAATCCATGATGAATCTTGAGGAAAGAAGACGAATACAGTGATTGCTCCTTTGTTCAGCATTACCCCATGTCAATTCTCAAAAAAAAAAAAATTTGATCATGGATTACTTTCTAGGAAAGATTCCAGGAAAGCTGGTATTCCTGTTAATTCAACAGACAGAAACTGGTTAAATAAATTATTTTTTAATGATTTTAATAACCAACTCTAAAACACAATGTCTTTCTTCAGTTATGAATAATTCAGAAAATGTCAAGTAAGTAGTTGGGAGAGACAGCATGAAGTCAGAGAAGTTCCGGGACTTACAGCTTCAGCAACATTTTCATGTCATTATAAGTCATTTCTGTCTCTCCTACTGCTTAAAAGCTCTACAACTTAAAGGAGTGTATATTGGTAGACTCTCTAAGGAAAATACAATTCTTATAACAATGATAATCATAATATGATATGATGAAACCTTTTTCCCTAGAGTTGCTGAAAATCAAATAGGTTAATATCTGTCTGAGAACAGGGGTGGACTTTCTGAAGGTAAGGAATGAAGTGGGGGCACCTTTCAATGACTACCTGAGCCCAGTAACTTTCCATTGGGTTTCCTGGCATAGGATTCCTAACCCTTAAATTCTTCATCCTTGGTGAGATAGTGAAGGACAAAGCACACACTGCAGAGAGCTAGGGTCAAACCCCACTTCCAGCTCTACCACCATCTTCAGCTCTGCCACTGTATTTGAATGTTGTAGGGTCTAAGTTAGTGGGTTAATCAGCCTGCACCTCAGTTTTCTTATCCACAAATAGGATGATAATAGTGAAGAAAATCTCTTAGGGTTTCATTAGGAAATCAGAAATGATATGTACATAATCTAATTTAATCTAACATGTACACATGTCCTTTTGCTGGCCAGTATTTTCAAAATTTTGTTAAGTGGAATGAGAATTTTAGAATTGTGAAGCAATTGCTGCTAGAGAGTTCTTCACTATCTACTCCCCAACCCAATCCTTCAAAACTGCATCACTCACATCCTGTTTGGCTGATTTTTGTTCAACTTGCCTTCTAGATCAGTTTTCATGGAAATAATAATTCTAATTCCACATTCATATTTCATTAGTTTACACAATCACGAAAATAATTATTTCATTATAACAATATGTTCAGCTGGTATAAACACTTTTGGAAACTACATGACTGTAAATATACCACAAATGTATTGGAGCAGAAGCGTACAAACATAAGAGAAGCAGCCTGCCAGCCCTATGGGAAGCAACCTGCTAGCCCTACTGGGAAGAGGCCATAATCCCTGAATATTGAAGATGGAGGGAATACAGTCTGTACCTTGTACAGTGATAATGGAGAACAACAATTACTTTCTATATCTGTTGAGACTGATTCTACCATATCTGGGGTGGACTTTAAAGTCAGAAAAACCTGAGTTTGCATATCCCCCTGCCTCTTGTTAACAGTGTTACTTTAGACAGATGCAACATCTATGAATTCCAATCCTATACTTACATAAAAGAGGTAATAAAATATCTCAAATAGTGATTAAGAACTTGTACCCTGAATTCCAGTCTATGTCTGCCATTTACCAGGTGTATGACTGTTAGCAAGTTAATTAATCTCTCTAAACATCAATTTTCTCATGTATAAAATGGCACTAATATTTGTACCTACTTTCTGAGGTTGTTTTGAGGATTTAATGTGATAAAATATATGACAATTAAACTCAGCAATTCCTGATTTATAAATACTAAGTAAATATTAGTTGCTATCACTTCTCTTAGAGCTGAGAAAATTAAATTAGGTGTAGATCTAAAGTACCTCATAAAACTCCCAGCCATAGTTTCAAATCATAGTAGACACTCAATAACTGGTGGTTATTGTTGATAATATAATTCTTAACTCTGTGTTAGTTTTCCATCACTGAGACCAAAATACCTGACTATAACAACATTAGAGGAGGGAAAGTTTATTTTAGGTTGACGGTTTCAGAGGTTTAGTCCATGCTTGGCCAACACCATTGCTCTGAGCCTAAGCTGAGGCAGAACATCATGGCAGAGGCATAGCAGAGGAAAGCTGCTCACCTCATAGCAGCCAGGAAACAGGGGGAGAGAGCAGAAGGAGCTAGGGACAAAACATATAATGCCCAAGGCATGTCCCCAGTGACCCACTTCTTCTGGCCACACTCCACCTGCTGACAGTTACAACTCAGAAATTCATTCAAATTATTAATTGCATAAAATGGATCAATTCCCTGATTGGGTTATAACTCCTAATCTGATCATTTTGCCTCTTGCATGAACACAAGAATTTGGGGGCATACCTCATATCCAAACCATAACAAGTGTTAATTTGGTAAGACTTGACAAGTAACTATTATTACCATTCTTTTATGGATGATGTCTCATAGAAATTTGGCAACTTATTAGGGACACAAATTTAGCCCTAGAATTAACCTCTACATTTGGAATTCCAATTAACCTATTTTATATTGTATCTCAGCTAGAGAATTTACTGTACCACAAAAAATTTAAGTCCTCATTGCTTAGCAATTGCGAAACATACTTCTTCCGAAAAGTCACATAAGATAGTACTGAGCCCAGAAAGAAATTTTCAATGCCCTTCATAGGAAACATTCAAAATTTCTTTACCTTTTTTATTATTTTAAAAATTTGGGGGTGACTATGAGTAAATTTAGTATATTTTGCAGTCATAACACTCTTTTACCATCTAAAAGAAAGATTGTAGTATCTTTGTCCGCTTCCCTGCAAAGTGTAACTACTATTCTAATGTTTTTCTAAAATATGAAGTCCTATAAAATGACTAATTAGCATTTTGTTAAATGCCTTTGGAAAAGAGCAACATAAAAGAGACTCTCTACATCCTCATGCTCATCATATTTATAGTAACTCACTGTCTCACATGCCTAGACTTGCACAATACCACATGAAAAGGAAAGAAGGATCCTGTCTGAATGCTTCCTCTGGAGTTACCAGGGCCTTTTTAGGGGTCCAGTGTGTTTTGGACAATGGCATCTCTTTGGCCTCAACTTTTAACAATAGCTCTTAAAAAAGAAAAGGAATCTAAATTGTCTCTGTAATTTTCTGGCTAGAGCTTAGAATACTCGCTCACATACAAACTATTCACCTTGCTGCTCTTCACTGAGTATAAGATTGATCCATCTGTCCAACTTGTCTTCTTATCACTTCTCATAAATTGCTTATGTTCAAATTAGCCAATAGACACTGTACCTAAAACCATTAGGCCCTGAAAGCAAAATATGTAATTAAGGTCTACCCTTCCCACCTCCATTTCCACTGCGAAAGCACTCCACAGCATTTGGTGAAATTGTTGCTTTTAAGTCTGCTTTGTGGAGAAGGATTTGGTGACTCCTGACCCTTGAGGGTTGTTCTTTGACCCATCACTTTCCTCCACCATCTGGCATGTTTACTTGAAGCAAACGCCTTGGGTCAGAGGGCAGAGCAGACATGTGGAGGGACAGCTTTGTCATAAAAGCAATAAAGAATGAGTGGGCGCTTTAGATTATCTCACTGAGCATTTTGTTCGGCCGCCAAGCACAAAGAGGTAGGGTTGGTCATATGACTAAAAGAAAATAAATAAAAATCAGTTATCACATAGCCAAGATGCCCAAGTTCAGAATCTGAGCACAGTTTCCTTTTCCATTTCTGTGAGATACTTTTTATGCTTTACTGGGCACATTACTAAACAATATGTTACACCAGACACAAGGGGAAAAGTGGTTTATAGGCTAAATTAACCAGATTGATTATTCAGGAAGAGTGTTGATAGTCCAATAATTCCCAAGCAACAAAATTAAAGACAGATAGAATAGAGTAAGGAACCAAAGATCAGGTAATCAATTTTTTTCATATCCAGGGCCCACACTGTAATGAGATAATAATGATGATTTTATTTCTTAATAACTGAGGCTTTTTTGAAAAGAACAACTCAGAAGTGAACAGTGACTTCAACTGTGTACATCCATTTTAGACCCCCAGACGGGGAGCCGTGACCAATAAACTCCCCCACCCCTTATTCTGCCATTAATCCTAAAAGTGGGGACATTGGATGAAGGTATAGAATCTTCAGCACATAAGCCCCCTACCAAAAAACCTCAAGTTTCAGTTATCAGAAACTACTTCTAGTTCCCTTTATGGAACTTTCTTGGATTCTGAAGACCTTTCAAAAATGCTTCCCTCCAGCTCATAATAATGACAAGTGGTCTCTGGTTGGCTCAGATGGTTTTGCTGTCACTTGGGATTCATTCCCCACCACAACTCTGGAAGGCACAGAGAGGAGAGAGGACATGCAAAATTTCTGCGTCCACTAAAATCTCACTGCTATTCTCACTTTCACTTTCTATTACTTACCTTTGAACATTTCAGGAATAAGACTAAATTAAAAAAAGAAAAGAAAAGAAAAGAAAAAGCCCTGAAATAGAAACTCAGAAATGATTTGTGTTTATATTCATTCTTAATGTACAGGGAGAAAATTGCCATGAGTCTTGAGATGAAAATGATTAAAGGGAAGGGTTAGTCAGCAAAAGGAAATGAAAAGAGATTTTTTTCCCTCAGAAAAAAAAATATATATATATAAAATAAAACAAAGGAAAAAAGATTAAAGGAGACCTCCCTCTTCCAGCCTGATTGTCAGGGGATAGTTCTTCACATTGCGAATCCGCTTTGATCCTGGAAGCTCTGCATTTTCAGTCTCTGCCAAGTTGGTAAAAGGGATGTCCCTTGTGGAAAATTTTCTCATATGGAGCTTTTCAAAAAAAAAAAATCCTATCTATCAAGATTTCTAGCCTTTGCAACATTTCTCTTGAAAAATTCATGGCACAGAGTATAGCCATTCTCTTTCCAATTCTAGACTTTCTGTAAAGAGCAGCTATTTGCCCAAGTTTGTCCTTGCCAGTTTCAGAATTGATCACACTATAGATAATTTATAGGTAGACAAGGAGATCATACATACTAATGTGTCCACTTACAAGCAGAGAAGGAATTCCTGGGCTTCTTTTGAAGAAAAAGCCTTCTAGTGAAGTTTCTTCCATTCATATTTAATAAACTAGTTCATGCAAGAAAGAACAAGAAGAGCAGGAGCTTTGGAAATGGATAGACTAGGGCATGGATCTTACTAGAGGGTTGACCCTGGGTAAAACATTCAATCGCTTTGAGTCCCAGTTTCGCTTTGGTAAAAGCAAAGATAATACTGCTCACCTTTCAGGATTATCAGGAAGATGAATTGAGATAATGTGGGTCAAAAACTCTAGCATTGGGCACTCAACAAATGTTGCTTTCATTTTATATTAGTTTTATAGAAGAACCTGTACCTGTTTCAAAGGACGACTAAACTCATTTGTTCATTGAGAAAATGCCCTTTCCACAGCACAAGGCAAATTATCCTGCAAACTGCCTTTCAGTCTGAGGCTCTCTAAAGCAACGTCTCTGTGCTCTCAGAGCAGACACGTTGCCAGAACTTCCCCTAAGTCACAGGTAATCTTTTCTACATATCAGTCTTCCTTGAGCAGTATCTGTGCTGCGTTCAAGGTCGAGGGTGCAAAGAAGGCAGGGATAGAGATGACAGTGGAGGCTGCGAATGCTGATGGAGGGGTGGGAGGAGACCACCTCACCCATCTTACTGGGGAAAGTAGGATTTGCAGTGGAAGAACACAAAAGCAGAGGGGTGCTGACGCTTAAGAACTTGATCACAAAGTGTACAATTCCACACTAAGTTTTCAAAATCAGAACTTTAATTAGGAGAGAATTTTGTCAATTTCTAAGTCTTTTTTTCTACAAGCTATGTGAGGACCCTGAAGGGTTAAGACATCCTTCTGCTGTCATTCAGTAACTCTAATACTGAACCATATCACAGGAGGATCTTGTTCCATGATCATAAACCAAGGTCCTAGAGAATCCTAAAGCCAGGCCCTGGAAAGGCCCAGGCCTTCAGACTTGATTTGGAATACCAGCCTTTCTTCTCACCAGCTCTGTGACCCCTGGGCAGGTTTTGCTGTAATACTCACCAAAAGCCCCTGTCATAAAAGCTCGGTCCTTAGCTCAGCAATGTTGAAAGGTGGTACAAACCTTTAAGAGGTGGGGCCTAGTAGGAGGTTTTATGTCATTTGCGGCATGACCCAAAGGGGACTACGGGATAAGGGTGCCTTCCTCTTTCTCTTTTGCATACAGGCCATTTGGTGAGCAGCATGCTCCACCACACACTCCTCACCAAGATGTTCTGCCTCGCCACAGGTCTGAAGATAGGCCCAGCAAACCTAAAAGAAAGTGATGTAAACTTTCCTCTTTTTAAGTTGATTATCTCAGGTATTCTGTTATAATAACAGAAAGCTAACATATATACTATTTCTAAGCCTCAGCCTCCAGATCATAATGGGGAAAAGAATACCTATCTTACAGAGATCTGTGGAGATGAGATGATTTAACAGAGGTAACACTTAGGTAGGTCCAAAGTGGGTAGGTCAGAGAATGATCAAAATGATCAGTGTACTCAGTCACCTCCCCCCTATAATCTTAGTTCACTGATCTCAAACCAGACTTCTACATCTTGGGTTTTTTTCTCCATTCTTTACAAAGAAAAAAAAAAATGCAGCACTCTGTACATGTTAATTCATTTCAAACTCACAAAGATCCCAAAGAAAGGAAAAAGTATGAGCTGTGTTCAAACTGAAGATACTGAGGCATGGAGAGGTGAAGTAACTTGCCCAATGTTTCACATCAACAAAGACATTAAAGATTAGAAATGTACCCGGAATTATTTTTAAGAGTCACAGAAGGTCATTAAATAATGCTTCTTTCTGTGAAGAAGAGTGCAACGAAAGTGGAGATATACTGCAGAATCAGACAGATGTAGAGCTAAACAGGAAGTGATGATTTAGGTCCAAAGAAGTAGGGTAACCCATGCTTTCCTTTGCTCTCCTCCCACAAAGACAGTCTCCTCTGCCATAAAGCAGTTAAGAATCAGCTTGTCTTCACACAGGCAGAGAGAGTCCCAGGAAAGAAGCGGGAGGAAAGGGGAAGGGCTGTGACCTCTGTGTAGACTTCCTTACCCACAAAGGGGATGATGGTCTCCTTCACATGAGGAGAAGAGAATGAATGGACAGAGAGTGACCAAATATGGAAGGAGACACCTCCATGGGAAAGAATGCATGTGGAGAAGGAAAGAAATGTATCCCCCTACACAACTTAAAAATATGTGACTCCAAACCCTGGGCTCCTAGCACTGTGCCAGAGAAAGCAGAAGAGCCCAGTGTTTGTGACATTATCACATACCTTGGTGTTACATTCCACCCTTGCTGATACTACTTATTAGCCATGTGCTCCTGGGCACATCCCGACCATCGGATGCTCTCATTTCCCCACTTTTAAACAATGGTGCCAGATACATAGAATTCTTGTGAGACTTAAACTGATTAATATACATAAAGTCTTACCAGTTTACCTCATAGTAGTTGCTCAATAAATGTCGGTGATTATTAACATTAATATGAGATAGCCAGTGGTCAATAAATGTTGATTGATTATATTTCTGTATCAGGTCTGGGTTAAATGATATTCAATCCAATAGGGTTTTCTTCCCGGTGCCATTAATGATGGTTATGGGAAAAGCATCTTTGTAATAACATAAAAAACGGTCACTTTTGACATCTTCATAATGATGAAGATTTTCTCTGTTCTCTCACTTTTGAAGTCCTCTGACACTTACTTATACCTTCCATCCTCAGTTTTTATGAATGGATATTTATTATTAAATGGGAATTTTCATAAGTAAAAGAACATATTATCGGTGACTAAGCATCAACAATATGTAGATGTGGGGTTTCTAATCCCATTTACAGATAGTTTCTCTTAATTTTCACAACAGACATCCACAGCATAATAATGTAGACATTATCATTCCCATTTTGTAGAAGAGGAAACTGAGGCCCAGGGAGGTGGTGACTTTCTCAAGATCCTTTTAATATCAAGCACCCCAGGTGTATTTTAAAGCATATTTCAATTTACACAAATGTTAAGGCACTCACCTATTGCATAAAGCAAGGTACACCTACAAAACCATACAGGCTGTTTGGTAGACCACAAGGTTTTTTTAACAGCATCCCATATTTCTGTTTTGAGTCTCTTGCCGCTTGGGTAAACATTGTACTTTTCATTGGATATACTGTAAGTCATTAAAGTCAGTAAATAGCAGAAATGAATAAAACAGCAACTTAGATATTTTTAACACCTCTGAGTTAAAACCACTTTGCAGTGGGGAAGAAGAACAGATGCCCGCTTCTAAATGTGAGAGCCACCAACTGGGAATTTGCTAGTTGTAACTGCTGCCATCTGTTTTCCACTGTTCTTTTTACCTGCCTCTCTTAGATTTAGTATTTGAATTCTGGGCCATGGATTCTTAGTATAGGCAGGGAAGAGCGGGAGGGACTCCAATTTGAAATTTTCCCAGGTGCTCGCTCCTGCATTAAATCAAAGGTAACTTCTCGGGGAAAAAATATCATGAGAGCGATTATTTAACAACTGCATTTTACTCTTCTATACATTCTTTGTACTCCTATTTCCATGTGCATTTTTCCTATTTAATCAACTTCCCGCTTTTCCTAAGGGCTTTATGGAAACGCCTCTCTGATGCCAATTAGGGCACTGCTGTGTGAATTAGTTTCTTCCCTGACTGAATAAATAATTTTAGTCAAGCTGCACATACACTCAGAACTCACTTAATCAGCACTTAACTAGTATTCGGCACTAGTGTAGTGGGCTTTCCCCTTGGGGTCAACATGCTGAGGGAGATACCATTTGTGCCAAAGGGAAGCAGATAAAATAGACAGGTTAATAGAACTATAAAGGACAATAAGAAATTGTTCCAGTTCAGCCTTTTGCCTTCAAGTACGATTGCTCCTAAACCTTAGTAGAAAGAGAAAATCTACCCTTGTCTTTTAGGAACATCTGTAGGGGAGGTTTCTCAACATTTGATTGTAATTCTGAGTGACATATGTGCATGTGCATATAACTTCTGGCTAAAGGCCAGCAGCGAACAGGAATAATCATCCAACCTGTAAATGAGCTTTCTTCCTAACTCTACATGATAAACGTGGAATTCTCATCTCTGAAGAAAAAAAAAGTTTCAGAGAAGTTATGTATTTTCGTCAGAGTAACACAGCCAATTAGTCACATAAGATTTAGTACCTACTCTGTCTAATTCTTCCATCCCAAGTAAAAGAGGAATGCTTCAGAAGACAGGTGCAAACGTTTCTTCAGCTTTCATTTCAGACTCTCAGAGTCATTCTGGAATCCTATAAAGAACAGAAAAGGTAGACGATGCCATGTCAAAGGTCTAGCGTAACCAGGTCTCTCCAAACCAAGCAGGGAGTCAGGGAGTCAGACTGCAGACAGAGAACCTTATTTGGGAAAAGTCACATTTTTTTAAAAAAGAGCGAAAGTCAGTTAGCAACATGACACTGTTAATTTGGAAATTGTTTCAACAGTTATATAATGAGTGCCTCAAAAACACAAGTAGAAAAATGGGGGATGAAGGCTGAAAGGTCAGAGATCTCACCTGCCTGAGGTAGTTTGAGGGGTACTGGAATGGACCATCTGATTCTCCAGGCTAGACCAGCAAAGTGTATGCGTACTCTAGAGGTTCTTCATTGAACAGACAAATGCTGCTATGATATTTAGGTGGGTGGCTCAGAGTAATGCTTTCCACCAAATATGTATCACTCCATACTTTAGCTACTCTGTCCTATTAGGCACCATGGCGTTTGAACTAACTTCCAGGTGTGCGTTACCAAATCAAACCTACACAGATCAGGTCTCCCTTGGAATTAAGCTTTGCTGATAACTGCAAAGAGGAAGGCAACCAAGAGGAGACAACAGAGGAAGTGTGGGCCCTCATGAGTAGTTCCTTAGGTCTTTCCTAACTCCAGGGGCATAGGTCCCTGCCCAGAGCAACAGCCTAGCTCCGAAGTGAGGTTGCACAATACCCCACACCACAGGAAAAAAATAAGTTCTGTTGCATGTCTAGTTTATACCCTAGGTCAAGGTTGAGCAAACAATAGCCCAGAAGTCCATCACTTATATAGTGACTTTAGTTATAATAAAATCTGATTTTATTTATAATAAAATGATATAACAATGATTTATTTATAATAAAACTTTCACTGGAGCGCTTCTAGGTCTACCTCTTCCACATTATCTGTGGCTATTTTCCCATTATAAAGCAGAGTTAGATAATTGCAAGAGACCATACACACATTGTGTGTGTGTGTGTATGTTTCAAGGAATGCATTTCACGAGTAAGGAAAAGAGAGTCCAAAAAGCCTTTTACAGAACACAAGGCCCCTGAGATGGGAGGGATGGAGGGGTTGCAGGAGGGACCAAGAAAGCTAATGCAAACAGCACCTGAGGTCATAAGTCCTGAGCACAAGTAAGACAATTTACTGAAGGCAAACTTAATCTGAAGAGGATTTTTGCCTTTTTTGAAGAAACTTTTCTTGTCTTACATTTACTTACTCTTGGTCACTGCATGACTCCAGTGAAAACTGATATAATACTTAAAGGTTAAGCGCCACAAACAAATTTGCCTCATGATGGGAGAAATGTCAGGAAAAGGAATTAATTAAAAGAGAAAATGATGTCCCTCAGTAACCAAAGTCCTCATCTGCAGTTAAATCAAGATCTTACCATTCTAAAATGTCAAATTTATCTCTTTTGACTCACTCCACTTTTTTTTAAAGAAAGAATTATTACTTGACATAAATTAATAACAAAATTTCTTTTTAAAGGATATTTACCTTTTTAAGAAAAGGGTTTCTATCACAAGCTGAATATCATAAGGGAAGAGCTGAATTCATTTATTTGTGCATATAAAAAGAAGAAAATAAATTCCAAAAGCTTGTGTATGAACAGAAACCAAACAATCAACATCAAATTATTTGTTTCTTCTTTAGAACTCTACAGCCTCTTTCAAGAGAGAAAAGAATTTTTTAAAGTCCAAGTTCAGTCATCAATTTTGGTTTAAAAATGACCTGCTTTATGTCATTGAGTTCAAATGGAATTTTTTATCCAAAATCATTTTGACTCTGAAGTAGCAAAAAGTATAATAATATTTCACTCAACAAAGAAAATATATCCCAAGGACACAGATTCTGTCATCAGAAATAAGTCACTGGAGGGAGACATCACGAAGTTCTGGGAGCCAGAACTTTCTAACAGTGTCTCCCTCTAATCAAGGCCTTCCAGGACTCTGGTCTCCTCTCTGTTCATGGTGACCTTACTGCTGGGCATCTCTCCTATTCTCTGCTTCCACAATAACTTCAGTTAGGAAAAAGTTTTTGTCCCAAAGAGTTTGTTGATTGAGTCTTCTTTCAAGCTGTATTATCTGAAAGGTAAAGCACAACCAGAAGACTCCCTTAGGATTCTATAGCAACTACCTCAAAGTCTATCAAACCAAGTCCCCCAATCAGGGGGAACAAGAGTTAGTTGATAAAAGCAAGTTACAAGACACGTTAACCCTTCATATGTATGTTGTTTGAAGCATAGTGAGCTAAATCAAAATGCAACTTGGCATATGAAGAGCAGACTGATAACACCAGAAACAGTTGAATTTCCGTACTGTCTTATGTGGTGCCCAGAAGACTATAGAGAGGTTCTTGACAACTTCCTCCTGAATTTACAGAAAAATAGATTTCCAAAATCTCCTGCTGAAAGAGCTTTTGGAGAAGGGAAGCATACAGCTTTTGCTAATAGGTTTTTTCTATTCCAAGTTGAACTAAAGCAAACTCTTATTTGTACTAAAAACAGTTTAGCAATATAAGAACAAAGCCAGGAAATACAGGGTCTCCAGATATATCATTTGGGACCCAAGAAATGCTATCTTTGGCATAAATATTACAGGTCTGTCATTTCTTGCCTTGGCAGAAAGATTTTCTGTAGGTGGCAGGAAGTTGTTCTTGTTCACTGATTTGGAAGGTCTTTGTTTTAATTTTTAAGGTAGAAGATTCTTATGTAACCCCAACAGGCCCCAATAAATTGATAGAAATCTTTTTATAGAACATAGAAAATCAATATCTAATAGAATAACCTAGTATAGCAAAACATTGCATCAGTATTACATGATATAATTTGTGTGTGTGTGTGTGTGTGTGTGTGTGTCACTCTCCTTGACTTGCTGTTTGCTGTTGTTGTTTGGGGATTTTGTTTGTTTGTTTTACCTCACACAGTACTTTTATCCAGAAGCAATCTTGATAAACTTGGCAGTCCCATTTCTACCACATTCTCATTATGAATAAATCTCTAAAGGAAACTCCAAGACCTTAAGGCAAGTTGGTGGAAAGATATTGAAAGAGCCCTAGTTTCATATCTCAGATAATTCCTTATACCAATCGCTTCATTCTTCACTCTAGTGACTTGCTTTTCCAAGACCAAATGTGCAACTAACTCCCCAGGGCTAACCAAATGGGTCACTTTCCTTCTTGTCATATATTTACTTAATTATTCAATCATTCACCAAATACTGAGATCTTATTCTGTGCCAGGCAGTATATTAAACTATGGGGGTTACAGTGATGAAAGAGAAAGATTTTGTTAGCAGAAGTTTACTGATGACCAACACCAGGTAATGACTTAACTTCCACAACCCCTTTTCCTTTGGGACTAGTCCTGTGACTTCTTGACAGAGTCTTCCTCCAGAAACTTGAATTTAATCCCTAAACCCAAGAACTTTAAAATAAGCCATCCTAATTTCCTTTGACATGGCTACCACAATGAAATTTGGATCCAAAATATGGAAAAGACCTGAACTTCTTGGGCATCAGATGGTCCTCAATAAAGAAACAGCAAGGGTGCGCCCACAATTGGATGGATCATTGTGTCCAGAAATTACCCTGGACTCTAATTCAGATCCCAGGGGGACTTCTGGTCCCCAGGTCAACCAGGCTCCTTCAGGTTCTGTTACCCAGATGAATTCAGATCTTCAAGAGCAAACACGAAACATTGCATATTTAACAGAAGTTCCACCCGCTCCGACACCCAAGAGCCATCTTGGTGTTTGCAAAGCCAAATCATCTCCAACAGAACTCTACCTCCAAAATTCTACAATTACAGGTTTTGGTTAGAATGCCTATTTCATTTTAAAAAGCAAAAATTGAAAAATTATTTTGAAGTAAAAAGAAGGCATTTTTGTTAATTGAGGGTAGCTGTTCTTAATTTAATTCAAGAACAGAATTAAATAGCTCATTGCAAACTACTTAACTCTGAGAAAATACCAAGAGATTAAGAAAACAGTTAACTCACATTAATTGTATAACTTTAAACGCAAGAATAGGCGGGTGGTGAGTAAAATCAATTTGAGTTCCAACTGTCAATCTCTTCCTTTATTTTCTTGAAGAGAATACATTGCTGAAAAAGGGAACCAGTAAAAGTGGGTAGAGAATTGTGTTTTCAAAAGTCCTAACTTGTGGTCCCCTAGGTAGAAAGGCAGGTTTACTTCTGAAGCCCAAACAGCTGGTTCAGTCCTGTCCTCGAATGACCCACCAGCACCTGGCTGACATGGAAGCGGAGCCTTCTTATAGCAACAGATTTAGACACAGAGTTGAATTTGAAAGGGGGACCCGGAAAAAAATAATGTAGTGTTGCAAAGAATACATAAAAATTCAGAAATGATTTTTTATGCATTTAATTTGAAGTGGAAATTCAAATCAGAAAGATTAACCCATCTTAATAAGTCAGTCTCAAATGCCAAATATTTAAATTGAAAAACATTTATATATGAGTGCATGTGTGTGCATGCATGTATATTATACATACACTTAGGAATTTAAAATAAGTATAATCTCATTAGGACTGCTAGCCTTTCTGTCTCACTTCCTACTACTTGTGCTATATTTGCATTATATAAACACACATACATAGATTTCACACAGTATAATACCACACAACCACCCCCACAAAAGATATGCCATTACTTCCAACTTAAAATACTTGAAAACATGGGGAAAATATCTTTAAAATTATCTTAAGATTTGAAATGGAAGTAATTATCAAGTCAATTTTGAAACAGTAAATGCATCAGAAACTAGAAAGTTTTCTCTGAAATAGTATTGTTTCAATAATTTGACTTTTATAATCTAAAATGCCAATTCCTGATCTGTGAACTGAAGGGGCCCAAAAAGCTAAAAGACTTTCCCCTGATTGATTCTTCTACCCCACCCACTCCTACCTCCAGATCCATTTCCAGAGGTGGTTTCCAACAGTTTCTTTTTTGTCAGTGTTTTCTTCCACACACCACTATTTATAATTACAAATCAGAAACTGATCACATTAACACAATTTCTCAACCCCCACAAGCAACCTTTGTTGTTACCATCTGGAGCCTCTCAAGCCAGGATCCACTCCTTATATATATGCACAGTCAGGCAGAAAGTGAGACAGGAAGAATAGCAGTCCAAATGGAATCACACTTATTTTTAATTTCTGAATTCCTTGAATCTCTCTGAATTTCAAAATAATAAAGTAAAACTGAAGAATCTATAGTTTAGATACCTATTCACTACTGAGTAATATCAACTCCTAGAAATTGTCTTTAAAGTTAAAGAAAATGTACACACATATATTTTTTAAACATTAAGAGATAGGAGTCATTATAATTGATCTTTTTTAGTTATATATAACATTTGGATTCACGTTGACATATAAAAGCATGGAATATAATCTGTTCTAATTCAGTCTCCAGGCCTTCCCCTTTTCTTCCCCTCCTCCCTCCCCCTGCTCCCTCCCCTCTACTCTACTGATCTTTCTGCTATTTACATATAATTTTTTTAAATTAATGTCTTGTGGTTGTACATGATGGTGAGAATCACGGTGGTGTATTCATATATGTACATAGGAAAATTAGGTCAGATTCATTCCACTCTCTTTTTCTACCCCATCCTTTCTCCTTTCCCTTCATTCCCCTTTGTCTACTGATCTTTCTTCTCTTTTTATCTCCCCACCCCCTTATTTTGGATTAGCTTTCTCAAATCAGAGAAAACATTTGACCTTTGACTTTTGGGGACCAGCCTATTTCACTTAGCATGATAGTGTACAGTTCCATCCATTTACCAGCGAATGTCATAACATCATTCTTCTTTATGGCTGAATAATACTCCATTGTGTATACATACCATATTTTCCTTATCAATTCAAGAGATAAGAATCATTACTTGGAAAAATCTTTATGATTTAGACTATGATTTTGAATCCCTACTTTCAGATGAGGAAATTATATTGAAACACTAATTCCTATCTCTTCTCTCCCCACCTTATAATATTAAATTGTTGATTAAGAGGTTGATAGCATTTACCTTCTGTTCTGCTGACAAAATCCCCACAGTTATTTATTTAATATTATTTCCATATTTAAGTATATTCAATTCAGAGTCCAGGTCCTCCACCCTGTGTTTCCTAACCTGCAGTCTTCTTTGCCTAGATGTCATTCTCCAGTTTGTTTTATTTTTTCCAGGTATTTCATGGGTACAGTACTGCTTGACTCATTATTTCCTGAGAATGTCTGTACATTGCCTTAATTTTTTGAGGGAAGTTTGGTTGAGTGTCAAAATTATTGGAACATTCTTTCCTCTGGGTCTGACTTCACATTGAAACTCTATATGGAGAAGTCTGAGGCCAACATTTTTTAACCACATAAATGGACTTACATTCTGTTTGGATACACATAAGTGTCTTTATCTTATTTATTCAGTAACTTCATCAGAATATGTCATATTGATATTTCACTTAAATTTTCCCCTGGAACATAGGAAGCAGATTAGTCCTATAGAATACAAACTCTAGTCACTTTTGCTGTCTCTTTCAATACTCTGACCTTAGTGCCTAAAATGGCACCTGATAAGAACCAGTCATGTAGTGGATATTTTTACATAATAAAATAGTATATCTTTATTTTGTAACTTTTGTTATTATACTTAGCAAATATTAATTATGCAAATTAATGTAATTCACTGTGGTATTTCCACATCTGAGCACATTGTGCATGGATGTTCATGCATCCTTCTACACATCTCCCACCTCTCCTGAGCACCCTTCCCAGGGCCCAGCAATCCCTCTTCTACTTTTAGGTTGCCTTTTTAAAGTTTCCATATATGAAAGGAACATACAATACTCATCTTTCTGTGTCTTGCTTATTTCACTTAATGTGATGTCCTCCAGTTTCATTCATTTTCCTGCAAAAGACAGGATTTCATTCCTCCTATGGCTGAATAATACTCCATGGTGCATATAAATCTATCTTCTTTATCCATTCTTCTTTATCCATTGATAGACACCTAGGTCAATTCTTTATCCAAGCTATTGTGAAGAGTGCTGTAATAAATATGGGTATGCAGGTGTCTTTTCTGTATACTTACTTCATTTCCTTCAAATATATACCAAGAGCAGCATAGCTAGATCATAAGGTAGTTCTAGTTTTAGCTTTTGAAGAAGCTCTATGCTGTTTTCCATAGTAGTTGTACTCATTTACATTCCCACCAACAATGTATAAGGGTTCCTTTTCCTCCATTCCCACAGTATCTGTTATTTTGTTTTTGTTTTTGTTTCTTAAAAATGTCTCATTATAGTTCTGAGTTGCATTTGGAGGATGGCTAGCGATAATGAGAATTTTTCACATATTTATTGGCCATTTATATTTCTTCTTTTGAGGGAGGTCTATTTAGATTATTTCCCCATTTTTAAATCAGATTACTCATTTTTTTGAACTCTTTATATATTCTGGACATTAACCCTTTATAAGATGAATAAGTGGCAAATATTTTCACCCATTCTTTAGGATGTCTCTTCACTCTGTTGATTTTTTTTTCCTTTGCTATAAGAAGTTTTTGTTTGATATAATCCCATTTGTCAATTCTTGCCTTTATTTATTTATTGAGCTATTGGAGTCCTATCCAGAAAATTACTGCCTGTTGCAATCTCTTGAAGTATTTTCCTTAAGTGTTTCCCTAGTTATTTGAGAACTTCAGGTCTTACAGTAAGGTCTTGATCCATTTTGAGTTGATTTTTGTGCAGGGTAAGAGAAAGGGATCCTGTTTTCCCAATACTGTTTGTTGAGAAAATATCTGTTCTTCAATACATGTTTTGGCATCTTTATAGAGAATCAGTTGGCTGTAGATGTGTACATTTATTTCTAGGTTCTCTATTCTGTTCCATTGGTCTATGTGTGTTTTTGTGCCAATGTTATGCTGTTTTGTTATGGCTCTGTAGTATGTCTTGAAATCAGTTATTGTGATGTCTCCAGTTTGCTCTTTTTGCTCAAGATTGTTGGGCTATTCAGGGTCTATAGTGCTTCCATATGAATTTAGGACTTTGTTGTTGTTGTTGTTGTTCTGTGAATATTGTCACTGGTATTTCAGTGGGGACTACATTAAATCTGTAGATTGGTTTGGGTAGTAGGGATATTTTAATAATATTACTTCTTCCAATATATAAACATGGGAGGTCTTTTTTTTGGTGTCTTTTCAATTTCTTCAGTGTTTTATAATTTTCATTGTAGAGGTCTTTCCCTTCCTTAGACAAGTTTATTCCTAATTGGATTGTGTGGGTGGGTGTGTGTGTGTGTGCCTACTGTTAATGGGATTGCTTTCATGATTTATTTCTCTGCAAATTCACTGCTGTATAGAAAAGGTATTGATTTTTGTATGTTGATTTTTATAAGCCTGCCTCTTAACTGAATTCATGTATTAGTTTTAATACTCTTTTTGTGGAGTCTAGTTTTTTCTCTACATAGAATCACACCATCTGTAAACAGATGATTCCTATTTTTACAAGTATTTTTTCAGAAGTTTTCTTCTAGTATATCTTTAGTTATTTTTAATATTTATGTATTTTTTTGTTGTTTTTTAGGACCACCAATTATGTGTACACACACACACTCTCTAGTATGTCTCTTATATTTATTAATATATAATTTTAACCTTTGCACTCTTGTTCTGTATATACCTATCTACCCCCTCCCTATTATATATTTTTTCAATTATTGTGTGTGTGTGTGTGTGTGTGTGTGTGTGTGTGTGGTAGGGGGTTGCTTTTAAAGTGGTTCTCAAAACATGTCTGGGATTTTATTTTGCTCTTTCTTATCTCAGTGTTGCCAACTACCTATTTAACTGTGTATTCAATCATTCTACCTAGATATCTGAAAAAAAATTAAAACTCCACATGTTCCAAGCCTAATTTGTAATCTACCCCAGAATCTTAGTCCTCCTCCACACTACCATCTATGCAATTTAATGAAGCTGAAACTTTGGATATTAGAATAGCCTTCTTTCATTACCTACCCCAATCACCAAGTTAATACCCACTCCAATAAATCCTTCCTGTAAAACATGTCTTGATACATCTGCTTCTTTCCATCTGTTCTCCTCCAAATAATCTTCAGCACCAATATTTCTTGCCTGGGGGTAGGAAGAAACCAGATGGTACAGTCTTGCAGCACTATGGTCAGGAGTTTAAATTTCATTAAAATAAGAAAATGGAAATTTGGTGGCTAAGCACTTTACATACTTTACCTCATTCAATCTTTCCAGCCCTCTGAGGTAAGCAGAAGCAACACATTTGGCACTTTCATGAATTGAGTAATGTCTCAAAGTCAAAGAACTAACAAATAATGGAGCTAGGATTCTAACTCAATTCTATTTGAATCTAGAGGCCAAAGTCTTAACTCCTATACTATATTGCTTTTCATATAGATTGAGGTAGCAAATAAAACTATAAAAACTACTGAAGGATATGCAACATGCAGAAGGAAGAAGTGAGAGTCAGGGATGAATCTTTGGCAAACAATTATTTGAAAAGAATTCAATGAAGGCAACAAAAGGAAGAAAAGAACAGCTTCAATATTGTGGAAATAGAAAAGTTTTCATAAACAGATAATGTGCTTAGGAGGGATGAAGAAGGGTGACATCTAAAACCTGTGATCTGTGACCTGTGATCATGCCATTGGGGTGTATAGCAAGGAGGATTTCTGGGAACCTATGACAGTATCAACATTTTGTAGATTGCAAAGCATTCAGATTGTAAAACTTTCAGGAGGGGTAGTTAGATAATTTGAAAACAAATGTAGCAAATATGGTTTTTCCTTCAAGAAATTCACTAATGAAAGGAATAGCAAATAATTGTATATCAGAAATGTGGCAATAAAGAATTTCAAAAGGAAAAGAGACATTTATATGTTCATGGCAGTGAAGAAAAAGCTTTGGTATGGTGAACTGATATCTCAGCAATCCAGACAAATCACTTAGCCTGATACTCAGATTATCTGTGTGGAAAATTAATAACATCACTTCAGCTATCGCAGAACCATAATAAGTATTATATGAGATAATACTTAGTTTGTGAAAACTCATCAGTACTATACAAATACAAAGTATTTTTATTATGAAGTGTATATAAATATCAAAACTATTTCACATACATAAAAGAAGAAATTTAATGTATACATTTTCTACTTTGTGAAAACAAATATATAATTATATAAGCTTAATGAAGAAAGCATTTTTCGGTTGAATTACTTTACCAAATTAACGGTTAATGTCTTCAGAGTAGACAAGATCAATAGTATAGTTAGTCAAATTTTGTTGAAAATACATTTAAAACCATCAAATAATCTGAATTATTATCCTTTTTATGTTCCATATAGTGAACAGAATTCCAGTTAATATCTAAAACAGGGACAAACATCTAGTAAATATATATCTTGGAATTCCATTCCTATCATTGACTGATTCTAACAAAAATCCCCTTTATTAATATCAGTTATTAAGTAGACTGGAATATTCTCACATGTAATTAATTTTCACATACTTTTGTTTCCTTCAAAGGTAAAAATTCAGTCTTATTCAACTTCTAATTGTGATATTGTTTTTATAACTTTTAAACGATAGAGTAAAAAACTTCACAATATACATATGTAGCAAAATCTAATTCTCAAAATATGGTCATTCAAAATATTGGTCTTCACTGTCATAAAACTTAAATTGTCCTATCTTCTGATATTCCTTCCCTTTCATGGATGAAATGTATGTTCTGGAGATGTAGGAGGCAGTGTAATTGAGTCATAAATATATAATCTCTGGAATGCAGCACATGGAAAATTCTGCCTAAACCATCTAGTAGCTGTAGGACCTGGACAAATTACGTAATTCTTCTAAGGTGAGTGTCTTCATTTGAGAATTAGAAACTATAATAATTTTCACTTCATATGATTGTGATATTTAGATAATTCAATGAATCTTAAGTTCTTACACATGCACATAATAGTAAAATTATTTATATATTAGCAAATATTTTTCTTTCATACTTATACAGTGAAATGATGGAGGGAGGTAAGGATTGTAGATAAAAGTCCAGAAGGCAACACTATAGCCTCAGAACAATGCCTGTAATGGGAGTCAATCAAGGAGACCAGTGGCAGCTGCTCCACATAAAAGACTTCAGCCAGTCCTAAGGTGAGTTCTGGAACTGGGGTGACCAATCAGAGCTGTAGTAGATGAAGACCAGAGGACCAGCTCTGTATGCTTCCACCTAAGCAGGCACCGGGTGAAGACTGCCCCCCATTGATGGGGTATGATTTGGGTCATGATGATGGTCTATAGTTAACAGCTATTTTTAGAAAGGAATCAGCTGAGACCCTTCAGTTGCCAATATCTCCAACAGATTGGGAATGAGTGCCTTGATCTAAACAGAGATCTTGGAAGTGCCCCACAGCATCTGTTAAATTTTTTATCTAAATTTATATTATAAATATAATATATCTAATATAATATAAAATTATATTACAAATTGTATAATTTTATCTAAATTTATATTGGAAAACTAAATTTAGTTATCAAAAATTTTCACTAGTAAGTTATAGTAAGTAAGGCACTATTAAGGTCAAAGGAAGTTCATTGTAAGTCACAGAAAATATGTTTAAACAGTCTAAAATAATATATTTGATTGCTTTAACAGATATTCTTTCTTTTTTTCTTTGAACCCAGGTGCTCTCTATCCCTGAATTGCTTCCCTAACCCTTTTTGTTTTGTTTTGAAACAAGTTCTTGCTAAGTGGTGCAGGCTGGCCTCAAATTTGTGATCCTTCATTCTCAGCCTCCCAAGTTGCTGGGATTACAGCCTATGCCACCCTGCCTGACTCAGATATTCTTACTCGAAATAAAAACCAGAATTTAAAATCTGAAAGTCTTTTCAAAAATTGAGGAGTATCTTTGTGTGTGTGTGTGTGTGTGTGTGTGTGTGTGTGCACGTGTGTGCGCGTGTGATATGCTACTCCGAACTTAATTATGTATATTTCCCTGATAATTTTTTAAGATAGCATGCTCAAACTTCAGCTCAATACAGACAAAATTATTACAAACTCAGCTTCACTAGAGACTATTTCAATAAGTTTTGTTGTTTCCTCATTACAAAGTACAAGTACTTTGCCTGCAATGATAAAAGAGAACATTTTATCCCTAGTTAGAAGGAGAAAATTTCCTGAAGAAGAAGGTAACATTTTAGCAGTGGGAAAAGTGGAACTTGTGAAGGTGCGGAAGTTCTTAACCTCGATGCAAATTGAGTGAATTTCAAAAATTCTGAGAGATAATCAGGCACATGGGAGAGTGAGTCAGTTTGCCTCAATGGCTATTTTGAGAAAGCCTGATTAAGAGATTTAAACTAAGAGTTTTGTTCCTGTGCCTAAGTTAATCAGTTTCCCACAGAAATGTAAAAAATCTTATTATGGTGAAAATGTGTTCAGATGAAATAAATGTGACTGTAGCATTCAATACTGACTGTAGGAGAGTATGTTGGTGCTAAGAAATTGTTTAAGGTAAGGATAGAAACATTTCTTTAAAAATGACCAATATAGGTATCAGGAGATAGAAGAACAGGTCTGACTTCTGCATAGACCAGAAGAAAAGGAGTGAAAGAACAGCTGAGAGAAAGAACACAGAGAGGTGGGCGACAGAGTAGACACTATAAAACTCAACATTAGATAGCTTGAGACTTGGAGACACTTGGAATTTGGTTACCAGAGTAGAAAATAAGGAAAAAATTCCTTGACTCCAAACCCTGTCCAGCATGGGGCCTGGAGGAGGTGGGAACAAAGAAGGAGGGAGAGAAAAGGTTCATAAGCTTACCTCCTTAAAACAGCTGAAAGGGAAAGCGGACCAAATTAAAATGGAACAGGAGCAGCAAAGATAATGAAGGAGATCACATCATTCAGATCAAACTGTGGGCAGAAAGCTGTGCAGGGAAGGGCAGCCATTTGGTACTGTCCACAGCTAGTGAGCCTCCCTAACAACAACAACAACAACAACAACAACAACAACAACAAAAAACAGAAAGAAATACCTCTAAAATGGGTTCTCTCAGTGATTCACCCTGAAGGAACCTGTGGAACTTATAGAGGAATTGTTGATATCTGAAGGTTATGGAAAACCCATCACCACTCACCTCAGATGAGGAGAGTAGGGTAGAACTGACCTGAGAACGGATTGCTACCCCCAGTTCAGCCTTCCCCCATAGCCTCCACAGGAGCTCAGGCAAAGATGGGCCAACTGACATCCTATCTCCAACACAGTGAAGGGTGTAAAGCCCCAGTGAGCTGCAGGAGCCAGGATAGATGATCCTGTGCCAAAGACCTCCCACAGCTTGCAATCACAGACCCCAGAGTTGCAGATGGCCACTAAACACTTAAAACTGTTACAAAGCAGCCCAAGCAGAGGGAAGCCATCACTCAACAACTCATACCCACCAGCCCATCGGAACTCAGATGAAAGTGGGACAACTGACATTCTAACCCAGTCACAGAGATGGTATTCTGGTGATCTACAGCAGCGAGGTTGTAGTAGAATAGTAATTTTATATTCTCTAAAATACACTATATTTTAGGACACAAAGCAAGTCCTAGAAAACACACACACAAAAATAAGTAATTCCTTGCATCCTATCATATTATAACTTAATGGAATTAGAAATCAATAACAAGATAAAAAACAAAAACAACATTAATGCATAGAGATTAAGTTATGCACTTTTGAATGAGAAATGGGTATTAGAAGAAATCAGGAGAGAAATCAAAATATTCTTAGAAGAAAATACAAACAGATATACAACATATTGAAATCTCTGAGACAGTATGAAGGCAGTTCTAAGAGGAAAGTTTATAGCACTGAGTGCATACTTAAAAAAAAATTGGAGAGATCACAAATAAATAATCTTGGAATCTTATATTCCATCTCAAGGCCTTAGAAAAGGAAGAACAAACTAATTCCCAAATCAGTAGAAGATAGAAAATAATTAAGATTAGGGTTGAATTTAATGAAATTGAGAATAAAAAATAATACAAAGATAATAAAACCAATAGTTCTTTGAAAAAATTAACAAGACTGATAAATCCTTAATTAAAATAAAAGAAAAAGAAGACCCAAATCAACAAAAATTAGAGGTAAAAAGGAGATATTACCACAGCCACTTCTGAAATCCAGAGGATTGTCAAAACTGTTTTGAAAATTTATGCACCAATAAACTGGAAAATCTATAGGATATTGACAAATTTTTAGACACACGCAACCTACTCAAATTGAACCTGGAAAATACAGAAAACCTAGACAGATCAATATCAAGCAATAAGATTGAAGCAGTAATTAAAAGCCTTCCTACAAAGAAAACCCCAGGACCAGATGTATTCTCAGTCAAGTTCTATCAGACCTTTAAAGAAGAACTTGGTTAAATAACTCCATAAAATTAGAAGAGAAGTAATACTCCCAAATACATTCTATGGAGTCAGAACTACCCTAAAACCAAAACCAAAGATACATCAAGAAAATAAAAACTAATATACCCAATAAACATATTAAGAAGATAGAATACCATGATCAAACGGTTTCATCCCAGGGATATAAAATTAGTTCAATATAGGCAAATATAAAAATGTAATTCATCACATAAATAGAATTAAGGACAAGAATCATATAATCCCAAAAGTTGTAGGAAAAGTCTTTGATAAAATCCAGTATTCTTCATGTTAAAAACAGTGGAGAAAATAGAGATACAAGGGATTTACCTCAAAATTATAAAGGCAATAAATGACAAATTCAAAGCCAGCATCATAATGAATGTAGAAAAACCAAAAGCATTTTCTCTAAACTTGGGAACAAGACAAGATGTACTCTGTCAGTATTCCTATTCAACATAGTTCTTAAAACTCTAGCCAGAGTAATCAAAGAAAAGGAAATTAAAGGGACACAAATAGTCAAAGAAGTCAAATTATCTGTTTGTTGATGACAATTCTATGTCTAGAAGGTCTCATAAACTCCATCAGAAGATTTCTAATGATGATAAACAAATTCAGCACAGTAGCAGGATATGAGATTAATATACAAAAATTAATAGTTTTCCTATACTCCAATAATGAATCTTCTAAGAAAAATATCTGAAAAACTATTCAATCACAATATCTTCAAAAAATAAATAAAATGCTTAGGAATAAATATATAACCAAAGAGGTGAAAGACCTCTACAATAAAAAGTATAGAACAATGAAGAAAGAAATAGAAGAATACCTTAGATTGGTATGTTCTTAGGAAGAATTAATATTGTGAAAATGACCATATTATCAAAAGCATATACAAATTCAATGCAATCCCTATCAAAAAACCAATGATATTCTTCACAGAAGTAGAAAAAACAGTCCTAACATTTTATGGGGAGGGGGGGAGGAAGACCCAGAATAGCCAATGCAAAACTGAGCAAGAAGACTGACACTGGAGGAATCCCAATACCTGATCTCAAATTATACTACAGATCTTTAATAACAAAAACAGTATGGTACTAGCATCAAAACAGACATGAAGACCAATGGAATAGAACAGAAGACACAGAGACAAAACCACATACAGTCATCTCATATTTGACAAAGTTGCCAAAAATATGTTGGAAAAAAGACAACCTTTTCAACAAATGGTGCAGAGAAAACTAGCTCTCCATATATAGAAAAACAAAACTAGATCCCTATCTTTCATCCTGCACAAAGATCAACTCAAAGTGAATCAAAGATCTAGGAATGAGACCAGAAACTGCAACTGCTGGAAGAAAACATAGGCTCAATACTCCAACATAATGACACAGGCACTAACTTCCTTAACAAAACACCTAAAGCTGAAGAAATAAAACCAAGAATCAATAAGTGAATAGCATCAAATTAAAAAGCTTCTGCACAGCAAAGGAGACAATTAAGATCATGGAGAGAGAGCCCACCGAATGGGAGAAAATCTTTGCTAACTACTCTTACAACAGGGGATTAATAGCCATAATACACAGAAAACCTAACACCAAAAACCCAAATGACTCAATCAATAAATAGGTAAAAGTTCTAAACAGAATAAACACAAATGGCCAACAAGTATATGAAAAAATATTCAATACCCCTAGCAATCAGGGAAATGCAAATCAAAACTACATTGAGAGTTCATCTCACTCTAGTTAGAATGGCAATTATTAAGGGAACAAATAATGATAAATGCTGGTGAGAATGTAGGGTTAAAGGTTCACTTATACATTTTTGGTGACTGAAAATTATTATGCCCACTTTGTAAATCAGTATGGTGATTTCTCAAAAGACGAGGAATGGAATATAACCCAGCTTACACTCCTTAGTATATATCTGAAAGAACTAAAATCAACATACCATTGTGATACAGCCAGATCAATGTTGATAGCAGTACAATTCACAAGAACCAAGCTATAGAATCAACCCAAATAACAGTCTAGAGATGAAAGAATAAAGAAAATGTGGTACATATATGCAATGAATGTTATGAATTAGATATGAGGTATCTCCCAAAAGCTCATGTGAGACGATGTAAGGATATTCAGAGGTGAAATGACCAGATAATGAGACCTGTAAATTAATAGTGGATTAATCCACTGATATACATTATCTGGGTGGTAACTTTAGAAGGGAGGGTGTGACTAGAGGAGGTAGGTCACTTGAGACATGCCTTTGGAGTTTACGTTTTGTCCCTGGTGAACACACCCTCTCTCTGCTTCCTGGTTGCCATGTCCTGAACCACTTTCCTCTGCCACACACTTCTGCCATAACGTTCTGCCTCACCTTGGGTGCAGAGCTGTGAAGTTGGCTGACCATGGACAGAACCTCTAAAACAATGGGCCAAAATAAACTTTTTCTTCTCTAAGTTATTCTCTTCCAATCTTTTGATCACAGTGACACAAAGCTGACTAAAACAATGTAGTTTTTCTCAGCTATAAAACAATGAAATAATGATATCTGCTGGCAAATGGATGAATTGGAGAACATCATGCTAAGTGAAAAATCAAGGTTGAATGTCTTCTCTCATATGTAGAAGCTAGAATAAAAGAAGTAAAAAAAAGGATGGGGGAATCCCATGGATATTGAAGGGAGATAAGTAGAGTAGGAGAATGAGATTGAGGGTGAGAGAGAGGGATTGGAAAAGGGAGGAACTGAGGAATGAAATTGACCAAATTGTACTAAGTACAATTATGAATATACCACAGTGAATTCTACATTTATATATATCTATAAAGCAGAATTCAAAGCTAATAAATAAGTAGATGAGTGGAGTAGAGGAATGGAAGCAGGGCGAGGGAGGAGAAGAGAGAAAGAACAACTCCTAGGAACTGAATTAGAACAAATTATATTCCAGGCATGTATAATTATATGAAAATGAAACACACTACTATGTATAACGATAATACACTAATAAAAACATTTTTAAATGATCAATACACAGGCTATGAATATATACTCCAAATAAAATCAGGAAAGATAAGATATAAGGCATGGCCTTATATATTTAAATTCAGTCTAACTATGAAAGAACACATAATGATGAGTCAAATATTTTTAATCTTTCTCTGAAAAAAAAAATGTGATTGAGACAAAAACATTCCCAATCAAAAAGAGAAGGAAAGTTGAGAGAAGAGATAAAAGGAAGAGGAAACAGTTCTCCTGTCATTTTTTGTCTTTACTACATTTATTTTTGCATTGAATGGTGAAGGGAAAAAACTCCTAGGAAGGCATAATTGGAATTCAAATAGTGGAAAATCTGGCAATTTGCAAGGATGCACAGAGTAAGAAGTTATGAAATTTTAGAACTACAAGTGACTTTATATCCATCTAGACAAAAGGATTTTAAACTACTTTTAATAGCAGAATGGTTTCTCTGCAAATGAAACATTTTTTTAGTACCTGTGATACCCCACTCCAAAAAATATGAGAGAACAATTGTCTTGCTTGAAGTAGGGGCAAGAATTCCATAGCACCACTTATCATCTTCCCATTCTTAGAATAAAATTTAATAACTCCTATTCTAGCTCATCATCCTTAGTTTATGTATAAAAATACAAAGAACCAAGAAGTTCAACTAATTTATCCAAAGTTCAAAAGCAAATACATGTCAGAGTCAAAACAGGATCCCAGGTACTGAACCTTCTGCATAACTTAGTTGCACAGAAAATAGTCCATGTGGACAGGAGTTTATTGCCATCAAATGGAAAATGTTGATATATGGGAAATAATATAGCATAATTTTAAACATAACTATGTATCAGTAAAATATAAAGTCTGGAAATGTTTTCCAATAACACTTCAATTTGTCTGAAAAAAGGGCCAAATTATATACAAAATGTCTTTAGCCCAGCAAGTCTACTCTCAGAAATGTATCCTATGAGAGGAGAGGAGGTTTGTACCCTCCAAAGTATCTTTTTGTGTTGTTTTTTTCTTTTTTTCCATCCCATGGGACTGGGGATTTGAACTCTGGCCTTTCCACTAGCAAAGCCAGCGCCCTAAGGGATGGTCTATATTGGAAAGAAGGACTGTATAGAGGGAAAAGAGGGGTGGGAGAGGTGGGGAGGAAGGGAAAAAAAATAATGAATCAAACATCATTGCCCTATGTAAATGTATGATTACACAAATGGTATGCCTTGACTCCATGTATAAATAGAGAAACAACATGTATCCCATTTGTATACAATAAAAAAAAAAAAAGAAATGTATCCTACGAGTTTATTCTGATGTAAGTTAATAAGTTGATAAATTCAAGGACAGGTTTGCTTACTGCATACTACATAAAACAACCAAAACCTATGAATAGTTTTCATGTTTGAAAGGAGGGATCTAAATTTTAAAAAGGTTACATCCTTAAAATCTGATATTTCATAAACACTAAAAGTATGCAGGTATGTCTTTTTGAGTAGGTATGGAAATATTACAGAATATATTATTGAAGACTTCTTTTCTTTAGGTTTCAGGTACTAATAGTCTGACAGTGCCACATGGTACCAACCAATTAGGTCCTGCACAACACACATGATATTGATGGGCTCCCAAGAAACAAAAGAAATGTTCCAGGGGAATTAATAACCCTGAGCTGTAATCTGATAAGTGAAATGTAAACATACACACTAGGCAGATGTTATGATTAAGATGTGGTTGGTCTGAGCCAAAACTCATGTAAATCTGGTTGACAAGGTAGCAGTGTAGGAAGGTGAGGCTTTTGAGAGGTGATTAGAACTTTAAGAGGGATTAATGTCTTCTTCACAAGGGTTTCAGAAGAATGGAGTAGTTCTTGCAAGAGCAGGTTGTTATAAAGCAGGTCCATTCCTTTGTTTTCTCCTTCTCTTCTGCATGTGCCCACTCACAATTCTTGCACATACCATCCTCCATATTATGATTCAGCATGAGGGTCTCACCAGAAGCTGAGCAAAATGCCAGTGCCAAATCAACTTCCCAACTCCACAAATGTGAACCAAAATGAACCTTTTTTCTTTATAAATTATCCTATTTCAGGCACATAAATTATCTAGTCACAGAAAACAGCCCAAGGCAGTAGGCATACCCAATAGATACATGCCATTATTAGGGGCACAATCAAGATATAGTTGTCTTTACCTAAAAATCACAGGTATAAATTAGAGACTTAGATTAAGATACAAATCCTAGAAGGGACTAAAGGAAAACCAGGTGAACAGTAACCCTTGGCTTCTGAAATAAGTACATGGAAATTATTTAAGAAGAATAGTCTATGCTAAGCCCATGGCAAATATCATTCTAAAATGGTGAAAAACTGAAAGCATTCCCCCTAAAAACTGGAACAACGCAGGGACGCCCTCTTTCACCACTTCTATTCAACGTCGTCCTCGAAACTCTAGCCAGAGCAATTAGACAAACCAAAGAAATTAAAGGGATATGAATAGGAAAAGAAGAACTCAAACTATCCCTATTTGCTGATCATATGATTATATATTTAGAGGAACCAGGAAATTCCACCAAAAAACTTTTAGAACTCATAACTCAATTCAGTAAAGTAGCAGGATGTAAGATCAATGCACATAAATCTAAGGCATTTTTATACATAAGTGATGAATCTTCAGAAAGAGAAGTTAGGAAAACTACCGCATTCACGATAGCATCGAAAAAAATAAAATATTTGGGAATCAATCTCACAAAAGAGGTGAAAGACCTCTACAATGAGAACTACAGAACACTAAAGAAAGAAATTAAAGAACACCTTAGAAGATGGAAAGATCTCCCATGTTCTTGGATAGGCAGAATTAATATTGTCAAAATGGCCATACTACCAAAAGTGCTACACATATTCAATGCAATTCCAATTAAAATCCCAATGATGTACCTTACAGAAATAGAGCAAACAATCATGAAATTCATCTGGAAGAATAAAAAACCTAGAATAGCTAAAGCAATCCTTGGCAGAAAGAGTGAAGCAGGGATATCCCAATACCAGATCTTCAACTCTACTACAAAGCAATAGTAACAAAAACGGCATGGTATTGTACCAAAATAGAAAGGTGGATCAATGGTACAGAATAGAGGACATGGACACAAACCCAAATAAATACAATTTTCTTATACTAGACAAAGGGGCCAAAAATATGCAATGAAGAAAAGATAGCCTCCTCAACAAATGGTGCTGGGAAAACTGGAAATCCATAAGCAACAGAATGAAATTAAACCCCTATCTCTCACCTTGCACAAAACTCAACTCAAAATGGATCAAGGACCTCGGAATCAGACCAGAGACCCTGCATCTTATAGAAGAAAAAGTAGGTCCAAATCTTCAACATGTCGGCTTAGGATCAGACTTCCTCAACAGGACTCCCATAGCACAAGAAATAAAAGCAAGAATCAATAACTGGGATAGATTCAAACTAAATAGCTTTCTCTCAGTGAAGGAAACTATCAGCAATGCAAAGAGAGAATCTGCAGAGTGGGAGAAAATCTTTGCCACTCATACTTCAGATAGAGCACTAATTTCCAGAATATATAAAGAACTCAAAAAAATCTACACCAAGAACACAAATAACCAAATCAACAAATGGGCTAAGGAAACGAACAGACACTTCATAGAAGAAGACCTACAAGCAATCAACAGATATATGAAAAAATGTTCAACATCTCTAGTAATAAGAGAAATGCAAATCAAAACTACCCTAAGATTCCATCTCACCCCAATTAGAATGGTGTTTATCAAGAATACAAGCAACAATAGGTGTTGGCAAGGATGTGGAGAAAAGGTACACTCCTACATTGCTGGTGGGGCTGCAAATTTGTGCAGTCACTCTGGAAAGCAGTGTGGAGATTCCTTAGAAAACTTGGAATGAAACCACCATTTGACCCAGCTATCCCATTCCTTGGCCTATACCCAAAGGACTTAAAATCAGCATACTACATAGATACAGCCACATGAATGTTCATAGCCGCTCAATTCACAATAGCCAGATTGTGGAACCAACCTAGATGCCCTTCAACTGATGAATGGATAAAGAAACTGTGGTATATATATACAATGGAATATTACTCCACCATAAAGAATGATAAAATTATGGCATTTGCAGGCAAATGGATGAAACTGGAGAATATCATGCTAAGTGAGATAAGCCAATCTCAAAAAAACCAAAGGACGAATGATCTTGCTGATAAGCGGATGATGACACATAATGAGGAGGGCATGAATGGCGGAAGGAGGGACTATATAGAAGGATAAGAGGGGTGGGGGGGAGGAAAAAATAACAGAATGAATCAAAAACTATCACCCTATGTAAATGTATGATTACACAAATGGTATGCCTTCTACTTCATGTACAGAGAAATAAGATGTATCCCATTTGTCTACAATAAAAATGAATTTAAAAAAAAGAATAGTATTGACAAATTCAGCCTCTAGATTTTCCACAAATTAAAAGCAACTACACATGATTTCACAAAGAACACAAGCACAATTTTTTAAAACGAAATGTAAATTGCACAGATTTGAATAAGAAAAGAGTAGAGTAAGAGAACTTTTTTGAAAAACTAAAGAGAACTTTTTTGTAAGAGTTCTATTCATCTTCTACATCTCTGTGATTGGGTGAAGGGTAGAGAAATTCCCCAGGTCCTACCACATCCAATTAATTTTGTGTGTGTCCCTTGCTATGGGCTTACTCCACAAAATTTACATGTTAAAGCACTAATGCTGAGTACCTCAGAATGTGTATGTACAGAAGGGACCTTTAAAGAGATGAGTAAGTTAAAATGAGGCCATTGGTGTCCTTATCCAAAGAGAAGATTTGGATTTATAGTGAGACACCAGGGGAATAGGCATACTGAGAAAGGGCAACGTGTTGACAGGAAATGGCAGCCATCTGTGAGCCAAGGAGAGAGGCCTCCAGAGGAACCAAACCTACTGACACATTGATTTTGGAGTTCTAGCCTCCAGAAATATTAGAAAATATTCTTTTGTTTAAGTCATCCAGTCTATGGCCACACTGGTAAGCTCTCCCAAACACTTGAGGAAAAAAAAATACAAATTTGACAAATTCCATTCCAAGAGAAGAGGGAACAGTTCCTACCTCATTTTCTGAGGCCAGAAATACCTTACTATCAAAATCAGAGAAAGATAAGATGCTGATGAGGGAGAAAAAGCAAAATCTCTTATGAATACACAGACAAAAATCCTAAACAAATGAAGAAAAATGATAAAGCAATATCTAAAAAGAATAATGAATGCATCATGACCAAGTGATTTCCAAGTGATTTTCCAGGACTTGTCCAACATTTGAAAAGCCATTAACATATTCACTATATCAATGGAATTAAGAAGAAAAAAAAAAAACATCATCATCTCAATGGATACAGAAGAATTTGATACAATTTAACATGGATTCACAATTTTTAAAATTTTTAGCAAATTAGGAATAGAAAGGAAATTCTACAGCCTGATAAGGGGCATGCATGAAAAACCTATAGATAACATCACATGTGTGAATAAATGCCTAAGTGTTTCCCCTAAGAACAAGGCAGACACCTGCCTTCCTACTCTTTAGAACACCACACACCCACAACAGTGCAACAGGCAATTATAAGAAATAAAAGGAATACCAATTGAAAAAGAAGAGTAGAACTATCTATGCATGGACAACAAAATAGTAAAGATCTAAAAATCAAAAAAATATATATTTTTTAAACTCTGGTAGGATAAGTGATTTAATATAAGAGCTATATACAAAAATCAACATCATGCACAACCACAAAAATGAGAAGTTATACTCCATGTATATATAAGTCAAAATACATTCTACTGTCATGTATAACTGAAAAGAACAAACAGAAATTTTTTAAAAATCTGAATATAAAAAATATCAATAGCATTTCTATATATTAGCAATGAACAATTGGAAATAGAAATTTCAAAGATATAATTATAATAGCTCCCAAATAGTAAATACTTAATTATAAATCTAACAAACTACGCACAAGATCTAACTGTATGCTGAAAATGGCATAACACTGATTTTTATAAAAGACCACAAATACATAAATAGATAACTACTTTTATGGTCTGGAAAACTCATGAATTTAAGGTATCATTTCTCCCTATACTGACCTATAAATTCAACTTAACTTCAATCAAAATAGCAAATGTATATGAGAATACAAAAGAATTAAATAGCTCAACTAATTTTTAAAAGTAAACTACCTAATTTCTAGACATACTTTAAAGCTACAGTTTCAAGACAATACAGTATTGGTAAAAGAACAGACACATAGATTTATTTAAAAAAAAATAGTACAGAATCAGAAATAGATCATTCATATACATTCACTTGATTTTCAACAAAGATGCAAAGGCAATTCAACAAGTGGTGCTGAAACAATTAGCTATCCTTCACAAAAATATGTGCAGGTTGATCTCTATTTCACATGACAAGCTATAGTTAATTGAAAATGAAGCCTTGATCCAAATAACTTCTGAAAGAGCAGAGAATATTTGGAGCTTCATGTTACTGAAAAAAAAAATACTTAGGTACCAAAGCATGATCCATTAAAGAAAAATTTCATAAATTGGGTACTAAGTACATTAAAAACTTCTTACTCTTTTAAAGAAAGACATTGTGAAGGGAATGAAAAGACAAGCTAATAATTGCTAATCACTGCCTATTAAGACTTATATTCATGCAACAAAAATTCTCAAAACTCAACAAGAAAATAAAGTAGTCATGGGTCTACAGGGATAGCTCCATGGTAGAGCTTCTCAGTGGCACATGCAAATTCCCAAGTTCAATCTTCAAAACAGGAAAAATAAAAACAAAAATAAACAAAAAATTCAAACACTTCACCAAAGAAGATATATGGATGGCAAATAAGCATATGAAAAGATGTTCAACATCAGTAGTCATTCAGAAAGTATAAATAAAAACCAAAGATCACTAATGAAAGAACAGTTAAATTTGAAATAAACTACGAACAATATTAGGTGCTGATGAGGACGTCCCCATTCTCATCAAATGTAACTTGACAAATTGCTTGTGAGAATATAAAATGATATAGTTCCTTTGGAGATATTTGCTGCATCTTATAAAGGTTCTTTTAAAGTCAAACACAAGTAAGCCATGTGCCCAGAAATAACACTTCTAGGTTTTTACCCAGGGGAGAACCAAAGCATATGTATAAATATTTATAGCTAATGCATTCATAATTGCAAAAAAATGGAAATAACTCAAAATGCTCTTCAACTGCTGAATCAATACACAAACTATAGTACATTCCTACAATAGAATACTACCTAGTCATAAAGAGAAGTGAACTGCTGATAACAAAACATGGATGGATCTCAAACGCATTATGCAAAAGAACAGAAGACAGACATGACATTTGGGAAAAGGCAAAACTTTTGAGACAGAAAACAGAACAATGGTTGCCAAGGTCTAGGATGGGGAAAAGACTGTCTGTACAGGGGCATCGGAGGATTTGGGGAGGTGATAGAATGTTCTACATCTTGATCATGAAGGTGTGTGCCTCTGTCAAAAGTCACAAAGCAGTACACCACAATGGATAAAATATTTTGTATATAAATTATACATTAGTTTTGATAAATAAAATTTAAAACAAACACACTTATGCAATGAAACAATTTTAGAAACAGAAATGATAAAGTTCAGCTTACTAAGTATCAATGGGGAGTAGTAAGTGAGAAGAAATAGGAAAGTAACATTCTCATATAAATAATGTTCTAGGTCCTAAATGGAAGGTGTTTTCATGAGTGGTCAGTTATTATTATGCTTCAGTACTTATATATCTATTACATAGATTCTTTTGTTTTTTGTCAAACATTATATCATTTTTACATAGAACAAGATGTATTACCTTTTAAAGGCAAAACCAAACAACAAAAATAAGTTATTTAATTGAAAACAATTCCTTGATGTGAAAATGTAGGTTCAATGGCAGACCCACTTTAAGCATTTGGGATAGTTACCAGCAGGCACATATCTAACCAGTTTATTTGCTGTAAAAAGTAATATATGTATGCATTTTATTATTTTTTGATGACATATAACCCAATAATTTCAAAAGCTTTAGTTTCTGAAAGCAAAACATTCCTTTTCCTATTGCTTTTTTTTCTGTTCCATCACCTCCATTCTGAATTTTAACAAATCTAGCCCAATTTCAATATTATGTACTACTACAGCATGCCTAAAACTTGACAGTCTTCCTCCGAGGTATGTATGTGCCTTGCATATATAATGTTCAATATCTTTACGCAGCCACGCCAACCCAAGAATTATCATAATTCACTGATCGTGTATATATTTTAAAAGAACTCTGCTCAGTCATGCAAAAATTCACAGTGGGATTT
This sequence comes from Sciurus carolinensis, assembly GCF_902686445.1. Classification (NCBI taxonomy): domain Eukaryota; kingdom Metazoa; phylum Chordata; class Mammalia; order Rodentia; family Sciuridae; genus Sciurus; species Sciurus carolinensis. The sequence continues at coordinate 47,226,911 of NC_062226.1, forward strand.
CTAAACCCTCCAACTCTGACTTAATATTTCATATCTCTTTAGTAAGGGTAAATACAAATGTGAATCACTTTCTCCTTAATAGTCAGTATGTGACTGATAAACACGCACATGCATTTGACATGCTGCTCTGCCACTTGCTGCTCAAAAGGTTGGAAAGGCAACTGTCACCCCAAAACTAGTGATCAGATCAGGAGAACAATCGGGCCAGGCATGGCCAGATTCCATTATCTTATCAGCCTTACCCCTAATTCTGCCATCCCACTGAGAAGAGCTGTTAGAGGCAGAACCAACAAGGGCCCCAGCTACGAGTTTTCTGTTACTTGCCATCACAGACGATCCACCATGGAGCCTCATAGGAAGTGCTGGTGCACAGCTTTCATCTATAGACATTAAATCAAACTGTTATTTTTTTTAAGTCTTTGCAAATCTTTCCTCTCTCCCTTCAGTACGCTGATATCCCTAATGTGACTTATTTATATTTTTAAAAGCCTTGCAGGCAGTCTTTACAGATTTTATCATGGACTAAAATCTATCTGAGTTAAAATTGTTCAAGACTTTATGCACATTTTGGGAAAGGGGCTGTGCAAATTAATGTATTCATTCTAGATTGTATTTAGCTAACATCTTTCTTCACTTGAACCTAACAGCTCACAGGATTGCAAAATTATTGAATCAGCTTGACTGTGATGCTTTGTTCATTTTAAAAAAATAAATCTTTAGGCTCTGGTATCACCCTACCTTAAAATGCTATTATCGTTTCCTAGTGGCTACATAGTCAAAGAACTGTGTAGTCTCATTTAATCTCTTTGACTCTTCAGAGATCTGCATAACCTACCCATCTCCATTACCTCAGGAATTATGATTGGATTTAACCTTCTGCTCATTGAATTAGTGTCAGCTATCATTCTTAGTGTACATTTGTTAAATTCAATCTCTCCTATAGGGGAATGCCAGGCAGAGAAATGATAAGTGTATTAAATAGAAAGGGAAGACTGAAGAAATTGGGACTTAAAATCACTGTGCAGATAAAGGGAACTAAGTTCCTGTTGCTGCCTCGTTTCTTTCAAGGAGGATACAATCACAGCAGGAAGTGTAAGCCTTTATAGTCAGCCATCCAGAGTGTAAGGAATACTAAGTGACTTAGGACTTTCTTTTTCCAAAATGAAGAAGTGTTGGTTTTATTTTTTTTAAGTCAATATTAGTGTTACTGGGAAAGCAACTATATGGAACCCCCTAAAAACTCAGGTTTTCTACTAATCCTCAAAAAAAAAAATACTAATCATGAAACAACATAGGAAATAGCTATGAACTTCCCTCCAGCAAAGCAAAGCATCTTTGACTGCTGGGTCAGATATGAGGTAATCAAGTCCTATTTAGCCACATGGCTCTCACTATGGAACCACCCCTAGTCTGCAGAGGTCCACACATGGGTTAGAGTGTGTCTGCATTGTGCTTTCCTAGGAAATCTCCATGTCTGTTCCAGGGCTGTACTAAAAATAAATGAACAAATTCTCAGAAAATATGGTAAAACATTCCAAGCAAAAATGAGTAAGCAAAACTTTAAAAATCAGTCAACAGAAGACATATTACTAAAGTCAAAAAGTAGAAAGTCAAATCAAGTTTAAAAGAAAAAGATTTAAAAGAGACTTCAAAAATATATCCTACTCAACCTATCAACTTTCCCGAAAAAAAAAAGAGCTGGCTGGTTTCAGAAGCTTCCAGAACAGGAATATCCATGAGGCCCAAAGACAGAATGAAGTACACAGTGACCAACACACAGAAATGGTATTGGACATGCCTAGGGCCTAAAAGAAATCAAGGAGCCCAGAACATAAATTAAACAATAGGACTAAATGAAATTTAATGCAGGCTGCCTTTCATTTCATTTCCCTTTTAGCTTGGTTTTCTAAAGAATTGGTTCCTCAGGGTAAAACTATGTGTTTTAGCTTCAGGGAGAAAAAGAAGTTTTGGTATCCTAATATAATGTTTTCTAACATTATTTGCTCCAACATTCCTTAATATAGCAAAAGAGCCTGGACCTAAAAGGGGGAGGAGAGCTTGGGGTACCAGATCCTTAGATGCAAAAACACACTGCCAACATGTAGGAGAAGGAGATATTGAACTTCAAAATGGGAGAACTAGAGTTAGAAAACAAACATTATATCAAAATGTCCATCACTAATAGCAAGAAGCTATATTTAACAAAGTACTATCATTTTTCACTTATCAAAATAACGAAGACCACTACTAGAAGAGAGACTGGCTTTGTGATAAATTCCTAGCAGGAATAAAAATTGGTATGACTCCTGTGGAAAGAAATTTGTTAAGTTCTTAAATGGTATCTGCAAGATAGGCATATCCTTTTAACCAATGCAAAAAAATAGGACTCAGATTTTAAAATTTGCCCAAAGTCACAATGAATCATAGGTCAGAGAAGCCTTGTCATTTTGTATGACACCAAAAAAATAGAAAGTAAGAACAGAGGAGCAAGGCTTGAAGGCTGTCTAAAGTACCTGAGGTACGAACAGTCAAAAACAGGAGAGAAAATCCTGGTACCTAATTAGACTAAGGCTGAAAATATTTTTTAGATCCTTCATACAATATGCAAGAACTTGAAAAACAACCGAGGATGTCCTACCACTTTAAATATACATATATATACACTTTAAATATACATATATATATGTTGATATAATATATAATATGTAATATATGCTGGTATTATTTATATTTTATAATTAATTATAAATAATATCGGCATGTATTTTATGGCTGAACCTGAAACTTCTGCATATTTACATATTAGAGTCTTAGAAGTAGTCTTTATCTTGGTAATTCCTTTCCAAATCTTGTCAGAGAAGTTCTTGCTTCTTGGCTACAGAAGTAAAACAAAACAGGGCCAGCCTCTTAGACATGTAACCTGTGCAGTAGCACCAGATCCCATGTCAGAAGGGCACTGTGCTTGGTTTAATGCTCTCTAAAATTCTTACTAATTTTATCTTTAAACTTATATATTATAAGGGATACCCACTGTGACAATCAAGTATGTGCATGGCAAAGGAGATATACAAATGACTGCTTTTCCTTGCCACCCCATTTTCAGATGGAGTTCAGAAGCCCCTTGAGTCCAGAAAACTAGTGGATCCATATTGTATCAGAATTGATCAAAATTCCAAATAAGGAATTACAGATGTGGCTTAGTGGTAAAGCACTTGCTTAGCATGTGCAAGGCCCTGAATTGAGTCTGCAAAAAAAAAAAAAAAAAAAAAAAAAATTTCCAAACAGGTATGAAGTCAGAGTGTTACATGGATGACTGAGGAAGTAGAGGCTCTGAGCACCTTGACAAGCCATGAGATACAGCAATGGTGTTCTATAACACAGATGATCAGAAATCTGATTTATCCTCTCCTATCCAGTGCTACTTCTCTGTGTTAGCCAACCTCTTCTGCTGAAAAAGAACAACACATGGAAAGACAGGGAAAACAGAGCAGCCCATCATTCCTTTTCCCTTCAGTCCTTCCTTATTCCTCTGCGAGTCAAAGATTGACATACTGGTAGAATATGTGTAAGAGGTGAATTTAAAAATAGCAGAGTCAACTTTGTTCAGTGTTTCCACTCATATTGGAAGAATAAAACACAGATGCACGTATGAATTACAAAATACAAATTGTTTAATTTCACTGATTTCACATGAGTTCAATGTTATATTTTCATTTTAAACTGATCATGCACTATATAAAGATGATAGCATTTATGCTAATAATTAGATTTTTAATTTTTCCTTTAAGAATGATATTGAAGAGTAAATTTTTAAAAAGCATGAGTTAATAAGACAATGGAAAAATGGAAGATGCTTTGTGTTTTATTACCTGAATGCTGTTTTTCTTCCTGCTTTATGAATAAAGGGATCTTAATTTTTTTTTTCTTTTTTTCTTTTTGTAATGGGTTCAACAAATTATGTAGCTGATCAGGAAGGAAAAACCATTTGGGAGTGCACCTGTAAGAAATGGATGGTTCTGCTTAAAGCAAAACTTCTCCAATCCTTGTGCCCTGTGCTTTAGCAAATAGAACATACAGGTTCACAGTAGCAAGAGTTCACTGATTGGTTTTCTTGGCCATGCCTGCAGGTCTGTACAAAACGCAAATAGCCTTTGAGATTTTGAATGCAAAGGACAAGTGCTTTATCATGGCAAAGGCCATTTAAAATTCATATCCTGTCCTACAATATGCACACCACCCCTCACAGTTTAATGTCTTTCCTAAAGTTAATTATCAGACCTGCTATTTCTCTTCCATTATCTTGGTCATTGATGAAGATGTTGAGTAGATTCATTCCTGGCCTGACCCCTTGAAGATGAGTACCAGCAATGTCAACTCAAACTAATGCAGCTTAGAAGTCCCTTTTAAGCAAAATGCTCTAATAATCTGAGCAATTACTTAACTGGAGTGTCTCTCCATTTGTTGATCAGCATGTCATGCAAAAAAGAAAAGTCTTACTAAGTCAAGATAAATTATAACTGATGTCCTCCCACAGTTACCATTTCTCCTCTTAACCCACCCCCACACTGTCTATTAAGCCCACCTGCCTTGTCTCTGAACAAAATTGAATCTGTTTGCTTTAACTCAGAAAGGAAACAAGTGAGTCTCGATAGCTTCACTTGTTTTGGTCTTGATTATAATTTGAAAAATAAAGCTGAGGTGAGGAAGATATTTACCTTTATAGAAAGAAGAGTGTAGGGGATGGGGATGCTTTTGATCCACTCTGCATAATCTCCCTGACTTCTTTACAATTTTCCCCTATGGTCCTTCTCCTAATATCCTTTATTTATATGTTCTTATCATGGATAGTCTGACTATTTGCATTGGCACCAGAGATGAAGGGATTCCATTATCAAGATAGTCTGGAATATCACTATCCTCTATACGTGTAAGAAAATACTCTTTCTCATAGGGTCAATATCGAAATATCAGGCAGCTAGAAAAAGGGGTAATATATTTGGCTTCCTTTAGTTCACTGTGGTTTCTTTTTTATGGAAAATCATGTTTTCAGTAATATAAATACTTATTGTAGCTAAAATCTTATGTGCTCTCTTTGTGAGATGGGTGGCATGAGACAAATTCTCTAGAGAAAAAAGAAATAAAAAATATTTATTAATATGCAGAATTAATATCTTTACCAAGGTTAAAACAGGACACTCAAACTGCTATATTTCTAATCACTTTTTTCATTTACATATTTTATTTGGAAATGTTTACACAAGCACAGGGAAACTAAATTTTAGAGACAGTTATCAGATTATCATCAGTTTATTATAAAAGAGATGGAAACTCTTTACATGATGAAAGATTTCAGAACTTCAGTGGAATTGGCAGCTTTATACGATGCTGTTTCAAGGGTGATTTGCTTCAGTCTACATACTTTCCAAGAACATCACCACCTCTAAATAAGAAATAAATTACTTATCATCTAGAACTACCTGTTACCTCCATATTCTGGGAGAAAAACTTTATCTCCAACTTTAACGCTAATTGGCTGAATCTCTCCACCCTTTCCTTTAGAGACTGATCCCACAGCTACTACTATTGCTCGCAATACTTTTCGTGGAGATTATTCTGGAAGCATAATGCCTCCTTTGGTTACAGTTTCAGCTGCACTCCTTTCAACTAATACTCAAAGAGTGGAAGAAACTTTCTAAATACTTGTCTGATCATGACTCCAGCTGCCGCACTTAGGACTCCAATCTCCCGCCACTGCAGCAAAGAGACCCACAGTTCTGCCCTTGGAACACGTGACTCTCTAATCATTTTTTAAAGTTATCATTAGGTTAATTTGTGAGGTTGCAAAAAAAAAAGGATCAACTTTACAAGAATTTCCAATACCCAGTATTCTTTAGCATTCTAACTACACATTTGACTGGGAAATTTTACCAATTTTCCTTGAAAAATATATTGAATACCTCCCCCCATTCATGCTCCTATATATGTGTTTGTCAAATACAGCAATATTATCCTTTAACTCTGCAAAATCTTCTTCCTTTCCCTGACACCATCCTCCCCTCCAAGAATTCTACTTTAAATAGATCTGACTTGCATTGGAAGAATTGCCTAGGTGAATAAAACAAGAAATTGTTGTTTAGTTATAAAGTTGACAGGCAAGAACAACATGGATCCCTTGCTTGTTGAATTCTTTAAAAATGTTTTATTTTCCCTATCAGTCAGAGATGATCTTGGGGTATATGATAACAATAACTAGTCATTTCTAGACCAGACAAATGAACTCCTGGACAAGAATTTAATAAAAGACTTACTTTTTGCCTTCCAAAGCTTTCACTATAAACGTAGAGATACCATCTTTTCTTTGACTGTTATGAATAAGCTGAGAAAATGGCAGATTATTAAGATAGTATTCACACATGCCCTGTGATAATGGCTCAAAATGAAATTAAATTTGTCAACAGTTGCCCCCTTTCCTATTCACTAAAATCCCCAAACTTTTTCTTTAGTTAGGTCATCATTATCAGGAAAATGTAGAGGACAACATTTCCAAACAGATAAATTACTAGATAGGAATGTTCTCTCTCAGTTCTAATATTCTGATGTGCTAGTAGAGTTCCCCTCTGGGATATTAGAGAAGTATTTGTATGGCCTCATCATCTAAATAGGGTTATGAATTTTATGCTTGTGCAGGTAAGAATAATGATTCATTAAAAAAAGAGACTGAGAGATTCTCAAAATCCATGATTGATATGCCTCTTCCTATTATAGACTGAATTCAAAGTACAAGAAAGAAACAATGCCAAATTATTAATATCATCTTTGCAAAGAAAAACAGTCATCAAGTTCTTTTAACTTCTAAAAATCTGAATTCTTCAAGCATCCTAAATTGTAGAAATGTAAAATGGATACATTTAATACAGTAACTAATGGAATATTTTACAGCTCATGCATTATAGAAGCTTCCAAATCTTACTCATTTGGGCTTTGTCATTTTCTTTTTTTCCTTAAGATTTACTATTACTTCCTAATTATTTCTTTTGATTTTGGTTATTTTAGAATATATATTAATATAAAAATTATTAAACATAGGGTTGAAAATGTAGTCTCAACTAGTACTGTGCAGTGGAACTTTCTGAGATGATGGAAGTATTTCTTGTAATTTAGACACTTGTCTATGTGTGGCTCTTTCCATGTGTTACCAGTGCAACTCAGGAAACCAATTTATAATTTTATTTAGTTTTCTCTAATGTAAACTTAAATAGCTTCACATGCCTAATGGATACCCTAATGGATAGACAAATCTAGACCAATCAATCTTAAGAGAGTCGGAACCAATCTGCCACTTTCCTCCTAGGTTGCTGTCCCCAAATAACCACTGTTAATTATTCTAAATTCCATTTTGGATTCTAGTAAATAATTCTAAAATCAAAAATGCTCTAATTTTATTAAATTCAAATGTCAACAGCACAGGTGTGTGTGCACACATGTGCCTATGTCTGTATTGGAAGTTTTCTATTTGCTCAGATTTATATTTCAGTAATGGAGGCTGTAAGAACAAAAACTGTGTTTGCTCCTTTCCAAACAATTATCACAAACACATACAAAATCAACCCTTGGTGTTTCAGAACAATATGCCATTTTGCATCTGTGTATGTAAGTGCTAAAATATTCCGAAGCAGGAAGATTGAGAGGACTTCTTTCACTGTAGCCAATACAGTTCCTCAAGAGGATACTAATGACGTGTGGTGACAACTTTCCACTAAGTGAACTGTATTTCAAGGAATTTATCATCTTTTTGATCTCCTAGTCTAAAAAACTCAGGTAAATTTTTAAAATTTTATTCAAAAGAAACTAATTGGAGGCACATGCCTTTTCTGAATTAAATAATTTTGTTGTGTTAAGTACCATGTGAAACTTTTGGATAATGAGCTAACTATATTTTGATTTGCTCTGTTCTGAATGGCTTTCTTTTTTGCCTTTAATTCTTCTCCTTCCTTCCTTTTCCCTTGACCTTAATCTAGTCTTAATTTTTCTAGACATTCCTGCAAGTACTGTCTTTGTCCATTAAAAATTCCTCACATGGATGTGGTAGTCATAGTGGAGAGGGAACAAAATTCTTGGTTTGAATTTTTCATTCTCTAGGTCTCTGCCAATTACTGTCATAAGCAGTGGTGACTTCCTGGGAGGTGGACTCTTGTTCATTAGAAAGTGGCCTGAAACAATGAATTCCCTTCACATAAACCACTGAACTATCATGAGATGGTAACGACTTTCTGTCACTCCCAACCTAGGTCTAATCCAAACTCCTGACCTAGAGGTGTAAAGGTTTTGTAGCTCATTAGTGATTCCCCTGGAGCCATCAAATGCCAAGTCTCTAGTCACATGGTGCCTAAAGTGAAGTATCCTGCACCTTTTAGCATTAGTAGTATTTTAATGCCAAAATAAGAGATGCTAAGCTAAAGTAATTAAAATTTTTTTAAATTAAAATTTCTCAGTGTATGTGAGTCCAAGGTGATCATGTTAATATGATTTAAAATACTTTATTGTAATTACATTTTTATTAAAATCATTTCATGAATTCCTCATGAGGACAATAGTCCAACTCAGTAGGGCAGAAATGGACTTTATTTATTTGGGTATGTAAAATGGTTTTTCCTGAACTAGGACTAGGTCTGAGGGAAATGAGTTGTTCTAAATGCTGGGCTCAAAATAGTTTTGTTTATGTGATCAGGACAACTGAGTGTTCCTTTTCCTGAGGAAATAGTTTAAACATAAAATACTGGATTTAGATGAGAATGAAGAATCTCTGAGCCCAATTTTCCTGGTACTAAATTGGCAATGTTGGTAGTCTAAGAGAACCTGTTTCAGGTAAGTTAGACTGATCAAATTTTCAAGCTATTACAAACTTTGGATTCTGATTATGGTTCAATGCTTTGCTGCTTCAGTGAAGATAATTTCATTAGTATTTTTTTTTCTTTCTCTTAATGTGTAAACTTGAAATAAAATAATAGGTAAGTATACCATGTAACTATAATTTCAGTTTAGTTTTGGGGTCCATCAAACTAAAGCATTATCAATTTCATGATTCCTAACATATCCATTACTTATGGTTCCCTATACCTCTGAAGTAAATATTTTTTATAAAATGATCTTCTTTAAGAGAAGGCAGAACAATTGAACTATTCACTAAATACAATGATATATTTAATGCAAACACTTAATAGAGGCATTAATCATTTTATCTGGAGGTAAGGATCTATAAATGATCCTATTACAATACCCTATTTTAAATATTTGAGATATTTGTTGAAAACTTCTCATCAGAAAAATAAGTTCAATGGCAAAAGATGATTGAATATGATTTCTTTTATTCTTAGCTTACATTTCCTTGAAAATTAGTTCATTTAGGATCTAGTGACTTATATGTTTATAATTATTTAATTTTAATTGAATTAAATGACAGAGAATGTTTGAACAAATTAATGTATTACAAATTTATATTAACAGTCACTGAATAGCTCATGTTGGCATGCAATTGTTGCAGATTCCTATTAACTTCTGAAGACAAATCCTTCTGAAAGTGGCAGACATCTTAACAATGATCTTCAGTTATCGCATCTCCATCACAGCTAGCACTTTGTAAGTTGATATTCTTCTTGCTAAACTGACCAAAGTCAATATATACTCCAATTATAGCTGGATGAACCTGACAGCTGCTGTCTTTTTTCTGAAAGGTGTCTGCCTCATTGAGTAGCCTGGACAGACAGATGCCAGATCTTCATTAATCTGCATTGCTTTTTTATTGTTTAGAGGAAATGGTGTTTGCTGGATCAACTGAAATGTTGTTTACTTTCTTGTAGAGAGTACCCTTTTAAAATTTTGACTTATATTTCTTTTCCTCTAGAATTTTGAAAATTTAGTCAATAACCCCAAAATTTTACTTTGTAGTTTGTTAAATATTTTTCTTGCTGGGACCTAATCCTTAAATCAGTGAATTGTACTTACATCACACATTTTATTTCAAAAATATTTTCAGATATTTTTTACCTTGCAATAATACTTGAAGTTAAATTGAAAAGATGATATTGTTATAATTATTTAACCAGTAAAACAATTAAAATGCTATACTCAGAAATTAATGATTTGCCATTAGTTAACTACCTGGTTATTATTGAAATTTTTCTTGATGATATATTGCTTTAAAAATACCCATACAATTATTTTCAAAATAAAATCTGGGTTCTCTGAGAATAATAGATGATTTATTTTGCACATAGTATAATTCAAGTGTATTTTTGTCTTCTTGAGGTACTATATCATGGCTCAAATGAAAAAAGTCTTCCTAATTGATCCCCTTCTGAGTATTTTAGCACTTATACACACAAATACAAAATCACTTATTTTTCTGTATTCCTGAGGGTTGGTTTTATACATTTGTCTTATTTACATGGCAAGAAATAGACATGATTTTTTTCTTGAAGTCCCATTACATGAAATACAAATCTGAGCAAATAGACTTCCAATACACACATAGAATCATATGCTCATGTGCACACATGTACATACCTGTGCCACTGACATTTTAATCAACTCTGAGCTTTGAGGCTGGGGGTGTAGCTTAGTGGTAAAGCACAGACTTAGCATGCAAGAGAAACTGCATTCAATTTATAGTATGTGCACACATACACATAAATATTGAGATCTTTTAAATATAATTAATGAAATCCAAAATGGAATGCAGAATAATCATTAGTAATCATTTGGAGACAGATGTTTTAGAGAAATTTCACAGAGTGATTCCAACTATCTGAAATTGACTGGTCCAGATTTGTGCTTTCCAATATGGTAGCCACTAGACACATGCATATTTGCTTAAATTTAGATTAATGAAAATTAAATAAATTTAGAAATGACACTAATGACATTTCAGTTGTTCTAGAGTCACTTGTGTACAGTGTCTATATTACATGAAAGTGTTACATTATCTCAAAAATTCTATTAGACAGTACTGGGCTAGATCATGTTTTTATCCATGGGGAAAACATCAATCCGAAAATGGTATATTACTTACACTTTGGAATGCATGGCATGGAACTTAAAACTTTACTCAAACTTACTTAAGCCTCAGGACAGGATAGATCCAGCATTTCAGGTCTATTTCTCTGGAATCCTATTCGTGGTCCACCTTCTAAGTTGGCTTCATGTTCAACACAGCCTCCTTCATGTCAGGGGATAAAAATGGCTGTGATACTTCTCAGTTTCATATCCCCACATCCTGAAATCTAAAGGAAGAGAGAAAAACACTTCTGATCTCTTCTGTTAGGAAACTACATGAAAGGAAGGAAGGAAGGAAGGAAGGAAGGAAGGAAGGAAGGAAGGAAGGAAGGAAGGAAGGGAGGGAGGGAGGGAGGGAGGAAGGAAGGAAAGAAGAGAAAAGAAAGAAAGGAAGAAAAAAAACTACATTCTTTGGGTTCCAAAGAATCCTGTCCCTGCCATTGCATTAACTCGATTTGGGACTTATGTCTGTTCCTGAAAGAAGGACTGTCAGTCTGCTTGACCTAGGCCTATGTATCTAAACAAAAACTGTGGGAAAAGGTTGAGACTGAGTAGAAATAGACCAACCAGAACCTATGTTGTGGAATTAGGCTATGGTCACCATCCCCTGGACAACAGGGCAGAGGGCAGCTACCTGAAAATTTAGAATGTTCTTATAAAACAGGAAGACAAATGATGGATGAAAGCTGAACACATAAACAATAATGTCCACTATAGGAAAATAAAGTTTTTTTGTTTTATTTTAAAACTTTCATATATTTATTAAAACTTCCTTTGAAATGTGACAATTTTGGAGTTAAGTGTTCCCACCCACTTACCCTAAAAACACCAAAACATAAAAATAAACAGCAGAAACCTCTCTATGTTTAAATTATATGAAGTTCTGACATTTGAGTGGGTAGAAAAAAGTGAGGCAAATGACAAGGGTTGTGCTACCACAGAAGATAATTAAAATATAATATAAAAAGATTTTCTAAACTGGGGAGGTTAGAGAAAGGAATCCAAATTAACATACTTAAGAACAGTGCTCTATCCCCAGACAGATCTTAAACAATTTTCCCAACCACAATCTAATTTGTGTCTTCTAGAATTTAAAATATATATGTGAGATTTTTAAACAGGTTTCCAGAGATACTCAGTGGCAGGGCCAAAACTCAAAGCAAATGGAACTCTAAAGTTCATTCCAGATCCTCTCCCAACAGCCAGTATATTTGAGCCAAAACCTATATGCCACTTTTTCTATTAAATCCCTATGTCAGCATATACTGAAGAGAAAGATGTCATGAAGAAGGCACTATGCTAAGTGCTGGTTGATGAGAAAAGATGCACATTTGCAGAGACACATTTAAAGATGATGGATATGATGAGAAAACACATACATCAGTGCATGGAAACTTAGGCTAAGCGCTTCATCAGTAGTTCAGACAAGGAGCTTCACCAGAGTGCAGAGATGGGGAGAAAAGAGGAGAAGCCAGTAACTACCATCAGTCCTAAAATAAACTAACGAAAAGCGAAGAACGTTATGGATCTTGGTGAATGCTGACCATGTTGGAAGTTTTAGGAAGACAGATAGATAGATAGGATCTTAAGTCTTCACTTAGAGAATACTCTGTGCATTATAAAATACTTGCACTTTTATAAATTGTAACAGCTATCATAAGTACATGAAATGATCTACATGTATTATCAATCTTCATTGTAACTGAAGCTCAGACAAGCCATATGATGTTGACCACAGTCAGACAGTGGACAAATAGGGACAGAAGTCAAAGCCAGGTCTGTTGGTGTTGTCACTCTAAAGCCTGTGCCCTTCTTGCTACATTATGATAACTCTCATTCTATTTTACTTTTCAAGTGAATATTTAGAGGTAGAAAAGGTATGAAACTATGTTAAGAGTTGTAGGAGGAAGGATGGGGGCTGTAGCTCAGCAATAGAGTACTTGCCTCTCATGTGTGAGGCACTGGGTTCAATCCTCAGCAACGCATAAAAATAGTAAATAAAGATATTGTGTCCATCTACAAATAGAAAATATTTTTTAAAAAAAGTTACAGGAGGAAGATGGATATTTTGAAAGAACACATTCAATAAAATTCTATGTGTATGAAATGGGAGAAATTTTTTATTTTTACTTCTGTATATCGTGCAATGACAGACTGTACATTCATAGGTGATAAGGATGCCAAGAAAGCCACACTGATCCTCCATGGAAATTCCAGAGTCCTTTCAGGAAAGGGTGGAGGATGCAGGATTTTATGTGTACATTTGCCTGTAGTTACTCTTCCTCTACCTATCTATCTATATGAATGGATAGACTACCCCAAAAGAAGTAGCAGGAGGAATTATATTAGGATTTCAGAGGCATAGTCTTGGGTCTTATAAGAAACAAGAGGAGAATACTCAGAGGAATAAGGGCACAAGTATAACTTAGGTCACCTATGCTAGCCAGTCAGCTCATCAAAGGACAAAGAGCAAGGGTCTGAATATTTGGAGAAAGAGACTTGCTTTGACCCCCAGAACTTTCCTCACTCAGATGGGGTGGTGGTATACATCAGTTTTAGTACTGTGGGTCACATGTTTTCTATATGTATGTCCTGGAGTGACCACATGCCTGTAAATATGAGGAAAACCAAGGGAAGATGCTAACACAAACCTCTTTAGAAAAGAGTTCTGTTGGCTATCCTTATGAAATTGATAGTTCTTGCTTCCAAATCCAAAACAATCCTCACAAAAGAGTTGAAATTAGTCAATAGAAATAACACTGATTCAACCCAACCTCAGCTGTTCAAAGAGTAAAGAAAATCAGCCCCACAAGTAAATACCCTAATGTCAAAATCTGGAAGAATATTATTCTAAGTATTATATCAAACAAATGTTTTGTTTCTATGATTAAAACCATTTAACTCACTGAAAACAAAAAGAAAATACATAAAATGACTATTGCTATTATTTTATTATATGATTAATTGGAATATGTATGTTAAATGGAATACTACTAAATATATATCAACTGCTTTCTTGTGCAACACTATATTGTGATTGCACTTCCATGTTAATAATTATAGCTTTATATCATAATTTACAATAACTGGGAAAAAAGTCTCCCCTCCTTAAATATACTTGGGAACCAGTGGAGTAAACTATCATCACCAAAATGAAAGTCAGGAAAAAGTTCATTTGACACAGACATTAATAAAAATATCATTTGAATATTGAGAAAATATATGGAAAGAAATTGATAACAGGAAGGACAGAGATGAAGTCTCCATTAGAAAAAAGAATATAGTGAAAATGCCTTTGTTCATATTTACAAACTAAACTTTCAAATTTTTATCAGTAACCTCATTAAAATCTTTTAAATGTGATGGCAAACATAAATTCTTTAACCCTTCCAAGGCAATTTGATTTCCAAGATACTTGTATTCAAGAGTATTTGCAAAATCAGTTTTCTTTTAAAATGGGAAGTATACTATGTTAGCATTATGAGATTAAACATAAATACAAAAGTGACACTTTTTTTCTCTCCCCTTGTCTCCTGTGTACCTATTTTCTCTCTGGACAGTTTTCAGTTAATTGCTGCTTACTGATAAATCTCCAATAGCTAAAGGAATTTTAATAAAAATCAAATGTCCATGAAAATCTTTTTGTTTAGATCCTCAATATATTTCTAAGGTTCTTAAAGGTACAGATATCCTATACAGGATACAGATATCCTGCCTTAAAATGGGTAAAAATCAACCTTTAAAGGACAGATATTTTGTAGTATACATACAAGGCCATGACATAATCTTTGTCTACCTTAAGTGTCAGTTTTACTCAAAAGATTTTTGTAGGAACAGCTAAAGCTTTCCTATCCTTTATTATTAGTACAAATTTTGTTTACATTGTCTAAAATCCAATGAAAAATCATATGTCAAATAAAACAAAAAACTTCAAGGGAATGTTGTGCTAATAGCTTATTTGGGACTATCTCCCCAGAATGCTCTGCATCTGGGATCCTTTGGCACAAAGCTTTGAGCAGCAATGTCTCACAATTGGCACAATGTATCTTACACATAATGAAAATTCAATATTAATTATGTTGATTTGACTTGACATGCCATTAGATGTAATTTGTAAATCTTGGAAATTTTACTTTTGACACATTAGACAACACATCAAAAGAAAGAGAAGGATGGGGAAAAAACAGGGAAAAAATAAATTCTGTTAAATGACTTCTTAACACCTCTCACAAGACTATTGGAATTCTCTGTGCTACACTGAGTTCTCCAATGGCTGCATTAGTGCCAATTGATTTCTCAATTGCTTGTAGAATAAAAGTCAAATTCCTTAGCCTGTCATGCAATCCATCCAGAATGTCAACACATCCTGAGCATCCCACTATATTTCCCCATTTTATTACCCTGTTTCAAGTTGAATTGTACAACTCCCAACTCTCCATATACACCCAATATTTTCCTATCTGTCTCTAGTCATTCTGCTGCCTCTAACTTGAATGCCCTTCCCTGTCCCATCATCATCATGTTGCGCATAGTACAAATACCACCTCTTCCAGTGAGCCTTCCTTGATCTTCAACCTGAGAAGTTATGCTCCTTATGGAATAACAAATTTACAGATGCTCTTTTCACTGAATTTATTTTCTGCCTTATATTTACATGCATGTCTCACCTTTCTTACTACATTATAAACCCTTTGAGAAAAGATAAAATAAGTTTGTAAATACCAATGAATAAATATATCCAAACTCTTCAAAAGGCCAGAAATATCATTAATCTTAATCTATCCTTCAAACAGATTTAACTCTGTATGTAAACAGAAACACAAAAAGTGAAAGGACCACTGAGGTAGTCCATGGATCAATACCCATGATTTCCTGTAACAATTATTTCATTGACCAAAGTAGGCAAGAGGGGAGGGAAATGCCCTTTAATAAAATCTGCAAAGATTCTATCTGTTCAAAGCCTGTGCTGGGAACTCACTGCCAAGTTCCTTTTGGATTCTGTCAGCAGGCTTTCAACCATTTTAATTTAAATGAATCATCTGAAAAATCTATGGCATTTAATACACCCACTTCACAAGGATATGAAATTCAGTTTTTCTTTATGTCATTTAGTTGATCATGCCAGATAATGTCAAAAATGTTCTGATTAATAGCTGTTTCAAGTTTCAGAGAAATAACCAAACAAAAGTTGGATAAATTATTTTTACAGAGATGTTTGGTGTAAGTGCAGAGCTAGATTCACTGGTAATAGTTGTAGACTCTTCTTGGGACTACTTAACTATCACAGACTGTAGAACATATTCTGAAGTTTAAGTGAGAACATTATTGCAGCAAAATATATATTTGTGATTCTCCTGCTCATATGCAGGCATAAGAAATGTTTGTGAGGCATCTGAGAAAACAGAAAATTCCAAATAAAAATCACAACCCCACATCTTTTTAAACACAGAGATTGCCAACAGAAAAATCTGATTTAATTCTGTGGAAACTATGAAGAGTAATCAGATGCTGAGAAACCTCCACATCTTATTTTACAAAATGTTGTTTCTTCTGTAATTGATGTGGATATAACATAATGTTAAAAACAAATGGACATTCAAAGCAGATCAAAGACAGGCAGTAGAACAGAGACCCTGCACCTAATAGAAGAAAAGTAGGTCCAAATCTTCACCATGTCAGTTAGGAATTGACTTCCTTAACAAAATTCCTAAAGTGTAAGAGGTAAAATTAAGAATCAGTTAATGGAATGGATTCAAACTAAAAAGCTTCTTCTCAGCAAAGGAAATAATCAATAACATGAAGAAAGAGCCTACAGAATGGGAGAAAATCTTTACAACACACACTTCAGATATAGCACTAATCTCCAGAACATACGAAGAACTCAAAAAATTTAACACCAATAAAATAAAATAACCCAATCAATAAATAGGCAAAGGAACTCTACAGACACTTCACAGAAGAAGAAATACAATCGATCAACAAATATATGAAAAATGTTCAACATCTCTAGCAATTAGAGAATTGCAAATTAACACTACTCTAAGATTTCATCTCACTCCTGTGAGAATGGCAACTATCGAGAACACAAGCAACAATAAATATTAGTGAGAATGTGGAGAAAAAGGTACACTCATACATTGCTGGTGGGGCTGCAAATTGGTGCAACCATAATGAAAAGCGATATGAAGATTCCTCAGAAAACATGGGATGAAACCACCATTGACCCAGCTATCCCCCTCCTCCACCTGTGCTCAAAGGACTTAAAATCAGCATACTACAGAGATACAGCCACATGAATGTTTATAGCAGCTCAATTCACAATAATTAAACTATGGAACCAACATAGGTGTCCTTCAACAGATGAATGGATAAAGAAATTGTGGCATATATACATAATGGAATATTACTCAGTCTTAAAGAAGAATGAAATGATGGCACTTTCAGGTAAATGGATGGAACTGGAGAATATCATGCTAAGCAAAATAAGCCAATCCCAAAAAAATAAAGGCCAAATATTTTCTCTGATACACAGGTGCTAATTCACAGGGAAGAATAGAGTTACTTTGAACGAGGCACAAGGGAGTGATGGGCAGGGAGTAGTGTGGGAGTAGGAAGGAGGTACAATGAATCTGACAGCATTACCCTATGTGCATATGTAACTACATGACCAGTGTCATTCTACGTCACGTACAACAAGAAGAATGAGGAGTTATACTCCATGTATGTATGATGTGTAAAAATGCATTCTACTGCCATCTATAAATAATTAGAACAAATAAAAATTTGGACATGTGATTTATGAACTGGAAAAGTCACAGTGTGAAAATTTTCAATTGTATCTTTTTTTTAACTTTGAGAATTTTTCTTTCTCTATGGGATAAGTGGGAAGACTTCACACTGAAGTCTAAAAAATTGGGGATTAAATACATCAGCGCTCCTCACAACATCATGTGAACTTGGTTTCGTTTGTTTATTATTCCCACAATCCCACAGTGCCGGGGACTCGAATCCGGGCCTCAAGCATGAGAGGCAGGCACTCTATGTGATGGGTTGTATCGCCAGCACACATCATG
This sequence comes from Sciurus carolinensis, assembly GCF_902686445.1. NCBI lineage: Eukaryota > Metazoa > Chordata > Mammalia > Rodentia > Sciuridae > Sciurus > Sciurus carolinensis. Next base: position 47,245,036 of record NC_062226.1, read on the forward strand.
TGAACTTGGACCACTCACTTTACATCAACTTTGATTCTACCTGTCTCCCAGAATTTTAAGGAAGGTCAAGAAATAAATAAGCATGAAGATTTATTTTAGGAATAGAGCACTTGCCTAGCATGCACAAAACCCTGAGCTTGATTCCCAGTGGAAAATGAAAGAGAGAGAGAAATAAAGAAAGAAAGAGAGAGAGAGAAAGAGAAAGGAAGGAAATAGGAAGGAAGGAAGGAAGGAAGGAAGGAAGGAAGGAAGGAAGGAAGGAAGGAAGGAAGGAAGGAGAGGAAAGGAGAAGAGAAGAGAAGAGGAGAGGGAGGGAAGGAAGGAGGGGAGGAGAGGGTAGGGAGAGAGGGAAAGGGAGAGGGAGAAAGGAAAAAAACATGGGAAGAACCTGCTGATATTTGACAAATAGTCGGAATCAATAACACAGGAGTCCTTTTTCATAAAATACAGTCTTTACTTGCATATGAAGTGATAATTCTTAGAACTTCTAAAATAATCCTGGCATTTGGAAAAAAGCGGGAATCCTATCAAACTGGAGAAGTGCTTTTTTTTAGATGGTAACCAAGTACTCTTGACCCGATGATAGGATCCGTGAAAACTCCTTGAAATCTCAAGATTTCGGGTAAATTCTACCCCGGTGGGAAACATACAGACTTTATATGAAATTTAAGAACATTTGTATTCATCCCACCACAGAGAACCCACAAAGTCTGTAAAATATGAAAATGAAATAATTTAATATTTCTAAAATACGTGGTCAGGCAGCAAAATATTCACATTGTGTTTGAAACCAATTTATAAGGAACCAGTTACAAAGTTCAAAAGATGATAAAATACAAGCCACAAGTGTATGCGAGAAATCAAGTCAGCTGTCTAAAAAAAAATAAGTATATGACCATTTTAAACTGAAACTTTAAAGTTCAAATAATTATGTGGGATTGATTTTAGAGTAATAAACCACAGTCTCATATCAGAAGTCAGGAATGAAAAAAGTTGTTTGTTTTTTTTTAATCATGGTTTGTTTTCCAAAATTTCTACTACTTAAATACCCTTTGGAGGACTTACTTGGTAATTTGGTATGAATCCCCATGCCTCAAAATAGCAGTGCTAGTTCCCCTGAATTACGCTGAGTACAAGCACAAATCTAATCTGAAAAGTGTGAGGATACTCCCAGAGCTTTTCCAGATAACCCTGAAGGAAACTGCTTAGTCTGATTGGTTTAGATTTATGCAAAACTGGTCTTTGTTGTATATAGCTCTTTGAATTTCTTATTTTCCTTAATTGGAAATTGCTATCTTCAAGGACCCTTGACTCTACAGTCTTTCCTCCTCCCTCTGATTTCTCAGCTACTTCATCCTTATCTATCATTCATAATATGCAAAGGTACTTCTATTACAAAAGCAAGTAAGTTCACATTTGTAGCCAAAGAAATATATAAAATTCTATTAGCTTACTCTACTTTTCCAATAACATGCTATGGAGAAGTATAATCTTATATCCCTTAGAGCTTCAAATTCCAAATAAGCTGAATTACATTAAAACATACTCAATACCAAAATATACCATTGACAGCTTCAGATATTAACTGAATACTCACCTATGATCAAGGAGGAGATTGCCAAGTTCATTTTTCCTTTACTTTTAAGCCTATTTATCAAAGTAAAATTATATAAAATAAATATCACTCTTCTAAATGCCAATTTGGTGAGTCTTAACAATTGTATATGTGCTGTCTCTGGTATTTGTAGTTCATTTTTTTTCTAAATAACATTCTATTATATGAATATGACAAAAAATATGTATCATGTATCCATTATTTGATGAGCAGTAGGCTTGTTTTCAGTCATTACTTTTCATGAATAAAACTTCCAAGAACATATGAAAGCAGGTCTTTGTGTGGAACTGTTTGTATTTCTTTTGGTTAAATATCTAGAAATATGTTCTCTAGAGAATATGGTAAGTTTTCTTATCTTCATTAAAAACTGCCAAAGCTGTTTTCAAAGTGACTGTATCATCCTGTATTCTTATCAGCAATATATAAGATTTCCTGTTGTACCACAACTTCAGTCTCACTTACTACTGTCAATCTTTTTCATTTTAGTCATTCTAGCAGGACTATGGTGGTATCTAAATATGGTTTAGTTTGCATTTCCCTAATAACTAATGATATTAAGAATCTTTTCAAGTGTATATTTACTTTGGTACATCTTCAGTAAAATATCCATTTAAAAATTGTACTCATATTTTAAGATGGACTGTTTACATTATTATTCTTATAAAAATTCTTTATAAACTCTGTGTTCAAATCCTTTATCATTGTGTGTGTGTGTGTGTGTGTGTGTGTGTGTGTTTCTGGGGATTGAACCCAGGGCCTTGTGCATGTGAGGCAAACACTCAACAACACCCCTTTTATCATTTCTGGATTGTAGTTTTGCTAAATATTGTAGTATAGTTTCTACTCAGTAGTCATTCAAGGACTCCACAGAACAAATTACATAAGAACTCTACCACTCAAGGCTGAAGTCCATAAGAATTGCACCCACCACATGAAAGTCAATTCACATAAAGACTATATCTCTAAATGTTATACATTCAAATCAGTGTACCACTAAAAAGTCAAATTGCATAAGGCTATACTGCCCACATGGCAAATTTCACAAATACCATATTTAATGTCTTAGGGATAAAGTAACTCCTATGTAGCATACTCTGAAATCAATGTGTACATATCAATGATGATCCAATTCTGTCATTCCTAGGTGGTGTTTTATCCTTAAAAATAAGATTGCTTAGTATGCATACTGAAGGCCATTTTTAGAAATATTCAGCCTTACTCCACCAAATTTATACTTCTGAAGATTTAATAAACATTTCTAATTCCAGTTTGTCTTTTCCATGTCCACACTCACTAATTGAACTTCTTGACTATGTTAATTTGCATTTATATATTTCATTGCATATGCCCAGGCATCTGGTTTTTGCTTGTTCACAGTGTCTCCCCCAAATTAAGAATCATCCTCTGTTCTGTCCAAAGTACAGAAGCTAGTACATTGTTCACTATTTAGGTTTATGTGATTCAGGTTTCTTGTATGACACAGATTTCTCACTTAACATGGATAATAAAGGAAATATTTAACCAAATGTAGACAAACATAAGAAAAATCAGCAAACCATGAGGGCTGATGTTATGCATTAAAAATGGGGATAGAAAATGTGCTTGAATCTCAAGAGAGCAACCATACCTATCAGAGCAGCACCCCTATGAAGGTAGGGTAAGAAACTATCAGGAAGAAAAAATACCCATATTTCTGTCCTCCAGCCTTCCATTTTCCATATGGTGATTCGCACTGGAAAATCTCAACAGGACACCAAAGAGCAGTAAATCCCATTCATGTACTTAATGCAAGTCAACCTCCCAGGACACTGAACATGAACATGGGTGGTGAATTTGGGTGGACCCAAGAAACTATTCAATAAGAGCAGATACTCAATAAATAAACTTTAATCACTGAATAGTCACTCCAACAGATCTCTGGGTCTCTATAGAAAATAAACTATAAAATAAAAACTATAAATGTTCCTATGAAAAAGAAAAGAATACTCTTATTAAGTCATATATTCAACAGGCTACTTATGTTTTGAATCACAGCCATTCTATATAGCAGAAACAGAACATGTATTTAAAGTTTTTGTTTCATAACCAATAAAACATTACATTAAAATTTTAAAGTTTGGGGACATAAAGGAAGAATGATGAAAGGAAGTAACTTTGCCTGAAATTTGTTTCCTTATTATTATGGTTTGAATCTGGAATGTCCCCCAAAGACTTGTGCTGAAGGCTTGATCCCCAATGCATCAAAGTCTAGAAGTGGAGCTTGGGGGAAATGATTCCATCATGGGCACTCTGATGTCATTAATGGATTAATCCACTGATGGATTCATAATTTGATGGCATTTTGGAGAGATGGTAAGAAACGTTAGGAGGTGGCACCTACATGGAGGAAGTATGTCACTGGGGCCATGCCCAGAAAGAATATTTCATTTCTCCAGTTCTTTCTGTATGCTCCTACCTCACCCCCACCACCGACCCCACTCTCCTGCCTGGCTACCATGAGCACAGAAGCTTTCTTCCAGTACTCCCTTAAAGTTATGTTTCTGCCTTAGAAAAAAGTTGATCATGAACTGAAACCTCTGAAACTGTGAGCCAAAATAAATCTTCCTTCTTGTTTTTCTCGTTACAGTAATGAAAAACTATCTGACACACTTACCTATCAACATCTGGTAAATAAACTGTGGCTGCCATTCTTGAATCATCTACTACTGTACTATATTCTACATAAATGTTCTTTACAACATTTCTTATTTCATAAAAAAATGTTAACTAATCAGGATCTCTTTGCATTGTTAAGGTGGGCTTAAGAGGAAAGTTTATAGCTATAAGTCTACAGAAAAAATCAGAAAGATCCCAAATAAACAACACAATGATTCATCTTAACATCCTAAAACAAATCAAAACAAAAAACAAACCAAGAACAAATCAATTCCAAAACCAGTAGAAGGAAGGAAATAATTAAAGTTAGAGCTAAAATTAATGAAATATAAAATCAAAAACCAATATCAAGGATTAATAAAATGAAGAGTTGGGTCTTTGAAAAGACAATCAAAATTGATAACCCTTAGTCAAACTATGCAAAAGAAAAAGATAGAAGACTCAAATTAATAAAATTAGAGATGAAAAATGAGATTATCACCAGGTACATCCATCTCAATATCAAAAGGATCATTAGGGACAACCTTGAAAACTTATAAACTAACAAATTGAAAAATCTTAAAGAAATGGACAAATTTCTAGACACATGCAACCTACCAAAATTGAACTAAACAGACCAGTAACAAGCAATTAAAGCAATAATAAAGTCTTCCATAAAGAAAAGCTCAGGACCAGATGGAATTTCATCTGAATTCTATAAGAACTTTAAAGAACCAATGCCAAGAATCCTCAAATTATTCAATGAAATAGAAAGGGAGGAGTGTTATGGTTTAAACACAGGGTGCCCAAAAATCTCCTGCTAATGCATCGATAGTCAGAAGTAAAATGAGTAAATTGTGAGGGCTGTAACATAATTAGTTCACTCCAGTTTAAATGGACTAAATAGACGGTAACAGTAAGCAGGTGGGGCCTGGCTGTGTCGCTTGCCGCTGCTTCCGCTTGCCACCGACCAGCGGGACAAACGACATGTACTCTTCAGAAGTTCATGAAGCAGCTTCCGCTTTATTGGGATAACACCCTCAATATATAAACAGTCTCATGCATAAGCAATTGTAACCAGATATGTCCAACCAATCCTATTAAATGTCAAGCAATCACGAGCTCAAGCATACATGTAAGATATATCTGTCCACACGCTAGGCGGCTGAACTAATTATCATACAGCCAATGGTAAACGCTTCCTGTTTTTCTCAAGGCGCATTCAGCATGCCCTTTGGCTCTCTGCCAGTCGCCATCTTTGGATGCATGTGGCGTAACCCTGGGCCCCGGGTCTTCCCCGTCACATGGCTGCAAGTGGTGAGTCACTGGGGGCATGCCCTGGAAGGATGCATCTTCCCTCTGTCACTTTCCCCTTTTCCCCCCATCGTTTGCCCCACCACCACCACCGTTTCTCTTTACTTTCTTGCTGCCATGAGAGGAGCAACTTAGCTCAACTGGGCCCTTCCCCTCATGATGTGCTACCTCATCATGGTCCCAGAGCAATGGAGTTGTCCATCTACGGACTGAAACCTCTAAAACCATCAGGCCTAAATAAACTTTCCCTGTTCTAAGTTGTTTGTGTTGGGTAGTTTGGTCACAGTGACACAAAACCTGACTGAAACAGAGGTAAGAAGATTTCCAATTTCTTGTTATAAAGCCAGTATCTCCTGATACTAAAACCAGATAAGGACACATCAAGAAAAGAAAACTGCAGATGAATACCCCTGATGGATGTATATGTAAAAAACCTTAATAAGATATTAGTAAATTACTTTCAAAAACACATTAATGCCAAGCATGATGGTACATGCATATAACCCAAGCTACTTAGGAGGCTGAGGCAGGAAGATTGAAAGCTTGAAGCCAGCCTGAGCACCTTAACAAAACCCTGTCTCCAAATAATAAAATAAAGCACCTCGGGTGCTGCTCAGTAGTAAAGTGCCACAGGGTTTAATCCCTAGTACCAGAAACACACACAAACACACACTGAGAAGATTGTACATCATGATTATTCCAGAGATACAAGATGATTTCAGTGCAGGCAAATCAATAAATGTTAATATGCCTCAAAAAGAGAAATAAGGACAAAAATCACATGATCATCTCAAAAAAATACAGAAAGTCAGTGGAAAAAATTGAGCACCCATTAATAGTAAAAACACTGAACAAATTAAAAACAGAAGGAATTTACCCCAACATCTTAAAGATTATATACAATGAACTCAAAGCAAACATCAGACTTAATGGGAAAAACCAAAAGAATTTCATCTAAAATTAGGAACAAGACAAGGATGTCTCACCACTCCTGTTAAATATAGGACTTGACATTTTAGCCAGAGTAATTAGGCAGGAGAAGGAAATAAAAGGGATGCAATAGGAAAGAAATGGTCCAATTATCACTGCTTGCAGGTGAAATGACCCTGTACTTAGAAGACCCAAAAAGCCCCACCAGAAATCTTCTAAACCTTATAAACAAATTTAGCAAAGTAGCAGGATACAAAATCAACATACAAAGATCAATAGTATTTCTATATACCAATAATAAAATCCACTAAAAAAGAAATCATGGAAACGATTCCATTCACAATAGCCCCCCAAAATAGAAATGCATAGAAGTAAATCTAACCAAAGAGGTGAAAGACTCTTATAATGAAAAATATAGAATACTGGAGAAAGAAATTGAAGGCACTAGAGGTTTAAAAGACTTCACATGTCCTTGAGTAAACAGAATTAATATTGTCAAAATGACCATGTTACCAAAAGCAATCTGCAGATTCAATGCAATGCCATCAAAATACCAACAACATTCTTCACAACTATGAAAAACAGTTCTAAATTTCATATGGACAAATAGAAGATCCAGAATAACCAAAGAAATTCTAAGCAAAAAGTTAGGTTGGAAGCATCACAATAACTGACTTCAAATTATACTACAGAGTTATGGTAACAAAAACAGCATGTACTGGCATAAATAGAGATAGATAGACCAATGGAATAGAATAGAAGACACAAAGTCAAACCCACACAAACATAATCATCTCATCCTTGATGAAGGGGTCAAAACATAACTTGGAGAAAAAACATACTTTTTAACAAATGCTTCCAGAAAAAATGGATATCCACATGTAGAAGATTTAAATGACATCCCTAACTCTTACTCTATAAAAGTCAACTCAAAGTGGACCAACGACCTAAGATTTAAACTATAAATTTTGCAACTTATAGGAAATATCATAGAGTCAGTACTCCAATATGTAGGTGCAGGGAACAAATTCCTTAATAGGACTCCTAAAGCTCAGGAAATAAATCCAAGATTTAGGGGGAAGTGCTAGGGAATGATACTGGCCAAGTTATATTGGTATGTTGTGTGTATGTACAAATATGTAACAACAAATTCCACCATTATGTACAACTATAATGCACCAATAAAATAATTTAGAAAAAGTTAAAAACCAAAATTAATAAATTAAATGGCATCAAAGTAACAACTTCTACAAAACAAAAGAAACAAGACTGACAAAAGAGCCCACAAAATGGAAGAAAATCTTTGCCAGCTATTCCTTTAACAGGAAATTAATATCCAAAATATATAAAGAACTCAAAAAACTTAATGCAAAAAAAAAACCTCCAAATAATCCAATCAATAAAAGGGCAAAAGAACCAAAGAGATACTTCTTAAAAGAAGAAATAAAAATGGTCAACACATATAACATGAAAAACATGTTTAACACTTTTAGCAATCAGGGAAATGCAAATCAAAACTACATTTAATTTCATCTCACACCAGCTAGAATGGCAATCATCAAGAATACAAATAATATCCAGATATGGTGGTGCACTCCTATAATTCCAGGACTGGGAAGGCTAAGACTGGAAGATACCAAGTTTGAGACCAGCCTCAACAATTTAGTAAGATATTTGTCTCAAAGTAAATTATAAAAAGAACTGCGGATGTAGCTCAGTAATAGAGCACCCCTAGGGTCAATCACCAGTACCAAAAAAAGAAAAAAGTATAGAATTAATAATAAATGTTGAAGAGGATGTGTAGAAAAAGGAATATGTATACACTGTTGGTAGGGTTATAAATTTTAGTACAACCACTATTAGATATGGGGCAAGATGGCACATGCTTGTAATCCCAGTGGCTTGAGAGGTTGAGACAGGAGGATCTCAAGTTCAAAGAAGCCTCAGAAAGAACGAAGTGCTAAGCAACTCAGTGAGATCCTATCTCCAAATAAAATACAAAATAGGACTGCAGATGTAACTCAGTGATTGAGTGCCCCTGAGTTCAATCCCTGGTTCCCATCCCCCCCAAAAAAGATTAGGTATGGAATCACCATATGACCCAGCTATACAACTCCTCAATATTTATTCAAAATAACTAAAATCAGCATACTATAGTGATATATGCATACCTGTGTTTATAGCAGTACTATTTACAATAGCCAAGTTATGAAACCAGCCTGGATGTCTATCAAAAGATGACTAGATAAAGAAAATATGTCATATATGCACGATGAAGTTTTATTCAGGCACAAAGAATAAATTTATGTCATTTGGAGAAAAATGGAACTTAAGAACATCTTTTTAAGTGAAATAAACTTGTCTCAGAAAGTCAATGGTCCTGTTTTCTCTTACATATGGAAGATAGAAAAAAAATGAAAGAAAAGGGATCTCATAAAAATAAAAAGAAGAATAGCAGAGAATAGAAAAGGGTTCTGGGAAGAGGGAAGGGAAAGGGGAGGTATTAGGGAGTGAAATTGACCGAATTATATTAAGCACAGGTACAAACATCACAATATCACAATGAATCCCACTATCATGCATAACTGTAATAAACTAAATTTTTTTAAAAGAAAGTTTATCAAAAATCACATGGAATCAGGTCTTAGTTGGTCTTGGTTGGTGCAATCTTTTCTATTAGTATAACCTAAAATACTTAATCCTTCTAAGACAAAAACAATTCTCACTGAAAAGAAAGGAAACAAAGAAAAAGGATGTCAGAGAAGGAGGAAGGGCAATGACTACTCCTCAGGACTGGAAAAATATTTAAGTAATGTGTGAAGAATTTCTCATCAGTGCATCTGGACCATTGTAGTCCCTCTACAAGCATTAGCTTTCTTCTCCTTTACATTGTGGGGCAAAATTTCTTTTGTTCCTAAAGGAAGCATTATAGATGTCATTTCTCAAAAAATTCCAGACCCAGAAAGCCAAAGATGTAGATCACTATGGGAACATGGGCCCATACTGTTTGAGTCTGGTACTCTATCTCTATTCCAATTACCTTTTTTTTTTTTTTTTTCCTACACATACTCTGGGCTCACACTCTTTTTCAGACTTGAAAAATAAAAAAAGTACTTTTTTTAATACTTTAATACTTTGTATTAAAAAAGAAACTGTTCAAATTACCTGTAGAAAAATATGCTAGAAAACAATTGATTTGTTAAATAAGTAACTAAATGGAGATGGAAAATAATGTAAGAACACAGGGAAATTAATAACCTATGGAAATAGTCACTAAACCAGGGGAACGAATCACACATGTGTATAGCATGGATTTATCACCAAAGCCCAACAGGAAGTATGGGACTAAACTGTCGATCTAGAAGACACTGCTCTTTGGGAAAAACATTTAGACAGACAAAATTCATATACTTTCTCAAACCACTGATATTCTCTATGTTACTTTCAATAACCTTTGTATTTGACATTTTAAATTTAAGGATTAGTAGCGAAGTCTGCAATTTTACCACAAATATTTGCTTATTAAGTAATCATACAGGATTTCAAATATAATTTAATGAAATGGTTGGACATTTATCAATAGTGAATCCTAAAATCACGACCATATGGAATTTTTTATTATGTTTGAGAAAGATTTAAATGTTTGCATGTACCTTTTGCTTAATTTTTGTTATTCATTATTTGTATAGGTAATCCTGAAAATTATAGTAGTAGTACCCTTTGAATTTTGTCTATTAGTAAAATTTAGCATCTACTACTGGATAGCTAAATAATCTGATATTGGAAAACACCAAAGAAAGTAATATTTTGACATTTGAATGCTATTTGCATCTGATACTAGTTCCAGAGACTTAACATGCAAATATAAGATACCATTTTATGAAACATTTGTGTTTGTCACTATCATGCCATCTTTATTAAATTACTGTGTTACATGAAGTATGAGTCTACTACCCAGCCTACTGCTCAGACTGGAGAAAGAGTAACCTCCACTAGCCCTAATGAGGAAGTGAATCCATGCAGTTGATGGGCATAGTACTAAAGGATAAACCCTTTGTGGTGCTTTAGAACTGAAATATATAAATAAATGATGCCAAAATTCACATCATAAAAAGCAGTACAGAAAATTCCAAAGTAACACACTGAAAGAAGTGGGAGGATGTTAAATTTCTGACAATGAATAAACCATCCCACCTGCTAATTTCCCTAACCGAAATTATAACTAAACTGCTGCTTCAATTTTAAATAATAATAGGTACTATTTATTGAGGAAAAAGCTTTACATACATTGTGTCAGTCAATCTTCAACATAACCCTATGAGGTATATTTTATGGTTCCTAGTTTATAAATGAGAAGATTGAAAGAGATATTAAAAACATGTCTAGAGCTGTACATTTATAAGAAAATAGAAACGAAATCCCTGTTTTCCAGAAAACAAAGCTTGTGCTCTTAGCATTAACTTATAATGTTAATTATTTCAAATGCTTCTTAATACAAATGACTATTCAGGTCAGAAAGGGCCAAATAATTGAACCATGATAATTCTGTATTATTGACAGATTCCAAAGTATTAAAAAGGTAATAGTGATTAGTTTTGAGAAGTAGGTATATTGATGTATCATATATAATTAGGTTTATTATTCTGTACTTAAAATTGTTTTTAAAAGTAAGAGTATAACAAAAACTCCAAATTTTAAATGGATCAACATTCAGTACATCAGAACACTTTGAGAATGACAGAGTAAGGATATCTGAAAATCCACCACACCTAAACAATGAGAAAAAACACTGGCAAAAATTAGAATATCCCCTTCTTACCTACAGGGAATATGCTCCAAGATTCTCTGTGGAAGTGTGAAACACAGCATAAAACCTATGTATACTATGTTTTCCCTATGCATACATACCTATGATAAAATTTAATTTACAAGTTAGGCACAGTAAGGTAGTAACAATAACTAATAATAAAAAAGTATAACCATAACAATATATTGTAATAACAGTTACATGAATGTAGGCTCTCTCTCTCCACACACACCCCCTTATTATACATTCACCTTTTCACCTTGCTTTAAGAAGCACATTATGGTTTCTCTTTGGCACATCTGTTACAATAAGTCACATAATAGCATAACAAATCATTCACATATTTGTTATAATGCTAATGTAAACAAACCTAGGACACTGCAAGCTGAAAAAAGTGTAGCAGTACAATTATGTATATAATGCTTTAGGGTTATTGAATAGAGATTTCCTTAAATGTCTTGTGTCAATAAGCCTTCCAACCTTTAGTGAGGGGTTCTATGTGTATGTTGGGGCATAACTTAAATGTTTCAACTGGCAGTTAATTACTCTGTATTGGCTTCAATTTCTTCCTGTGCAGAAACAAATTTGTATCTACCATACATAAAGAACACAACTCAATAATAAAAAGACAACCCTTCAGCAAGAATCTGAATACACATTTTTTTCAAAGAAAATGTTTAAATGACTAAAAAGCACATAAAAATATACTCAAAATTAGATATCAAATAAAAGTCAAAACCATAACAAGGGACCACTTCACATCCACTAGAGTAGATATGATAAAAAAGATGAATGACAAAGGTTGATAACCCTGTGGAGAAATTAGAAGTTTCATACAAAGTTGGTGGAAACGTAAAATGATACAGTTGCTTTGGAAAACAATTAACACCTTCTCAAAAAATGGAACATAAAATTAGTCTATGAACTAGTAATTTATTTGCCAGGTATATTCCCAAATGAATAGAAAACATAAGTATACCAAAAAAATTATACAGAATATTTATAGCATTTATTATTTTATATAGACCATTTTAATCAAAATGACCTAAATTAGGGCTGGGGATATAGCTCAGTTGGTAGAGTGCTTGTCTCACAAGCACAAGGCCTTGGGTTCTATCCCCAGCACTGCAAAAAAAAAAGACAAAAATTACCTATATTAGTGGAGATATGATATTCTAGGATAAGATGATGATACAGCAAAGATGTCAATTCTCTACAAAATTATCCATTGAATTCAACAGAATTTTAGTCAAATTCTAGCAAGTTTTTTAAAAAAGAAACATAAAAGTTCTTAATTTAAAGATTCTAAAGTTTACATAAAAATATAAAAATCTAAGATTAGTAGAAAATAGTAAAAAGGAGAATGAGGAAGAAGATAAGAAAAAAAGAATATAGGAAATGAAGGAGAAGCATAAAGTGTTATCCCAGCACATATCAGAACTTACATTGAAACCAGAATAACTAATATAAAATGGCATTGCTACTCTGATAGGCAATAATGTAATTGAATAGATTGTCCAGAAACAGATCCATATAAAAATGAAAACTTGTATTTTACATATGTACCACTATAGTCACCTGGAAAGAATTAACTATTCACTAAGTGGCACTGGAAAAATTATTCATATGGAAAAAAATAAGTAAAACAGGATTACACCATTTGTAAAAATTAATTCTTAATAAGGAAATCCTTAAAAGCAAGATGAAAATATAAGGGAATAATTTTATGACCTTTGAGTAGGAAAGGTTTATTGAAATAAAACTTTTAAAAACAAAATTATAAAGTATGAATAAATTAAACAAAAAACAACAAAAGGAAAAACAAAGTGCAAATAAACTGGGAGAGAAATTTACAGGATTTATGAGCAACAAAACTTTAAATGTTGAAAATATATAAGAATAGTACCTTCAATTCTACAAAAATATTATAAATGTCCCAATATGTAATTGGGCAAAAACTATGAAACATATTTCACAGAAAAGAAAAACCAGTGACGGATAAACATAAGAAAATATCTAGTTCATTAATAATTACAAAAATGCAAAGCAAAACATAATAAATCACCATTCTAAATTCACTCAATTGGCATAAAGTAGTAACTCTGTTAATGTTAAACATAGACAAGAATATAAATTAACAGGAATATATTGTTGGACCATTGATATTAAAGATGTTAACTACAAGAAGTTTGGAAAACAATTTAGCATTAATTTGAAATTTGATCTTATGACTACATATTCTTCTCATCTTACACATGGGTCCCAGAAGACAAGTATAAGAATATTCATTTAAACATTGTTTACAACAGCAAAACAAATGATCCTAATGCCCCCTAACAGGAAAATGAATAAATAACTTTTAGTAGTTCACACACACACACACACACACACTCACATAGGTGAATAGATTAAGTAGTACACCTACATACAATAAACAATCTTGAACACAGGGTTGAGTTAAAAAAAAAAAAAAGTATTTCACAGAAGACTATTGTGATAGTTGATAATTTTGTGTGTCTACTTGAATGTACTAAGGGTGCCCAGGAGCTTACAAAGTGTCATGTCTGGGTCAGCCCACAAGGGTATTTCCAAGCAAGGTTAGAATTTCAAACAGTAGACTGACTAAAGAAGATGGATCAATGTCCATGTGCATCATTCAATCCATTGAGGGTTCAAATTGAATAAAAAAGGGAAGAAAGGGTGAAAATCTCTCAGCCTCAATCTATCTCTCCCCATTCCTTTCTCCTTCCCCCCTCTATTTCTCCCTCTCTCCTCTGCTCTCCTCTCGCTGTCCCACCCTCCCTTTTTCCCTCTCTCTCTTTTCTTTACCTGGACGTACATCTTCTCCTGCTTTTGGACACTAGACTTCCTGGCTCTTGGACCATCATTCTCAAGGATGGTCACAGCTGAAACACACCCACATGCACCACATCTCCCACTCTCCCTTCTTCAGCCTTAGACTCAGGCTAGGAGCTACACCATTGACTTCCGTGATCCTCAGGTCTCATTTTCAGACTGAATTACCACCAACTTTTCCAGAGACAGCTTTCAAACAGCATGCCATGAAAATTTTCAACCTCTAGCCTCATAAACCAACTTCCATAATAAATCTGATATATATATATATATATATATATATATATATATATATATCTCAAAATATCCTATTAGTTGTTTCTCTGAAGAATCCTAATACAACTACTTATAGCAGTTTAAAATGCTCACACAAAAGTATTATTTCCATTAGAAATAGAAAGACAAATGTGATAAGAATTTTTAAGGGAATGATAAACTCTAAATTGAGGATAGTGGTTAATTTAGGGTAGGCGGGGATACAAGAGTTAGATGTTGTCAAGTGTCGGTAATGTTCTACTTCATAAGATCAACTGGCCGTCTATAGATATTCATTTTTATGCTTTGAAACTAACATTAGGTCAAATATTTCAACATTTAAGTTAGAAAATGATAACAATGATTTATTTTCAAATTTGCAATTATGATAGAAGAATTTAGAAAATCAGAATTCAAGAGATGAAGTAGTTGAAAAAAATTAACAGAAATAAAGCTTTTGAATGACTTTTGTTTAATACATCTACAGAGCAGCATAGCATTTTATACTCAATAAACAGATAATCTGCATTACTTGCAAATAAAAATGGAATATTTACATATGCTAGAGTATCAATCATGGTCCAACCAGGATCTCAAAGGAAATATTGATAAAATCTAAAAAATTAAAAACTTAGACTGTATTTCCTAATCACAATTAGTAACACTACATATTAAAAACAAAATGCTCCAACTTACTTCTTATCTGGAAAGGAAAATTAAAGCATCAGCATACGTCTTTTCCATTACTACTATAACAAATTATTACAATTTAGTGACTTAAAAATATGAATTTATTACCTTGAAGTTCTTTAGATCAAAAGTCTGTAATAGGGCCAGGTACACTGGCACATGCATGTAACTTGAAAGGTCAAGGCAGGAGGTTTTCAAATTTGAGACCAGCCTCAGCAATTGGACCTGTCTCAAAATAAAATATGAAAAACACTGGGGGTGTACCTCAGTGGTAAAGTACCCTGGGTTCAATCCCCAGAAAAAGGAAGAAGGAGAAGGAAGGAGTAGGAAGAGGAGGAGGAAGAAGTCATCGTCTGACACAAGTTTTAATGGACTAGAATCAAGGAATTACCAAAGGAAAAGATGCCACAGATGTATACTTCACACCCCCAATCCTCCCAACATATTACAGAAAGTCATACCACGTGACTGCACTACTGGCTAAGAATATATATAGGTTGTTCCAGTGAAAGGACATTGTGCTTCACCCTACCATCATATCACATTCTCATCTCTCCTTAAAATTCAACCATGAGGGGGGGTTTCAAGATGGCGGACTAGAGGGTGGCTGCATTTCATGTTGCTCCAGGACTCAGGATTCAAAAGAGGAGATATTGAGAGACTTGGGACCAACTCAAAGCCGCCGGGTGAGTCTCTCCCGTTGGGGAGGCATCCCGGATGGGGCGGTAATCCCAGAATGCAGGGAACTTTGTGAAGTAGAGTTGCCCAGTGAGACACCCCTCCCCCCACTGGAGCAGTGAACACGTACAACTGGGAGCTTTGCAGAGGAAGCCGCTCAGCACAGCGCTTAGTTTCAGAGCAACCCGCCGGGCTTCAGCGGCTGCCCAGAGGAGGGGCCGCATAGGCAGGCGATTAGGTGCAGAGCATGGTCCCAGGACCTAGGTGGCTTCTCGGTGGAAGAGCTGCAGACACAAGCTGAGGGGCAGAGCAAAGGTTCCAGGACTGTGGGCAGTTTCTCTGAGGAGGGGCAGCCTAATGAAATTCGTCTGCAAAGGGTGAGGCTCCCAGGGCCAGGAGGTAGGTCCGGGCCCCTGGGAACATTGCAGAGGAAGACTGCCCAGCTCAGGTGGCAAGATACCCCTCCCCCCGCTGGAGCAGTGAACACAGACAACTGCGAGCTTTGTATTGGAGGCCGCTCAGCACAACGCTTGGTTTCGGAGCAACCCGCCAGGGCTCCGGCAGCTGCCCAGAGGAAGAGCTGGGCGGCGAGCTTTTGGATTCAGAGCAACCTCCTGAACAACGGTGTGGGGGGCTGCCCTGAGTAGGAGAAGGTGTGCAGTGAGTTGCTTGGTCTCCAAGCGACCACACATAACACCGGGTGGCTGCCTGGAGGAAGAGGCGTGCGGCAGGTCGTGGGGCTCGGAGCATCTGTACGAGGCTCCAGGTGATTGCTCAGAGGAGGGGCCGCATAGCCAGGCGAT
The DNA here is from genome assembly GCF_902686445.1 of Sciurus carolinensis. Classification (NCBI taxonomy): domain Eukaryota; kingdom Metazoa; phylum Chordata; class Mammalia; order Rodentia; family Sciuridae; genus Sciurus; species Sciurus carolinensis. The sequence goes on from NC_062226.1 coordinate 47,261,618, forward strand.
TAGGTGCAAAGCATGGTCTGGGGACCTAGGCGGCTTCTTGGTGGAAGAGCTGCACAAACACAAGCTGAGGGGCAGAGTGAAGGTTCCAGGACTGCAGGCAGCTTCTCTGAGGAGGGGCAGCCTAAGGAGACTCATCTGTGAAAGGCAAGGCTCCCAGGCCCAGGAGGTAGGTCTGGGTCCCTGGGAATATTGCCTGGGAAGGCTGCCCTGCCCAGGCGGTAGTTGTGGATTGAGGGGAACATTCAGGAGAGGAACTGACCAGTGAGACCTCCCCATCGGGTGAGTTTTCCCTGCCAGAAGGTTTTCCCACAAGGACGGTAAAACCAGAGACACAGGCACAAACAGGCCTTGCCTCAGCCCACAGCCTAGTTCCCCTTTGGTTGACCATTGGTCAACAAGTGGAGGCACCTCTGCCCACTAGCAGGGAATATACGCCACCTGAAGGCCACCACCCCTAGAGAGGCAACTTCCTTGGGGAGTACCGCATTATCAACTTCCTCCAAGACTGCAGGCTACTGAAGGATAAGAGGGGATATACTAGCAGTCTTCAGGGACATTAAGTCAATAGTGGAAATCTGCAACATCACAGCAGTCCACTGATACCTCAATATGAGAAAACAAGGGAAGAAAATGCCTCAAACAAATCTAGATGTTACATCAATAAAATCCAATGACAGCATGGCAGAAGAAATGGCAGAAAGGGAGTTCAGAATGTACATAATTAAAATGATCAGGGAAGCAAACGATGAAATGAAAGAGCAAATGCAGGCATTGAATGATTGCACCAATCGACAGTTAAAAGACCAAATACAGGAAGCAAAAGATCATTTCAATGAAGAGTTAGAGATATTGAAAAAAAACCAAACAGAAATCCTTGAAATGAAGGAAACAATAAACCAAATTAAGAACTCCATAGAAAGCACAACCAATAGGATAGAACACCTGGAAGACAGAACCTCAGATATTGAAGACAAAATATTTAACCTTGAAAACAAAGTCAAACAAACAGAGAAGATGGTGAGAAATCATGAACAGAAACTCCAAGAACTATGGGATATCATGAAAAGGCCAAATTTGAGAATTATTGGGATTGAGGAAGGCTTAGAGAAACAAACCAAAGGAATGAACAATCTATTCAATGAAATAATTTCAGAAAATTACCCAAATCTGAAGAATGAAATGGAAAATCAAGTTCAAGAGGCTTATAGGACTCCAAATACACAAAATTACAACAGACCCACACCAAGGCACATTATAATGAAAATACCTAACATACAAAATAAAGACAGAATTTTAAAGGCTGTGAGAGAAAAGAACCAAATTACATTCAGGGGGAAACCAATATGGATATCAGCAGATTTTTCAATCCAGACCTTAAAAGCTAGAAGGGCCCGGAACAACATTTTTCAAGCTCTGAAAGAAAATGGATGCCAACCAAGAATCTTATACCCAGCAAAACTTACCTTCAAATTTGACGCTGAAATAAAATCCTTCCACAATAAACAAAAGCTAAAAGAATTTACAAAAAGAAAGCCGGAATTACAGAACATCCTCAGCAAAATATTCCATGAGGAACAGATGAAAAACAAAGAAGCAAATCAGCAAAGGGAGGAGCTATCCTAAAGGAACTCTCAAATAAAGAGGAACCAAGTCGTGTCAAAAATAAATAAATAAATAAATAAATAAAATGAGTCAAATGACCGAGAATACAAATCATATCTCAATAATAACCCTGAATATTAATGGCCTGAATTCATCAATCAAAAGACATAGACTGGCAGATTGGATCAAAAAGAAAGATCCAACAATATGTTGCCTACAAGAGACTCATCTCATAGAAAGAGATACCAGTAGACTAAAGATGAAAGGATGGGAAAAAACATATCATGCACATGAACTCAGCAAAAAAGCTGGGGTATCCATCCTCATTTCAGATAATGTGGACTTCAAGTCAAAGTTAGTCAGAAGGGATAAAGAAGGACATTTCATACTGCTTAAGGGAACCATAAATCAGCAAGACATAACAAACATAAATATCTATGCCCCAAACAGTGGCTCATCCATATATGTCAAACAAATCCTTCTCAATCTCAGAAACCAAATAGACCATAACACAATAATACTAGGTGATCTTAACACGCCTCTCTCACCAGTGGGCAGATCTTCCAAACAAAAATTGAACAAAGAAACCATAGATCTCAATAACACAATCAATAATTTAGACTTAACAGACATTAATAGAATATACCATACAACAAAGAGTGAATACACTTTCGTCTCAGCAGCACATGGATCCTTCTCTAAAACAGACCACATATTATGCCACAAAGCTAATGTCAGCAAATACAAGAAGATAGAGACACTACCTTGTATTCTATCAGATCATAATGGATTGAAGTTAGAAATAAATGAAAGAGTAAAAAACAAATTACTCTAACACCTGGAGTTAAACAATATGCTATTATATGATGAATGGATAACAGAAGACATTAGGAAGGAAATTAAAAAATTCTTAGAGGTAAATAAGAACAAAGAAACATCATATCAAAATTTCTGGGACACTATGAAAGCAGTACTTAGAGGAAACTATATTTCATGGAGCGCATTCAATAAAAGAAGTAAAACTCAACAAATAAACGACCTAACACTACAGCTCAAAGCCCTAGAAAAAGAAGAACAAACCAACACCAAAAGTAGCAGAAGACAGGAAATAGTTAAACTGAGAGCTGAAATCAACGAAATTGAAACAAAAGAAACAATACAAAAAATTGACAAAATAAATAGTTGGTTCTTCAAAAAAATAAACAAAATTGGTAAAGCCTTGGCCACACTAACAAAGAGAAGACGAGAGAAAACCCAAATCACCAAAATTCGGAATGAACAAGGAAATATCACAACAGCCACGATTGAAATACAAAACATAATTAGAAGCTATTTTGAAAATCTATACTCCAACAAAATAGAATATTTCCAAGATATCAAGAAGTTTCTAGAGACATATGAATTGCCTAAACTGAACGAGGAGGACATACACAATTTAAATAGACCAATTTCAAGTAATGAAATAGAAGAAGTCATCAAAAGCCTACCAACAAAGAAAAGTTCAGGACCAGATGGGTTCTCAGCCGAGTTCTACAAAACCTTTAAAGAAGAGCTCATTCCAATACTTCTCAAAGTATTCCATGAAATAGAAGAGGAGGGAACCCTCCCAAACTCATTCTATGAAGCCATTATTACCCTGATACCTAAACTAGACAGAGACACATCAAGGAAAGAAAATTTTAGACCAATATCCTTAATGAACATTGACGCCAAAATTCTCAACAAAATTTTAGCAATCGCATACAAAAATATATTAAAAAGATAGTGCACCATGATCAAGTGGGTTTCATCCCAGGGATGCAAGGTTGGTTCAACATCAGGAAATCAATAAATGTAATTCACCATATCAACAGACTTAAAGTCAAGAATCACATGATTATTTCAATAGATGCAGAAAAAGCATTTGATAAAATACAGCACCCCTTCATGCTCAAAACACTAGAAAAAATAGGGATAGTGGGAGCATTCCTTAACATTGTAAAGGCCATCTATGCTAAGCCCATGGCTAATACCATTCTAAACGGTGAAAAACTGAAAGCATTCCCCCTAAAATCTGGAACAAGGCAGGAATGCCCTCTTTCACCACTCCTATTCAATATCGTCCTTGAAACTCTAGCCAGAGCAATTAGACAGACCAAAGAAATTAAAGGGATACGAATAGGAAAAGAAGAACTCAAACTATCCCTATTTGCTGATGATATGATTATATACTTAGAGGAACCAGGAAATTCCACCAGAAAACTTTTAGAACTCATAAGTGAATTCAGTAAAGTAGCAGGATATAAGATCAATGCTCATAAATCTAATGCATTTTTATACATAAGTGATGAATCTTCAGAAAGAGAAGTTAGGAAAACTACCCCATTCACAACAGCTTTGAAAAAAATAAAATACTTGGGAATCAATCTCACAAAAGAGGTGAAAGACCTCTACAATGAGAACTACAGAACACTAAAGAAAGAAATTAAAGGAAATCTTAGAAGATGGAAAGATCTCCCATGTTCTTGGATAGGCAGAATTAATAGTGTCAAAATGGCCATACTACCTAAAGTGCTATACAGATTCAATGCAATTCCAATTAAAATCCCAATGACGTACCTTACAGAAATAGAGCAAGCAATTATGAAATTCATCTGGAAGAATAAGAAACCCAGAATAGCTAAAGCAATCCTTCGCAGGAAAAATGAAGCTGGGTGTATTGCAATACCTGAACCTCAACTATACTACAAAGCAATAGTAACAAAAACAGCATGGTATTGGTACCAAAATAGAAAGGTAGATCGATGGTACAGAATAGAGGACACGGACACAAACCCAAATAAACACAATTTTCTCATACTAGACAAAGGTGCCAAAAATATGCAATGGAGAAAAGATAGCCTCTTCAACAAATGGTGCTGGGAAAATTGGAAATCCATATGCAACAGAATGAAATTAAACCCATATCTCTCACCGTGCATGAAACTAAACTCAAAATGGATTAAGGATCTCAGAATCAGACCAGAGACCCTGCATCTTATAGAAGAAAAAGTAGGTCCAGATCTTCAACATGTTGGCTTAGGACCAGACTTCCTTAACAGGACTCCCATAGCACAAGAAATAAAAGCAAGAATCAATAACTGGGATAGATTCAAACTAAAAAGCTTTCTCTCAGCAAAGGAAACTATCAGCAATGCGAAGAAAAAGCCTACAGAGTGGGAGAAAATCTTCGCCACTCATAATTCAAATAGACCGCTAATTTTCAGAATATATAAAGAACTCAAAAAACTCAACACCAGGAATATAAATAACCCAATCAACAAATGGGCCAAGGAAATGAACAGACACTTCACAGAAGAAGACCTACAAACAATCAACAAACATATGGAAAAATGTTGAACATCTCTAGTAATAAGAGAAATGCAAATCAAAACCACCCTAAGATTCCATCTCACCCCAATTAGAATGGCGATTATCAAGAATACAAGCAACAACAGGTGTTGGTGAGGATGTGGGGAGAAAGGTACACTCATACATTGCTGGTGGGGCTGCAAATTAGTGCAGCCACTCTGGAAAGCAGTATGGAGACTCCTTAGAAAACTTGGAGTGGAACCACCATTTGACCCAGCTATCCCATTCCTTGGCCTATACCCAAAGGACTTAAAATCAGCATATTACAGAGATACAGCCACATCAATGTTCATAGCTGCTCAATTCACAATAGACAGAGTGTGGAACCAACCTAGATGCCCTTCAATTGATGAATGGATATTAGAAACTGTGGTATATATATATATACAATGGAATATTACTGAGCCATAAAGAATGATAAAATTATGGCATTTGCAGGCAAATGGATGAAATTGGAGGATATCATGCTAAGTGAGATAAGCCAATCTCAAAAAACCAAAGGAAGAATGATCTCGCTGATAAGTGGATGATGACACATAATGGGGCGTGGGAGGGGTTAGTTTTAGGGTTAGAGTTAGGGTTAGGGAGGGGGGCAAGAATGGAGGAAGGAAGGACTGTATAGAGGGAAAAGAGGGGTGGGAGGGGTGGGGGGAAGGGAAAAAAGTAACAGAATGAATCAACCTTCATTACCCTATGTAAATTTTTGATTACACAAATGGTATGCCTTTACTCCATATACAAACAGAAACAACATGTATCCCCTTTGTTTACAATAAAAAAAAAAAATTCAACCATGAGAGTCAAATTTATAAGTGGCAGTTACGTTGCATAGCATCAGTTTTTCTGGATTAAGAGTAAAAGCCATTTATAGCAATTACCTGGGTATGTCAGTATCTTCTTGACCTTGATTCATTGAGGAGATAAAATGCTTCTATCTCTCTTGCAAAGCTGAGGAGGGAGGGGTAGAGACAGAACTGAGCGAGTTCTCCCCTACTGAAGCAGGAAAGGCATCCTTGTCCAGCAAGTCACATGCCTAAGCAAGTCAGCCTGAACCTACAGGAGAGGTTTCTCTTGGAAGGCACTAAGTATCTGTTCTTTTTTCCCACTGAACCCCTTTTCTTCATAGACACTTTGCAGTAATAAGCAGAAGTGTCAGTTTCTATTTTTGATATTTTGCTTTTTGGTCACAAAAATTTAGTTCCTACATATTTTTTTCAAATTTTTATAAACTTGGGGAGAAATTCTGTAGTTTATTGGGGAGACTCTACGAAGAATGTACAGCAATCCTCATATTTAACAATAAAAGATAAAGAGCATTCCCCAAAGACCATGAGGAAGCCCTGGGGAATTAAATCTATCAAAATATGCCCTGGATATGTACAGATATACCACAATGATTCCTACATATTTACACAATATTTTTTATTGTTAAATATGTATGTAATTTTAATGTACTAATTTTTACTTTGAAAATGAATATAGTCAGGAAATAACTGCATATATATGGATAATTAATATAAAATAAAGTAACATTTCAATTCACTGGCAATAGCAATTTAGTATATAACTATACTAGAAGGGGGATCAGGAGAGTATAGTAAGTAGATTTAGCGAGGGAAGAGTGAGAAAAAGGGAAAGCACAAGAAAGTGAAATGGATCAAAGTATGTTAATGCATGTGTGAATATGACATAATGGATCCCAATATTACATATAATTACAAATTCACTAATAAAAAAGAAAGAAAGAACAAAAATAAATTTTTAAAAAATGACATTCTCAGAGAGTGAGGAAGATGGAGGAATAGAGAGGTCATTTCTCTGGTTGCTAAGTGGCTTAAAACAAGAAAAGCAGACAGGCAGCTTTTCAGCAAGGTGGGTGAACAAACAAAAATTAGCAGGGACTTTACTGGAATTTAATACTGGACATTCAAAACAGGTAGGGAACTCAGGATATCGAATATAATAAGAAAAAAATTCCCAGTGCCACAACAGCAGCAGCCGCTGGAGGCCCAAGCCAGAATGGACCCTCTGCCAATGCAGTAAAGTGACAAGGGAATTAAAGGAATCCACATTTTCAAAAGGACTGAGGCATGTCTGGGTATGGAAAGTTCACATATCGAAGGCACTGCCCAACTAAACTATAAAGTACACTGCACAATATCCTTGTATGGGAAAGAAACCACATTTCTCCTGGTGATGTGCAGCCATGAGTAGGGGGTTAACAGCTGAGGGAGCCAATTTCTGGCAGACTCCAAGTCTGGCCAGAAAAACAAGCCAGGCAAACCCACACTGTGTGACAGAGAGTGTACCTAAGTGACCAGAAGAAAATCAAGCAGGGAAAGAGGTTTATACAGGGGTATACTGGTCATGGAAACCCACCCAATTAGCCCTTCTTCTTCCAATCCAAATTCTTGAAGGACCAACAGGAGAGAAGGGCCTGATCAGCAATTCAAAAGAGTGAGGGCAGGAGAGATTGAGTTTGGAGACTGAATTAGAGACCAGGAATTGTGGGGTCTGTAGGTGACATAGTGAACTAAGAATTGGCTCCTACACATGAGTAGAACCCAAAGGAGATTCCTGAGGTACAGTCTTCCACTGTGGACCTGCAATGGCTGGTCCCTGGAGCTGTGCTGACTTAAAATCTCCAGACCAACTGGCATTCAAAGAAGAGCCTGGAGCCCATCTAAGCCTAAACCCTGACTCCAGGAGTTCCACCTTCAGGATTAACCCTCTCATCCCAGCTACCCCACCAAGGTGGAGCAAGCATCACACACCAGACCTAACATTGCAGAGAAGGGAAGCTTAAAATCTTTTGATGACCAATGGAAACAATTCTACAACTTTTCATCAAGATTATTTTCTTTTTTCTCTCACATTTCTACCATTTTTGAAACCAATTATAGTCTTCATACATGTTTATTGAGGATTAAGATGTCTGCTTGGTATGTTTCAGTTTTGTTTTGGATTATTTTATTTTTGTTTTTTTCTATCTATTTTTAATTTTTCAAATTTTTACTTACTATATATTTTTCTCTCCCTTATCTGTTTCCCTTCAGTCTCTTTCTTTTCTTCTGCTAACAGTCAACTGCTATTGTTCCCTCTTTCACTCTTCCTTCTTTTACTTCTATCTTCTCTCCTTCTTTCTCATAATCCCATATCCTACACCATTTCTGTTCTTTCCTTATCCATCATTTGAAATTTTAAACCCTTTTGCAAACTTACTGTTTTTATTGTAAGCAATAACTGAACATACCATTTCTGTTTTTGCAAAAATGGTAGATGTCTTAGCAGGAGCTATTTGGTTTAAGACTGTATATTGTTTTCATTAGTTGCTGTTCTTATTTGTCTCCCCCTTAACAGCAAGGGACACTATGTGTGCAGTGTAGAAACTGTGCTCCTTCAGATCCATACAACTAGATGGGTAGAATAAAAAAACAACATGAAAAAAGAAGGAAAAAAAGTGCACCAAACAGACCAAGATGCTCCAAAACCAGAATCCATTAACACTACAGTGGAAGAAATGTCAGAGAAGGAGTTTGAATGTACATAATTAAACTGACCCATGAGGTGAAGAATGATGTAAGGAGTGAAAGCAAAGAGAAAACAGGAAGTGAAAGATCACTTCAATAAAGAAATAGAGATTCTGGGGGGAAAATCAAGCAGAAACCCTCAAAATGAAGGAATCAATTAACCAAATTAAAAATTCAATAGAAAGCATCACCAACACACTAGATCACTTAGAAGACAGAGTTTCAGGTAATGAAACAAAAAATATAATCTTGAAAATAAAGTTGATCATGAAGAAAAGATGTTAAGAGACCATGGATAGCAGAAGAAATCAGGAATGAAATGAAAAAAATACTTAGAGGCAAATGAGAATAGTGACAACATATATCAAAATCTCTGGGACACTATGAAGGCACTGCTAAGAGGAGAGTCCATTGCATTGAGCTCATTCATTAAAAGAATAGAAAATCACCAAATAAACAAGCTAATATTACATCTCAAAACCTTATGAAAAGAAGAATAAAGCAATACCAAATTCAGTAGAGACAGGAAATAATTAAAATTAGAGCAGAAATCAATGCTATTGAGGCAAAAGAAACAATTTTTAAAATCAACACAACAAAAAGTTGGTTCTTCAAAAAGAAAAAAAAAGATAAACTCTTAGCCATGCTAATAAAGAGAGAGAAAAAACTCAAATTACTAAAATTCAAGATGAAAAAGGAAATATAATGACCAACACTAATGAAATACAGATGATATCAGAAACTCTTTTTAAGATTTGGACTCCAATAAAATAGAAAATCCCGAAGACATTGACAGGTTTCTAGAGACATATGACCTACCCAAACTGAATCAGGAGGACATAAACCATTTAAACAGATCAATTTCAAGCAATGAAATAGAAGACTCTATCAAAATCTACCAACTAAGAAAACCCAGGACCAGACAGATTCTCAGCCAGTTTTGATAGACCTTCAAAGAAGAATTAACAGCTATACTCCTCAAATTACCCCATGAAATAGAAAAGGAGGGAACCCTTCCAAACTCATTCTACAAAGCTAGTATCACCCTGAGACCAAAACCAAACGAAGATATAGTAAGGAAAAAAATACTTCAGACCAATATCCCTGATCAACATAGATGCAAAAATTCTTAATAAAATTCTGGTAAATTGCATACAAAACCATATTTGAAAGATTGTGTACTACAATCAAGTGGGGTTCCTCCCAGGGATTCACGGTTGGTTCAACATACAGAAATCAATAAGCATAATTCATCACATCAATAGACTTAAAGACAAGAATCATGATTTTCTTAATAGATGTAGAAAAAGTACTTGATAAAATAGAGCACCCCTTCATGTTCAAAACACTAGAAAAACTAGGGATAACAGGAACATACCTCAACATTGTAAAAGCTATATATGATAAACCCAAGGTCAACATCATTTTAAATGGAGAAAAATTGAAAGCATTCCCTCTAAGAACTGAACAAGACAAGGATGCCCTCTTTCACCACTTTTTTTCAACATCATCCTTGAAACTCTAGCAGAACAATTAGAAGAAAGAAATTACAGGAATTGTAAAAGAAGAACTCAAACTATCACTATTTGCTGACAACATGATTTTACATTTAGAAGACCCAAAAACTCCACCAGAAAACTTCTAGAACTCATAACTCAATTCAGCAAAGTAGCCAGGATATAAAATTAACACCCATAAAACAAATGGGTTGTTTTAAACATCCATTGAAAGAGATGAATGATGAATCCATTGAAAGAGAAATTAGGAAAATTACCCCATTCACAATAGCCTCAAAAAAAAAAAATTGAGGATTTGATCTAATGAAAGCAGTGAAAGACATCTACAATGAAAACTACAGAAAACTATAGAAGTAAATTGAAGGAGATGTTAGAAGATGAAAAGATCCCCCATGTTCTTGGATAGGCAAAATTAATATTGTCAAAATGGTCATACTATCAAAAATGTTATAAAGATTTCATGCAATTCTTCTTGAAATCCCAATGATATTCTTCAGAGAAATAAAAAAGCAGTTATTTGGACTGGGGCTGTGGCTCAGTGGTGGAGTGCTTGCCTGGCATGCGTGAGGCACTGGGTTCAAGCCTCAGCACCACATAAAAAGCAAATGAATAAAATAAAGGCATTTTGTCCATCTAAAAAAAATAAAAAAATAAAAAATAAAAATAAAAAAAGCAGTTATGAAATTCATTGGGAAAAATAAGAGACCCAGAATAGCCAAAGCAATCCTTAGCAAGAAGAGTGAAGCAGGAGGCATCACAATAGCAGACCTTAAATCATACTACAGAACTATAGTAACAAACAGCAAAATATTGGCACCAAAACAGACAGGTAAACAACGGCACAGAATAGAAGACACAGAGACAAACCCACATAAATACAGTTATCTCATACTAGACAAAGGCACTGTAAACATACATTGGAGAAAAGACAGCCTCTTCAACAAATGGTGCTGGGAAAACTGGAAATCCATATATAGCAAAATGAAATTAAAACTCCCTCTCTCACCCTGCACAAAAGTCAACTCAGAGTGGATCAAGGACTTAGGCATTAGACCAGAGATCCTGCACCTAACAGAAGAAAAAGTAGTCCCAAATCTACATTGCTTTAGGAACCAACATTGTTAACAAGACTCCTAAAGCACAAGAAGTAAAAATCAAGAATTAATGTGATAGAATCAAACTAAAAGGCTTCTTCACAGAAAAGAAAACAATCAACAATGTGAAGACAGAACCTTCCAGAATGGGACAAAATCTTTGCCATCTGCAGCTCAAATTGACCACTAATCTCCAGGATATATAAAGAACTCAAAAAACTTAACACTTAAAAAAAAAACCCAGTTAATAAATGGGCAAAGAAACAGAAAAGATACTTCACAGAAGAAGAAATATAAATGGTCAACAAATATATGAAAAAATGTTCAACTTCTCTAGCAGTTAGAGAAATGCAAAATAAAATTACACTGAGATTTTACCTCATTCCAGTCAGAACAGCAATTATCAAGAATACAGATAACATAGCAGCTCAGTTCACAATAGCTAGATTGTGGAACCAACCTAGATGACCTTCAACAGATGAATGGATAAAGAAACTGTGGTATATATACACAATGGAATACTATTCAGCCATAAAGAAGAGTAATATTATGGCATTTTCAAATAAATGGATGGATTTGGAGAATATCATGCTAAGTGAAATAAACCAAGCCCAAAAAACCAAAGGCCGAATGTTTTCCCTGTGGAGGATGGAGGATGATATATAATGGGGGTGGGGGTGGGGAATGAGAGAATAATAGGGGAACTTTAGAATATGTAGAAGAAAGTGGGAGGGAGGGGGGTATGAAAAAAGGTGGAATGAGACAGACATCATCACCCTATGTACATGTATGATTACACGAATGGTATGAATCTACATTGTGTACAACCATAGAAACGAAATTATGTACCCAATTTGTGCACAATGAATCAAAATGCAGTCTGCAAAAAATTAAAAACTAAATAAAAATAATAACAAAAAAAGGAAGATGCATGCCAAAAAAAAAAAAAGAGAGAGACTGTAACAAAGATCTTAAGGGAATCTGTAAAATGGGCATAATAGCTCCAAATCTATTTCACTGGTACATACCAAAATAGACATGTAAGACAAATGTATGCAAGACTTTGTTCTTATTGATTAACACTGAAAGGCCCTGTCCACTTCTTAGTTACTTAGTGACCCTAGGTCACAAATAGATAATAATTTAATAATTATTAAATTATTAAAGCACAGACATATCATTCAAGGGATTCATATCCTACACTTGGTTAAAGGTATTCAATGGCTCTTTTACATGCATTTTACTAAACTGTAATCACAAGATCAACAAACTGCCTTTCATTTTCAGTTACAATTAAATATAAAATCTGAAAAAAAAAAGGAATACAGATAACAATAAATGTTGACAAGGATGTGCGGAAAAAGGCACACTCATAATTGCTGGGGGACTGCAAGCTGGTGCAACCACTCTGGAAAGCAGTATGAGACTCCTCCGGAAACTTGGAATGGAAGAATAGAACTACCCTGGATTAGAAATTTGGGAAGGGAGGGAAGGGAGGGGGAATGGGAATAGGAAAGATTGTAGAATGAATCAGACATTACTTTCCTATGTGCATATATGATCACATGACCAATGTAATTCTACATCATGTACAAACAGCAGAATGAGAAGTTATATTCCATATATGTATAATATGTCAAAGTACATTCTACTGTCATGTACAACTAATAAGAACAAATTTTTTAAAAAGGCATTCTCCATTTGAAGCAGGAAAAAGAAAAGGAAGTCGCTGCACATTTCTGGAGAACTTTATAATATAGTAGAACCAAAAAAATGTATTTTATACTGACAGAAATGTGAAAATTTGAAGATATGAACAGATTGTCTAAAAATAGAGCTTGCCCAGATAGTGATAATTTTTCTTAACTCAGTTGCATGTACGTGATTTATTTTTAAAAATAAATTCAGTTGGGCTGGGATTGTAGTTCAGTGGTCGAGTATTCGCCTAGCATGTGTGAGGCACTGGGTTCAATTCTCAGCACTGCATACAAATAAATAAAGGTTCATCAACAACTAATAAAAATATTGAAAAAAATCCTGTTATTCACTTTTTACATATATCCTATTCTTCAATTCTTAATTTTTTTCTTTTTCTTTATTTATTTTACAGACTGCATATTGATTCATTGTACACAAATGGAATACATGTTTTCATTTCTATGGTTGTACACAATGTAGATTCATACCATTCGTGTTATCATAAAAGTATATAGGTTAATGATGTCTGTCTCATTCCACCACTTTTCATACTCCCCCTCCCTCTTATTTCTTTCTACGTAATCTAAAGTTCCTCCATTCTTCTCTTAGCCCCCATTCCCATACAATCAGGAAAAAAATTGCATATATATGGATATTTAGTATAAGATAAAATCAACATTTCAATTGACTGGTGGTAGTCATTTAGTATACGGCTATTTACTAAAGGAAAGTTTAATTTGAATCTCATGCAAACATTAGTTACAATTACAGGTTAATGATCTGACCATTTAAGAAATCTATATAGGCAACTCAGGATGGCACAGTACAGGAAGGCAGCCTGTCCATTTACTCTGTGGCTCAGGAATCAAGCAGCAGAATTACTAGCTCTCCGTAAGTTCGGGAAAACACAGAAAGAACAGTTGGGCACAGACAGTGATCATTCATCTTCCTTGACATTTCTGACCACCACAGTGGAGATAATTCTTTCATTTTTCATTAATATTTTTCCTCCTTTTCTTATTTATTTGTAAATTTCTTTTAGTGTTCTTGCTGTGCTGTTTCATGAACATATACACATATACATATTTAAGTTTTTTTCTTATTTTTTTAGCATTTTTTATGATTGGTATTTCTCTTCGTCTTGTCTTCAGGTGGTTGGAGTTTTTGTTTATTTTGTTTTGTTTTGTTTTAGTTTCTCTTTCCTTTTTCACCCTCTAGTAGCCAAATTCTCATTTTGTCTCTACTTACTTTGTTTTTTAATTTATTTTTTCTCCTCGTTCTTTATAAAGACATTACTTGCAACATCTCTTCTGCTTTTTCTGTTCACATTCTCAATATTCTAAGCTTTCTTTTACTTTTATGTCACATTTTTTTCTCTTAATAAACTGTAATTTTATCATCTTTTAGAACTTTCTGGTTTCTTTAACTCCTATCCCCACCATTTATTTGTGTTGCTGCAGTTATTAGTACTATGGATGGCATAGTGGACACCTGTTGTTTACTTTAATACCAGACCTGATTCATGGATATGAACTGTTTTGCTTTTGGCAAATGCTGATCCCAACATTCTTGTTTTTGTGGTTAATTAGCATTGTGCTGTAGATGTCATAGTGGGCACCAGGTATTCATTTAAAGGCTGCATATTGTTTTCTCCTTTTGTTGCTATTGTTCGTTTCCCCCTTTTCTGTGAGGTGCTGGGACACCACAAATACACAGGGTAGAGAGAGAGTGCTGCTGAGCTAAAAACAGCCAAGAGCCAGTGCATCTTGTTTCACATAGAAATTAACCATGCTCAATCTTCAGTGATACTTTAATACAAAGATTAAAAAAGAAAAAAATGGTTTTCAAGATGGCAGACTAGAGGGCGGCTGCATTTCACGTTGCTCCAGAATGCAAGATTCAAAAGAGGAGATAGTGAGAGGCTTGGGACCAACTCAAAGCCGCCGGGTGAGTCTCTCCCATTGGGGAGGCATCCCTGATGGGGAGGTAGCCCCAGAACGCAGGGAACTTTGTGAAGTAGAGTTGCTCGGAGAGACGCCCCTCCCCCCACAGGAGTGGTAAACACGGACAACTGGGATCATCGTAGAGGAGGCAGCTCAGCACAGCGCTTGGACTCGGAGCAACCACTGGGGCTCCGGGTGGCTGCCTGAGGAGGAGCTGCGTGGGGAGCTGTTTGGACTCAGAACGACCACTTCTGAACACCGGGGGGTTGCCCAGAGGAAGAGGAGGAGCGTGGTGGGTCGCTTGGTCTAGGAGTGACTTCATCAGAGCCACAGGCGGTTGCCAGAGGAGTTGCTGCGTGGTGAGCTGTTTGAACTCAGAGCGAGCGCTCCAGAACACTGGTGGCCTGCCTGGAGGAGAAGCGCAGTGGGTCACTTGGTCTCAGAGCCACCGCCCCTGAACACCTGGGGGGCTACCCCGAGGAGGAGGAGGAGGAACAGGGCAGGTCACTTGGACTTGGAGTGACTGCCTAGGGCTACGGGAGGTTGGCGGGAGGAGGAGACGCGAAGTGAGTTGCTTGGACTCCTAGTGACTGCGTCGGAAACCGGGCTGCTGTCCGGAGGAGGAGGTGTGTGGTGGGTCTCTGGGTATCAGAGCTATTGTACGGGGCTCCAGGTGGTGGCTCAGAGGAGGGGCCACATAGCCAGGCGATTAGGTGCATAGCAGGGTCCCAGGAGCTAGGTGGCTTCTTGCTAGAAGAGCCGCACAGAGACACGCCTAGGGGCTGAGCGAAGTTTCCAGGACTGCAGGCAGATTCTCTGGGAGAGGCAGCCTAAGGAGACTCGCCTGCAAAGGGTGAGGCTCCCAAGCCCAGGAGGTAGGTCCGGGCCCCTGGGAATGTTGCAGAGGAAGAAAGCCCAACCCAGGCAGTAGTTGTAGATTGAGGGGAACCTCTAGGAGGGCAACTGACCAGTGAGACGTCCCCACCGAGTGAGTCTTCCCTGCCGGGGGAGGTTTTCCCACAGGGACGGTAAAACCAGAGACACAGGCACAAACAGGCCTTGCCTCAGCCCGCAGCCTAGTTCCCCGTTGGATGACCATTGGTCAACAAGTGGAGGTACCTCTGCCCACTAGCAGGGAATATACACCACCTGAGGGTCACCACCCCTAGAGAGGCAGCTTCTTCGTGGAGCTCTGCATTATCAACTTCCTCCAAGACTGCAGGCTACTGAAG
Source organism: Sciurus carolinensis (assembly GCF_902686445.1). NCBI lineage: Eukaryota > Metazoa > Chordata > Mammalia > Rodentia > Sciuridae > Sciurus > Sciurus carolinensis. Next base: position 47,277,624 of record NC_062226.1, read on the forward strand.
GATAAGAGGGGATATACTAGCAATCTTCAGGGACATTATAAGTCAATAGAGGAAATCTGCAATATCTTAATGACCCACTGATTCCTGAACAATATGAGAAAACAAGGGAAGAAATGCCCCAAACAAATCTAGATGTTACATCAATAAAATCCAATGACAGCATGGCAGAAGAAATGACAGAAAGGGAGTTCAGAATGTACATAATTAAAATGATTAGGAAAGCAAACGATGAGATGAAAGAGCAAATGCAGGCATTGAATGATCACACCAATCGACAGTTAACAGAGCAAATTCAGGAAGCAAAAGATCATTTCAATAAAGAGTTAGAGATATTGAAAAAAAAACCAAACAGAAATCCTTGAAATGAAGGAAACAATAAACCAAATTAAGAACTCCATAGAAAGCACAACCAATAGGATAGAACACCTGGAAGACAGAACTTCAGATATTGAAGACAAAATATTTAACCTCGAAAACAAAGTTGAACAAACAGAGAAGATGGTGAGAAATCATGAACAGAATCTCCAAGAACTATGGGATATCATGAAAAGGCCAAATTTGAGAATTATTGGGATTGAGGAAGGCTTAGAGAAACAAACCAAAGGAATGAACAATCTATTCAATGAAATAATATCAGAAAATTTCCCAAATCTGAAGAATGAAATGGAAAATCAAGTCCAAGAGGCTTATAGGACTTCAAATACACAAAATTACAACAGACCCACACCAAGGCACATTATAATGAAAATACCTAACATACAAAATAAAGACAGAATTTTAAAGGCTGTGAGAGAAAAGAACCAAATTACATTCAGGGGGAAACCAATACGGATATCAGCAGATTTTTCAATCCAGACCCTAAAAGCTAGAAGGGCCTGGAACAACATTTTTCAAGCTCTGAAAGAAAATGGATGCCAACCAAGAATCTTATACCCAGCTATGATCGCCCACCGCCCACATCGCGTACGCTTTTCTTGATCACATGAACCAAAAGGCTTTATTCCACAAGTCTCAGACTTATATTGAGAACATCAGCCTATCAGAGAGTAGACTACCAGGAAAGTCAGCCTATCAAGGAACAGTCTCCAGGGAGATACCAGGATTGCCTCATGTACAACAGCCAACCAGAGTTACTTCCTAAAACTTGAATATGAGTGCAGCTATGTCTGGCAAGCTGCCAGGCGCCATCTTAGAGATCAGGCCACGGTGTGGCTCTGGGGCCCTCAGAGCCTGCCCCTGACATCTCCCCCTTATTCTTTAAATAAAGAAAAAGATGACTTGGGACCATGCCTGCCTTAGGTTGTCCTAGGTTGTCCATGGCAAATTACATCCTTACCCGTCATTGGAATTCTGACCTCCAGGCGTCAGAACCCTGTCTTAGGTTGGTATGCATTTCTACGAATCTTACCCGTCTTTGACTACTGGTCCAGCATGCTTAACCATACTTGGGGGGATGTGCCTGTCTCAATGGCTGTCAAAGTCTGTACTATAGCCCGTTGATGACATCGGGCATCTTGGCGAGCTCTGATTTTGCTACGTATAACATAGGCTATCCCTAAGCAGATAATAATCAGAACAGCTACTGTTTCCAGCCCACTGTTAACAAAGAGAACATCTTGGATACCGATGCAACTTGAACCCTGGTGGCATTGACTCTGAGTATCAAACGTAGATGACCAATTACCAGTAAGGTAGACAGAGAGAATTTTAGATAACATAACCACAGAGCTAAGGTTATTATAAGCAATAGGGGTGACACACACTGATCTTAAAGGATAAACATCCCAGTCCCAAAAGTTCTTGCAAGATATCCACTTGTTCTTGTAGTAAGTCCACTCTTTGATTTACAAGGAGTATGCCTGCTGTTAGATGTTGGTTTAGGGTCTCTTTAGTCTGTAAGGCTGCAGCTGTATTTTCGACTAAGTGATTTTTGTTGCTGTCTGTATGGTTGTGTCAATGCTGCTGTTGCGGTTGCGGCTGCCGCTGCAGAGACTGCTACCATGGTGACCACAGCCGCTGTGATGCCAAAATCTCTCCTGTTTCTTGATAGTAACACTGGCAATTCTGCATCTGTAACAGAGACTGGGACTGGTTGGAAGGTAGGAACACACATTAAGACTGCCAGCGGGAACCTAGAAGCATTCCAACATTGAGAGAGATAGCATCCTAAGAGACTAAAAAGAGGTTGTAAATTAGTTCAAGGGGGGCTACGAGCATCATGGTCATCAGGAGTATGTTGGTCTGAGTTACTTGTTGGTAGCGTTGGCACTGGTCAAGTTAGTCACTCAGGAACCCAGATAGGTGATATTTTATCCTGTGGAAACACACAAACCGAGCCGCGGCTCCAGTAAAGCACCGGGTCTGGGCCGTTCCATTGTCCCGTAAGAACATCCTTCCATTTTACCGTCGCTCTATCATGTTGTTTATGATTGCCATGTCTCTCAGCGGCACAGCGACCCTCATTATCCAGAGTTAAAAATTTTTTAAATAAAGAGGCAAAGAGAAAGTTTATCTTTAGGGGACCTGAAGGTCTCCCCTATTCCCCCTTTTTGTTTATAAAGAGTGTTTTTGAGGGTGAGATGTGCACGTTCAACAATATCTTGTCCTTGTGGGTTATAAGGTATACTTGTGGTTAGAGTTATTTCAAATTTAGTGAGAAATTGGTTCTTACCAAATTTAGTTTTTAAAGAAAAATTTAGACTCTATAACGTAGTACAATACTCTAATAGTTGCTTAACCAATAATTGTATAAACCCCTATTTTTAAGACTAATTGTTCTAAAGAATAAAACTTAATAGACACAAAGTTAAGAGTAAATTAGTGTTTCTAAGAAATCCTTGTTAATTTACCATGTCATTTTACCATATAGATTAAACTTTGGTTTATATTAGAACATTAGTATTTCACCTTAGGAAAAACCTTAAATAGCTTTAAATGTTTCACATACATACAACCAACTTAGTTACATGCAAACTTGTTGAAACTTGCCCTTTACTTACATAGACTTTCTTAGCACTTACTTAGACCCTCATTTATTTCATCACACAAGCACTTTCTTACCCAGAAACATTTCCTTTTCCCTTTTACTAAATATATTTCCATACCCAGAACATTTATTTTCTCTTTCCTGTTGACCCCTTTTTGTTCACATTCTGAAACAACTCTTATGAAATTTCTGAATTTAAAAAAAATTACTCTATTTTAATAAGATTAAATACCTTGTTATTTATAATACTCTACATCAACATTTTATTAGTTTGACCACCTAGAGACTCGCGAGTTATTTTTAAGATATTTTACTTCTATTAGTTTACCCAATTTAAATTGAACCTCTTTAAATCACATGAATTAAAAATATTTGGATCCATTTTTAAATTTTAATTTTAGGAGCGCTCAATTTTGATACAGACAAAACATGATATTAGACAGCACGACATACACATAACACAAAATCAAAGGCCTTGAAACTTTATAGGTGAATCTCCATTGCAATGTAACAGATGTTCAAAAACTCTAGTTGAATTAAAAAAAAAAAAAAGAACTGATCAAAAAAGTCATGAGCTCAAAAAATATGTAGAATTCAAAAAAAACAAGAGTCCTGGAAAAATGATATGGGAAAAGTGATACGGCCGTTAATTACTTTAGTAAAGCACCATAAAATTTACTTTTGCTGAAGTTCAGGTAAGACTTTTTTTGCTCTTTTTTTTTTTTTTTTTTTTTTTTTTTGGGTTTGAGACCGGTCTCCTACTGAGCCTTCAGTCTTTCTCTATTTACATTTCAATGTAAGCCTTGACTGAGATCTGGATCTGAAAGGAGCTAAAATTTTCCAGCAGAAACTTGATGCCTAGGGCATTTTAACCCTTAATCCTGGTTAGTAATCAATTCAGGTTTGGACGCAGAAAATTATGAAACAATTATCTCCCAATACTTGTGGGGCCTGGGGCTACTATATCATACTCCTTACTAGGACATGCCACTGATGGTTGGGCTGGTTACTCCCTCCACACCGGCATATGTGGGACCTCATGGCAAGAGGACTAGGTGGGCTGGGTGGGGCGAAGTTGGAGGAGGAGAAGGAATTAGCATAGAAGCACAAGAAAGAAGAGACTTGAAGATAAGGAATCCCTTTCCATCTGCCCGGCTTGCGGAAGCTGTGTGCCAATATCTTTGGTAGCCACAATCCACCTTCCCATGGAGCCACCTTTCATCCCTGCACAGGCCAATTTGTTATCGGTAGTCATTCCTTCCCAAACTAACATTTTAACATTTACCGGGAAGGCCCTACAGGGAGGGGGGAGGTTAGAGTTCGTGAGTTTCTGGAAGGAGATGCAACGGGGAGGAGCCAGCAGTTCTTTAGGTGACGGCTCTTTGGGGAGAAACTTGGAGCCCCCTTTGGGAGGTCCTGGAGAGAAGCAGGCCTTAAGGGCGGATAACGTAGGGCAGATTCCTAATGGGGGACCCTCCCCTAAACTGATTTCCCTCTTCCTAACAAGTTGTTCCTCACACCCAGTTTCATTTTCCTTGTCTGTCTCTGATCTTATTGACGCCCTTTCTGATGCTTTAGACCTTTCCTCTTTTATTTCCTCCAAAACCTCTTCCCCTTGTTTTATGGCCTCTGTGCATTTGGTTCGGGCTGTTTTAGTTTCAAGAGGAATTCCATTGGCCTGGAGCAAATCCTTTAAGGGACCATTCGTGACATTTCAGTGCCCATATTTCTCTATTAAACTAACAATGCAAAGCACTTTAACTAGCAAAACAAAAGCGAAAGCACTTACAAACAATCTCCATTGCTTCCCGCGAACTTTAACTCAGTCGCTTCCCGCGAACTTTAACTCGTCGCTTCCCGTGAACTTTAACTCCGTCACTTATCCAGCGAACTTTAACTCGTCCCTTATCCAGCAAACTTTCACTCGTGGCTTATCAAGCAAACTTTAACTCGTCGCTTACCCTGCGAACTTTAACTCGTCGCTTACCCTGCGAACTTTAACTCGTCACTTATCCAGCAAACTTTAACCTGGCCAGACTGTACTTTACTTTCCCTGTATTTACCTGATCAGTTTCTTCTTTATAACTCGAGGTCCCGAGTTTCGGCACCATTTATGATCACCCACCGCCCGCAGGCGGTGGGCAATCACATCGCGTACGCTTTTCTTGATCACATGAACCAAAAGGCTTTATTCCACAAATCTCAGACTTATATTGAGAACATCAGCCTATCAGAGAGTAGACTACCAGGAAAGTTAGCCTATCAAGGAACATTCTCCAGGCAGATACCAGGATTGCCTCATGTACAACAGCCAACCAGTTACTTCCTAAAACTTGAATATGAGTGCAGCTATGTCTGGCAAGCTTCCAGGCGCCATCTTAGAGATCAGACCACGGTGCGGCTCTGGGGCCCTCAGAGCCTGCCCCTGACACCCAGCAAAACTTACCTTCAAATTTGACAATGAAATAAAATATTTCCATGATAAACAAAAGCTAAAAGAATTTACAAAAAGAAAGCCAGCATTACAGAACATTCTCAGCAAAATATTTCATGAGGAAGAGATAAAAAACAAAGAAGCAAATCAGCAAAGGGAGGAATTATCCTAAAGGAACTGTCAAATAAAGGAGGAACCAAGATGTGTCAAAAATTTTAAATATGAACCAAATGACCGGGAATACAAATCATATCTCAATAATAACCCTGAATGTTAATGACCTGAATTCATCAATCAAAAGACATAGACTGGCAGATTGGATTAAAAAGAAAGATCCAACAATATGTTGCCTGCAAGAGACTCACCTCATAGAAAGAGATACCCATAGACTAAAGGTGAAAGGATGGGGAAAAACATACCATGCACATGGACTCAGCAAAAAAGCTGGAGTATCCATCCTCATTTCAGATAATGTGGACTTCAAGCCAATGTTACTCAGAAGGGATAAAGAAGGACATTTCATACTGCTTAAAGGAAGCATAAATCAGCAAGATATAACAATCATAAACATCTATGCCCCAAACAATGGCTCATCCATGTATGTTAAACAAATCCTTCTCAATTTTAGAAACCAAATAGACCATAACACAATCATACTAGGTGATTTTAACACGCCTCTCTCACCACTGGACAGATCTTCCAAACAAAAATTGAACAAAGAAACCATAGAACTCAATAACACAATCAATAATTTAGACTTAACAGACATTTATAGAATATACCATCCAACCAAGAGCGAATACACTTTTTTCTCAGCAGCACATGGATCCTTCTCTAAAATAGACTATATATTATGCCACAAAGCTAATGTCAGCAAATACAAGAAGATAGAGACACTACCTTGTATTCTATCAGATCATAATGGATTGAAGTTAGAAATAAATGAAAGAGTAAAAAACAGAAACTACTCCAACACCTGGAGATTAAACAATAAGCTATTATATGATGAATGGATAACAGAAGACATTAGGAAGGAAATTTAAAAATTCTTAGAGGTAAATGAGAACAAAGAAACATCATATCAAAATCTCTGGGACACTATGAAAGCAGTACTTAGAGGAAGATTTATTTCATGGAGCGCATTTAATAAAAGAAGTAAAACTCAAAAAATAAATGACCTAACACTACAGCTCAAAGCCCTAGAAAAAGAAGAACAAACCAACACCAAAAGTAGTAGAAGACAGGAAATAGTTAAACTGAGAGCTGAAATCAACGAAATTGAAACAAAAGAAACGATACAAAAAATTGACAAAATAAATAGTTGGTTCTTCGAAAAAATAAACAAAATTGATAAACCTTTAGCCACACTAACAAAGAGAAGACGAGAGAAAACCCAAATCACTAAAATTCGGAATGAACAAGGAAATATCACAACAGACACGACTGAAATACAAAACATAATTAGAAGCTATTTTGAAAATCTATACTCCAACAAAATAGAAAATTTCAAAGACATCAACAGGTTTCTAGAGACATATGAACTACCTAAACTGAACGAGGAGGACATACACAATTTAAATAGACCAATTTCAAGTAATGAAATAGAAGAAGTCATCAAAAGCCTTCCAACAAAGAAAAGTCCAGGACCAGATGGGTTCTCAGCTGAGTTCTACAAAACCTTTAAAGAGCTCACTCCAATACTTCTCAAAGTATTCCAAAATAGAAGAGGAGGGAACCCTCCCAAACTCATTCTATGAAGCCAATATTACCCTGATACCTAAACCAGCAGAGACACATCAAGGAAAGAAAATTTTAGACCAATATCCTTAATGAACATCGACGCAAAAATTCTCAACAAAATTTTAGCAAATCGCATAAAAAACATATTAAAAAGATAGTGCACCATGATCAAGTGGGTTTCATCCCAGGGATGCAAGGTTGGTTCAACATCAGGAAATCAATAAATGTAATTCACCATATCAATAGACTTAAGGTCAAGAATCACATGATTATTTCGATAGATGCAGAAAAAGCATTTGATAAAATACAGCACCCCTTCATGCTCAAAACACTAAAAAATAGGGATAGTGGGAACATTCCTTAACATTGTAAAGGCCATCTACGCTAAGCCCATGGCTAATATCATTCTAAATGGTGAAAAACTGAAAGCATTCCCTCTAAAAACTGGAACAAGGCAGGGATGCCCTCTTTCACCACTTCTATTCAATATCGTCCTTGAAACTCTAGCCAGAGCAATTAGACAGACCAAAGAAATTAAAGGGATACGAATAGGAAAAGAAGAACTCAAACTATCCCTATTTGCTGATGATATGATTGTATACTTAGAGGAACCAGGAAATTCCACCAGAAAACTTTTAGAACTCATAAGTGAATTCAGTAAAGTAGCGGGATATAAGATCAATGCTCATAAATCTAAGGCATTTTTATACAAAAGTGATGAATCTTCAGAAAGAGAAATTAGGAAAACTACCCCATTCACAATAGCTTAGAAACAAATAAAATACTTGGGAATCAATCTCACAAAAGAGGTGAAAGACCTCTACAATGAGAACTACAGAACACTAAAGAAAGAAATTAAAGGAAACCTTAGAAGATGGAAAGATCTCCCATGTTCTTGTATAGGAAGAATTAATATTGTCAAAATGGCCATACTACCAAAAGTGCTATACAGATTCAATGCAATTCCAATTAAAATCCCAATGACGTACCTTACAGAAATAGAGCAAGCAATTATGAAATTCATCTGGAAGAATAAAAAACCTAGAATAGCTAAAGCAATCCTTGGCAGAAAGAGTGAAGCAGGGGGTATCCCAATACCAGATCTTCAACTCTACTACAAAGCAATAGTAACAAAAACGGCATGGTATTGGTACCAAAATAGAAAGGTGGATCAATGGTACAGAATAGAGGACATGGACACAAACCCAAATAAATACAATTTTCTCATACTAGACAAAGGGGCCAAAAATATGCAATGAAGAAAAGATAGCCTCTTGAACAAATGCTGCTAGGAGAATTGGAAATCCATATGCAACAGAATGAAACTAAACCCATATCTCTCACCATGCACGAAACTAAACTCAAAATGGATTAAGGATCTCAGAATCAGACCAGAGACCTTGCATCTTATAGAAGAAAAAGTAGGTCCAGAGCTTCAACATGTTGGCTTAGGACCAGACTTCCTCAACAGGACTCCCATAGCACAAGAAATAAAAGCAAGAATTAATAACTGGGATAGATTCAAACTAAAAAGTTTTCTCTCAGCAAAGGAAACTATCAGCAATGCGAAGAAAGAACCTACAGAGTGGGAGAAAACCTTTGCCAATCATACTTCAGATAGAGCACTAATCTCCAGAATCTATAAAGAACTCAAAAAACTCTACACCAAGAATGCAAATAATCCAATTGACAAATGGGCTAAGGAAATGAATAGACACTTCACAGAAGAAGATGTACAAGCAATCAACAAACATATGGAAAAATGTTCGACATCTCTAGTAATAAGAGAAATGCAAATCAAAACCACCCTAAGATTCCATCTCACCCCAATTAGAATGGCGATTATCAAGAACACAAGCAACAACAGGTGTTGGCGAGGATGTGGGGAGAAAGGTACACTCATACATTGCTGGTGGGGCTGCAATTTAGTGCAGCCCCTCTGGAAAGCAGTATGGAGACTCCTTAGAAAACTTGGAATGGAACCACCATTTGACCCAGCTATCCCATTCCTTGGCCTATACCCAAAGGACTTAAAATCAGCATACTACAGAGATACAGCCACATCAATGTTCATAGCTGCTCAGTTCACAATAGCCAGATTGTGGAACCAACCTAGATGTCCTTCAATTGATGAATGGATAAAGAAACTGTGGTATATATATATACAATGGAATATTACTGAGCCATAAAGAATGATAAAATTATGGCATTTGCAGGCAAATGGATGAATCTGGAGAATATCATGCTAAGTGAGATAAGCCAATCTCAAAAAAACCAAAGGAAGAATGATATCGCTAATAAGTGGATGATGACACATAATGGGGGTGGGAGGGGTTAGTGTTGGGGTTGGAGTTGGGTTTAGGGAGGGGGGCAGGAATGGAGGAAGGAAGGACTGTATAGAGGGAGGGGAGGGGTGGGAGTGGTGGGGGAGAAGGGAAAAAAATGGCAGAATAAATCAAACAACATTACCCTATGTAAATTTATGATTACACAAATGGTATGCCTTTACGCCATGTACAGGCAGAGAAACAACATGTATCCCATTTGTTTACAATAAAAAAAAAAAAAGAAAATGTCTGACCAGGCTCCAATTAGGAATGGCTTGGGGGGTTGTCCCTTTGAGTCCCACTCATGGTCATTCATTTCTACGATAAAAAATGAGAGAATTAACACAAAGGCTGTGGACACCACACCCACAAGGGGCCTCGATCTAGATAACTCCTTTACTCCATTAAAATACACAGAGTTAAGTGAAGAAGATCAATCACAGAGAATGGATTCCATATACCATGGTGCATACAATATAATTGCCAGATCTACAAGGAGGAACCAGCTCTTTGGAGACCTACAAGAAAAGTGGAATCCTTGAGCTCTGGCACAATATATATTGCATCAAAATACACAAAGTATCACCAAAGAACTAGCAGATATACTATACTACAAAACCCTTTGGGAAATATATTGAAAAATACACAAAAATCTGATATCCAAGAACACTTTGGAAAGAGAAGACTGTGCCCTGAAAAGGTCCACATTGAGTAAAAGAGAAATTCATCTCAACAGATGCATAAAACCCAACAAAGGACGACAAGAAAGATGAAAAGGGAAAAAAGTTAACCTGACACCTCCTAAAGTTCATAATATACTAGTAACTGACTCCAGATGTATTGAAGTGAATGAAATACCAGATAAAAATTCAAAAGAATGATTATGAAAATAATCAATGAATTCCAAGAGAACACAGAAAAATAATTGAATGAATTAAGAAAGTCATCACATAATGTGAATGACAAATTCAATAAGGATATAGACATATTGAAAAAGAACCAAACAGAAATCTTGGATATAAAAGATAATACATCAAATAAAATATTCAATTGAAATTAGAGTAGACCCTGCTGAACACAAATCTTACAGCTGGAAGACAAAGTGGCTGGCCTTGAACATTAAAAAGAAAGTAAGTGACCAAGAACAGAATATATAGCTCTAGGACAACATTAAGAGACTAAATTTAAGAATACTTATATTGAAGAGAGTTGTGAGATGCAGGCTAATGGCATGGGTACTTCTTCAGGGAAATAATAACAGAAACCTTGAGAATGAGATGACTGTCCAGGCATTTAAAACCCCAAATAGACAAGATAAAGATAAAATAAACAACTCTCCACAACACATTATAATTAAAATGTCTAACATAGAAAATGAGGATAGATTTTTAAAACCTCAAGAGAAAAACATCAGGTCAAATTTAGAGGCAAACAAAATAGAATTAATTCTAATTTCACAACACAAATTCTAAAATTCTAAGCACTGAAATAAAATAATGCAGCAAATATTGCAATATCCAGAAAAAATAGTCTCCAGAATCTAAGAAGAAATAAAAGTCATCCAAGATAAGCAGAAACTAAGAATTTGTGACTACTAAGCTGGGAAAATACTTTTAAAAAATACTCCATATAGAAGAAATCAAAAGAAAACCCCAGAACTCACAAATGAATAATTCTCACAAATGAACAATTCTCATTTGAAGAGTAGCTAAGCAAATGAGAAATGAGATGAAATTAATCATTAGAAATAATTCAAAATGGCAAGAATTAAAAAGTCTCTCTCTATATTAATATTGAATATAAATGGTTTCAACTCTCCAATTAAAAGACACAGGCTGGCAGAATGAATTAAATGTTGTTTGCAGCAAAATCAGGTACAGTCTAAAAGTCAAAGTATGGAAATTAACACACCATACATATGGTACCCCAGAACAAGCAGGAGTAACTATACTCTGACGTTCAATGAAGCAGACTGACTTCAAGCCAAAATTAATCAGAAAAGACAAAGGCCTCTTCATAATACTAAAGGGAACAATCCAACAAGAAAATATAATAATAGTAAATATTGATGTCACAAATGTTGATGCACATAAAACAAACACTACTCAAAGATTCAGATAGCCCCCCCCACCCCACTCCAATTATATTGGTTGATTTCAACACACCAATAGATCACACAGACATAATACAGTAAAGACACTTCACTCTTAAAAACATTGTAAATAAAATGTAGTTAACAGGCTTTTTTTTTTTTTTTTGGTTGCTGGGGATCGAACCCAGGGCTTTGTGCTTACAAAGCAAGCACTCTACCGACTGAGCTATCTCCCCAATCCCTTAACAGGCTTTATATAGAATATGTCAGACAACAAAAGCCAAATGTACTTTCCTCTCAGTGACTCATGGAACCTTCTCAAAACAGACATATTTTAGGTCATGAAGCAACTCTTAACAACAACAAAAAGATGACATAATTCCTTGCATCTTATCTGATCATAATGGAATGAAATTAGAAATCAATATCAAAGAACCCTAAAGAAGGACTGTATAGAGGGAAAAGAGGGGTGGGAGGGGTGGGGTGGAAGGGAAAAAAAATAATGAATCAAACATCATTGCCCTATGTAAACGTATGATTACACAAATGGTATGCCTTGACTCCATGTACAAATAGAGAAACAACATATATCCCATTTGTATACAATAATAATAAAAAAAAGAACCCTACAGAAACTGTATAATTACACAGAGACTGAACAATATACTGTTGAATGATCAATGGGTGAAAGAAGAAATCAGGAGAAAAATCTAAAAATTCTTATAACCAAAGGAGAATAATCATAAAACATTCCAGAACCTCTGAGATGCCATGAAGGTGGTTGTATTGTGATGGTAGTTTATAGCTATGAGTGCTTGCATAAGAAAATCAAATAACCTAATGATGCATCTCAAGACTGGACAAAAAAGAACAAACCAATTCCAAACCAGTGGAAGGAAATAAGTAAGATCAGGATCAAATTCAATGAAATTTAAAATAAAAAATAATACAAAGGATCAGTGAAATAAAGAGTAGTTTCTTTGAAAGATAAAATTGATAAGCTCCTAACAAACTAACCAAAAGAAAGAGAAGACCTGAATTAATAAAATTAGAGATGAAAAAGGAGATATTACCACAGACACTTCTGAAATCCAGACAGTTATTAGAAACTATTTTGAAAACTTAATTCCAATAAACTCAAAATCTAGAGACTCTGATAAATTTCTAGACACACATGATCTGCCCAAATTGAACCATGAAGATATAGCAAATTTAAACAGACCAATATCAAGTAGTGCAAATGAAACAGCAATTCCAAAAAGGGGCTAAGGTTGTGGCTCAGCAGAAGAGCACTTGTCTTGTATGTGTGAGGCACTGGGTTCAATCCTCAGCACCACATAAGAATACTTCTTCTAGAGGACTTCTAGAGCTGATAAATGAATTTATCAAACTGGCAGGGCACAAGATCAACCCTCATATAAATAGCTTTCTGATACTACAATAGTGATTCTACTGAGAAAGAAATCAGGAAAACCATCCCTTTCACAATAACTGCCAGGGAGAGGGCGGGAAACATGGGAATTAATCTAACTAAGGAGGTGAAAGGTATCTATAATAAAAAGAACATTGAATAAAAAAAATTGAAGAAAACCTTACAAGATGGAAAGTTTCCCATTCTTGGATAGGCAGAATTGATATTGTCAAAGTGGCCACACTACCAAAAGCAATATACAGACTCAATGCATTCCCCATCAGAATACCAATAGTCAAAGCAATTCTGAGCAATACAGGAGATATGACAATGCCTTATCTCCAAATATACTACAGAGCCACAGTAACAAAAATAGAATGTTATTGGCATCAAAATATAGAGGACAACCAACGGAACAAAATGGAAGACACAGACACAAACCCATACACTTATAGCCATCTGATACTTGACAAAGGGACCAAAAATATATGTTGAAGAAAAGATAGCCATTTCAACAATGATGCTGGGAAAAATGGATATCCATATGCAGAAGAATGAAATTAGATCCCTGACTCTCAAATGAAAATGGATCAAAGATTTAGGAATTAGACCAGAAATCTTCCAACTGCTAGGAGAAAACATAGGGTCAACCTCAAACATATTGATGCAGGTACTGTCTTCCACAACAAGACCCCTAAAGAGCAAGAAATAAACCAAGAATCAATAAGTAGGATGTTTGTCAAAGTAAAAAACTTTTTTTTTTTTGTCATTCTAGTATTTTGTTTGTTTGTTTGTTCCAGGTACTAGGGATTGAACTCAGGTGCACTCAACCACTGAGCCACATCCCCAGCCCTACTTTGTATTTTATTTAGAGACAGTGTTTCACTGAGTTGCTTAGTGCCTCGCTGTTGCTGAGGCTGGCTTTGAATTCACAATCCTCCTGCCTCAGCCTCCCGAGCCACTGTGATTACAGGCATGCACGCTGATTTGTTTTTGTGGTAGATTATTCTTTTTTTTTATTGTAAACAAATGGGTACAACTTGTTTCTCTGTACATGAAGGAGAGCCATACCATTTGTGTAATCATACATTTACATAGCATAATGGTGTTTGATTCATTCTGTTATTTTTTCCTTTCCTGCCATCCCTCCCACCCCTCTTTTCCCTCTATACCGTCCCTCTTTCCTCCATTCTTGCCTCCCTCCCACCCCCCCATACACACACACACACACACACACACACACACACACACACACAATGGAATATTACTCAGTCATAAAGAATAATAAAATTATGGCATTTGCAGGCAAATGGATGAAATTGGAGAATATCATGCTAAGTGAGATAAGCCAATCTCAAAAAACCAAAGTTAAAAACTTCTACATAGCAAAGGAAGCAAGAGCATGAAGAGAAAGCCTAAGAATGGGGAAAATTCTTTGCTAGCTGCTCCTCTGAGGGGATTGATATCCAAAATATATGAAGAACTCAAAAATCTTAACACCAAAAATAAATAAATAACCCAATCAATAAAAGGACAAAAGAACTAAACAGATAGTTCTTAAAGGAAAAAACAAAAATAGCCAACAAATACATGAAAAAAATGTTCAACATCTCTAGCAATTAGAGAAATGCAAATTAAAACTACAGTAAGATTTCATCTCACACCAGCCAAAATGGCAATTCACAAGAGCCAGATTAAGGAATCAGCCCAGATGCCTGTCAACAGAAGAATGAATTAAGAAATTGTGGCATATATACACAACAGAGTTTTACTCAAAAGAAAAATGGAAAAATGGCTTTTGCGAGTAAAAAGATGGAAATGGAGACAATCATGCTAAACGAAATAAACCAGACTCAGAAAATCAAGGGTCCAGTGTTTTCCCTCATATATGGAAACTAGAGCAAAACAAGGGAAAGAAGGTGGTTGGGGGAATCAAATATAAAGAAACAGAGAAGAACAGTGGAGTAAAAGAAGGAGAATGAGAAGGAGGGAAGAAAGATGGGAAAGGGGAGAAATATGGAATAAATTTAGCAAAATGTTAAATGCATACATAAATGTACCAAAGGGAATTTCTTTATGTATGGTTAAAATGTATCAGTCAAAAATGAACGAGCTAAAGAAAAATCAGTAGAAGGAGAAGAGGGGGAGGGAGGAAGGAAGGGGAAGGCAAGGAATGTCAATTAAAATCAAATTTCTTGAATGTATAATTTTGTCAAAACGTACCCAACTACTTTGTATAACTATAATGCTCTAATTTTAAAAAAAAAGGCACACAAAGAATATAAATTGTAATACATGCTGGAAAGAATGTGGAGAAAAGTCACACTTGTACACTCTTGGCGAGATTATAAATTAGTGCTATCACTCTAATATTCAGTATGGTGATTCCTCAAAAGACCAGTTGTAGAACTGCCATATGACCCAGTTATATCACTTCTCAGTATTTATCCTAAAGAATTAAAGTCAGCACACTATAGCAATACATGCATACCCCTGTTTCTAGCAGCACAATTCACAAAAATCACACTAGAATCGGTCTGTGTCTGTCAATGGATGAATAAGAAAATGTGGTGTGTATATAGACAGGAGAGTTTTATTCAGCCAGAAAGAAGAATTATGGCCATTTCAAAAAAAAAAAAAAAAAAAAAAAAGGTTGGAACTTGAGGACATTATGTCATTGTGTTAGGCAAAATAAGTCAAACTCAAAATGTCCAAAGTCAAGGGTCATATTTTACTTTCCCATGTGGAAACTAGAGAGGAAAAAGGAAAATAAAGGTGGAGGGAATCTAATGAAAGATCAAAGGGAGATCAGTGGAGTTCAGGAAAGGAACCAGGAAGAAGGAGAAGGACAAGGAAAGGGGAAATACCGGGAAATGAGAATGACCAAATTATATTGTTATTTACTATGCATATTCAAATAAGTAACAACAAATCCCACCATTATATACAATCAAAATGTGCCAATAAAATATGGAAAAATACTAACAAAATCAATCTATAATAAATATCACATTTAAATGTTTAAAAAACAATGTAATATCTAAAATCCACAAAGAAAAAAAATTGTAAGTTTGGCTATAAAATACCAGAATCAAAGCTTAAGGCAAATTTCAAAGATAAGTGACAAATAGGAAATATTTGCAATCTATGTAAGAGAAAAAGGGGAAAGGTTATTTTTTAAAGAGCTTATAAAAATCAATAAAAAGATAATTCAACTTTTTAAAGAATAAGAATGTTAAGTGGCAATTTATAGAAGAAAAAAACACATCAAGTGACCAGTACACCTAAGTAAATGTGCTCAATCACATATTGAATAAAAAAGTTAAAAAGTTATCTAATATCACATTTTACATAGTTGTTTGCCCCAAATTTAAAATTTTTCCAGTATCCAGTATTGGTTATTATTTGGAGGATCAGTTATTGTTAAGGAGCATATAAATTTTTATAACTTTTTAGGAAACAATTCAATGCTATCAAATTTAAGATGTGCTTTGAGATATATGTACATTTAATATCACTCCACAGAAATACTTGTGTGAATGAACAAAAGAAAATATATATTGTATCAGTTTGTAATAATTAAATATTAGAAATGTCCATCCAAATGGTAAAGGTTAAATTTTATATATATCATATATATTTCATTATATATTACATATATATTATATATATTTCATATATATATAATTGTTATTTGTTTATTATTAAAGAAGAGAATCACAGGGTAATACAAAGAGAAAAAGAAGGTCAAATAAGACATATAGTCCTATTCTTCAAACAGAAAACAAGCGTATTACATGTTTCCAGGGTTTTTGAGCAAAGCCTATGAACAACACTTCTTCCCCATTTAGAGTTTATGGGAAATTAAAGAATAAGACCAAAGACAAATAGAGGAAAAAATACCATCTTTTTGTTGCAAATATAACTGACAAGATGTCGAATGAAGTTTTTACTCTAATAGAATATTTAATCAAGTAAGTAGGAAACTGATAATAAACAAGTCAAAAATAAATAAACAAAATAAATTCAGATAAATATGAGTGCTTTGAGGAAAATAAGAAATAGCAATAGAGAGAAGATAAGGGGTGGTATTGGGACAGGGGAGTTACTTCAGAATGGGTGGCATGGAATGACCTCTTTGCTGAGTTAAATATGCAATACCTGCAGGATAAATCAAAGGCCCTGCAGCACAACAGAGCTGGATGTGTTGAAAGAACTAAAGCTGAGGCATCATAAATGAAGGCAAGAAATTCAAGAAATGAAACGAAAAAGTTTGGAAACAGAGTCCACAGGATACTTACACTTAGATTGGTATTTGGATTTTACTCTGAGTACAATGGCATGGTTTTAAACTGAGACTCATATGATCAGATTTACATTTCAAAATGACCACTTGTCTGGAAGGTGCAAGGTATAAGGCAAGAAGGAGACCAACGAAAAAGGGTTAGAAGAACCCACCTCAGAGGTTCTATATTACAGAGGCAAAAGCTGGTGATGACTTGCTCTAGAGGTATAGAAATAAATGGACTAACCAAATGAGAAAAGCAAAGGCTATTTATTCAGAGTTTGGTATAATCAAGGAGTCAGCTACTGTCACTTGTGTTTTGGCAGAGATCGGAACCAGAGGAGTGGAAAAGTTCTACAAGTGGAAGTAGGAGAGCACTTAGTATTTACTCTGAAGAATTAAAGTCATCATACTACAGTGATACATGTATAGCCATGTTTAGAGCAGCACAATTCACAATAGTCAAACTATAGAAACAGCCGAGGTGTCCATCAATGGACAAATGGATATAGAAAATGTGGTACATATGCAAAATGAAATTTTATTCAACCATAATGAAAAATGAAATTATGTCATTTGCAGGAAAATAGAAGGAACTTGAGACCATTATGTTAAGCAAAAAAAAAGCTGAACACAGTAGGTTGTGTTGTTTGTTTTCTCTCAGATATGGAAGCTAGACAGAGAAAAGGAAAAGGTGTGGGGGTCTCTCATGAAAATCAAAGGGAGACCAATAGAGAGAAGGGACCAGGGGTTAGGAGGGGAGGAAAAGGGGAAATGCTGGGGAGTGAGACTGGCCAAATTATACTACTCTATTTTGTGCAAGTACAAATATGCAACAGCAAATTCCATCATAATGTAAAACTATAATGCACCAATTAAAAAATGTAGAAAGAGACCATAGGGGGAGGGAGGGTCAGCTTCAAGTCTTCAGGTATGCCAGACCCTGAGGCTGTGGGTATAGGGAGGCTGTATGTGCACTAACTAGAAGCAGGATATATTATATAATTGATTAGGAGTGCACATTGGTTTACTTTGTTTGGTCCTGTATTGGAAACAGAAACAAAAATTAGAGAAGTTGTCAGTTACTAATGAAGTTCTGGCCATTTGGGGATGATTATTACAGAAACTATTGTTTAGCTTTCCAGATTATTACAAGAGATGGCAAGTTGGTTTCCTGCAAGTACGACTTATAGCAGGGTATAGATATGGGGATTGACTTCCTGGGCAGGTTGTGGATCAGAGTTCTATTTTTATATACTGTCCAATCAGTGTCTATTTATATATTCAGTCTCAGAAATGGTAGTGGTTAAGGAGGAAAATGACTGGCTTCACAATATTATTTGTCTGTGGACCTGATGGGGGCATGTTAATAGATTGCACGCAAGAGGGTTAGGGAAAAAGAAGAATCTGGAATGGCTCCTGTTCTGGACCCCTCACACTGATTCATGAATCATAATTGCTCCTAGCATCAAAAAATCAAGTGATTTGGGTCATAAAGTTGGGCACTTGTATCCTCAGCAATAAAGTGTTTCTGTAAAGGACCAGTTAGCAAACTTTCAGATTTGCAGGCTGTATCATCTCTTGTTATAACTGTTCAACTCTGTTGTTGTAGAATGACACAACTTTAGATAAAATATAAATCAATGATAAAGACTGTTCTAAAAATCCTTTATTTATGGACAATGAAATTTCAATTCCTTTAAATATACATTTGATTTTTCTAATCATTTAAAAATGTAAAAACCATTCCTATCTTACACATTTCACAAAAACAGACAGCAGACAGGATTTGGCTTGGGGACCAGTCTTTACAGCTCATTATCTACAGTCAAAGGTTTATCAGTTGCACATGGCAAACATCGGACCATTGCTTATACAGATTATCTTATAATTCGCATGACTCTATGGGGTACAACTATTGTTATTACCATTTTCATAGTTAGGTAACTGAGGCACAGACAAGCAAAGCAACTTTTCTGAAGTCATTTTCTTGCCTACTGAGAGACAGCAAAATTTGTTTCTAAACTAACAATATTTGATTTGCATTCAACGTAACACCTCTAGTTACTAGGCAGGTAAGTTCAATACACTTGGTCTCTCTTCACTTTTTTTCCACAAGATTCTGAATGATAATAATATATACTACTTTTATATGACTGTTGTAGAATTGACATGGAATGATACACTCCAGTGTATTTTATAAACTATAATGCTCTTGTTTCTACTCTTGCCCCAACATAGTTCCTCGTTTCATTCAGGTCTTTGCTTAAATTTTACCACATGAAAAAAAGGTTTATTAATTATCCTAAGACAGCCCTCCCCAGTACTATCTAGCAACTGTGCTGTTTTTCTTTATTACACTCTTCATACTCAGAAACAGTGTAGTTTTTTTTTTAATTGTCTGCCTCCCCACAAGAAAAGTGATTACTCAGATCACTGCTATAGTTACCTGCTTTGGGACAATGTTTGGAAATACCTGGCAGAATTAGAAACTTAATAAATATTGTTGAATAAATTAATATAGTCATCAAAAGCTTAATGTTAATATGATATTTTGCCATTTTTTATTTTAGCAAGAATTTCTAGAAAAAATCTATCTTAGAACACAAATTTCTTTAAGAGAATAGTTACAACCCTAAAGCAGTTATGAAAAAAAGTTTTAAGAACTCTACTGCTTCCTTAAAATATACATCTATAATCTTAGTGTTGACTCTATTTTGAAGAGTAAAAACAAAAGCTCTTATGCTCCATGGAACTGTGTCAGATTAATTCATAATAACACAAGACAGCCAGTAGATAAACAGGGAAATTTACAGTTAAAAAAGAAAAAAAAAAAGCAAAAATTATTTGTTGAGTTGGAAGATATCTAGAAAGATTACCATATGGTGACATCTTGTCAGTTATTAATTATAATTTCTTTTTTGTTTTGAATTTTTGATTTTAAATCCTTCATGTCATGCTTACTTTGGTATAAATTCTTATATGTGTCCAGTTTTTCATGCTTTTAAAATTTGATTCAACTAGCACTAGCCCCCTTATGTCTCCTAAGCAACTTCATGTATTTCTGTGTATGATTTGTAGATATTCCCTAAAATTTATTTTCAACTGATAGCTTCTATTATTTTCTATTTGCTGACTTGCATTTATCCATCCCTTAGAATTCCAAATTCCAAATTTTAATTGTTAATTTTGTAAATACTTTTTGAAAAGCTACATTTTACTCATAAAGACAATCTCATTCACTTCCTCTTTAGATAAAGAATATATTTTTAAAAATCCCAAAGATGCTTTTTCCTGGTTACTTTTTCCTTTCCATTCATAGCTAGAAGATTCATTAATTAACCATTGATTGCTTCAATATACCTCAAGAAGTTATTATCTGAATGTTTACAAATATACAATATAATTACATGAATGTATACATAAACAACTGAGAGCAGAACTTATCTATAAATGGATGCTGTCTAAAAAAGAAAATAAATAGCAGCAAATTTATCACAGTCCTATTTGAAATTCTTGAGTGAGTGATGCTATATTTTCAAACATTAATTGAAAAGTTCTATTCTGTGAAATACCAAGAACTGAATTCTTAAAAATATTAACCAAGTTAGAACATTGATTAAAAACATTATGCTCAAAATTGAAATGCATGAAAGGACAAGATGGCAATCTAAGAAAACTTCATTTTGTCTAGCAAATAAAGAGCAACAGAAGAATAAAATGGCTCAGATTAATAAGTTTCCCCTAATATCCATTCCTTGAATATATGCATCATCTCAAATCATACAATGTGTTAATTTTAAAATGACATCTGCAAAATGAAAAGATCCCAACAACCCAATAACCTCACAATGAAAGAAACAAAAGCAGCAACCTTGGCCACACTTAAGAGTTACACTGTAAAGAATAATAATTTATTGACCTTAGAAAAATCTTATAGCTCCATTTCTATTATCAGGATGTGACAATAATGGTAAACAATGGATACTTAGCCAGAAATATAAGTTTGACTGTTTTAAACTTTTTATCATTTGCCTATAGACTTCAAGCATGACAAAAACATGACTTTCAAGAACATGTTATAGGATACAGGCAGATTAGCATTTGTTTTCATTCACTTTTTGATGATTCCTTGACAAAGTGATAACTCTCCATTATATTTGTCTCTAAGTTGACCTCACTTAGAGATCACCATTGTACAATATCACCCTTGAAAAAGTAAAAATTAGAGAATTCTGGTTGTTTTAGTAATAGCTACCTGTGCCAGTGCTTATTTTTTATCTAATGATCTCAGATTTCCAATATTCAATTCTCGTTTATAATTTTATGGCTTCCTTTTCTGGTCCAATTAAAAATTATTCATTCATCCATATGTTAAGTGAGAACACATTTATTGACAGGGTACTATATGCTAGGTTCTAAAAATGTATAGATGAATTTTACTGTTCCTAGCCACAAGAACTTTACAGTAAGAGTATAAGTTATAAGTTATAACTTATAAGAGTTATAAGTGTGCGTTATGTGTGTGTGTGTGTGTGTGTGTGTGTGTGTGTGTGTGGTTATAGAAACACAGTGTGGTAAATGTCATAATGGCAGTAGGGAAAAAAGGTGGATTTAGCTGCCTTTGCAGAATTGGGGAAGGCTCTTCACTGAGAAAGTAATATTTCATATTGTTAAGCAAATAATGTTTGGAAACTGAAAAAGGAAGAAAACAGTGTGACAAAAGGGACAGAAATGTGTAGGCAAAATGAGAAGGGTTTTATGGTTGGGGATGGCAGAATATAGGGCTGGGAACAACAAAATCAAATGACTATTCATCAAAGATGTTGAGTAAAGTACTCAACGTGGGGAGAAAGTTCAATTCTGAGATCCCTTTCCACCTCTAATATCAGTCTGTATTAATTAACTGTTGATAATGTATATAGCGTAACATATTATTCTTGCCCCAGTGAGCTATTTGAAAATGACTAATCAGCTTTTAATTTACTTGTTAGTAATTCACAAATTCACATAAAGACTTTGTTTACACTCGAAATACCCATAATATTAACCGCCAACCCCAAAGTATCTGTTGATGAATCATTCTTGTCAAATTTATAAGCTGTTTTCTTGCATAAGGTGTTCTTGGAGGGGCCAGTACACAGCTTGGTTATCATACTTATCAAAGCGTCTCATATATAAGTGAATTGAAGTCCTCTATAATGGCTTCACTAAATAAAGATGATAAAAATGATTATTTTCGTTGTTAGAATCAAATAAGTCTCACAATATACTGTTAATATCAGATTCTCCTAGAAAAGAAAATAGCATAAACGTGATTACAAGAAGTCAAATATTTTATTGGGGCATTTTTTATTTCAAATTCTTTTATATGCAACACTGAGTGCCCATGCTAATCCCCAAATATTTACAAATATATGGGTCAATGGCATCATACATTCAACACCTCTAATTTAAGAATTAATGTTTTTAATATTCATCATTTTGTGAAAGCAACTTTCTTGTATTCTACTGAGATCATTCAAAAATTAAATTTGTAACACTATGTATTTTGATAGCAAATTGAGTAGTTTTAACATTTGATCCCAATATCTTGGAAAAAGACACTCTTAATGAGTAACAGTGGTCCTGTCAAGAATTTTGCCAGTCTAGTCCGATTTCCAAGACTTGCCAAGTTCTAAGTGTAGTAGAATAAACACAGACATAGCTTCATAGAGAAAGAGTGCCAATTTTTAATCATCCCTTTAATCACCTCCAACATCTGCCAGCTTTCCTCATTCTGAAAGTGCTGCCACTTTAAGCATAACCCCCAAGAGGCAGATGCAATATACAAAAAACACAGTGTACTGCTTTCCAATTGATTCCCTCTTGGCTTTCAAGTCAATAATGTCCCATCCTGGTTTGGCCGGGATCAGATAAGCAAGACTCCACCCCCACCATCCAATATGACAACACCACAGGGGTACAAGAGTCCTCACAGGCTTTCTAGCAGTTCCTAAAAAAAAAATAACATAAAGGAGAACCATCTGGAAAGGAGGGTCAAAACTCGGAAGAATAAAACTGGTGGGAGGGAGGTAGACACTATATATATATATGAACAATATATACAAATCACAGAAACTGTACAAAATTCATCAGCATATCAGATGCCCCTCTTTAAAACAGCAATTCTGATTGTAAATGAACTGTGTAGGATGAAGTATTGGAGACAGTTTACAAATCAGATAGATTCAAAGAGTGCTCCTACTGGGGCTTGGCTTAGAATAAATCCTGCCTGAGTACCCTGAAATTCCGAGTTTAAATAATCAATTGTTATTGATTTTTCACTTTTGTTCTGCCAACATTTGGTTATTCCCCAGGTCACGCAGCCTTGCCATTTGAGTCAAAGTCAATAAAGAATTTATTTATTCATTAGAATCTATAGAGGTGGAACGTAATGCTGAAAACTTACATTTAAGATTTTCTACAGTAACTATCAAACATTTCATGTGGGATTTAATGCGTATGACAAATCTGCGTTAAGGACATCAGCAAGATAAACTTATACCTTGTAAGGGACTGTTTTGACTAATTGAATCGCATTACTACAGGAGAAAAGTAACTTAAAAAGAATCCAACAAAAATATATTTTTATATCCTTGTAGCAGAATTGTGAATATTAATTTGCTCACATGTTAAGAATCATAAAGTATCATTATATTTTCTTGGAAGCACAGTACAGCGTTGCTATCTGACCTCTACTGGTCAAGTTCATTGCATGATAAACTGCTGGTAAATAGAGTAGCAATATCAAAGTTAATAGTTCTCAGGTCATCTAATCATTGCAATTAGTGCTTATGAAAACATTTCAATTACATAGAAAAACTTCATTCATTTTTTTCTTAGTATGTTTGCTCTAAGTAGTCTCTTTAATTTTTATGCAAAAACACCAAAATGCCCTACAGTGCTTTTAGGTAACCAGAAATCTCTATCAATTGCTTCCAATAGTAATACAAAATTTTTTTTTAAGCATATAAAAATTGTAAATGTTACTCAGACTATTCTGGTAAATTAATAAGATTTTGTTTAAGCATATCCTTTAACAATTTTTTTTCTAATATGTCAGAAGATTTCTTTTTAGAATCATTTTTAATTTGTCTGGAAATATCTCTGAAGGTAATCACTGGTGTACAATCTTAACCACATTCTTAATTCTTTCCATTATTTAGTGTGTGATTGTCCCAAAGTTATGATCATAGAAACTTCCTGGACCTTATATATTTATTTGTGCTATGAGGTCTTTGTGTAGTGCTTTTATAGGCCCAGAAAATTTCTCATCATTTTCCTATGCTATCTTCATACCATTTATTTCCTATTTTACTCATGAGAAAATGGTTACAAAAAGATAAAGTGAAACCATTAGTATTGGAGAATCAAGATTAAAACCCTGGACTGGGGTGGTAGTCCAGTGGAAAGCACTTGCCAAGCATGCACAAACCTGGGTTTGATCCCCAGTACCAACACCCTCCCAAACCACACACACAATTTGAATTCTGTGCTTTCCCCACTATATTGCAGTTCTGTTCTCCTGCTTGAGTTAATCTTTAAGTATAATTAACCCCATAAGTACAATAGTTTCAACAATATAAGTTCAATGGCATT
Organism: Sciurus carolinensis; assembly: GCF_902686445.1. NCBI lineage: Eukaryota > Metazoa > Chordata > Mammalia > Rodentia > Sciuridae > Sciurus > Sciurus carolinensis. Next base: position 47,302,540 of record NC_062226.1, read on the forward strand.
TTAGTTACATAATTTCATTTTGGGACAATGAAGGAAAGTACCATCAAACTCAAAATTAATTTATATATATGAATTTCTAAAATTAACAAAATACTAGATCATATAAACATGATTTCTTATTCCCAAATAAGCTGATATACTCATGTAATTGAATGTAAATGTAAAAAATTATAATTTTAAAGAACTGTAAGTTGGGAGAGAGTCTTGAGGAAATTAGATAAAATAATTATTTGCCTTAAGTTTCTTTTCATTGGCATTCTTTAGAATTCAACATGTAGGTTTTCAAAAACCCATGTCCCATCATTCCAAAACACATATTTTTAAACAAGTCTTCAGATTCTTATGGATTTTTGTTCTTTTTCATACCAACTAATTCATTTCTATATTAAGACTGACATTTTGAATCATGAGATATTTTTATCAAATAAAAAATTAAATGATTGAATATCTCAACATTTTCACTTTACAAATACAAAATGCAGATTTCAAAGATAGATTCAACAGTGTTTTTTGTGACTCTAAATGGTATTTTCTTTCTGCTTTTTCAAAACAGGCAAAAAAAAATTAAGTGAGGGTTTGTGTGGCATACAAGTGAACACAATTAAGGAAACCCTCATTGTTGTCTTCTGAATAGACTTGTCACATTACTATTCACAGCTTTGTCTAGTGACAGTGAAATATCAAAAAGATACTGAATAATATAGCAAAAATCTATTGTGCCACTGAGATCTAATCTTTGTCTGAATGTAATTGCCTTATTAAAAGATTTGCAAGCTTACTCTTTCTGTGATTCTAAAATAAGCCAAGAAAAACCATGCTGTAAAACTGCAACTGTAGTCCCCATGATATGACAACAGCATGTAAGTCAAACTGAAAATTAAAACCCCATTCCACTGTTCCCCAGCAATGGCATGGATGCTTCTAGTACCGCAATTATCCCTGGTGGTATGAATGGCATTTGGAAGACTTTCTTCCCATGAACTTAGCCTAGAGTGCCTGAGGAACTGCTTATGTAAATATGAATATCTCATTTAGATTGTAATTTATGTTATGTGGCAGTGTCTGCCTCTTAGTATCTGTTCATTATAGCTCAGAGATTCAGGATAAGCTCCTTTGTCTTTTCTTCCCCCATCCCCCTTCACCCTGAGACACCTTGCTCTAAGCCTTCCTAAAGGGAGAACAGTTTCACCATGTAATGGAAGTAAAGAAATAATTGTACATACTGATGCCAGTACCCATTATAAACCGTCAACTTTAGTAAATAGTATAAAATGTATGAGCCTTCTCCTCCTTGTTTTTCTTTAAGTCTCTTCCTTTTTTACATATTTTAATGTTTTATGATTTTGTGAAAGGCATTGCTTCTCAATCCCCTACTCTCTTCTTGCAGACATAACAATAAGACATAATACAAAGCATTAACTAAATTCAGGGGTGGACTTCAAGTTCTCAGTAGAAAAATGAACAATTTCATTGTCATGTAGTATAATTTATAATATAATTATCTTACTTAGGAAATAGTAGCCAATTTAATACAACTCCTCAATGAGAGCACTTTGGGGTAGAAAAAGATAGTAGGGGTCACTAACAGATTCATATATATTTCAGTAATGTTAAGTTAAAGAAATTTTTTGTTATTCATTCAGCCTTGATGGATTTTTGACATGTATCAGATATGTATAAAATATTATGTATAGAAATTAGACAAAGGTTTTCTTCAAGTATTTTCTTTTCACTTTAATAGCATGGGAACATCCTATTCACATAAATATGAATTTATAATGACTGTTAGTCAAATGAAAAACCAAAGTTAAATCTGATCATAAACTATGACTCATAAAAATGACCACCACAAAACTTGAATTTAATGCCAAAAAATTACTTTGGATCTCATCATGAAAAAACAAAAATTTGGAATATCAACTATGTAAAATGGTATGTATTAACTTATTAGCAAAATCCCAATAATGGAAGCTTGTTTATAATACTAAGCTTCACCATATAAAAATCCAGATTTGGATTTGCTGTTATAGAATATTAGGACTACATCATTATCTCTAAAGGGACTATTTTATTCAAAGGATAGATATATGAATTAATATGGCCAAATACATTTGCAAATAATTTTCATCATGTGCCAATTTATCTGTTGCTTCACTTCTAAGTAGTAACTTCATTTATACACAATTATTGCTTTCCAGAAGAAGACTGTTTCTTGACATATTTTTCACTTCTTTCCTCTTCAACTCCTTACCAGATCTTGTAAGTTTACAGTTTATATTTTAAGTTAGAAGATAGAAACAGAAGAATAAAAAGAAACAGAAGACTAAAATACATTAAAAGTCTTACATTAAGCAAATGCCCAATTATTAGTGTCCCTGAGCAAGAATGAGACAAATGCTGCCTTATAATAAGATTAACTAAAGCCTGTCAAATGTGTAATATACAATAGCCCAATGAAAGCAAAATTAATGAGAAAAAACATTGGGTCTCTAACTTTTTGCAATTCTGGTAAGGACATTCATTTTCCCCCTGCCAAAGTTACCTGGATTAGCTAGAAGAAAAAGGGAACGTCCATTCTACCTTGTCCCATTTCTACTCCATCTTACCCCATGAGCACAATTTAATCAAATGAATCATTCAGTGCCTTGGAGTATTCAAACGAAGATGGACCCATTCTGAGAATGAAAGGAGGAACTACTAACAATTATACCAAGACAACAACTGTAAGCAAAAGGATCTTATAAATACTAGGAAGTTCAGGTGCCTTTTCTCGTAATCTCACAGATCTGTTTCTATGGCACCATACACTTTCTTAGGACAGAAAAAGTGGGCAACAGATGTGATGTCTATGATCTAACTCAGATTGGCTGTTCCTGGAGATATCCCTGCATAGTCAAATGAGTGATCTGTAAAACATTGGCATCTTAAAATTTTTATCTGAAGAGTGAAGATGTTGGAATGGATAATATCCAATATATTTTCCTGTTGTAATATTCTAGGATTTCTCCCATACACCTGCAGATCTGAATAAGGAAGGGGAAAATAGCAAATGTTTTACTCTTTGATTTAAAAATGTTAGCCATACATTAAAAATAAGAAAATTCCACTTTGTCTTCTCTTAAATGTGAAATCTTTGAGGATCTTTTAGAGACATTACGTGAGGTTGGGCTTTAACTTCCTAAGGGAAGAAAACATTTCTTTTACTAACATCTTAGTATAAATAAAAATGGAAAAAGTGAATCATGATATATTGTCCTAAAGCTATCAAGTTTTTAATATTTTAGAAAACTATAACTGATAAAATAATTATATATGATTATTTTTTAGTATCTACAAAATGTTAACATCCCTCCTTTTCTGAGTTTATCTTCTTATAACCTCCTGCACCTTCACTAAATACTATTTTCTGTATCCATTTCTGAATCAAATTATCCTTGAGATACTGAATATTCATTTATTTCTTACCAGACGGGAATTTTTCTTTAGTAATATATAGGTTCCTTAAAAGCAAAATCAGTTGTATTAGTTTGATTTGAAGGCAACAACTTGAAGTAGATATGGATGCATTATAAAATAAATCACTGAAAAACATCAGTACAATCTCATGGGCATCCATTCTAAGTTTTTTCCACTTGATGACATTTCTTCACCTTTTGTTCTTAATTCTACCTTATGTAATAAGGGTTAGCCTAAATGTCTTTAAAATTTGTGCAGAAGATAGAAAATGCCTCATAACTCTATGAAGTATTTAGATTATTTTAGAATCTATTTTCTGAATCTGTTGATTTTAATTTTCATGTAAACAGTTATTGTAAACCACATTTTCATCCCTGTGATATGTATAGAGTCATTATCACATATCATACTCTTGTCTGGTTTTTAAATTGCAAGACACCCTTCTTAACATTTTCATTATTGTCAAAGTCAATGAAATGATAGGTAGCCCACTGAAAAACTCTGATTCTCATCTAATATATGAAATGTGTCCATAACAAATGTAGATTTTTTTAAAAATTTGAATTTCTATAAAATGTAAGTTATTAACTAAAATGTCTAGAAAACAGTGTACTCTTTGAAATTCCTGGAATCTGACCTTTTTTAATTCTGTTTTTATACTATACTGTAATTCACACTTAATTTGCCTTTGTTTTACCAGAAGTAAGTCTTTTAAATTCAATGCTATATTGGCTACAATGCATATCAGAGAAAAAGTGCTATTTAAGTTTACTCTAGGCATCATATATTCTCTGACAGATTTTATATTGTATGTTGGTGTTGCCATAAAAGATCTAATAATTTTATGTCTTCAGAAATCAATTTGGATTTAATATGAATACCACCTACACATTTCTTAATTAACCTGCTGATACTTAAAATGATATTTTTAATTTGATGGTGTTTTAAATGAAAGCTATGTACAGGCTTTAACTAAAATCATTTTTACTATAGCTTTTTCTTTTAATTTTTTTCTTCTACCACTTTTATCATAATGTTAACATAATTATTGCCTAAAATTTGTAAAGCAGAAAACAGTGAAGGAACAAAAAATAGCCACTGTCTCAACATCTAAAGACAGTCTTTATTACCCTTTTGGTAATTTTCCTACCAGTCTTTATTCCATAGATCTTTTTTTAAGTTGGTTCAAATTACACTATGTAAAACTGTATATCCTGAAATTTACATTTAATATCATATAATGTTTCTCACAGAAAAATAAACTATTCATGAAAGTCAATTTAAAAGATGCTATAAGAATTATATTAGGCAGACAAAGGACTTAGAAGAGTTCACAAAGCATAGTCACTATGTGTTAGCATATGTCAGCTACTATCTTCATCATTATATTTACTATTATATGTAACCAATCATAAAGTTCTACCATAACAGATATGAATATCTGAATATTAAAAGATACTTAGGTTCCCTACATTTTTAGCTTTCTAAACAAATAATGCTGGATTTGATATATTTTATACGTAAAGCTATTTCAATGCTTATATTATATCCTTAGAAGAGGCTTCCAGAAATGAATGAACCAAATTGAATGGAAAGCACATTATCCAAGACTTACTATGTATTATCAAATGTTTTATAGAGAGTTGTCTCAACTTTTGTTCCCACTCACAGTGGGATTGGCCCTGAGATCCTCACTGACTTTCAATATTCTCCATGTTTTTTTTTTTTTTCCTGGTACATACTTGTATACTCTAATCATGTTCTTAGTATATCTGTCTCTAATACCATATCATCTTTTCTGTTTTGAAGAATGTATAATTTTTCATAATTTAAGAGTAACAGAAAAACCACATGAATAATATAAAGAATTCCCATTACCCTTTACCAGATTACCTGAAGGTTAGTGTTTTATTACATTTGCCTTATCTCTTTCTTTCTCTGTAGACATAGACATATTTTTTTCTGAAATGTTTAAGTTGCAAAGTGACACTATTGTATTTCACACACTGAAATACACCACATGCTGTATTTCGTGGCACTGACAATTTAAAACCCTCTTTATTTTAAATCTCAGCTAATTTGGTACGTGAAATATGATTTCTTGCCTTAATTTACATTTCTCTGTTGACTTAAGATGAACAAGTTTCTATATATTAACTATATTTAATTTAAATAACTTATGTATTTTAATTTTAATTTATATATTTATTCTTTTGTTACTCATCTGTTGATAATGTCTTCCTATTATATATTACTTTTACTTACATACATATTTGCTCACCTCCCACATGAGAACAAGATACAAATCACTCCTCAAGAGCAGGAATGATCAATTTCCTGTTCACAATAAACTTATAACCTACTTTAAGAGTAAAGATGGAAGACAATAACTTTGTTTAAAAAAAAAAAAGCTTAACCATGGAGACTATCTGTAGATGAAAATGTACATTCAAGTACAATGAAAGAAAAAAAAAAGCAGGTTCTCCAGGAGAAGCAATGATGGAAGATTCAGATCCCATTGGCTTCCCTCCCCTTTTCCTCTCAGCTGCCTAGTGTCACAGAACTCCAGCTGATGCCCCACAGGAGTTGTATAAAAGCTATCATCAGAGGTGGGCTTCCAAGATTTTTTACATCATTTTTACAAAATATAAATGTATAATTATATACCAAAAAGTAATTATGTAAGTTTTTTTTTTTTTTTCCTAATGTATATTTTTGACTTGTTTTGTCCAGATCTGCCTGTGAATGAAGTTTATGTTTAATGCAGACTTCTGTGAGAGCACTCAAAAACATGGCTGTCGTGCTCAGGCCAGCATGAGAGCAGGTACTCTACCACTGTGCTGCACTCCCAGGTCAGGAAGGCAAAGATTCTTAAAGAGAACAAAAAAATCACTAACTGTAGATGAAAAGAAGTGATAAATTGGATTTCATCAAAATTACAAGTTTTGCCCATTTCAAGAAAATACGCTGGAGTCATTGACTCCACTGTCAAGAAGTCACTGTCAAGAAGTCGTCATCAGCCAAGGCACGCAGAGCTTCTTCAAACATACCTTTGGTAAATGCTACGTCAGTTTCTTCCCAAATATCTTTAGAAAGTTGCTGATATTTTAGAGCTAGAGTTTTGCTCCTGGATAAACTAAGTTTTTTCGGTGCTTCAGCTAATTCTTCTTTCTGTTTACTAGAGGTGGCATTCATTCCTGTAGTAAAAATAGATATGTCCATAACGTCACTCTGAGGTTCACTTGCAGACTGTTTCAGAGCTTCCCAGTGAAAATGTTTTGCTTCAATTTTGCTTGAAAAATCATACTTAGGGATGGGCTTCTGCTAAGCAAATCAATGACTCCAGCTGTATTGTCTTTTAATGGGCAAAACTTTTAATTTTGATGAAATCCAATTTATCACTTCTTCTTTTCATCTATGCTTAGTGATTTTTTGTTCTCTCTAAGAATCTTTGCCTTCCTGGCCTGGGAACGTACCACAGTGGTAGAGTGCCTGCCTATCATCTAGAAGGCTCTGAGTTCAAACCCTGGTGCCATAAAATGAACAAACAAAATTCACAAAGATATTCTCCTACATTCTTTTCTAGAAATTTTATCTTTTACACTTATGTCTTTCATCCATCTGAAATTAATTTGGGGTACAGGATAAACTTGGGGGTTATCCAGTCACTCTGGCATCATTTGTTGAAAAGGATTTTCTTTCCCCTGACAGCCTCCAGATACACCATCGGTTAATCCACCTTCCAAGTCAGAAAAAAGGAAATGTCCACAGATCAAGTTAACTTAAGATGCTTGAAACACGAGGTCTAAAGAATCAGCATAAAACAGAGAGATGCAAGAGGAAAGAGATGAGTATGTTATCACACCAAGGATATAGATTCAAGAAGAACCAAAGGACCACACTGCCTGAATCTTGGTTTAGCTGTGTGTATACATTCTATATCCCATGTCTCAGTTTCATCAGACTTTTCTGCTGATGGTATGACTTCAATTTAGAAAGAGCACTCAGAACCAAGTGCAGTGGTACACGCCTTATAATCCCAGTGGCTTGGGAGGCTGAGGCAAGAGAATCGAGAGTTCAAAGTCAGCCTCAGCAAAAGCGAGGCACTAAGCAACTCAGTGAGACCCTGTCTCTAAATGAAATACAAAATAGAGTTGAGGATGTGGCTCAGTGGTCAAGTGCCCTGGAGTTCAATGCCCAAGTACCCAAAAACAAAAAAAGTACTCTGGAGATAGAAGGAGGGTGGAGTCAGTCATATACCCAGTTTCACAAGCAGAGAGACTCTGGGGAAAATACAACTTACCACAGTCACAGCTTGCCAGTTGGTACAATGAGCAGCAATAACTTTCTTGTGTTTCTTGGATAAGGCCACTGAAGCTAGAATGAATGTCATCAGTGAATAGCCTACTTAAATCCTCATGACTATTGGGATTTTTTTTTTTGAAACTTAAAAATGGAACATTATTATTCAGTATTAATGGAGCTACACAATTCCAGAAGCAACAGCCTTTAATATTACAGGATTTGGCCCTGTAAATTACAAAGTTATTTCTCTACCCTAACCAAGTGTTGTAATCAATAAGCCCTCCCAGATATCTACTAGGTTCTTGAAACAAGATCCCTCCCAGTTTTCCTTCCAAACTAAAATTCCCAACCAGAAAACTTAATTATACTCATGAAGTTAACAGATTATCAACACCAGAAATAGGTTGAGGAACTTCTTGCTTAACATTTGTATAGAAGTTCAGGTTGACCAAAAGAAGACACAGATTTCTCATTAAACTTTTGTTTTAATGGGTCTCAAAATTCTGTGACAAGTTTTTGGTCAAGTTGTTTCCATTAAAAAGTACTGATTTTAAAAACCAATAACTTAAAACTACCAAACACACGCACAAAAACAAATGGTCCACGAAACATTCTCTCTTTCTGAAGGTTTTACGATGCATGGTTAACATTAACCAGTCTTTTCCTATTAAACTTAAATGGCCAATTGAGACAAACAGTTCTGAGACCTGTTCTTCCACCACTGATTAAGACAGGGGTGGCAGGTGTTAGGGGTAATATTCTTTTAGCCTTCTGAGCTTTCTGGGCAGACTTGGTGACCTTGCCAGCTCCAGCAGCCTTCTTGACCACTGCTTTGATGACATCCACAGCAACTGTCTGCCTCATATCACAAACAGCAAAACTACCCAGAGGAAGATAGTCAGAGAAGCTCTCAGCACACATGGGCTTTCCTGGAACCATGTCAACAATGGCAGCATCACCAGACTTCAAGAACTTAGGACCGTCTTCCAGCTTCTTACCAGAACGGCGACCAATCTTTTCTTTCAGCTCAGCAAACTTGCAAGTAATGTGAGCTGTGTGATAATCCAGTACAGGGGCATAGCCAGCACTGATTTGGCCTGGATGGTTCCAGATAATCACCTGAGCAATGAAACCAGCTGCTTCCATTGGTGTCACCAGCAACATTGCCACGACGAACATATTTGACAGACACGTTCTTGACATTGAAGCCCACATTACCTCCAGGAAGAGCTTCACTCAGAGCTTCATGGTGCATTTCAACAGACTTTACTTCAGTTGTGATGTTGACTGGAGCAAAAGTGACCACCATGCCAGGCTTGAGAACTCCAGTCTCCACTCGGCCCACAGGGACAGTACCAATACCACTAATTTCGTAGACATCCTGGAGGGGCAGACGCAAAGGCTTGTCAGTTGGACGAGTTGGTGGCAGGATGCAATCTAAAACTTCAAGCAGTGTGGTTCCACTCGCACTGACATATTTACGGGTGACTTTCCATCCCTTGAACCAAGGCATATTAGCACTTGGTTCCAACATGTTGTCACCATTCCAACCAGAAATTGGCACAAATGCTACTGTGTCAGGGTTGTAGTCAATTTTCTTAATGTAGGTACCAATTTCCTTAATGATTTTCTCGTATCTTCTGACTATGGGGTGGTTCAGTGGAATCCATTTTGTTAACAACAGCAATTAGTTGTTTCACACCCACTGTGTAAGCCAGAAGGGCATGCTCACAGGTCTGCCCATTCTTGGAGATACCAGCTTCAAATTCACCAACACCAGCAGTGACAATCAGGACAGCACAGTCAGCCTGAGATGTGCCTGTGATCATGTTTTTGATAAAGTCTCTGTGTCCTGGGGCATCAATGATAGTCACATGATACTTGCTGGTCTCAAATTTCCACAGGAAGATGTCAATGGTGATACCACGCTCACGCTCAACTTTCAGTTTATCCAAGACCCAGGCATACTTGAATGAGCCCTTTCGCATCTCAGCAGCTTCCTTCTCAAATTTTTCAATGGTTCTTTTGTCGATCCCACCACATTTGTAGATCAGATGACCAGTAGTGGTAGACTTGCCCAAATCTACATGTCCGATGACAATGATGTTGATATGAGTCTTTTCCTTTCCCATTTTGGCTTTGATTTAGCGGTGGTTTTCATGGACACCTGCATTCTGGTGGCAAACCCACTGTGAAAAAAGCCTATTGGGATATTTATGTGGATTGTGTAGAAGTCGTGTTATAACTTTTTAGGCTTTTTGAGCTTTCATCAGTAAGTTACACAATCACTGGTTCCATTTTTTTCCCCCAGTATGACACACACATGTTCCAGTTCACTTACTTGGTGTTAACATGTCTCACAAGACACTTGCTTCTATATTTAGTTTCAGCCATTCACTATATTTTTCTTATGTTCAACAGCAGGGACCAGCAAACTGTGACCTGTAAGCCCACTCTTTTTGTAAACAATGTTTTATTATAATCCAGTCACAATCATTCATTCATACATTATCTACAACTGCATTCATGCTATGGAAACTGAGTTGAAAGTTTTCAACAGACAGTATACCCTGCAAGCCTGAAATATTTTCCACATGGCACTTGAAGAAAGCTTCCTAGGCCCTGTTCTTTACACAATTGAATAATGAGTAAACACACCTCACCATGTTTTTGTTGAAAATCAACAGTTATGTATATGAATCTATTTTTGGACTTCCTATTTTATTCTGTTAATCTACATATCTGTTATTATGCTAATACTGTATTGGCTTGGTTACTACCTTTTTGAAGTAAATTGTTAAGTCAAATGCTGTGAATCTCCACCTTTGTTTTCTTTTACAAAATTGTTTTGGTCATCCCAGATCATTTGCATTTTAATATAAATATTAGAATCAACTTGTCAACTTCTCAAAAAAGTTCTTGGAATTTTGGTTGGGATGGCATTAAACCTATGGATAATTGTGTAGAAATGTCATTTTAAACAATAGTAAGCCTTTCATCTATTAATTTAGGTCTTTTTCTCAGCAATGTTTCTTAAGTCGTCAGCTTAAAAGTTTTAAACATATTTTACTAAATTTGATCCTAAATAGTCTGTTTTCTACTGCTTTTATAAAAGAATAGATCTTATTTATCTTTTCTAAATAGTTTATGCTAAATGCAGAGATACAATTGATTGCTTTATGTTGAACTCACACACCATGACTGCTTATTCACTTGTATTAGTTACTGTGCACAGGGTGTCTATGGGTTTGCTCAAGTTCTAGCACTGCAGACTAGGAAAAGTCCTCAGAAGAAACACCATAAAGATGTGACTCTCACACAATTCAGTTCCCTCCTTTCAAGAATCAGTTTTTTCAGGTTTCATTGTTGTTATTTCTGTCTCTGATTAAGTTCTATGCCTTTTTTTTTTCAAATTCTAAATTTTTATTTCATCTTAACATACTCATTGTTGCAAGTCATTCTAGAAGATATCTGTGTTCAGATAATATTGAAAAATATATGTGAAATTTGTCAACATCTATAAATAATATAATAACTATTTCAGCAAACTTTGGAAAGCCCACACATGTTCAGTGAAATCTGAAATATAAAACTTCAACAAAGTGCATGAGTATTTTGAATCTGTCAATGTATAAATTCTGCAATTGTATGTCATAGATGGCATTATTTCAAGTTTTAAAATAATACTGATAATGATGTAAAAACATTAAAGAAGGGGACAGTGAAATAAGAAACATAAATTTATATTTACCTGTGAAATCTCATTTCTAACATCTTTTTACTAAATCTAACTGAAATAGAAAAGGCAACAGCCCATGAGGCACATTTTCAATCATCTTGAAATGCCCTTTACCCTAGTAATTTGCTTTCCAGCTCTACATGCATTTTATTTATTTATTTTTTATTTTTAATATTTTTTTGTTTTTTTATTTTATTTTTGATTCATTGTACACAAATGGAGTACAAATTTTCATTTCTCTGGTTGTACATGAAGTAGAGTCACACTGTTTGTGTAATCATGCATGTACATAGGGTAATGATGTTTGTCTCATTCCATTATCTTTCCTTCCCCCCACACACCCCATTTCCCTCTACACAATCCATTGTCCCTCCAGTCTAGTTTTATGCCTTTAAATGTGTGTGTGATTTTAAATTAATCTACAATTTATAATTGTTATATGCAGAATAATCATTCCAATACAAGATCCTTGGCAATTACTAGAGTCGGAATTCAGTGATTTTGCAGATTTCCATCAATCTCTAACACATTTTGATTGATTGGGATATCATTAAATCTATGGATAATTTGTACAGAAATGTCATTTTAACAATATAACATCTTTCATCTATTAATTTAGGTCTTTTTTACTTTTATTTTTATTCAGCAATGTTTCCTAAGTTGTCAACATAGAAGTCTTAAACATATTTTATTAGATTTGTTCCTAACACATTTCCAAAAATCTATTCTGTTGAACACAAGTTGTTCCTTAAAATGAACAATTAAGAGGATTTGTTATGTGGTTCAATATTTAGGAAGTCTACTTAATCTTTCATCCATGATTCCTCCTAGATACTTACAACTCTTGGCATACTGAAGGACAGTTCAAGACTTATGGTAAATAAAACTATTAAACTGTAACAGTATTGATTTAATAAACATTTATTAACATTTTAGCATTTTTTCCAGAAATATTTCATGTGGAACTCATTTTTTAGCACTTTTTATATTTCACAGTCTAGTGTTCTATGCAATATTTAAAGAAATACTGCATTAAAAATATGCCCTTTTGGGGCTTGTGGCTCAGTGGTGGAGCACTTGCCTAGCATGTGTGGGGCACTGGGTTCTATCCTCAGCACCAAAAATAAATAAACAAATAGAATAAAAAGTATTGTGTCCATCTACAACTAATTTTTTTTAAATATGATCTTTATCTAGGATTTTAATTTCCTCCCTCAGAACTTCATTTAAAAAATTTTCTGCTCCAGAAAACTGGCATAGCACCCCTCTGAAAATATAGGAAATAATAAACTCAGTTTCTTCTACTATATTCTTACAACACATAACATTTCTGTGTCCCCAGATGTATAGGAGTTTTTCTCTACAAAATACCAGTTCTACAGATTATTCTCCAGTGGAATAGCTGAGTGTCCTCTAATTCAATTCAATTCTATCTGCCTGGATTGCATGATTTCACAGGTTGCAGACTCAGTTCCAGAAGACCACCTCCCCGACTTCCAATGACAACCATAAGCCCAAGTAGTTGTACTTATGCCTCTGACCAACTATATATGAGTCAGAGTTCCTGGGACACCCTTCTTAAAGTCAACTAATTTGCTAGAGTGCCTCACAGAATTCAGGGAAGCAAATTTGTTAGCTTATTATAAAGGATATTACAAAGGATACAGATGAACAGACAGACAGCAGAAGGGGCAAGGAGATCCCATGCCTTTTCCAGGTGTACCACCCTCTGAGAACCTCCATATCCTAGATATCCTCAGATATCTAGAAGTCCTCCAAACTCTGTCCTTTTAGGTTTTATGGAGATGTTGCATAGGCATGATTGATTATCTCACTGGTCACTGATGATTAACTTCACTTTCGACCTCTCTGCTACTTGGAGGCTAGGGGTGGAACAGAAAGTTTCAAGCCTCTAATCACAGAGTTCGATCCCCTGGCAACCAACTCCCATCCTGAAACTATCTAGGGGGCCACCAAGAATTACCTCATTACAAAAAAAGATGCTCCTAGCACCCCTATCATTCAGGAAATTACAAGGGTTTTATGAGCTCTGTGCCAGTGACTGATGGCAGAGATCAATATGTATATTTCTTATTATTTCACAACCCATAAACATATCTTATTTGTTTTCTACCTCCATTATTTTACTTAGGGCAATTATATTAATCAATATATTTATTCCCTAACTAGTTAATTTATATTTCCCAATTATTTTACCGTAGAGGCCAATCCTATTTTATTGCTAATACTCAAACTAGAATCCCACTAAATATCTAGGACAGTCCATAAAAATGTTTCCCATAGGTATAGCACATTATCAGAGAGCACACAGAATAACAATGAGGGCAGAATGATAGCACATAAAGCAAGATGTCATTTGTTTGATTATCTATTACTGTGAAACAAACTATCTTAAAACTTAGTGCCTAAATCAATAATGCCACATCTCACAACTTAGTGGATCAGAAATTCAGGCAAGCTTTGGCTGACTATCTCTTCTCTTCCACATGGCATCAATAGGACTTACTCGGGAATACTCAGAGAATTTGGGACTGGTGGAAAGTTAAGTTAGCTTCACTTATTTCCCTTGTACCTTAAAGGTATGGCTGGAAGACTGGGCTCTACAGGATCCCTCTTCATCTCCTACAACCTCAGAACTTCTCCATGTGATGTCTTCTGCCAAGGAGTCAGATTTTTCTCCATGGTGTCTCAGGGTTCCAAGAGATAAAGGTAGAAGTTGTCATTCCTCTTGAAACAATGTCCAGAAAAAAATGTCAGGTGCCCCTTCTGCCCTACACTCTTTATCAATACAGTCAATGCCCACTCCAGATTCAAGACAAGGGAAACCAGACCCCACACTCTATAGGAGAAATATCAAATAATTTGTGTTCATCCTTAATACACTACAGCATTCTCAGGGTAAAAGGCAGTGGATATTTTGCTGAAAGTGGCATGAAAGGGGACTTACATAGATAGGGGCAATAAGTTAGTAGAAATTGACAGTGTCAAGGACAAAATGATTAGAGATGATGCAGGGACCAAAAATATGAGTATATTATAAACAACTTCATGCCAAAATATTTGAAAATTTGGATGAAAATGAAAAAAATCTAGCAAAGTACAATTTATTCTAAAAATTTAAGGCAAAAATAGAACTACCTAGGTAGTCCTACACTATTGCAGAAACTTAATCAGAAATAAAAAATCTTGCCACATGGAAAACTCTATGCCCAAATGACATAGTGAATGAAGATTTCCAAACATTCAAAGAATAAACTATTCCCATAATACCCAAGTCTTCCAGAGAGCAGGAATAGAGGGTAGGAAGCTAGCAAAATCTCATGTGAGACATGCTTGTTGGAAAGGTAGGTCTATAATTGCCCTTCTTGTGATATCTCTGCACATTAATGACCCCATTTTATTGGTATCCTGCTTAAAATATGGCCTTTAGTATGTATTCAATGTTAATATAATATCAAACACTAATTGAACATTACCCCATGTTAATGCATGATGATCAGACCCTTAAGAAACTTAAATAAACAGATAATTAGGTTCTAGGTGATCTTTTTGCTTTTAAGACTTTCTGGGTATGACAAAGAAAAAAGATTTTTAATGTGAGAGCATACCGTTTTTTCCTTTTCTCTCTATCTCCACTAAAGATAATTTTGTCATTGCCCATTTAGATTCTCTCCCTTCCTTTTTTTTTTTTTTTTTTTTCTTTTTGGCAGCAGGCATTGAACTGAGCAGAGCTCAATCCCTGAGC
The DNA here is from genome assembly GCF_902686445.1 of Sciurus carolinensis. NCBI lineage: Eukaryota > Metazoa > Chordata > Mammalia > Rodentia > Sciuridae > Sciurus > Sciurus carolinensis. Next base: position 47,317,806 of record NC_062226.1, read on the forward strand.
CACATCCCTAGCCCATTTTTCTCTATTTTTTATTTTTTTTATTTTGAGACAGGGTCTCGCTAAATTGCTGAGACTGACTTTGAACTCATGATCCTCCCGCCTCACCCTTCTGAGCCACTAGAATTACAGGCATGTGCCACCTTGCTGGCTTCTGTTCCTGTTTTCTGAAGAGAAGTCCTTCTTTGCTGGAGCCATTCCTTAATGATGCAAAAGTATAAAAAGGAGAGAGTGGAGAAAGGGATGATGGAGTCTTTAGTCATGTCTATTTACATAAAAAAGACCTGGGAGAGGGGACAAAAGGATTGAAATATCTGGGTGTCAGGAGAGTTTGGAGAGGTTTCTCAGTAAAATACCTCAGAGAGATTATGAAGCTATCTTAGAAAGTATAGTTTGGAAACATAAATTTGATTCTTATTTTTTATCTGTAAATTCAAATAAAGATTAAAATTACTTTCTAGATGACTTATAGTAGTGGTAACTAATAGCATCAGCCTTTGCTAATGTATGACACCTTCAAAAAATGAGCAACATGAATGACTACAACAAGCATATTTATTCTTATAATAAAATGAAAAAAATTACTTATTTAACTAGGTTATAAGCTGGAGTTTCCTGCCTTGTGAACTACACAAACTTTAGTTGATCTAATTTCCAAAATATGAAACTTTCCCAAATATTACAACAAAACCCAAAGGAATTCATGTTCTCTAGAACCTCTTTTGCCACCTTGGTTCTTGCTGCCATGTATGTGCAGTGTCTATGATATGTAACCTGAACCTAGATATGAAACTCAACCCTCTCTCCAATGTACACAGATACATACACAACATTATACATTTATGAGTCTGGTGGACTTTGCTGGCATTAGAGAGGGACAGGGGAAACAGGCTAATATATCCAAACAACTACTAATGGAATATTGAATCAATGCCTTTCTGCTACTATAGTATAGTCCCAGGTTTTTCCCAACTCTCTAGAAGCCCCTGCCCTCTTTCTCTTTCTTTGTCTTAGTGCAGAACATCTTTCCATCTTCTGATGGTGAAAATAATAATAGCTAATCTTTTTTAGCATTTCATGTTTCAGATCCTATGCTTAATGATTTACATGTATTATGACAATTACTCCTCACAAAAATCCTATAATAACTACTAACATTATTTTCCTTTTTACAGATGAAGAAAGTGAAGAATCTAATAATTTTTCCATGTTAACATAGCTAATGGCATGACTAATAACTGAACCAACACAGTCTGATTCTAGAGTGTCCTTTGAACCACTATACCATACTGCCTCCAACTGTGATATATGACTTTGGCAACTGCCACAACCTTTGTCACTGTAGGGGAGTCTAAAGAGGTTGCAAAGAACAGAGATGACTTCTACTCAGAACCTTCAGTTCTTCACCATGTCACAGAAAAGAATTTAAGGACACATCAGTTATGAGTAGCAGAGCAAGAGATTTACTGTAGAGGGACAGTACACACTCAAGAATGGGAGTATGGGAGAGCTGAGAGAAAAGTAAGTCACCCCTTCCTGGTTAGTGGTTTAACTTTTATCTCAGAGGAACAGTCGCTAGGGCGCTGGATGAGAGGTGGAGTCAGGGCAGGGTTATGCAGTTTTACACCAGTTGTTTTTCTTCCATTTGAAAATTTCCCTCAAATGCTCTAATTTTGATACTTCCTTCATTGCATGTTACATTAGCATCTTAAAGCTCCACCCAAGTGTATGCATCTTACTATTTCAATGAGGCAAGGGTCATTTCTCAGTCACTGAAGTCTTGAAAGTATATGCTCCCTAAAGGATAGTTCCTCCAGATGCCTTGTAGTTTTGTTGCTTTTACAGACAATTTTCAAGTTGTGGGCAAGGACAAGGACACAAGAACACAGGCTGGGTTGCTCAGGAGTTGTTTGTTTTGCATTTGTATAGTTTAGATATGAGGTATCCCCCAAAGACGTCTATTGATGCAGAGATATTCAGAGGTGAAATGATTAGATCTGTGATAGGCAGAATCTAATCAGTTTGAATGAACTGACTTATAACTGAATACAAGTGGGTCATGGCTGGAGGAGGTGGGTCATTGGGGTGTACCTTGAAAAAGTGCATATTCCATGTGGCCCCATCCCTCCTCTCTCTCTGCTTCCTGACCCAGCCATGAGCTAAGCAGCTCCCTCCACTGGGCCCTTCCCCCCACCCAATGATACACTGCATCATCTTAGAGTCAGAGTCATGGAGTCAACCATCTGTGGACTGAGACCTCTGAAAATATGAGCCCCAAATAAACTTTTTCTCCTCTAAGTTATTTTTGTCAGGTATTTTGGTCATAGTGATTAAAAAGCTAATTAAAATAGCATTCTAACAGTTTGGGGGCTGGGTTCTTTTTGAGATTCAGTGCTTTCTTTGTATCCCTAAATTCCTATCTCATTTTGACACAAAGTAACATTTATCCCAAATGAGCTTTCTACTCAAAAATGCTTCTTACCATAAAAGCACTTCTGAGTTCAATCCTTAACGTGGCAACAACTTTTTTCACCTCATCATGCATATTTTTTTAAAGCTTGAGACAAAAATTTGATATAAAACAAAGGAACAAAAATATTACTTGAGGACTGGGCTTGTAGCTCAGTGGTAGAATGCAGGACTAGAATGTGTGAGGCACGGGGTTCAATCCTCAGCACCACATATAAATAATAAATAAATAAATAAAGTCCATCAACAACCTAAAAAATATTATTTGATCACATATTTGTAATGAAAACTCAAGTTATGGGACTTAAAGCATGTGATCTGCTTGGGAAAGCAGGAAAAGACAAGAGGAAAGAGGAGTGGTCAGGAAGGATCTGAAATGACATGCCTACCTTAAAACAAGGTAGGTCCTCAGGAAACTGCCTTGGTTGCAAAGGTTGAGGCATGTAAATAATGTTGCATCCTACCTGTGCAGCTCTGATATTTGCAGCCTCTTCAGTGGAGATCAGAAATGGGAAACAGAAGCAAACAGTAAATAGGAATAAAAGGAGCTGGTAGCAGGAAGGTAGAAGTCACTGTACAATATAAGACTTTCTACTGGAGGCCCATTGAGGGCAGGCAGCCAGTAATGAAGATTCAAGGCAGAAGTCTGCCTCATGACTATATAAACCTGTTATGGGGGAGATGCATAAAAGGTCCTGAGAACATGAATCCCTAAAAATGGAAGTTGTAGAGGCATCTGAAGGTATTTATACCTGTCAGAGTTCTCCAGAAAAACATAATGAACAGAATATGAAAAGAGGGAGGAAGAGAGGGAGGGAGAAAGAGAGGAAAAAAGCATATATAAGCAGAGAGAAAAAGAGAAGGTGCGGGGGTGGAGTTTAAGGAATGTCCTTACCCCATATAAGGGTCTGGAGCTTTTGAAATTTGAAACCTGTAGGACAAGTTGACAGACTGGAAACTCAAGTGTGATTTTTACATCGTAGTCTTGAGGCAGAATTCCTTCTTCTCTGAGAAGCCTTAGTTTTTGCTCTTAAATTACTTGACTAAAGGAGGTCCTCTCACATAATCCAGAGCAATGCCGTTATGTAAAGTCAAGAGATGGTAATGTTGATCACTTGTACAAAATATCTTCACAGCAGTATCTAATATTCCACCAAACAACCAGACACCATAGTCTAGCCACATTGAGGTGTAAATTTTAACAAAGTATTCTTTTGAAATATTACATTCTAAATCCAATTATCAGGGGGAAATGGTCATCAAGCAACAAAGGGGGTTTGCCAACAGAAAAGAAAGATTTGGGATGAAACCAGGAGCCAGGCTAGTGTAAGAATAGTGGATATTTCTTTGAGAAGCTAGTGAAATTCTTTGAGATGATACAGAATTAGAGGATTGTGTTAGTAAGTGTTGAATAAAATAAGAATCACCTGGGAAATGTGTTTAAAATGCAGATCACTGAATTTTTGATTCTGTAAGTTTAGGGAGGAATCTTCATTTTAACCCAAATGATGTTGATGCTGATGCAGGTCACACTAAGATGACAACTGAGAAAAAACTGAAGTTAATGGCCAACATTCCTCCCAGGGCTAAAGAGAAAGTAAATTTCTCAACATAATACAATCTCAATGAGGATGAGCTTCCCACTTAAATGACGGAATGACCAGCTAGGCCTGAATCATGGTATCCCACAGAAGGAAAATAAGCATCATAAAACACAAGGAAATGATAGCCTAGATATGCCAAGTAAATTTAATTTCAGAATAGTCATTTTGAATGTACAAATGGAATCAGAACTAATCACAATTGAAAGCCAATTCAGGATGTGACCCGTACCCCACTTCCTATTCCTATGCCTTTCATTTGTTTGCAGTAATGAAATTAGAGCACATGGCAGAGAAACAGAACAAAGTAACTGCAATGCTAAGTGAACGGTTTGTTCTCTGTACCCAGTTTTCCAAACTGCTGTTTATGGGGGGAAAAAAAAAAGTCTGCATTCTTTGTGCCAAATGAGATGCTTGCAGTTTGCATGACTTATATAGGGTATAGTATTGGAATGCAAGCATACCAAGGACAAAACTGCTGAGAGAAGATGGCTGGGAGCAAAGTTTAACTGAATTACTGTTGATAACAAAGAATGGAGAGTGAATCAAACTTTCATCTTATAAGACAAAGCATTATAACTACCATGTGTTTGAAATAGCTCACAGAGTCATGCAAGCAGATCACATACTTTTGAACGTGATCTAATTCATGATTACATCCAAGGACCTCTACCAGTTTCCTTTCACTTAGAATCATGGGCTTCTAGAATGTTCCATTTATAAGTGCCCCTGATATTAAATCCAAATATCAAAATTCCCTGTACAAAAGACTGGCCAAATGTACAAACAGAGAAACAACATGTATCCCATTTGCTTACAATAAAAAAAAAAAAAAAAATAGACTGGCCAAAGTTCTTCCAGCCTCTATTTTAAAGCTCTTGACAGGGAGAGTGTTACCTGAGAAGCAGCCTTGGACACATGGAAACACTAATTTAAAAATTACTCCTTTTGATATATTCCGTTTTCCTCTCCCAACATTTCCAGTATAACACTCACCTGCACTTGATCCTACCCCTTATCTTCCCACAAGCAGAAATACACACACACACACACACACACACACACACACACACACACAAACACACACACCCTTTTCATCAAGCACCACACACACTCCAACCCCCTAGGGACCTTTACAAACACTGACTGTGACTAGGAAGCAGACAAGCAGATCTAAAAAACATTTGATTCCCCTGAGGAATAATATGGATTCCCCACGGTAATCATTTATTAAGTCTATAATAGTAATATGTTATTTAACACACAGGAAGTCGCTGACTTTCAATTTACTAGCCATCTCAATCTTTCATCAGAAAAGAAACTAGAACTGTAACTATATAAGTATTTCCAAGCATTAAAAATTGTTCCTTCCAAAATGTTTGCTTCATTCTTCACATTGAAGGCATCTAAGAAGGTGGGAAGAATGAAATATACTTTGGTATCAGGTAGATAAGTAGATAAGGTAGAAGATAAGTAGCAGTGCAATTCCAAAACAGCCAAAATTTCATGACCCCTCATTACAGCACAAAACATTTTACAACAAAATCTTTAATGGTTTCTTTCTTTAAAAATGAATGTTCTGACCCTCTACATTGTTAACGCCATATAAAATGTGATCTAGCAGTGAGTTAAGGTTCTTAGTATCTTCTGTGTGTCTCACACCCCAACACACCACAATAGATAAGTAAATTCAGATAAAATTTAATTCATTATTTTTAAATTTTGGTACCTATATTTTAAAGACATTAATTTATAAAGATAGTTTCCTAAAACTATTTAAAATTTTTTTAATTTAATATAAAAATTTTCAAAATTCCTTAAGTCTCTTTTTACAAATACTAATGGAAAGGATATTAAATATTCACAAAATCACACCTCATGAAGTCGGTAATACAGCATTATTTACTGACATTTCTTTAAAAATTTACTAGAAGTTAACATAACTATATCATTAAGTTCATAACTGTACTTGTACATAATCTATAGCAAATGTAAAACGAGTTCACTTTGTATGAAAACTTGAAGAAAAATAAACCTTACCTCCACTACTCCCCAGCTGTGTGATAATCAAAAAAATATTTTATCTCTCTTATCTCTCTTTGTTCATTTGTAATGTAGGCATAAATTATCATTCATTTTTATTTGTATTAAACTTCTTACAGCAGTGATATTTACACATATTTTAGGTGAAATACCGAACACAGTACTTGGTATATAGTAAGGCTCACTAAATCATAACAGTAGCCATTGTTTAGTTGCTTTGAGTGACCAAATGTCAAAAAAATTCAAAACAAACTAGAACCTGGGTGCAGTTGCATGTGTCTGTAGTCCCAGCTTCTTGGGAAGCTCAGACAGAAGAATCATTTGGGTCTACAGGTTGGAAACCAGAGTATGACCCTGTCTCATAAGAAAAGGAAAAAATAAACAGAAATTCTTCTAGTCTGGGAGTGTAGCTCAGTGATGGAGTACTGGCCCACTGTGCTCCAGAGCATGGGTTTCAGTCATAGCATCACAAAAAGACTTTTGGCGGGTAGGGGGCAGTTACTGGGGCTTGAACCCAGGGGCACTTGACCACTGAGACACATTCCCAGTCCTTTATTATTTTTTATTTTGAGTCAGGGTCACACTGAGTTGCTTAGGCCCTTGCTAAGTTGCTGAGGCTGGCTTTGAACTTGTGATCTTCCTACCTAAGCCTCCTGAACTACTGGAATTACAGGTATGTGCCACCATGCCCAGCATAAAATGATTTTTTAAAAGAGGTTTTTCTAATTTCTATGGTGTTTATATAATTCTTTTGATTTTACAACTTACAACTATTGAAGTATCATTGATACAAAAATTCTAGTACTTATTCTTGTACTTCTTTTTTCTATGGAAAAAAAGTGTTCATAACATACTATATTAAAATAAACACACAGAAAAGAACAGTACTTGTCACCACAGGCTTTAGAAAAGGAAATTGGTTTTCAGAGAAGTTGCCATTGCTCAGAATCACACAATTAGTGCATAGGAAAAATCAGAACCTGAGGCAAGGTCTGAGACAACTTTTAGCACTTAGAGTGATAAAATTATTAGGAAAATCAGAGCAAAAAATATTAATTTTCCATTAAATTGGATTGGTACAATATCAGAACACTGAACCAAGAGTTTATAAGCACAGGTATTCAAATTACTGGATTCATCCATAACCCAAGTAAAAAAAAAAAATCATCTCTGCCAATTGATTCTTTGTTCATTAAATAACAAAATCAAATGTAGGATCTGTTAAGACATCACCTTGAATTTTTCCATTATTATGTATTTAAAATTAATATGCAATTATTATTACTGTGAAATAATAATATATTTATATGTTTAATATGACAAGCATAGAAAAGTAGGTTGAAGTAAGGGTGAGAAAGCAATGTCTGGACTTGCCTTAAGATACACTAGCAAATGTATATACAACAGAAATGCATAAACATGGTTATCAAAAGACATGCACAAGAATGCTAATGGCAGCACTGTTTCTAATTCTAAAGAGTGAAAATAGCCCAAATGTTCAACAGATTTAAAATGAATACATAGTAGCCTATTCATACTGCTGAATACTGTACATCAACAAATGAACAAACTACAACAAAGTGCTGCAAGGTGGATGGATCAAACCTGAGCAAGGACAGACAAATACAAAAGTTCATGTTATAGTATTTCTTTTTTTTTTAATTTATTTTTATTGTAAACAAATGGGATACATTTTGTTTCTGTTTGTACATGGAGTAACAGCACACCAATTGTGTAATCATACATTTACATAGGGTAACGGTGTTTGATTCATTCTGTTATATTTTCCTCCCCCCCACCCCTCCCACCCCTCTTTTCCCTCTGTACAGTTCCTCCTTCCTCCATTCTTGCCCCCCTCGCACCCCCCATTATGTGTCATCATCCGCTTATCAGCGAGATAATTCATCCTTTGGTTTTTTGAGATTGGCTTATCTCACTTAGCATGATATTCTCCAATTTCATCCATTTGCCTGCAAATGCCATAATTTTATCATTCTTTATGGCTCAGTAATATTCCATTGTATATATATACCACAGTTTCTTTATCCAGTCATCAATTGAAGGACATCTAGGTTGGCTCCACAATCTGGATATTGTGAATTGAGCAGGTGTGAACATTGTTGTGGTTGTATCTCTGTAGTATGCTGATTTTAAGTCCTTTGGGTATAGGCCAAGGAGTGGGATAGCTGGGTCAAATAGTGGGTCCCTTCCAAGTTTTCTAAGGAATCTCCACACTGCTTTCCAGAGTGGCTGCACTAATTTGCAGCCCCACCAGCAATGTATGAGTGTATCTTTTTCCCCACATCCTGTCCAACACCTATTGTTTCTTGTATTCTTGATAATCGCCATTCTAATCGAGGTGAGATGGAATCCTATGGTGGTTTTGATTTTCATTTCTCTTATTACTAGAGATGTTGAACATTTTTTCATATGTCTGTTGATTTTTTGTAGATCTTCTGTGAAGTGTCTGTTCATTTCCTTAGCCCATTTGTTGATTGGGTTATTTGTATTCTTGGTGTAGAGTTTTTTGAGTTCTTTATAGATTCTGGAGATTAGTGCTCTATCTGAAGTATGATTGGCAAAGGTTTTCTCACACTCTGTAGGCTCTTTCTTCCCATTGCTCATAGTTTCCTTTGCTGAGAGAAAGCTTTTTAGTTTGAATCTATCCCAGTTATTGATTCTTGCTTTTATTTCTTGTGCTATGGGAGTCCTGTTGAGGAAGTCTGGTCCTAAGCCAACATGTTGAAGATTTGGACCTACTTTTTCTTCTATAAGATGCAGGGTCTCTGGTCTGATTCCGAGGTCCATGGCCATTTTGAGTTGATTTTTGTGCAGGGTGAGAGATAGAGGTTTAGTTTCATTCTGCTGCATATGGATTTCCAGTTTGCCCAGCACCATTTGTTGAAGAGGCTATCTTTTCTCCATTGCATATTTTTGGCACCTTTGTCTAGTATGAGAAAATTGTATTTATTTGGGTTTATGTCCATGTCCTCCATTCTGTACCATTGATCTACCTGTCTATTTTGGTACCAATACCATGCTGTTTTTGTTACTATTGCTTTGTAGTAGAGTTGAAGTTCAGATATTGTGATACCCCCTGCTTCATTCTTTCTGCTAAGGATTGCTTTAGCTATTCTGGGTTTCTTATTCTTCCAGATGAATTTCATGATTGCTTGCTCTATTTCTGTGAGATACATCATTGGGATTTTAATTGGAATTGCATTGAATCTATTTCTCATTTTTGGTAGTATGACCATTTTGACAATATTAATTCTTCCTATCCAAGAACATGGGAGATCTTTCCATCTTCTAAGGTCTTCCTCAATTTCTTTCTTCAATGTTTTGTAGTTTTCATTGTAGAGCTCTTTTACCTGTTTGGTTAGATTGATTCCCTAGTATTTTTCTTTTTTTGAGGCTATTGCAAATGGAGTTGTTTTCCTCATTTCCCTTTCAGCTGTTTTGTCGCTTTCGTATAAAAATGCTTTAGATTTATGCATGTTGATTTTATAGCCTGCTATTTTGCTGAATTCATTGATGAAGTCTAGAAGTTTTCTGGAGCAGGTTTTTGGATCCTCTAAATATAGAATCATGTCATCCGCAAATAGTGACAGCTTAAGTTCCTCTTTTCCTATTTGTATCCCTTTAATTTCTTTAGTCTGCCTAATTGCTCTGGCTAGAGTTTTGAAGACAATGTTGAATAGAAGTGGTGAAAGAGGACATTCCTGTCTTGTTCCCATTTTTAAAGGGAATGGTTTCAGTTTTTCTCCATTAAGAATGATGTTGGCCATGGGCTTAGCATAAATAGCCTTTACAATGTTCAGGTATGTTCCTACTATCCCTATTTTTTCTAGTGTTTTGAGCATGAAGGGGTGTTGTATTTTGTCGAACGCTTTTTCTGCATCAATTGAAATAACCATATGATTCTTATCCTTAAGTCTATTGACATGATGGATTACGTTTATTGATTTATGGATGTTAAACCATCCTTGCATTCCAGTGATGAACCCCACTTGATCGTGGTGCACCGTTTTCTTAATATGTTTTTGGATACGGTTTGCCAATATTTTGTTAAGGATCTTTGCATCTATATTCATCAAGGATATTGGTCTAAAATTTTCTTTCCTTGATGTGTCTTTTCCTGGTTTGGGTATGAGGGTGATATTAGCTTCATAGAATGAGTTTGGTAAGGTACCCTCTTTTTCTATTTCCTGGAATACTTTGAGAAGTATTGGAATGAGATCTTTTTTTGAAGGTCTTGTAGAACTCGGCTGAGAAACATCTGGTCCTGGGCTTTTCTTGGATGGTAGATTTTTAATGGCTTCTTCTATTTCATTGCTTGATATTGATCTGTTTAAATTGTGTATGTGCTCCTGGTTCAGTTTGGAAGGAGCATATGTCTCTAGAAATTTGTCAATGTCTTCGGTAGATTCTATTTTGTTGGAATACAGATTTTCAAAGTAGCTTCTAATTATGTTCTGTATCTCAGTGGTGTCTGTCGTGATATTTCCTTTTTCATCATGAATTTAGTAATTTGAGTTTTCTCTCTCCTTCTCTCTGTTAGTGTGGCTAAGGGTTTGTCTATTTTGTTTACTTTTTCAAAGAACTAACTTTTTGTTTTGTCAATTTTTTGAATTGTTTCTTTTGTTTCAATTTCATTGATTTCAGCTCTGATCTTAATTGTTTCCTGTCTTCTACTACTTTTGCTGTTATTCTGTTCTTCTTTTTCTAGGCTTTAAGCTGTAATGTTAGGTCATTTAGTTGTTGACTTTTCATTCTTTTCTGGAATGCACTCCATGAAATGAATTTTCCTCTTAGTACCGCTTTCATAGTGTCCCAGAGATTTGATATGTTGTATCATCATTCTCATTGACCTCTAAGAATTTTTTTATCTCCTCCCTTATCTTTTCTGTTATCCATGTTTCATTCAATAGCATATTATTTAGTCTCCAGGTGTTGGAGTAATTTCTGTTTTTCATTTTGTCATTGATTTCTACTCTCAGTCCATTATGATCTGATAGAACACAAGGCAGTATCTCTATTTTTTTGCATTTCCTAAGGGCTGCTTTGTGGCATAACATATGGTCTGTTTTCAAGAAGGTTCTAAATGCTGCTGAGAAGAAAGTGTATCCACTCGTTGATGGATGGAATATTCTATATGACTATTAAGTCTAGGTTATTGATTATGTTATTGAGTTCTATGGTTTCTTTGGTTGGTTTTTGTTTGGAAGATCTATCTAGTGGTGACAGCAGTGTGTTAAAGTCACCCAGAATTATTGTGTTGTGGTCTATTTGATTCCTAAAATTGAGAAGGATTTGTTTGATGTATAGGGATACACCATTGTTTGGGGCAAAATATTTACTCTCGTTATGTCTTCCTGATTTATGGTTCCCTTAAGCAGTATGAAATGTCCTTCTTTATCCCTTCTGACTAACTTTGGCTTGAAGTCCACTTTATCTGATATAAGGATGGAAACATCCACTTTTTTACTGAGTCCATGTGCATGGTTTGTTTTTTCCCATCTTTTCACCTTTAGTCTGTTGATGTCTTTTTCTATGAGATGATTCTCTTGCAGGCAGCATATCGTTGGGTCTTTCTATTTAATCCATTCTGCCAGTCTATGTCTTTTGATTGATGAGTTTAGGCCATTAATGTTCAGGGTTATTATTGAGATATGATTTGTATTCCCAGTCATTTGGCTTATTTTTGGTTTTTAAGTTGGCTTGTTTTCTCCTTCAAGTGGTTTTTCTCTAAGGTAGTTCCTCCCTTTGCTGACCTCCATTGTTGTTTTTCATTTCCTCTTCATGGAATATTTTGTTGAGAACATTCTGTAGCGCAGACTTTCTATTTGTAAATTCTTTTAACTTTTGTTTATCATGGAAGAATTTTATTTCATCTTCAAATCTGAAGGTTAGTTTTGCTGGCTATAGGATTCTTGGTTGGCAACCATGTTCTTTCAGAGCTTGAAATATGTTGTTCCAGGCCCTTCTAGCTTTTAGAGTCTGGGTTGAGAAGTCGGCTGCTATCCGTATTGGTCTCCCCTATATGTAATCTGATGCTTTTCTCTCATGGCCTTCAAAATTCTATCTTTATTTTGAATGTTAGGCATTTTCATTATAATGTGCCTTGGTGTGGACCTGTTGTGATTTTGTGCATTTGGTGTTCTATAAGCCTCTTGTATTTATTTTCCATTTCATTCTTCAGGTTTGGGAAATTTTCTGAGAGTATTTCATTGAATAGGTTGTTCATTCCTTTGGTTTGTATCTCTGTGCCTTCCTCAATCCCAATAATTCTTAAATTTGGTGTTTTCATGATGTCCCATAGTTCTTGGAGATTCTGTTCATGATTTCTTACCATCTTCTCTGTTTGGGCAACTTTACTTTCAAGATTAAATATTTTGTCTTCATTGTCTGAGCTTTTGTCTTCCAAGTGGTCTCGTCGTTTGGTGATGCTTTCCATTGAGTTTTTTATTTGGTTTATTTTTTCCTTCATTTCAAGGATTTCCATTTGGTTTTTTTTTTTTTGAGAGTCTCTATCTCTTTGTAGAAATGATCTTTTGCTTCCTTCAGTTGCTCTTTCAACTGTTTATTGGTATTATCATTCATTGCCTGCATTTGCTCTCTTATCTCATCCTTTGCTTAGTAAATCATCTTAATCATGTATAATCTGAAGTCCTTTTCTGACATTTCTTCTAACATATAGAATCTAGATTTGTTTGGATCGTTTTCTTCCCTTGTTTTTTCATGTTGTTCATGTATTTTCCCCTCTAGCAGTGCAGATCTTGCGTATTGCAGATTTCCCCCTATAGGCTTATAGTGGCCCTACAGTTTTCCAAAACCTTTTCTTTATGGGGAGATCAATATTAGCAGTGCCCAATTCAGACACTGTGCAATCCTAAACCAAATAGCCCCTATGAGGAAAATAACAAAATTGTCATAATAAACAGAATGAGTTCAAATATTTTCTTCAGTATAACAAACAGATTTGCAATAAGGTCTGCAGTTTCTAATGGAGGACAAAGAGGAATGTAGAATGTGGCTGTTAATGGGATAAGAAAAGAATATACAGAAGTTCTAGATAATAGAAAGGGTGAGAATGTAATCAAAAGAAGTTGGATGTTAGCATGCAAAAAACAGAGAGAGACTCTGAGGGAAGAGGTAAACAAAAAAAAAAAAAAAAAGAGAGAGAAAGAAAGAGAGAGCCAAAAAAGTAAAGAAATAAAAACTTAAAATTCTTCAATAAGGAGAAGAAAGAAAATCTACACTATAACAGTCATATAGTAATGAAACCTCCCAGTCTTCAGTAGCCTGATGCATGAGAGGTACCTGACAATGAGTTTCAAGTCTCCAGCGGGTGTCTCAGGATGGATTTTGCCCAACCTAAAGATCGGAGCTATGGCTTCCAGGATTATCCAAGATGGCCGCTTTGGCTTCCAAATGTGTTGGCAAATGGGGAGCTGCTGCTCAGGTGTGGACGTGGTTGGCTGGATTTCCTGGAGGTGGGGTGTGGTTGGTCAGGCAGGGGTCCTGGAGGTTGGGTGTGTTTGGTGTGGTTGCGGGATCCCGGAGGCCAGGTGCGATCAGTCGGTCTGGGGTCCCGGTGATAGGATGCAGTCAGTTGGTCTGGGGGTCCTGGTGGCAGGGAGCAGTTGATGTGAGGGCCCTGGAGGCAGGGAGTGATTGGTCAGGCTGAGGGATCCTGGAGACGGGGCTCAGTCAGACTGGCCAGGGGTCCTAGGGGTCCTGGCTGTTGTCTCAAAATGGCGGCAGCCACGTGTAACCAAACCTGCAGGTACCGTGACAGAGAACTTCCAGGCAACAGCAGGCAGCTGGCACTCCACTGGCAGTCTGTGGTCAGTCTGCTGGCAGCTGTCGGATAGTCAGGAGGTGAACCTCAGGTGGTGGGTGATAGGTAAGTGAAAGACAGGCAATGGACAGGAAAGAGGCAGGCAAATGGTGGATGATAGGCACCTGACAGTGAGCAATCTGCACTCAAAAAAGGCGTCCATATGCTGGCAGACTGCAGGTGATCACAGTAGACAAATGGGGTAAACAGCAGGGGATTGATAAGCAGCAAAAACTGCCTCACCAAGAGACAGATATCCTCTGCTTGAAACCGGAGTTACAGAGAAGACAAGGAACGCAGCCTCCCTCTAGTCTGCCATCTTGGATCTCCCCTATAGGATTTCATTTACAAAAAACAGGGAAAATCTATGATTATAGTGGTCATAATACTAGTTATCCTTGAAGAGGAGTGGGGACAGGAAGGGGACAACAGAATAGGGCTTTCTGCTAATGTTGTACTTAATATGTTTGCTACAGGGTTATATTCTTTTAGTTTGTGCACCTTTTCTTTAGTTTGTTATACTTCCAAAAAAAAAAAAAAAGTGATATGGAATAGTTCTACAAAGTAAAGTTATGAAGAAATCTTGGACATATGAGGATTTTTTTTTTGTCTGTTTGAAATTTTCATATAAAAATTATAAAAGTAATCTGAAAATGCTATCTCATTAAGGACCTTAGAATTTAAAATTTAGAAATCCTTGGGGGCTGGGTATGTAGCACAAGAGTAGAGTACTTGTTTAGATGCACAAAACCTGGGTTCCACCCCTAACTTAAAAAAAAGAGAGGGAGAGAGAAGACTTAGAGGCTTCTGAATAGTGGTTGAAGGTCTAAAATTTATGAACTCTTTAGAGATACAGACTCAGAAATAATTTAAGGTGTAAGTTTATATAAATATTTATTATCAAAGGCATTTATCACCTTGAATCTTTTAAAAATAAGATTCTATCCCAAAAGTTCTTCTCCTACATACATACCAGTTTATTGTTAAATTAAATTGAGCTATCCACCTTAGAGAGATTACCAGGCTAACACAAATATAATCACATTAGATTTCAACATTTCCTTATTAAAGAGCTCAAAGAAGTTAAACCAATCACCAACACTGGAGAAAGATGGACATTGTCCCCGACACCTGAACAAAAAAAGGTATGCCTTTGTGGTTCTTATTAGTATTTATCATTTGAACTCTAGAGATGAATTCTAAAAGATATGGTTGAGTATAGGAAGGAAAGAAAAGGAGAAGGTGAATAGCATCAGCAGTCCATCTACAATTTTCAGCAAAGCCAACTGCAGATTTAGATGCAGGCAGAGTTAGTATTGCTTTAAGGAGGTAAAGAAAAATTTTGCCTACAAGGAACAGTACAATATATTTCATTATGTTAACATTAGCCTCAAGAGATTGCTGAGGGGCTGGGGTTGTAGCTCACTGGTAGAGTGCTTGCCCTTCACATGTGAGGCACTGGGTTCGGTCCTCAGCACCATATAAAAATAAATAAAGATATTGTGTTCATTTAGAACTAAAAAATATATTTTTTAAAAAAGAGATTGCTGAGTAGAACCTACTAGGTATATACTCAACACATTATCTTTCAGATGAGGACATTTTTAGACCCACTATAAAGAGTGTTCTTTCTGAGTGTTATTAGTCAAGTTTGCAAACTTAAATAGGTATTCTCATGATATGGAGAAATAATTGATTTCCCCCTCCTCTTTGATTCACTTCTATGAATATACTTTTTACATTATATACAATCAGAAAACTTGATGTCTGAGGTAAGGCTGAAAATTAACAGTTCTAAGTATGTATTAATTTTTTTTTTCATTTTGAAACCATTTCCTAGATTATTCCTACTTCTTTTTGTCTAAATTGAGAAAAAAAATTTACAGCAGCCACTTAAAACAGAAGTCAGTTTCTTTTTAGGCATACTAGTGCTGCTTGTTACTTTTAATGTTAAAGCTCAAAAGGAATTCATACCTAGTCACAGGGTATACGAATTGTAGTTCATAAACCATTACTCTCTGTGAACATTGTGATTCTGGGTTCTACTATTATATATTTCTTAAATTAAAAATTTTAAAAATCTTTCTTCATTCAGTATAAATAAAATAGGCTTAACAGTAAGTAATTGCTGATCATTTTTGCCAGATATTTTTATTAAAATTGCATGGTAACCATTAAAATGGGCTTGCATTTGCTTTGGGAACATTAATTTTCGGATTAAATAAAATACATGGTCTTATTTTAAATCAGGCTCATTTTATACAATAGACCAATTTTTTAAATGAGGTACCCTACACTTAATGTCATTAGTAAACAATGCATTTAGTCACAGAGGAATACTAGGCTCATACATTTAAAACACTTCAGCATCTTGTTATGCCAGCTGAACCCCTACACAGGATGCAACTTAACAATAGCTACTTATAAAATTGAATGGATATAGAAGTACAAATTCTCCAGCACAGATGTTGCCTCTTGTCTAGTCTTTATAAGACAAAGTCAAAATAGCAATCATTATTTTCATATGTTAAGTTTATTTGTCAGTTTTCTGGAAAGAATGAAAAAATATTTTTATCCATATCTTTTTACAGAATTCCATAGACAGTCTACCAAATGGGTTTTTATGTTTTTTTTTTTTTTTTTTTTTTTTTTTTCTGGAAATAGCTCCGAGTTCTTGAGCTTTATTAAGGTATGTCATTTGGCCTATCATGGGGTATATCTGTCTTTTATGGAGGTTAAGATTCTACAATGTTAACTATTATGTCATTAATAGCTAGTGAGTACATTTACAAAGCAATGTACTAAATCTTTCATATGCTTGATCTCATTAATTACAAAAACCTTACAATAGATTCTACTTCATCATTTTTATTTCTCTTTTTTACAGGTAAAGAAACTTAAATTGAAAAAGGGATTTAAAAATAAGCTAACAATTATACAGCCAAAAAACAGTGAACTCAGTATTCAAACTAAGTCTAAATTACACTAAAGAGAAAATCACCAAAGCCAACTTGTTAGCTTTTTACAATGGTGAGTCTTATTAGTGTTTTTTAAATTTTATGTTTTCTATTCTTCTGTAAAACTAAAGTCCCATCTTTTTCTGGTAAATTGAAAGTTTTGACCCTGACTTTAACACAAAACAAATCTATTTAAGTTATTCAAAAAAAGTCAAATTTCTATATTTTAAACAAGCTTCAAATTATACAACCTCCATAAAAGATAAATAAAAATTGGTAGGTACTCAAATATTTAGAAAAGATCAATTTCCTAATTACCATCAATTATCATAAAGACAGTAGAGATTCAAAAAATAATTATAATATAGGCTTATAAATAAAGGAGGGATTTAACAATATTTGAATCACAGGCTGTGGAACAGAAATCATTTGGTCTGCTGGGTAAGGTGGCGCATGCCTGTAATCCCAGCGGCTCGGGAGGCTGAGACTGGAGGATCTCAAGTTCAAAGCCAGCCTCGGCAATGGCAAGGCACTAAGTAACTCAGTGAGATCCTGTCTCTAAATAAAATACAAAATAGGGCTGGGGTCCTGGTTCAGTGGTAGCGTGCCCCTGAGTTCAATCTGCAGTATAAAAAAAGAAAAAGAAAAGAAAGAAATCCTCTGGTCCCCTTCTTCCATACCACACTCAGCTTTAATCCACTGCTTTAATGCACATACATGTATGCCCATTGGATGCTTCAGTACCCTCCAATAGGGTTACCACAAGTGGAGATTCCATCTCTGCTTAATTACTCACTGACTTAGTCTGTTTTATGCTGCCATAACAAAATACCTGAGATGGTGTACTTTCTTTTAGAAAGGGGTTTATTTTGCTCACTCTGGAGGCTAGGTGGTCCAATAGCATGGCACCAGCATCCTGGCAAAGCCTGCCTAGCAGTGTCACAACATGACAGACAAACAGCCAAGGAACCAGATGCCTGCCAAAGGGTCAAGAATATGACCTTGCTTTATAACAGCCTGCTCTCAGGAGACAGCATTAATCCATTAATGAGGCGGAGCCACCATTACTTAATTACTTTCCTCTAGACTCCACCACTTAAAGATTCCACCACCTCAGCATCACCACATGGGGCATCAATATTCCAGCATGTGAACCTTTGGGAGACAAACCACATCCAAGCTATAGCACTCAACAAAGATGGGACACCATCTATCTCATAAAGAAGACTTATTGTATTTTTCAGGAAGTTCCAGTTGCTTATATTCCTGTAAAACTGATGCTTGTCTCCCAGTCTCACTAAGATAAAAGTTCAAAGCAAAAATTGGTCAGAATAACATTTGAAATATTAATGAATAAGTCATCTTTCCTCACATTCTGTTTTTCCTTGTGAATTTAATTCTCTTTAACTCCGTCAATGAATTTAATGTAATCTTAGGACAGAGCACAGATTAATTTATTTTTTTCAATGGGTATATTTAAATGGGAGTTTCTCAAATGTTTTCACCTTGATAGCTTTCTCACGACAGGTCTGTTGTGATTTATGCACTCTCAGGAGTTGTTTGTTTTTGTTGTACTAGGGTTTGAACCCAGGGGTGCTCTACCACTGAGCTACATCCCCAACCTTACTTCTTTATTTATTTACTTACAGACAAGGACTGACTAAGTTCCCAGGCTTGTCTCAAACTTGAGATTCTCCTGCCTCAGCCTCCTGAGTCACTGTGATTATAGGCCTGCATTATTGCTCTCAGCTCAGGAGATTTAACTAGAAATCAAATAGTGTATAAATTTTTTACATTAAATACTTTGCCTTACAGAATACTCAGATAGACATATTTGAATATATGCATTGATTTTCACACACAATTATGACACTTCAGTTTATACAGAGTGAAGAATTATTTTGCTTCAGGAGAATGAGTAAAAGGAAAAACAATCCTTTGTTCATAATTTTTACAAATAACAATTTAAATTGTATAGATATTCAATAGAAAACAATTTGGCTTATAGATTAATATAACAGCTCACTATAAAAGAAATTAGAGATAATTTTACCCATGCTAAAACATCAAAATCAATCCACCAATAGGAGCAACATCTAAACCTAACTCCTAAGAAAGAAGCTTGTTGCTTTCACATTTCAAAATTTAATCTTATAAAAAATGATTGCTTTGTTATTTACTTCTGAGTATTCTGCAGATATGAGGATGGCAAATAATTGTGCTTGTTTTTGAAACACACCTCACACTTTTAAGTGACAGATGAATGCAAATACCATTGCTCTGAAAGTCATTTGATATTCAATAGAGAATTAATTTTCTTATCTTTGTTCATTTGAAATATTAGAGACTCTTCACTGCATAGTGCCTACAGGTTAAACTTGAAAACAAATCCAATTTAATTATTTCAAAACCTGGAGCCAACCACAGCTAGCAATCTTCTGTCCATTCACAGCAGAAAATGATTCCACAAAGTTTTGTCACAGAGACCTCTGATTTTTAAATTTAAAAAATTGCAAAGGTATTAGTACAATAGGTTAAAATACTTGTATATAGTATAAAGTTTATATTTAAATTGAGATTAATGGACGAGGGATGTAAGTCAATGGTAGAGTATATGCCAGGCCTTGGAGTAAGCCCTCATACCTCGAAAAATAAAATAGAATAAAATAAATTTACCCTAGCACACCAAATTATTCCTGTGGCTAAATGACATCAGTACTAAAAATTATCAAAAAACAAGGATATTTGAAGTTAATGCCACTCAAATTTTAACAAAAGTAGTTCAAAATACGTATTTTCAGTTTAAAATTTCAATGAAGAATAATGTAAAACACCCCTCCAAAGGAATAATTCATTATATGAATTATACCTTTAAATATCTAATTATATTCATGTTAACAAAATACATTTGTTTTCTAAATTTCTCTAACATTTCTACATCAAATATATTCTTTTTTTTATTGTAAACAAATGGGATACATGTTGTTTCTCTGTTTGTACATGGAGTCAAGGCATACCATTTGTGTAATCATAAATTTACATAGGGTAATGTTGTTTGATTCATTTTGTTATTTTTTCCCTTCCCTCCCACCCCTCCCACCCCTCTTTTCCCTCTATACAGTCCTTCCTTCCTTCATTCTTGCTCCCCTCCCTAACCCTAACTCTAACCCTAACACTAATCCCTCCCACCCCCCACTATGTGTCATCATCCACTTATTAGCGATATCATTCGTCCTTTGATTTTTTGAGATTGGCTTATCTCACTTAACATGATATTCTCCAATTTCATCCATTTGCCCGCAAATGCCTTAATTTTATCATTCTTTATGGCTGAGTAATACTCCATTGTATATATATACCACAGTTTCTTTATCCATTCATCAGTTGAAGGACATCTAGGTTGGTTCCACCTTTCTATTTGGTACCAATACCATGCCATTTTTGTTACTATTGCTTTGTAGTAGAGTTGAAGATCTGGTATTGTGATACCCCCTGCTTCACTCTTTCTGCCAAGGATTGCTTTAGCTATTCTGGGTTATTTATTCTTCCAGATGAATTTCATAATTGTTTGCTCTATTTCTGTAAGGTACATCATTGGGATTTTAATTGGAATTGCATTGAATCTGTATAGCACTTTTGGTAGTATAGCCATTTTGACAATATTAATTCTTCCTATACAAGAACATGGGAGATCTTTCCATCTTCTAAGATTTTCTTTAATTTCTTTCTTTAGTGTTCTGTAGTTCTCATTTTAGAGGTCTTTCACCTCTTTTGTGAGATTGATTCCCAAGTATTTTATTTTTTTCAATGCTATTGTGAATGGGGTAGTTTTCCTAATTTCTCTTTCTGAAGATTCATCACTTATGTATAAACATGCATTGGATTTATGAGCATTGATCTTGTAACCTGCTACTTTACTGAATTCACTTATGAGTTCTAAAAGTTTTCTGGTGGAATTTCCTGGTTCCTTAAGTATATGATCATATCATCAGCAAATAGGGATAGTTTGAGTTCTTCTTTTCCTATTCATATCCCTTTAATTTCTTTGGTCTGTCTAATTGCTCTGGCTAGAGTTTCAAGGATGATATTGAATAGAAGTGGTGAAAGAGGGCATCCCTGCCTTGTTCCAGTTTTTAGGGGGAATGCTTTCAGTTTTTCACCATTTAGAATGATATTAGCCATGGGCTTAGCATAGATGGCCTTTACAGTGTTAAGGAATGTTCCCACTCTCCCTATTTTTTCTAGTGTTTTGAGCATGAAGGGGTACTGTATTTTATCAAATGCTTTTTCTGCATCTATTGAAATAATCATGTGATTCTTGACTTTAAGTCTATTGATATGGTGAATTACTCAAATATATTCTTAATTTAATAATTCAGTAGACACATTTGGAACTCTGAAGAATGATGCTACAGAGAATTAACTCAAGTCTCTGAAACATAGTCTTAGAAACACTATAAGATGTTTCTGTGAACATTAAAAAGATTAAAGATCTCAAATAAACCACCTAATGCTATTATAAGTAAGGAAATAGAAAAAGAAGAACTAAATTCAAAGTTACCAGAAAGAAATAATAAATATTGAATTAGAAATAATGAAATAGATATTAGAAAAACAGGAGGCAAAAATCAATAAAATGATCAATAAAAAGAGTTGTTTTTTTTTTTAGAAAGAAATACAACCAAAGCATCCTTAGCTAAACTACTAAGAAAAAATAGAAGATATGCAAAATTAACAATAGATATTACAATAGATGGTTCCAAAATAAAAAAAAAATCATAAAAGATTGTTATATGCCAGAAAATTTGGAAAACTTAGAAGAAATGAATAAATTATAGATATATACAATCCTTTATCAAAATTCTAATGGCATTTTCACAAAAATAGAAAAAAATCCTAAAATTCACATGAAAACATAAAATCCTTAAACACCAAGAGCAACCTTTATCAAGAAGAAATTAGCTAGGGGTGTCACACTCCCTGATTCCAAAAATATATTACAAAGCTATAGTAATCAAAACAGTATGGTACTGGCATAAAAACAGACAGCAAATGAGCAGAAAAACAAAAACAAAAGATCAAAGGAAAACCCATACAATTATGATTAACTGAACTTTGACCAGGGTACCAGGAAGTCACAATATAGAAAAGATTTTCTATAATAAGTGATTTTTGGACAGTCACAAAAGAATAAAATTTCACACTGTATACCAAAATCAACTCAAAATGGGCTAAAGAGATAAATGTAAGACCTAGGAGAAAACATAGGGGAAAAATTTCTTAACATTGATTCTAACAAGGATTATTTGGATATGACCATAAAAGCACAGGAAAAAAACGCAAAATTAGACAAGTGTAATTACAATAAATTAAAAAGCTTCTGTTGAGCAAAAATAATCATCCTCATCCTCATCAACAACGACAAAAGTGGAAATGCAGCCACAGACTGGGAGAAAATATTGGAAAGTCAAATATTAAATAAGGCTTTAATATCCAAAGTATTTAAGGAATTCATTAAATTCAATAGCAAAAAAACAAAGAACCAAATTTAAAAATGGGCAAACGACCTGAACAGGGCTGTTTTCCAAGAAGACAAATGGTCTGCAGTTATAAGAAAAAAATACTCAAAATCACTAATCATCAGAGAGATGCAAATCAAAACCACAATGTATATTATTTCACATGTGATCAAATTACAATCATCAAAAAGACAAAAGATAGGGCTGGGGATGTAGCTCAGTTGGTAGAGTGCCTGCCTCGCAAGCCCAAGGCCCTGGGTTCAATCTCCAGCACCGCAAAAAAAAAAAAAAAAAAGACAAAAGATAACAAGTTTTGGTGAAGATGTGAAAAAAGCATCCAATATATATTGTCAGCAAGAAAGTAAACTGGTATTGCCATTATGGGTAAAGAGTATGGATTTTCCTTTAAAAATTTAAAATTGAACATCTGGTATAGTTTGGATCTAAAATGTTGCTAAGAGTACAATGTGTTCAAAGCTACTCTGCATCCTGGCACTACCAAGAAGTGGTAAAAATTTTTTGAGATAGAACCTAACAGGATATCTGGGCTTTGGGGGCATGTCCTTGAAGGAGATTGCATGGCCCTGGTCTCTTCCTCTATTTTTTTCCCAGTCATGAGGAGCACAGGCTGTTCTACCATGTGCTCCCACTATAAACCCAAAAAAATAAAGTCAAAAAATCATGAACCAAAACTGTGAACCAACATGAACCTTTCTTCTTTTTAAATTGATTGCCTCAAGGTTTTTGTTTTTGTTTTGCTATCAGAAGGAAATGAAATCAGTATCTTGAAGAGATATCTGCAATCCTGTATTCACTGCAGCATTATTCACAATATTCAAGATAGAATATTATTTGGCCTTAAAAAGAAAGGAAATCCTGCCATTTGTGGCAACATGAAGGAACATAGAAGACATTGCACTAAGTAAAAGATGCCAGACACAAAAAGGAAGTCTTCTTGATCTCATTTTTATGTAGAATCTAAAATAGACTCAGAAGAAGAGAGTAGAATGGTGGTTTCCAGGGTTTGCAGGGGTGGGGAGAGGATGAGGCAATGTTGGTCAAAGGGTAAACAGTTTTAGTTACGCATGATCTACCAAGTCTAGATATCGAACATACAACATGGTTGTTATAGTTAACAATACCATTTTGGATACTTGAAATTTGGTAGGAGGGCAGATCTTAAGTGTTCTTGCCACATAAATTAATAAAATAATTAATAAATTAATAAATGGAAGTAAAAAATGATAACTATGTGAGGTAATGAATAATGCTAATTAAATTGCTGAGATTTCACAATGTATACATGTATTAAAACATCAAGCTATATCCCTCAAATATGTACAATTCCTATTTGCCAATTATACCTCAATAATGATGAAAAAAATTTAGAAAGCATGAAATTTTGGTCTATGAATATGCATATGTGTACATACATATATACCTACATAATTCATACAATATACTAATGAAACATTAATAGACCTAAATACATGTGGGAATAGAACCAATGATAAAGAAAGCATTTATATAGTAAACAAGAAAAAGATTGCCTTATTCATTAAACAGTGTGGAGATAAGTTGCTAGAAACAATTTTGGATCTGTATTGTATAGTTCATATTGAAGTAAATTCTAGATGGATCAAAAATATACTGTGAAAAATGGAAAGCCATGAAAGTTCTCAGAGTGGGGAAAGTGTGATTTTTCAAAAAGATGCAACTAAATATGTGAATTAACTATGTATACTCAGATATTTTGCAATCAACATTATAAACTAAGTGAATAGTATAAAAATTAAAGAAAAATATTTATTTACCAGTCATCTTACAATTAGTTGACTTCATTAATATATAAAGAAATCTTAATTTTTGAAAAAGTCTCCAAAAATGTGCAAAAAACAGACACTTCGTAGAAAAGTAGAGCCAAATGGTCCTTGAATTATTAAATTATTTTATTATCTTATAATAAGAGAAATGCATATAAAAATGACACTTAGAAAAAACTATTTATTAGATAAGCAAATCAGGAAGATAAATTACATATCATAGTGTACTGTCCTGGGTATCAGAAAATAGGGATTTTCATAATTTTCTGGTGGTAGTATAAATTGATATGTTATCAAAATGTTGAAAGCATAAATCATGTTACTCCACATTTCCACTTCTAGGCATTTTTCCTGCAGATGCTCTTGCAGGAATGAAAAATGACACATGTAAAGGAAGTACACAACTGCTGATAATAGAAAAAACTGGAAAAAATCTTCAATGCTTATCAATAAGGAACCAATTAAACAAATATCACAGATGTTAAAATTGAAGTTTCCACCAAGATGTATATAAAGTTCCAAGGACAGGGGATGTAGAATTTACAAAGTACATTTTTTAAAAAATGACTCTATCAAACTTAAAATGTACTTAAAATTTTTAGTACATCAAAGAACAAAATCAACAGTGAAAAGGCATCCTACAGAATGGGAGAAAAAAACTTGTGAATTATGTATCAGATAAGGTGTTAACATCCAAAATACACATAGAACTCCTACAATACAACAATACAGAACCTGTATAAAAAGAAGCAAAGAACGCAGACATTTCTCCAAAGTTGATGCACAAATGACCCACAAGCTTATGAAATGATGCTCAACACCACTACTCACAAGAAAAATACAAATCAAAACCACACTGAATTATCTTCTCATGTCTGTCAGGATGGCTACCATCAAAAAACATAAACTAAGTGGTGATGGAGAGGTAGACAAGTTGGAACCTTGCACATTGCTGGTGGGATTGTAAAATGGTGCAATGGCTATGGTAAACAGCATGGCAGTTCCTAAAAAATATTTTTTTTAAATAAAACTCCCATATGATCCAGCAATCCCACTCTGGGTATATATCCAAAAGATTTGAAAGGAGGGTCCCAAAGAGATATTTTCACACTGTTCATGTTTCTAGCACCACTATTTACAATAGCCAACAGGTGGAAGCAATTCAAATGCCCAATGACAGATGAATGCATAACAAATTGTGGTATCTACCCACAATAGAATATCTGTGGCCTTAGAAAGGAAGGAAATTCTGCCACATGATAAAATATGGATAAACCTTAAGAAAATTATGCGAAGTGTAATAAGCCAGTCACAGAAGGACAAATGCTACCTGAGCCCATAAAGTCCATTTATATGAGTTATCTAAATTAGTCAGATTCATAGACAGAGAAAATAGAATGTTGGTTATCAAAGAATGGGGAAAAGGGGCTAAGGAACATGACATATTTAACTTTTTGAGTATTTGGCATTACTTATGAGGATTTGATATAAATTGATTCATTTAAATCTTACAACAACTCCTTGAGAATATAATGCTATTATTCAGTTTTGCAAAAGAGAAAACTAAAGTTCAGAGAGTTTAAGCAACTTTACTTGTAACTCAACCAGTAGTTTATTTCTAAAATGTGTGCTTCAAAATGCTAACCTATACTACTTCTTCATTACTGACTTAAAACCAATTTGTGGACGAATGTATATTTCAGGTGAATCAAGGCTATAAAAATAGCTCAGAGTATGGAAAGAGAGAGAGGATCCTGTGAAGTAAGCAAATTCCTAGAAAATAGCATTACATGTACCTTAAGGGAGAAGAATGATGTTCCCTCTTTCAGTCTAGGAAAGAAGCAGGTACAAATGAAAAATTGAAGGGGACCGTCTTTGACTACGATGAACGATGCTGCTATGTAAATTCAAATGGACATTTTGTGTGGGCATATGTTTTAATTTCTTTTGGGTACATCAATAGCAACAGAAAATAGATTAGTGGTTGTCTAGGCCTAGGTACTGGAGTTGGGGAAAGGGGGAATGATTGCTGATATGTTTTGTAGAGGGTAATTAAAATTTTCTGAAATCCTATTGGTTGAAAATTCTCAGAATATTCAGAAAACCCCTCTCAATTGTATACTTTTATTAGATAAATTCAATAATGTGCAGATTATATCTCAGGCATTTGTTTAAAAAATGTTAAGGATGTATCCAAAACACAAGTAAGATAATTGCTTAATGCAAGATTTGTGAAAACCAAAAATAATGCAGAAATAATATAGGTGGAACTAAAGATCAAAAATTTAAATAAAAATGGGTTGTTATTGCTTGCTTGTTTTACAACTTTGACTTATTATGCAATGGAAGAGTCATTTCCATAGAATCCTGATTCCAGGGCAGAACAGCAATGTGTCCTTCCCACTGGGCATGTTAACAGGATTGACAAAGGCATGCCAATAGATTATAAAACAGCGAGGTTTTCATATAGCCATTTGGTGTGGGTGTGTTTGGGTGTAGGGAGAGTTTTTACCTGTTTTTCACCTTTCAAAATATAGAAGCATATTTTGATAAGTGCATGTAGGAATGCACATTTTTTCTTTTGTCTCAGGTACCAATGTGGCTCAGCAAGGTACAAGAAGGAGCTTCCGCTGTGGTCAGTGAGAGAGTTTGAGATGTGTTCTTTGCAGGGGACCCTATAGTCTAGGAGCTGAGAGTTTTAGATGGTGAAAACCAAGGCTACCTAACCACTTGACAGCTGTTTTAGTCAGCTTTTTATTGTTCTGACCACTACCCAACAAGAACAACTTAGAGGAGAAAAAGATTATTTGGGATCAAGATTTCAGAGGTTAAGGCAGAATACTACGGTGGAAGGGCATGGTGGGAGGAAAAGCTGCTTAGCAGAGAGAAGGAGAATAAGGAATCAGGGACTAAATATAATCCCCTAGGACATGCCCCCAGTGACCTACTTTTTGCAGCCTTAACCCACCTGCCTAGAGTTACCACCATTCAAATTCATAATCTATCAAATGGTTTAATCCACCCACTAGGTTACAGTTCTCATAATCTAACCATTTTACCTCTAAATATTCCTGCATTAAGTCACACATGAGCTTTTAGGGACACCTCATATCCAAACCATAACCGTGCTGAAGTCAAAAGAATTCTGTTCTGTTGAGAGTCCCAAAAATGTCAGGAGAAATGACTGACTACAGACAGGAGAAAAAGAACTATGTTGAGACCATGTTGAGGTCATCTGACCTGAATGAGCTGCTGGAAACTAGCAAAGGATGAGAAGACTCATCACTAAGCTACTCTGTAGAGTAGACTGCCAGAGAAATGTTAAGTTGAAGGAAAATAGAAAGGAGACTGATGAAGGATAAGATGAATGATCCATGTAAAAGGGTTATGGTCAGTAGGACCAAGCAAAGGAGCTCCAAGAAGTTCACCAGGGAGAGTCTAAACATATGCCAGGTATAGAAGACATGAATGCATAAATCAAAGGCATGCAACTAAAAAGGGACCAGTTTAAATGTCTTGTCCTTCCCCATTCTCCCTGTTCTGACCCTGAAGGGCTTAGGGACTAGCAAATTTGGAGAGGTGGGAAGAGAAATTGGAATGGTTTCAGAAGGCAGTGGAGTTTGACCTCAGAATGATTCTTTTTCCCTTTTCCCTTGACTGAATTCCTACATGAAGCTTAATTGTAGAGAAGATTGTGTCAAATCAATTTTGAATTGCTAATCTCTAAATTTTTAGTAATACATAGCATGGACATTCTGATTTCTAATTTCAGTCTATTTTTATGACAAAGTGTCTATGGGACTCTTTTTCCTAAGAGGGAATAGAAAAGTCCTAAGAGTATGCCCAAATTTCCACCTAGGGGCAGGAAAGGATTATGTCCACAGAATAAATTTTAAACAAGAAGAGGAGACATCTCATGAGACTGAGTTATGAAATTATATATGGACATAAAATGAAATATATACAATTAAAGAGTACAGTAGTTGAATATGTTTTATATGCAATTACTTTAAAGGCATAAGATTTTTAAAAATATAAAACTATGTGTTGCATGTTATCATTTGTATCAAAAATAAAAAAAGGGTTGGGGCTATAATTCCATGGTTAAGCATTTGTCCAACATGTACAAAGTCCTGGCTTTAATCCACAGTACCACACCAAACAAAACAAACAAAACAAAACCTCTATAAAAAAAAGTGTGTGTGAACACACCACACACACACACACACACATTTCCAGAAATAATTTCTTGAGATTTATATTAGAAATTGGCAACAGTCATTGCCTCTAAAGAGCAAATATATATTGACAGCAGACAGAAATGAGTAGGATACTTACTTTTCACTGTATGTATATTTGTATCTTTTTCATTTTATATTATATATTGCCTATTCAAAAAAATTAAATAATTTTTACAAACTGAACTCAGCTTTACATTTAAAAGTGACCAAATTAAGAGAAAATTACAGAATTGACTACAAAAAATAGTGAAAATCAGTTTTTAAAAATCCCACATTAAAGAAAAAGGTACAGATCAAGACCATTTAAAGGAAAAAAAAGGCAAAGAATTAAGTAGAGACACCTAGAAACAGCCTGATGAATTCCTCTACATCAACCTCCAACCCAATCTACCCCCACCTAAACTGTGCTCTTGGGGTCTCTGAAGGGACCTCTCTGGCCTCCCTATATTCAGAAAGGGAACTAGGAAAAAAAAAAACACTAGGTATGGGTGTGTAGGAGATAAAAACGTTACATTTCTAACTTTTTTTTTCAATTCTGAGAAATATTTTATGAACACAATGTTTCAGAGAAGACATGTATACCTTGAAAGAGAAAGGTTTCCAAATTCTGCAAGATTTAATTTGACTTCAATTGACTATATTCACAGACAAAGGAAAAAATGTGTGCATTCAAAAGTGAGTTGGTCAGCCATTGAAAGACTTTTCTAAAGAAACAGTCACAAAAACACATATTGGTAGAACTTTCCAACTATGCCTATGGGAGGTCAATACCTAGCCAAAGTTTTGGAACTACCTGTTCCTGGTGAAATGGGATATATCAACCTAAATCAATTTGCTGTTTGATTCATCTGATGCCTCTGCTTATTTGAGGCTCACCAAATGCACTTCTGTTAACACATTCAATAGAAATAGATGGACATTAGGTCTGACTTTGATGATGCAAGACCGGGAGGTAGCTAAGGCACGACACCAGGATCATACACAAAGGAGAACCTGGTCTAGACCTGATGTACCTTGCTCTATTCTTGCCTAAGAATTTCGTTAGTACTCTAGACAGAAAGACTATCATAAGATATTCACCAGCTGTAACTGTATATGTGTTAGTTCAATATACCTGAATATGTATATAAATTTAAATATTATTACCTCTTTGTAAAGTGGCATAATTTAATTTACATTCTAAGATGGACTTGATTCATGATAAAAGCAAATAAGTGAATAAATTTAAGATATTTGTAAGTATTGTGCAACAAAGAATGAAGTACTATAAAAGAACAATGGAAAAAGGAGCTTACTTTAGGATCAGGAAAAACCTGGAAGTGCTTGTTAGGCTAAGCTCTATATGATCTCAGAGAAAGACCAGAAAGAAAAGGTGTCAAAGCAGGATAGATGTAAAAAGTTTCAAAAGCAGGGAAAAACTCAACCCATTCAAGGAGCTGAGTGAGACCATGAGGGAACTGAAAGACCACCAGGGCAGGTGGGGTGTTGTCCAAGGGAAACATTTCTAACTTTTAAGGGGCTAAACTGGTGACAGAGTTCAGAGTAAAAGTAAAATGGGCCACCAACTAAACCTAGAACAGAATGATTTACCCACCAGGTCAGAGTCAATATTATCCATCAGAGAAGCAACTGTATCTTCTCCCCCAGCATTAAGAGAGTTAAGGAATGGGTACCATAATAAAATGTTAATAGATTTCCCTTAAGAATGTAATGGTGGAGGTTCTCCAGGGAAACTAGTACAACAAATATACATACAAATCATATATATATTCTATATAATTCCACATATATACATATACACATCCATGTGTATATATACATACATGTGTCAACTATATGATATATATGTATATATATGATATATGTATACCCATAGTTGACTTAAGCAATTATGATCTGCCATCCATAAACTAAATGTCCAGGGAAGCCAGTGGTATAGTTCCATCTGAGTCTAAAGACTTGAAAAACAGAGGGCCAGTGGTCCCACTCCAAGAGCAGAAAACCAATGTTTTAAGCCAAACGGGACAGAAAGTGATTTCATTTCCTCCACATTTTTGTTTTATTTAGACCCATGATAGGTCAGATGATGCCCACTCACATTGGGGAAGGCAATACACTTTACTCATTCTATTGATTCAAAAACTAATCTTACCTATAAACACTCTCACAGAGACACGCAGAAATAATACTCAGCCAGTTAACAGGGAAACCTGGGATCCTGTCACGTTGACACATGAAATTAACCACCATATGTAGGAAAGGTACCATCAGAAGTTGGCAACAACATTACCTTTTTAAATATTTTTCTTCTGACTGGGGAGTACTAGAAGTGGTCACCAATGAGAAGATGGAGCCAAGAAAGTGGAAAATGGTGTGAGTTCTCTCTTTGAGGGATGTAAGATCTACATTCAGAACAAAAACTCCCACTCTAATTTCAAGTATATCCCAAGTGGGAGTGAGCTAAAATACTGTTGTCCAGGTAGGCACATCGAACACTGGTAGAAAACCTTTCACAAAATATGCAAGGTGAGAGCAGAACCCAGGTTTTTACACCATCTTGAACATTCACTCCTCATTCCCCAGTTTGCTCTAATGAGTCAGAGGGAAAAATGATCTAAAATACTAAATTCCCAGTCCTTAAACTTGATAAACAGAAAACAAAACCATCTTAGTTAAGATGGAAAGATTGTCACAATATCCCATTCATTACAAGAAAATAAATGCAGTTCTGGACAGATCCATAAGCATAAGCAAGGTGAAAAGAAATAACATGGCAATTAAGCAAGCAAATTAGGAAGAGAGGAAGAATGTTGGAAAGACCAATTTTGAAATATGTCTAGGAAAAACAATACAACAAAGTACATCAATTTCTCTGAAAATATTGTGCCATTTAAAGTAACTTTAAAAATTAAAAAGGATTCAAAGATGAGTTGAAAAAGAAAAGACAGAAATAAACCTAAGGAAATAGAGTACTGAAAGAATATCATTAAAGAACTAATAATAAACTTCGAATGCAAGAATGACTTGAGATAATCATAGTAAATGCAGATTTTAAAAAAAAGAAGAAGAAATTAAACAATCAGTAAGTAGCTCATAGAACAGGAGAACTGACAAATTATGTGCAACATAGCAACATTTTGGTAGAAAGCCCCGAGGAACACAGCAAAGTATATACAAAGGCATATGTTTTTTTAAATGAAGAAACTTCCTCTGAAATGAAGCAAGAATTTAGTCTGCAGATTGAAAAGGAACATGAGCTCCAAGGTAATTTTATTACACTCATCCCTGAGATAATTATGTCCTCAGTGGGTCTCATGTTATTCCACAGCAACATTCAGTGTCAGAAGTCATTGGAAAACACCTAAGTAATTCTAAAGGAAAAGAAATATGATCCAACATTATAAACCTACAAAGCATCCAAACGAAGTGTACAAACCTTGTATACAACATATACAACTCCAATGGAACCTGTAGACGTCTTCAAGCTCAAAGAAGCCTGAAGAAAACAACACTCATGCATCCTTCTTCACTAAAGCCAAACCAGACCAAAATAAGAACCAGACAGGTACACATTATGTACTGAGTAATGAATTCCAGATACTCAAGAAATGAATGAAAAGGAAAGAAACAGATGCATAAAAAGTGTTAGGTTAATACTGAATCAATGTTAAATACATATAATAATTATGAAACAATACAAATGTATAAAACTTGGTAATACATAAATAATACAATGAATAAAAAGATCAAGAGGTAGAAGGGAAAAGGAGGAAAGTGATATCTTCATTGTTCACTTGATGCCATCTACAATTGAAATATGTAGATCATAAAGTTATGATCTCAACTTCTTAATGTTTTTAATAATCTTCTTTTAATAGTTAAAGGGTATCTTAGGAAATAAAATATCCTGTTCTGAATACAACATTTGTTTGAAGTTTAGCAATCCATTCCAATTCATTTCAGCTTCATTTGGCTTCTTTCTACTTTAATACTTATTTATAAAAATAGCATTGTATTATACATTAATAATGGTAAAAAGGATTTGGGGTGATTGTTTTTTAAAACTTGCTTTTTACTTTTCTGCATGACTTGAACTCATTATAATGAGCAAGTGTTATATTTACAAAAATCAATAAAGTAATTTTTCTTTTAAAAGTGAACAGGAAAGATAAAAACAAGGAGACATTTAATTTTTTTCAACAAAATGATTTTGAGCTCAATAAACACCATGTTGTAATTTAATTATTTCTCGGACTTAAATTTTTCTCCGTACTTGGATAGATCTCATCTCCAAATTCCAGATAAGCACTTCCTTTTTAAAAATCCTTTGATTCTGTAAACAGAATTTAGCATGCAGAATAAGTTCTATCATTTAAATTACTGACTTGGCTGCTAAATAAACAGCATAGAAAGGATTCAAGGTTGGAGCCAGAGGAAATGATGAAGACTTAAGACTGAAAATTATTGCATTATTGTAAGAATGCAAAAAAAAAAAAAAAACACCTTGTTTTTACTTTTATAAAGCCATCTTTTGTTCTGGTTCTTCTGACTACACCTATAGCCATTTCATTTTGGTTGAGCCCCATTTTTTAAGGGTATTGGGTGCTGGTTTTGAATAAATGCTTTCCTTGTATACATACGTTCCACTATGTGGAACTATAGTGCCACATATGCTTCTAAAAAGATACATTCACACAGGCCATTGCATAGCAATTCCCTTCTGGATTTCCTCAGAATTTTCTGAATATTACATGAATCCCCTAAGAGCAAAGAGTCTGGCACATTTTTATTTACATTTTGTCTTCAGAATCTTAAGGAATGGATGTTATTACAGATATTCACTTACCATGAGAAATTATTTCCTTGCTATGCAGATGTAGTAGACAGAATAATGCCCCGCCCAGAAATGTCTATTTCCTAATCCCCAGAGTGTGTACATATATTGTATGACAAAGATAAATTAATGTTGTAGATGGAATTAAGGTTGCTAATCAGATGATCTGGCGATGAGGAGATTATTCTGCATTATCAGGGTGGACTCAGTGTAACCATAAGTGTCCTTGGAAGTGGGAGAGAAGGGCAGGAGTCAGTGTCCAGAGCTGCAGTATGCAAAAGCTTCAACCCCTATTTCTGGCTTTGAAGATGTGGGAAATGGGCCATGAGCCAAGGACTGTCACTGCCCTCTAAGAGCTGGAATAGGCAAGGAAACAGAGTCTTCTTTAGAGCCGCCAGCAGGATTTTAGCTCAAAAAGCCTCAATTTCTGAACTTCAAATGTTTGTGCTATTGTGTTAAGTCAGTAAGTTTGTGGCAGTTTGTTACAGCAGTAATAGATAATTAATCCAGTAAATTTAAAAAGTGAAAATGTGGTATAGCTCTCTTCCCTGGACCATGCTTCTGAACATCCAATAATACAGGATTGACCTTAGGCAAAACTTAAAGTAGCCATCTTGGGCAGCTTGCTCCCTTTCAGCACCTTATTGCTCCTTCTGGGTGGATTGCCTTCATGGAAAACACAGATTCTCAAAAATGAAAGACACCCCCCTTAGGATACCTGTACTACACTATCCTCCCAGAACCAGATAGGTAACACACACCTCAGTCATTTTCCTCCCTCAGAGGCCTGAGTGATGGGTGAGATAACTGCAATGAGAAAGGTTGTAATGTGCAAGAAGGATTGGCTAGCTGAACATAGAAACCAGGCAAGCAGTTAATATTGAAAGGGCATTCCGGGAAAGCATTCATCTTTTTTCATTAAAGGTGGGGAGGACATAAGAGTGCTCAGGGAGACGAGTAGATAAGATGCAAACACAGTCAGCAAGTAAATCCTATAGCAAAAAATCAGCAGTTATTCAGGCAAGGTAGATGACTGTTTAATATCATGAAAGTGGAAAGAGAGGTATCAAGCACTCAGACAGGGTGATGAGTAAGATCTGTACATGGGCATACCAATCAGTTAATTGTACAAGGATCTAATACTCATTTGCAAAGAAAAAGGAGAGCAAGGCAAGAGTACTAGAAAATGATAGTAAGAGTAGATAAACTTTTAGCCTGAATCAATGCTAAGCTAAAAATTTCTAACGTGGAGATTTGTATATTACCTTTACTCAGAGGTGTCATCTATGTGTATGTTGAAGTTAAATGCCCCCATCAGGGAATGACATAAAACTATATGAGTAGGATCCAAGCTCACCATTAGGTGCTTACTGGTGTTCAAACACAGTACTCTGAGTCCTTTTCTCACTCAAACCTTTATTTATTAGATTTTACCAGGTGAGAGTAAATTTAACCACATAAATTAATTGAGGCTGCATAACACAGTACAGTTGGACTTCCCCACCTTCACTGCTTCTGCTGCTATTTTGTTTTTGTTGTTTTTAACCCCTGAACTACTCGGGGTTGGAAAAGATACCATAAATCCATCAGTAACAGTAGTTAACTAGGGCAAGTGTTCTCATTTGGAATCTCTCTGGAAAGGATTTGTCAGGTCATCAATGATGGAATATTACTCAGCCATAAAGAAGAATAAAATTATGACATTTGCTGGTAAATGGATGGAGTTGGAGAATATCATGCTAAGTGAAATAAGTCAAGCCAAAAAAATCAAAGGCTGAATGTTTTCTCTGATAAGTGGATGATGATACATAAAGAGGGGGGCTGGCAAGGGGGCAAGAGAAAAATGGAGAAACTTTGGATTGTGTGGAGGGAAATGAGGTGGGAGAGGGTGGGGGAAGGAAAGATAGTATACTGAGACAGATATTATTACCCTATGTACATGTATGATTACATGAAAGGTGTGAATCTACATCATGTACAACCATAGAAATGAAAAGTTGTACCCTATTTGTGTACAATGAATCAAAATGCAATCTGTAAAAATAAAAATTTTAAAAAGGGGGAAAAATAAACTAAAATAAATATGAAAAAAAGAAATGGTTTAGAAAAGCCTCTTGGGTTGATTCTGTTATATGTTACCTCCTGTCCAAACTGTGTCACAAGAATCCATCACACCACTCTGGAAAAATCACTAGTAGTTCCAACTCATAATCAGAAGGCTAGGATTTGAGTTGGCTCCATGACTAATTTGACTTAGACATTCCAGACTAATTCATAACCCACATGCAGCAGAATCACCTTTTAAGTTCATTTAAAAATGAAGATTCCACTACCCAGGTCAAAACACTCTGAGGTTGTTTCTCAAAGTCTCTTTTTGCAATCAGAGGGGAGTATTTGGCATTATAAAGATTGGAAATTTTAATGATAAATGGCTTTAACCAAGTTGTTTCATGGCTTTGGTTTTTTTACATAACAAAAAAGAGGTTTGCACTGGAAGGTATTTGTAGACCTTCTGGAACCTACTGTGTGGCACAGTGAAAAGAAAAGGATTTTGGAACCAAAAGGTATGGGTCCCAATATCAACTCCACCACTTGCTGTCTGACATTGAGTGAATAATTCAAACTCTACTACTCTCAAATTTTTCATCTGGAAAGTGAGACTAATAATAATATCCACTCTGTAAGACTGCTGTTAAGAATTAACAATGGTGTACATAGATTGTTTAGCAATCCTTTAAGATGATCTTTATAAAATATTCCATGGTAGCAAATCTTATCATCCACATATAACATGATGACTTAGCCTCCTTAAAAAGTTGTTTGGCTTTTATAAGTATAAATATTATAAAGGAGCTTGAAGAATGAAATTCCTGTTCTTCATGTGGGATAGTGTCTTAATCACATATTGCCAAATAATACATCGCACTAGAACTTACAGGCCTAAAACAATAAGCATTTACAATTGCTCCTGGATCTCTGAGTCAGCAGGGCAGTTCTTCTACTCTTGGTTAGTCTTTTTCATGCATCCATTGTAGGTCCTGTGTACAGGTCTCCTGACCTTGGCTGGATTCTCTTATGCATTTAAGAATGGGCTGGCTGTCCGCTGATCTGAATGTCCTCAGCTGGAATCAGTGGGCTCTCCTCCATGTGACCTCTTAGGCTTTACTAGGCTACTCTAGGACTGTTTACATGGTGGTGCCAGGCAACCAAGACAAAGGAAAAGTGAAGGCTAAGGTTCAGAACTGGCATGCTGTCTCTACAAAGCACTTCACAAAATCAGCCCAGACTCCAAGGAGAAACAGCAAACTCATACTACAAAGGACATAACCCCTTGCTTAAGTCTAGAGCAGTAGTTCTCCAAATTTAGCCTATATCAAAATCTCCTAGAAGGCTTAAATAGAGGTCCTGGGGTTCATCTGAGTTTCTGATACAGTAAGTGTGGAATGAGGCCCAATAATTTATATTCCTAACAGTTTCACAGGTGATGCTGCGCTGACTTTGGATCACTCTTTGGATCACTCACTCCTCTATGGAAAAAAATACTTAAAATTATATATATATATATATGTAATTTTACTTCCAAGTAAATGTTATTTCCTGAACAGCATAATGTGTATTACTCATGATATATTTCTCTCTTAGCAAAGTATGATATCTTAAAAATATAAATATTTTAGAGGGTTTTGATTTACTCACCTTCCTGAAAATAAATGTCTTTTTTGAGATCCCACTCTTAGTAATTCATACTAAACTCTAATCAATCAAAAACCATTGAAAGATTTTACTCCATCTCTCTCTTTGTCTACCCCTTCTACATTCTATTCCCTGCCATGCCAAATACGGTTAGGTCAATGAGGTGATGGTCTTGTTGAGTCAGATGAGAAAAACTTTCTTTTTATATTTTGTAAAAATTAACTAGAAACAATTCATACTCCATTTACTCATTGTGTCAGGGAAGTGATAGACTGGAGGAGTTGAGTAACTTGCTTCCAAACTCCACTTTTTAAAATCACCTCTGCTTGATACATTATAAACACATGATTTAGATCCACAGTCATCTATGTTCTGCATTCATC
Organism: Sciurus carolinensis; assembly: GCF_902686445.1. Taxonomy (NCBI): domain Eukaryota; kingdom Metazoa; phylum Chordata; class Mammalia; order Rodentia; family Sciuridae; genus Sciurus; species Sciurus carolinensis. The sequence goes on from NC_062226.1 coordinate 47,355,209, forward strand.
TTAGTTCTCCAAGTAATAAAATACCATGGAACATCTTTTATAAACTCCAATTTAATTGTAATTTCCTGGTTCTTAGACAATGCAAAATGTAAAGAGTTTTCAACTCTTTATTAACAGGGAGGACAAGAGTAATTACCATGTTCTTTCCTTTTTTTTTTTTTTTTTTTTAGAATATTTCCCTGGGAAGACAAGCATTAGTCACTTTCACTATGGAAAATCAAACTTAGGCTAAGAGATTTGCCTACAAATACATACTGGAACCAGAACTGGTTTATTTAGAATTAAACTGCTTTTTTCTACATCAAACAAAATATTAAATATCCAGATCAGTTCATGTTAACTAACCAGAACTAACTCATAATTAGTTAAATTATTTTTAGAGTTGCAGTTCTTGGTAGCAACACCTATAAACAGTCTAATATTCTTTACACTTTAAATATTTCAAAGACTTCACTATTTGCCTATCATGGTACTATTATAAGTAATATATGACATGCAAAGCATTATACAGAAACCCCCTATTTAATATCCTACTTAATATTCATGACAATTCTCTAAGATAGGTACTATTTTTAATCTTCATTTTTTACAGATATAAAAACAGGCTTAAATGATTAAATAACCACTCAAATCACACAGCTAATAAGTAGTAAGGTTGGAACTCAAATGAAATTCTGTTTGATTCAAAATCTTACTATCTTATCCATGGCACTATTCTGTCTTGTTGCTTGTACTTTTTAAAAATCCACTATTGTAAAGTGATAGTACTAAAAAATGGCTTTGAATCAATTGAACACAGCATGCTTCAGAATAAGAAATTTATGGCAGAATGGAAGGGGAAAGGTGAAAAGGAAACATCTGGTTTGTTCAAAGAAATTGTAACTGAAAGTAGCTATGAGACTGACATGTTTAGCTAACACATGTGACCAAGTGTGTGGGCCTCTAAAGCAGTCACCTTGGGAAGACATATGCTTATTTGAACAATGCCCTCATTGCTGCGACACATTTTCAGATCTGCTGTTAAGTTTCATTACTCTGTGTACATATATAATTGGGGTTTTGTTTTGTTTTTAGCAAATCAAGAAAAACAACAAAAATACCCCAAAATACCCCACTCTATATTATCTAACTTTTAAGTGATTACACACTTAACTTACTAAAATTGACTCTGAACAACTTTTTGGATACTTTCCTAAATCAAATCCAATCTTCACAGAACATATTTGTTAACACTGCTCTATTGCTGCCATTTTCTACAATTGTGATTCAGATTCTGAACATAATTCCTAAAGGGGACATTTAAAAGTATTTGGAGCTATGACAGAACAAAAGTCATCAATGAAATAAATATTTATAATCCTCCAAGGTGAATATTTCGATATGAATACATTTAAAAAGTGAATACATTCTAATATTTTTATTTGAAAACAAAGGCAGTCCAAGCTTGGTGGTGCAAGCCTGTAATCCCAGGTACTTGTAGACTAAGGTAGGGGGATAGTAAATTCATTTGAGGCCAGTCTAGGCAACTTAGTGAGACCCTGTCTCAAAATAAAAAATTAAAAGGGCTGGGTATAGCTCAATGATAGTGCACCCCTTTCAATCCCCAGTATCTATCACTCTTTCATTCTCTCTCTCCCTCTCATATGCACCACACACACACTCACACAAATGATCCTTACAAACTTGGTTCAATAATTTGAGCAGATTATCCAACCCAATACTAGAGACGTGGTTATGAGTGGAATCTCAGAGAAATCTTTTATCTGGAATTCTTCAACATAGGCTGACATTCAGGGTCACATAAAAAAAAAAAATCAAGACAGATTTCATTTACAAGTGGAAAAACCACAACTGAACCCATGTGTCATTTAAGAAAGCTTCAAGTTATAGAATAATAAGCTAAATATAGCTTCAATAAAGAGCAGTTAATTTCTTCATACATGACAAGAAGTCTAAAGGTAGGCAGTCCTAGATTAACTGAGTGGCTTAAGTATGCCATCAGGAGCCCAGATCCTCCCCATCTTTCAGAGACTGGCCTTCAGCTCATTCAAATTGCTTCATAAATGCATGATGGCTGCTCCACCTTTAGATGTCAGATGATATTCCAGGTAGGAAGAAGGGAGTAGAGCAAAGGAGCAAGAGGAGGGTGCAGCTGTCTCTATTCCTTTTTCATGAGGAAAGCAAGTATTTCTAAAAGATCCCTCAGCAAATATGTATTTAATTTGCCAGAACTGTGTCAAACAGCCATTACTAGCTGCGAAGAAAACTGGGAAATTAAATATTCAATTTTCCAGTCTCTAAATCCAAGTAAGACAAGGAAGGAGGAGGTTGAGAAGTCATGTTGAGTGAGCCAAATTACAATGTCTGTCTCAAAGGGCTGGCATTTTATTACACAGTGTGTTTTCACACTTTATATCATTAAATCATCACAACTGTGGGAGTTGGTTTTTGTTCTTTTAATTTTACTAAAGAGGGAAGTATAATCTAGAGTGGTTAAGAAAATTGTCCAAGTTGCCCTGTTTATAAGCATTGAAACCAATTTCTGTATGACTCCAGAAACCCTGCCCTGTAACATGGGTAAAGAACCCTTGAGAACATGTAAACAAATGCTTTTCCAGAGCTTGAGTATTGAACTTGCTCTTAAAATGTAGCCTATAGAAGAATCATTAAAAATCCTTATTGGATACCAGCACAATGCTCTTTTTCTTACGTGTAACAGAACTTGTTGAGAAATCTCTAAAAGGAGAGAGCCAAGGTCACTCGGGATTAACCACTATATTCCATTAGTCACTGAAGCCTGCACATGACTCCCAACATTTACCCATTGGTGGGAGATTTATAGATGGTGAATTACTTATTTAATACCTATCTTATATATTTTCCAGACTTGGTTTTGCTTTTATTGATTATAATGTAGTCCTTGATGGATGCCAAAGAAAGCATTTTGCCCTCTATTTTTCCCTGCCATAGATAGAGCAGGGCCTGAAATAAGTCAAGCCTATAATCACATTAATAAAAATAGAAAATAAAACATTCCTTTGTTCAGGTATTAAATATCCTCTTTTCAAAGTTGTACTAACACTCTCATAGAGGTTATTATGGAATAGACAAGAAACTTTTGGTAGGATAAACATTTTTGCAGGATAGGATTTTTAAAATTTACTTATAAGTTTTTCTTTGGACTTGATATAGCTTTACCGCCTAGAAAAATTTCAATTTACACTTAGGTGTATAATTCTTGCAAAATCAGTGCATTTTTATTCCACACTACCTAGGCTCAAGTTCTCCTCATTAATGCTGAGTGAGTTGATATATCTTAATAATCTCCAACTGTGTTAACTTCTCCCAGGTGCAACCTTATGTTACATAAAAGTAATACATTTAATATATATACTAACTGGGGTTGTTTTTATCACATCTTAAAATTCTCATTTGTTAAAAGATCCAATCTCTAAATTCATTGTTCATTTCTTTAGTCTGCTTTGCAAAGTGTCAAGGAAAATTTCTTCCATTAGTTAGGATTCCCCTTTCTTCCATTTTTTCCTGTCCTAATAACCAAAGTTCTAGGTTAAAGAAGCAGAAGGGAGATCAGATAAATGTGAGCTTAGTAAAGTGGATATTTTTCAGGATGTCTTCAAAATTGTTGAAAGTCAATTGCAAAATGAACAAACAAAATACTTGGCCCAGTCAGCTAATGAGCTTTTTTCCAAAAATGTCCTTATAGTTTTCAATCAGGAAAATGTGTTGAGAGAAAACTATTTAGTATTTTGCCCAAATACGTCTTGAGCAAATGGAGACATTTAATAGCAAATCTTTATCATATGTTTATGATTAATAACATACTGCAAATCCATTCCCTATCTCTACTCCCAACTACTTTATAAAATTATGCAAATTATCAGTAAAGCATTGTGAAAGGAAATGTCCAAAAAGTTTTTAGATGCCCTTATAGAGAGCAATTTTATATAAGCAATTATTTGTAAATTATAGAATTTACAAGAATTATATATAATTCTTATGCTTAATCTTTAGGGTGTATCTCTAATAATTTCTTCTAAACATTCTTTATTAAGTTAGTGTGTTAATTAATTAGATGATTAATTTATATTTTATAATTTATATTTATATTATAATTTATAATTTATATTTCTCAGTATTTCCCCTCCCTCCACATTATATTTAATTCTAGGAAATATGTGAACAGAAGTCTGGCACTGACCTTCAAAACACAGAATTGGAAAATTGTTTGAAATGTAACAGGTCTAAAAAAGGGGATAAGACCTGTAAGCTTGAAGGTTAGGAACTGAAAGAACCAAAAAAGGTCAACACTACACCCTTCCTTCCCTTTGCTGAAAGTCTGCCGCCAAGTTCTGCCTTTCCCATCTATTAAAGGGTTTCTTATTAGAAGCAATTAAGAGCTGCTGGCTCCTTTACCTTCCTGAGGATCAGAGGTTCTTTGAGGAGTGGCATAGAATCTTCTTCAGTGCTTTCCCAGGGCCTAGAACAGACTGCAAAACCTATACGGAAAAATTTTAAGTGATTAATAAATAGCTGACATAAAAGGGAGAGATGCTTCATTAGACATAAATGCCCTGTTTTCTGTTTCTTGCTCTCTCTTAGCTGCTATAAGACATCAATGATAAAAACATAGAAGTCAATTATATAGTGTCAGAGGAGTGGTGCTCCATAAACTCTAATAAACATGAATAAATATCATCTATGCGGTTCTGGAAAAATGGCTCAGAGTGTTTGGAATGTGCTTTGTGGCCACATCAAGAGGGTGCAGCCTCATAGTAAGTTGGAAATGTAAAGTTGAGTGTAGAAGAACCGTACATTTATCAACGTAGGGAAATAAAGTATCCTGTAAGTTTTCCTGTAAATGACAAGCCTGTGCCCTCTGGACTGAGTACTTTGGATCATTAAGAAAATTAAAAGGAAAAAAAAAAAAAGTAGCCAGAGATGTTTTCAACGGGGTGGGGGCAAAGGGGAGGCAACAAATCAAAGGTCCAAGACTCCCCACAAAGGGAACGAGGGGAGAGACGTTTTTGTTTTCTGCTTCATGGGGCAGGCCGGTCAGCCTGGGATAGACCACAGAGGTAGATTCCGCGAGTCCGCGTCAGGTCTGGAGGAGTTGGGGGAGCGCAAGCATGGGTGGAGTACTGCACGTGGTGACTTCGCTGTGTACCTGAAGGGATGGCGCGGTGAAGAGGAGTGGGGAGGGGGTTAGTCTAAGAGAACCCGACCGCCAACCCGACCGCCATCTCCTGATCCGACCTCCTCAGACCCCAGGATTCACTCCAGCACTCTGGCCGCACTCCTGTGGCCCCACCGGAGGGCCGGGCTTTAAATCCCAGCGCAGTGCTCCTCCCGCGCGGGAAGAGCGCGGTCTAGGTGCGTGGCACCCTCCTGCAGTTTCCGCCCGGACGGGGGCCTCGGATGGTGGTTTTATTTGCCTCTGGTCAACCTGCTGCCCTCCCTTCAGGTGGCCCCCAGGCCCTGGGAGGAACGCGGTGCGCGGGGCAGCGCTGTTCAGCGCCTCCCCGAGGCGCGCTGAGTTCCTGGTGCGTGTTGAAGGACAGTTGCAAACTATTGGCCAGTTAACGTCCCGCTCACTCCTCACCCAGCACCACCCCGCTCTCCTCGCCCCTTCCGCCTTCATTTTTCGATTTTAGGATCTTCTCCTTAAGTTTGGGTAAATTCGCTGTTCCTAATCTGTTTCGTTGGAAATGACCCGATGGCTTTCCTACTTATTTGAACGCTAATGCATAAAATGCCACAGTGAGGTGTGAGGTGGAGAAAGAGGGAGGAGTATGTATGTGTGTGTGTGTGTGTGATGCGGGGGGAGGGAGAGAAAGAACAAGAGCGAGTGCGAGAGACCAACCTAGGGGGAGGGCTGGGGGCTTCCCTCTCTTGGAGGACAGACAGAATGATACATACTGTCATTAACAGTTTTGACCCACCCAGACCCCACCCTTCGGTTGCATCCATCACACAGTCATTACAAAGGGGCAGCGCTGTCACACTGCTTGCCCTGCTCCTGGGGCTCGCGGGCTGGTTTAATGAAGTGCACCCAGCCGGGGCTATTGTGCAGCGCGAAGGAGGCAGGAACCAGACAACAACGATCTTAGCAGCTGCTCGCAGCAGTCCCGGCTGCTGCAGCCCTGCAGCAGCAGCTAAGCCCAGACCTCAAGTGGATGGATGCCTCTGGAAGTGTTTTCCTGAAGGAACCCATCAGGCAGTGGAAGACTGTGGCAGGGCTAGTGAACTTAGATGGGGCTTTCCTTTCCTGCAGTTGAGCTGGCTGGAGGCAAGTGCAGTCACTCGGGTAATCGTGGGGGTGCTGGGGGCGGGGGTGGTAGTGGTGGCGGTGGTTTTAAGCCGGTCCTTGGTCAAAAGGCGCCTTGTAACAATTTCCCCTCCAACCACGCAACTCTCCCTTTTACCTTTTGTTTTGTTAGCTTGGCTTTTTCCACAACCTCCCCCTCCCTGTTATGGTCTGAACCCTGCGTCTTGCTCTGGGCTTTGATTGTGCATTTAAATGTAATTCTGATTGGTGAATGTTCTCTTCTTTTTGTTGTGATTACTAGAGATACTTTAGTCCTGCCTTCCCAGTTCTGCGCCTTGCACAAGCAGTTTTGAAAAATTAAGTGCAAAAAGCATGACAAAGCAATATGAGGTTGCCCTGGTAAGTGAACTTTTAAACCAAAAATTACCATTTCTTCTCGTATGCTCGATTTGTGGGTGGCTTGTAGGGGGAGTCCTCACACACAAAGGGTTGGGGGCTGGGATGAAGGGTGATATAAGAAACAAACAAAAAACAGTACTTCTAATTTTGTTTTTCTCCTGTGGTCATTAAACAAGTTCTGTGTTTATTTGATATTATTGGGATGGTAATGGACTTGATGCATTTAAAGTGGGGGAGAGTTGCCAGTCAGCAGGGGAGAGGTGCAGGGGAGGGAGAGGAAGGGAACTAGGTTATTGTCTGGTTTCAAAAGAACCGTGGAGCTCTGACTCTCTGAACTTGGCACAGTAGCCAGGTCATTCCTGCTGGAAATCCTAGAGGAGAAAAGGAACAATGGGGTCACCCTCCATTAGTACAACTATCTCTGTGTCCTCACCTGCACTGGAAGACCTTCCCTTTTCTTCTTCATACTTCCTCAGGTAGCAACATTAGAAGCCATCCTTCTTAGAAAAATTTTTAAATGCTGAATAATGACCAAATAATACGTTTGGAAATTCACTGTGGTCTTAAAAGGTTTGAGACAGGAATTGCTTATTACCCTCCTTACCACTGCTTATTTCTCTTCCTATCCCCTTTAAAACTAAAGTGTGCAGGTTACTTTAAGCATGCTTCTTCAGCATCCTCTCTGAATCCTTTTTGTTTTAAAAAAGGAGGTATATTCCTTTATAATCCTTTAAAGGATTTCTGAGTTCTGCTCCTTTATCTCATTCATTTTCTGAGGATAGCTATTTGATGCAATATTTGTGGCAAAGTTAACAATTCCAAGTCTGATGAAAGGCCCAACTTTTGCTTTGGAGAATTCTAAATTGTTTGGATAGATCTGCACTTTTAAAGAAGAATTAATAGTGCTCAATGTCCTAAAACTTTTTCTTTCTGTGGATCTGGTTGACTTTCAACTTATCTGGGACTGTTGCCATGGAGATACCTAGGATGCTCTATATTGGAATGAACCTGCACAAGTCTCTGATGAGGCAAGGCCATCCAAGTTTTCAAATTTGAAGGATAGGATGGAAAGAAAAATGCCCCCTAAAAGGAATTTATTTTGTCAAGTCCATTCTTAACATTAATTTTTATGTGTGTAGATATGATTGCGTATGCCTGTGGTTCTCAATACCTATTCTGAAATATTTTTAATAATCATGAACTTCTATGGTCATAGGAAACAAAAAATAACATTTAGACTGTATCACAATAAAAATTAATGTATTTCAACTTATTTTGACAACTTAATTCTCGTCTATTCTACTAGAAGTTACTGTCACTAGTAAATAGCACAGAAAAATGATGCCTTATAAAGTCAGTTTTCAGAAGTTATCAAAATTGCTTTTAGTCTTGCTATTTTCAATTACCATCCTTAACAGTGTTTTCAGTTTGGAGTTTCACAACCAAATGCCCAGCTAATCTATTGGTACAAGAGGAATCAATTCAGTGAAACTTGTGGGGGAAAAAAAAGTCTCAAAAGTGTTTGAATTAGAATATTTGGATTTTATATATTTGTAGTAGCAATGATTTTAGACCACAGATAGTAAACTACTTAAACCATACTACTTAACTATCATAGCTATTTAATTTTGTAATTAATCTTGAACTATTTTAGCACTATTTGGGGATTTTTAAATAAACCTCTTGAACTGTATTTATGTATACAATATTAAAAATAAGAATTCATTATTATTGCCTTATCAGTAAATATATGCCAGGTACATGTGTAAAATTAGATTATTTGAACACTTTGAGAAAGTATCTTTAGTCAGTTATTCAATCATACTCAATCTCAAATAAGCACTCAACTTTAGGTTTTTACCTACATACTGAAAATATTGTTCCAATTGAAGATGCTCATTAAAGATAATTATTTAAAATAAGTTTGATAACAAAGTTATCTTCTAAGTTATACTTAACAGTTCATGTAGTTTATTCCTTTAAAGAACTTAAACTATTGAATGTCATACATTCCTGATTCTTTCCCTCACTAATATGATTCTATGCCAATTTTAGGGTTGCTAAATATTCTCAATATGAGAAGTTCTTCGTATCAGTTTATAATATCATAATCTATATTTTAGATCTATTTTTCTAGAAAATATAAATATCCTAATATGACTTTTATACAGAATAAATGTTTTATTTAGATTTTTGGCACATTAAAAATATAGTGAACATGTCCTGATATTTTCCCTAAAATGCAGTCCATTACAGTAAACTTTACAAATAGCAGAAAACTTATAGTGTTCATGATAACAGAAATCTAAGTGTTTTGAACTAAGTAGTAATCTCCTAGAAATATTCATTGTTTCCTATAGCACTGACTTCTTTTGAATAAATGGGTGTTCATATCCAAAGGAGAAAAGTAGTGAGATGTGGGTAGGGCAGCCAGGTTATATAATGTTATAGTACAGGTTTGACCCCTTGAACCATATATAGGCCTTGAGATGTACCTGTGAGCAGAGGCAAAAAAGAAATGACTGAAGTAAAATTATCATTTAAAAAATGCAAATGTAACATGCATTTATTTCTTCTAATTAGTAAATTTAATGTATATTTTATATATAAAATACATAATCTAAAATAGCAGAGAAGTTAACTTTAATAGTTAACATTTGTCAGGATGTTACCTGTCAGAATTCAGTCATATAGGTAACTACTTAACATATATATAATCTCAGTTAATCTTCAAAACACTACAACATGTTTACTTCACTTAGAAACTGATTAGTTAAGATCAGACAGCTTATAAAGCATGAAGAAAGGATTTGAATCAAATCTGACTCCAAACTTGGGTCCAAAGTCAAACAAATTGAGAATCACAAAAGAGAAAAACATAATATTGTTTGCTAGATTAAAAAAAAAAAAAAGCAACCCTCACTGAAAACCCACATAATTTCCACAAATTCTGATTTTCTATTAATCTTGATACTTTGTATGATAAAATATTTTTTGAAGAAAAAATAATTCACAGAAATATTCCTAACTATATCCCAAAATTGGGTTTGGATACATTAGCCTGGGTTGACTGGTTATTTCTCTTTTGGAACATTAATTGTGGAGAATTCATTACATTCTCCATCCCACCCCAAAAACAAAAGAAGAGGAATATTAACTCAATTATAATGACAAAAGTATTTTAAAATAAATACCAACAATGCTCATTTAATGAAAGAAAAATCTAACTGCAAATTCAGTTTTCCTTAAAAAGGAACTTAAAATCAATTAAGCAGAGTGATTGTTAAAAATTCTACCAATTTAAATGAGATGTAATTTTTATCTTAAAGACTCAAATTTTTGAATATGCAAACATCTGCAAAGGTAGTAAAATGCTACATGATTTTATAGGTAGCAAATCATTTGATGAGTTTTTGCCATAATACTTTCTAAGTTAGAATTTTCCTTGTTGAACTTATAATCAATTACTCTCTGCCCTAACAACTCAGTATTAAGGACTCTCCATTTTTTAAACTCCTCATTTGATTAATTAAAAGAAATATAAATATGGAAGGTGATACAGAAAGTTAAAAGGTTCACATGAAGCCCCACTATATCATTCCTCTTTAAACACTGATGATGACAGATTCCAATAAATACTGGAGAAACAGCCTTTCCTGTTAAAATGCTTTATTTATTTACTTATTTGCTCATTCATTCATTCATTTACAAAATCTTTGGACCTGGAAGATTGGGACACAGATATTCCATCTGCTCTGGTTTGTTTATTTATTAGCTTAGATCTGCAAAAGTAGAGATGTTAGGATTTAATTAAAATAAGTCCTTCTAAGTACCAATAAAAAAATGTTTAAGGACAGCATTTACATTCAATAGAAAACTACTCAGTATTTCACTTTCACCTGAGGAGAAATGAAAGCACTCAGAATAACTGTCTGTGTTTTATGCAATAAATGGGCTCCTGACTTGTTTTGTGTAAATCTTTTTTTTCCCTTGATTGGATTACTTTTTTTAGACTTACTGAGAGTTTATGCATTTAAAAAAGTATTGCATTAATGATATTGTTAAGTGAAGAACTTTTTAAAAATTGATTATTCCATTTTTAAGAGTTAGATTTTCTGAAGTAAAATCATTCAGATCCACATATTTACCACATTACTACGAAAGTACCAATAGATGTGTTTTTTCTTAAGTCAGATAATTTTGAACTTTTAAATACCATGGTATAGAAATGTGAAGCTGAGTGTTAAGTCCCACAATGTTCTAGTGGTAGATTATATATAACAAATCTATTTCACTTTGACCTTGGAAAGAACACCTGAATTTTACCCCCAATAAACTAATTTTAGTTGCTGGTTCATTAAAAATGAAATTCAAGTTCAGTTTTAAGTCACAGTTTATAAAATGTTTATATAATTTTCTATTTTATTCTTGATTTGGAATTTTATATTATGTTATATACTAAAATCAAATGACTGTATCTAGCCAGTTTTCCTGCCCATTCAGATTTGTCCAAAGTACATAAATCTGTCTTTATAAATAATAAACACATATAAATATACATATAAAAAGTTAAGGTTATATCAGTATGAAACAAAAGAGAAAGTTATTAAAGCAGTTTTTTAGTTTTAAACATGGAATAATTAATGCCACAAAACTGAATTTTAACTGATAAAAATATTAACTATATTTATTATTAGCTAAAAAATACAGGAATACTTTAAGATAGATCTGTAGAGCCTATTTTCTTCTACCTCTCCATTGTTTCTTTCTCATAACTTCATACAAAATTATAACTGAATAGGAAAAATGTGAACCATGTTTAAGTTAGGGGGGGAAACCCCCCAAAGGACTTCAAGAGGTCCTATATAGGTCCTGGAATCCAATTCAAGCTATTCACTTCATTATCCCTGTAAATTCTTTTGAACATGAAATCATTGTATTTTGTGTTCAAAGTAAAGTGTTGTGGACTTTCATAGCTTCTCAGAGCATGAAGGGTTACAGGAAAGGGTAGCCTAATACCAACTAGAAACCACTATACTTGACATTGACAATGATTGAGAAGGGATTATGAAGTTAGTAAAATCTGAGGTCATTACCATTAAGTACTAAAACTTCAGCTTTTTGAGTATTTATGTAAAAATAGTAACAAAAATGTGTAGAATGATTAACATTATACATTTTTAATAAAATCTAAAAAATTACCACTCTCCCTTGTTAAGGATAATAAGAACTAAGATTGTTATAGAAATAAGTTGCAGAGAGTGGTACTTAATATACAAGTTTGATTCTTACCATGAGTACAATAACATTTTGGTGTTTCTTGGAATACCGATGAAGAATTTACTTCATTCAACAAATGTCATATGATTATATTTTTAGGTTAGGAAGGATGCTAGAGCCTGGAAATGCCCTGCTCAAAAATGGTTGTGTTGCCAAGTAATGTGCAGGTTGTATATGAGATAGACATGTCAACAAAGGTTATATGCAGTGAGATAGTCAGTATCAGAAGTATTATGTTTTTGGAAAACAGAGGAAGTTGTCATCAATTTGCCTGTAATTGGTGTTCATGTAGAATTCAGGTAGGCTTCTTAGTGGAGGTGAATTTTTCCATACTGGCATTGTTTTTATCATTTTTTTAAAAATGTAGTAGTAGATCTTCAGATAATATCCAGAAAGATGAAGTCTGCATTTTTTTCTCATTTTTACATATTGATATATACTTATGATGAGGAAGGACAGGTTTTCCATGTAGGATGCTGGGTTTTAAAGATTCATTAGTGTAATTTCTCAGATGCACTGTGTTTGACAAATGTGCACAGCCGGGAAAGCCTTTAATATATTGATTATGTTAGTGTTTTGTTGCTAGTAGCAAAATGGATAAAGCCAAGGCTCCATTTTTATTCTTCTACGCACTACCAAAGGGGGGAAAAAAAAAACAAAAAAAAAACACCACACACACCTACCTATCCTGTATACTGTAAAGTATACAAAAGCAAAAGTAATTAAACCCTGTAAATGCTGAGGGAGATTGCCCGTGAACTGGGCTAAAATGAGAAAGGGGTGTGATAAAGAGGTTATTTGAGAGGAAATGATGTGAAAATGTTTTAGAATAGGAAAGAGAGTTCTGCTTCATAACAACAGGATATCATCTAAAATGATTTCACCTTTGTATTACTTTCACATTTGCAATGTGTATAACTTTCACATTTACATCTGAAGTGTTCCTTATTTATGATCAATTTCATAATTATTTCCTTACACCCCCAAATGTATGTAGTTTTACTGTGAAAGCTCTTCACTTCGGAGTGATTAGAACTTAGTGTGAATATCATTATGTATTTTGTTCTCTGATAACTGTGGCAATACAGTTTAACCCATTCTTGCTGGGATTCTCTCTTGGCAACAATTTTTTTATTTCCCTGTGTTCATTTTTAGGAAAATCCTCTCAACATTGTTATATGTATTATTTTATAGGAAGGAAGTATGTAAAATACTCTTGAACTCGTTTTACTTGTGAATTTGAATAGCATTCAGATTAGAATGATTTCCCAGAATTTTGTAGGCTTGCCCAATCCAGCTGTATATTTTATATGCTAATGTAAATTCTATTTTTGTTCCCCTTGGGGGTTTAAGTGATTATAATTGTTGCTCTTCAAAAGCCAAACAGATGATGATTGCTGCTTCAGGAGTATACCAAAAGAAACTGGCTTTCATTAAACCTGCTCATCCACTTCATAATTATCTCCATTTTATCTAGCTAAGAAGCAGGAAAAAATGGCAAGTACAGTTCATTGAAGCCAGCTCAGTTATTTAAACATCGCTTTATTGAACTAGCAGGAGGTGTTAAAGTAGGGGGAATGTTTTCATTCTAATACTGATATGTAGCTACTGGCCCAACTCAAGAGTTAGTTGAGCATCAAATGCCAGAGGCCACAGAAAATGAAAGGGGAGATATTTTGAGCTATTCTGAGAAGAGTCCTCTAGTGGATACAATAAATAGTACTGCAGTGACAGCTATTCTAAAATATTCTTTTTGCTTGTTCTTCTTCCCGTAAGTTCAAAATGGAGTTATCAATTTAGTATCCACTAAGAAGGACTCAGAAATACACGCTAAATCAAAGTGAGATTTCCTATAGAATGTGGGAAAAAAAGGGATATTGATAAATTCTACAAGAAGGTAAAATCCTGAGACTAAGATCAAGAGTCCTTCAAGGAGTCCTTGTGAGCACGTGAGTCTTGTGATCCAACCACGGGTCAGAAAGCAAATTCTCATGGAGGTTGGTTTTCCTCAATATCTCCCCTAAGTGGGTGACACAGTGGCTCTGAGTTATCTGTTCCCTAGCCTTGGGGTGGCTTTGGAGTTGGGTTGTACTAAAATGTGTTTTTGACCACATATTCTGCTGGCTGTCCTCCAGATAGGACAGACAAGGTCCTTGAACTCTCTCCCAGGGGAACAGAAAAGTGTCAGAACCAACAGCTGTTCAAACTCCCAGCTGTGAGAATGTAACTCTGCTGGTTGAATAAAACTCTGAAAGGGCTCTCTCCTCTCTAAAATTTCGAAAGAGTCATATTTTAGAAACCAACTCTCTTAGCTAAAACATTATATTCATAAACAACAAAAAGCAAAGAAAATGGAAGGTTTCATTTTGGCTATAGATTTTCATTTTTATGTTCTGTGATCATTTTGCAAGTTTCAGACAATTTCACTTGCATTTTAACGTAGGGTTGTAATCTTACAACTTGATTTAAAAACTTTTGGAAACTCACATCAAAAAGAAAAACTTTTCTTCATAATAAATAATCTTTTAACAAAGGAAATACTTTCCCGACAACATTTTGGGTAATTTATTAGAGAGTTGTAGACACTAAAAAATTTTTTTTCTCTCTCTCTCAATTCTCTCAACAATAAAATTTTTTCAGGATTTATATATGTATTTTTATTTTGGCTTCACAATAGTCCCAGGAAGTAAGAAAAGCAAATGCTGTCATTCTTTATATATCTAAAATAATAGAAATTCGATTTTAAAACCAGAATCTGGGAATATCAACCCCTTTCATCAGCATCTTAATCAACATCTCCTTGACTCTATCCATGGTTTGCCAATACATGATTTTGAATTATATCTAGACTGCAAAGTCTTTTCTAAATCCTGAAGGTAGATTGTTCCCAAGGAATATTTATTTTCCCTGTGAGCTCATAGGTAATCTGTGAAATTTGCATTTTTCCATCCAGGGCAACAGAATACCAATCACTTGTTCTCTAGAAATTCTACACTAAGAGCTACCTGGTGGTGTGGTAGCTTTGGAATTCCTATGTAGAGATTTGCTGGTGTATATATCACTCTAATTTCCTACCAACAAGTCCTACAAAAGCCTTAAGTCTGAGACTGTACCTGCTGAACCTAGACCTATCCTAAGCAAAAACAGTGAAAATTAACTGATTTTTCTTGCTCACCATCACTTTTTTATCATACATCTAGGACCTAACTCTCCTTTGTTCCCCTAAGCTTGTGTTGCCCCTGTTACTGACATTGCTAAAATCGAGGTCTGCTAGGACAGTATCTCTTTCCCTTCCAAGGTGACAGGTTGTTAATCTAATACATTAATTTCCACTAATGGAAAAATATTAAGGAGAGTCCTGGTTGTGGTTAATTAAAAGTTGTTCCCAGGGAAAATGCCATCATTTTTGTAAGAAAATCCTGGAGAGTAACTTGTGGTGTGGTCATGTCAGGCCAACATATTTATTTTTCTGGTAGTTTCTTAACTGTGTGGCATGTCTTGAGTTCTATTACTGAAGGGACTGCTTACTTCTCTTGAAGTAGGATAATTAAAAACAAACCAATAAGAAAATATAACTCAGAAAAATTTGATTTGGTAGTATTGAATAATCTTTCCATTGATTAAGTAGAAGTAAAAGCTATAA
This sequence comes from Sciurus carolinensis, assembly GCF_902686445.1. Classification (NCBI taxonomy): domain Eukaryota; kingdom Metazoa; phylum Chordata; class Mammalia; order Rodentia; family Sciuridae; genus Sciurus; species Sciurus carolinensis. The sequence goes on from NC_062226.1 coordinate 47,370,817, forward strand.
GTAGAACACACCAAAATCTATCTTCCTCAGTGGAATGACTCTGTAATTTCCCAGGATTATCTCACATATCTTTTGTTTCATTTTACTAACTGGAAATTGTGGAAAAATCACAGCAGTGACCTCACAGCAGTGTAAATGTAAATAAAATCTTAAGGTATTCCAGTTAAATTTCTTTCAGAATTACACAAAGTACAAATTTGGAAACTATTTGAATTATTCTGCTCAACAGAGAAAGCTGACTTGAAATAGTTTCAGCCACAGTTTACTTTAACTCCATGTTAACTGAGCAATCTGTCCTGAAAAATCAGTAGTTTTTTGTTTACCTTATATTATTTTTGCATCAGAATCATCTTTGGAGTTTTTATAAGCACATGTACTTAGATCTTTCACCTCAGAATTACTGACTGGAATATCCCAGGGTAGACACCAGGCATTCATACTTGAAAGGAGAAAGACCTCCATGGGCAGATAGAGGCATGGATGCACAGCTATGTGTGAAAACCCTAAGCTTCCTTCTCACCGGTTCTATCATTCACTGAAGAGTCGCTCTGTGGCGGGCACTCTCCTGAGCACTTGACAAATACTTTTCCACTTAATGCTCACAGGATCCCAAAAGGTAACTGTTATTTGTAATGCCCATTTCATCAAATGGAAAGCTGAGACTTAGAAAAAGACTGGACAAAATGCCTAAAGTTGTATGTATATCAAGGACATGGGAGAGGCAGAACCAGAATTCAGGTCTGCTTGAATACTTTTAACTGCAACAACCCTGATCTTGAAAGCCTTTTTAATATACAGATAGAAAATGTATGGCTGTATTTTATAGCTGTAATTTCCCACCTAGAAGCTTCAATTCTGCTGCTTTGATTACCATAAGAATATCCGGAGCGTACAGGGATTGTTTCATTTTATAGCCTTAAAAGAGAGCCACTATTTTCATGTGAAAAGAGACATGGTCTAATAGGTAAATGATACTTTAAAATTATAAGTAAAATGTTTGCTTTCTTTGTATAAAGGTCACTTTCTACCTCAGTTCTTAATTCACAACTCAAGGAATTGCCATAATTTCATTGCAAAAATTATTCAGATATGTGACAAGGTTGGAAGGACATGATTTTCCTTCCAGGTTAGTTTCTTACAAAAATATTAACACGTCTAAAATCGTTGCTGATAAATGCAGTTTCCAGAGTAGACTATGCAATTTTAAGATTTGTTCTTTCTGATTTAGGACTGACACCAATATTTAGAATAGTGATGACTCATGTCTAGGGCTGAAATTTGTTTTTCATGGGTTTATACATTTTTCCCCTTGAATTGCACCAAAAATGGTTTTTTAATTGGCTTTAACTCATGCCCAATAAATTGGATGAAAATTGATTGCCACAGTCATGTTCAGTTTAAAATTATTCAAGACTGCACCATGAGTCAAATGAGTGCATGAGTGGAGGCAGCAGCACTTTATGTCCTCTGTTTATGACAAATAGGGTTTTTTCAAAATGGTCACAATTCATATATAAAAATTAATGTCTTCAGTTCTTAAAGCTTAAAATATAGTAACAGAGCACATTAAACACATCTTATTTTAAAGGTTTCTCTTCTTCACTATTGTTTCTTAGTACTTTCTTTACCAGTTCTACCAACACCACAAGTTTAATTATAATATACCTTTAAGATAGATAATACCTGCATGTAGCTCTTATTAAACTCCTGACCATAATATTAGAGTATTTGTAAATAGTTAAATAAAATAAATGAAAATGTTTAGTGACTGCACCATACTATAGAGTTGAGACAGTGTGCCAGTTTCCCATTCTCTGTAAAGTGATTTTAAAGACAAGAATTAAGTGATATGAAAATTGAATTAACTCAGGTGACTGTTTAGGGCACTGAAATAACAATTCACTAAATGCTGCCTGTCAGGAAGCCAGTTTCTGTTCTAACTCATTATAATTATTTACTGCACTATGGTTTTCATTTACTTATATGCCATAGAAATATAAGCAAATCACTTTAAGGACTTCTCTGGTTGGTAAGGGAGGTTCGTTTTATGGAATTTTTGAGTGAGGGAAAGGATGTAATAGGGAAAAATAATCAATTAATTTAAAAAATAATATTCCATTACCATAATATGTACTGTCAGTAAATGAAGGAAATAGTTGATGCTCTTATATTCAATTAATATTAGGTGTTTCTAATTAGATAGGGTAATTATTTCTGATATTGGTAGATCAATTTCTGAGATTTTTGTCATATTGCTCTGTCATGTTTAGTTTTCATGTGTATTAAATCTCAAGGATTGTTTTTGTAAGTGAATATTATTTTGTTTGTAAAACCTAAAGCTCCATGGCTATGAATCTGACCCCAGTCTGAATCTAAGTCATCTTTTAGGAGGTCATTGGCCCTAGCCACCCAGCATCTAGCTATTGCTCCCACCTGGTGGCTGTAAGGGCCCGAAGCTTCAGCTATAAAGATTTTTTTCCTGTCAAACACAAACCTACATGTTTTGCTGATTTGTAAGGAAAAATGTACGCTCAAAATTTTCACAAATGTGATCATTTATAAAATATAAAAGAAAAAGTAACTATGAATTTCATAACACCAATTACTTCAAAATAGCCACTGTTTAATGTTCTAGCAAACACCCCCTAACTGAGGTTAAATAAGCTCAATAATATTTCATGAAAGTCTTCACATGTCATTAAATAATAAGTATACTATCCTTTTAAATGTCTTTATAAATGTTTACTGTATGGTAACGGAGATGACCTCTTAAAATACTTAAAAACTAAATAATTAAATCTCTTTAAACCCAAACCAATATTACCTGATGGTTGAACATCCTAGGACATCTCATATTTCTCAAAATCCTAGTGTGTTTGATCTGAATCATTTTTAAAAAGCAGCTATCAATTTTATATCTTTTCCATTTGTCAAGATAAGTGGCATGGCAAGACATAAGTATGATTATTTTTGATATAAAAGGAATTTTGTCTCTTTATGTTAACTGTCAAATCTATTTTCTTTATGGTTTTGTTCTCTTTTACTTGTTATATCATCTGCTGTGTATCTTTAAAGTTACTGAATTTTACATCTGAAAGGTACCTTAGTGGTAATCTAATAACTAGTGGTTAAGGACTTGGGCTCTGGAGACAAACTGCTTCAAATCAAATCCCAACTTTTTCCATTTCTAGTTGTGTGATCATGAGCAAATTACAGTGTCCTCAGTTTCTTCATCTGTGAAATGACAGGAATATTGTGAGGGTTAACTGACTTGGTACATGTAGAGAGTTCAGGTGCTGCCTAGCACATAGCTCACATCACCCTTTATCATTGTGATTATTAATCTAAGCTTCTGAAAATCATGATATTCAGTCAGAGTGCTTGCTGAAGAGAATCAGCTAGTTAGTTAGTGGTAGAAATAATGCTAGGATTCACCTCTCCTTTATCCAAACCTAGGGATCTTTGCTTAATTACACTATGTCTTTTCACAGCAGTGTTTAAGACCTCCTTAGGCACAAAGGTATGTTGGAGGCACACCACAGCTAAGCAGGAACCCTGTCCAATAGTCTCTGGTTCCCTGTTCCTCTCCCTCACAGCGCTGGACTTGTTGACACGAAACTATTATTTGATTAGAACCTTGTCACTTCTGTAGTGTCTGATATTTGTATTTTGACCATCAGAACACTTGCATTATTATTGAAGTCATGTACCCCTCTTCCATAGCTGCCAATCTCTCCTCCATCACTATTATTCTATGATCTTGCCCTCTCATTCCAAGAGGACTTGAGTTTCAGACAAAAGCTCCTCAACTCCGTTCATGTCTTGGATCTGACTCCTATACCTTTGAGTCTCTTCCTGCTTGGCACTTCAAAAATTCACAGTTGTCAATGGGTGTAACCTGTGTCTGGTACCTTTGCATCTGAACTTCCCTCTGCTGACTTTCAAAGCCAGCACATGACTCCATTACCAACCTGATACCTTCTGCTGTCTATTCTCCATTTTCTCCACTGTTGCCAGCCTAGTCTCCTGTATCAAAACCCTTCAGTTTTCACCTCTGAACGTCCTTTCATTTGCTCTAAACTCACTCTCCTAATCCAGCAGAGATACTTATGTGAAGACCCTTTAAAACCAAGCACTGAACACTGTAATGTGTATATATGTATATATACACATACATATGTATGTATATATTAATATTTTTCTCTTGTATACAGACCTTATAAAGAGGTTCAAACTTTCATTTATCCTTTTGTTATGACTAATATGGAGCCAGACCTCTTTTAGTATTCCTTTTACATCTAGAAAATATTAATATTCTGAAAAAAATCAGTGCTCTATGAGTTAAATAATGAGTACCGACATTAAAGAAAGGTTTTTCTTTTTATTGTCTGTACAAGGAATCTAGAAATATCAGCAAGAGAAAAAAAGAAATTTCACAGTAAATTGTGTCAAAATAATTCAAGGAAATGTCTATTTGTTACTCAAACAGCTTAAACAGTCTGTAACACCATTCATTTATGTTACAACTTTCAACTTGTGTTTACAGAAGCTGACATTTCAAACAACCATATTCTCTAATTTCTTATGCTAGAATGACAGTGACCAAAGGAATAGAATATTATTTCTACTACAACAGTATCCTCAGCCTCAAAATGCACATATATATGCTCCATCAGAGAGATAGATTTTCCACTTAATCATATCAACAAGAAGAGGTAAGAGGAATTGGTGTGAAATGGCAATCAACAAGAGCATTGGCTATTTTGTGTGTTTGCATAAGTGGCTATTCCTGGGGCTAATTTTACTTCCTCATAGAAATCTGGCAGTCACATGACTTAGTGTGACCTTGGTGGTTCAATCTTATCACATTAAGACAGTCTTAGAATGTACACAGATGCCTGTTGAAATTTTAAAATATTAAGTCTGGCTGGGCATGGTGGCATACACCTGTAATCCCAGTAGCTCGAGAGGCTGAGGCGGGAAGATCCTAAGTTCAAAGCCAGACTCAGCAATTTAGTGAGGCCCTAAGCAATTTAGGGAGACCCTGTCTCTAAATAAAAAGTGGCTCAATGGTTGAGTGCCCCTGAGTTAAATTCCCAATACCTAAACAAACAAACAAACAAACCACTAAGTCTGTTTTCCATTGTGATTTTCAATGAAGTAAGACCTCCAAAGTTAATGATTTATTCTTTAATCAGGCTGCAAATATTTGTCTTCTTCCATTTCACTTATTCACTGAAAGTCTGCATCTATAACTGCATCTGTGCCAGTCCATAGCAAAGCAAGCCCAAGAGGAAACTGCAAAACTCTAAACCATAAGCAAGTTTTAGTATTTTTCTGATAGTCTGTGTTTCACAATATCAAGATAATGTTATTAGTTCTACATTGTTTTGTTCAAAACAAACAAAAACTATTATAAAAAGCCATTTAAATAGGTTGCCTTTATATTCCTTTGGATATTTATTTTAATAGATTTCTCAAGTACAACCTATGAAATAGAAAACTAAAGCAGAAAATACTAGTAGCCTATGTAATAAGTAGCCAAATATATATGCAAATGTGTGTATACATACATATATATTTTATAAATATATATTTTATATATATATGTATGTATATGAGTAATGTGACAAGGACATTAAAAGTGATTTAATGCTATAAATGATCAGTAATTTAAAATATTGCTTTAGAATTAACACAGAATGATAAATTGGAATACATAGTGTATGCATATTATAATTGAATAATATGTATCTTGATATAAAATAAAAAATTATTTGTTTAGACTGTGATGGTATATTTTTGACTCAACTTGATTTCACAAGTAATTAACAGAATTATAAACTACAAGCCAAACACTAACATCTGAGACTGAAGTAACAATAGCCATAATTAATACCAAAGAGAATAAAAGATTACAAGAAGACTGACATTCAGAAACTTGCTCTCTACTTCTATTAACCTTCGAAATGTTACCTAAATTCCTAATGCATATGCTGTGCCCCTGAAAAAATAATTTATGTCCTTCCCTTACCTCCTGAGGTTACAATGATAAATATGTAAAAGTGCATTGAGTGATAAAAGGTACTATAAAAATCTAAGGTGTTTTTATTATTATATCAGTCAAATGGGATCTCAGACTCAGTTCCTTTTTGAAGATCCACAACTTTTTATGGATGAATCATGAAATTGTATTGGGAAATATATTGAAGTCACATAACAGGGCAGACAGAGGATTTTATGTTTTCTGGGGCCTTTGAAACTTGGTTACAATTAGAAATGTGAGAAGATATTTATCACAAAGTATTCCGTTTAGGACATTAATGAGAACAAATGAAAATATTTAAGAGACATTATGCAAAGACAGGAATTCCTAATCTGGTTTCATCAAACAAATGTGCTAAGTTACCATTTTGTTACAATAATTGTAGTTATCATGTATTGGTACTTCCTCCACGCTAGGAAGTTTGATTATTTTGTAATTACATTTAAGCTTGTGAACCTAAATTTATAATTATTGTCATCATTTTATAGATCAGGAAACCAAGGATTAAAAATGATAAAGTAACTTGTCCAAGGCCCTACAGTGGTGGAGTCATGTTCAAATCCATGTACGTCTGAAGTCAAAGCCCAGGCTCTTAACAGTTTGCAAAACTGTAGCTCCTAGAAGGGTAACTTTACAGTGTCTATTTAAAAGAGTTATTTTTTTGATAAGCTGTACTATTAAAAATTTATAGCTAGTGTACAAAAAAATTAGAATAAGTAATAGCAAAAACCCAAACACATTGTGGATATGTTTTTCACATTCGCCGGGCTACTTAAACCTCCTAAATTTTCCTTTTACTAGGTCTTCCTAAAAAGTAATCTGATTTGTGTTAAGCATTTATTGTCTCTTGTCTAATTCTATTATTTTGGGATATGATAGGCACTCAAAAGTTGCCTGAATCAAATTGATATGAGTCTTTTGTCAAAGACTAGGAACAAATATTTAGAAATAGGAACTGATTATTGCTCATTTGACCCCTGCTGATAAGTGTTGCATCTGGAAGGATACAATTAGTTATGTCTGATATTTTGATAATCAAATTGTGACCAGTTGTACACAAAATATTACTACTGTTGGATTTTTCCCAAGCTTCCAGTATTGTTGCTTTTGTATACCACAGAAAGACTCTTTGCCTTAAGTATATACTATTTTATTTCCTATAGAGAGGAATTAATAATATAAAATCTTTTTTAAAATAAATTTCATAGTTTTGGATTTTTTGTCATTTTCATCATTTACAGTAAATTGCTATGCCTTTAGAAACTGGATATATTATTCATTTGTGATAAAAATAAGACGGGAATTGTTTTTATATTAATTTATGCTAAAACATTTTATTTACAATCATGAAAATATTTAAAGTTGTCTTTTAGTTTTGAAATGCTATAATAAGTTAAATTCATGAAAATTTTTTCATATTCCAAACTTAGTGAGAGTGTATTTTTTAGTTTTTAGGCAAAATCCTATCTTTAAAAAGTAATTTTTTACTGCATGTATGAACAAGAATAGTTTAAGCTGTCCATTATGTGTATATTTTCAATTTGATTAAGAAAAACAAAAATAAAAACCATAGCCTAAGGGCTCATTAAAGCTGATAATTCAAGCTTATTTGAAATATGAAAATTCAAACTTGTCAGAAAGATATCTTGATTATATTATAGTGCATAAAATGCTGAAATTCATTAAAAACATTTCTTAAAATGATTTTTAGAAGTCATTATTTAAATCAATATCATATTATGGAAAATGACAGTATGGAAAGGAAAAGTTTGCTTACATAACCACACATTTCTTTCTCATTAAAGGATGCACACAATATTCATTCACACATATACTTGAATTAAAAATAAAAAAAGAAAATCCCCAAAACCTGTTCTTTGTTACATGCTATAAATGATTTTCACATAAAACTATTCAACAAAAATATCTTTGAGATTCCATGACTTAATGACATGTTTGCTTCCCATCCTATGAATGATCAGATAATTTCAGAATTTAGAAGGATTATTTTTAATATATCACAATAGTTTAATAATTACTGAAAATGAAATAGAATCTTAAATTGTTCTCATCACTTTTTCCAACAAATTTATCTTTAATTTTTTTTCCATACCTGAAAGTGATCTAAGTAGCCTTTATATCATCAGTTATGTGTACTCTAACATTGATTTAAATTTGGGGATTATACAAAATTGGTTGATTTTAAAAAATTGTGTTAACTGTGTTGCCAGCTGAAGTTACCTTTTTATAAATGTTCCTAAGACAAAATCGGAATGCTATGGAAAATGTAATACATCCTCTCATACACTTCACAAACAGGCACAAATGATCTTGCAATCAACCCACGTAAGAAACAAAGAACAAGGTATAGTATTGGGTCATTGGTAAATGAAGATGACAACATCATTGGCTATCTGGTGGTCATTATATGTATTAAAATTGGGGGCTAACATTTTCAAATATTGCATAATATACTTCAAACCTCATGTCTATAAAAGCAGGTAAAAGAGTGTGGATATAAAATACCATATATGAACCAGGTGGTGTCAGAATACATACTTGGATTTGGGGGGGTTCCCTATTTGCCCTGTTATATGCCCTGGGTAAAGGAGAGAAAGAGTTGAAATATAACTGTTTTTACTGTAAGTAGCTAAGCAAACTCTTCTGAAGTTGCTTATGCTATTCTAAAAAAATCACCCTGAACCCCTCCTGAGACTCAGTCACTTCAACAAAAAGGCCAGGTTAACTTCAGTTTTGACAACTCCTATATCCTATTGATTAGCTTTTCTTAAAATGGAAGGAAAACTTTGGTGTTCATTTGGGATCCACCTGGACTGCCCCCTGATCTGATAAAGATAGTATTTTCTTTTATGCCAGATTGGTTTAAATTGTTTCTTCACCTCTAACACACCAAACTTAAAACATTTTCAAACTTACACTTTGAAATTGTTTATTCATAGTAGCTATAATTAGGAATCTTGGCCATATGCTGTGTCCTTTTCTAGTCCTTCTCATAGCTTTCCTTCCCCAAATCATTTTTAACTCAGAGGGCCCTTTCCTCTCACTGTTTTTACTCCCATATAAACAAACAAACAAACAAACAAACAAACAATATCCCCTTCCAGGCGCCCCCTCTCTGCCTGCCGAAAACGTTTTAATGACAGTTTACTTTAGCGGTCTATCAGCAGACTGCTGCCTCTGCCACCTGAATTTCAATTTCTTAATTTACAGCCCAGATAAAACAGAATGGAGCAGAATCTGGGCTGCTCTCTACATTGGGTTGGCCTTATCAAGCGTGAAGTTTGGCGCATTGCAAACCTATTCAAGTGATTATCTGTTGAGGACCTCTCGAGCCATCTCCATCTCTGCAGCAGGCTGATAAGACAGCTGTTTCTCTAGCCGCTGTGTCTCCCCGGGCCTCAGTCTTCTTCTGATACAAACTCCGCCTTTGTCACAGTGTCCCGGTGCCGTCACTTGCTCTGTGGGGCAAGGGTTTGATCTGAACACACGTGGGGGGCTAAGTGTGAGTGTGTGTGAGAGCAGAGAAGGGAGGAAAGAGGATGGAGAGGGCAGGAACAGCGAGGGGGTGGGGAGAGGAAGAGTTAGAGACCTGAGGGAGGTGGGGGGCAGGGCGGTGTGCCGAGCAGCAGTTGATAGCTCTGATTGACTGGTTGCTCAGCCCGGCTTTATTATTTCAAATTAGACGTGCATCGCACACAAGTGGAAACATAAATCTTCAATATAAGAAAGAGCCTCGGAGCATCCGAAGCAGAAAAACCGTTTCTTTCCAGGTCCCGGTAAAGGGACCCGCGAAAAGACTGATTGCTAACAGCTGAGACAGATGGTTTCCTTTAACTTTGGAAACTGCTATTTTTAATTACTTGTATTAATTTTGCATGAGATGTATCGGCTGCAGGAGGAAGCTTAGAGAAGGCTCTTAACACTCTCGAAAGAACCGGACACAAGGCTTTGATTTGCCCTTTGCCATCTTCAGTTTTTCTTACTTTACCCTCGCCGGGTTGCCTAGGTGCCCCTTTGCATGGTAGCAGAGACGTGTTATCCTCTTAAAAGTTGAGTAAAGGCGGTGAGAAAAATCCGAGGACATTCATAGGAGCGTTTACGTAAATGGTCGTCTATCCGAGGCTGCAAATATATTTTCGGAGACATCTGGGGCACGTGCAACAGATCTTAGTCTGAATATCGGCAGGCAAGGCATCTAAAGGAGAACGAGCCCCATGTAAATTCTGCCAATAAAAAAAAGTGTCTGTGTGTGTGTGTGCGCGCAGGGGGAGGAGTGACAAATTAGACTGGTCTGCAAGATTTTGTGCCACACTAGTTACATTTATTTGTTGTTGTTGTTTTAAACATAGAGATAATTCATACGTCTTTAAGTATAAAAGGCAACGTCAGAATTTAGGAGGAATTCTCGTTGGGTGTGCGTCTTTAGTCTTTTCCCTGAAACAGGAGTTTAAAGACATAATGTAAAGAGAAAGTAAAGAATGTTTTGATCTTGCTTCCTGCCGCCCTGGCACTGTCCCTTATGGAAATGTTTGCAATATAGTTATTTACAAAATAGTTTTAGAGGCTACTCACCTTTGGATGAAAAGTCTGCCTCTTTGCCAGGGGGTTAAGAGGAACCCAGAGAAGAATTGGGGGAAGGGGGCAAGTGTGAGCCGGCAGGTGGTCTTGTTTCCTTTCCCACTGGGAATTCCGAGGATAGAAAACTCTGGAGTGGTTTATCAGACTTTTCAAAGACTACCTGGATTGCATTTATTTTGTGTGAGCACTTTGATGAAAGCCATGCTCATCCAGGCAAGCAAAGTGTATGTAAAGGAGAATGACAGTAGAAGGTGGATTCGGGGCTCCAACTCTCCTGGTGGTGGTTGGTCATGATGGTTGAGTCCTAACAGAAGCCTAATTCAAAATAAACGTGTTTCTACGGAGTAGGACGGTCTCTTCCTCAAAGTCCATAGAATGCAGTGGACCCAGGGAATGCTGTTTCTCTGTCTTACAAGGAGGGACAGAAAACACTGTACCAGGCTTAGTAAACCTTTATGCAGGCAGGGTCTGCTGGTCTCTGTCCATGGTGCTAATTCCTGCCTTATTCTCTTGCCGGGTCGCCACCGTCTAAATTCACATTGGTGTCAATTTTCTCTACACATTTTCCTGTGTTTTAAACTGTAGGAGGAAACATACTACTTTCAGAAGAATAAATAAAAGGGTAGTCATCAGGTTACTTAATATATATATTTCTTATGCAGGCATTAAACCATTACATTTCCAACATTATCAAAACAAAACAATCTGCCAAGCAAACTAACACAAAATATTTTCTTTCATCTAAGAATATGTGCTGCTTAAAATTTTCACTCTAAGCCTAACATTGTAAGCTCATTTACTTAACTGCTTTTTTACTTAAAAAAAAAAAAAACCCTCACATGTAGTTTATAGAGCCCTTTTTTTATAAAATGCTAAAATCTCTCCCTCACCTTCAGGAGAACTAGTGTAAGTGGGTTATTTATCTTAAACATTATTGTTCATAACAGCTTTAAATATTCCTGTGAGGGACTGTTAGTTCATAAAAAAACTTCAGTAAAATAATCAATTGAATTCATTACTTTTCAGCTTTGAGAGTCATTCTTTTTGCAACTTTATGCACATTAAACTTTCCCCTCATGCTATCAGTGCCTGCCTCAATCTTTCTTCTTTCTGCTGCAATTCAAAATAATACCTAGGACTTTGAAGATATGTCAGAGCTAACATGACTTAATCAAAACAGATATCTTTTAAATGCTTTTCTAATGCAAGTTCAGATGCTGTGGATAATTCTTTAAAGGAAGGGTTGATTGCATTTTTGCTTAATCTAGAATGAAATGTTTGCACATAGCATTCATTAGTTGCAAGAAGTACAGTACATGTTAATATTTCAGAGATGACACATGAATTTCAAAGTGAAATCTATATTCAGATATAATTTTTTATAAAGCAGTTGTATTCAGTTTTTATTTTTAAAAGTTGGAAAAGTACATGTTGCTTATGGTATACCTGTCTACTTAAAGATTTTCAAATTTTAAAACATCTGTTTTATTTAGGAAATAAACTAATATTTTAGGATATTTTCAGTTTCTTAAATAATCGAAATTAATTTTACCTGTAAAGAAAAGACAACATGTGGAAGGTGACAATATTTTGAAAAATACTGCTCCTCTGCCTAAATCAAAAAGTATATATATATATATATACATATGCATATGTATATATACTGAATCTGTAGAATTTAGTATTTTGTATTTGAATGAACAACTTTACAATTTTCCTTGTAGTACCTTTGCATAACACAAATGCTAGATTTTCATTAGTGCACACCACTCCCAGCTTTCTGTCTCCCTATTCTTTTGGAAAATGCAGCATTGTAATCTATCAGTCTTTTTTGTGGCCTATTTATATATATATATATATATATATATATGTATATATATGTATATGTATATATGTATACATACATACATACATACACATATACACACACATTCATACAGCATATACATACATCAAAAAGTAAAAGTAAAGCATTAATTTCCACCTAGTTAGAAGGCATTTATATAATTATAATGGTAAATATTTTCTTCAAAGTGCTAAGATTACATGAACACGTGCAACTAACGTGGTAACAACTTAAAAGCATGGTTACAAGGAAAAAAAGACAATTAACTTCATAGATGTCTGATGAAATAAAATAGTATTATATTTTACCCAAATTGTATTTATTTAAGAATTACTTCTTCACAGTGAGCGGGGGTGAAGGGAGAGGTTGAAGGAATATGACAACAAGCCCAGTCTTCTGTTATTCATACAACTATTATACATAGGTATGGTATGTTGTTTTTCCAGACTCTTGACTCTATTTCTTCAAACTGCATTTCCCCCCCTCCTTCTTCTTGTCCTAAGTTTTACCCGGTTTAGAGAATTGTTTTAAATTGAAATTAAGACCCCAGGGGGTGTCGTTATATAAAAAGTGGGTGTGGGGGTTGGGGAATGATAATTATAAATGCTAATTACAAATAACTTATAGATTCAGGCCTTCTTTCCCAACCCCCAGTGATTATTATGCAAAGTAATAGAACTCAGACATTGTTGTACGGGCTATACGGGAGATAAACAGATTCTTTGTTCTTTGCCATTAATCATTTATCAACACTCAAGGACACTCATAAGGAACACTGATTTACTTCTCACTTCCAAGTCAATTTGCTGTCTTACCATCTTTCTTTCCCCCCTCCATAACACTCCGCCTCCCTGCAATCTTTAATTCTTACCTGTACCTTCTCTCTCCGGCATTCTCAAAGCAGCGAGTAGTAGTAAATACACAGGTAAAGGAATTTGTACGGAAGGCATGTGCCTCTAGAGAAGATATATCACATTGTTTGTGTAAGAGATGTAAGTACTGTCTAGGAAGTTGGCACTACCTTTCAAGACTGAAAAGAAGAAATTCTGGCTGGAAAAGAACATAGATCAAGTGAATATTGTTTCTACTTATACATCAGGACAATCCCAAGAATCTCACTTGCACTTAGAGGAAGAATAAATATCATGAACAAAACTACAGTTAAGTCTCCTGAATGTTAATAAAATATGGGTTTGTAATAAAGCAGTCTTCACCTACAAAGCAGAAATGTTGACAGCACTTGGTCTTCTGGTTAAACTTTCTAAATTCTCAGAGAAAGAGCCCTGGTAAAGGTTAAACTATCTTTACTGTCAGCAATACACGTGTGGTCCAATAACTGTACTGCCAGCAAATGCAGAAGAGTGGCTTGTTCTAATTTTATATACAACTGTTCTTTTTGAGATCATCATACAACTTCAAGTCAAGGATCTTATTTCTACTCAGTGTCTGTTTTCCTGGACAGGATGCTTATTCTACCCTTTTCTATTCTGACATGAAGTGAAAGCTAATTCAAATTGTGCAGCTTTATTTGAAAGCACTGTTGACTTCTTTCTTATCCTAAAAGGATATTTTTTAAAAAGAGATATCTCCAATATGCATATATTAAAATAGAGAAATACATACAATTGCCTAATATCTAATACAGAATACTGGAACAAAAATCGAAAAAGGCATGCGGGCAAGTAATGGATGTACATTCATCCTTTTCACTCAGATCAAAGAGAGTGAGCTCTCAATGACTCATACATACCGGACAGAGTTTAATGTTATAAAGAAATATGCCAAAGATGCAGCAGTGATGGCAAAGGAAATGAATCTTTCGGAAGCAGAAAGATTTAAGAGGAAAGGAGATCGTGCCATATCGCAAACTCTGATAGTACAGTTCCAACCCTCCCACGTTGCTCTCTCCCCATCTCTTTTTGCTTCTTGCATTTCCTTTCGCCGCCAGTGTTAAGTGTGTACCTCCCCGCACAACTTACCTTGAAACGGGACTCCATTGAGCTCTTGAGAGTGACACAAGCGCCTAGCCAATCGTATCACGCTGCCTCGCCTGGGCGGCCTCAATGCGGCCGTCTGGACCAATCAGAAGCCTGAAGCAATAAGCAAGTTGCGTTGTGGCACGACTCGGCGTATACTTCCGCGCGTGCTGCCCGGGATAGGAGCCTGGCAGAGCAGCTGCACACACGGCAGTGCGGAGGCAGAGAAGGGGTTGGTGATACGGTGCTATAAATCTGTGGTCCAGTCCACCTCCCTTTTAAGACGTCCTCCCCCCTTATTTCTGTTCTCACTTAGAGATGCAGCAGCTTACTCCTGTAGCGACCTACTAAAAAGCAACAAGGAGAAAGACATCGTCTTTTTGAAAAAAAAAAAAAAAAAAAAACCTTCTTTCGTCTCTTTTCTTTGTTCCTTGGTTTGTTTTTCTTGCCCCTTTTTGTTTAGTTGAACGGCAATAGGAGGGTAGTCTCTCCGTCTTTTTAAACTCTTTTTTAAGTTCCCCCTCCCCTTCATATTTTTTTTTTTTTCACCATTTCTTTTAGCATTGGACTTTGGGGTCGAAAGCATTTCTTTTTATTTGCTTCTTTTAAGCCGAGCACAGTTTAGGTTTCGTGCTGTCTTAAGAGAACTATCCAGCAGCTTCTTGCTCATCCTTATTGGGAGAACTGCACCGTTACTTTAAAAACACACATACACAAAAACCTTAAGAGAGAAAGGTAAGTTTCGGTTTGGTTTCTTTAATCATTAGTTGCAGCGATGTGCTGGCAAACCCAGAAAACCTGTAAGTGAGCGGAATACAGAATATGAAGTTAATTGCACATGTTTGCCTCATTTCAAAGCGATTGCTCTGCTTTTTAATTCTAGAGAGCTAGACTAAAAGACAGTGGACGCATGCTTAACATACTGAATATTCCAAAATGTCAGTGACAGAAACTTAAGTGGTAAATGTGCTAGGGTAGAGCGGGGGTACAATGGGAGGCTGGATGTTGAGTGAGCTTCGGGATGGAGGTTGGAAGTTCGTTTCGTGGGAAGAGAGGGATAACTTAGGTGTTTGGGGGATGCATGCCACTACTTTCGCTAAGGAACCGGAGGACCAGAGAAGCTTTAGTATCATTAAAGGGAATGAGAAGCTCTGACTTAAAGATTAGACTGGGGGCGGAGTGGGGGGGACCTGGCTTAATTGCATTAACCAGATAGCATGTGCTGGGGAGATGGGATTGCCAGATGGAATTTAGATGCTGCACAGGCAGCGAGTTGTAGTTGACTGAAAAAAGTACATGCCGCCTGAGGGCTGGGGCTGGGCTGGGGCTGGGGTGGTTAGAAGCTGTCAAAACTCATCATTGCTAGGTATGCGGGCTCTAATTCACAGACGCCAGTTACCGTAAATCAAATTTAAAAGAAGATAGTCAATTTGGGGCGGAATCTTTAAGCCTGTACCGGATATGAGATTCCCTTTGTTCAGAAAAGCGTAAATAAGATCCTTGGAGCTGTGTCTGTGAAGTGGCGGCTGCTTGGGAACCTCGCTTTGCTGGTCGCTGGGAAGTGGTTTCCAAGCCCTGTCCTTGGTCCTACGCGGCTGAGTTCGCCTTCGGGGAAAGGGGGAACCCCTTCGCAGCCGCTAGTCTTCGCAGCCACCCTAGGAGCCAACTCGGCTACGTAGCCCTCACCCCCCTCCTTACCGCTCCCCTTCTTCGAATAGCTATTGTTAAACTGACGACGGAAGAAAGATGGTTGGGAATGAGAAGCTGGGAAGACAGGCATACGGTTCATTTTAACTTTTGTGATTTCTCAGGGTTTAGGAGAAACCAGCTCGCTTTCTATTGCGAAAGAGCGAATTCAGGGCAGACGTAGGAAAGGCGGAGGATGTTTGCGGGGCGGGGAGGGCGGGCAGGGGTGGTGGTGGTGGAACGAGGTGCTGGCTTTGCTTAAGAGAAGTTTAAATTATTGGCACGAAGGGGTGTGGGTGAGTGTGTGCGTGAGAGTGCCTGTGAGGCAAAGGATGGGAAAATGTACAAAGCTGGCTGAGGTTAGTTTCTTCTGCTCTCCACCCCACCCACCCTCTGGGTTCCAAAAGCCAACCCACTGCCAACCTCCCCCAGACTGGACTCTGCCAAAGGGTGGCGGGGGCGAGGCATGGCAAGGTGGCAGTGCCCACCATGGGCGCTCCAAGGCAGACAGGACCTCGTGTGGCCATTGTTGCTTAATTTATGCCCAGCACGTTGCTACGTACCCACCTATTTCACGTCTGTAAAGAATTAATAGGAAAGCTATACAACTGCAAATCGGGGGTTGGATAAGTTCCCCGTTTTCCATTTTCAAGTACCCATTAGCAAAACTGATGTCGAGACTGGATATTTTCTCTCGTAATTACCAGCTGCAGGTCTATCTTTACTGTGGCGAGGGTGAGAGAAATAGTCACCCATTTAGTATTTACTCTTAACACTGCTGGACGGGGATGGATGTCTCTACTTCCTCCCCGAAATGACGGCTTCTCTCCCTGCCCCCACCCATACATGAACATTCAGGTTGGTTAAGATTCTACACCTTCAGCTCTTCTTCACACCCCTATTTATTATACCTATCCCCAGAAAGGTGGAGATGGGAGATGAATGTTTTATTTCGTAGGCCTACAGTATTGACTGCAGCCTATAAAACGTAGGCGTAAATGAAATGGGGAGGGGGGGGAGTAGTACAGAGTAGAAAGTAGTAACGGAAGAAATTATTTTCCTAATTGAAAATCAATTCTTAAAGGTCAGAAAAAGGGTGTTTGTATTTTGGGAAACGGAAGTGTAGGAAATCTGTTTGGACCCAAAATAATTTTTTGTAAAATGGCTTCTTTAATGGGACATTTGAGAGATTTGTCAGAATTTGAGCAAAAAATTCCGCAAAAAAGGTCAAGTGTTTTAAAGTCGTCTTTTATGGGATTCATTTTAAAAGAAAAACTATTGCTCTTGGTTGTTTCTGTTGTTCCTTGAGTCTGTCTTAACAGCAGGCTCTTAATGGCTTCCCCTTCCCTTTTCTAACCTAGTGCTTGGGCACCCCGCTTTATAAAGCTAACCTGTTCTAGAGTTCGCCACGAAAATCAAGACTAGACATAAGTGGTTTGGTAGACTTGGGAAACTGTTGAGAGAGATGTTTCCCCTAACTTTAAGAAGACAGCTTCGGGAAGTAGGGTGTAGAACATTCTAAGAGTTTTAGGTTTGGATTGGCAAATTAGGTAGGCCCATTTTCTCCTAACGTTTGGAAACTGGCATCTTGTCAATCCAGCCTGCCCAGGAGGGGAATATTATAATTAACTGTTTAGAGGGAGGTCAAAGAGGCGCAGGCGCTCTAAGTAGTTTTCCCAGGAACCTACACAAAGTCAATTAAGGTCATTTAATTGTAATCTGTTTTGGGGTGACATAGAAATGCTGATATAGAACCGATTAGCTATTTCCGGTGTTCCTAGTCTGGCTTCCTAAAATTGAGGGACGGCCTGTCTCTGTTTCGACCGTGATTGAGTCCCTATTTTACTATGCTTGATTTGACTTCGCTCAAGAGGGTAAATTTGCCTTCCCCACTGCCGCCCTGGGTTAGAGAAGTCCTCCTCCCTCCCTCCCCGCCCCCGCCCCGCCCGTCGCGTGGGGGCGGGGAGCGCTGGGCGCCCTTAGCGGACCTTGCTGCATCAAACCCGCATCATGCCCTTGAAGCTGTAACCTCGGTCACGTTCTTGCGGCTACTCAGTCGCCCACTGCTCAGTTCCCTTCTCTTACCTCCTGCAATTTCAGGTAGGTATGACAGGTTATACGTTAAATGTAGTTTTTTTTTTTTTTAACTTAGGGGGAAGGGTTAAAACGGAAGCCTTTGTGATGAAAAAAATCCCGATATGACAGGTGCTCTAATAATTAAGCGGCCAAGCAGGTGTAAAAACGTGCTCTCGCCGCGTGGCTCGGGGGTCGGTTTTGACCCTGTTACAGGTTTGGGTCGACAGGCACAGGTTTTTCTGGCGAAGAGCGATTGAGCTGGGCGAGGGGGCGGGTCGAGGCAGGGCAACGTTGGGACGCCCCCTCGGAGAAGAGTTGGCCCTTTCGGGGCTTATGTGGGGGGCACTGGAGGGATGTGGCTAATGACAGGAGCTTGCACAGTCGAGTGTAGGATTTCCTACTTGGCATTTGAAGCAGAGTATAGCACCCCTCACAGGTACTCGGGGCCTTATTTAAATGTCAGATTCCATTTAGAGAGGTAGGGAGGGGCAGCAGAGAGTAGGCCTTTAGTTTCCCGTCGAGGGACAAGATCTTTTGGTTGTGAAGTGGGGAGAAGAAGGAGCCTTTTAACTCTTACTTGCAAAATGTGTGTGTATATATGGATATGGTACACAATTCACATATATACCAAAGTAACCCTTGCGCGAGCTGCTTTGACTCTGCGTTAGCGCGCAGAGCCTCGGGGTTTGCAAACTTGCACCTGGAATTGGCCGCCTCTGGGCTCGTGACTCTTTCTGCACGGTCTAGTGAAACCTTGTCTAGGAGCCTGGTGGGAATCGGAAGCCCGGAGGGACCCAGCTGAGCGGCTCAGTCCGGCGTCTTCCCGCAGGAACCGACCAGCGGGGTGGCCCGGCAGGGCACGCGCCGGCAGTGGCCGCAGCGCGGCGAACTCGCCGCCGGCCCCGCCTCCTGGCGCTCTTCCAGGCAAGCCCCTCCTCCCGGCTCCGCTACAAACGGCGGGACCGCGGCGCCGGGGCGTCACTGAGGCAGCAGCCGGCCGGGCGAGGAAGGTGGTCGGTGGCGCGGCGCGGGTGGGGCGGGGTTCCGCCAGGTTCCAGTCCGCCTTCCCGCCGCTGCCACTGCCTCTTCGCGGAACCCGCCCGGAGCGACTCCTCCGCGGCTTGTGCTGTCGCCCGACTGCACAAGCCCTAGTAGCTGCAGCGCTGAGTCGAAGCAGGCAAGTGCAGGGGGCGAGGGGGGTGTGGGGGCAGGGACGGCGGCTGGGCTTTGCCTAGGTTCTTTTTGGATGCCTAGGTTAAAGGCTGTGCGCGCCACCGCGGCGCCTTGCAGGTGACGGCCTCGGCTCGGAAACGCTGGTGGGTGCGGCGGAGGTTGTGTCCGCGAAGTTCCTAGAGCTCGGCCTCTTGAAGAGGGAGTGGAAGGAATTGAGCACCTCGGGAGGTGGCACCGCCCCTACTGTGGGCACCGACTGGTTGGGGGCGGGGGGAGCGAAACAGGGGTAGTGGCGCTGAGAAACGTGCAGGGCGTGGACGTGCCGGGGGTACGGCCGCGTGTAGTGCGAGAAGGAAACTGCGCCGAGACGCAGGTGAGTGTATTGGAGGGAAAGTGGGGGAGGGGGTTTTTCTAGAAAAAGGGAAGGATTCCTGTAGAGGACTGGCGACCCCGCCTCGTGGGAGGATATGTGCACTGCGTGCTTCTGCCGAACACACCGAGGTGTAGTGTCTGGTGTTGCCCACTTAGTACGGCGCCTCCTCGCGCGCGGACCTTGGAGCTCCGGAGACATCTGGAGACTTGCAGCGGCCACGCGGTGTGCGGAAGGTGGCGTGAGGCCGTGGGCGCTTGGGGCAGGAGCATGACTTCCCCTAGTGCGCCTTAGAGGGAGGTCGGGAGCAGCCGCGGGAGGTCGCAGCTCAGGTCTGCGCGGTCAGTGCGCTGCGCTGCGCGGGAAGCACGGACTCTGCCCGGCCAGCATTCTCCGGGATTTTGCTTACTAGATAGAAGTGGTTGCATTAGTTGTTCTCCCAGTTCAGCCAAGGGGACTCGACCAGTTGTGGCTCCAGTGCACTGCTTGTGTTTCTGTGATGGTGATATAGGAGGAGGAGGGAAGACCAAAAAAATCTTCGGTTTACCCGCAGGTGCTTCTCCAGCTGCTGTGACAATGACCAGCAAACACTTTCTACTGAAAAGCCTCCTTGTTATCCTTGAGGATAACACCATGCCTCTAGGTGTGAGCTCCCCACCTGGAGTTGTAGCCTTCCAGATGGCAACTTAAATTTGTGTACATATTTAAAGACCATCTTATGGTAAAATATTCCATATTCTATCTTCTCTGTACGTTTTCTGAAAATGTGGGAAAAGGAGGAATTGCTTACAGTTATCTCTTCTCCTTTTTACCTCCCCAACGAGGGTGCTTAGCAATGCCAAGGACAAAACAGCTTTTAAACACCTAATTTTTTTTGCGATTCTTTCTTAATAATTTTGTCTTCATAAAAATGTAGCTCAGCCTTAACACTTGTGGTAAATAAAGTCAACTGAAAATAACTTGAATGCTACTTGTGGGTAATTTTCCCATCCCCTTAAGTAAAATCTGTTTGCAATACTGTTGAGTTGCCCTTGAAGACAGTTTTCTCAAGAATTGTTTTCCAGAGTCCTTTGAGTTTGGCTCTTGTGCAAGGTCGTACTTCCAGTGGAAGCTGACCTGGAGTTTCCATTTTGGTGAACTGGTGGAAAAGCTCTTCTGGATCTACTTTCTCTTCTGACCTTCTGGGTATACAAATGGTGACTATTTTGCTGGATGGACCTAAATATTACTGCATTAATTTTGGGTTGTTCTTTATAGGACAGTTATAGGAATGTTAATTTAATACTTCTCAGGTTGAGTGGAGGGTATGTTTAGGGCAGTTCTCTTGGAAATGGGGGTGGAGGAAGGAAAAGCGGGAAAGAAGAAAACACAGACTGGGGAGGGGTAGAAAAATTAGATTATGAAGAAACAATTACTTCCAATTTTCTGTGATTCCTCTCTTCTTGTTTGTGATTAAACAGGCCTCTTGTTGTCTAGTTGGGTAACTTTGTGCTGCCACCTTTTGGGGAGTGAACATTTTTTTTTCCTCTTCAAAGACAGAACCTTAGGCATTTAAGACCCTCTTTCCCCCCGATTTTTAGGATTTTCCTCCACTGTGTAGTGTGTGATGTCAGGAATCCTTAAGTCAGCTGTTAGAGCTGTGCATACTCTTGCCCCAAGGTTCAGAGAATTTGTTTCAGGATATGCTGCTTCTGTGGAACAAGTACCCTCTGTTGATCATTGTCTGCCAGTCCACCTGTTAGTCACTACAGAACCATAGTTTCCCTTTCTAGGCCCAAGACTACTTTGTTGTTGGAGTTGCCTTTTGGTTTTGGTATGTTGGTTGGTTTATCAGTCATGGTTAACACTGCTTTCACAGAAAGAAGATCCTGTTCCTTTTTCTGTGATTTTAGTTAAGACCCAGCTCCTAATAGGTTTAGGAAGAATAAAGCTGTTAAGTGGTCTGTCTACTATCCCATTCCTTGAAGGAAAAAAATCAAACTTTTTTTTTTTTCTTTTGTACACAAACAGATGTTTCTGGCTGAATCCTTGTAACCACTGTCAGTTATTCTAGCCTTTGGAATTTTACTTGTTAACTTGAATGTGATTTGTAAAGAAAGCTTTCTCTTGTTAGATGCAAGTTCCAAGCTCTCTTTAACGACGTGACAGAATCATCCAGAAAATAGATTTCTAAGCTGGGATCAACCTTTTTTCTTATCTGAAAAACAAAATTTTTTAAACCTGTGATACTTTTCAGGCATTAGCATGGCACAAGAGCACTGCGGTGGCAAATTATTCTTAATGCTCTTTTTCCCTAAAGAACTGGATACTCCAAAGTGTACCAGTCATCTCTTTGATCTCTTGTCTGCATGTTAAGGTCATTGCTCTTGCTCTCATTTGGAATACAATTAAATCTGCCACATCATCACATTCTTATTACACCTTTTCCATAATATTTGTGAGGAAGTGAGAGGGTAGGAATCTAACCTAGTTAGCCTGGTCAGGTTATTTATTTTTTTCCACAGCATTTTAGGGAGTTGTGTAGGTGGGATGACACTGGGCCTGGATGGTGTGCCACCCTGTGGAAAACCTGCCCATAGCAGTCCATCCCAGCTCTTTCTGTTTCACATACTCAGCTGGAGAGGCTAGATACCATGGTAAGCGACATTTCAGTCTTTTAAAAAATTTTATTTAGCATGGGTACTTGGTTAGAGACGGGGCTACTTTATGGGCTTGTGACCTATGTAGTTGTACTTTCCCCCCATCTTGAAATTCTTGAGAATTTTTGAATAAGGGACCCTGCATTCTTTTTATTTTCTTTTTTCCCCTTCAGTAATGGGGATTGCACCCAGGGGCACTTTCCTACTGAGCTGCATCTCCAACTTTTATTAATTTTGAGACAGAGTCTCACTAAGTTGTCCTGGCTGGCCTTGTATTTTCAATCCTCATGCCTCAACCTCTCAAGTACCTGGCATTACGGGAATGTACTACTGCCCCTGTCCTGGGACCCTGCATTTTTATTTTGCACTGGGATCCATAGATTATGTAGTTTATCCTAGTTAGATGCTTTCCCAGTTGTATTGCTGTTTTGGTGATATGTTGTAGAACTGTTAGCAGGCTTTGTGCAATAGAGATGCCACACCCAGCTCTATGGAGGACATAAACTGTGTGGAATGCTTTGGCGGGTTTCATTTTACTCATGTGAAAGTCTTCACTGGTTCTGGTTGCTCCCAGAACCCACATATCATAATTTATTGCCAAATCTGCCATTTCATGCATTTCTAATTTGGGAAGAACATTTATTGTGGATTTATTTGGTTAGAGATCTTAGCTGGTTTACAGCACTAGTTGCTTATTCTTTTTGGATTTCAAGTAATATAAATTTGCTAAGCAGAAGCAGAGGGCACATAGATTTGAAAGACAATATTTGTTTTAAGGCTTTTTTAAAATTAAAAGTACATGTTTTATTATGGCTTAAAACATTACTTTTGGATTCTGAACTAGAAGTAGAAACTGATGTAGTAAAATATTAGGTGTTATGAAGTACTCAGGAGATTTTTCACAAAATATTAATGAATTTGATGGGTAATATAATTTTTATTTTAGTAAGAAATCTAGGAGAATCTTATTTCAAGGGAAATAAATTATCTCAAGTCTTGTATTGCATCATGCAAAAACAAAAGGCGACTCTTGCATGAACAACACTGTGTTAGATGCTTTCACATACGAATCTTCCCCTCAATACCAGTGCTAAGTTTCTGGAGATAGGTAGTTATAAATATATCTGTTTTTGGAAAGGGTGTTATATCCTCAGAACTATGGATTAGACTTTGCATCAGATTCATTGATGCTCTAAACTGCATGTTTCTCCTTTGAATGTTGCTGAATAGTTTTATGTTATGACACATATAGGTTTTCATTGTGAAATAGCCTCATGCAGAGAATAGGATCTTTGGGGAAAGAGAATAGGTAAAACAACAAAGTGGCATGGGATTAAAACCAAACCATTTTGTAGGTTGCTTTATTAACAGCAAGTCAACCATGGTCTTGTCTTCTTTTGTTTTTTTAGACTTTCCTATTATCCAGCTATGTTACTGATTTCTATTGTCAGTTTCTGACTGGAAATAACATAAGATTTGCAAACAAAACTCTTGCACGTTTTTAAAGATTCCTTATTTCACTAAAAGACTTTTTTTGTAGATAGACTTGTTTATGATAAAGTAGGATAAAAAAATTTAAAAAACAGTGAAGGGTTCGCTTTTAGCACCAGGTGCATTTTCCATTTCTAGGTTGTGGTACATATGTATTTTTCCCTCATTGAGTCTGATAGTGATAGATTAATACTTCAAGGCTTTTTTCTTGGACTTAGAGTTTGTTTCATAAAAAGGAAATTCGTATTCTAAATGACTAGTTTCTTTTTCTCCAGGTTTTTTTTTTTTTCTTTTCTTTTTGTGGGCTGTTCATAATTTCAGCAACTTTAAAGAGGACATTAGTGAAATATCACAGAAGTCTCTATTTTCACAAACATCAAACAGGTAAACTATTTATGCAGGGTGGGATTTGATTTCATTTGCTTATTGTTAGTATCATCAAACTCACTTAAAGCTTGAGTAGACACCTGACTAATTTTACCTCCTTAAGAGAATGGCAGGTATTTGGAATTTTTAGCTTTCCTGGATCTCCTTACTGTAGCGTCATTATGAAATTGAAACTTAATATTGAGGGATCTGAGTGTCTTAAGTATGCAAAGCCAGATGTAGGCCTTCTTTCCCTGGAGAAATGCACATACCCAGAAATTTCCATATAGTCTAGTCTTGTCCTCTGAAGATGGTTAAAACAGGGTTCTGTTTGGAAAATAGGAATTTAGAAATCGGAGTTGTCTTTCACTGATGAATAGGACGAAGCCATTAGGTTCTCATTCGCCCTTGAGTTAGCGATGTGGGCCTTTAGCTTTCTCGAAGGAATGACTCCCAGGCTTGCCTGGCTCCTCATAGTTTGTTTTAGAATTCATCCTGGTTTTGTAAACAAATATCATATGTGTAAGGTCATCTTGTGCGTACAGTGCTGCCAGTTTATCTGCTGAGTTGTCTTGCCTCAGTAGGTTTTGTCACATAGGTTGAAATTCTTAATTTAGCAGAGCCAGGTAAAAAAATATTAGACTGGAAGTCTGAAATACTCTGCATCTGGTTTCGGCTCAGTTACCTATGTTCTTGTTTTCTTAACCTGTGTGTGTGTGTGTGTGTGTGTGTGTGTGTGTGTGTGTAAATGCCTCCCCCCATCTCAAGGACCCAGTAAAGGTGAGCATATTGAAGCCCAATATTTTCGGACAATGTTTACTGACTGAAATGGTGGTAATACGTGGTCCCTATAGGTTAGTTTCTGGCTTTCAGTGGACTGTGATCATTGTGAACTACTTTTAGTGATTCTTTGTGTTCTGGGGATGGAACCTCTAGCCTCATGCATATGAAACTCATCCTCTACCAAGGACCTAAACCCCCAGCCCAATAATAAACCATCATGTGTTTATTTCTGCCATGGAGGAAGAGAAAAATACCAAAGTGCAGGAAGTTTTGAGAGTCATGATTTTGAAATTTCAGGATGGAAATAGATACATTTCTGATGGAACTTGGAAGGAGAATTTAAAATGCATTTTCCTTGAAAATATAAATAATGCTAAAAGATGGCATGTGAGATTATGAGAACTTAATCAGCTAACATTCCAGTAATATAAATTTCTTATTATAGGTTTTCCGTATTTTTCAGTGAGTAATCAAAATTTTAAATTTAAGTATTTGTATTAAAATGATCAGTCCATATTTTCCTGATTTGAATTTTTTGAATTTTATTTAATCCCTTTTCAAGGATCTATTCCTACACATCACAGAATGGAATTTACACAGAAATAATGTTTTCCCCAGCTTGTTTCAGTGCCCTTTCACCACCCCAAGTGAAAAGTCATTGATGGATGCCCTGCCAAGTAAGTTATTGGAAATTGCTCACTTGTTTAGTTTTTAAAGGATGTTTAACACTTTTTTTATTCTTTAGGCATCATTTATGTATATCAGAAGTACAAGAGATAATTCTCAAAGCAAATAAATCACAGAATATTTGAAAATAAATGCAGTGAATTGAATGTAGTGGGGGAAATATTCCTGGAACTGATCATACTTGTTCTTTTTTCCTCTGAACTTCTTTTCAAAATAGAAAAAGGTGACATTTTTCTGTTTTACTGATGTGTCTTTACTGGAGGTGCCTTTGGTAACATAGGTGGGAGTCACTCATCTTTATTGCAGCATTGTCCAGAACAGGTAAAGTGTACATTTGTTATAGAGTGAACAAGTTTCTAATAACCTATTCTCAGGTAAGGCCTGTTTCTCAGTTTATTCAACACATCTCTCCTTTCCCTGGGTGCTACTTGCTGATTGCTGGCTTATTTTGTTTAAACCCTTGGAGTCTTTTCTGGCCTTTGGCTATGAATGACTCACGGACTTTTCCCAAATACCAGGTCATCATTGCTTTTGACTTTGATCCTTCCCCACCATTGTCTCTGCAAGAAATTATCCAGAGCTTGCCTTTCTGCTGTGTGAGCCCTCTGTACTACCTACCCTCTGTCCCTCGCTTATGCTTCTGAGCCCTGTCCTAGTTTTACTTCTAGTCTTGGTAATTTTGGGTCAGGTGCAAACTTACTCATTTGTCCCTTTAATTTCTTCTCCTGCTTGCACTTTTACATGGTCTCTGATTTGTATTTTGTTAGATTTTACACACTGAAAATATCTTCTGGGTCTAGGTGAATCTCTGCTGTTAGAGAAATGGTTATCAATGGACAAATTGTGCTGCAAGTCCCAAACGGTGGTCCATGGGCAGCATATGGCCTATTGCTATTTAATTTGGGTTGAACTGTATTTTCAGAAATTGTGAGTTTTTGATTTAGGGTTGTGAAATATAAAGATCCAGGGACATATATCATTCCTCTTGAAAAGTTGTAGGGACTAAGCAACACTGAATCCACATTCATCAACTACCCCCTTACGATGAAGCATGATTTGTTTCACTTCAGAATAAGTCACTAGATGTTTGTTGCTACAGTTCCTCAAGTCTTGGGAATTAACACTATACACACATACAAAGAAAAAGCAGGTAGTTTGAAGATTTTATGTCTTTTGCTTTCCTTTGGGTTTGCAGATGATGTTTGAGTTATGTTAGATTGTTCATTATAATTTTAGATTTTTGCAGCCTCCTTTACTTCAGTTAGGGAAGTCTTGTCTTGGACCTCTTCTTCAACCTCTGATTGTCAGTCAGTTTCTCCTCCTTATACAACATGCATTTCCGTCTGCCTCTCTTACCTTTTCTCTCCTTTCTCCTAGGATTTTAGACCTGTCCCCATTGGGAATGGTGGTTTCTCCCTGCCAGTTGCCTGCTTCTTTTTGTTCAAATACTTTGGGCCAGCAGCAGATTATTGTTGTGAAAGCCCATAGGATGTTTTGAACTGTTTGTAAGAGGCTTGTGGCCCACCTGCTAACCTCATTGTTGATGGTAGTGGCTTAGAAAGGACATTCTCCCTTCAGATATCTGTAAAAATGAGCTGATAGGCTACCAGGTGTGAGGTTTATGTGTGTTTTGTTTCTTTCTTTGCCCCTTCTTTTCCTCTGGAGCCTTTTCTCTGGTCTCTAGAAACAGCTGGGCAGCTTTAGCAAAGCTGTCTCCCATGTGTGCAGTTGAGCTAGCTGATGCGCTAGCAGAAGAAGGAGGAGGCTCCACATGTCATGTTTGGACCAATGCTGTAATTTTATTTTACAGTAAGGAAGGTGGATATTATTAATCTATTCCTCAGTGTAATAGCATGATTTGAATAGTAGAGAGCAACTTTGGTGTGTGTGTCTAGTGAGATAAATACAGATGAATGCTAAGTAGGTGGAAAATGTCAGTGTAGAGCCTTCCTTTTGGTAACTTTAAGCACTTACATTTCTACTTAACTTTCTGTTCAGGCTAGCAAATAGATACGAAGATCTGTTTTTATCAACCCAGCATTAATGTGGCTTCTCAGGATGAAAGATGCCCATAAAGCCCTGCTCTCCTGGCAGCCACTTGAGCTAGGCCAGCTATAATGATGAATTAGATTGTGTCCCTGTATTGAGCATCTTAGCAAAACCCTTCAGAATAATAGACGCTTAATACTGGCAGTTTTAAAAATTGGTGCAGTCTATAGCCCAGCTAATTAACAAAACAAATACTTGGAGTGTGAGTTAAAGTATATACTTACTTTAAAAAACTAGTTTTGAATTAACTATTTAAAAAAATTAGATACATTCTGAACTTTTTTTGGAAGGCATTTAAAAATTCTTGGTATGGAGCACATTCCATGATTACATGATTCTTTTAGATCAATGTGTTCTTATTTTTAATGCTTTCTTATAGCATATGGTTTAGGGGGTCACCAAGGTTTCTTAGTTATTGGATGGTAATTGAAAATTAGTGAAACAAAAACTTCCAAGCGTGTTTTATCTCCTTGAAGATTGGAAAACAATCTAATGGGGCTTTTACTAGACATGAACTCAGAATGACTGATAGGTGTAGGTTGGCAGTTAACTTGGAGTCTAGACCTTTTCTAAATTCATGTGTGTGTAAGTTTTAGTTTTGTTAAAGAATGTTAAATCTTCATGTTTTTGTATTGGCATTATGTTTGAGTCAGGAAGTTTGTGTCATGCTTACTGTTTATTCATGTGTTACTAGTACAAGGTAGAGAGCTTTAGAGAAGTTTATAGGGCATCCTGGTCCTTACACAGTATTTCCTTAGTCAGTCTGCTTAAGGAGAGGAGGCAGAAAATACTGGTTTAAAAATATTCCCTCCCATATCTCCAGGAATTCAATAGTAGAAGGTGAGTGCTTAAAGAATTGAGAGAAGGGACATGTCTTTTATTCTGGGCATGAGGAAACCGGTCAGGTTGTTGCATACACCTTTGGGGACTTGTTTTGCGTTCCTGTCCCTTTTCCTCCCCTTCTTCCATGTCAGTTTTGTTCTTTTGATTCTCTTGTGGTATGAGTAACTATTTTCTAGTTTGCCAGAAGCCCAGTTATAGGTGAAAATATTTATGTAAATCCTGCCAAGTTTTAAGTTGTAGCTGGAGATGCTGCTTTGACTGTCTTCATTCTGCTATTGTCCTAGAAGAACTGATCCTTGACACAAGTGTGTGAACAACATGAAACCCACCTTACCCTCAGTTTGTGTCTCAGCAACATTATGTGCCAGCAGTATCCTCTGAGTTTAAGATTTATTTTAGAAAACACCTAGGCGACAGACAATAATTGTTTCTTTACCTCCTTTCCTCTTAGGCGTGTATTTCCAGGAGCGAGAAGCAAGTAACAGGTCAGACTAGAATGCGTTTCAGTAGATGAATCTGTACTTTCTCCTTGAGTCTTCCTCAAGCATTAGGCCATGTCCTCTAGGAACAAGTATTCTCAAGGCTGTCAGACTGTAGCTTTTTTTATGTCAGTTTTTGGTGTCCTCTGGTCTTTCTGGTGCCTTTTATGCAGAAATAGCATTTACAGGTATACAGTTACTTCTGAAGGTGATTGAACAACTTGACTTGCTGGAGTGGCTCATTCCCTCCATTGCGTCTGGCTGGTTGGGGAATAATAGGTATTCTTGTTTCTTGGTCTGTCCCCATGTATGTTCCCCTGAGTTTGGCTGATCTTTAAACATTGTCTTGTGGACAGTAGGGGGGGTGTTTGATTTCATAATGAATAACAGTTTGTGGTCTAGACAGGAAGAGGGAAGAGATCTGTTCTAGTTTTCTTTTATACAACTTCTGTAGAACTTATAAATTTCTGCCTCTTAAGAATGCAGAGTAAGAAGTAGTAGTATGTTGGTCAGTCAAGTTGGCTTTGTTGGATAGGGTGGCAGCTGCCTGTTTTTAGATACTGACCACTTGACTTAGGAAGAGAGAAAAATGGATGGAATTGGCAAATCAAGGTGGTGAGCTTCCCATTGTGATGGAATCGGGAGATGGAGCCTTTCCTCTAGTGCAGTGACATGAGCCTTACTGCAGCTCCAGGGATAAGCAATTTTAGAGGTGAGAATGAGCCTCAGAGGTCAGGGATTTGAGTAGGGAAGTAGAACCCAGTTTCATACCTTTCTTCTTGGATGTTCTCTCTGGCAGTTCTGCCAGCTCTGGTTTTAAGATGATACAAGTCTAGGAAGCAGCTCAGATTTAATGTTTAGAGAATGTCTCCTGTTGTGGCTGCTTTGTGATAAAATGGGTGAGCCAAGAAGCATCTGTGTCTTGTCCTTAGGCCTAATTGTCTGGTTCCTCAGAGTTGGGGTTGTTGTATCAGGTTTTCATTTTATTGTTGTTTATTAATGCTTCATTCTGGTCCCAGTAGCATTTCAGGAGAATGCCCATGACTTGTTTCCTCAAGACCAGATTCCTACTCTTGGATTATTTTAGGTCTGTGACTAGGTGACTTCTGAAAGCTATTCCATAGCAGGCTTGTATCTTCCTGATGCCAGCTGGCAGGAATGCTTTTTGGAACCATATGAAGTACGGATTGGTTATTTTCTATAAGTGAGGGAGTGAAGACACTGTCTACAGACTTATTTTAAGATGCTGTTAAAATCAAGAAAAAAAGATTGAAATACTGTTTATTCTATTTCTGGTGAAAGTGACATTCAGATAACCCTGGTTCATTGTGGTAGAGAATCTGTAAGGGCTATTCTTTTACACTTATTAGGTTTGGAATGTGTTCCAAGTCTGGTGGGCTTTTAGGAATACCACTTTTTTTTTTTTTTTTTTTTTTTTTTTGTTCTGAGGTGGGGGGAAAAAGTTAGGCGTTCAATAGGATATGTGATGTCCAAACTTGTACCAACAAACTATCTGCCTGGTAGAAACTGTTCTTGAATCATATTTTCTCTCATAAATTTCCAGATTTAACTTTCTGACAGTAAAGTTTCTGCAACCCTTGTAATCCCAGCATTTTGGGAAGTTGAGACAGGAGGATTGAAAGTTCAAGGCCAGCCTCAGTAACTTAGCCCTAAAAAAAACTAGAGGGACCCTGTCTCAAAAAATAAAAGGGGTTGGATGTGGCTCAGTGGTAAAGAGCCTTAGGTTCCCAGTACCAGGATATATGTCGAGAGTGGTGGGGGGAGTGGTTGGCGGAAAATGGGAAAGTATACAGATTCAAGATAATCTTTCTTCTAACCTAGAAAGGCATATCTGCCTTGTTCATTACCTCTTACAAACGTACTATACTATGTTTGTAGTAGAAATTCAGGCAATATTTAATTCACATGAACTTACTAAAGTTTGGAAAACGGATAATATGTATAGAAAAAAAAATTGTACTTGAGAGATATTTGCCTGTAGGTAAACTATGAATAAAAGGTGATCTTAGAATTTTAATCATTACAAGGAAATTTTTAGCAAAAGAAATGCTGCTTTAGCTAATACTTTATTTCCTCATGTCTTAGATGTGTAATTTTTACATTATTTTTCCTCTCATAAGTATGTCTACTGTGATTTCTTGTCCCCCAAAGCTGTGAGGCTAGTGGCACACCTTTCAATTTGTGATGTCTTAGAATCGAGAAATTGAAGTAGCTGCATATTGTCATGTTCTTTATTTTTTCCATGTATATTTTGCTCCTTCTAGAATCTTGATAGTGTTCTTGTGTTATGTAAAGCTGGTGTAAACCTAAGAAAAACAAGACCTTTTAATTTGTCCTTACATGTTTCAAGTAGGTGCCTCTGGTATACAATTGACCCAATAGGCTATGCAGAGAGGCAGAGTAGGGCATTGTAGTCAAGGGGGATCCTGCCAGGAATGCTCCACACTGTTCAGCTATAATTTAGGACATTACTAGATGAAGCAGAAGTAGAAATTGTTGTCCGGAATTTAAAGGTAAGCAGTGTTTTACATCATTTCATTTTGTAGAACAATATTAAACTTTGACCTAATGATTATGTATACCACTTTTCTTTAATCTTTCAGTGTGTGTGTGTGTGTGTGTGTGTGTGTGTGTGTGTGTTTGTGTGTGTTTAAATTTACACGAGGCTAGCTAAAGATTTTATTGATCAAAAGGTTCCTACGTAGATGTTTTGCAATTCCCTAACAAATTCAGAAACATGGGGACTGGGGTTGTAGCTTAGTGATAGAGCACTTGCCTAACACATATGAGGCACTGGGTTAGATCCTCAGCACCACATAAAAACAAATAAAGGAGGTATTGTGTCCATCTACAACTTAAAAAATATGAAAAATTCAGAAATATGAAGAAATTCAAGGACTTCTTGGTAAGTCTTACGTATCCTATTTTACTTCACTTTCCTTAAGGAGTTTACCATAAGGAAGTTTTCGTTATATTTGGTGTATTGGTCAGCTCTCTGTCACCATGACAAAATACCAATTAACATATAAAGAGAATTTTATTTTGGAGATTTTGGAGGTTCTAGTCTATGATCCTGTAGCCCCACGTCTTTGCACCATGTGAAGCAGCATATTATGGTGGAAATGCTTTTTAGAGCAAACTACTCGCCCACATGACCAGAAAACAGACGAAGAGACCGGGGTCCCATAATTCCCCTTCAAGGTCACACCCTTATAACTAAGGTCCTCCTACCAGGCCCCAGTGCCTGTATGTTCTAACATTCACTTTTAGTGTCAACCTGGAAATAAGCCTTTAACACACAGACCTTCACAAAGGGAACTCTCCTCAAAACCATAGCAGTTAGCAGTTCTTTCTCTTCCCCATTCCTCGTGCTTATTTCCTGTATATTATTGTTTCAAAGAAATGAGGTAAATTTGGTGACAGTTTATTAAATAGCTTTTGAATATTTGAAAATGTTCAAATTATTTTTGGTAAAATTTAGAATATTTGTTGCCTCTCTAAGTTTTAATCTTTTTTCTAGATGTCTGTCTTCTGGGGTTAAAATTTTATGATTTTATTGTTCCCAGCTTCCTAATCTTAATTATATTTTGCTTTTCTTTTTTTTTTTGTTATCCATTCACTGTTTTGGTTATTGACCCAATTGTTTTTGCCCTGCAGTAGTTTGAGACAATTATTTTGCCAGTTTATATGTGAAAATTCTTTGATTTCCTGGGTAAAATGTACTTTGTTTAGTAAATATCTGTGTTCATACTACATGCCACAGGTGGTCTTCTTGAGGGGAGTAGTAGTTCCTGCTGACATGGAATTAGAATTCACTGGGAGACATACATGTTAAGTTCTGCAAGTGAGGAGTCTGTGGGGCTATAACCTAGGAGGTGGTTAGGGAGGTGGTTGTTGATGTTATGTACCTTCCAGACACCCTCTTCCTACCTTACCCCAAAATAGGCATTTAGTTTTTAATTTTATAGGTATTAGAATATTACCATACATAGAATTCTTTAAAATTAAATTGTCCTTGAAAAATTGTGGTGAACTCTGAGTCCTGGAGCTGATTCTTGTCACCTAGTTGTGTCTGCTGTAGAAGTGGTGTTTTTTTTTTTTTTTTTTTAACAGTTGAGAAATTTTAGTGTTCTTTTAAGGACAGCACACTTAGGTAGTTTTATTCTAAAAACTGTACAGGCAAAGTCAGGTTCCAGCAGAGTGTTCTGTGTTGCCTGCATCTTATATTCTGTTTATTCAGGGTTTTGAAAATGTGCTATTTCTGATTTTAAATAAAAATTTTCAGTATTTTTTATACTACTTTTCCAGTATCTTGTTTGAGGTGGTAAGAGATTTTTTTTCTTGGCTTAAAGAATTTCACCCATGTACCCAAAGTTGTATTTTGCCATTAGTTGGATTATTTGGTTAGTGTATGAATAATGTTCTATATGACTCCTCTTTTTGCCAGGTTATTGCAACCCACTTCATTTCTTTACTGTGTTCCTTCCAGTTTTCATCTGAATTTAAACCTAGAAGGACATACCATGTTAATTAGGAATTTTTTAAAGACATTTGTTGGTGTGGAAGAGCTTAGGCAGTTTTCTTTGTAGAAATCTTGGAAGACATTGAGTGTTAAAAAGTACTTTTTTCTGTTTTTCTTTTTTTCAGTGCTGAGGATTGAACCCAGGGCCTCGCTCATGCTAAGCACACACTAAGCACATATTCTACCATAAGCCCTACTTTTTTCTTAAATCTTAAAATGACTCGAATGGCTTTTGTGCACTCCTTAGGGTTACATACGTTTGTAAGAGGTTGGTAGAGTCTGGGAATTTAAGCAGTCAGAAGTGACAAGGAAGGAGAAAAGAGGTTAAGGAAATGAGAAGGAAATAAATTCTTCATCTGGCTAGTTTCTTCATCCACACAGATCATCAGAATTAAAGCGCACATTGAAGGTATGATATGCTATTTTAAATTGGTATCTTTCTAACCTGCTTATTAGATCATTATGCTTACTTGAATATATCGTAGTTTCCTTGGAGTGGAAACTGCTTTGGTCTCCAAAACAGTTTTCTTTTGTTTTTAATTTTATATGGTCTTTTGGGAGGTAAACTAGAGTTTGAATTCTAGAGTTTGCGTTTATGCTGTCTCTAATTATTTAACACGGGTATAACATTTTTTTCTACTTTACAACTTTGAGATCCTAGGCCCTTTCTCTTAGGTGTATAGAGAGAATGCACTGAAAATACACACAGTAATCTCCACTCTCGATGGGCCTTGGAGAAAAGGAAAACATGATTTATTCCAGGATCATTCCAGAGAATTCTGATGTTACTTCTGGCATGCGTAGAAGAGATGAAGTTAGGGAGCTGGTGAGAGAAGAAGGTGCTGGGGGTCAAGCTTCCCAGTTGCCTTGTGTGTCGACTTTAATATTGGTTTGTTTTTTTAGGGCACTCCTCAGTGTATTGTTTTCACTTATACTGGAATTTCCTTGATGTCAGTGATTCTCTCTAATAACCTTGTTTCTCAAACACAGCAGGTTATTTCTTGAATATAGGATGTCCTATTTCTTTAAGGTTAAAATTATAAAATTATGTACATTGAGGGTTAATAGTGCACGTAACTTTTCTTTTAAGCTGGCAGTTAGCTTTGACATTCTGGTTATTTTGAAGTTGGTGTTAAAACATACATATATGAACAACTGAAGTTAATAAAAATTCTTAATATTTAAACTATAATTAGCATTTCTATATTTTTATGGGTGTATGCTAGTAATTAAGTCCTGCACACTAGATAAGTTAATATTTTAAGATGACTTGTCTTACTTCTGTTATTTCTCTCCATCCATCCCTGGAAATAATTAAGACTTTACTCTCTCCGTTTATAGTCTTCCAGCTGGTGAATTTTGGCAATTCACTTGTTCCACACATGAAAATATGTGGTATGATGCTTCTGTGACCAGTTTGACTAGGCTGAAATGATGCCTTTTGCATGTATTTATGACTGTTTATTTAGCTTCGAAGCATTCTGTATTAAAATCAACTGCTTCAGGATTGGACTGAAGTGACTGTTCACTAGGAATAAGGTAGCAAACTCTGGGGATGACTGCTGGGCCGATCACTTAATAGCCATGTGAAACTTCCTCGGGCTGTGAGAAGAATGGCTGCTTTCTGCTCAACACTGAGTCTGTCTGGAAGCAGATAGGGCAGTTGGGGTCTCAGGCACATACTTTAATCATTTAGAATGGCTCACCTTATAAAACATTTTAATAAAAAAAAAAAAAAAAGAAAAGAAGGATTCCTGGACCGGATGGTCTTGGGGTGTACACCTTGGCACATGAATGTGTGTGCACACACACATATGTAATCCAGGGTTCAGCAGCAGTTCCATCTGGTATGTTGTCGTCCTGCCTTGACACAGAACTGTTTGTTCTGAAGCAACTCATTTTAAAGCAGCAATATGTTAAATGGGCAGCTCATTATTGAGTGCCTCTGGTATGTTGGCAGTTTATCAGCAACAGGGTTGTGATCCTGTCACTTCTCGTTAATGAAGGCTTTTATTTAGCTTAGCAAATCATATTTCCTGTTAACATCCACCCTCTCAAATGGTAAACTGGAAAGGGATGTTTGTGACTTTTTATTAATTAGTAGCCATCAGGGTACTTTGGCCCTTGCTTCTTGGAGCCATTTAGCTATATTTCTTCTACCCAGATATGGTTTCTCTCAAAGTAGGAAAATTCCCAAGTGACTACGTCCTTTATTTGTTCATTAATTTTGAAATGATTTTTTGTTTGTTCATTTTGTGTTTTGGGTTTGGTGTTTTTGTGCGTTGTTTTTTTTTTTTTTTTGACACCAGGGACTGAACTTGGGGGCACTCGAGTCATATCTCCAGCCCTATTTTGTATATTTTTAGAGACATAACCCCAGCCCTATTTTGTATTAATTTTTTAGAGACAGAGTCTCACTGAATTGCTTATTGCCTCTCTCTTGCTGAGGCTGCCTTTGAACTCTTGATCCTCCTGCCTTAACCTCCCAAGCCACTGGGATTATAGGTGTGTTCCTCCATGCCTGGCTGAAACTTTTTTTTTTTTTTTTTTTTTTAATCTTTCCTATATTAAATGGTCATTTCCTCCAGTCTCATTTTCACTTCCATTTTCAAATTGCTAGCACAGGTTTTATCAGAGCATTTACATTCCCCGTGCGTCAATATGACTTCCCAGCACTTGCTTTTTGGTTCCTGGGTAGCCCAAAGCTTATAAGCATTCCATATTCATATTTAAAGTGTACTTCCTTTTGTTTTCTTTGCTTCTTTCTTTCTTATGGGGTCTTGCTTTGTTGCCCAGGCTGACCTTAAACTTGATCCTCCTGCTTTAGCCTCTGAAATACCTAGGATTACAGCCATGTGCCACTGTGCCCAACTGTGTTTGTTTTATGTGGCAAATTCAAGGACATTAGAGAATGTTAGAACTGAAAGGGCCCTTACCCATAGTGTTGACCAACACTTTAATTTTACACATTCAGAATTGGTTCTAAATGTGTCGTTATTGCCTAATGTTTTTGGACTAGTGATAGCATTTGACCACTCTAGACCCATGACTGCTTTCTGAATTGTCCTTCCTTCTCCCACTGTCTTTCCTTTATGCTACTGCTTTCTTTCTTTTTTAAAAATGCAGGTGATGCTTTGGTGGCATTGTAAATTGATAAGTTAAAAAGTCTTTTTTTTTTTTTTTTCCCCAGCAACTAACATAATTAAGAACACCAGAATTGACTATGAAACAACACGTTCTATCTTTACATCTTAGTTTTTGCTCTCGTGTGTAAGATTTATTGTAAGCATTGTCTACAATAACCAAATCCTGAATGTTCATCAGTAGAAGATTGGTCGAATTGATTAGGGTACATCTCTATTATATAGTCATCTACAAAGTAAGAGCTCTCTGGGCTGATATCCAAGAGGCAGAGATTTGAGAAAGATCTCTCAATGTTGAAGTGTTTGCTTTTCCTCACCTGTGCTTGTATTTGCATTGACCTGTTAAAACTGTTCATGAAAGTTGAGTGTGGTGGCACACATCTGTATTCCCAGTGACTCCGGAAGTTGAGTCAGGAGGATCACAAGTTCCAAGGCAGCCACAGCAACTTAGTGAGGCTCTAGAAACTTAGCAAGACCCTGTCTCAAAGTTAAAAGGGCTGGGGATGTGGTTCAGTGGTTAAATGCCCTGGGGTTCAATCCCTGATTTAAAAAATAAAGTTCATTAAACTGTTAACCTCTCAAGTATAGTTTGGAGGAATTAAAGGTTTCTATCTTTTATACGGTCTGCAGTTATGATATTTTTGCATCAATCATGTATTTTTTTAACTTGAAAAATAATCATTAACAGAATTACTGATTACTTCAAAGAATCCTTTTTGTATTTTTAGAGCATTTTAGTATATTTTTTCTCTCTCCTACCTCTGAACTGTTATTGTTCCATTCCTATATTGAGCCAAGATTGTTTCAGATCTTTGGGAATTTGGAAGTAATAAATGTGGGTGCTACTTTTCCATTGTTTAAAAGTCTGTTGGACATCCTGTGGGCAGGACTCAGGAGGAGGTAGGAGAACTGCACTTGCAGCAGTGAAGAAAAGCTGAAATAAAGGACA
Source organism: Sciurus carolinensis (assembly GCF_902686445.1). Taxonomy (NCBI): domain Eukaryota; kingdom Metazoa; phylum Chordata; class Mammalia; order Rodentia; family Sciuridae; genus Sciurus; species Sciurus carolinensis. The sequence continues at coordinate 47,408,561 of NC_062226.1, forward strand.
AGTGCTAATGCAGTGAAAGGGTCCCTGAGAAAGAAGGAGCAGGGCTCTTGGGATGAAAATGGAAGATGCTCTAGTGCCTGATAGTGAGGTCCACCAAATGAAAATGAAAAACTTACTTGGTAACCTTTGTACTTTTTTGTACCTGGGAATTGAACCATACCCCCAGCCCTTTAAAAAAAAAAAAAAATATATATATATATATATATTTTCTTTATTTTGAGACAGGGTCTTTCTGAGTTGTTTAGGGCCTTGCTAAGTTGCGGAGGCTGACCTTGAACTTGGAGTCTTCCTGCCTCAGCCTCCTAAGTCACTGGGAGGCATGCCCCTACTATACCCAGTAGCCTTTGCGTTTTTAAGTAGAGACCCCTAAGATACCCAGGCATTTTCTAAACCAAAGTAAATGTATGGCATGAAACAATTTTTGTGATGCCTTTATAAAGTGTCTTTTTTGAGAGTCAGAATGTAAAGTTATATCTACCATGGTTTTAGAAGAATTTTAGATCAAAGGAATTTGAAGTCATTAACATTTTTTTTCCTTGTAAATCAGGGTAATATTGGGCAAAGAAGTAGTTTACATAGTTCCAGGACTGGAGGAACATCCCTTTGAAGGTAAGGAGAGCAGTAGGAAGCTGTTCTAAGGTTTATCTCTATGTGCTAAAGGAATTCACTGCAAAGGAGAGCTTATTTAGCAGTGAGTTCAACCAGCAAATTTACAAACCTTTTGGTCATAGGATCCCTTTATACATTTAAAGGGTTTATGGGGGCCTCAATAATTTATGTAGGTTATGTTTGTTAATACTTACCATGTTAGAAATTAAGATAACAAAGTTTATAAACATTTAGCCAAAAAATAATAAACCCATTACATATAACAAAAATATTTTTAAAATGAGGAATTTTTTTTTTCCTAAAATGTGATGAGTGGCACAGTATTGGATTTTTCGTCTTTTTAATGTCTGGCTTAATAGAAGTCAGCTGAATTCTCAAATTATAACAGACTGAATGCAGGAGTAGAGATCAAGTAACCTTTAGGAAGCTCTGATTTATGAGAGAAAAAGGCATTGTTTTGATTGCCCAGATCTATGAAGAAGGTTTCTGGGACCCTTGGGCTTTTAGACCACACTTTGAAAGCCCCTGGAAAACAGTGGCTTCTTGGAAGAAATAAGCCTTAGTCCATCTGAGCCTTGAAGCAGGCTGCATTGTGGGGAAAACTGAGCAAGCAGCTTATCAGAGAAAGTGTAAAGTTGAGAATTAATACATGAAATTGGAATGGTTGAAGTGGAGCTTGTCCTTGGATTTGAGAATCCAAATGCTGTGACGGACACTGTCATGAGCAACTTTTGCCTTGGTCCAAGTCTTGGTCTTACTTTCCTTACCTAAAAGAGAGTCTGTGGGCTAGCTTTTGGAAGGTCTTATACCACTAATATTCTACAATTTATTCATGTGTATTTTTTTAATAGTACTTTATACTTTCTATAAATATACACATGCCCACACATCTGAATACACATACTTGGAGTGCTTTGGAAGGTCACATGAACTAAAAATGTACCTTGGAGTAGTTCACCTAAGCATTTTCTTTTTCCTATATTGGTTTCATTGTCCTAGTTTGTTTCTTAAATAGAAATTGACTAAATGGTACTGTGGGTGTATATAGAATCTTAACCTCTTTTGTCAGTTGTTGAACACTCCACTTTTTTTTTTTTTTTTAAACCTTCCACTGCATTTATTTTCCCTCCTAATTAGTCATGGGATTAGGTGGGTAAGGAAGAGGAGGTAAGGTGTCATCTAAACCACGATTGTCAGGGCTCCATTTCTCCATTCCTGGTTGTTGGGAGAAGAAAATGCCACTGTATTTCCTTTCCCCTTTAAAGTGCAGAATGGGAGGGTGGTGTTGAGGGGTGCCTGTTAGTTGTCTTTCTGTTTATAATTCCACATTTAGTATTCTGTTAGAATTAATATCTGATGTCAAATTTGCTGATTAAGATAATTTTAAGCAATTCCAGTGAGGTAGCAAGTTCCCAAACATTGTTGCTAAACTAGATCAAGAAATGTCAGTAACAGTGGCATCTAGCACTCTTAATAATGTTGATTTCCGCTTTAAACTAGAGTCCCTTAAGGAGGGCTCCTCTGGAGGGCAGGCCAGCTGGTGGAGGTAAAGATTATTGATATTCTGGAATGTCTGATTATAAGGAACTTAAAGGTCTGAGAACTGTGTAGCCCTTGAAAGCAAAGACACTCTTATGTTCTGGTAGTTTCTTTTAAATAGAGCTTAATATTTATTGAACAAATGGCAGTAAAACTTTTCCTTTCAAATATAAAATTCAAAATAGGGAACATTAATTACTTTTATTTTGGAAATCTCTTGTGGCTATAAAAATGAAATCTTCAATCTGATAACATTTCCACCTTGTTTAAAAAAGTACGGCAGCAGTGAGCTTTTAATTTTTTAACTATTTAATTTGAGACTATTTCCAGTATTGCTGTTTTTGTATTCTGGGTTTTTGAATTTCATACTTCAGGTGTTCAAAAGCAAAGAACTGTTTTGAGAAATAAAATCTGGAGGTCTGCTGTATCTTCTAGGCAGCTCCAAATTGAGCAGCAAAGATGGAAGGACCCAGGGAGGGTTGTGCTGTGCACTTGACAGTGTTTAGGCTGCATTTGAATTCTCTACTGGATTCATCTGTGTTGGGTTCTTGTCATAAAATGTGTTCTTGATCTGAAAAGCCCAAGGGAGAGTACTTACTTGTTAAGAGCAGGAAGAGAATGCTAACACCAGTTTTCCCATGGCTTGTGCTTAATAAATGAGAATGGATTCCTATGAGGAGATTTTAAAAAATATTCATGCTCCTTGAAGGTACCCAAGTTGAATGAAGATAGATTTAAATTAGTATTCAGAAAAATATTTCCAACATTGTATGCTTCCCTAAATTAAATTTAAATTTAGTTTTAAACTTTTGCTGTAACTTATCTGCAGTAGTTGAGTTTTCTCATTTTGTAGAATTTATTTGCAGAAAGGTATTCTATGTTCTGTGTTCACTGAGAAACTGAGTAATCTGAAAGTAGTTTTCCAGTCTCACGATGCTTAAGTCAGAATGAGTTAGCATTAGTAAAAGGTGGCCATAATGACCCGTGTCCTTGGAATGGTTTTTTAAACTTTCACTTTATTTTTTTAAGACAGTGAATGGGGCTGTAGTCCACTTTTAAGATATCTTTGAATGAGAGGGAAGGGGGCTGGGAAAGGATCAAGTACCAAGGGTCTCAGTCTTTTTGGGTATTGATGCATGGAGTCAACTTGCTTATGCCAGTTGAATAGAATTGCCCTGAGATGTGAAGGGGTGCACTTAGGCCCCCACGTGCCTACAGCCTGCTTACAGTACCTGCCAGTGTTAGAGAAGCTGGGAGGAAGGTACAGGCACTCTCTTGATGGTTGGACATCTGGGCTTAAGAATTCTGCCCTGGCTTAGCCTCTCAAAGCTAAAGGGTATGACCTACCAGCTGGGAATCTGGCTAGCTACCATGAAAGGTTGATGGGAACAATTTATAGGGGAGCTCTCAAAAGCAGTAGCTACTGTTCCTTATTCCTGAATTGGAACTCTTCAAAGAGTAAAGGTAAATTGTATAAATGAGATCTTTGAAAGAGAAACTATTGGATGTTAAAAGCTTTGTTTCTGTAAATTTTGGAATCCTTCAAACTTTGCATAATCAAAGATCAGGTCTGTCCTCTGCATCCATGGAGCCCTTGGACAACTACGTTTTCAAAGCACAAATTTGGTTAGCTTTGCTGGGAAACCTCTCATACTGTTGGGGGAGGGAAAAAAGAATGCAGAAACTAAAGGACTTAGATTTCTCTTTTCAATGATATGTAGAATCCTTTCAGAATTTTCTACTTAATAGGTTTCTTTGCCCAACTGTGTCTCAGTCTTTTGCTGTATTAGGTTTGTAAAGAATCTTAGTCTAGCCGGAAGGGACTTGGGTGTGGTAAGGCAATTAGAGACTCTCAATAGAAGATGCACTAATTAGTGATCTGCATCTCTTTCAAACGGAGGGTGTTGGCTGCTGGGAGTAGCAGAAGTTACTATTAAGGATCAGTGACTAAGAATTAATCTTATTTAGCTGCAAATGGGGATAGATATTGTAATTAGATGTAAGAGACACAGTGCTCAGACTTGAAAATGTAGGCCATCAAAATCACTTTGCTTTTCCCACCCATGTGGGGGGTGGGGTTTGCACAAGGAATCTTGTTTTGTGTACAAGGACACTTGGATTCTACTCCTGTTGGACCCTGAGTGTCTTAGGAGAGCACTTTACTTCTCAGGGTCTCTCTATTCTCTTTCAAATATGGAATGGGAAACAAAACACACAGGGTTGCTTTTCTCCTTTAAAGATCTAACTTGCTGATGTTAGAGCCAGGGCAAGAGTTGGTGCTGCTGCTGCTGACTTTATTTTTTTTGTTTAGAAGTCATGAATGATTCCCACTTTTTGTCATTGTGGTGGGTAGTTGGTTGGAGACAGAGGTGGAAAAATTTCTACAAAGCCACTGTGAGTTGGCATTAGGCTTTGTTAGTCTCTCCACTCTCAAGATTACATCTGTCATACTTGGGTAATAATTAGCACTTTAGGAAGGCCATTATGACAAGGGATTTAATAGTTCTTCCGTTCTTTACATGACCTCCACCTGGGAGAAAATTTTGTGTACCTATCAAGAGGAAGATGATCAAGTTTGGGATTTAAGAATTGAATTGTTAAACCTTGATTAAATGATACCTATTAGGTTGTAATTATCTATCTATAAAAATGGATGATAACAGATTTGATTGCTGGGTTTCCTAAAGCAGTCTTTTAAGATAATGAATTTTAATTATATGTGTGTCTGGGAACCATTTTAAGCCATGGAGTGGGGAAAAAGGACAGGGTACATGGAAAAAAGGTGTTCCTCTAGCTATTTAGCTTTCAGCCATGGTTTTGTTAGGGTAGCAACAGAAAAACAGGCTCCTTCCTTATCTCCCTTCTCACTCATATGCCCCTACAAAGGCTCCTGAATCAGTGTTGCTTTATTTTATATGAAGTATCACAGTAACAGTTTTTAGATGTCAAAGCATGTGGTTCGTATATAGAAGTGGGAATGTTGGCATCATTGGAAGACTTTCTTGTGCCAAACACGGTCCTGAGTGGTCTGTTTGAATTTATTCACCTGCATTCTCATAGAACTCTTGAGGTGTGGGTAGTATATATTTTCCCGTTTATAGGTGAGTAAACTGTAGCACAGAGTGATTTAAGTTATTGGCTCAAAGACATGGTAAATGACAGAGCTAGAATTAGAACTCACCAGTCTGGCTGACTCCAGAGTGCGTGATCTTGATGACTACTCTAGAATTCTCTGTGCCCATGTATTAGACCTAAATCGTGGATTAATTTGAGTACAATTTTGCTTTTGCAGCCTTTTTAGCATTGACTTCCTGAACTATCTCAGATATTAACCTTGCAGGTTTTGGTTCTGTTCATGTTAGAACCTTATAAGAAGTGTGGACAGCCATATCTCTGACACCCCTGCCTGAAATACTGAATTGCTGATAGGATAGTTTTCAAGCATTGTAGCCATTCAGAATTCTCCATTCTTTTCCAGATGCAGTTTTTACTTATAAACAACTGCAGTCATTTATTTTTTCCTTTTAACATGGCCAATGAATTTTTACTCCATACCTTTTTATTCACTCAGTTACTTCCTTATAACAACTCCAAATCCTAGTGACACTGATTTTCATCTCATGTCAACCCCTAGTTCTTATTCTGTCATTTTTAACTCCCACTCCAGGACCCTAACTTTCAGATGTTAATTCCTAATACCTATTATTCAGGGATCATTGTAGTATTTTACATGTGACTTACCTTATTACACAAAAGATTATTGGCACAATTCCTCATTTAATTTGTTTATATTTACATTGCTGCTGTAATCTGTTAGGGACTTGCAACTCGGGTGAGTGTTTATTTCAGGGTTGCTTATGTTTTAAGATTCAAGTTAAGGAGTTTTAGAAAACAGTTCTTTTTCTGTAGTGCTTTTTCTGTTGCAGTTTTTGGAAAATGCTTGTGGTTTGTTTCTTTCATGGAGAATGGAGGTTTACTTTCGGGCTTAAGTAAAAAAGTAGGCTTTATTCTGGAATTTGGTTGATTTCCCCCCCCCCCCCAGCTTAAATTCTTTAAATTCTATTGTTAGTACCTCAGGACTGAGCTGGGCACATGGTAGCTGTTGTATACATCAGGACACTGAAGCATAAAAGTCTGGTTAATTTATCCTGTGTTTACTTAGCTAAGTTGACGAACATGTCATGCTTTTGAATTGGACTCTGCATCAACCAGCTTTGTAGTCCATCATCCCTTGGCTCTTCTTTACAGTTAACTATCTCAGATGCATCAATAATATTTGGCCTCAGAAAAATGGGTTTAAAGTGAGTAGAAAAACAAGCCCAAATTGATTCCCCTTCTAAAATTGCATGATGATATTGAACCACTACAGTAACCTTTACCAAGGGCCAAGGTAAGTGCAGTTGTTCTCAGAATACCTTTTGCTTATTTGGAATATTACTTTTTGTTTTGAGTCTTAGTTACAGAGCTATTAAATATTTTCTTGTGCAGGGAACCAAAGTGGTAAGTATACATTTGACAGTGATAGTGTCAGGGCTTCATATAAAGATGTTAAACCCCAGATATCTTGCAGAAAGTCTTTGCCCATTGAGGCAAATCACACATCTTTAGGTCATAATGACTAAGCAACAGAATTATAATCTGGCAACTTTGTGGGTTTACTGTTAGAGTGTAAAGCTGCTTTTGCCTTTTGGCAGTATTTTGTTTTCATCAAGATGATCTCAGCTTTCATTAAGTTTTCATCTAATTGAAAAGATTGATTTTTGAGTAGGTGAGAGTCCTTTTATGTAATGTCTCAAAGGACAGAGTATGGGTCAGATCACTTTTCAAATGGATTGTAATTGTGAGGAAGAAGCTTTTAAAATGGAGATAGCAGGTTACCCAGAGCTTATTGGAGCTAAGAGCTTTCATGTGTAAGAAGCCTCCATGTTTGTAAATAACTAGAGCCGTAATCACCCAGTGAAAGCCCAAAGACCTGGACTTGACCAGAGTTTGCTGTAACATCGATCACTACCCTGAGAGTAGCGTCTTAGAGTAGGACCTAGATGGTTCCTTACCTGACTTTTGGCTTTTGTTTAACCCTTCCTTGGATTGATGAAACATTTAACTCTTTGAATTTTTGTGTCTTGTAAAATCAAGAGTTAGAAAATCCAAGAACTGAAATTGTACACTTAATTTGTATGATATTCCAAAATATGGTAATGGAAAATATTGAGATTCAGAAAATCATTCAAGCATTTCCCACATCTCTCCAGTTTGTAAGGAGGTGGTGGTGCCACAAGGCAGACCGTGAAGAGGAATCAGAAATAAAAAATGATGGCTTAGCTCTTGGAAATATTTTCTCAGAAACGCTGGATAGCAGTATATCAGCTTTTGGGGAGAAAACAAGTTGCCATTAAATGTCTTGTTTTGTCTAAGCTTTGTAATGAAGAAAAGAATATTCATTCTTAAATATGTGGAATCTTGAGATTTTAAATTCCATTTTAATGCAGGTAACTTAAAAGTTTCTTCTGTGTCCTAAGATGTTCTGTATATTTACATTAAGGACATCTGATTTTCCAGTACTTAAAATCAGTTTTGGTAGGACTTGGACTCTAAGAGAATCTATTTATAAAATCTGAGCAAATAAATTGCCCATTTTATCATGGTGAGCCTCTGACTTTTATGGTTTATGAAGTAGGGGCTTAATTTGTTTTTCAAAAGTTGTTGGCTTTGAAAATATTGCTTATAAATGTTTTCTTTTGACATATAAACAATTTTATTTTGCTCCTCCAGTTTATTTTTAGTAATTGTTGATTTGTAAAGTGCACAGGTGTTTTCTTTTGTGTCTCTAAGACAAAATTAATATGAAATTTCAGTTAAAGACATGTTGGTCCTTTTAACTTTGGTCAGATTTTGTTTTTCTATCGAGCTGCATACACTTAACATATAAAACCCTGACTCTCTGCATATCATTGACTTGGTAGAGGGCATATTTTCTCATATTCCATAGGTCAGTAAAATTTCTCAGACTTTAGGGGAGCAAGTGGTAGGTGGTCTGACTCTGAAAAAATTAGGTTGCATTTAACCACATGAATTTTCTTAGTTTTATTTTTAATAATTTTTAGTTGTAGATGGACACAATACCTTTTTTTTTTTTATGTGGCGCTGAGGATCAAACTCAGGGCCCCATGTGTGCTAGGTGAGCGTGCACTCTACCACTGAGCCACAACCCAAGTCCGTAAACCACATGAATTTTCATATGATTTCCTTAAACACTAGGGATTGATTATACAAACTCTGTGTAATTTTAATTATTCTCTTTTGTCTAATGTAGTTAATTGATGTGAAAATGGTTGGTAGTTTGGAGTTCTCATTCTAGCAGTTTTTAAAAAGGAAAGGTATCTGATTCAACCTTGAATTTAAGATAGGGGTTATTTGTCCAGTGTGTATTAGAGTATATCTTTCTTACCCCTTAAAAAAAAAAATTGTTGTCCTCAGATGCTTTTGAGAGCTCTGGCAGGACAGCTTGCTTATTCTCCTGCAAGAGGCCTGCTGTGCATGTGTTTAACAGTCAATCTGTCATAGAAGTGGGTGGTTCTTTTCTCCTCTTGATGGGAAGCTGATGGCCTATCCCTCTTGGGCACTTGGTGTTCTAGGAAACAGCCACTGAAGTCCCTTAGTGTTGCACTCTTAGCTTGTGCCTGGTTCCTGGCCCTGATTGTAGATCTGTCTAGTATCATCTCTACCTAGCATGCCTGTGGTAGAAGGGGAAGATAATCTCATAGAGCAGTATGGGTGCCCTTGGTCTAGTCAGTGACCTAGGAGCGTCTCTGGGTGCTGCTGACTGCAGTGCACTTTGATTTGGATCAGAGCAATGGAAGAGTCAAGGCTCTCTTAGTCTCTATCTGGGTTGGGTGTCTATGGAAGAACTACCACATACAGGTGAAGCCATTGGGGGTGGAGGTCGTATAAGTGTCTCTGATATAGTGTATGCTAAGTTACCAGGAAAGAGCCCTTGGAGCACTGTTTGTAAAGGACTAAGCAAAATTTTCTTGTAGTGGTTATTAGTGTGAATTGGAGCTAGTGGGGAGAAAATGCCAAAGGGAGAAAATAGCAATTGTGAAAGTATGGAAGTGGAAAGTCCAGTTTGTGGGACAGAGGCTATTTTGAGGGCATATAAGATCAAGAGCGTTTGTATTCAGTTTGTTGGAAATCTTAGTATATTACTGTGTTTTGCCACCCATGTGATGAAAATCAATAAGGATCCAGGATAGATTATGAAGCTCAGTTATGTTTTCATAAAAAGATTGTTGAAAAGGCTTTTTATGCTGTTCTGCAGAGGGTTGTTTGGGGAAGGAATTGTTGGAAATTGGGAAATCTGAGACTACATTAGTTGGAAGTTTTGTTGGTAGGATTTAGGTGATGGTTTTGGAAAGGAAGGGGACAGTTTGGTTGAACTTGGAGATCAAATCTGTGGATACCTCTCAGGGCCTCTTAGACCGTATGAGGTAATTAGGATGAGATACAGGGGATGGTGAGAAACTGAAAACTCAATTCCATGTGTGTCACTTTGCCCTCGTTTCCTACTTATATGGAACTGAAATTGATGTGCTGTGAAAGTTAAACATCCCTGGCTCCAAGATATCAAAGGTGATCTCTATTTTCAAGCATATTTTCAAAGGCCAGCCAAAGCCTCATGGGTTTTCTCTTTACTCTCAATCACAATGAGACTTGTGACAGAGTTATGGACATGTTATGGAATTTGTGATTTTCTAAGTCTTAGAATAGTGCTTGTATAATCTCCCTTTTGTTCAATGGTACCATCTTTCAGATCTTGTATAAGCAAGCACCCTGGCAAGATAATTTGGTGGGGCCAAAAGTCTATTTGAATGAAAACAGTTGTCAGAGCAACATTTTGGGAAGATTTCCCCCTCAGTTCCTTTGTGATTGGAGAATGCTCTCAGTAAGTTTGTTCTTCCAGCCACCATTTAGACAGAAAAACTAAGCAGAGTGGACTTTCTAAACCATTGCAACATTACGAATACAAGCAAGGGAATAAGAAAATGCAAGTGATATTCACAAGAAGATTATGGATCATTTTGACGTATGCTTGGTTTTTTTTTTTTTTTTATGAAAAGGTGGACAAAAGCATTAGGGCAGATAAATTAGAAAACTGAAAAGATCCTTCAATGCAGGCCTTATGTGTACCATTGGTAGTGTTTAAGCGGTGATAACATAAGATGTTCTGGGGAAGTTGAAGCTAGCAAGTACGTGAAGACCAGGTGGTGGAACAGAAACACTGGAAGCAGTGTGTGTGATAAAGGCCTGCCTTGGTGTCATGTGTAGGATGAGGAGTGGATGTTGGTAGTAGTGAAGGACAAATGAACAGTTGTGGATAGGTGACAACGTGGATTCAAAAGTGAAGGGGTATGGTTGAGTGGGACTATCCCAGGAGTCTTCACAGATTGGGTGGCAGCAGTAGGAAGAAAAAGGTGACTGAGAAAGAATTGTCTTGGGGGTTGTATAAGCTTGGGGTGCCATAATACTGTACCACAGCCTGGGTGGCCTAGACAATCAAAATTTACTTTCTCACAGTTCCAAAGATTGGAAGTCCAAGATCAAGGTGCTGGCAAGGTTGGCTTCTGGCGAGACCTTTCTTCCTGACTTGCCAAATGGCTACCTTCTCACCGAATCCTCATGTGACCTTTCCTCTGTGTGAAGAAGAGAAATCTATAGGGTCTCATATATGGACACTAGTCCTATTGGATGAGGGCCCCTTGTTGATGATGTCATTTAATTTTAATTACCTCCTAAAAGTCCATCTTCAAATAGTCATAGTGAGGATTAGGGTTTCAACATATGAATTTTGGGAGATATAATTCAGACCTTAACAAAGGTATTTAATTTCTCTAGAGATGAATAGAAATGAGTCTCTATTCCCTGAATTTCTGGTCAAGAGTTTTCCTTTTTCAGTGTAGAAGGACAGTGCTTTCTGATCTTAACTTTTATTCAAGGCTTCTAGACTCCCACCCAAGCAATGAGGTGTTTTTGCTTACAGTTTTGCTTCCTTTCCTGCCTACAATTTTCTGACCAACTTGGCCATTTGGAATGGAGTTTTAACAGTTGAGTTCTTCTCTAACCTCTTCAGTTTTTTAGTCTGACCTCTCGTTACAAACTGCTTTTAAACACCCTGTGCTTATGCTTATAAAGGCCACTTAAACCAAACGTATATTTAAAAGACACGATGCTTTTGCCACATGTCAAGAGGGTCTTGGGAATGTTTCCATGGGATATCTCCTGTTGTCTGCAGCTCTGAGACCCTGGTCCCCCTTTTCCCATGAGCATGAGGAGGTTAAAGGTTTAGCGTGGAACCTTTGATAATTTGTGTTGGAAATGCTGAGAGAGATGAGGTTTTGGTTGGTTGCTGTCTTGCTTTGTGTACTTTCCCAGAGCACATATCTGCAAATCACGGCTTCTTAATGGGGTTCTGCTTTTCAAACTAAAGGGAAAATTAGCAGAGGAGCTGTTATACATAAAACATAAAGCCAGCGCTCTGGGAGGAATGGCCAACATTCAGTTGTATTAGCTAGTCAGTTTATAGTTACTGGCCTTGACCTAGTTAGTATTACTTTCCTGTCTCTTCAGGATAACCATCAGAGACCCAAACCTTGAACCTTCTGCTTGTGAGGGACTGCAATGGGACTTTTTACTTTCTTTGGGTTGAGGTTTATAGGTGTTTGTGAGATGAGATGAAGGGTGTTATTCTAGTTTTTTTACTCTGGTTTTTAGTGTGACCTCATTTTGTTTGAAAGTGAATTCCCATAGCAGTTGATATGCCTGTAATTAATCCTAAGTAGAAAATCCATTTCAAAGCCAAAAATATATTTTGCTTTACCTGTGCAGGCACCAAATGGGAATAGGGGCGTGTGGGTCTCTGAGAATGTGGATTCAGATGGTGTGGTAGAAATATCCGCTGTCCTTTCATCCAGGCAGGTGTTTCAGTACATTTTTGTGCCCTCTCTCTCTTTTACCCTTTCAGTCACAAAAGTTTATTTCAAGAATCCCTCTCTGATCTCTCACTGGTATTCATTATACCTGTTAGATCTATTTTGTCTCCAGTACAAGTGAGCAGCAGTAGGACCTATCATTTCTTTTAGAGTGGTTCTCTAACCGAAGAATGATTTAGGAGAAAATTTCTCGTTTGCTGAAAGGTTTTTAAAAATTCTTCCCAGCAGCTGCCATTTTGTGTGTATCTTAATGGATTATCCAAGCGTTATATCTGTTCCCCTTTGAAAACTTTGGTTTCAGACATTAGAAATTAATGTGATTACTTCTCTGTAGGAACATAGTTCGCTGGACCTGTGAGCATTCTAGAGAGTCTATAGACTAAAGAGAGGGCTAAAAGAAAATAGAGGATTCTTTTACAAACAACTTTAAACATGCAAATATTTTTTTCTAACTTGTGATATTTAGTAAAGGCTTGAAAGATATAAGAAGTTTATACTTTTTACAGCTATACTCTAGTTTCCTCTTTACCCCCTTTAAGAATGTTTATGTCCTTTTTTGGGGCGAGGGAGGACACATTAGTTACCCACTCATGTTACCAGCATAATGACTAGATGTAATAGCTTGGAGAATATAGCAAATTATTTATGAAGCAATTTCTTGCCATTTAGATTGTGGATCTCAGGATCACTTAGCTAAAGGATTATCTACCGCACGTGTGGAAGTTATCTAAAGACAAAATAAGGCACATGAAAATACAAATTAAATAGGAAATTTTGCAAGTGACCAAACTATCATTTGGCAGGTATCTAGATTTTAAGTTGTTTAGATTATTTTGAGTAATAATTGAAAATTTAGCCAAATTCCAATGCTAAATTTAAGTGTTTCCTATACAATTCTTGGTCCCAAGATTTCAATTGAAGACATATAATCATTTAATGTATAATATTGTCTATTAATTATGTACATGTAACATGTCACTTGATATATAAACTACCTGGTTATATGTGAAATGATGATGATTTTGGTTGTGGTAGGTACATTGTGCCTGCTATTTAAAAGACAGTTCCATTGCTCATGGCTGTATCTAGCACCTGGGCACTGGCTAGACTGATGAAGAGGTCAACTGACTCTAGAAACTGGACCAGCAGGCCAAGCTTTTTTCTTCATTTGTTGAGTCTTTAACCCCATCAAGGCCATCTAAAGATATAATTGTAAGAAGAAAAAGTTGGGGAACTGTCTTCATATCCTCTTAGAGTACAGAATCTCTTGGTCTAGTTTCTTTTACTTGGAATATCTCATTTATTCCTTCCAGTAACTGAGCAAGATGACATGATTTTCTCTATTTTCTAAACAAGAAGCTTAGAATGAGCTCATGGGTATGCTTACTGCTATATCTAAGTGTGCAGCAAGCCCTGCTCGATTCTGCCCCGTCCTTTATTTTGTATTTCCACTGGTATTAGATTAGACAACTGTTATTTTTTCCTTATCTTCCTGAAATTCATATCCTGTTGATATGTAACAACTGATGTTGTTACATCAGTTAAAAAAAAAATTGTTTCATGCTCTTACCTATGGTCTTAAGTACGGATTTCATAGCCTGTACTTTGTGCTCTCAGCAAATGAGTCTAGCTCACTTTTTCTACCTTTTAAATTATTGCTTTGAGTAAAGCCTCTGGTCAGATTTTCCTTGAACTTCTTGGTCTCACTCTGCTGTGCCTGGGCACTTCACTGATGTATTTTGAAGTCCCGTTTCTCCTAAAAACTGAATGCCTTCCTGAGACTTATTATTTTACTCTTGTTTGTTCATCATGACCCAGTGGATAGTACACTTGTCTTTTACAGTGGCTCTCTGCTTTGGCTGCACGTTATAATCAAGTCAAGTACCAGTGACTGGGCCCTTAGGAGAGATTCTTATTTAATTGTTCCAGGGTGAAGCAATGCATTGGTTATTTTAACTTCTTTACTGATGAGCAAAGAACTGTGATCTGGAATCTCATAGACCTGAATTGACAAGTTTGTGGTTCTGGAAAAAATTAATTTTTTATAAGTGCATTTCTTTATTTGAAAACAACCCATTTTAGGTTGTTGGGATCATGTGTAGTTAGGATACCTTAAAGGGGCTTAGTGCACTACCTGGTACACCCTAAATTAACCTAATGGTCTTAACCTCAAGGAACAATGTCTGTTCCAAATGCCCATATGCCTTCTGACAATTGCTATTTATTATCCCATGTATGAATTTGTTTTTCCTGTTAAATTTCTTTACAGCTTCAAGGTCCTAAGTGATGTACTTAAGTATAAGCATACCTTTTAAAATCTATTACACATGAAAAGAAACTTCCAAAGAGAACTAGAAAAACGGCATCAAACTTCTTGGAATAGAAAAGTAAACTGGGTCATGTGGGTGCCAATTTGAGATTTCAGTGGCTTAGATTTTTTAAAGAGCTCTCTCTCTCCTTTCTCCCCCTTCTCTCATAGTAACGTCTCTGTTGGTGAAACCTCTGCATGTTTCCTGCTTATCCGCTTTTTGAACACTCAAGTCTTCTGTTTCTGTCTTAATAGGCGTCTAGTCCTATCTTTACCTTGCGTTTCAGTTTTTTCCTCCACACTTCTTATAGCTTTAGGGTGACTTTCTGAGTGATAAATTTTACCTCCAGTGGTGAAGGGTGGATCAACACCACTTGAAAAGAATAACTTTCTATTTTTAAAAGGTGGAGTTTTATTGAACTGAATTTTTTAGAGTTAAGAAAAAAACTGTCTTGAAACTCCCATTCCTAGCCTTCTGATATGTCAGTGATCACCTTTCGTTGTGGCCATCTCTGTACCTCAGGGTCCATGTATATTTCCAAATCATTCATGTCTTACACATATTAATATGAAGTACTTGTTAGCTGAGTGTCTTGCCTGAAATAATCTTTCTTTCAATATCAATTAGGCCTTTACTGCTTACATCATTTTGAATAAATGAGGTATCAAGATTCAACTTTCTTTGCGTTCCTTGATTTTCTTGTTATATAGTATAACTTTGTTCTTAAAGGCATTTTCCTTTTTTCTATGTTACTTTTTTAAGAATAGTGCACATGATGTGGACTTTCACGGTAATTCTTCTGAAAGGTGACTTTTCTTCAGTAACAGAGATAAATGCTCCGGTACAGACTCAAATGTCTCTGATGCCCTTGGAAAGATTTAAAAATCTCTCAAGTTCAGCTACCTTGAGACAGTCAGTGTCCAAAACAATGAAGACCAGCCAGGCTGTTTTCCACTAGATCAATCAGTATTCTGGGAGACCTCATGTCTTCAAGGGTGACCTCTTTTGGTACTGTCAAGGACACAAAAGTCTGAAATTCTTAACTTAGGTCACATTCTCTTCATCAAAGAACATAAATGAAGTGAAGCAGGTAAGATGAACTTCCTTGGGGTGGGACCCAGTATCTCTCTGCCTCTAAGATGAATTTCATAAACTGCTGGATTATTCCCCTCCACCCCATTGCCCTTTCCAGTTTTGACCTGGTTTTCTGCTTAGGCCAGGGCTGGTCACACATTTCAGAAACACCTATACTCGTGGACCAAGACCTTGAGCATCTGCTAATTGGCAGAATAGGTCTAGTTTTCTGCCTTGCCGCTGATTAGTGGAACGGGTGTTTGGGTTAATGGAGCACAAGGCAGTGAGGGTTGAGTTGTAATGGCTCCATTCTGAAGCCACCCCCCTCCATCCTTAAGAAATACAATGTGAGTCTTGGAAAATAACTGATGAAAAATTAATGTTTCATTTTGACAATGTTTAATTTTTAAGGGGAACTATAATAATTGGAAGACCATAAGTCCCTCTCCCTCTATTTGGTGCCCTAAGACAGAATTAATGGACATTTTCAGTTTATAATACACTTTGGTCTATTTGTGGACCCTCTTGCTTTGTGATTGAGTTCTGTGAGTATCTGTGTCTTCCTTCCTGTTTATTTTTCTTGATACGCACTGTTTTTGTTTTCCTGCTCTGGTGGGTAGTGCCGCTGTAAACTCCCCAGCTTGCCCCAACACTCTGTAACAGTTGTTTATTTCCCGAGCAGTACCATAAGTAAAAGTGTGTGGCCAGCAGTGGTGTGGGGGGCTGCTGGGTTGGCCAACTGTTTTGCCAGGGAAGGGCAGTTAAAATAGATACTCTCTGTTATCACTATCATTTCCTATATGCTTCCTAGACGTCCACAAGTAGGATATAGATAATTTCTGAAGACAAATTCATTTTACTTTATGAAAAACTCACATTTTTCATTTTGCTGTGAACTAGAGGTCCTCCCCCCCCCCAAACTTGGTACTTGATCTGCTTATTTTACCTGCAGATATTAACTGTTCCTTGTATACTGCCAATTTACTGATCTCTGACTTTCCAAACTAATTCTCTGATTGACAAGCTAATTGGCAGTGTGATGTAATGGGAGTTACAGGGTAGGCTCAACCCACCTCTGCCCCCACTTAGTTGCGTGATACTTAGCCAGTCTTGGGCTTTATATCATTCATATGAGAAAAGGAGTGGTTGATCATGAATGGTTTTCAAGGTCTCTCTGGCATCTTGAGTCTCTGTACTTGTAACTTTCTATGTGGTTTCCCTGTATCATGTGTAGCTACATTCCTAGAAATAGATTCCTCTGGGCATAGGTTTTATCTTCTCCTTGTGTAGCACCATCCTCTACCCTCCAGAGACCAAACACATCTAAATAGGTTTCAGCTTACGTGACACATCTTGAGGGGGATCTTTTCCTGTGATCACTCTTGTTCCCATAGCATCCAGTTCTTCTTTACCGCATGGAGTGCGGTTTTAAACATTACTTTTGTCCTTTGCCTGTGTAATACCTGTCTGTCTTACTAAACTCCCTACATGCCTGTCTTGTTGATGCTGTGGACCCTGCACAGCACAGGTCTGGCACGTAGTAGGCATTTATTAAATGGTTGAATCCACGTATACCTCATCCCCTATTTGAACATGACAGTAGATAGCCTAGTGCACATGTCCTTGTTCTCTTTTGAGCCTTTCTGATTTTCTCCCCACTGTCATCCAGATATAATCCCTCCTTCTCACATTACCAGATTGTGTCCTGTGTTGTGGTTCTGTGTGTGTTCTGTTCTTTGCTAGACAGTAAGTGGGAACTCCTTTTCTGAGTCATCTTGAGTAGCCAGCACCATGCCCTGCATATTACAGAATTTGCATATTAGAATGAATGCAGATGTCTTTGTCCTTCAAATGTGTAGATATTTGAGGCATATCTATTTTTTTTTTTCTGTGTCCTTTTCATTCTGATAAAAGCCTTGTTAGGAAGCTCCATCTCCAAGGATGCTTGATGTCTTTATGCAGTAACAAATCTCCTTGTTTTTAGGTTGGTACATGAGCACTTTGTAGTCGTCTGCAATTCTCTGGTTTTGTCATGCTCTCTGAAGTTATGTGTGTTTCTTCAGTGTAACAAGTTTGGTTTTGCTTACACTTTCTCCATTTAAGTGGTTCCCAAATAGTGTACAGAGATCTTGCTGTCTTTCATTTTTGGCACTTTGAGCTGTTCCTTTTGTTTACAAGTTAGTTTCTCTTTGGCTATTTTTGTTTAGGGGACTGAAGTATTAGATATGAGGTTAGGATAATTCTGGCCAATGAATCGTCTGGAAGTGGAATGACTACCATTTCAGAGTAGACGTTGACTACTTTTCACAACTATTGAAATTCTGAATTTCCTGCCCTTTGAGGACGTGTTTGGTAGGATGCCTAGAAGATGAAGTAGACTTTCCCTCTCTAGCCAGGTATTTATGGGTTAGGATCTTGGGATATCAGGAAACTCAAATGAGTTCTCAAGTGGAAGAGGCATGAGGGCCCAGTGAGCTGCAGAGATGCAAAAGTAGAACAGAAAGGACATGATAGCATATGCACAGGATGGTCAAAGCAGTTGCTCTTCCTTCCTGCTCATCTCCCTAGTCCCCTTCACATTTCCATGCCATGGGATCTCCATCTTCACTTTTGCTTTCATATTTTGCACAAGTCTATTCAATAAACTGTAGTGATAGGGAGGCCTGTAATCAATTTAACCACTTACATTTAGGTAGAATTGCCTCATCAGAAATATACCAGGAAGTATACGACTGTACAAAGTGATTTGCTTGGTGCAAGATGATACATACTAATTAGCTACACGATTAATTGCAGTTCATAGTTTGTTATTTTAAATGGCTTAATCATATGTATTTTTGAAATACCAAACATTTAATATCAGTTACATCTTGCTGTCAACTTGGTGACCATGCTGAGACCCTGTGTTGAGTACTCTGCTACGTCTGAGCAGATGCTCACCTTGGTCTCTGGCTGTGATTTTCATGGGTTATCTATAGTGTATGATTATTAAATTGGCATCTGGACATCACTGTCAGTTGTGTAGTAATACAGTGTTTGAGTTGGCTCTTGGCGTGAACATTTTCATGTTAATGAACTTGTCAAATACTCGGTGCTTTATGCTTTGATGACATAAGTAATTTGGTACTTGGAACACAGTATATGATCACAGAATTCCTGTTACTTGAAAGTCATTTTAAGGTAAAAAAACAAAACAAAAGTCTTTTCAGTAAGTGAAGAAAGTACACCTTGATCTATATGCAGGTGTTTGTGTGTGTGTTTTACTGTTACCTTGATTTTCTCAAGTAATTGAGGTGATTATGGCACCTTAACCTTATCATAAGCTGGAAACGTGTTAAAAGGGAGAATGTGGGAGCAAAGAACAGGTCTCAACAGGTTAATGTCTTTAAGAACAAAACCCTACTTTGTATGGTATCTGACAGTTTTTACAAGTTGTTTTTGTAGTCTGTTGTTTAACTTACTTCAAAATCTGTTTAGTAGGCAGAGTGGAAAAAAGTTATGCTTTATAGATAAGGGAAAGTATTGAGGTTATAATTTTGTTAGAGGTCATTCAGTTATTAAGAAATAGATTAGGACTGGTAACCATTTTCTTTAGACTTCATGTTGAATTTACTTCTCTGATGTGTTTCTGTGTCTTTATTTGTTAGTTTGGGACCTGTGAGGAGATTATTTGCTGCTCTGAGTGCACTCCTAATTCTGACTTTGGTTAATGTGAAAACTTAAATTTTCAACATGCTGTGTAGTATTGAGACTTCTCCTTTATTTACTTGAAATTAACTTTTCTGAAGAACCGAACTAAAGTTTTTATTATCTTTTGTATGTTTGTTTATTTTTGGTACTGGAAATTGAACACAAGGCCTTGCTAAGCACATGTTCTATCACTGAACTGTACCCCACAGTCTGAAGCCTTCCTTTTAAGATTCATGGATACAATTAGTTATGATATTTAAATATGGGAAATAGTGGCTATATTTGAGAGCTGTTGTGTGTACATCTGATAATTTTGATTTTAGACTGATCCAATGCACTTACTTCTGTAAGCTTGTCACTTTATGAAGAATATAGGAACAATGTTGGTGTAGGCCAGCATAGTTTTGGATGTGAGCTAAGAGTTTGTACATTATATCTTCACATAATTCTAGAATTTAATTCTTGTACGGTCATGGTAAATTGACCAAAAACATGAGAAAGTAAGTATACAAAGACCCATAAGGACTTAATACTTATAAACTTTATCAGTTTGAAGGTATTTGGTATGTGGAAAGCCATTTTCTATGTTTATTAGCTTGGAAATTTACCTTAAGGGTTGATGACATTCAGGTGTCAGAGGGGAACTATAAACACTTATTAATGTCTTTAAGTAAAATTTGAGAACCTCCAGTCTTGTTTAATAAGTTCTGTATTGTGGGACTACTGTCTGGTATCTAGATTTCCAAAGAAATGTGAAGTGATTGTTATAATATACTACTATTTAATGCCAGATGTCCTCTTCTCAGCTCATGTTTTAAACTGTGGCCCTGAAAGAAGAGAGTGAATCATTTTAGTTTTGTGAGAGGTTTTGCAGAATGGTTGATGTGCTCTGTACATTAAGGAGCCATACTTTAACTGATAATCAATGTTGAACTGGAAGTTCAAGGTATTTTATTTTTTTCAGGAACATTACCACAGGTTCTAGGGGGAAGTAGTCAATAACATTAAAACAATACTCTGCAACCTTTAAGATTTGCAGTTGATAGAGAATAATTTAATGTGCCCTACAAAAACTTCTATTTTGGAGTTCCTCCAGCTTTTTATTTTTAGCAGTGGCTTTTTAGTTAACGAGAAGAGGTGAAAAGTATAGTTTTTCTCCTGGTCTTTGTGTGAAATTACTGAAACTTTCAATGCTGTGAAAGTTCAAGAATTCTTGGAGACCATCATTATGCATTGCGTGGTGCTGTCCCTTCTTTGTTCAAACCTCAATTTCTAGAAAAGTTGTTATTTCTAAAGAGTAGAAAAGGATGGCAAGTTAATTAATTGTATATGCTCTGATTTTACCAAATGGACATAGAGACAGTCTTGTAGTAGTTGTACTTTGATACAGGAAATAAACAGCTCGGAGCCAAGGAGTAGATTCCACATTTAAGCAAACCAGGAGTCCTCCCTTGAATATTCATATTCCATTAACCTCCTAAATTGTCCACTCACCCTGCTACATAGGAAGCAGCCAGTTTTTAGTCAGGGCTTTACTTTCTGTCTTTTTTGCCACCAGAGATTTGTGTGTGCCCTAGCATCGCCTTCGTTCCACCTTGGGCCTACCTCACTATCTTTAAGCTGGTTCTCACAGGAATCTATTTGGGTAAACTGAAGGCAGCAGAGAAAGTGTGAAGTATGGCTTCTTTGCACTTAGGCTGGGTCCCTGCTCACCCTCTGCCCCACCTACAACATGAAATTTGTGGCATATCATGAAGCAGCTTATGGGTGTTCAACCTGCAATTTTATTTGATGTTAGTTCAAGGGCTTCTGGTGTAATACCAGGTGATTTTCATCTTTTGTGTGCACTGTCTTCCCCATACCCCATGCTGGGGAGAAAACATTTGATGTGTCCCTCCTCCTCTTTATGTAGGTTTGAATAAACTTTGTGCACTGCCCCTGGAAAAGATAGGATATATTTGATTTTTTGTGGACAAGCTGACTTTCTACTCCAAGTCCAGGGAACCATATATGTGCCACATGGATCTTATTTTGGAATGTATGTGGTAGTCATAGTAGGGTGTTCAGTAATATAGACTTGATGCTTTGTTGGATCATTTGTTGTTGGGCTTACCACTGGGACGTTTTTAAGGGAGATGAGATTTAAAGTCCAAGATCCTCAATTAGACCATAGTATGTCAGATAGTAGATTCATTCACTCCTGTCCCTGCCTATTATCAGTTGCATCTCTGTGCATTGCCTTCAGTGAAGTTTCCAACCTTTTTATACCAGGGTTGCTCCTGCCACCTCCAATTCTCTTACCTCTGCACCTCTCTGCCACCACTCTTCAGAATGACTGGACACTAGGCTATGATACTCTTTTTACTTGGGACCCAACCCCAGACCTAGAGGGGACCAGGAATGTCCAGGCATTTTGGGAAAACTGGGGAAAATATGCCCCATTTACAATGGGTAACTGGATGGACAGTAGCTTTGTGGGAATGTAGACTCTTGCCAATTCTTGCACTTCATCCCCTCACCCTTTCCACAAGCTCTTTCTCATTATTTTTAATCAAGCCAGAGTTTTTTGATTATGTGAAATTGGTAAATTTTAAATGTTGAACATGACTAATTAAAACAAAGACAGTGGATAGACCAAATAGCATGTGGGTAGACGACATCCACCCTCCAGGTTCTTGTCCTAACTCTGGCCTTCAGGTCTTGAGGAGCATTGCAGACTGCTTGTTTTAACCGCTTCCATCTCTCCATTGGATTCTTCCCAGGATGCGTGTTCAAGATGGTAGGTGGTTACTGATGACTATTTTGGGGGTACCTTTCCTTTTTTTTTTTTTTTTTTTTCCTCCATTCAAATAAGTTTCTGTAACCTCTTTTCCACTTGTGCATGAATCATTTAAGCAGATTCTATTGTCTTTTATTCATTTTTGGCATTACTGACTAGCCCTCAGCTCTGCCATTGATTTGAATGCATAATATATTAATTTAGACTTTCAACTCTTCCCCCCAGCCCCAGACTCTTCTTCCTGCTGGTCAGGGTCACTGTTGGTTTTTGTTCATCATGCCATTTATTACATGATGCACTTTATACCATGAAGAATGCCCAAAGTGGCCACCTGGCTGTTGTTGGCGATGTTTATGGCAATTTATTTTACGTGCAGCCAGCCTTGATGGGCGGATGCATGTGTTTGTATTTTGGTCAGTTTTTAATGTAGGAGGCCAACTATTTTTAGTCTTAACAAGTCAAGATTTGGACCGTTTCCAGTTAGAGCAAGAAGTTACTTTGGAGAAATGCTGCTACATCTGGCCAGCAGTGCACAGTGATTGCTCTTTCTCGATCTAGTGGAAGTTACATTCTGAGTGTTCAGTACAGTGGAAGTTCTCTCCTCTCATAGTTTACTACTCTTGCTTATACTTCACCAGTTTTCTCCCTCCTATCTTTAACTTTTCTCAAAATGGAGAATGAGAAATTGTGTCCTCATTCCTCAGTCAAGTTCCAAGGCCTGCAGTCCCCACATCTTTGGTGTGAATCTTGGGTGTGAGCTTGACAAAAGATGGCTTTAAAAAAGCATGTGTGGGTGGGGCAGAGGGTATATTAAAATGACATTTCTAAGCCATTCTCCTTCCCTTATAGTGATGCTCAGCCCGAGCTTGGCAATCAAAATCAAGTCAATTTTTTTTTTTTTGGTATCCAGGGGCTTACTACCACTAAGCTACTTTCCCAACACTTTTTCCTTTTTATGTTGAGACAGGATCTTGCTAAGTGGTTGAGGCTAGTCTCAAACTTGTGATCCTTTTTGTCTTAGTCTCCCAAGATGTTGGGATTACAGGCATGTGATGTACCACTATACTTGAATCGTCAAGGACCTCTTTAAAATATATCTAAGACAGAATGTACTTGAGCAGATCTCCACTCCCTTTACAGAAAAAAGAGGGAAAATTTTGGGTTGAGGGTCATAGGTCCCTCCAGAAAAGTTTTTAAAAAAAATTTTTTTTAAAAATAACCCTTTTGTCCAAATCTTATGAGATTAAAGTAGTGAGGATAGTGAAATTTTTTTCTTTTTAAGCTGCTCTGAAAGCGACTGCAGTATAATTGCTCTAGACCAGCAGACTGCCTGGTGTGTAGTAGGTACTTTCCTAAAGTCTTGCCAATGATGAAGGATTTGCTGCCAAGCAGTTTACATGTGAAATCTCCTGTACTGAGAATCCTTTTACAGAAACTTGCTCTTTATATAGGATAAAATTGTAGCAGGAAATGATTACTCAGAAACTCTAAACCAGAAAAACTTGAGCCAGTGCATCTTTGTAATTTCAAACTTTCATAGTGAAGCTGAAGTCTAGGTCGATGTGAAATACATTGTGAATGCTATGCACAATCTCTTGTTATTCTCTCTCATTTTATTTTTTTCCCCTGGCATTTTGAACATTGGGAAGCAAAATGTTTCATTTCGTTTTGCTCACATACATGTCCAAATTCAGATGCTTAAATTAGAGGTGGTAGTTTCCATAGCAGCAGTGACTTTGGCCTTTTTATCTTTTTCTTAGATAGTGAAATATTTAGCATAGGTCAGTCAGAGAGATTATTATTCCTGGCTGTGAGTTCTGAAAGGCTTCCTTGTATATCTCTGACTTCTTGGGGTTTGGGTCTGTTCAGGAGAAGCCCTGTTAAGGGTGGAGTGTGTGTTCATTTTTTTTTTTTTTCCGGTCAGTGTGTAGAATAGTGCCTGGCACTTTAATTCAGGAAGGTTACTTTCTGGTCTTGGTGCCTTCTTCTGTACTCCTCTTCCTGATGATAAATTTTACACACCAGACCTTGACTGGGCCAGAGAGAAGGGTTAACTTCAGATGTGATCTTGGTTTCATATATCCTTAATGAGATTTGCTTATTTTAAACTGTGTTGTGGTGACAGTGGAACACACCTGTCTTCTCTTTCTCCCTTGTTTCTAAGACTTGCATTGTTGTAACAAAGGCTTGCTGCTAGGATGTTGTTGATGCTGATTCAACTTAAAGCTTGAGCTTACACTATAAACTTTATTACTATATTTGGAAATGGGTATGTGTGTGTTAGTAGTGGAGCATGACAGCCTGCTTTAAACTAGCCTTCTGCCTTACAAATAACCTGAGATGATTTTGATTCCTCAGGTTCATAAGACTGCAGTGGAAAGTGTCTCCACTTGGCAAGGAATGCAAAAACCTCATGGATGAATAAGTGTGAAGTTTTTTACTTGCCACCTTGAGTTAGACTTCACAGCCATTCATCCTCTTTCTCTTTATAACTTGCTCTTTGCATTTATTGAGACAGAGGTTGTAGGCTGACATGTGGTAGATAAGGGCTCAGGAGCATAGAGGAATCATCTGGTCCAGCTCAGCAGTTCACAGCAGGCACTGTGTTCCCTCTTCCTATGCTGAAGTTGTTTCTGTTAGTCGGGAGAAGAAAGGTGTTGAGGCTATTGTAGATGGAGGAAGGAGGTTAAGCAACAGTGGGAAGCAGCCTGAGGATGGGAGGAACTACTGGGAGTCTGTTCCATCTTATTGTGTGCCCAGGAGCAGTGGGCATGTGGATGGAGAGGTTGGTGGGAACCAGGTCAAGTTGGATGTCTCACTAGGGAGCTGAGATGTTGCTTTTAGAGCCAGCCTTACAATGAGAGATGGTTGTGGAACGCTGACCATTTTTTGGGTAGGTACCATGGAATGAAAGATAGATTGGGGATGGGGCAAGCCTGTAACCAGGGGAGGGAGGGCAGTTAGTAGGCTTTTGATAGTGTCAGCCCTGGTTTCAAATCTGTTTCTTTGCTTAATACCTGTGTATTGAAATCCTCATTTGTAAATTGAAGATAGTGTATAGCTCATAGTGTACAAGAGTATTAAATGAGATTTTATTTGTAAAATATCTAGCTTGAGGCCTGGCACAGAACAAGGAATCAATAAATGTTAGTTTCTTTTCCTTCTCCACTTTTTCCTGTTCTCTTTCAGTTGTAGGATTCATTGAATTCTGTTATAAAAGGCAGTCACATCACCTGACCTCTTTTCTCTAGCAAAAGATACCCAAGTCCCGTGGACAGTTCAGGAGTATGTATGTCTTATTTTTCTTTTCTTTTTAAATTAAACATCTTTAAACCACAGAGCAAACATAAACAAGTAATGTTGAAATTCAGGTTGCTTAAATAATCATTATAGGAGAAAGATGGCAGGGGACTGTATGGTCTTATATTTGAATCATTTCCCTGAGTTGTGAATTGTATACACTTTGGTACCATGTGATAGATCTTGTAATGTGCACATTATCAGTCTAGAGTCTGCAGTACAGTCATGGATGAGACTTCTATAGTGCCTTTTTCTTTGCATTGTAAATAACTCAATATAAGTCAGAGATGATTGGATCATACTTGGAGTCTTACTGGCAAAAGAGCAGGGAGGACAGTGATTTGTATTTTTAAATATTAAAATTCCAAGAGGTTGAGCATGAGAAATTGTGGGGAATGGAAGGTGTGTGCACTTTTTTTGGCAAGGGACATGTACTTTTAAAGATGTGACTCAATGGTTAAGCACCCCTGGGCTCAATCTCTGGTACCAAATAAGTAAATAAATAAATAAATACATGAATAAATAAAAAAAATAAATAAAAACTCAAGGTGAAAGTAAGGTAAACTAAAATAGACAAGGCTATAATTCAAATGTGAAACACTTAGACTATTGGCACCTGATACATTTAAATATGGTCTTTGGAGGTTTGGGATTAAAAATTGCAGCAATTTAAGTAAAAATTCCTCTCTTTCTTAGTCACCATTTGTGACTGTGTGCTAAATGTAGTTTAACATAGCATCTGCTTCAGAGGCCCAGGACAGGATATGACAGTCACAATACAGAAAGCCTGTATGCTGTACTTCTGTCCACGGTGTTCCCTTTTCATGTTGAGACTCTCCCAGCAGAACTCTGCAGCCTGGTTACCCATTTTGGGAGACCAAGCCTTAACTTGAAAGACAGATGAGGAAATTTTCTGTGGTAGCGTTTGAAAGTGGCATCTTCCTTGATCCATCCATAATGATAATAGCCCCTAATATTTACTTAGCTCTTCAGAGTTTGTAAAGTGCTTTGACATCACATCTGTTTAAATATGTGTCTATAATAAAAGCTTTTAAAGAGAACACACCCTTTTACCTGCATCCCTCTTCGCAGAGTGGGGATAATTCAAAGGCTAAGTGCCTTTGTAGTTTGTGTCTTACTTTTTCCTCTGTTAAAATGTGGCCTGTGATTTCATCTGTATCTTTCCCCTTCAGCCTGTGGGAAATAGGTACCACTTCTCAACAACTCTTGGAATTATGTATGTACACACACTCATGAAGGATATGTTACACATATATACTCAAAGACTTGCCTTGTTATTCATCACCAGCATTGGGAAACTTGGTCCTACAAACTTGGAGAGATCCTTAAACATTAGTTTTAGATGTGCTTTACTTTAATAATACTAAGATGACATGTGAAGTTGAAAGTCTGATGAAAGTAGGAGTTGGAGGCACTTTTCTCAGTGCAATGGTCAGGGGCCATCTGGAGCCCCAGTATCTCATCTTGTTCCCTATTAGGTATCAAACTAGGATTGGCAGGGTCAGTGTGTATGGATAGCACCTGAGGCTAAGAAGGGACTTACCTTTTCTGTAGTGTATAGCATTAGCTTTTTTTTTTTTTTAAAGCGTTAAATCTTATGTTCATTCTTAGGCAACAGATTAACTAGAAATTTCCTTGTGATACTGTCAGCCACCTTTTTGGAATCACTAGGATTAAAAATGACACTGTAGTTGAATGCAATTCTTGCCTCTTTTTTTCTTGAAATGTAGTAAATAACCAGGAGCTCAATTACCATAAAAAGTCAGGATGTACCTAGAAATTTTTTCCTAGCTGGTTCCTAGGTTTTAAGGAAAGTTGCCTTTTGAAGAAGAGTTGGACCAAAGGAAATAAAGTAACATTCTTGGTAAGAATCTTGTGTTTTAAGATGCCCCAAATTTCCTTACCAAGTAATTCATAGTCATGTCTAAATCAAAAGTGTACATATCTGGGAATCTCATGACTAATACATCAGCTGAAAAGAGGAATGTGTTTTTTAGGCAAATACCAATAAGCAAGGTGATTCACATTTCAGAGAGGGAGAAAGCTGGTGGTGAGTACTGATCAAGAATTCTAATGGACAGGGGGAAGAGTACATTTCTCTGCTTTCTACAGTGCCTTAATGATTAGAAGGTCTTATATGCCCTGGGATAGCATATCTTAATTTTCAGTTTCCCCAAAGTCCTACAGAAATAATTTGTAGCCTTTCAGCATTACTAAGGAAATATGTGTACCTTGTTTTGTTGATATTTGAGATGCCTTTATTTTGGTATAAGTTTCTTGGAGTTGAACACTTTAACTGCAGCATTTGGTTTCCTTTGTAAGTCTTGCTAAATGACAGCAAAGAGTAAAATGTTAGCGTCAGTGGCCAGATGGAGGATTGTGGCCCTTTATAACCTCCGTGAGTTAAAAAATGTTGTGTCCATAGCCTTCCTTGTCTTTCATATTTTCTTTAAGAGTAGGCATTCTTCCTTTGCTGGAGCTTAAATATGACAGTATTTTAGTATCTCTATCATACAGAAGAGCTGTGTTTTAATCTCCCTAATGAAAATTCTCAACTACTGGGATTAATTTGAGGATTTCCAATCAGCCTTTCACAACTGGTACTACCCTGAGGCTGTTCCCCATAGCTGTGACTTTCGTAGAAGAATGTGAAGTTAATCCAATTTCTATGTTGATTACTATGTTAACTGTCTTAACTTAGCAGTTCAAATCTATCTGCCTGTTCTAAACAAAAACTCTGCTACAAAAGCTGTGTGAGTAGTTGATTTTATTCTTATTGTACTCATATCCTTTTTAGGTTCTATAGCCAAATAATGGCATGGAAATTAATTAGGCCCACTGAGGTTGGAATGAAAGAATGAGGTTGGATTGATTCTTCACCAGAAGGTAACCGTTTAGCATGTTCCAGCCTATAACCAAGATTGAGTTTACCCATGACTTAACCATTATAAATGACCTGACTGAAAAATACAGATTTAAAAGTTTACTTCCATTTCAAAAATTGTAATTTATTACCTTTTGTATACTTTGTTTTTAAACTTTAGTAGGGGGGGAGGGATTTTTAATTCTGAATGCTTAAAGGGGGTCTCTTGAATATCGGACAGTTGTTTAGTGGTCACATTGTTTACTGATTTTTGATTTTATATTTGGTAGTAAATGAATTGCTGAATTCTTGTGAATAATTATACATACAGTGAATAACTCAGTATTTATAAACTCAGATTTTTGTATGTTGCGTTTCTTAAAGATTGCTGTCCCCTGCCTTTTTAGACACAGGTCTCTATAGAAGTTCTTTGCTTATTCTTGTGTTCTTCGTCCCTAACCCACAATAAAACGTATGGTGGTTTGTATGAATGTATGAGTAGCTGGAGCCTAAACTACTTTCTTGATAATGGATTTAAAGAGTTTACTGATATAAGCATATCCAGAATCTGACAACTTCTCTTCCGACATCACCCTGGCCAGAATCTCTCTTCCTACCCCTGGATTACTTCAGTTGGTCCTCAGCTAGTCTGCTTCCAAACTTGCTGAGTGCTCCCTGCACACCCACACACAGTTTATTTTCACAGAAGCCACATGCTACTCTTTTGCTCAAAACCTTCCTATGGTTTCCTTTCTTATGGTGGCCTTCCAGACCCTATGTGGTCTGGCCTCATTACCTCTTTGGTTCATCTCCCCCTACTTTCCCTTGCTATTCTTCTACACAGGACAGCTTTGCCATTGCTGGTGTCTACCTAGAATGATCCTCTTCTGATAGTCCCATGGGAACTGTTTTTGTTTCCTATTATACCTATAACAAAGTACTATAAACTTACCAGTACACAGATTTTTTATTTTTTAATCCTGAAAGGCATAAATCCATCCAAAGTGGGTCTTTGTGGGCTAAGATGAATGTGCTGGCAGGGCTGAGTTTTTCTTGAGGTTTGGAGGACAGTGCTTTCTTGCCTTTTCCAGCTGGTAGAGGTTGCCCATTTTCCTTGACTGGTGGCCCCTTTCACAACCAAGGAAGACCTGTTCAATTCTTCCCATATTGCATCACCCTGATGAGACTTTCCTGCCTTCTCCTTTCACTTACAAGGACCCTTGCAGTCACATCAGACCTGCCTGAATAATCCAGGATAATCTCCCTTTTCAAGATCAGCTGATTTAGCAGCCTAATTCCATCTGCAACCTTAATTCCCCCTGCCATGTATCATAGCATATTCACAGATTTTGGGGAATAGGATGTGGACATGGGAGGCAGGAAGGGGGACAGTATTCTGCCTACCACAGCAACCAACTCACATTTCTTTCAAACCTTGGCTTCAACCTTTTCTTCTCAAAGAGACCTACTGTTTAGAACCTGAAACTACCAATGCCCTGTCTACACATTCTCAGGCCCCCTTACTCTGTATTTTCATAGCAGATATACACACCAGGGTGCTTCTTCATTGCTATAAGTTAAGCACCTCACACTGAACTTAGCCCATGGGAGTTGCATGTGTGTATTTGTCAAATGGATAAGCAGGGTGTGAAGCTTAAGCTGATCTTTACTTCCCATTGACCAACATGGGTGCCTGTTAGCAGATCTTGAGTGTAGGGAAGTACTTGGGACCCTAAGCTCAAGCTTTAGAAAGACTGGTGTTGGAGAGACTCTACTTTGTTTATGGGAACAATAAAGGGCCAAGAGTTAGTGTTGGCTGCCAAAGAACGCTCTCCTTGTGACTCTTGCAGCTGTTGCTTATGCTGTTTCTGGTAGCTCTTGAAGCCATGTTAGTCTTAGGGCCAAAAATCTGAGTTTGAGGTTGTGGAATCCATGGAGCTGGTGAGATAGTTAAAATGGTGTGAGTGGAGCAGATGCGGTGGCACACACCTGTAATCTCAGAGACTCGCCAGGCTGAGGCAGAAGGATCACAAGTTCAGAGTCAGCCTACTTAGCGAGACCCTAAGTAACTTAGTGAGACCTTCTCTCAAAATAAAAAAATAAAAAATAAAAAGGGCTGTGGATGTAACCATGGCTTATTGGTTAAGTGCTCCTGGATTCAATCGTTGGTACTTTAAAAAAAAAAAAAAAAAAAAGGTGTGGATGGGGTAGAGAGTTAACTAGGATTCTAGGATTGAGGAAATGCCTTGAAGCTTAAAGTCACAAATTATTTTAGGAACCATAAAGTGAAAAGGTTTAAAGAAAACAAACTAATGACTATGTCTTGTAACTAACATATTAACCCTGTGATTTCAGTGCTTGGCTAACTGTTCTATTTCTTAATTCGGTAAAGCCAGCAATGTATCTTAAACATGCTGTTTTAGTGACTTGTATGGGAAATATAGTGTTAAGAATGGTGTCCCCTAGACTGAGGACCCCAGGGGCTGTTTATCCAACCCCTGGGCTCACCTTTGAGCTTCTGTCATGATTTCTCTGGTTATTTCGTGTGCATTACTTTTCTGCCTCATGTTCCCTCAAGAAAGATGCTTCTTAGCCAAGGCTTTGGGTTTTCTTGCTTTGACTTTTTGCTAGCCTTAGTTCTCTTCTCTTCTCTTCTCTTTTCTCTTCTCTTCTCATTAGTTATACGTGACAGTAGAATGTATTTTGACACATAGTACACAAATGGAGTATAACTTCTCATTTCTTTGGTTGTACAAGATGTAGAATCACACTGGTTGTGTAATCATGTGCATGTAGGGTAATAATGTTCAATTCATTCTACTATCATTCCTAACACTATGCCCTTAGTTCTTAAATTTGAGAGACAAATGTCTTCAGTTCACCTTGTAACTTGGCCTTTAGAGAGAGACTTGATGTGATCAGAGGGAAGGCACTGGACTGCCCTACCTGGTGCTGTGATACCTGAGGTATGGAGAACCTTCTGGCTACAAATAAGTGTGGAGACCAAGATCACTAGCCACACAGTATCTTTTCTACTCTGGGAGATGCTTGTTCTTGCCTCTAGCCATGATTCTTTTCAGAGATTGTTTTCTTTTCATTTATGTTTACCTAAACTTTTCTTGTCAACATAAGATTAAAACTATGTGAGAATTATGACTTTAACATATTGGGTTTCTAAATGCCTGTGTCAACCCCTTTTTTTTTTTTCTCCCTTCTGAATTTACCTTTTCTTTTGTCATTTTCCTAAAATCATGTCCAAATCTCATATGACACATGTCTACCTTGCCAGGCAGAGGCTTGGAACATTTTTATGTCATGTTTTTGGATTTGTCCTGGCTTCCATGTTTTTGAGTTGGCAAGTTGGTGTAATAGGTTCTTGAAATAAAACCATACAACTGATTACTTGAAAGATCAATGGTTTCCTTTGTTGTACCGTGTAATAGAAATTTGGATTTTAATGACTAAGGGTGGCTAGTGAGATGTGCCAAAAATTGAAAGTATGCTTTTATTATTACCCCTGGTATGAAATACTTGAAGTAGGTTAGAAAACCAAGCTACCAGATTTGCATGAATTTAAGATAGGGTTTCTCCTTTTGTTCTTAAGTTTTTTTGAAGAAACTGTTCTTATCCTTAGCTTGCTCAAACCCCTGACATGGAGATGGGGTGGATTTGGATGTGGATCTTGCAGGCAAGCGGAACAGCATGAGCAAAGCAGAGAGTGAAGCACTGGACTATTGGAGGGACAAGGAAGAGCTCATGATTTTTAGGTGTCTGAATAAGCAGGCTGGTAAATTAGTTGAAGAGGCTTGCCAGTGTTTATACCACTTCAAATGAGTAGATTACAGGTAACTGATAGGCAGTAGGGAACCGTTGATAGTTCAGGGAAATCCTTTTATGAATAGGGTGAGTTTGCATTGGGATGAGGAGGGACCTTTCTGGAGGCTGTAATTTGGTGGTCTAGAGAAGGGTGAGAACTCCATCAGGAAGGTAACCATAGCAATGGAGTGGGGACCAACTGGGTAGCTTTAGCAGGTGCTGTGTAGTGGCCATCTCTGCAACCCTGATGAGGCTTTAATCACAGAGCTCTGGTTATCATATGAGGTGTTGTTGAAACTTGTTCTTTCTCAGACACTATACCAAGTGAAGTTAATGAGAATTCTGAGACTATATTTAAGATGTTTTTGGGTAGCAGTCTGTCCTACTTGGTGGTTGTCTGCAGAAGGTTTGAAAATAGTGAAGAAGCTGGTTGTCTTAGTTTTCAGATTTTTTTTTTTTAAACTAGTAATGATTGGAAAATAGAGAATTCTCAAGAACATCTTTTATGTGATCAGGAACTCTTTGACCACTTTAACTTCTCAAATTGCCAGATATGAGAACTAAAGTAATAGCATTAGTCCCACAATTCCACTACAGAAACTAGATACTGAAGTACATAGTGGGTCATTTAAATAAAAAAAAAAAAAAAAAGAAAGAAAGAAAGAAAGAAAAAGAAATCAATCTAAAAAGCCCTTATGGTCTTTTGGAAGTAAACTTTGTGACTGTGAAGAAATAGAAACTGCCCTTCTCTCTTCCCTGCAAGTTAAAATTCACTCTCCCACCAAACTAATATTTCATCATTATCTCTTGGAGCCCATTGAAGGAATAAAATATTCTAGATTGATCTGTGCTAAAGTACCTTTTCATAAATTACTATATGGAGAATGACAGGAGAGAAACCAGTCTGAATTGGCACAAATGATGTCTAAATTAAGAGGCAAATATATATTGAAACATTATTTTTTAAGCCTTAAAACTAATGGCTCTGTTTCACTGGAATATGGCCTTTTTTCCTTCCAAAGAGTTTAAGAGCCAATGGAATCTATAAATAGTGCACAGCCCAGTTGTCTGTGGTAGATTGAGTAGAGCAGAATCGCCTGTCCTTAAGTGAAGGGGAAGTAGCTTTACATTTTTAGTAACTGAATTGTTGGCCAGCATAAAGGTAAGGGCCATGTGAGCAACTTATTTATAACTTCCCATAAAGGTATGTGTCTGCCTCAAGCGGAGAGACTGTCTGGGGTGTTTGAAATGTAAAAGTGCAGTAGAATCATTTTCCATACACAGCTTTCCTAGCTAGTTGGTTCAGTAAAGCGATTGTTCACATCCCTGGGGCTTTCAGAAAGAGGGGTGTCAATAGATGAGCTCATTATCGTCCACCTCCTATGGAACAGAAGGGACTGAGGCCATTAAATTTGAATCTGGTTTTATGTAGTGAAGGATGTTTAGATATTTATTCCCAAGGGTATTCTAGACATAAATTTAGACTTGGTTTAACCTGTTGGGTGTGGTTCTTCTGTCCTCCTCCTGTGGTCTAACCACACTTGGGTTCTTGTAGGAGTATTTCATGGATATAAAGCACTTTATTTTTTACAGGTTCAGTTTGACTATAATTAGTTTTTGTGAAAAATAAAGAACACAGAGTCAGGCTGAATTTTCTGGCAGCAGTGGGAGAAGGGAAGAAGAGTAAAACATTTTCATGGCATCCTATAAAAAGTATGTTAAACACTTTTGGTAGATGCCAGAAAATGGAATTCATTGTTGCCTGTTATTACGGTCTTCCCTAGCATCATGAATCAATCATTTAACAGCCATCTTTGATTCTAATGAAAATTTTAAGCTATAAAAACATAAGGTACATTTTTGGTCCTCCTTTGTTCGTTGTCTATTTTCAAAGACTTAAATTTTTTGATTATGTTGACCATCTAAAGCATTTGCGTGTATGGCTAAAAAGTAAACTTTGGTTTTTGTGCCAATATCATGGCTCTGTTTAGTATTTGGGCAAGTTGTAATAAGTGGTAAATGGCCCATTAACTATATGGGAGGCCTCATAGCAGCACTAATTTCAAATCGTGCTGGGTTTACAATTTACATATTAAAAAATGTTCATTTGATTTTGTTCAGGGACAGCGCTGACATCCTATACAAACATTATTCCAAACAATCCTATTTATTGGTCCAATTATTTCAATTGAATGATGCTGGTTTACTGCCTCTTAGTATATGTGAACAACTCTCAGTGAAACTGTTAGAGAGTAGTTTGACTATAATGGCAGAATAATCTCACAGGGTTTCCATTCACTTTTAATTTTAAGTCCCAGGATTAAGGATCATTTGTAGTATAATGTAACAGTGTGGGCAAATATAGCTTCTCTTAATGCCCTTTTGATATTTTGGGGAAAGCATACTTTCATGTAAAGCAATCACTTATGAATTGCATGATCACTTTTTCTCACTATAAAATTTCATTCACATTTCCTCCCTTCTCCCACATCCTTAAGAGAAAGAACAGCATGCAGTTTTTTGCTTTATTTTTTTAGTTTTTGAGGGACGGTTTAAGAGTTCTTAGGATAGATGCCAAGATAACTAGTTAATATTGTTTTAAAATCAGACTTTTAATTTAAAATGCTTACATTTGTGCAAGAAAACTACATGTTAGAATGTATTTAGAAAGATTAGATTGGAATTGCCTCAAATTCAATTAAACCACACTGCATGGACGTGCTGGGAATATCAATACAATCACTGTAAATTTTGTACGAACTGATTTGTTGCATTATCTTGCTCATCTAACATACGGTACTTTTTGTGTCCATATTGCAGACGGCAACTCCAAACTAACATGGCAGTCAGACTGTGTGATGTGGCTTCTCTGCTTAGAAGTGGTTCGTGGGCAGCAGAGCCTTGGACTGGGGTCTGTGGGATTTTTCTTAAATTCTGTAGGCTACTTTTTTTTAGCATGTTGCAGGAGTGCTGAGGCCATACCAAACACTTGAACCTTTCATTTGGCATACTAATTGTTATATTTAACCTATGTGGTATGGCCATCATTAGGACTTAAAGCACATTGCATTTTTAACTAGTGGTATATGTAGATCAGAACCATACTCTTGTACTTAACTTTTTATAATCTAAATTAGGATTTAGCACAGACTCAAAAGAGTGACAACACGTTTAAAAAAACAACAACAAAAAAAAGTTTTGGTATGGTCTGAATACTAAGTTACCGTAATTCTTTACATTCTGTTTACTATGTATTTTTTTGGTTACTACATTTCTAAGTTACTTAAAATTCCTGATGCTCCCAAAAAAAAAAAAAAATTGAAATTGTAAATCTGGCTGGAAATTATTTGCCCAGTAACTGTTGAAAGACTTTGCATTCTATGAACAGTTGTGTTGAGCCTATCAATGGAATATGCATTATTTGTAAAATATAGCACATTAGTATCATTTTATTCTGAGCAGATGGTCCTATAGCTGAGAGATGCTGTAATTTTCAGTGCACACAGCCTACTGCAGCTGTTCACTTGAATGTTGGCTTAGGAGCTCATTCTTGCCACCTGAACATGGAAATAAATGTGCAATTAAGTGAGGAGTGTTTGTTGTCCTTGCTAAATCCTGCTAATTTCAGTCAGTGAACACTTTATTTCAAATGCCATCCCAATGAGTCCGAATCTCACATTTGGAACTTTTGAATAGTGGTTTGTTTTAATTGGCCATGGCCACTTTCATCTTGGAGCTCATTATTATCATAACTGCTCAGCACAGGTAACCCTGTCAAGAATTTTGCTATGTAAAGAGCAGTCCACACCTAACATTCAACAAACTCAGTTATACTTTGTTAGGAAGTCTGAAACCTTCCTGCTCACTTTCAGATAGACTTGTTAATTACAATAAAACCCAAATCTTGAATTATTTGATTTTTTTTCTTATGGATTTCCAAAGGTTTCTCTATTTTCCTTGACCTCCTTAAGTTATTCTCTGAGAATATTCACCTTAGGTAGTTTACAACTTGGAGAACAAATACCCATTTCTTTGAAAAGGAAATTAAATCATGGAAAGGTTACAAGTTGTCTGATATTGCCTAGCCATTTTGGATTTGTTCTTTTTTTTTTTTTTTTTTTTCTTTCTTTCTTTCTTTTTTTTTTTTTTTTTTTTTTAAACCTGACAGCACTGATTCTTGTCCATTCTGACCAGTCTCAATCTGGTCAGTTGACCAGTCTTGATCTGTCCTTGCTGCCTTCTTTTATAAGCACCTCTTGACAGTAGAGATTTCTTAGCTGCATTAAAATATGCCCTTTTATTTTTCTTAGTCAATTTACTTTTTAAAAGACAGTTTTTTCTTTGTTCATAATGTAGCCCTCTTTCCCTCTCCTTTGCTTTTTTTTTTTTTTTTCTTTACCTTAGATTCTTTGCCTTTTCTATATTAAAACTTCCCTTCAACTAGCATCCCAGCAGTTTAGAGTTGTCAGGTTGAGCAGTAGTTCTTTGTGGAACTGAACGGTGCATTGAATGAAATGTGAAGTATAATCCTTTCAGTGATGCTTTGATTTTTGGGTCCCCCTCCCCTCCAGTCTTGGCTGTCCAAAGTTAGATAACTGTTGGAAAATGCTTTTGGAAAACTTGGGGCTATGGTTTGTGATACTTGTTCAAAGAATAATAGGATTGGTTTTTAGGGAACTAAATCTACAACTGCTTAACAAGTAATCTTTATAGAGTAGCTTTAACAGTTTGAGGCCATTTTCCCCAATTCTGCTACTTACCTGATATTTGGAGTTTATAGATACCTTATTGCTTGCATTTTCAACAGGCTTATGTGCTCAAATGAAAATTCCTTGGGCTGGTCTGTTTGCAGAAGTTGATTTATTTACAGTGTTGTTTTGGTGGACTGGATATGATTGTTTTGGTTTTTTTTTCCCCTCAGAATCAGTCAAGGTAAAATATCATACTGAATTGTTTGGGGATTTTTATTTTGATGCTATAGTTCAGTTCCCTTGTTGGTGATCTTTAACTGCCAAGATTGACAAGAATGGCCTATTACATTCTACAAAGTAGACAAAATACAGCTTCACTTTCCAGTTACCCTATAAATCCTTTTCACTCCCTAACATATAACATTTTTCTTATTTCCTACCAATGGTGAGGTATAAGATATTGTCAATCAAATATGAAAAACATTTTCAATATGTAACCAAAACAGTACATGTTGACAAATTTATATTTTTTACAGTACTCTTGCTTCTTGATTTTAAGTTAATGGATGTCTGTCAGTTTTAGAATATTGAACCTCTTAGACTAACTGAAAATCCTCTTCAGAGTTAGGGGGTCAGTTTTTGGTTTGTTTTGGTAGCATGTTAAGCACTTTTATTTTCTAGTATTTTTTTTTTTTTTTTTTTTAAGCCAGGGCTCAATTCTATGCCCTTTGGTACTTAATTTTCTCCTCTGGACACTTGCAGGTGAGTGAGGGTATGTGAGTAAGCCAGGATGTGATTCTAGAAAATTCAACAAGACTTAAATTGTGCTTATGTGCATGTATGGAATATGTATGTGAAAATCTAATTGCAATATTAAATTGAATAACTTAATACAAAGTAAAAATTAGCATAGGTATTGCACTTTTTGTTGAAGCTTTGTTGTAATTTCAGCTGAATGACTTGTGTTTAGTGACAAGTGTTTAAACTCTTGGATGGAATCTGATAGGTTGTGAAATATGAATTCTGACATTTCTTGTTTTCTCTGTTTTTAGCAGGTAATTGCTGCCATGGAAACACAACTGTCTAATGGGCCAACTTGCAATAACACAGCCAATGGTCCAACTACCATAAACAACAACTGCTCATCACCAGTTGACTCTGGGAACACAGAGGACAGCAAGACCAACCTAATAGTCAACTACCTTCCTCAGAACATGACACAGGAGGAGCTAAAGAGTCTTTTTGGGAGCATTGGTGAAATAGAGTCCTGTAAGCTTGTAAGAGACAAAATAACAGGTATGCAGTTTTATATAGACAATTCACATTGAAAGGGTTGTGTTTCAAGATATGAGAACATAACAAGTGTGCTGCTTGTAAATCATTCAGCACTGCTGTTTTACACATCTGGACTGTCTGTTACTGATTGTATCAGCAACACAGTGAAACTTAAGAGTTTTAAATTTCCTTTCAAAGCATGAAATTTGGAGGGCAGTGTACACACACATAGATACTTCTAGGTGCTTTCCAATAGGAAACTATGAAGCATACCCAGACCTCCTGGATAGTTCATGTTAGTTGTTAAATTTGATTTCTAATGTATATCCAATTGCTTTGCATACCTTATAAGCCAAAAATATCAGAATAAATATTTGAAAAATGAGTGAAGGATACTAAGTGTAGTGTTAAGAATGGGACCAGGAGTTTGAAGTTTGAACTAGTCCTGGGACCTTAGACAAGTTGACTCTTAGCCTCACAGTTCCCTTGGTAAAGTGAGGTAGAAGGCAGAAGAGGGATCCTACTAGGTCATTTCTCAATTCAGTTTGGACTTCTCCTGAGATACTTTCACTGTTCTGTCATCAAGGCCTCAGAGCTCATTCTCTTCATGTTGAGTTTCTAGAGTCAGCCCCAGGACATTGTTGGCCTCACTCTCCTGTGTCCTTGAGCCAATGATTAAAGTTCACAGAGGGAATTTATTCATTGAAGTAAAAAAACAAAACAAAACAAAAACAACTAATTGCTATCATTTCCATAACAAATAATTATATTTTAACTAATAATATTGCTTTAGTGTTCACTTTGATATTATCAGGAAGGTTCTTAGGTTGTTGACTACTGATAATCAGATGAATGAGATTTTTCAATTTCTCTTTCAAAATGAGACTGAGCAGCATATGTGAAATTTATAAAGATACAGGTTTTGAAAAGGTGGAGAACGAAAGGCTGTTCTTTATATGTCTCTATTCCAATACTGGATTTTCCTTTTAATTTTAATTTTTTTTAGTAAAACAATTATTTTCATGTATATTTGCTAACTTGGACATAAATGACAAAATGTGTTAAATGGTATAAAGACGATGTGGTTTATGGTTTGATTGTTTAATAACCATTTCTACCATTTAAAAAAAGTGCTTAAATAATGCATAAAATCACATTTCTTTGTTATGAGACTGGGAATGGTAAATGAAAATACTGTCTTACGTCTTTTATATTAAGCAATTTCTATGGGAAACATCTCACAGATTTTCAAATCTTATCTCTGATCAGACTTGAATTATTCTTCCATAAACATTTTACTAGTGCTGTTATGTGACATAATAAATAATTTTTACTTCTGCATGTTCACACCCTTGCCTCTTTGGGCAAGATTACCATTGTGAACAGTGTTAATAGAAATACATGAAGGCCATCTCTGGTGGTGTTCTCCTGTCATCCCAGTGACTTGGGAGGCTGAGACAGGAGAATCTCAAGTTCAAGTCTAACCTCAGCAACTTGGCAAAACTGTCTCAACAAAAAAAAAATTAAAAAAAAAAATAAATAAAAGGGCCAGAGATGTCGCTCACATTAAGTACTCCTTGGTTCAATACCAAGTACCACCACCCCCCCCCAAAAAAAAGTCATCTGAGATCACAGATGTTGAAGGACCCTTATTAATATTTGTTGTCCATTTGCTGTATCCCTTATCCTCATTGTCTTTTCAGTGAGACATGAAGGCATTGGAGATTTCCACTGTTCCCCACCACATCTGATAAGCAAGTAGAGTATCCAAGAAATTCCACAGCGAGTATCATAGTTGCAGGATGTTTTTTAAGCTTCATGAGATAATCATAATTATTCCTCAAACTAAGTATCCCATTGACAGACAAATCTGAGAAATTGGGTAGTTCTCTATTCATGCTGCAGATAATTGGCATATTAAGAACTATAAAGACACTATAAAGTGCAGTAAAGAAAATCCATTCAGTTTAGTTGCCCAGCTTTATTTTATCACAGAATTTATTTGGGGGGGGATATCCTCTTGATACTAGATTTCCACTGAACATGTTGCTATAAAGGCTTTGAAGCTGTTTAAGTTGTTATCAGTTTAATCTGAAATTTTTCCCTAAGCTGGTCACATCAATAAAATACTAGCATATTCATAAAATGAATGAAATGATAATGAAGTGTAAGTTTGAAAACTGAGAGGCTAAATCTGAGTACTGTACACCTCTACTTTAACCCTGGTTTGATTTAGCTCCCTGATGTCTTTTTTTGTAGTATAGGTGAAATGACTTTCAGAAAGGTCTGACTCATTTAGCTTCAAGCAAAAATTGCCTTAGAATTGTTTTTTTTTTTTTTTTTTTTTTTTTTTTTTTTAAATTCTGAGCTTTTAAATAAATGTTTGTATTGAACAAAATAGTCTGTTAGATGGTAGATATCAAAAACTGAATTCTGAATGGTTGTATGTTGGGAAGTTTGGCATATTTCTAAGAAGTACTATTAACAAACTTAACAAGATTTTGAAGGAAATTTGTGGGAATGTGGACCCTCCCCTGTTGAGTTTAGCATTGGCCATATTGTATAGTTTCTCAGTACACAGGTCAGAATTCTTGGGTCCCTCTCTAATAATTCAACTCCTAGGGAGCAGTTGGATCAGACTTTTGTATTCTGATTTTTGTAGTAACTTGAGCAGTAATTACCTGGGTTATATGAAAACTTGAATCACTCTTTAGGAAGAAGATTTGAAATCCCTCCTTTCACTTTTCTTAAACCTTATTTAATAATGATTTAGAAAACTATATGCCAGGTACAAAAATATCTTGTTAGGAATGTGTGTGCCTCTTCCTAAATTTAATCAGAGAGCAATTTTTAGACAGTGTCCGTGTTAGCAAATTAATGTCACTATTTTGATAGAATGAGGATTGGGGTGATACATTAAGAAATGTCTTCAGAAACAAAAAAAAAAATTTTTCTCTTTAGCCTATATTCTGTTTATTGTACTGTTTGTCTGGCCCTCTTTTTGGGCTGGTGCCCAGCTTTATGCCTCAGCCTGTTTCCTGTCTATAGGCATTCATCATGAGAAGCCACTGTTTCTTGCACAACTTAGCTGATGTTGGTTCATCCTTTTGAGTTTTAAGTCACTTTGAAGTCGTTGACACCTGCTGGTGCTGTATTTTAGGGGAGCAAAATGAACTTTCTGTTGCAAGGAATGAGTAGTAGAGGGTAGAGCCAAAAAGCCCTGTAGGTAACCTTAGCCAACGCCTTCCCCTCCTTCTAGCAAACAACTGATGAGAGATCCAGGTTCGTGAAATGACTGGTCCAAGGCTACACAGCTATTACATAGCATAGCGTGGTGTTCAGAATTCTGTATTATGACTCTATCCTCTCTTCCTTCTATTGTTGGAGGCAAGAACTCATTTTAAAGTTAAGCATGGGACAAAACCATGAATTTTTAGTGACACATAGAACTTTTTTTTATAGGGCTAACAAGGTGAAGGGTTTTGTTTGTTTTTTGGTTCTTTTTTGAAAGGAGGATGGAAACTTTGTGAGAACAAGGACTAAAGGATATCCAGAGTGAGCAAGAACAATCCTGCTTCTCTAAAAACCTTACCTGTGGTTGTGAACTTAGATGTTTTAGCCTACTGGTTCCCAGATCCATCAGCACATCCTTACCTAAGGGAGTTAAAGAAAGAAAAATACAGATTCAGGATGCCTTTGGACTTCGATGTCAGAGAGTACCCAGGTGATTTGAAGTCCTGCCATTTTGGGAATCAGAGGTGTCTCTGGAAGTGTGGTCAAGAGGGTACCTGTATTGGAATCACTAGTGACGATCTCCAGAAATGCAGGTTCTGGGTCCTTTCCAGACCTACTGAATGAGTCTTTGAGTCTCAGAATGTTCCAGGTAATGTCTTTTCTCAAACATTTTACAGGGACACAGAACCAGGGATTTCCGGGTTTACCTCTTCTGACCTTGGGGCAAGCAGGAAAGGTTCGGTTGCTGCCAGGCCTGATTCTGTGGCAAGCTTTCGAGTGCTGCCGTTCCCTCCTCAGCTTTGGTACTCATTCCTGGGGTCCAGGACTAGAGATATTGAGTTTAGAATTCCCGAGGCTGTGTCCTTACTGACCACCCGCCTGTCCCTGAGCGTGTATATCTGTGTAGTTAGTATTTCGGTACTCCAGGATAGATTATTCTATAATGGTTACTTTTCCTTTCTTCTGAAAGAAGACCTAGACAATTAGAGAGGCTTTAGATAATGAGCGTTGCTTATTTTATCCTGGTTTGATGCTTCACTCATACGACATGAATTGTTTGAGGTGTGCTAACCCCATTAGCTTCCACCCAGAAGCTTTCTCAGAGAAGGAAAACAAAATCCAAAGCAGACAAACAAATGTAAACAATAGGGACCTAAGGAGACTGCAGATGCCAACCACCTCTGAGCAGGTGGTGCCTTGTATGTTAACCAGGGCCTCTCTTTCTACCGTTATTGTTGGTGTAGTGATA
Source organism: Sciurus carolinensis (assembly GCF_902686445.1). Lineage (NCBI taxonomy): Eukaryota > Metazoa > Chordata > Mammalia > Rodentia > Sciuridae > Sciurus > Sciurus carolinensis. The sequence goes on from NC_062226.1 coordinate 47,450,996, forward strand.
TCTTTAAGGGTTATTAGTTTCCTGAGAACTTTAAAACTAGTTTTGATCCTTGTTTACTCTATGGAATACTGATTTTGAAATATTTTAATGGCATAGGATTCTCCCCTCTTATTTTAAATAGTCTTAATGCCTCAGGATTTAAATAGATAAATGGTATTTTTATTTGCCTAATAGATATCTTCAAATTTAATAGCATTAATTTGCTGTGATGAGTCAGTCATAGTGAACATACAGGCTGTTTGAATGATCATTAATTTGAATATATTGTCTGTGTGTCAGTTACATTCTTAAGTGAATCTGGTGGGGTTCAGAGTAAGAAGAGATCAAGATTTCTGAGTCTCACAGACAAGTTGTTGAAAACAGGTTGGTTAGGTGAGTGGGTGGGCGGTAACTTAATAAACACCTCACTCTGCAGTGTGTGCTATTTAATCAGAAAGATGGCAGAAAAAGACTTGTGTGTTCTTGGATTTGTAGGAAACAGATAACTTGGCTGGCCAGGGGTAAATGTTTTGGAGGTTCCTGGTGTGTTTACTGGAATACAGTCCATTTGAATTTATTTTTAGATTTCATTGGCTAAATTAATATAAAATGAAATTTGTATTGAGTTCGTGGAACCCATGATGGAAGTTTGAAACATCTCTAGCAGATAAAAGGTACTAGAAAGACTTTATCAATATATCTTTAGGTTTAATTATTCTCCCGTTGTACCTTTTTCTTTTCCAAAGGTCATGGACAGTCATTTAAAAATTCAGTGATACCAGTATAGGAGTTGTTAATGAAGTTTTGGAAAAAGACTTCTGAATTTATTCTTTGAGGCTGTTTTTCAGTTGTACTTGGTATTTTTATGGAACAATATTCAATGTTATTATTGATTATTTTGATATAGGATAGTGAAACTAGAATTTATAAAATTTAAGAAATCAAATACAGTTCTTTACCAGTATCATGGGAAAAACTTCCTCTTCTGTTGGATTAATTTGCCTGTCCTCAGATACTAAACCTAGCAAAAGACGGATTAATTAGAGAAAAGACATGTGATCTTCATTAATATTTCACAGGCTCCAGAGTTCACAGAAAGAAGTGAAATGTAAAATAGTGAGACTTGGGGGCTTCTATAGCTTTTTAACAAAGGAAAGGTTTGGATTTTAAAGGATAATAAATTGTGGGTGAGTGACTAGAAAATATGTGGGGACAACTACCAAAGGAAGAGTTACTTTGTCAAGGATTGTTTATGCAGGCTTATCTAGGTTCACTCCATCTTAATGATGTCATTTCCCCTCTTACTGGTCTGAATGGTGGGGGGGACACCTTCACGTGAGTATTTGTACTTTAGGGCAGAAAGCGGAAGGGCAGAGAATTCTACTTGCATCTGTTGATTCTCATTTGCCTTCAGCTTAAAATAATATTTAAGCCAAAGTGGAATATCTTAAAGATGACATATTCTGAATTTCACCATGAAATAAGTTAACTCCCAGGTAGCAGACTTAAACAGAAAAGTTACTTCCTTGGGTATCCAATGGTGGTGAAACTTTTAATGACTAGTTTCTGGGAGGAGAAAATGTTTATTGTGGCGATACAGAAAAATTTAAAATAGTATTATTCTCATTAATGAGCAAATCATCTGAAGTTTTGTGTTCATCTTTGTGTTTGTATAGTTAATTTCCTATGAAAGAAAATGTAACATTTTAGTATTTACAACTGTCAGGAACCAGCTATGCAGTTTTCCAATTGCCTTTAAAGAGTATTTACTGGGAATATGAGGTTGAACCTATGAGGTAAATGAAGTTTAGAATTTGTGATTTTGTGCGTTCTTGATACTTATCGCTGGGACTTATAGAAAGACTATCTTTGTCTTATTGGGAGTTTAGGCACATAATCTTTTTATTTTAGTTTCACTTTATTCCTTTGGAAGTTTGTTATAAAACACAAATTTTGTTAATGTATTCCAATTTATATAAAATGAAAATACAGTTCTTGTGCAAGAATTTGCACTCTTGTAATTTAGCACGGTGTGAGTGCGCATGTTTGCTTATTCCAGATCTTTGTTTTTTGGGTAGTGTTGTTTAACTTCTATATTAGAAGATTGGTGCAGAACAGAAAGCATTCTTGATTTATGAAGTACCTGTAATAATAATGGTTGTAAATGTGGAAGAGAAAGAAATGAACAGAAATGAGAGAAGATAAAAAAACAAATTCTGATACAGCACATCTGAATTCTTTGTAATCTAGAGAATGCTAAATTTTTTCCCTCAGTATGAAGTTGCCCTCCACTCCCCCCACTCCTGTTTTTATAATGTAGTACAAAATCAATTGCATTTTTCTTTCGATGGTTTTAGTTACTTTTATACTATCCTGTCTTCCATTTAACTTAGCACTAGCCTTTGTTCTTTTAAACTTTCTAAATCCTGAACAGAGTGGAACATTTGTATTTAGTACATATTGGAAAATTTCCTTTGAATATTCCTGAACAGAATAGTTGATCATTGAAGCTAAAGCTGTGCTTCAGAATTTGCCAACTTCTTCGGAGCTTGTTTTAGGTTAATTGACTTTCAGCTGAGTACACTGCTGCTACTGAATTTTGAGAGCTGTGGAAATCTTCAGCATACCTTTCCAACTAAAAAGGTCAATTTTAACAAATATTTTCTGACATTTTACTTGTGTCATTTGATTTTTCAGGTCTATACAGTGGCTTAATTAGCATGTTTTACTCCTGATCACCCCCCCCCCTTCTTTTTGGCACCATTGGAGGCCCCTTTTATTGGAGACAGCCTCTGTAATCAAATATTTTTGCAAGACTGTAAGCAGCAAACTAGCATTGTTAACTCTTCCAAGTATTGTAAAGAAACAGTTCTTTAGTTAAAACTACCTTTTTGGAATCTTAACTCCTGAGTAATCTCTTAGGTCATACATCATCTTCATCTTTAGCTAATTGAAGGGTGATCATTTTCCATTGTTCTAAATTAGAATAAATGTTCCTACTTCATACTCTATGCCTCCTTCAGTGAAAGAAAAATGCAAGATGGTGGTATTTTATTTAAGCATATTTGAGTTCCTTACTTTCATGTGAGATGGGCGTGATGCAGTTGGTAATAAGGTTTACCTGAACCCTGTGTGTGCTAGGGTTGCTGTTAAGTTTGGGGTTAACATTGAAAAGGAATGTTCATTGCCTCCTCTACTGCTGGAGAGCTGGTCTCAGGAGCACTAATTTTAGAGACTTTAGCCTGAAAAGAACATTGTTGTGCTTGTGTTTAAATCCAGCCTGGCCCTTAGTTGTGTTGTGGGCTTGTGAGCCGTTGGACTCTTAAGCTTTAGTTTCTTCCACAGAGTAAGGAGCACACAGGATACTTGGTCCTGTTCTGTTCTTACCATTTAATTTTTATAAAGTCACATGACAGTTCCAGATGTTTCTTTTCTCTGGGTAAATCAGTTTTTGGAAAAACAGCTTCAGTTAGATCTATCATCCTAGCATTCGTAGTTTCTTATGATGGGGGAGAATGCAGAGCTTATTTTTTGTCCTCGGCTGTCTAGGTGACTTAGCCTGTATAATTGGTTTTCTAGGGTGGGATAAAACAGGAATAGGCAGTAAAAGACAAGACTTGGGAGCCCAGAAAAATGACTAATGATACACCACTGTCCTCTCAGAACTAGAGCACTGGAGTGTGGAGCTGCTGTTCTGTGTGGTATTATGTGCATGTTACTCAGAATGAATTTGCTCGACTTAAAACATGAAGGTACTTTCAGCTAAGCTTCCCCAATGGACTGGTAACTGACCTGGAAGTTGAGCAGTTTGTTAAATTTAGCCATAAAGTATTTGTTAGACAAAAACAAACTGTGGCTTAGTTGTATCTTTATTGACATTTTCTTCCTTAAGATGAATATCCCTTCAAAATAAATTGCAAGTGCTATTAGTAAATATTCTTATATCATCAAAAGATGTTCCAATAGGACTGTTTTCTTGGGTATCCAGTTCAGAAGCCCAGTATTCCTGCTGTGTTAGCAGATCAGAGGACTTTGGGAAAAAAAATTGCTATTGCTTTCTCTTTGTTTTCTTTTCCATTGAACTGTTCATTGAAAACATTTAAAGCATTGCTTCATTCAGTCATCACAGATTTTACAGATTTCATCTTGTGTGGGGTGGAGGGGCAATTTCCATGAGGGCATGGTTAACTTAGCAGATGCAATTTTACATCTTGTTTTCCTTTTTTTGTTAAATTCTTATGCATATTGTGAATTAGAGTTTATTTTTAGCTTTAATGAGTTCTTTTCTCATCATTGTATTTTTTGTTGGAACTGTTTTCTACATAATGCTTTGATTTTAAAGGGAAAAGTGTATATGGCTTACAAGTCCTATATCTACCCCCTTCCTCCAGCTCATCTGAAATTTGCATTTCTTGGTGTGGGATGATGGACTTGATTGTTTATTACCTTGATTGTTTATTACCTTGTAGAGGAGATGAGGTGATGCCCTCAATCCTTCATAATCTGTTTGACCTTGGACTTGATCTTGAGAAAGTCAGATTCACCTTAAAGTTTAAGGAAGGAACAGATGGATGTGAATAGGTAAGCTCCAATTGTTGCATTTGTTTGAAGGTCACATGAGTAACCGATGTATTTCCTCACATTTTGGTACTTTCCATGTAGTCTTGAGTCACTGTTCATTAAGACAGTAGCTTTCATGGTAATATCTTCTGACTCCTTCCTGGTCCTTGAATAAGTCTGTGAGAACTTTTTTCACACTGTCAAAATGAATTGTAGTTTGCTCTTAGTCTACTTTAAAATGTAGACTAAAAGACTGATTATGATGTGTGAAGCCAGTTGACTTCTCTTGTGTGTAAAATAAAGTAACTCTCCTAAATAATATCTCAAGTCTTACTCTGAAGTTCTGTGGCTCTTCTTCTGTGAACCTGAGTATCAGGTTAGCTCTCCTCAAACACAGTGCCAAGTGATTTTGCCATGTAGGGTGGAACCAGCAATTATCTTCTCAAGCAAAATGATTTGGGATCTAACAGCTTAAAATCTTAAGACACTAAACTAGGTGTGTTCATTTTCTTATTATTTCTAGGCCCTTATTTCAGGGGCAAGTCCATTCATGTTACAATAAGATTAAAATACAGAATTGGCAATATCGATTTATTAGTACATCTTATATCAACAGATTTTTAAGTGCTGAAAATCGGGCACCTTGGCAAAACATGAAAATGCTCAATGTATTATACCCCCAGTTCCACATTGTAGACCATTCTAAATTGAACCTATTGTACTTTTTAAAATGAGATGTGAAATTTTTCTGGGCTTAGCTTTTCTGTAATTGAGACTCTAGTTCACCGAGTTTTATGGAAAATAGCATGTTTGTACACAGCCATCAGTATGAGGAGGGTATCCACAAATCTAGAGCATTAGTCTCTCCCCTCTTGTTGAAGTCTGAGATAATGTATTGAACCTAAGTTAACTCAAGGTGTACAAAGAGAAAGGAGCTGGCTTAGCTGTTCTTTAGGCTATGATGAAAGCAGGTCTCAAGCCAAGTTCCTTCATGCATACCAACATTATGAAGGCAGCCTCAAAGTGATCCATCAGCTGTGAGCTTGATAAAGTCCCAGTTGGCTCTCTTCCTTTTTTTTTTTTTTTTTTTTTTTATGAGAACCTTAAAATTTCACTTGAGATTGACAGTATCCCAAAGGTGAAATTCTGTACTCTCTGTTGACATTGTGCAAAAAAGATATCTCTTTTAACAAAGTCTGGAACCTGGTTCCATTTAATACTTCGAGATTCAATCCATAAGGATGGGACCATCTTGGATTAAGCCACCTTAAGACCTCAGTTCTAATACCAATTGGGCTAATCAACAAAGAACTGAATTACAGAACAAAACTCATTTTGACAATCATATTGCAAATTAGCAGAGGATTGGTTGTTGATTTAGATGTGGATAGTAGATAGGTTTATACTTTTGGATTTTAGTACTTGTTTTATGATAGTTAATTACTCCTTGACTGAGTTATTAATAGAATTTTAGATGGATACCCCTAGGATTAAGGCTAACACTACTTGTGCACACATAACATCACGCTGATCTATAACAAATTTTAAAATTTTTATTGCAATAAGACATTACATAAATGTGTTATTTTAAGCATTTTAAACATAATTCTGTGGAACAAAGTGCATTTATAGTGTCATGCATCCATCACCGTTGTCTGTTCCCAGAAACTTTTTATCATTCCAAACAGAAACCTCCGTGCCTGCTAAACAATAACATCCCACCTCCTCAACTTCCTCCCCCAGTAACCTTTTTGCTTTCTATTTCTATAAATTTGCCTATTCTAGGTACTTCAGATAAGTGAATTCTTACACTATTGGTCATACCAGAGTATTTAAAGGTAAATTATAGTGATAGTTTTAGGAGATGTTAATTTTTTGCCTAGGGCTGTAGGATCTTCAGTGTATTTTATTTCCCTTTCTCTCCATTTGGCTTAAGGAACCACCTCCCATCCCTGAAATAAATAGCTTCTTTGTCTTCAAACTTATATCTTGCCACTTTTTCAACAGAAGAAACACCCAATTAAAATTCTGAATTTGTACAGTGTTTCAGATTGCTGACTACTTGCAGGGACTCCATCTTTCCCCTTTGCAGTCTTCAGTTGGGTGTAGACTTGTCGTAATCATGTGGAATTTGCCTTCAATCTCTGTCACTCAACATCTGTGGCAGGCCACCTGGAGGAAGAGTCAGTGGCATGCACATTGGAATTCAGAAAGAAGAACCTAAGTGGTTTTGCTCCCCAGCAGCCTCTTTACACTTTTTCTGCTTCATTCTTCCCCATAAAGTTAGAGCATCCAGGAATGAACCTTGTGTGGGATCTGGGAACATGGGACTCAGTAGCCACATCCCCATACTCCCTTCTCTTTACTCACATGATTCTTTCTTCTGCTGAGAACCTGATGAAAATCTTGGCAGAAAGCTATTCCTCAGTTGGTGGAGAGAAGGAAAAATAGGCATTCCCTTCTGTGGTTTAGTTCTTCCATTTTTCTCTCCCTTCCCTCATACTCCTTCCTCATCAAGGAAAAAGCCAAAAAAAAAATGTCCCACCAAAATATTAACCAACCAAACCCTCAGGTTGAGTATTCCTTTTTTCAGACCTCAAGAGCAATTAGTAATTAAAGAATTAAGTACCTTCTGAAGCAAGTTTGAGAGGCAGTGTTGATATATGTTTAATTTAGAGGCAGGTGGTCTTTGGCCTGTTTCTGCCTTTGCATCATTTCCATTTGTGTTACTGAGCAGAGCGATCTTCCTTTTCAATCTTATGTCTTTTGTCCTGGCCTCTTGCCCTCTCTGTTGGCATCAGCCAAATGCCTGTTGGCTGCAGGAGCATCATTCCACTCTCAGTGACTATATTTATTTTCAAATGTTGGCGATTGACTACTGAAAAGCAGTTGCATGCATTGGGACTTAACAGAAAGACTTCCCTGTTTGTAGGAATTTAATAACAAAGGATAATGCTCCTCATGGTTAAGTTAAGGTCTTTTAATTTTTTTTTCTTTTTCTTTCTTTTTGTGCTGAGTTTGAGCCCAGGAACTTACTTGTGGTGCACATATTGTACCACTAAGCTATATCCCTAGCCCCATGGTTAAGACCTTAATTCAATTTCATGTAAACGTTTCTTCCATGGCCTGCTTAGTACCTGTATTCAGGGTGAGTTCCTAGAGGCTTCTTACTGGGGTCTACTACCTCTGAAACTGTAAGCTCTTATTGGGAAGATTGGGGTAGATGACTCCAGCATGACTATTGTTTGGCAGTCTGGGTCTAAGGTTTTTTGGGTGTCCTGGAGAACATCAGCCAGTGTGTGTTCCTGATTCAAATGGTAGCTATTGAAGAGAGTCTGAGTCATGAAATGCTCTGGTAAAGTCACTTCTGTGGTGGTACCTGCTGACTAGTGTGGAGAGAACTGGATATTTTGTGGAGTGGGTGTGAAGAACGTTCTCTGGTATTTGCCTTGTGTTGGAACTAGGATATAGAAGCAGTATAGACTGGCTAATGCTTTGATCATTAATATTCATTGTAATCCTTTAAATGAGAGATGGTTTTCTTTGCAGATTGTATGGAAAGACTTGAAGGTCTTTCATGGATTCCACAGAATATTGTGTCATCCTTTGATTTTATTAGGCCCTTTGCATATGTGAATTCTCTCTCCTATTATACAATAGCTGGTGAGAAGATAATGCCAGAAGCCAATGGGCAGTTCCTTCTGTCCCTTCTGTAGTACAGTCTAGGAGCCAGCAGGGGACTCAAAGTCAGTTAGGCATTTTCTGCCAGGACCTGGGCTCTTAAGGGTGAGGGGTGATGGAGACCTCATCTGTCCTTGGAAGTAGTGGTTTTACTTCCTGCTTAACTCTAAGGAGCCTGACTTGCACCCTCTCCTCCTCCTGAAAATCTTGTGTGTCTCTTACAACGAATTCCTTTTTGCTAGTTAGCTAATTTGTATTACTTACAATTTAGAATCCAGTGAAAAAAATTCTTGTGTGATTTGTATTTCTTTGTCAGCTTACTAAACACACCTAAAAGGAAAGCTTATTATTATTTTTTGTTGTCGATCCCACTTTTCACCTGTAAGAAAGTAACTTTTGTAGTTGCTTAGAAGCCCCTGTTTTGCACTCACCATAGCTATGGTTAAGGATTTTGTCTCAAGAGTTATATATACATGTGTGTTTTATAAAGTCGCTTGTCATTGTCTTTCATATAGTTGACTAAAATTTACTTCACATTATTAGGAATCCAAAATTCTGATATAATTATGCAACAATAGAAGAAAGAGTGCAATGATGATACTGATATTCCCTCTAAAGAAACCCCTACAACCTCTCTTCCATTTTCTTGTTCCTTAAGTGTCGCAAGAAAAACCTGAGGAGGGTTGAGAGGACCGGCAGCAGTGGCTTCCTCAGACACAGCAGTCTTTCTGGGTGTTTCACTTCCAGCTTTTAATCTTCAGAGGTCATTAATGTTTGGTGGAGTCCATTGCTTACTGCAGCTGATGCAAGCCACGTGTCTGGTGTAAAAACAGACCTGCCTGTGAATGACCTTCATTATTTATTCTTTCTGCCGACTTAGTCATCATTTAATTAAAGCCCTTTGGTGCTCAACCACGTGGGGATGTGTATACTTCGAGACATTACATTTTTCAGTGTCCCTTGGGTTTAGGGATCCACATCATTATCCTGTTTTCAACAGTCCTCAGTTCTCATTCAAGAGATTTTAAGTCTAGATTTACCTTTATTTTTGTTTGTTTATTTCTAACAAGTAATTGATGCAGAATCATAAATGTACGTGTTTAAAAATCGGTCAGTTTTCTGTTCTTACCTTGTAGCTTGTAAAGATATTTGTATATGCTTCAAGGAGTAGAATGGGATGTCTATTGAGGTGGCTGTAAGTGAAAACCTGGTGGAGTTTGGGAGTCAGGGCAGACCTGGCCAGAGTGTCACCAGGCATGAGAAAATGATACAGAAAGTCTTTGCAGGAAAATCTTCATTAGGCAATAGATGGTGCAGTCAAACAAATTTCCCTTGAGAATTGTAAAAATGTACCCAAGCTCCTGGTCATTTAAGTTGTAGTTTTTGATAAACTTGCTTTACTTTATTTTACTCTTTTTTTTCCTTCTAGATAAAAGTGACATAGAATGCAAACCAAGGAACAGGTTTGCTTTGTTAGAGAATAATAGATCAAGGGTATTGGGATAGCATTCAAGAATGGATAGTGACTATGTTTTAGTGGTAAGAGTTAAAATCTGACTAAAGAAAGTCATTTGATAAAATTTGATAGCTGAGCAAGTTACACTGTAATTAATCTATAGTTTTTTGTTCCTGGATATTCTCAAGAATAGCTAAGAAAGAGAAATTTTGAGTTAATTTCTATCTTGTCAGAGTGGAAGGAGTAACATTAAGATAGTTAAGTATCATGGAATAATTCATTGAATCCAATACATGTTTAAAATGTTCAGTATTCTAGAAACTTAATAAAAGGTGTCCCTCTCCCTTCTTCAAAAGAATGCTATTAAGAGGCAGGCAGTCTATCTGATTCTGAACAAATTTAAGGGGTGTCTGAAGTTTTTTATACAGGTGTGCATCACAACTGTAGATGTAAAAGACAGACTTTTAAACATGGTAAAAGTTCTACTTCCCTAAGTGTTAGTACTGGGTGTAATTTGTGGGGAGTGGGGAGGTAGGATAAAGAATCCTAATAAAGTACATGGGGCATCTGTTTTAAGATTCATTTCAGAGTATATATATTTTCTTGCTAAACAAAATTTTGCTTGAGAAAAATAAGTTCAGTAATGGAATACCTTAAATTTAGGGTCAGGGGAATCTAGAAGAGCTTCATAGGTTGTATTGTATTTGGGACTATAGCTTGACTCGTTAAGTGATCAGGCAGCATACATAAGATATTTCAAGTTTTTCCTCAAATAAAGGAGATTAATTTATAATATGATCAGGCAGCATACATATAATTCAAGTTTTTCCTCAAATAAAGGAGATTAATTTACAATATGTAATAGCTCTTGGTTCCCATTCCTTTATAAATAGTAGGTAAGAAGTTGTCAGCAACAAAATGGGAAAACTCCTTGACACTGAAGACTATTGAGAATAGGAATGAACTGAAAGATCAGTCTTTACTGAAAACTTCATTTCTTTGAGTGGTATACTTGTAATTGAATAGCTAACATTCCGTAAAGCATTCTACAGTGTAGGGAGCTTTTCAACAAAACTAACACATCAGTCTGAATTTATTCATGAAGCTTATTTGACAAGGGTAGGACAGATGATATCACCTTTACCCTAGCTTTTTCCACAAATGAGATGCCATTTAACAGATGTAGGTCTGGAGGCCAGAAGGCTGGTTAGCAGGAAGCTTAAATACCTAGCTCCCTTTTCTTTAAGGGATACTTTGTGATGACAAGATAGGTTCTTCTGATCCTCTTGTCTTTGTCCTGATCCTGAAATATGTTTGTAGAGTTGCCATTGTAACATAACCCATTAAATGCTGAAAAACTACATATAGAAGTTATGTCCAACATTACATAGTCTTTAATATTGTTTAATCTGGTGCCATAAAACACAGCACTTCCTCAAGAGAATAATTAAATTGAGTATGTTCAGTAGCAGTAGATGAAAGAAAGCATCATATTTCACGTTTTCAGATGAATCATATTGAGGTGTTCATAAGCAAGATTCTTTTTTACCTTTGTCCTTTATTTTCTCTCCCACTTTGTAGATTTGTGGGTGTCCTTGAGAGGATAAAATGGTAGTAAACTAAAAAGTTACTCTGTTTTGTGGAAAAGATGTGTCCTGAATTAGTAGCAGTGGTTCAGTAGACCAAGTTTCTGGGTATGAGGTTTAAACATTTCATTTTTAATTATGCTCTGTAATCATGATAAAAACAAGCTTTTGTGCCTCTGGGGTTCGGTGTGATGGTGTATTTACTATGATGCTGATGTAGCTGGTTTTGCATTATTTCTGTGTCCTAATGGCTCATTGTCTAGGCAAAACCTTTTTTGAACATTTGTTTCTTCGTCAGAGTGCCAATGTGAATTTAAATTTGGAGGATTACAATTGGTAATCTTTCCAACTTTTAAACGAGGTGATTTGAGAAGTGCCTAAGTGTGATATGAATATGGCAATCATAGGAGCTGCGCCATTTTGTATTTCTCTTTAGAAGCCATCTGTTAATTGGTGGGCAAATTGCCCTGTGGTCTCATAGTGGTTTGCTGTAACATAAGCTGTCCCTTAGCAAAAGCAAAATGGATATTTTTTTCCCTCAAAGTACCTCATTGACTTAATTTGTGGCTGTGGTTCCTGTCTGATCCACAGCCTTGACAACTTCTGCCATGTACTGTACTCCTCCTTCCTCTGTCCATCATGTTCCATTGGGGTTCTTTCCCACCTCTACTGCTTGAGGGCAAGCTTTCTTGAGGTCCTTGGAGCTATGTGTGCAGTATCTAAATAGGATTCCTTTATGCTCAGCAGTTACATCCCAACCTGCCCAAACACAATTGGGCCGTTTGGGAATTTCTCCTACGCATAAAAATCAGTGCTTTTGTGAGACTATTTTAAATTTTTAGGGAGGGAAAAAATGTTCCTCCTGCCCTCTTGAAAATGTAACTGCCTTTCTTCATTAAATATAAACTAAGCAAAATGTTCTATACAAAGAGGAAGAAAATCACATGTTATTTATACCTAAATCTTTGTGTCGAATGGGGACAGTGCATGTCCTTTGGAAATTTACTTCCTTTATCTTTCTAAAAATATCACTAATTTAATTCTGCTCTTTCTTTTTGACATGAAAGGAACTAAAGTGGACACTTGTCCCCAGGTGGAAGCCTTGTATATATCACTTTGTAGCAGTCACTTTAAGGTGAAATGTTTTCACTTTATTGAAACATTCCTGATATTGTGATGCTCTCCACTGTTCCCTTCCTAGTGACCTAGCCACCTTCCCTGTCTTATTCTTTAACTTGATGTCACCAAATAGTACATGATGGGTTCAGGTATGTAAGGGCTGCATTTAGCAGTCATGTATAATATGACTCCTGCACAAAACGTCAAATGAGTTTTATTGCTTATAGTAGTTTTGGCCAATTTATGGTGTTATTAGCACTTTTTGTCCACTTATAACAGCAGTTTAACTGGGGGAAGAAAGCATTCAGGTCCACATCTTTTTGCAAATATATAAAGGAGGCCTCAGAAAGACATAAATCTAACCTGGGGCAGTTACTTGGGCTTTGATTTTTGGGGGTTGGAGTTATTCATACCTGTTAAACATGTAATGGATGAATACATGTTAGGCTGCAGGGTTGGTGCAGTATGTTAATCTCTGGGTATTAACCTGTAGTTTGAAAGGGTCCTTGCTCTCTTGTTACTCTTAAAAAGGTGAAAAGCTATCATGCCAAGGAAACGCAGATCCTCCTGGGTCGGCCTGCCTTAGCACTCCTTTCTGGCTCTTGTGGTGGAAGGTCTGCTGAAGGTAAAACATACCTGGTCCAGAGGTTCAGTCTGGGGGAACGTGAACTTGTATCATTTGAGCCACTTGTGTTCCTTATGAGCCAACTGTACATTTAACAGAGACTCTGGAAGGGTGGCATGAGGTGTGCCTGGGAGTGGGAAGATCTGGCTAGGTTAACCAGATAGAGGTTAGCCATTTAGGTTTGTGGGGACTTGTGAAAGAGTCTGTAGGCTTTTTATCCTCTGACTTTTGTTGTTTTAGTTGCTGTTGGTCCTAGATTAGCACTCAGGATTTTCCTAGTCTGTCCCTAGTTCTGTCTGGGGCCTGTCTCTGCTCAGTGTGCCTCACTGCTTGGTGGTACAGCCTGTAGTCTGGCCACTGTACCCTCTGACATGGTGCAACCCTGCTCTCAGGGTGGAGTCAGCTCACGTAAGTCTACACAGACCACGAGCTGCAGGGTGCCTTGGGCCCAAATGTCTCCACGCTTCTCTACAAATGCCGCCTTCTTCATATACCTTTTTCCATAATTTCTCTGTCCAAAAAAAAAAAAAAAGCCTGATTTCCATCTTTGTTTTGACACATTGCAGACTTGACTTTTTCAAGTTCATCCTTGGTTAAGCCTGAAACGCCGGTGGTTAACCTGACTTGTTCCATGTTCATTAGATGCCTGCATGCCCCTGTTTACATTCTGAGCATCTTAGAGGGCAGGGACCATGTGGTATTGATCCCACCTTGTTTCCTACAGCTAGGAAACCATACTATGCGTATGAAAGCATTTTACTGCAATCTGCTGAGGAGAGAAGTGTCTTGTGTGGGAGATGGTTTTGGCAGTAGTGGAACTTGTTTGGCTTTAGCCATAAGAATTGCTTTCTGAGTTTCTGGAAAAGGAGTATGTAAATCAAGACCCATTTTAAATGAATCTTGTTATAATGTAGTTATCTCCCATCTATCTGTTTTGTAATGATGAATATGTTTTGAGAGCTTAAATGGTTTACACTCCTGCAGGAAGCTATTCTTTCAGGTATTTTTCATTTATATGTGGTCTCTTGATGGATTAAGAAAGAACTGTGAAGTTTCAATTGATTATATGACAATGAACAAGAAATCAAATGCAGGTATATTTGAAAATTGTAATTATTCTGATTGAAAAATTGTGATCTTTGGATGCACAGGACTCTGCCTCACAGTAATTCCCAAGCTTAGTCTAAGGCAATGCAGTGTACACTGGGAAGACCAAGTTTTGAAAATTCATATCTGGCTTTGAAACCTTGCTGCCATTTACTAGCGAGCCATGTGTCTTTGAGCAAGTTAATTAGCATCTCTGACCTAGCTAGATTTATAGCTGCAAAATAGGAACAAATGTACTTACTCAGCTTTGTTAGAATTAAATATATATATATGAATATATGTACTATAAGTATTCTCATTTGCTTGGTAGCAGTGTTGAGTAGGAGCAGTTTACTTCTAGGAAGCCAGAGAAGCACATGAGACGTTGAGAATGCACTTTTTCTCACAAACTTATGGACCTTTTCACACTAAAAATTTGGACTGGTGAACCTTTAACTTTTGGGTGAGAAATATTTGGGGAAATACCCCCATGTGTTCAAGAGGAAAATTGGCCTCTAACAAAAATTCTTTATCATGTGAACTTGGTGGGGTTTGTGTAATCTAATGTTTCCCATTCTTCTGGATAAGATAGGGACCTCTCTATAGTGATTTGCAAGACTCTGGTATAACTTCAAAAAGGGCACTGAGCTAATTATAGAGTTTAGGATTTTTAATTTTTTTCCCTTGAAATATAGGTATTAAAAAATGATGTCTTGGGGCTGGGGTTCTGGCTCGGTGGTAGAGTGCTTGCCTAGCACGTATGAGGCACTGGGCTCAATTCTCAGCACCACATAAAAATAAATAAATAAAGGTATTGTGTCCATCTACCACTAAAAATAAAAATGATGTCTTAACGGAGAGAAAGAAACATATGAAGGTGGCTGTGCTGCTGCTTGATGGACTGCTCACTGGTCCCTTTGCGTGTGTGCATGTGCCATGTGACGATTGACACCAGCTGGTAGTGCAAGCAACAGCAGATGCCCTTTTTACTACCACATTTGTTAACTGGTTTTCCTCTTTACGCAGTACTATTTTGAGGAATACAGATCCTTTGCCCTCATCCCAAATGATATTTACTTGAGCAACTCCATTGCCTTTTAAGTAAGCACAAGATGAAGCAGATAACATAAGCCGGTGGTGGGGTCTGCCTAGAGTTCATTATAATCAACAAACAAGTGAGAACATTGTAGTAGGCCCAGACCTTCACCTGAAAGTGGATTGTGCATCAGCCTGGAGTTGTTCATGTCCTCATTTTCTTTGAACTGTAGGGTTTTTCTGGCCACCTGCCAGCTTTTGCTCACATCATGGTGGCAGCCCCACTGTTTGAAGGTAGAACTGCTGATCTTTCTTTTTGAGCAGCCACCTAAATCAATAAGTAATGAGAACTGGCTTTTGTTTTGGTTTTGGTGCTGAGGTGCTCTGCCACCTCACACCCTTTCAAGCTAGAGATCCTGCTCCAAGTCGAGTCTGATCCTAAGATGTGTGTACCAAGAGGAGTTGGTTTATTTTTGCACTCCCTGTAAAGATGATGTTTCTTAATTTTCCTGCTCTTGGATATAAGGCATTTTAGGACCCAGTGCAGTACTTGATGAGAATTTAGAGGATTTAATATGCTGTTTCTGTTCTCAATAGCCTAAGACTGAATTGTGTGGGAGTTCTTAATGTTGTCTGGAAACGTGATATATTAAGAACCCACAGTTTCGCCAACTTAAGCAAGGTCACACTGCATTGCCAGCAAATTCATAATTACTGGGAGGAACTATAGGAAATAGAGCTTTACCAGTTGCATAATCAGGGGACAGATATGGCCATTAAAATGAACTTGAAGGGAAAGTGCCCTGGTGCTGAGGACATGACTACTGCCTCTAGAACTAGGCTGTTGAGGTAATTTACCAAATGATCACTATTTACAACTCTCATCTCAGCAGAAAAGTTGCAATTTAAACTGTTCCATATATCTGACATTGTGAAAACCATTTAAAAATATTAGGTCCTTCAGTCTGAGGCCAGCTTTGTTAGCATAGGGGTAGAAGATGAGTCTTTGAGTGAACCATCTGTTTTTTGTGTTATGTGAGTGTCTAGGTTGAATTCTGTATTCCTGTGATAATCCCCACTAATGTCCTTTGGGAAGCTGGTAAAAATGCTCCCAGCGTTCAGAGAAGCTGGTGTGGACTCTAGTAATAGGAGCTTGCCAATCTTCTGCCTCACATGTGATCTTACTCATTAAAGGGCAGCAAGGAGGAAGTGTTTAATGTGACCTGAGTTGGTGGAACGTTTAGATGGAAGGACCCAGGGCACCTGGCATGCTGCATTTGAGGAGACTCCTGCTAAGCCAGGAATTAAAATTTGGAGAGAAAAGTGACTGCAGAGGATTACATCCCTCTGTTCTTCTAAGATTCTCTCAAACCTTTCCCCTCTTGTGCAGTACCCACATGGTTTTGCTGTATATCAGATCTGAGCTATTAAGAAAACTCTTTGGTAAAGTCTGGAGCACACTGCTCTGGTGCCAGAGTTACAGTGCACAGCCTGTCTGAACAGACACACTTAATGAGTGCCCAGGAACAGAAAGTCCATCTGAAGAATTGACAGCATATTTGCAACTTCATTGTGTGTTTGGGAGGGAAGGAAAGAAGGATGTTACAATGAGATAACTGGATCTTTATTAAAAACATAAAGATTTTCCCTTTGTATATCAAAATTTCTCCAAATCAAGTTATTTGCTCCCTTTTTTTTTTTTTTTTTTTTGGTTAAGGTGTGCAGTGCAGTTTTATACAGTGGCTTTGTTTGGAGATAGCAGATCTTTGCAGATCTTTTCATTTTTTTTTTCCCACAAGTGTTACGTTATTGGACCACAGGTTGCAAGAGTCTTGCTTGACAAAGAGGACATAGGTGACCTGTTTCTGCTAACTGTGGAATTTAAAAAAAGATTCATGCTGCTTTTATTCTTTTATTTCATAAAACATTACTACTGCTCTAAATGAAATAATAGATACACATCAATCAGAGTAGTCACCTTTTATTGTTGATTCAACTACCAGGTTTTTACAGAATTCATTCTGCATTTTATTTGACTTGTACATGAATAGTCTCGGCAGACTTAATTATATTAGTGAAAAAGCACTTTCAACAAAATTATATGCTGACATCCCATAATTCATACTTACAGATTTGTGAAACAGATTTATGTAAATCTATCAAATTACTCTAGATGACATTATTTTTTAAAATTGAGATTTCGTTTTAACAGTATTTAAAGAAAAATTTTATATGAAAAATTTTACATGAACTATTTAAAAAATATATCGCTCTTTTAAGACAGAATACTGTAACATTAGCATCTTGTCTCCACCTTTCTTGAATCCATCTAACCCATCTTTGTAGGGACATAAGGAGCATGTTTATAGGGGTGACTCTTCTAAACCATAAGCTCCTGGAAGGCAGGTGCTGCCGTTCCTTCATTTGTTCATCCCTCTTTCCTTCATTCAGTCACTGAACATTGGCTTAATAAAGTATGTGGTAGGGCTGCCTTGGTCAGCAACTGTCCTCAGCTTGCCTTTGCTCAAGTCCAGTGGGATGGGGGGACATCCAGATTATATCACTACACTTATATAGTAAGGTAAAGGTGCAGTCAGAGTGGCTGTGGGAAGACTAGGGAGGAGGGTTGAACAGTGTGCATTGGAAGTAGGGCAGGTTGTTGCAGGACAGGGTCGCAGAGAGTTGGCCAGTACTGGACATCTGTTCCAGGCACTGGGAACTGAATATGCACTTTAGGGAGTAGGTGTAGTGGAAACTGAGCTAAGAGCGGAAATAAACAAGAAACCTGGGATGACTGGAGGTGAGAGCAAGGTCATAGTTGTGTTTTAGGAAGGTCACCCAGAATAGCATTTAGTGGAGGGTGCCTGGTTTTAGAGTTTCTGGAGCTTAGGGAAGGGTGTTTGATTGCTTGGGATAGTGAACAGTAATCCAGTCAGAAGGGATGAGAAGGGATGCTAATAGCAGAGGAGGAGAGGTGGACTTAGCTGGTTCAGCTAGCAGGTTGTTGATACCTGTGTGGTAGAACTTGAGCGGAAATATGTCTGCTTGCACACTGGTGGTTAGTCGGTGGACTGCTTCCTTCAAGTCTCGGATCATGGTGTTTTTAAGGAGCCCTGCTCCTGCCTCTACTCCCCACTTGCATCTCCTGTTTCTTGTTTCTCCTTGATCTTTAACGTTTACTCTTACTCTGTAGAATTTGTTCATTTGTCTCCCTCTTTCACAACGCAAACTTTTTAAAGAGGAGCTTTTTGACTCTTGAGTCCTCAGGGCCTAGCAAAAAGTAGGCCTCCCATAATCCTTGAATGGGTAGATGCTTAGTGTAGGTGAGAAATCTGTAGGGTGACTTTTTCCCACGATTTCATGTTTAGAAGCACCTCATTTAATATTGGTTGAATAAGATTAAATTAATGTGCCAGGTTTATAATCAAGAATTATGGCAGTCTATTGCCTTTAACTTTAGACCAGAGGGGGTAATTTGATATTCTGAACATTGATAGTGATTTTAAATAGAAAAGACTAAATAAAGTGACCTTTGAATGAAACAGGTCCAGAAGATTGTGTGTTTTTAATTAAAATATGCAATTAAATTTTTAATTAAAGTGTGCTATTGAAAGCAATGTAGGTGGCAAGGGGATGGCCGATGCTTTGAATTACACACATTTTGGGATAAATTGGCATTTACTGTGTTTCCCATGTCACTAAATAGTTTCTCTTCTTGTTTTGCTTTCCTGCTCTGATCCCATGTAGTTCATGATGGTCCTCAGTCCCTTTCAGAGGCTTGTGGGGTATTTCAGGGCTGTGTTCACTTGACTGTGGTTCTGAGCAACTTGTTCATTATAACAGTTCTCCTTGCCAGGGGCATTTTATAAACTCCGCCCCACCATCTTTTGTGAAGAAGGGATCCTTTTCCTCTGGCTTGCATTTGAATGCCTGACGAAAGTCAGAGGTCTTAGTACTCTTCAAGTAGCTTCCTCTATGGCAAAGTTCTAGAAGTGCTGCCGTGGCTATAAAGGTCCAGGCCTTGGGTTAGTGGCCGCAGAATCCTTGAGCATGTGAGCACAAGTGGTTTGTGAGGCTAGCCCTGGACAAGGGGTGTTGACTTTGTTCTTGATGTTCAGTTGCTAGGGAGAATTTTTGGCTTCTAAAGACAAGATTTATTTATCTTAAAACCTTTTTTGGACGAGCCATAGCTTTGTCATTTTAATCTGAATTTTCTTTTAAGTCATATTGGTTTCCATGATGGTTATATTTGGAATTTAAATGTAGAGTTTTATAAAAAAAATTTAAAGAAGTGTTTCTTGGTTTTAGGATTATCAATATGCACATTCTAAATTCAGAGTGACTTGAAAAATAGATTTGGATGATATAGATCAATGGCACTTGGTTTCCAAGCTTTCCCTGGTGGCTCATGATGGTAGTTAACTGATGAACAGGAGAGTGGGAAAGAGGTTTCTGGCTAGGCGTTTTTTTTTTTGGTCCACCCCCCCTCCCGTGTTTGATTTGATACTACTATTACTTTTTTTTAAAGATCCGCTTTCATTTATATCCAGAAGTATGTTTTACAAGTAAGATGTAATTTATTGCTGGACACGATAGTGCACACCTATAATCCCAGAGGCTTGGGAGGTTGAGGAAGAAGGATCTCACGTTCAAAACCAGCCTCAGCAACTTAGTGAGGCCCTAAGCAGCTCAGTGAGAACTGTGTCTCCTAAATAAAATACAGAAAAGGGCCGGGGATGTGGCTCAGTGGTTAAGTGCCCCTGAATTTAATCCCTGGGATCCCCCACTCTCCAGAAATTTTGTCAAAGACTGAAAAGTGGACTTGGAAATCCATATATAGTGAAACTGATGTTTGCCCAAAAATATACAGAAAGAAACTCGAGATTCTGGGCAACCTGGAAAAATAATTTTTTTTTTGGTCAGAAAATTCTTGGTGGCACTACAGGCATGTCAAAAGTACTTTAGGTTCAGGTGTAAACTAGTTGCAGGTTGAGCAGAGAAGAACACAGCATTTTAGAGTCCTGGGTTTCGAGGCCTGACATCATAACTTTATACTTTCCTTTTTTAATCACAGAAACAAATAGATCTTGCCAAGCTTCAGGTACCATTTTTACCTTTAGGTGAAGATTCTGAATATCAAACATGATTAATGTGAGACCGCAACTAACCAGTAAATTACATGTAGTTAAAAGGTGAGAATGGGTAGAATACTGTCTGTGATGATTTTGTGTATTTTAGGCATCTAATAAATACTTGCTGACTTGGCTAACTTAAAATGAAAATCTGTAAAGTTCCAAACTCCCTTGCATTAAACTGCTGACATTTTAAGTTAGTATACCAGCAGTGAACTTAAGAGTGTAGCCTTTAACAGTAGATAGCCTCATTCATGTTATTTTGCTTAGGATAATAGTAAAATTTGGCTTTCTTCGAATACATTCTAACTGATGGATGACAGTCTTCCTAATAATGCCATTGGTCAAATTAGAAAATTCTTATGAGAAGGAGAGGTTATTTGGGGATAAATATTTGGTATAATAAGATTATGAGTAGTAGAAATTTGATTCCTAGCCTTAATTGTGTGAGTCAGGTCAAAGGCACGTTCATGGATGGACCCTAGATTGGTGGTTTTTAAAACTAGTATCTTCATTCAAATAAATAGTGCCATTAAGCTTCTCATTGAGTCATTTAACAAATCTTTGATACCTATAGCATGCTAGAAGGAAGGACTCAGGCCAGCCTTGAAGAGTGCTAAGTGGGGAAAAAAAAACAGAACAGGTTTTTCACTTTATTCAGCGATCCAACCCCACCGGGCACTGCTGCACCCCAGACTGACCTCAGGAGGCCAGTGAATGGTTCCTTGAAGTAAGGTATAACATGAAAAGTTTAGAGAAAAGCATCCGTATCGCTCTAAAAATGCCGTTGGTAGCTGGGTGCAGAGTTGCATACCTGTAATCCCAGCAGCTCCAGTGACTGAGGCAGGAGAAGCACAAGGTCGAAGCCCTAAGCAACTTATCAAGAGCCTGTCTCAAAAAAAAGGACTGGGCTTGTAGCTCAGTGGTAAATGCCTCTAGGATCAACCCTCGCCCCCCAGCCCCCCAAAAAAGGCAGCTGGTAAAAGGTGTCCTTCCCTGTAGTCACTTCTTATGCCCAGGCCATCCCCAGTGTTGGGCCCCTCAGAATTTCCAGAAGCCCCGCTCCAGCTCCCAGTTCTCTCTCATCATTAAAGCAGTGATTTCTCAACATAGTTGTATGGTAGAATCAGCAAGATGTTAATTTAAAAAGTTGGTTCCCATACTTCATAATAGACCACTAAAATCAGAATCTGAGCGTGGGATCAGGCATCAGTTTTGGTTTTCAAAGCGTTCTGGATGATTCCCACGTGCAGCTGAGGTTGAGAATGCCCTGTGATTAGAAGGAGCTAAAATGTGGGTGGAAGGGTAGTGCCAGTAGGTAGAAGAATTGGACTCTTTCTGCTGGTACAATGGATAATTTGGTTTATTTTGTCGTAGAATAGCAGTGTGACAGAACTACATAATGTGATGTTTGTCTTGCTGTATCCTTTTCTCATTTCGTTTGTTGCATCTTCCTTATTAAACTTTGTTAGTACACTCAAAACCCTTTAACATGTAGGAGATAAGTTACTTTTCTTCATGCGAATTTTTTGACTAGGGTAATCCTTTTTCATCAATACTAAGTGTCCTCACCACCTTAGCAACTTGTTGGGTAGGAATTATTATCATCATTTTAGAGATTAGGAAACTGGTTCAGAGAGGTTAAGTAGCTTCTTCAAAGTCACAGAGTTGGTAAATGGCTGAGTCGGGATTAGAACTCAACATGCATCTGTCTTCAAAGCCCACATTCTTTCCATCGTTTGCTGATTCCTTAAGATTATGTATGTTCTGCCAGTTGTAATCCTGTTCACTTAACAGTGGAACTGCAGCACCTTTCATAAGAAGGCACCCTGCTTGTAGTAGACACATGAATGTCAAATTGGCAAAAGCTGAATGTTTGAAAATACAATAGTTTTACTTGTGACTTTTTTAAGAACTATGAATAAAATAGGACCTCTGAATTTTATTGTAAGGGAAACAAAATGAGCTCAATTAGTTCTTAGCTTAGCTCAGCCCTCCTCACTTTTTTTTTTTTTTTTTTTTTTTTTTTTTTTTTTTGTGGTGGTGGGAATCAAATCCCCTAGGGTGGCTTTGGGCATGCTAGGCAAGCACTATACCACTGAGCTACACTCCCAGCCCTCCTCACTCTTTTTGAAAAACAAGAAAAAAATAAATTTTAACAGGAAGGCTATCCCAATATCCATATTCGTAGCTTCTTGGACCACAAGTGCCCTAACAAGAATAAAACCTTTGCTTTCCTATTAAACTGATGCCAAAATAGTATTTAATAAAATGTTTGCACTTTCTAACAATTGTTAATTGTCTAACCTTTCCTTACGTTCATTTTTGTCACCTATATACTGCTTCACACCTTTTCAAACTGAGAAACTTTGCCTTAGGTGAAATATTGAGACTTTGGGAGTGACTTGGTATACGCATGTGTGACGTTCTGCAGAGCCAGAGGTGAGAGACCCAGATGATGTGGGGGACAACAATGACTTGCTTTGAAGCAGCTCTTACTCCAAATGTCTTGTTTTTTTTTCTGGGCTTTTTTTTTTTTTTTTCCGTTCCCACACATTCTTGTTGGTTAGCATGTCCTCAGTACAAGCCCCTCTGTGTCCATGTTTTCTTGTATTCCTTACTAAATCATAAAAACCCCTGTAGAAAATTTGAGTTTAATTGAATAAACCTTCCTCTAAAATAAATGTACATACATGTATATATAGTCTTGTGTTGCTTAATGATGGGGATACATTTTTGGAGATATATTGTAAAGCAGTTTTGTCATCATTTGCACCTCATAGTGTATACGTACACAAACCTAGAAGGTATAGGTCAATCAAGGCCTCTTGATAACATGATATAATGTGGCATACTGTTGTATAGGAAAGTTTTTTTTTTTTTTTTTTAATAAATGGCAGTATGCTCTAAAATAATGATAAATCGTATAGGAAATGCTGAAATCAGTAGCATAGTTTATTGTTGTCAAGTATTATGTACTGTACATTATTGTACTATATGTGACTGGCATCACAGTAAGTTTGTTTATACCAGTATCACTACAAACATAAGTAATGCACTGTACCATGGCTATGATGTCACTAGATGATAGGGATTTCAACTCTCTCAGGATCTTATTTTGCTCTTCTTTTTTTTTTTTTTTTTGGTACAGAGTATCAAACCCAGGGGTACTTAACCACTGAGCCACATTTCCAGCCCCTTTTTAATATATTATTTAGAGACAGGGTCTCACTGAGTTGTTTAGGGCCTCCCTAAGTTGCTGATGCTGATTTTGAATTCACAATCCTCCTACTTCAGCCTCCCAAACCACTGGGATTACAGGAGTGTGCCACCACACCCAGCCTCTGTTAGAATCTTATGGGACCACTATCACATATGTTAGTCCATCCTTGACTGAAATGTGGCATGTAACAACACATACATGCACAGCCTTTACTGTTCTAGACTGTGAAATAATTGTACTTGTTAAATGTGTCCAGGTGCAGTTTACAGAATGCTGGCAGATTCTTGGTTAATGTTTACCCATTTTATGGGGAAGGAAACTGAAGCTGAAGAGGTCTTGCCTGTTTTAGTACCTGTGTAGCAATTTGCACCTGGTTTCCAAAGCTGAATGTTGCCTTGCTGCTAGGGCATTCAGGTCTAGGCAGGACCTGTGTATGGATGGAACACCTTTGGGATGTGTGTTTTTTTAAATGGCACTACTTGAAGAGTTCTAACTGAAATTTAAACTGCAAACACAGTAGACAGGAGATGAAGAAAGACTACATGTATATTTCTGTAAGAATGATGGAGAGTTCTTTTGAGAAAACATTGCTGGTGTTAAATAACAAGACCCTGTGGCCGAGTGAAAGTCCTGTGTCAGTGGTATAGAACTAATGTGTGCCTTTTTCCCCTTCCCTTCCATTAGGGCAGAGCTTGGGATATGGCTTTGTGAACTACATTGACCCCAAGGATGCAGAGAAAGCTATCAACACCCTGAATGGATTGAGACTTCAAACCAAAACAATAAAAGTATGTTTAAAGTTCTTTTAAATCTGCTTGTAGAACAGAAGTTTAAAAAATTAAAGTTTACTCAGAGTTCTTTATTATTTTGGGCCCAGACAGACACTTCTCTGGGAGACAATAGAATATTTTTCTTCGTTGCACAATGGGGAAACTTTATTCATGATTACTATATGTACTTGTAGTCACATGTTAGCAAAGGCCCAGGAGTAGCAGCGTTCTTAAATAAGTGCTATATGAAGCCTACTGAATTAAATCTCCTTCCCTTAAAGAGAATTACTTGCTGGATAACTTGACGGATCCTTAGACTTGCCCTGAGCACAGACATTGGTAGTTGCACGCATGCCAGTGTAGTTTGTCAAAACTTCTTATCTCTGCCCTAGAATCACAAAAGTAACCATAGCCACTACATTAATGAATGGATGTGACTATATCTAGTAAAACTTTATGGACACAAAAACTTGAATTCCATATAGTTGGATTTCATAAAATACTTTTTCCCTGAGTTTAAAAAAAATGTAAAACACGTTCTTAGCTCATTCAAAAACAGGTGGCATTCTGGATTTGGTGGTTGGTCTGTAATCTAACTGTTCTAGCAGATTCGGCTTAGTTTGAGGAGTGTGATTAGAAAGCTTCCTTGACGCAGGGGCCATTTTTTCCTCTTATATTTTTCTTTTTAAGACATAAATAATTTTGTGGATACTTTTCTGCTTTAGTGCATTTTTGAAAATCTTATGCAGATTCTCTCTGGATTAGAAGTTGATCCAGTTTATGGTATAGGTTTCATTTCCTTAGAAAATAAAAGGGATGTTGCTTCTAGCCAATTGTTAGAACCCATACCATCAATTTACTCTCCTGCCTGGTGTAGACATTACCAATCAATCATGGTACTCTTTCTCATTGAGTCTAGATGTGGCTCCCAAATATTTTTCAAAATAGTGTTCCAGACAACCTCTATCAATTGACTCAAGTTGGAACCTATTTTCCAGCAGTGATTTAAGAAATCAGCTCAGACTATAGCCTGAAGTGGTGAGGGGAAGTTAGTCAAGGCTGACTGTGGCATTCATCTTGCTTAGAGACTTGTCTAGAAGATTTCTGCTCATTTTTTTTTTTTTCAGGTATCTGGAAATGCAGTGTCATCTTTGTACTTAAAAGTTACTTCTTTTAGAGTTGTCAGTTAAGGTAATTTGTTAACCCTGGATAGTTTTGACATCTCATACTTTATATTTATTGGCCCATAAAAAAAAGTCCTGTCATCTGTGTTTCATCTAAAGAAAACTGCATGGTGGCTCCCAAATACACTCAAATATAAGGTGTCTAAGAATTCCGGATGTTTCTTCATCAAGAAAATGCCCAAAGAAAAGATTTTACCCTTCAGGCAGAAAATGAACTAGTTACTGTGTTGTCAAAATTTGAGGGAAAATTAGTTTTCTAATACAAAGATAGTAAAGACTTAAGTTTCCTTTGACTTTTGTTAAGATCTGAATTGCTTTTTATGATTTATTCACACCTTTTTATATTTTTGTGTCAAGATTAATCTTTTAATAGTACTAGTAAGTAATAATCAAATGTTATTTTTAAAAAGGCATCAGTATTTAGTTGTCTTCAGATTTTTGTCTGCTCTCTGTCATGCAGATTTGTGCAGGCATCCTCTCCCAGCTTAAATTAGCCGGAGTCTGGGAAACCAGTGTGTGTTAGTCTGGGGTCCTGAGATGTGGTTTAGAGAAGCCTGGGATATATGGTTGAGGTGGCCGTGCCCAGGAAATACCCTTTTCGACACTCCAGACAAGTCACCCTCATTTCATTCTTAGTTCTTTTGCATCTATCCTAACTGCAGTAAGACCCAGAAAAAGGTAGAAATGCAGGGGAAACTGATCCCCATAAGAGAAATGTCCATGATTTTCAAGAGACCATTGATGACAGCTGCTTCCTTGCTGTCCATGATCCAGACTTGTTTCTTCAGAGCCCAGCTGCTTGGGCTGAAAATGTGGAAGAAAGGACAGTAATGCCTTGTGGCTTTTATACTGTGACATCTGCTACTTCTCTTCTGATTTTCTGAAATGCGGGTGGGGTGATGGGTGAGCAGCAGGCTACTACTTTCCCCACCCCCATTTGGTTCCTGTAAAAATATCAGATAACAGCTGGTATCCTCAATTTGGCCCAGATTTCACTGAGAGGCAAAGCAGACCACTTTCCAAAAGTATATAGCTCCAATTTTGCCTGTTCCTTTTTTACCCCCCTTAGTTTCAATTAGACAGGTTTTGTGTGTTATTGCAAAGGTCTTGAGACAGATTTTTCTGGTGTTCACAGTTATAAGTACCTTTTGCAAGCTATATTTCTTTTCAGTCCTGGGGATGCTACTCCATAAGTTATTCTCTTTTTCCCTTCTCTAAGTCCATCCTGATGATGACTGTCAAGCTAATCTTACAAAATACCACTTTCCTATAGTTACTCCTCACAAGGAATTCTGTCATGTTTTTGTTTCACCACATCATTTGGCTCCGTTTTGGGGGCTTGTCGCCAGTGCCGTTGCTGTTCTCCACTGTAGTAACGCTGACTGTTCCCTTGCAAGTGGCTCTCTTCCCAGCCTCTCTGTGTATGCTCTTGGGACTCCCACTTCCTGGTGCACCCTTTCCCATTCATTTTTGGTTGACTTACAGCTGTCCATCTTTTGGAGCCCATCAGAAGTCCCACCTGCAGCTGCTGCCTTGCTGAGTTGTTCCAAATCATGCTGGGTCCTCTTTCTTTGAATTTTGTATTTTTTTTTCCATGAGGAGCCACAGAAGTTTTGGAATCATGTTGTGATTTAGGCATAAGCACTATTTTTTTGCCCCTAATAGGAGTGAATACCATGGTAGTCTTAAAACACCAGGCACAAATCTGACTCAAGTCTTTGTCTTATACCTACACCAAAACCATGACACCATGCAATATTTCAGAAAGCAGCAGATTATTTAGTATATACTTTATGCATAAGTATACAAGTGTTTGTGTACTGCTTGAGCTTAGATTTCTCTTATCTTGCCAGCTACTTAACAGTTAGTATGACTTTGGTAAAATTCCTGGTTACTGGAATATTGAAACAGTGAATCAAGTGCTGTGAAAGGTGGTTTATTTAGCAGTTTCTCCTGGGACTCCCTAATAGCATCAGCACAGTAGGGCTTCGAGTAATAGATGAGATGTTGAATAAATGACACATACTTGCTATTTCTGCAGTGAGTTGAGCAGAGTCCCTCAGGTACTGTCTGATCCTAAAGCAGTTCCCACACTTGGTTTCATCATAATCACAGGGGGAGTGAGAGAAATACAGGTTATATGACCCCCTTCAGCTCTATTAGATCATCTCCAGGTGAGATTCGGGAAAGGTTTGATTGGTTTGTTTGTACTGGGGGTTAAAAACCCCCAAAGGGGGCTCTACCATTGAACTACATCCCCAGCTCCTTCTGTTTTGATAGTCTTTCTAAGTCATCTGACCTGGCTTTCACTTGCCATCTTCCCAGCTCAGCTTCCTGAGTTGCCAGGATTATAGGTGTGTGCCACAGCACATGACAGATAATTGGTGACAGCATATCTAAAACCTATGACTTAGGAACCACCAAAATGTATCTTTTTATTGGTGGATTTTCAGTTTGGTATTTTACGTGCAAACTTCCATTTGTTTTCTGGTTTTTACCTTGCTAATTCTTTTGTGGTCAATTCTATTAACCAGACGACTACTTCTACTTTTTTTGAGTATGCTCGATGCTAGTTTAGTATGGTTCAAATAATCTTTGCTTTTAAAAAGTGTGACTTAGAAATTAGAAAACTTAATATGTTCTTGTTAGGATTATTTTAAGAGTGTCATTAATAGGTTGAAGGTAGTTATTTATTCTCTTCCTGTGGAACACGTTTTTCCTAAATGGGGAGAAGTCCCAGCATCTTATCTTGCTAGTGATATCAGAGCATCCTTTGGCTACGTGGGACATAGCTCTTGTGGTTTGAACCTTGCCCACATTGTCCCCATTATTGACATGGTAAATAAAGTGGGATTGTTACAGTATGTTAGCTTCTAATATAGGAAAGTTAGTAATACATGTACAGTTCAAGCACTCAGGAGGGGCAAAAAAATTACTTGGCAGGAGCTTCTTCATCAGCTCTCTGGTCCCCATGGAATCCTTTCCCCTTGTGGTTTGTTCAGGGGTCCAGTGGTTGAGATTCTCAGTCTTCATGCTCTTTTTCTGCTCATTTTGTTCTTAGGATACCTTAAGTGTTGATAAAATCTAAATATAATAGGAAATACTTATGGCCTAAAGCAGTGCAGACTTAAATTCATGATTAGAAGTAAAATCATTACTTATGCAAAATAAAATCATTTCCAAATGTGTATGTACAATTGTCCCTATCATGTGCTCTGGATAGATGATTATGTGTACAGTGAAGTCGCTGCCTGACTGCTGGCTGCTCTCCCAGCTATTGGCTTTTCTATGAGTAGCCTAGGAAGCACTAGTTTTCCAGAATTCTTGAAGTGGTTTGATTTGGAAAATAGGAGCTATTGTCTCAAGGAATAGAACTTTTCTTTTTTCTTTTTCTTTCTTTCTTTTTTTTTTTTTCCCCCTCATGGTACTAGGGATTGAACCCAGGGCCTCCCATATGCCGGGCAAGCATTCTACCACTGAGCTAGATCCCATGCCTATTTTATTTTTTCCACATTTTTTAATTGGTGTATTATAGTTGTATACAGTGGTGGGATTTGTTGTTTTATATTCATACATGCACACAGTACACAATATAATTTGGCCAATATCACTTCCTAGCATTTCCTTCTCCCTTTCTTCCTTCCACACCCTGAACCCTTTCCTCTGCTTATCTCCCTTTGATTTTTGTGGGATCCCTGCCCTACCCTTTCTTTTCCTTTTTCTTCTTTAGCTTCCACATGTAAGAGAAGACACACAACCCTTAACCTTCTGAGTTTGGCCTATTTCACTTAACATAATGGTCTCTAGTTCTATCCCCTTTTTATTTTATTTTGAGGCAGGATCTCACTTTGTTGCCCAGGCTGGTCTCAAACTTGCCACCTCCTTCCTCAGTCTCCTGAGGAACTAGATTATGAGCATCCACCGCTCTGCCCACCTGGAAATTTTCATTTTTTATAGGCACTGTCCCTAGAAAACTGTCTCTTCTCTACCTACAAAAGAAAACCCTGTCTGGAAATAGTACTAGCCTAGAAAAACTGCCTAACTTTGGTATTGATTAAATAAATCTCTTTCTTAATCATTCAGGCATAGAAGAGGCTACAGTTACCTTTGCCTAAAGATTATTAGTCACCAGATTTCCCATAATTAAACCACTAGGCCCATATGGGAAATTTCTGTTATAAATAATTGAAATATTAAATGTTAATAGTAATACCCATCAAAGTTTGACAGCAATTAAGCAAAGCTAATAAATCTTAATTCTAAACTATTGTGTTGCTTTCAATTTTTATTAAATTTATACCTACTTCTAACTAGCCTATCCTTTTCTCAGTTAGTAAATGTCATATTTGCACTTAAAAAATCTGGGGAGCTCTTGTACATTATTGATGGTAATGTAAAATAAAGCAATCCACTTTGGAAAAGCAAAAAAAGAGAAAGAAATTTTTGTTGTTGTTGTTGTTGAGCATGAACTGGACCCCAAATATAGGAAGAATGTAGAACAGTATTTCTGAAATCTTATTTTCCCTAAGTCACCTTGCTAGTGTAATTTAACTGGCTGTGCCATCTTGGACAGTGTTTTAACCATTTAAGTTTCTAATTATATCTGTAAAGTGAGTTATGGGTAAAATCGGAAAATCTGAAACTCAAATCTGGAAATTTTGAATGTCATCATGACACCACAAGTGGAAAATTCCACATTTCCACATCATGAAACTTTGTTTCATGCACAAAATTATTAGAACTATTATATAAAATTACCTTCAGGCTATGTGTATAAGGTGTACATGAAACATAAATGAATTTTGTTTAGACTTGGTTTCTATCCCCAAGGTACCTCATTATGTATATGCAAATATTCCAAAGTCTGAAAACATCTGACATCTAAAACACTCTGGTTCCAAACATTTTGGGTAAGGTATACTCAAACAGTAATTGACTTAGAATAATTTATACTAATAATTTATATTCATAATATTTATTATCTACATCTTTGGGGGGAAGAAAATTTTCATGATCTCTGACACATTACATGTTAAGATGTGTATTTTTTTTTTTTTTTTTTAGTGAACTAATATTTATCCTGTGGAATGATATGGTTAGTGATAGGCAGCATCCTATTCTGTTGACAGTTTTAACCTCTTTCCCTTACCATTGTTGAAAGTTTAGCAACAATAGTAAAATTTGTGTTGGGCAATACTGTTCTTGCTCTACCTTCGTATGCTACAGGATTTTTGGGATGAGGCTGTTTTTTTCACTTTTCATTTTAAGTTCTTCTGTAAAATTCACTTCTGATTATGAAGAAATATTATATAGGTGCTGTGCAAAATAGACCCTTGTGTAGGGCAGGAAAGGGCATGGAAGATTGAATGTAAACTTGCCAAGAACTTGCTCACCTGGAAGGTGCTCTGATAAAATACCTGAAACACACATCTCAGAGGTTTGAGACAAATGCCATGGTGTTGAGAGTTCACACGGTGCAGGGCCTGGAAGTTGGAAAGTAGGTATTAGAGGAAGCTCATAGAACTTGTTAAGGCAAGATGGGAGGCCCATGTGGAGATTAGCCTGAGAGTGAGGAGGGGTAGTAAAAGGTGAGTGTACCACACAAAGGATACTCGGACGAGAAGATCTGCCAGAGTTTGGGGCAGAACAGTGATATGGTTGGGCTTGTCTGTTCATTAAGAGAGGTAAGTTGGCTTCGTACTTCAGCTCCCCATCTCTCAGCACTGCGACTCGTGCTTCTGTGGGCTTATTTAAATTTTTTTGTATTTATTTTTTTCTTCTGTGGGTTTATTTTCTGGGATGGTATAAAGTATAGAAATTTGTAAATTGTCTCTTGTAATGTACTCCTCATTTTCAAACTTGTCTGTAGACCATTATTTACCTTTACCTGGAACAGATTTGGAAAATTAGTAAGTAATAGTTTGAAGGATAGGCCTCCAATCTACTGACAACTTATAAGATGCTAGTCTAATAAAGGCCTGGGCAGATCTGTTTGTGGGGTACTAAAAAGTTAGCAGAACAATATATGCCAAAAGTGGGGCAAGAATGGAAACATTGAGTAAGTGATTTTTGTCTTTTTAAAAATACAGACCTGGTGCATAATTCCCTTTTATTTTGTGTGGTGCTTTAGAGAGAAACTGGGGCCTTGCATATGTTAGGTGAGCATTCTACCACTGAGCTACATCCCCAGCCTCAACTTTGTTTTTAACTTGTGGTTTAGAAAAATATTCTAGAGTCATGTGTCAAATTTAACGGTATGTTGCTACTTGTGTTTATCAAAAGCTCTTCAATATATTTAAATAAAATTCTTAACACCTATAGAGTACAGTTTACATGGTCATTATTTAGGCAAGAAATAAAGATGAATTTTTTGATTAATGTGGTATTTATGTAATGCCCTTTGTGTGTTTCTTAGAGTGCTCCATTATGAGCTTGGGTCTTTTCACACACAAACCCCAGAAGTTTCTTTCTTACCTGGTGCGTTCTTAATGTGGGTTGGTGGCCCAGAGGTTCCATTCTTGTTTGTCCTCCCTTCAAGCCTATTGTTTTCCTCCTCCTCTTCCCAGCTACCTCCATAGTGGGAATTGGATGACATTGGGGAATTCCAAGAAGGCCATAGCTTGTCATTCTTTGACCAGATTTTCTTTAGAGAATAGATTTCCCCAGTTACTTGCAGCAGAGACGGCCTGCAAAGAGGGAAGGGTGCCTGGTTGGCTTTCTGCCCTTGTGGACCACAGAGGGTGATGGTAGTGGTGAGTCTCAGTAATTGAACCCATCTTGTTTAGGAAGAAGTTGATGGATCATTTTGTTACCCAAGCATGCTGCTCCACAGGAGGTGTCACGGCCTTGTCAGGTCTATACCACAAAATCCTGGCTGTTTCTTTTCTGTGACCAGCATGGAGGATTTTAGGTTTTATAAATTCCTTCTGAGGGAGAAGCTGCCTCTTTGTGAGCCTGTGCTTGTGTTGAAAGGTGGGGGAAAAGGCACAGAAGTCATTCTTATGTGGCTTTAGGAAATTGCTGCTGTCTTTTTGGTGGGGGGAGAGGGTATTTTTAAAACTTAGAGTTTATGGAAACTTTGAGAGTTACTTGTAGGCCTAGAATGATAAGTATAAAATTGGTTTTTCTAATAATAATGAGGCCAAGGAAGGGACTCAAGCCTACCATGTTCATCATGGTGGAAGACACCAAACAAAGTAGAGCCATCTGTTCAAATTCTTTTGGGTTCTGTGCTAGCAAGGAGACAGGCTGAATTGATACTGATCTGAATAACCAGGAACTCTTATACCTGAACAGCACTCTGCTCCTTGACTCTTCCTGTATGAATGTGTATCTCCAGAAGCATTTCAATGAGGCACTTTTAGCACTTTACTTTTATTTCTTTTTTGTTCTAATTATACACGACAGTAGAATGCATTTGACACATCATACATAAATGGAGTACTTCACTCTTCTAGTTGAACACAATGTAGAATCACACTGGTCGTATAATATTATATGTACATAAGGTAATAATGTCTGATTCATTCTGTTATCCTTCCTACCCCTCTCCTCCCTTCACTCCCCTCTGTCTAACCCATAGTACCTCTATTTTTCCCTAGCCCCCACCCTCTTATTGTGAATTAACATCCACATATCAGAGATAACATTTGTTCTTTAATTTTGGGAGATTAGCTTATTTCACTGAGCATGTCAGTCTCCAGCTCCATCCATTTACCTGCAAATGCCATAGTTTCATTCTTAAGGCTGAGTAATATTCCATTGTGTAAATGTACCACATTTTCTGTTGAAGGGCATCTAGGTTGGTTCCATAGTTTGACTATTGTGAATTTAGCTGCTATAAACATTGATGTGGCTGTGTCACCATAGTATGCTGATTTTAAGTCCTTTGGGTATAGGCCAAGGAATGGGATATCTGGGTCAAAGGTTGGTTCCATTCCAAGTTTACTGTAGCACTTTGCTTTTTAACTGCTGTTTAAAGGAAAGGTGGGGTAGGGCTTCACTTTCATTTACAGCCCAGGAAAGGTGGTGCTAGGCCAGTTTGGCTACAGTCTGTTCTATCCTAGATAGCTTGAGAGTTCAGGTAAATGTGCTGCTGACTTAAGAAGGAGCCCTTCATTCTTGCCATATGCTTTTCACATTAATGTCAGAGGACTTGCCTTTTTATTTGTTTGGATTCATGCAGAAAAACAGTGTTCTCTGATAGGCATACACTTAATCCCTTTGAAATGAAGCTTAGTGTAAGGGACTTATTCCTAACAAGTGCTAACAGTGCTACTGGCTCCATTATGGCTGATGGGATAGCTTTTGCTTTTTCCTACCTCATGATGTTTGATAGATAGTAAGACAATTTACTTAGAGCAGGTTGTAGGTACCACTGTAAATAAGCCCGATACTCTTGGGGGCCTTTCAGTGTCTTGAGACTCTCTGAACAGGAATTGTTAGGGGTGAGGTGGTGAAGCTGTCTATGCTAGGGGGTGGAAGAGCTATACTGTCTTCAAGGTTGAGTACTTGAGACAGCCCAGAACTTTAGTCTGGGATGAAAACTGTCTGGAGGTCATATCTAGCAGATAGGTGAGTGAACATTGGTTAATTTTTTTTTCAATTGTAATTGGACAACAAAAGAATTACCATAATAACTTCCTGAATTCATTTTATAGGAGACTATACCTTCTTCAAGAATGCTTTTCTGGTAGAGTTTGAGAATCTTTGTTGTTAGTTTAGAAATGATAAAAAAGTACATTAATGTTGATCTCTTTAAATTTGCGTAAACTCTTTAGAAAAGCATGGATGGTCTATTTTGTTTACCCACCTTTGCCAGAATTTCCTAACTTGCCTTTAGCATCACATTTTAGCCACAAGTACTACATCAGACTTACTTGTGCAGATTTTGTTTCCAGAAGTGTTTGGCATGTTGCTTATGGGCAAGCAGAGAGGACTAAATTTTGAAAATAAAAAATACATAGTCTGATCCTTTCCTGCCCTTTTGCCCCCACTTCTTTGTAGGGCTCCTTGGAAATTGGCAAGATTTGGAGTTCTGGATTTGTGTTCTGTTCTTACTTTCTTGGTCTAGTTTTGTTCGTAAAATGTTGGAGATGGTACCAGTGTATTAGGGTCGCTATGAATACCACTTGACTTATCAAGGCAGAATATACTTGCATTGACTTGTTACTTACAGAAGGCAATGATTGTTGTTTCTCAGTCTACTGTTTCTATGTCAAAGTTATAGGAATCTAGCTGGGGAGGAATTATAAGAAAGCTATCTTTACTTTGAAGAAAATAATTGCAGTGCTTAGTTCTTTAATTTTTTATAGCTATTTTAGCATTCATTAAAATTTATGTTATTGAAAAATGGTTTTAAGAAGAAAAAGCAATAAATAGTCCTGCTGGTGTACTCTGTTTTCCTTCCTCCTTTCTTTCTTTTTTTGGTCATTAGTGCAAAGTTCCTTCCTTCCACAGGAATGAGAAATTTAATCCTTCCTGCTCAGGTTCTGGGGTTACTAATGAGTCCAGAAATGGCCATCAGGTGAGCCACAGGAAGGGCAAGGAAAAAGCACCCACATGTCCTGAAAACTGATAGTTCAGGAAAGCATTGGTTTATGTTAGTTTTTTCAAATGTCTTTGTTAACATTTTTACTGTCCCTCCCTGTTTTAACTAAATGACTCTATTCCCTTTCCTGGAAAGAGTTTAGAATCACTGGGAGTGGTTTCCACCTCATAGAACCAGGCACAGTGGCCTTTTCACAGAGGATGGGCCAGACTGATGGGCTCCTTAGCCCAGCGGAGTCACATCCAAGCAGTCTGAGTTCTTGGAATTGTCTTTGGGTAGGTTTTATGGGCTTTGTTTTGCTTCTACATTTTTGCATTTTTTGTTGATTTATATTTCTATAAATGCTTCCAAGTGGCATGGAAATTTGTCTCATTCAGAAACTAACATCAGTGGATGGTGAGGAGGAAAGTTTGGGGTCTCATTTTATGAGTTCTCCAGGAAACCGTAACAAGCCCCAGAGTTTGACATTACCTATTATACATCCCTATATGCAAGGGACTGCCCACACTTTCATGTCCATCAGTATTGCTGGGGTGGTGGAATGGTTGATAAAATTGTTTTCTGAGCTCCAGCTGACTCTGATCATCTACCAAATAAGGAGGCCAAGGAAATTGTGTTTTATGGGCCACCACAGGTGATCCTTTTTTTTTTTTTTTTTTTTTCTTTTTATTGTAAACAAATGGGATACATGTTGTTTCTCTATTTGTACATGGCGTAAAGGCATACCATTTGTGTAATCATAAATTTACATAGGGTAATGTTGTTTGATTCATTCTGCCATTTTTTCCCTTCCCCCCCTCCCCTCCCACCCTTTCCCTCCATCTATACAGTCCTTCCTTCCTCCATTCCTGCCCCCCTCCCTAAACCCAACTCCAACCCCAACACTAACCCTTCCCACCCCCATTATGTGTCATCATCCACTTATTAGCGATATCATTCTTCCTTTGGTTTTTTGAGATTGGCTTATCTCACAGGTGATTCTTAAACAGGTGCTGGCCTGCCCTGAGAGCCATTGTTTAGTGGACCTTAACAGTTTCCATTTGAGTACACTGATGCTTGCTTCAAAACAAATCTACGTGTAAGAAGATTTTCACTTGTGGTTTCAAACTACCTTGAATGATTGAGATTAATTAATGTGCTTTTAATAAAATGCTGGGTTTACCTAAGAAATAGTACATGTCCTTTTTTTTTCTCTCTCACACAAGTTTTCTCATTTTCAGAGCATAGGTAGGTCATTAAATGCTTTACGAGTACATTAACATAATGCATTGCATATTTGATTGAGAGTATTTGGGGAATTTGCCATATGGTTGTTTAGGTCCCATCCACTTAAAGTGGGTGTTTCCTAGTCTAGAGTTCAGAGATAACTTATATGATCCAAGATGACTGATTCTGTAGATTATGAAAATTGCTTTTACAGTTTAATAAAAATTTATCATATTTATAGCCACCTCCACCCCACACCCCTCTCCTACCCTTCTTAATATCTAGCTATTTGCACATTCTAGCCAGGGCCTGAATAAATAGGAATTTGCTCTCTTATCATAAGAACTCCCATCCATGGAATGCTATGAATTTTTTAAGATAACACTTACCATATACAACCTTAATTTAGAAACCTTTTGACCTGTAAACTAAATTTTGTCTCACAACTAATAAAAGGAGGGCATACTCTTGCCAAAGGTTTAGAATGTTTCATCCTGCTCAGATTTGCCTGCCCCCACTCCCCCCTCAAAAAAAAAAAAAAAGGATTAATAAGAACTTATCACTACCAAGGATTTCCTGTGGGATTTTTTGTTAAGCAGTGTCTTGGGGGAATTGTGAAATAGGCATTATCTGCACACTACCTTGGTTCACAGCGTCAGATGGACTGTGAAGGAAGGCTAGAAGCACCCCACACCTTTGTACTTTGTTCCTTGGTATTAAAGGGCATTGATCTACCATGTAGCAAAGGGGATGCTATTTGGAGGTTTAATTACAGGCAGCAACTGTTATTGATGCTATCAATCAGTGAGACCCAGGGAAAGGGCCCAGTGCCAGATCATTAAGGGTAATTAAATACCTGGGGACAAGATTCTCAAGGTAAAGTGAGGTGCTCATAGATCTGAAGCAGGAGAAGAGCACTTTGCCTTGGAGCAAAGATAAAGGTGGTTGTCCCCTCCTCTCTGCCCCCTTTTTATATTTCTGAGGGAGTTCTGTAAATGGCAATGATACAGCCTCTTTATTGTGTACTGTGTAGGTTGTCATGTTTTCCTTACAAACCCTCTTGTAAGATCTTCACCACTGACACTCAAAGGACTTTAGGAATACAGTAATTATTTTTTATTAAAGCTGTTTAGGGAAATACAGCTCAGGTGTCTAATAGATATTTGGAGAATGAAGGATCGTCTTTGAATGAGACTATTAGTCTTGCAAATCAGTTCATTTAACAAAAAAAAAAAAAAAAAAAAAACTTTCCCTGTGGTTATTCTCTAATGTCTAATCATATTAAGGAGAGAAATATCTTGGTAGATTTAAAGTCATAAAACACTCAGTAATGTTTTAGAGGTTATTCCCTTATGTATTAAGTAAATTCTTCATAGTTGTATAACTTGCATCAAGTCTGCAAAATACATGTAGGTAAAACTTCTTAGGCTCTGCAAGGAGGGCCTATGATATATGTCACCCTTTTTTCTCCCTTTATATGTGCAGGTATGTGTGTGTCTCCCACTAATGTCCGTTTTGCCCCACTGAGCTCAAGGCATAGATAGTCCAAAATGTTTTGTCCAAAATAGTCTGTACTGATTGAGGCTTACCAATGACAGGCTATGTTTGAAAGAAAAGGAGTTGGTTTCCTAACATTCCAAGAGTGAATGTGTTTGTACATGTACACATGTATTAGATCCCTGGCTACTGAGTCAGGTCAGGCCTAAAATAGCCTTGGATATTATTCAGTTTACTTGTAATATAGTCACGGACTGCAGAGTTTAAATTTAAAACAGGTATTTGAAGGCGGAAGGGATTGTTGGGAAAAAAAATCTTGATCTTTGTTTAAAAGAGGAGGAAGATTATTAGGAATTTTTCTTTGGATATTTGAGGGTTAACTTTTTTAAAGGTGAATTAAAGGTTGAGTAAATATGATTATTTTGTGTTTAAGAGTTCTTTCCCCTTAGGGCCCTATTATATGGAACCAAAACAAGACTAATATTCTGAGTTTTTAGGGAAGGTTGTGAACCCTGAAAGTTATTCATGTGCAGTGTAACGTGCTTTTCCCCATCCTTTCTACTCCACAAAGGGCAAGCACAAACAAATGTAAAACTTTTTGGTTTTCTTGATTGAACTACATCCCCAGTCCTTTTTATTTTTTGTTTTGAGATGGTGTCTCACTAACTTGTTCAGCCTGATCTCGATCTTGGGATCCTCCTGCCTGTCTTCCCAATCACTGGGATTATAGCTATGTGCCATCTCACCTGACTCAGATGTAAAATTGTTTTTGAAAGGTATTGAATTTCAAGGTTTTTTATTTTTATTTTTTGGTTTTTAGTACATAACCATGGCTGTGTAGTCTTGGATAGGTAATATCTGTAGGCAGTTAAAAAAAAATTCTTAATTCTGCAAGCATTTTGCAAATATATATATATATTTATCAGAATATATATATAACATATTTATCAGAATATATATAGAATATATATTTTATATATATATATATATGTATATATATATATATATCAGAAAAGACTTGGGTATCTGGGCTAACATAAAGCAGTTTTTTCCCCCCTGGTTACGGGGAAACTTACTGGGGGAACTTATGGGGAAACTTATTTAATGAGCTTTTTGTCTGCCACACTGATTTCAACTGTTCTCACCTAGGTTATGATGGGAAAACTGTCATGTTTTCTAATTTTATATGTTTGTGTCAGGTTATTCCTCCCATATTTCAACTGTCTCTCCTCTACCCATAGACATTTCACCATGACTGATGTTTCCGGGCTCTAGAATCCACCTCTAACTCACCATTGCAGAATCGTCAGAGTCCACAGAAATCTTTTTTTTTTTTTTTTTTTTTTTTGTTACTGGTGTGCTTTACCGTGGAGTCACATCCTGAGTCTTATTTATTTATTTATTTATTTATTTATTTATTTAAGAATGAGTCTTACTAAGTTACTTAGGGCTTTGCTAAATTGCTGAGGCTGGCTTTGAACTTGGGATCCTCTCACCTCAATTTCCCAAGCTGCTGGAATTATAGGCATGTGCCACTGTACCCATCTCACAGAAAACTTGATTCTGGTTCATCTGGGGTTTTCATCCTCAATATGGGAGTCTTAATTCCTTTCTCTATGTCTTCCATTATTTCCTGATTGCCATCTGCCCTGCATCCTGTTGTTTATTAAGTTTTCTTGGACTATAAAACCACTTACTTTTTCACTGCACTTTACCTTTATTCCTGTTCAGTGGTCTGCTTTCCCAGGGAAGAGGGATCCCTGTTTTCAGAGTGCCTTTTGGAATTCTTGAATTTTTATTTATAATTTCTTCATGAGGAAGTTTCTAAATATTGTTCAGAAAAAGCAGTGGAGACCTGCTTAATGTGCTCAAAGGTGGAAAATGTCACAATTTAAGTACAGTAAAAGAAACATTCTGGAGGTTTTTTTTTTTTTTTTTTTAATCATCTTTAACTTTCGTGGCTCAAAACTGTCACTTCCTGGTAAGCATCAGTATGCACTAAAGATATGGTTAGACAAAGAATGTATAAAGGACTTGCTGCTTGTCTACAAAAGATGTGGATTTACTTGAGGCTATTGCTTTATGAGGATTTACTTTTTGAGTAATGTCCACCAGCCTATACTTTTGTCTGTCATCAGTGTCTTTTTCCTGTACTTTTCTTCCTCTTGGGCCTTAAATAACCAGCCTGTGAAAGCCTTCAGGTGTTTGATCCACCAGAATTGATTTGAGGAGAACGTTTCTCTTTCTCCACACCTGACCAACTAGTTGACTTTTATTCTTAAACATCTCCAGTTTATGCATGTCATCCAGCTCAGTCTTTCTTTGACTTTCTAATAGCATTTTAATCTGTTGATAATGCCTTAGGCATACTTGATATTCAAATATATACAAATTATGTTTTCAATATATTTTTTGAGATAAAGTTCTAACAATTATCTTGATAACAACATAGCTTCTGTTGGAGATGTCCTCTGATCAGGTTTTATAATCTTTAAAGTACCCTTAAGAAGCCGTTACGGAAAATGGCTCTTTAAGAATTAGATGAGTACATGTATTTTTCAGTAAGCCATTTTAGCCTATATTGTTTCCAGGAAAGCATAAAAAACCAAGTTGTTTGGGTAAATATCACAACTTATAATCATCTTGACTGAGGAACATTTTAATAGCTCCTGCCCAAGCCAGGCAGTATACCCACTTGCCAGCTATTGGAGTACCACCTCGGTTGGTGGGACTCTACAGTAGCCATACATTTAAGAAATTCAATCTGTAGGAGCTTAAAACCTAAGACGGTAAAAACCTTAAGTTGCAGTGCTCTTGCCCTGGAAGGAAGCTTTGAGACAGTCTGGCATTTTGGCAGAATTGAAGAACCCTTACCTCTGAGTATGGACTACTAAAGTACTGAGATTTCTCTCAAACATTTTTTTTCTTTTCTTTCTTTTTTCTTTTTTTTTTTTGGTATTGGGGATTGAACCCAGGGAAACTTTGCCGCTGAGCAATATCCTTTTTATTTTTTATTTTGAGACAAAATCTGACTAAGTTATCCAGACTGGCCTTGAACTTATAATCCTTCTGCTTCAGCCTCCTGAGTTGCTGGGATTACTGGCATGTAACACTGCACCCACCTACTAGTATACTTAATGAAAGTGTCTGAAGTGAAAATTGTATGTTACTACTTGCTAGAGTAGCCACCCAGTGTTTATTTTTTCTCCCGGGAAATCCCATTGACTTATTAGGTAGCATTAGGCAAGTAACTTGTCTCCTACAGGCAGAAACATACATATAACCCTGATCTTGGAACTGGGTGTTATTCTGTGAAGTCCATTGTTACTTCTTCTGTAATCTCCCAAAACTTCTTTTGTTATCCTCAAAAGGATCTTCTGCTTCTCATTTTGCATTTTACTTTCCTGGGGTTAAACTCTAACAGATGTTGGAGAATGGGGGAGTTGGGAGGATTTAGTATATACTCAATATATATTTAATATTATGTGTATTTAATAAGTATGTTTGGATAAATAAAATTAAGTGGGAATTTTCAGTCAGCCCATTTAGAGATGATGATGAATGGTGACTCTACTGACATAACACAGCCTCCTCAGGCCTCAGCCAAGGTGCAGGCTGCCCTGAACACTCATTGCCATCCTCTTACAAAATGCCTGTACTGTTCAAGAATTGATTTCAATAATAGTTGTAGATTTGGAAGATGTCTCATTTATGTGTTCTTCGAACAACATTTCTGTTAAAAAGTCATGACCGTTCCTGTGCCAAAGCTTCCTCTCTGTCTTATCTGACCTGAAAGATGTATTTTTTCTTCCATAAATTGGTAGTAATGATGATTATACCCTGTTTCATTTTACATACTTTTTTTTTAAACATGCGGAGATACTTAGGAATTTGGAAGACATTGTGTTGTAAGCTGCAGTTCAAGAATATATTTACCAAGTACCCCCTGTTTGCCTTTACCAACACTTGGCTCCCTTGTTGAGCCAACTACCTGCTATATCCAAGGACAAACAAAGTACAAAATTATCTATCAGCTGTCACACTTCAATAAAAAATGAAGACGTCTTTCAGGACAGCCTACTTAGGGTCCTCAATTAATTGATAGACATGGATGAAACAGTTTGGATAGCACTTTAATAACCATGCTCAAGGTAGATTTTTATAGGCTGAGTATAAGACTTGCAGAAGAAATTGAATTTGTCAAGTCTGCTGTTTATGATTAGTTGCCTAATACAAATGTTACAACCTATAAACTTTTGTTTTTCTGTGGCTCTTCAGTGGTTTTAGCATTATCTTTAACAGTGTCATATGATCAGTTCTTTTTAAAACACCACTTAATCTTAGTTCCATCTTTAAATTGAAGCTAAGATCAATCACCTTGATGCTTACTAAATGATATTGCACTAAAACTTGAAAAGAATGGGAGACTGATAATTCTTCCTAGTATAAACAACCAGTTGGTACCTTTCTTTTGAATGGTATGTAATTTTTTTTTTTTTAAGACAGCAACTCTTAATAGCAAAAAGATTCCATCTATTTTAGGTACATTTTAGTTGGTGTAAAGCACTAGTCTCTGATTTGTAGTTTTTCTCTCTTTGCAC
This sequence comes from Sciurus carolinensis, assembly GCF_902686445.1. Classification (NCBI taxonomy): domain Eukaryota; kingdom Metazoa; phylum Chordata; class Mammalia; order Rodentia; family Sciuridae; genus Sciurus; species Sciurus carolinensis. The sequence continues at coordinate 47,493,286 of NC_062226.1, forward strand.
ACCTCCAAATATTAGATTTTTCTCATACATCTTCTAAGTAAATCTCAGGCATTTTTAGTAGAAATATTAGTAACCACTAAGTGAATCACTCATGTTGATGTGTTTCATGTTTCTATATGTATATAAGAAAATGTGTTATTTAACAAAGCCAAGGTTTTCTTGCAATCTCTTTTTGGGTGTCCCCTTGGACATATTTGCTCATCATCCAAGTAACTGTCCTTTTGCTAGTGACTTGTGATTTCAAATGCTGTGTTTCAGTGAATGGTGTAATGGAAAATGCACCAATTGAGAGTCAAGACCCCTGAATCCTACACCCAACCCTTTTCCTTGTCTCTGGATAAGTCACTTTGCTTTTCTGTGCCTTGGTCTTCCTCTTTTCTGAGTAGGAAGAATTTGAAATAAATGATCTGTGCATTTTCTTTTTGTTCCCAAATAAATAAACCCCCCAGCAAAATAAAAAACAAATAAACATTTTATTCTGTTGAAGATTGTTTCCTATAGGGATTTGAATCTCCAATTTGAGAAATGAGATTCCATTTTAAAAATGTTTGATAGTTTTTAGTTTGTTCTCTGTTCAAACTACCATTACCTATGATAGCAGATTGTGACTTCTCTTAGCTTGTATTAAACAGGGTTTCAAAAATTGAATTAATGCATGATATCCATTTAGCTTATACATTATTTTTATTACAATACATGTGTGATGGGTTTAAGGTTTACTAGGTAGGATGATGGCAAGGTTTTTTATTTCAAGGAGTTAAGCAAATCATAGGCAGGTAGCTAGTGTTTAAGAGAACAATGCATATTATACAGGGTGGTACAGGTAAGAAGTACCTCAGACTCCAGTGGGTAGATGAGCATTGATTTCAGGACCAGGTGATGAACTTCAGACAAAGAAGGAGCAACTTCTGATAACACAGGGAAGTGAGAAAGTAGGAGGTCTTGGGAAAACTATTGGAGGTTGTGTGCTTTTTATGAAATTGTAGGGCAATACCCTGAGATTTGACTAAGAAATTTAAAATTAATCTTAAAAGCATTAGGGAGTCCTTGAAGGATTTTGAGCAGAGAAAAATACCATTACACGTTATTCCATGGTATCTCTGAACTTCTCACTTTAAAGTCTTAAAATATTATTTAGTCTTAAAACTTGAGGTTCAATATGTATTTTCCACTGATGTAGTTTTCCAAATCCTGTATCTTGGAATATCAAAGGTCACTGCCCTAATCTAAAATATCCTTCCTAAGCCTTCCTGTTAGGTGTGATTATCTCTTTTGGTTCCAATACCTTTGTTGAAGCTAATCTAATTTCTTACTGCCTGGGCTTACGTTTGTGACCCATTGTGAATCCTGCCCTTCCTTATTGAAAACTCATTCTTGAATTGTGATACGCATAGGCCTTGATGTGTGTTTGAAACCTGTTCCTGGTAGGGTTTTGCGTTTGGAAGCAGATCAAAGCACACATATTCCTTTTGGGTGAATTGTAAGATCTGTGGCCTGAATTGTGAGCAGAGATCACCCCTTCTATGTAAGTTACTTTTGGGCTCTTCAGGAGGGGCCAGTGTAGTCAGCTGTCTGTGTAGCCATGATGCTATGGCAAGACCTTTGCTGCTACCTTTCAGAGCTAACTTTTATTTAGTGATAGTGTCATTTTTTAGATAGTTCCATCAAGACTCCATTTTTTGATATGAATAGCAATTAACCTGCAGTTTAAATAGGCATAACTATGACCTTGTCTCTTTCTTTTAGCTGGCAAGATGAATGGAGCTTTTCAAAAAAGTCTAAAGTGGCAAGAATCTAATTTTTGGGTTTAATGCTTGTAGTCCTGGGTCAGTAATCAACAAGTGATAAAAGTTTTTCAGTGGTGATCTTGTCAGTGGGTGGTTTTTCAAATCTTCTTAGTTTGAAAAAGAAGGAATTGCTTTCATCATTTTTGGACCTCATCACTTTAATCTGTTAGCATTAATGTCCACTGTCACTGTTCTTTCTACTGATAAATCAGAAATGGAAACAGTTGTGTTTTTGATCAAAGGTATCTAAAATGGACTGCTGTTGAAAGTATTGTACAGGATTACTAAACTTTAATAAAGTACCCATTCTTGTTCATAAAATGTTTTTTTCCTTTTATGTCTGTGTATTTTGATGAACTTTTGTTTTGATAGCCCACTCTTTGTGTATTATTCATCTTTGCATGTTTAATGTATAATTAGTTTTAGCTGCTGATGAAGAAATGAGTTCTTAATTACAATATAGTATATTTCAAACTATTTTCATTTTTGAGACCTAATTACCTTGATAAATCTATTTTTAGCTCTATTTTGTCCATTTTAATCTCATTTGTGAAGTTCAATTTAAGAAGCCATGGGTGAGAGTATTAATTTGCCTGTTATTTCTAATTGCCTCCAATCCTCTCCCCTCAAGTCATCTCAGTATTGCTTGTCTTAGTTTATTATATCACTTGTAGGGTTGTGAGAACTTCCAGAATAAATCTGAGTTTTAAATTGCTATCTTTGGAGTAGATTGGTGTTCAGTTTTGTTCTCCCTGTATTATCTTTAAATATTTAAATTGTAGACTCTCTGGCTGCCTCTTAAATTAGATCCTTCACTTAGTAGTTTTGACATTTCATAACCTTGCTCCTCAGGCATTAAATATTCACCTGTTTAAATGGCAGTGAAAGTTTAAAATCCAAACCCCTATATTAATCCAGTGAATGTAGATTGGAGAACAATTTGCACTTGGTGAAAGAAGCTGTTTAGACCTCAGTAGGATATAGTTTGGAAGTTCATTGTACTGAAGTATTTCTAGTGCAGAATTTGCCACTTAAAGCAAACCCTCTCATGGGTCTTCTCCAAGGGAATTGAGTCTTGAAGACCCACAGGCATGCTTCACACTTTGAAGTTGAAGGTAACACCTGTGGTTCTCTGGGTGAGCAATTTCACACAAGGCAGCTACACAAGCTCCAAATCCACAGAAAAGCCATGTGGAGAACGTTGCTGGTAATTACTAGATAGAAAATTTGGTCTAGTAACTGATTTAAACCCCCCAAAGTAGGAATCCTTTTCCCACTGCAAGTGGCCTTCTCACTTTGGTCTAAGTACATTTTCTATTTAAAATCCTTTGAGACAAAAGAAATGTTTTGCTTTTCCGGAAAGGGAGGATGTTGATGACAGGCATATCCTTGACAGAACAGAGGTAGAGTCAGCAGAGGTGTTGGGATGGGACTGGTATCTTAGTCTGGGAGGATGAAAAGGTAGTGCCCTTTCTCCTACTTCTGGAAATGCTCAGGAGTGGCTTTGCTTATTTCTAAGAATTAAAACATAATACAACTAATTTTAGTTAGGTGCGGTTTTTCCAGTTAAACTCAACTAATGGCTACTCTTAGGTAAAGCTACTTTAAGAAAAATTAATGAAAAATGAAATAAAATAACTTTAGACTAATGATAAGAAGTTTTTTTTTTTTTTTTTAAACTTTTCCAAACTCTTAAACAAGAGAACTAATAAGGTCGTTTCCGTAGTGTGGTACTGTGGAGAGAGAACTGGGTGAGCAGGGAAGGATCAGGAGCCAAGAAGATCAGAGTGTGAATCAAGAATTGAGTACCAGCTGTGTAGAATCTTAGGCATACCTTATAACCTTTTCTCTGTCTGTTTCCCTAGCCAGAAATTACTTCATGTGTAACCTACCTAACCTACTGGTTTGTTGCCAGGAACATTCAGAATGCTTTATTTGATAATGCTTTCTAAATGACAAAGCCTTATAAGCCCAACTGTGAGTTCATTATTACATGATGCAGTATAATCATCTCGGTCCTGCCTATGGTAATGCAAACAGTTCTTACACAGTTACTGAAAAATGCCTTTTTGAGAAGGTTTGTCTTACAGCCCTTTTAAATGTGCTTAGGAATCAAGCAATGGGTACTGAAGACTGGATATTGAAGGGAGAAGAAAATATAAATTAAAAGGAAAACATAACTGACCCGAGTATGTTTTCAAAGCTTTTATATAAGCACTAAATATAAATTCTTTTTTTCTAAATATATTTTAGGACACATTTAAAACACTCCACCTACACTCATCTGAAATGAAATGCACAAAGCAGTGAATGTCCCTGCATGAGTAAATTATTCTGGAACACTGTAATGGACTGAGGTTACTCTAAACTTTAATGGTCTGGGTCTTTTCCTAAATATCACATGCACATAGTGGTAAATAATACTTGTAACACAGTCGCTTAGGTTTTTATACCCTATGCTAAGCATTTCATGTGGATTAGAAATTATTTTACTTAATTATCCCTAACAACCATATATAGAAGGTAAAATTATTTGGTAGAAATTATTTAATTATTCCTAACAACCAAACAAAGAAGGTATAATTATTTGGTATAATAGGCTTAAAGAATTTGTCCTGGGTTAACAGAGCCCACAATGAAGCAAACCTAGTTTTGAGCCCAGGCACACCGATTAGTACCGTCATCTTTAACCATGGTTACCCTGCCTCACGCTGTGCTCACGCTCATGTGAAGGCTGCCTGCTTGCCTCTGCTGCCTGCTTCACCAGGCCTCAGGACTCGGCCTCCTTTGGTAATGTATAATGCTCTCCCTGGAGCCCACAGGAAGTGGACCTTCACAAGGGAAACACTTGAGTCACACTTTCCATCTGGAGCAGCAGTGTCTGACTAGCACAGAGCTCCCTGCTACAGAAATAAAGCCATGGAGTCCTATATATGGATGTGGGCCCCAAGTGGTGGGGTTTTTAGCTTCCTTCCTTTGAAAGTTGGGAATTGTAGTCTAGAAAAAAAATGTGGGTATTCATTTAGTCACATCATTGAATATGTATATAATTAAGTGGCTGATGGTTCAACAGTTATAGCAATCCCAAGACTAGATTCCATTTAAATGATTTTGATCACATGAAATTGTCCTCTTTCTTATTTTGCACTTATATTTAAGCTCCCAGCCTTTGTTATTCTAGGCATAGAGAAAAAAGTTTTATATGAATGTTTTTATGTTCTCTCCACCACTCTTCCAAATTTCTTCTTTTTGTAGGATAGGGTAGGAGTATTAAATGTAAACACTCTTGGGGAAGGGGTGAAAGATAGCGAGAACTTACAAATAAAACAAAAATCTGGCCTGTTTCTTGTTTCTGGAGAAAAAAAAGTAACAGCCGCTGGCATAATTTAAACCAAGGAGAAAATATTTAGTGTTTCATGCTAAAAGTTGTTTAAATATTAGTATTGATTGGAAGAAGTGTTTATTTCTCTTTATAAGGGTAACAAACTAGGTTAAAGATGAGTGCAAATGTAATCATGTAATGATACTCTGGCAAATCAATCTCAGAGTTAGATGCACTAGTCATTTTTATGAATGATGTGGGAAATGGGTTATATTGTGGAAATTTTTTTGCCCTTGGCTAGTGCAGAAGAGCTTACAAACCAAATTGAATGTGGTCAGGAATAGCTTATGAAACTCACAGCTGTCTAAATACTGGTGAACAGAGATTATGGGCAAAGGAATCATTGATTGCAATTTGGGCAAGATATCTAGATGACTTGATGAACTGTCCCTTAAATACTCTGGTCCAGGACACAGTTGTGGACCTTCAGGATCAAGGGGGTATTAGATAGACTTTACTGATCAAATGTTTTAGCCTCTATCACATGTTGGGCATTGACTAGACATTGAGGATACAGTGATGAGACATGAACAGTGCTGATTGTAAACAAACTATTGTATCTTCCATCCTTGTGGGATTTTGGAACTATAATTCAAAGATGGGAAGTAGCCAGGTGCAGTGGCACATGCCTGTAATCCCAGTGGCTTGGGAGCCTGAGATAGGAGGATCGCGGGTTCAAAGCCAGCCTCAGCAAAAGCTAGGCACTAAGCAATTCAGTGTGATCCTGTCTAAATAAAATATAAGATAGGGCTGGGGATGTGGCTCAGTGGTTGAGTGCCCGAGTTCAATCCCTGGTACCAAATAAAAAGTAGGAAGCATCTTGAGAATACGTAACAAGTCAAATTAATACAAGGAAAATCCAGGTTATAAAGACTTGCAGACAAAAAGATAACAGAGAAAGGAGAATGGAGGATGTAACTCATTTATGTATTGAAATTTGTGAAACAAAGTCAATTTGCCCTAAATCAAATGGGTACACTTACTGGCAAGGGATCGATATTTAGAAATGTGGCACCACTATGCCATCTATATCATATTTCTGTAGGATAACCTGGAAGACAGAATATAAAAATGTATCCTATGAATTAAGAATCCTTAAGCCTGGAATGAGTGCCCCAAATCCCTGTTCTTGGGACTTGGCCCCACTGAAGACAACTGTTACCATGAGTGGTACTGACTGTGTGCACCCCTGGTCTGTTTTGAGAACTTAAGAACCTTCTCGGGACAAATGCTCTTTCTACCCAGAGGAACGACACTTCCCATTTGTCTAGATCTCCTCAGAAGTGAGCAAAGCAAGTTAACACTGTTTGTTTGTATTAGCATTAAGGTTTGTTATATGCTGTTTATGGGAAAGTTACTAAGGCAGTTTTTGAGTTTCTGAAAGGAGGTGATCGAGTTGCATATACACTCAATTTTATTCCCCTTTTTCAGGTTTCTTATGCTCGCCCAAGTTCAGCTTCTATCAGAGATGCTAACTTATACGTCAGTGGGCTTCCGAAAACAATGACCCAGAAGGAGTTGGAACAGCTGTTTTCACAATATGGACGCATTATTACTTCTCGTATTCTTGTCGACCAAGTCACTGGTGAGTAGGCAGTGGTTCTGGACAGTCTTTTGCTCTCTCTAGCTGGCAGATTGTGAAATATTCTGTCTTCCCATGCTGCAGTCTTGCCTCTAGAACACATCAAAGGTATATGTGGGCCAGAAAATGCAATTTTCTGCTGGAATTGTTCATAAATATGCATGGACAAAAATAGATTGTGGAGTGTAGTGCGTGAGCTTGAGTCATTTCCACCCTGAAGGTGCAGGTTTGAAGCCTGTTTCATGGCTTGTAATAAATTTTTAGATGCCATAATCTTCATTTCCAAGCCACTGCGTGTAAAAAGCCCCTGTCCTCCTTTCAAAATACTAATAAACAATCTTATTTTTGTAAAGAGCAAAGTTTAATGCAGCAGTATGCAGCTAGTCCTCCCAGGGAGGATCACACTACATCCATGTGGTGACTGCTGCTAAGGCTGTTCTCCAGGTCCACACTGTACTATACAGGCATATGCAGTAAGAGCACAGAATTTTGAATGTTAAAAATTTGTTATGCCTAATGCAGCTTTTAACTGAACTGAAATGAGAAGAATGTTTATTAAAGAAACTTTCGTATGTAAGGTAACACTTCTGTCAGAGCTTGTTAGTTAAAGGAAAACTGACAATAGGGATTTGATTATGGATTTTAGAAAACAAAATATAGGCACATTTTTATATTATAAAAGTCATACTCATTTTTTATGACTGTTTTAAAGACAGAGAATCATGATAACATGGGGGGAAACAATCACCCGTAGTACTATAATCCCAAGCAGCCACATTAAAATCTTCCATATTACAATGTATGAATTTTTTTTTAAAGAAAGCAGCAGATTAGCCTCAGAATAAAAATGAGGCCATGTTTGTAATCTTCAAATGCAGATCAATGTGGTTGATTTGAATTTGATCAAAGCAGCCTGTTCTACCCTTCTGTGCTGATAATTGGCTTCATAGGAAGCACCACTCTTAGAGTTGTGGTTAGAGAGATTTTTGCCAGTGTACATATGCCTGGAAGAATGACCTGTAGATTTTGCTTTCATGAGAAAATGTAGTCAAGTAAGAGCATGTACAATAAGGTTTTAGCTGCATTAGTTACTTCATAATCCTTCTTAAACATTTTATCATACTGTAATATCACACAGACTACTGGGGGGGGGGCAAATAGAAATCCACACACAGTAATCCCAATAAAATTTGTTCAAGTCATCAAAAATGCCCTTTTGATTTTGTTCATATCATTCATGCTTTTTACTTATTTCATTTTCAAGAGAACTTGATAGATCAAGAGTATTCATCTATGATACAGAAAGCCCATCTCACCTCTTAACTAGTTGACAGTCCATTCTGAGCATGCGGGATCACAGATGGACCTAGCTCACCACTTTTGTGTTTTAGTCAGTGATTTTCAAGTATGCGTTGGTCTGATATCTGCATCATTAGCATCCTTCTAGGACTTTACTAGTATTGTAAATTCTTGGACCCCAACCAAAACCTACTCATGAGGATGGGCCTTTTGCTCTTAGATTATTCTGATACACACTCAAGTTTTAGAACCAGTTTAGGTGACTCATCTTGTGTAGAGGCCATTTCATTGCTAATCTAATGCTTTCCTAATGGAACTGCTAAATCCTAGTGGTTATTAATTCTTAATAGGAGGTAGTAGAAAAATGAAGGTATATATTTGCTATAATTTCATCTTCATACTTACAGCTTTCAAAGAAAACTTACTCACTTTACCTGAAATGAAAACCTGCAATTTTGTTATTTAGCCATCAGGTGGTAATAATGTGCAATGGATATATAGCTTACATACAAAAAGTAAAATGATAAGGGCTTTCTGAGACTAAGTGCATCCAGAAAAAAATGCCTTATCTACTTTAGAAAATTCTGAGCTGTTGACCTTACACAGAATTGACTGTAAGGCAAGTAGCAGACCTTCATTTTATTTTAAATTTCCTCTAAATAATGATGGTCTAGTGCATTTTCTTAGTAACTCCCCTTTTCTTCATCAACACACTCCGAATCATCTGTACTTTACCTGCTGGTCCCAGACTGGTACTGTTGGTACCTGTTTGCTTGTCAGGAAAGCATTTCCCTGCTGCTGCTCAACTCATGGTGACCAGTCATGGCCACCCCACTAGCCTGTTTACAATAATTAATGTGGAGTAAGCTGGATTTCCTCTGCCTTCTCTCCTAAACTGAAAATATTCTTGGCCATCCCTTGCTTTATCATTCTTGTGGGAAGAATATGAACAGGAATGGCCTTCCTTAGTTAAAAGTAATGCAGTGGAGGCCAGAATACTTTGAATCTCTACTTATTTACTTATTTTAAAGAGCTAGGTCCTCCTTTCCCTCTTTTTCTCCATGTAATATTGCATTTCTAATATAAAGTTAGCTAGTTAGAAGCACAGGGGAGCTTCAGAGAACCAGAAGAGCATCTTTGTACAATTTTTTCCCCAGGACCTACATCCTACATAATATTATTAAGCTGAATATATTATTTAAAGTTTTAGTTGAAGTATGTCTTTCTTTCACAGTGCATGTATTTTTTAGCAAATGCCTTGTTCTGCTCTTATTACAAGCTAGTGTGTTCCTTACTTCTGAACTGTTTGTCCCACAGCACATTTGAAAAATGGAATTGATGTTTGCTGTTGACATTATTAAGGAGAGTACACGGGAGGGAGAGAGAAAGGGAGTGGGTGAGGGAAAAGATGGACATACATACCTGCTTTCTTGTCTTCTTGGCTTATTGGAAGGTATATGATAATGAGTACTCAGATTGTTTAGGTGACTTCATGCATTTTAAAAAATGCAAAATTGTGATTCTGCATTGAATTGCTAAGGAAAAAACATTCCTTCTGATGTGATTTTGTGGCAAATGCTTTATGTGAGTAAAAGATGTTCTTGAGAAGGAAAAATTAATTTATCCTTTCTTCTCTTCTTCCCCTCTCCTTCCACTCCCTCTTCCCCATATCTTTACTCACATCTACCATAGGCATATCAAGGGGTGTAGGGTTTATTCGATTTGACAAGCGGATTGAGGCAGAAGAAGCTATCAAAGGCCTAAATGGCCAGAAACCTCCTGGTGCCACAGAGCCAATCACTGTAAAGTTTGCTAATAATCCAAGCCAAAAAACCAATCAGGCCATCCTTTCCCAGCTGTACCAGTCTCCAAACAGAAGGTATCCAGGACCGCTAGCTCAGCAGGCACAGCGTTTTAGGTAAGTCTGGTCTAGTTGTCATGCCCAGCTACTGAGCTGAAAGAGAATGCTCAGGTTTATTGTCCAGTGCTTTTATTAACAGGATATCTGATTTGTTTGTGTCATTATTGTTGTTTTTTCTTTCCTTTTTTCCTTTTTTTAAATGGAAAAATATCTACTTGGGGAATAGTTTCCTTTTACTATTTTGAAGTGGAGACAAAAGGACAATTACTACAACAGTGGGCATTGATTCTCCACTAGGGGCGATTTTGCCTCCAGGGGACATTTGGCAATGCCTAGAGACATTTGTTTTGACATAATTTGGGAGCTGTATGTTTTTGACCTAGCATCTAGTGGGTAGAGGCCAGGGAAGCTGCTGAACAGCTTACATTGTACAAATTGCCAACAATTCATCTGGCCTAAAATATCAATTGAGAAATCCTAACCTATAGATTGGTATGGTCTATAATGAACTGCCTCCAGATCTGCTGATTTTTTTCCCCTTTGTAAAAGTTATTCTTTTGATAAAGTTAAAACACAAAGAATCTTTAAGTCAAGTTCTTTGAGTTACTTTGTTTTATAGCATATACATCATCAAAGATATGTAACCTTTCTGAATACACTTAAGTTCCTGTAAATGCATTCTCTCCCTCCTCTCTTGTTTCTTGTAGGTTAGAGGTTAGCACACTTTGCCCTGTAAAGGACCAGATAGTAAATACTTGAGGCTTTATGGGTTACAGTTTTTGCATCTGTGTCTTTTTTCTTTTTTAAGTAAGCAAGTCTTAAAAATGTAAAAGCCATTCTTAGCTCTTGGGCCATATAGCACTTGACAACAGTGTGGATTTGACCTATGGGTGGTAATTTTCTGACATCTTCGTAGTCCATAGAATGACCATGACATAAACCCAAGGAAGACACTGTCTCATTGACAGGTATAAATAGTCCAGCTTTCCAAGTTTTAGTTTAATCCTGGAATAACAACCAACCTATGAAATCATTTAAAATCATCCCTAATCTGCATGCGAAAATAGAGACTTTAAACAGTTCAACAGAGTACAGTTTCTAGTTTCATAAACAAGTTACTCAGTTTTTATTTTCCAGAATTTTTTTAATGTCCTTTTTGGTCATATGGTGTACTATAGCCATAATGCCATCTAACCCCCACACAGTTTTTTTTTAAATACAAGTACCTATTAATTTTATTTCTTTTCTGAGACAGAATCATGAACAAAAATATAGTCACACTTGACCTAATGAGGTGGAAGAATTGTTTTCTGACTTAAATTACATGGTTTTTTTAATTGGGATTTTAGAGTACTCGAGAGTGAGATAAATCATTCATAATATCTTCTTTTGAAAAAAATTCTCAAGTATGTTACCTGAAATAGGAGAAAGAAATTTGCCATAAACACCACATTGAATTTCTATTTAAATTGGCTCTTGCCCTGGGAGAAGAGATGGTACTGTCAAAGGCTACATTTGAACTGGGTGTCTGGGTCCCTAGGTGACTGAGCTTTGCTGCTATAACTTTCTGAGGAAAAAGCAGTGTGTGTCACCCTTGACTTTGGTGGATGGTAGTGCCAATTGGACTAGGAAAGGGATTCATCAAGCTACTTGATACTTGCCCTGAAGGAGAAAGAATTCTCACAATACCCATTTTGAGCTTTTCTTACCTTCCTATAGATTTCCTCTGTGGCATCTTCCTACGTGAGTTTCTGTGTGGTGTAGTGTTTATGTATGTGTACATTTTGAGAACTTAAGACCGATAAGCCCACAGGAATTTTATAGGCGATTCCTTGGCAGCCTGTTGGTTAACATCAGCATGCTGTTAATAGAAAGCTTTATTATTCTTAATTGTTAATTTGTTTTTCTGATTTAAGCTACTTTTTTGTTCTGTGGTAATCATTAAGTATAACAGTGTTAAAATCAAAACTGAGTTCTAAGCAAGACTGGGTAAGAGGACTGACGAGATGACATTCAGGAGAGTGCTTGTTACTGAAATGGCAAAGCCTGTAGGTTTCTCAGGTGCTGGAGTATAGGTGACTGCAGTATCATCTCTCCATCCGCTTGGCCTCTCTACCCAGACGCACTGTACTTTTTATTTTTGGTGGGAAAATGCTTTTAATTGATGTCCTGATGATTAAATTTTATCTTTTTTTAAACTTCTGCTCCTACCGTGTTTTTATCTCTAGTGTGATAGGTTACTGTTACCTTGGAAATTCTTTCCTTGACTCCTAGAGAAAGAAATTTGGGGAGAAGAGAATAAGGAGTGTCCATTTTAAGGGAAACCTGGCTTTAGAAAATGGACATCAGTCCTTGAGACTCCTAACTCTTGTCCTCTTCCTCACCTCCCATTCCTCCAGTCTCTGTCCAGATATAGTCAAATGTGAACTTCGCCAGCATGCTCAATGAAGGTGTTTGGTCTAGGGTGGGTGTTGGAGAATCTGTCTATAGAGTTCAGGTGAAACCTGGTGTGATTTGTGCTTTTCTTCATTCTCTTTAACTTAGCAGTCATTACCCTTGATTTTTTTTTTTTCTCCTGCCTCATTCTGTTGACTAAGGCTTGACCCTTCTTTCAATTTACAAAGTCCCTTGAATAAGGTCTTGAGTGTTTTGTTGATGTTTTGCATAGTTCAGGTCTAATGCCCTGTACAAAGGTTTTGTCTGAAATATTTGTGTTTTACTGCTCTTAGCGTTTGAGTTTGTCGCCTAGCAGACATTTTAGAAAATGTCTCATTTATGTTGTAGTGCTTTGGAAGTTGAGGGGGATTAAAGAATACAGGTGGTAAGTGTTATAATAATCAAGGACATTTTAATATCGACAAAGTGTACTATATGTTATAAGATAAAAAAATTGAAATCCATGTAAACGAGATCAAGTTTAAAAGTGGCCTTGTGAGGTTTATGGCTCAGTCAACCTCTATTAATAGTTAAGTTTTTAATATGAGCATTTTTGATCTAATACACTCAACCAACTATTGTTTTCAAAATAAGACAAGCCTTATTTATTGGGGAGGACAGTGCAATTTCAGCCCCTTAGGTGTATTCTTGGGACATGATATCTGAAATTAATGTTAAGCCAAGCCTTTTCATGTTCTTTTCTTGTGGAGCAGCTCGGACTTCATCAAGTGTGATCTAGACTAATGGTCTGCATGCCAGCTTCCGTGAGCCTCTATATACCGTTGAAAGAGCCTTTCATTCGGCACTTGAACTGCATTTAGGGCATGTTGCTGGTTGCATTGTCACAATTTCTTTTGGAAGAATCGGGTATCGAGCCTCTTGAATAACTTTCCTCTTTTGTAGGAGACAGCTGATCCCATCTAATTGGGTAAGGGGGTAAGTTGTTGATATTGTTTTGGTCAGTCCTTTGGAGAAGTTTTGATAAACAGTTACTTTTAGAGTTTTGTTTTTTTAAATTCATCAGTAGTCTTTCTTCATACTTTTATTTCTGATTTTAATTGATTTCTCGCTTCTTCTTCACTTGAATATGGGCTCTCCCATAGTCTGTCAGCTAAGTTTCTTGAAAATCAGGCAGGTACCTTATTTTTATTCTCTATTTATAAACACCTAGCTTTGACATGGGAAAGCCCTTACCTAATATGTGGTTGTATTCAAATTATTTCCAGTAATAATCAGAGGTGAACTCCTATTAATAAACATGTTTGCATACTTTTTCATAAGTTACACGTGCATGTGAACTTGTGCAATGATATGCATTAAATTATAAACTCTGACCATAGAGGATTAATATAGAATAAAAGTGAAGCATACAGTACATCAAATATATTGTTGACTTTCTTGTTCACTGATTTTCTATTTCATCCACCTAATTATTAGTAAATAATATACCTTTAAAGCAAGATCCATAAAATGTTAATATTGATAGTTTTTGGTTTCCTGATTTCCTGTGAGACATATTGGATTATCTTATGTCTAACCTCAGGATGTGGGTGTGGCTTATACTAGGAGTAGGAGAGATAATTAGCTTTCCCTTTTCTTAGACTTTTCCTTACTGTTATCATTGTCAACTAGATTTCCCCTCCCCCTGCCACACCCTGAGAATTCTCTTTAAGCTACCTTTAAGTGAAGATAATTTTAATTAAAGCTAGGTTATCCAATCTAATCCTCCAAATCCACTTAACATTATTTGTAAAGTAGCTATGTCCAGGCTAAAGACAGGTGACAGTGCCGTTGGTCACCTCTGCCCTCTGAGGACTGCTTAGTCTTCTGTAGGGAAGCATTCATGATGTGTGGGGACTGAATGCAGTTCTTGGATGCAGTGCATCTGTTAAATATAAGTAAAGAATTTTATTTTAAGTAATAAAAATATGTATTTGATGGAATATTAATATTTATTTCCCAAAGTGTAGTACCTCAGCATGCAAACCCGAGTCATTCTGGTGGCTTGGTCTCCACTTAAAAATTGACGGTCATTTTTAAATGACTCTTATGGAAGGAAGTGCTTGAGCTATGGACAGACTCAGCATGTATATAATTGTAGGGAGTAATAGCGGTTCTCGGGTCCAAGGAATCAACTATTTTCTCTTTTTATTTTTATATATATGTATATATGTGTGTGTGTGTGTGTGTGTGTATATATATATATATTATATATATATAAATGTACTTTGTTTTAGTTGTAGGTGGACACAATACCTTTCTTTTCATGTGGTGCTAAGGATCAAACCCAGGTCCTCATGCATGCTGGACGAGCACACTACCACTGAACCACAACTCCAGCCCCTGTTTTCTCTTAAAACAGCCTAGAGTATAGTTTCCTAAATGCAACTAGGCTTGGGCTGTGAGATGCCATATGATGCACCCTTTGTTTGCTCTGAGCCACATGGGAAACATGGATGCATAACACTGAGATAACAAGGAAAACTGAACCTTGTATAAACAGAGGGTTTCAGCAGGGTCTGGGCCCAGTTTCCTAAATCCATGTTCCCCCCCCTATGCTTCTTGAGAGTTGGGGAGGAGAGGGAGACAGAGAAGGGTAGATAACTTCTGAGGGACTGAGTTTTTCTAAAATGGGAGCTAAGTAAAGAATTCAGTGAGGATCATGGTGTCATATAGGACTTCACATGTAGTGCATATGTGCGGCCCATTGGGGGGGCGGTCCTCAGAGATCCTTGTATAAATGTCCTAGAAATCCTGCCTGAAGATTTCAGGGATGGGGGGATTGAAATGTCTTTCTCTCAGTTCTGGGACAAATTTGTTTTCCATCCTATCTTTACTTTAAAGTACTGAAAACTTTTAGCAAATTCTGTCTTTGGACTTGTTGTTGCTATCCTAAGTGGGTGGTGAGAAATGATGACAGTCCCAACCCGAGGACACGATTTGTAGATAGAGAGGGCAAATCTCTATTTGGAGTGAAGTAACAAGATGCCTCTGAATTCTCGCCTTTCAGCACTTTGGACAGAGACCTCACTATGCTGTTCTTCAGGTTATCATATCCAATGCATTCTTTATTCATTTCTGTAGCTTGATGGAATTTTCTGTATCCAATAACTTTCAGATTGGTGAAACCAATTTGCACTCAACTTTGTTATAGGGTTTGTGACCTTTCTTGGGTATAGAGGTCTGGTGTCTTTGACTATAGTCATCATCTCTGTAGAACACCATACATATAGATTCTCTTCATACATGTGCTCTACCACTTGCATGTGCAAATAAGTCCTTCTGGTAGTTTTTATTCTAGATTAAGTAGTTGATCATAGTTTTGGTAACCTTATTGCTTGTATTTAGTCACCAGATATTTATAATTAACTAGCAGTGACCCAGACCTGTCCACTCTGCTTAGTGGTACATTGAGAGGATAGTGGGGCAAGACACACACCCAGAGGAGGATCCTTTGTCATGGTGATTTGTTCCATATCCTTACAGTTTGTGTAATGTTGACCCAGTCCTTTCTTCTCATTTTTGCAAAACATGAATTCCCAGTGGAGATTGAGGGCAGGGATGGGCACAGACAACATTGGTCCATTTCTAAAAGACCAGAAGAGATGTTTTAGCTTTTATAGGACTAAAAGTAATTGCTTATTCATATGTGTTCTAACCTGTACCTCCAGATAGACAGAAAGGTTGATACATTTTTCAGACTTAATATTTCAGAGGTGTTAAGAGAAAGAAAATATTTGTGTCCTCTGACCTGGGTTCTCCTTTGGAGAGTGTTAAGTGTTGCAGCAACTGACAGTGGTTATGTGGCTGTACATTAGTCTTTTTGAAAATAATAAAGCAAGGGAGAATGAGGCACTCTGAGATTAATTTATGCAATTGGGAACGTGTGGAATTATCCCAATCACTTTCTTTTAAAACTTTTAAGTGCTGGGTAGTGTGTAGTTCAATGGCATGTACCCAGGCCCTGGGTTCAATTTCTAGCATTGAAAAAAAAGTTATTTTTAAGAGAAGTTCAAGTTGGCTTGTTTCTTGCCTGACCTCTCAAAACTAAGTAATGCTACACCTTTTGTGGCACAGTTTTAAATACTGCACCGGGTTCAGAGTCTGAGCTCCTGACTTTTTGCTCATTAAAACTAAGATCCTTCTCTGGACCTTCACAGAACATATTTGAGAAATGGGAGAATTAACCAAGATGGTCTGCAAGATTTTTCTACCTGTAATTTTATCTGTTTGAGTCTAAAAGATGAAAAGTCCTTCAAAACTGGGAGATAAAGGGAAATTTAAAGAATTCAATAAACTGCAGTGTTTGAAATTAATGCCTCCATTTACTAGCCCTACGGTCTTAGACAATCCACCCAATCTCTTTGTGTATTGATATCTGCAAGACTTAGTAGAGCAATTTTATAATAGTATAAAGTACCTGTGGGTATAGGTGGAGCACCCAGAGTTTGCCTGGTGAGGGCACAAATGTTAACTCTTCCAGAGCTTCCATATTCCTCCTGAGTAGTTTCCTCGTGACCACCACTGTTTCCCCTACACTGACCCCTGTAGAAACCAACTTTATTCATTGGACAAGCTGGCAGTGGTACTTCTCCTCTCAGGAATGTGAAAAGACCCAGTATTTTGAGGCTTCACATAGAAGTAATGTACAGATATCCCCTTGGAAGGTGGCAGTAATGAGCCCAGTTTTCTTCAGCATCAAGGGGAAACATTAAAACTGAAGTTTGCTAAATGTATGTTTTGCAGGTTGGACAATCTGCTCAATATGGCTTATGGAGTAAAGAGGTAATGATAGAGGTTCATGATATTCATAATTCCTTCCCACAGTTAGTTTCTTTGATTTGGGGAGTGATATTTCTACCCTCATAAGTTTGTGTTGGATTTTATTTTGCATGTACAACCTAATGAAAAGCTGTTTTTTGAAGCATGGTTGACTCATGGAATATTTTTGTACCTCTGGATGCTCCCTGGTCTTAGAAAAACCCATTATTTTTTTACTGTTGCATTGTAACATCATAGCATGTTTCTGTATGTGTTGATTTTTCTCCCCCAATCCTGCTTAATTCACGAAGCCAATTTTAAGTATATTTCTTTGCCATTGGAGATAATATTATTCAGTGCAGCAAATAATGGCCATTTTATAGCTTATTAATACCTCAGTAGTGCAGCATGTCACTGCAAGCTACATTTAGATCTTGGTCAAAACATCAAATAGCTATCTATGTATGTATCTGTTGGGGAGGAGAATTGCTAAAATTCTTGGGAATAAGAAAGGGGGGGAGGAGTCCATTGCTGTAACCAATCTGTTTTTTTCTTTTCTTTTCTTTGATTGTGTGTGTGTGTGCGCATGTGCGTATGTCTCCTGTTTTGTTTAGTAGGTTTTCTCCAATGACCATTGATGGAATGACCAGTTTGGCTGGAATTAATATCCCTGGGCACCCTGGAACAGGGTGGTGTATATTTGTGTACAACCTGGCTCCTGATGCAGATGAGAGTATCCTGTGGCAAATGTTTGGGCCTTTTGGAGCTGTCACCAACGTGAAGGTCATCCGTGACTTTAACACCAATAAATGCAAAGGTTTTGGATTTGTGACTATGACAAACTATGATGAGGCCGCCATGGCGATAGCTAGCCTCAATGGATACCGTCTGGGAGACAGAGTACTGCAGGTCTCCTTTAAGACAAACAAAACGCACAAAGCCTAATGAGCTCTTGTCCTCAGTCCATTTATATATGAAAACTATACAACAAAGGCAAGTTAAGAGAAACTTTATACATTAGTAAATGTCTTTGTAAGTCAGTGTTGAGATGGGGATAAAACGACTACTTAGCATCCTAAGAAATATGTGAGATTTTTTATTGCTAGTATTTGAATTAAAACTTCTTAAATATCTTTTATGTTTGAATATGGACAAGAGGTACAGGGTTTTTACCTGTCACATTGCATTCTATTGCCTTCTTTGAAGAAGGTGGACCTTTTAAAGTGTTTCAGCTAAGGGAAGACATTTCTTTTCTTTTTACATAACTGCCTTGAACCTGTGAGTAAATATTGAGGCTTTGTGTTGTAATTCTTCAGTTGGTTGTGTCTTATTTTTCCCCCCTTTTTTTCCTTTTTCTGATTAGCTTTGTGTTTGGTTTACATTTAAAGCATTGCTGTTATGTCTAAGAAAAGTATTTTGAAGTTTACATTTTTATTTATGAAGTTAAAAACAGTATTTATTTTGTAATTATGATTTGGGTTGGGGAAGGGGGGGGCTACATTATAAACGCTTATTGTAAGAATACTGGAGAACTTTTCGTAAAGCAGTACCTTGCCAAAGAGATAAGAGCCTCTTTGATGTGGGTTTAAAAAAAGCATCTATTTTTATAAAAAAGAAAATTTGGAGAAACTTTTTACTGGTCCTGGAACAAATATTTTGACTTGAATACTTTGAGAAATCTCTTCATATGACACCTAGTGAGCTTTTAAAATTTACCAGGAAATTTGCAGTGGTTGGAAAATTTAGAAAGATTTATGATGTAGAAAATACTTTTGAGATCTTTGTATGAAAGGAATAGAATCAATGAGGGAAACACTGCTGGTTTCATTTTTGTAATCACCAGTGGAGCGTCTGATCATCCTGGTTATTATGTGATAGGTGGCTCACATTGATTTGTGATTTTGAAACAAATAAAAAAATTTACAAAAGAATATATAAGAGCAGGCAAGAAATTTAAATTACCAAGAGACGGGGGAAAAATCTGTTCTTCCTAAAGAAATCCCTTCAGATAGAGCTCATGGTGTTTAGTGATGTACTTGCAGTATTGTTTGAAGAATTGTTTTGTCTTAAGGAAAAAAGATGTTGCACATGATTTGTACTGCAGCAAATCGGCAAAAGTGATCTGAGTTGGATATATTTGAAGGTATTTTGAAAGTTACGTTTAAGGCTAACACCTGAGCTTTGTGTAATGTAAATAAGACCTTGTGTTTATGAACCTTTCAGCTAATTTGATTTTTTTTTTCCCTTACATGCCAAGTGATGTTCAGGTTTTGAATGTTTTTGTATCAGTTTTTTCCTTTGTAAATGGCATTAACATTGTTACTTGAGGTCTTGCTTAATCACTTTTGTTGTCCTGAGGACTTGAATTTACAGTGCATCAGATTCGTTGCTAATTTTGTCTGTAGATAGTCTAGCTTCAGCTGTTTATGGTGATGCTACATTTTCGTTTATAAATATGTTTGTGGTAAAAAAAGAAAAATGAGTATAACCATAGGTTTTGAACAAATTTCCTTACATTTTTCATACAAAAATCATAAATATCTGTATGCTATTGAAATTTAACTTTGTATGATGCTTAAACCACTATTTGGGGAAATAATAAAATAAGTCTTTACCATGTATGAAAGAAATTTTAAAAAATACAAAATATTTTCTGATTAGCATCTAGCTTATAATAAATTTTCAAAAAAGCTGAAGGCAGAAGTTGCCTTCATCAGGATGCACTGAGAACTATATAGTTACGTCCTGCTTTTTGTATAAACTGAGATGCTCACATGCTTCCCCTAGAACAGGCAATGTGCTATGCATAACATAGTTGTACATTATCTTTGCAGTTGCTTTGAGTTTTATTTTTTATTATTTAAAATTGTAGTTATAAAATTTTTCAGTATAGTACAGTACATATACTGTGAGGCGCGTGCTAAAGTGAATAAGCGAGTTTTCATGCTGACCCACTCAATGCTGTTCAGAGATCAATTGGCTTAGCACTTTCTCATATCCTTAGGTGCATTTAGATTGTCAGAGTTAACCTTCTGCGTTTAAAAAAAAAATAAATAAAATACATGTATATACTTAAAAAAAAAAATAAGGTTTCCCTCTGGGGAAAACAGCAGCTACATGCTTCTTTCCTATACTACTGTAGCAAACCGAGGCATTGATGAGAGGGCATGCAAATTGTGCTTCACTTTACAGTGTTTATCAGAGCACTTAATAAAATGTAAGGCTGGTATTTATTTGAAGTTGTACAGTATGACTTACTTCACATCTGTTGGAATAGAAAATATATTCTGTTGAGTATTTAAGAGGCTGTACATGTTTTCTTTTGTGTTTGGATTCTTTGTACTTTTTCATGTTCAGTACATCAATAAACAAAGTTGAAGGGAAAGAACAGTGTGGTGAGTAGGTCTTTATACACATTTTGGGGGGCTCCTGTGCTCAGTCTAATAAACTTTACTGTCTTGAGTTAAAAGAGGTTCCCTCAGAGCTTCAGTTGAAAGCAGTGTTATCTAAAATATTCTAAAAGGCAAGTTAATTGAAGTAAAACATGAAAAAAATAAATCTCACTTGAATGATACCTTCTGATTGGTTAGCTTTCTAATATAACAGTAATTTTATAGAAGCATGTACTTCTATTAGTTGTAAAGTTTGGAAAATCAGATGCTGATATTATTTTTTAGCTCTGATTTAACCTTCAGTCTTTTGCACAAATGGTAATTTCTTTCACTCATTGAGCTAAAAAAAAAAAAAATGGTAACTTAGGCTGCTTCCAAGATTTAATTTACCCATGGGGAATAAGTATTGGTATGTGATATTTATTTCAGTGGCACAATTGGTATATTATTAAGAGACTCTTCTCAAATCAGTTAGTTTAGGGTGGGTGTGTGTAACACACATGTTCATGTGCTTAACAAATCACGAACTGTCAACCTCGTGTTTCACACATATGTTCAATTCTTGAAACACTCTCAAACAGATCTATGAATGGAAAAAAGATTCCTTGGTGTTCTTCTGTGAAAGAATTATACTTCTGTAGAACTTAAAAAAATTGAATATAATAATGAAGTACTTTAAAAAAAATTCGGTACCAAATGGCTTCTTTTAATTTGTTGAGTTTTTTGGTAAAAGCCATTCTGAAATAATTGTCCTGAATTTGCAACCTAGTAGTCAGAAACTCAGCTGAGTGACAAGATGCTTCCTCTTCTTTCAACATGCAATTAATCTCCAGTCTCCATACTCCCTTTTTTTATTATATGAATTTAATACTCTAATTTGATGATGTTGGAACATCCTCCCCTCACCTCTCTCCTCTGGTGTGCTTTATCAGTATTTTGACTGATTTTCATGTCAGTATTTCTTTTATATTTGCGCAGATAGTGGAAAAATTCTTAGTAAAGGAGGTTTGTGAAACTGCTGGTATTTTGAAGAGAAATTACTTTAGAATCCTTTCTCACGTGTGCTTGCAAATCATCTGAATGGTATTGCAGCTCACTGTAAGAGTGGCTGACATAAATTCTTAACATCATTTTACATTAGTTTAATCTGATCTGAGGAAAAGTGTGAGCAATTTAATCATTTCTTAAAAATAGATTGCAAGATTTATGACACTTATAAGAGGATCAAAAATAAATTATAGTGGAAGCTTGAAAGTACTTGCTCCCGGGGTTCCCAAGAAAAAAGAAAACACATATTTTAACAATAGGTATGTTAAAATTTCAACATTTGGGTTTCTTAATGTACTTCCAGAGCAATATGCTTGTGGCTTTTATTTGATAGAAGAATAGAGGCAGTGGTTTTACTCCTTTGTGCTTTTGTTACCAGATTGGAACCTCAAGCAGCAGAAGAAAATGGAAATATTGATGAAATCATAATTTATTTGCATGATGAGCATATATAGACTTTTCAGTGCAATGAATAATCCATTATTATTCTACTTATAGTGTGCTTTACATTCTTCCTCAAAAAATTTCCAGATAGGTTTATTTCCCTTCAAGTTGAAGGATTAAACATGTACACCATGAATATAAGCAGCCTGTCGGTATTGATGTAGGACCTTACTGAAGTTAACCTTTCCAGAATTCTGGAAGCAGAATTCTGGTCCTTAGAGTAGGCAGGATTTTTTTAGTGGGTCCATGTGGAACTTTGGTTATCTTCCTACTGTTCTGTGCCCTGTTCTGTAAACATGAACAGATGCCATTCTGACCTTCCTGGAGAGCACCTAGATAAGAGGACAGCCAGCCACCAGTGTATGGCTGGAAGATGGTCAGTTCCCTAAGAGCCCAGCAACAGTTGAGATGATTTGCTGTAGCTTTTATAAACCCATTTTAAAACTCAAATGTGAACCAGCCTGCTTGACTCTTCTTACAGAGTCATCTTTTCCTTTCTTTGATTAATTATTAACTCACTTGTATAATTTTCAGTACCCTGCTATTAGTTAAGCAAGTCTTCAGATGCACTCATACTGGTTAAGTTGTCCAAATCCTTTCTGAAGCAAAATTAAAAGTGAACAATACACAGTAAGACACTACATACCTGAGTAGTTGGATCAGCTGAGGAATTTGGTTGAATCTTCTTACTTTCTCTAAATGTCTCATGTAGAGCACCAATTTGGTAAGCACTAATACAGCAAAATACCTGAATATTAGAATATGCTTGACTACTTCCACTCAACTTTAAGACACACTACAACCTTAGGGTCTCAAACTCAGTATTAATATTACTTTTAGTTTAAAGAACTAAAGATGTAGGTCAGGACTAAATTGATGCTAACCTCCAGGAACACGGATGTTACTTGTTCAAATAAACATCTTCTAGCAACCTGTTAGACGTAAATTCAAGAAAACTTGTGCACACGAGTGGAAAACAAGCTTTCGCCCTCACAGACCCTGTCCGTGGGACTGATTACTCCACATCTACAAATAACTATGTGGGGAAAGGAAAGAGTGCTGTGTCCACAGGACATTGTGTTTTAAAAGGGAGAACAACTTTGGCTCTTCAAGTGTGTGCTGGGGATTAAGAGAGAATGCTAAGCCATACAGCAGTAGTAGTAATTGAGCTAGTCATGAAGAGTGGATGGAATGGAAAAGATCCTGGGAGAGGGAATTCAAGAAGAGAACCTTGTGATCAAAGGTAGGCTAAGCCTCTGTCCACTTGTAATATTTTGGGGGCAGTGAATATATTAAGTCATATTCAATGTAGACTGAGTTCCCTAAACATTTTTGTGAACATGACTAGTATAATCTCAGATTAGTCAGAAATTTGAGTTCATGATGAAATAGAGTACCTAATCATTGAAACACTTTCTTTTTCTCTTGCCCATTCCTACTGCAACTCTGAAAATATTTGGCAAGATGGATTATATATGATTTGGGAAGTTGCATAGGACTTCTTGGCAAAGATGTTGCCCTCTTTTAGAAGAGGCATTTATTTGGAGCACTGTGTGCAGTGTGACAAGTCCAAAGACCAAACAAAACTAAAATCTGCCTGAATAGAATACTGGACTGATTATTTTTCAGAGAATATGCCTTTCAAAGTGAGTGACTTAATAAAGTGATCCTCTCAGCATTTCTACTCTGCAGGGCCATAGTACCTGGTTCATTTGATCGGACACCTATTTTACATTTGTATTACCCATATCACTCAAGTGTCACCTTCATCAAAGGTGAGAAGAGAATTGTAAAACCCAAACATTCCTCAGGTATTTCCAAGAGAGGTTTTTGTTTGACAAATTTTTACCTTTTTGTTGTTTAGAAGCTTAATAGCAATTCCTTCCCCTTCGATAAAGAACCCCATGAAACAAATATCATTTGATAAGTCAGTGAAAGGAGCTGGTGGGTTTGTTCATTTTGTAGGCAAGGCCCTTGGATGTACAGGTTGTTGGTACCATGGACTATCTCTAACAATTTTTTTCATGGCCTGCTGCTTTGACAGTCTTTCCCGTGTAGCTGAATGTGTGTTTCAGGATCATCCAACCGACTTGCGGACTTAACAGACATGCTGAGACCAGCAACTGTCTTCAGGTGATCCAGCCTTTGGAGTGAAGCACAGGCAGCAAGGTAGCTTTGTTACCTGAATTGCAGGCTTTTCATTGCACAGGGTTAAAGGCATAGAAGCTGTCTTGGAGAACGGGGGAAGAAGGTCATTGACCATAAATACGGGTGCTCAGCCATCCAGCAGATGCAAAACTTTCACCTTCTTGGCCCTGAATTAATACTGGCATATCAAAAAATACTATGGAGCACTGTGTGGGAAGTTAACCCCCACACATTTATACATATGTTATAGATCTTCATCTTTCCCCAAAAATAGGTTTTTCAAAGTTGCAAAAGTAAGTAATAATTACAAGAAATAACTCAGATGTTCATACCAAAAATTCCCATTTACCATCAGAAAAGCTGAGTAACTATTGTCTTGAATTCAAAACAAATTGCAGTTGTTATTGTAGTAAATGTTCTTTAGCAAGATTTTCTCTCTCAAGAATGATTACTGTGGTGTGTTCTCTGTATGTACCCAACTATATATAAAATTATTCAGTTTTTTTAGAAGTTATTCTTAGAGAACTGCCTATTTTACATCCATACATTGCATAAGGAAAACCTCTTTGTTTCTATGAGTAAATTGCAATTCACATTTTTTGGATTAAGATTAGATGGCCTGAGTACCAAATGATAAGGACTGTTTCCTGAGGGAACTTTTGTCTTGACAGTCCTATAACCATGTCCAAGCCCAGCAGCACACCATGGTACAGAGGGTAGAAATATCTGTTTTAAATACATATCTTTTTATTTTTAATTCCCATTAATTATTTCGCTAAATGTATATCACTTTGTACCAGTCCCTGTGCTGATTCTAGGCCGAAGGCATAATTTTTTGTTTTTCAGTCTTGTTTTGAGCTAGAGGACACTTCAAGGGTCTTGTTCAGCACTTCATTTTGCAGATATGTGAGTTGAACCCAGGGAAATTCAAGCTCTCCAGAGTTCTTTTGCTAGCATGAGACCTGGCACTTTAACCCAGCTCTCCAGCTCTCCTAACTCTTGGAACGGTGCCCTTCATTATCATTAAAGTACTAAAACATAAACTTAATTGACTTTCATAAACTGTGCTTTTGTGGAGTCAGATTTCTGAAATGCTACAGGAGATGTGTGTGGCATTTATAAGTTGAACATAGGCAAAATGCATGTGTTGTACATTATTTTGATTCCCTTACTGTCTTTTATATCCTTGTAAATGATTTCAATCAATGAAATAGTCACTGCAGAAAATATAAAAAGTACATTAAATACAAGTCATTATTTACTCCATCTTCTACCGAAGAAGGGATTTTTAATCCCTTTTCTATCATTTATTTAGTTATGATTATATATCTCATCTTTTCCATATGCTTTAAACATTCAAATTTGACTTTTTTTTCCTTCAATAAGATGGTTTTTCCTTTTTTTTGGATTTTCATTCTTTATGGAAGAAATTTTAACAGACATAAAATTATGCATTCTGATTTGGGTTTTAACACATATCAAATGAAAGCGGTTGTCTGGTTTTTATTGTATTGATCATTGTTGACATTATGTCAGGAAGAAATGAGAATCTGGAATTTTATAAGGTTTCCCATTACAAATGCATTCCTCTAGGCCATATAAAGGCTTAAGGTGAACTGAAGTCCAGAAACTGAGGCAATCTCTGCAAACCTCAGTTTTGGAATGGAAATGCCTAAAATGACTGCTTGCCACCACCGTAGGTGGGCAATTTGAACGAAGCTTGCTCTGCAGCAGGGTCCTGGTTGGGGAAAAAGAAGTATGCAGATACTTTTTCTCCTTTTGGATAAAGGTAAGTGGATGTCCTAGAGGACCAATAAGTCAACTACTTCTTTCTTTTCATAGCAAGAGAAAATGCTTCCTTCCCTACTGGGGACAAGTAGGAGAGGATGAGGATGCTGAACCCAATTGTGGGTGAGTAATTTTTCCTCCTTCTTCCTTGGGTCTCTGATTGCAGTGATCTTCTCTCTTGCAAGAGTCTGGGTAAATACTGGCTTCTTATTGCATGTGCTCAGAGAAGTAGCTGATGGCACTTTTAAAAGGATTGATAAGACTGAAAGACGCTCGTTAGAGTGCACCTGGATCCTGCCATGACATCACAAGCGGACCATAAGCGGCTCTCCAGAAAGCACGGCAGCCTTTTTTCACCCCTTTCTTAACAATGAGACGTAGATTGGGCTTGTTCTCTATTCAAGCATCCTTATGAGTAAATGTCTATTTTATGATAGAGCCGCACTTTAAAAATAGTTCCAATCAGTGCGACTCTTTTCCCCCATATGTTAAAAGTTATACATGAGTTAAAATATCTCAGATTGCTTAAATTCTTCCAGACGCAAGGCACATTCCTTTTTTCCTTTTTGGGGGGCTGCAAGTGGGTGGAGGGGTGGATCAAATACAAAATAAGGACTTAACTTCTGGGCCTCCTCAACCCTGTGCTTGTTCTTTAAGACTTTTACCACTAGCAAGACTTTTCAACCAAGATTTGAAATTTCTAACTGTTAAAAAATTCATTAATATTTGGCGGGTACAGTCTTCTTCCTGGAGCGATTGTTTATTTTTGTTGCTGAGAGCAATTAGCTAGAACAGTCACAGTTGCAGCTGTTAGATACTATAAGCTCCAGCGGAGATCACAAAAGGCCTTATGCACATTTAGAGTCTGTATTTGGATTGTTTATAATGGGTGATTCTTCTGGAGTCTACTGTGTTAGCAAATTCGATTGGGCGATCCTGAGCCAAATCAACTGTACAGTGGGCTCATCAGCCTGCTGTGTTGATCAGAGTCACTTAAACACCTTGCTACTGTGTGGAGACCAGGATGGCTGTGGCTGCTGCATGCAGAGAGAAAGTGTGTTGTTCCTTTCTCTGAATCCTCCCTATGCAAACCTGAACGTGACTCATCCAGAGACATTATGCTGTCTTCTAGGGAAGTTTTTCTCTTGTGTTTACTTCTTGTTTGCTGCTCTTGACTTGTTGGACTTTTGTGGGATAATCTACATGTGCTAGTATGAGAAGGAGATTCACAGATACAATCTGGTGCCCACTGATTTATTTCTTTTTCTAGAGTAGCTTCTTAGAGAATCTTGGCTCCAGTTTACTGCCTGACACTTTAGAAACAGCAATGCAAATGAAGGGATTGTTTCCCTATTTTTACAGTGCCTGTACTTTTGCCTTTGAATATCGTTTTGAGAGGGCAGTGTATATGTCTGTGCCTGCTTAATAATTGTGCTGCTTTGGGACTCACGGTGTGCTTTTACACACTTTCTCATCTGACTCTCAGGGTGACCTGTGAAGCAGAGAATTCCAAATAGTCCCCATTTCACAGCAGAGTAGCGGGGCTCAGAGTTGGTGAGTAGCCAGCCACCTGCTTACCTTTCTGTATTGGAGCCATTCACTCTGTGCAAATAGAAAACACTTATTTTGTATATTTTACTGGTAACTGGAGTAGGTTAATAGTCTTGACTATTTTAAAAGCCAGTTGAGATTGTACTCATGCACAAGACTGGTTTACAATGACTTGTTGGTAGAGTAGAATAGAATCGGGGTATGTTGCCTTGTCTGTTTAGGGAGGAATAATTGGGGAATCTTGGGAGGGTTTTGATAAATTACATTTTAAGAGGACATCTAAAGTGTACACTGAAAGTTTGGTTCCTGGTAGCTAACTAGCTTAAATTAATGAGAAGTCATTACATTTTGATGAGATTTTAGACACTCATACAAAGATATTTTTAGAGCAGTCTTTCAAATGGCAGTTGATTGACCAGATGGCAATCTGTTTGATCAGCCAGCTTGGAACTATTACTAAGTCAAGTGGAGTGGCCCTTCTTTAATCACACCCCCCTCCAATAATAATTTTCATATAATTGGGGAGGTATGGATAACTGCTGAATGAATACCTCATCTAATAATTTTAATGAACTTTTTCTGTGAATATTTTCTCTCCCCTTAGATGACCGTTTTTTAAATGATACTACAGTCTCCTGCAGTATTCATGTTTTGAATTGGCCACACAAAATTTCAGCAAAATACAATACATTTTTCCTTCATCCCTTCTGAAGAAGATTAACTGTGGTAATAGAAATTGTTGATGGATTTGTTTCTTCAAACTCCTTGAGACAATTTCTTATGTTATACTTGTTAGGAAACCTAACTGAAAACATGAGACTTGAAGTATGTCTATGAGACAGTTTTTTGTTTGGTTGGGGTTTTTTGGTGCTAGGAATCCACCTCAGGGATACTAAGGAATCCACCTCAGGCATACTAAGCACATGCTCTACCACTGAGCCACATCCTCAACCCTTTGGATAAATATTTTCAATACTCAGACTTGATTTTGAATGTATTGGAAAACAGTGTGATGACATCATCATCTTGGATAAATTATTTAAGACCCAACAGAGGTGTGGATAAGTAAGATGAGAAGGACGAGGAACCATGAAGGTTAGATGGGCAGGCCAGACGTCCCAGTGAGAGCCAAGACATCCCTCTGTCATGCTCCCCTTTCCACCACAGCAGGAGACTTGAGGCAAGGGCTGCTACTGACTCAGGGGGAATTCCAGTAGAAAGACTTCTGAATGGAATTGTGGTCAGGCCCTTTCTTGACACCCCTTTATATGTGGATACATTATAAGATTCTGAAATCACAGATAACACCAAACTTTGTGTATACAGGTGTATGATGAGATTATGTCCTGGTAAATCCATTGTGAGTTGAATATGGTGTAAGTTGAAAATGTGTTGAATACACCTCACCTACCTAGCTTCCTATCTTAGCAATACCATGTACCAGAGAGGACTGGTTGTTTCCCATTGATTTTGTGGCTGAGTGAGAGTTGCAGGTAACTACTACTGCCAGCATCTTGAGTACTCTACTGCATGTCATAGCCTGGGAAAAAGATAAAACTTTGAATTCCTACTGAACCTGTATCGTTTCACCCCATCATAAAGTCATAAACTAATAAACCAGAGACTGCTATTTTTCAGAGGGGTTACATACTTCACTACAATATTATTTATAAATTAGGCACAGTAAAAGATTAGCAGTAATAATAAAATTGAAACCACATACTGTAGTAGAAGTTATATGTATGTAGTCTCTTTCTGAAAATATCTCATACTGTACTGACCTATCTTGTTGATGGGGAATTCTTGGAATCACAAAAGGCAAAACTTCATATCAAGGGAAGCACAGCATTTGGTTCAAAGTAAAGCATCTGATCTTGGCTGAGTCATGTCTCAAACAAATGTCTAAATATTTACAGACATTTTGTCTTCCTCAGTGGGTCTCAAACTTAGGTATGTGTGGACCCACTTTGGAGCTTATTCACAGAGATGCTCCACCTATGCTTTCTGATTGGGTGATTCTACCGTGAGTCCCAGAAAAGCTCCATAACAGGAACGTTTTTTTAGCCAAGGCAGACCATTGGTTTAGTGGCCAGAGCTAACTGAAGAGGACAGAGGAAATCTGAGGTGTTCTTCCTCTGCCTGTTCCTCCTCCTCCTGGGTTGTGTTCTCTTTACATTGCAGGAAGCCCACATCCTTGCCTAGTCCTGCTCTAGTCTTCACCCAGAAATCTCAGGTATGACAGCATTGTATGCGATATCTCATTTAACACATGAAAGAGGCATTCTACTAATCCCTGCTTTACAGAGGAAAAAAAGAGACTGGAGGATATCAAAACCTTGTCCAAGGACTACAGTTAGTCATTGTTGAGCTGGAGCTGCCCCTCATTGTCAGAGTCTGCGGTCTTAACACTGTGTATGATGGTGACTAATAGAGACCATCATAGAAATACTTGACTTTTGCCCTTAAATGAGGTGACTTGGTTTTACTGCTGAAAATTAATCTCTTGGGAAAGAGCCCACCAGCCAAGATTTTTTCCCCCCTTTTCAGTGGGTTAGTCTATGACATAGATATCTTTATTCATGTTTTAGCTTTCTAGGTTGGAAAACTTTCTGCGGTTCAGCTTGGTGTTTCTCTTTGTGTCTACCACAGTGCCTTGGGTGTTGGGAATGTTCAAAATAGTTGTGTATTTGTTTTAAGGAAAGGTGAAGTCTATGTAACTGCTACTTATTCAAAGTTAGTGTGAGATCTGGCTTACCCTAAAATTTATTTTCTCTTTGAAGAAGTTAGTGTTGATCTTCTGCCTGTGTATCAGTCAATTTTTATTGCTAGGAACACAGTACTACAAACTGGGTAAGACATAAAGAACAGAGGTTTATTTGGGATCAGAGTTCTTGTCCAAGGTAAAAGGGTTCATATCTGGTGATAGTTTTTTTACTGGTGTGTGTTCAAATGATTTTCATCATTCAAACCTGTCTTGTTATATTGGCTTTCTTTTGTTGAATTTTAACTATGACCAAATTACTAGACTGGGTGTTTCACACTGCTTATTGCTGATTTTCCTGGTAATTCTGAAAGGTGCATAGTATCCCTATTTTACAGATAGGAAAACATTAATCATGAGGAAACAAAGCAATTTCTAATGAAATATGAATGTTTTAGCTTCTTTCATCATTGCCAAATAAGATGGAAAGAAGAGTTCTCTGTTCCCAGGGAGATAGATGACAAATGGTATACTTGGTAATTAATGAAGTGCTTAAATTTTGGGACCAAAACCGATAGTTCTCTGTATCTTGTGGTAAATGCACCTGCAAGAGATCCCAAGACTAGCAAGCTTCAGTGAAATAGAATTCAGATTAAAATCTTTATTTGACTGCCTTCAGAGACAAGAGAGCATTTATTCAGTTATCTTACCCTTTTTGTGCGTGGAAAGTCCTTATCTCAGTAGTAGTTGTGGCTATTTCTGTTTTTACTGTTTGCTGTTGGTCATGTGTGTTATTGTAGCTGCAGGAGTACAGAAACCTGAAGATTTATTTGTATAAATGCCTTCATTTGGCAGGTGAGGAACTCAGGTAGAGAAGCAATTGACTTGACTAACGTTGAGCCGTCATTGTGTGATTAGAACTGCAGACCTGCAGGTACCAGGCTGTGAAATGATACTTGAAAATATTCAAATACATTATATAGTAGCACTCACTATCTAAATTAGAGAGCATAGGTTTTTCTAAAATAAAATGCACAGTATTTCAGGCAATGGTCTGATTTCTTACTACCATCACCACTGTGGAGACTTCAGTATCACATAATCTTGGTTTCCAAATTGGTTGCTAATAAATCCTTGAAATACACAGAATAATAGCCCTGGACTCTGTTCTGTAACATGCTTTTATTCTAATTGTGGCCCGTGGATTAGCAGCGTTTTCATTTAGGTACTGGTTAGAAATGCAGAAGCACGGTATCTCCATCACCAAACGACTGAAGTGTAATCTGCATTTTAGCAGAGTTCCCAAGTGATGGTGTGCGTATTAAAGTTTGAGAAGTGCTTTAAGGCAATGTTTCTCGAACTTGAATGTGCTTAAGATTGACCCAAGACCCTTGCAAAAACAAACATCTGGGCCCAGAGATTAATTCAGTAGACCCGGGGTGTGTGCACTGAGAGTTGTGCTTTCCTAGAATATCTTGCAGCTTTGATTGGATGGCCTGTGGAACTGGGACATTTCAAATATCATTTGAGAGGTTGAGCGCAATAAGGTTAAGATCCTTTGCAACCAATTTTGGGTATTTTTACCAAGGACTGAAGGTGGATTCACTGTATTTCCACATTTATTTATTGAAAAGTGATGCTGCAAAGGACTAAGGCCGATGGAAAACTGTTCTGTAGTCACTGGAAGAAATGAAGATCTATATAAAGATAAAGAAAACAGGGGAATAATGTCCAAACAATTTCCTGTAAAGCATTTAATGGGTTGGCCAGAAGGTTTGCCCTCTTTATCCATCAAAAAGAAAAAAAATGTCCATCTCAGCTTTTCTAAGATTCCACTTCCTTCTAAGAACTCTGATAACTTCTCGTTGCTCCTCTTGCCAAAAACTGTACAACAAATACAGACCAGACCTCTGCAACCAACCTAGCCAGCCGGTTTTTCCTTTTTAAGTTGATTTAGAGCAGTTCTTGGGCAGCTTCAGCTTGACTGCCTACTGCTTTGCCTTCAGGCATTTTTATGCGTTTATCCTTTGAGAGCGTAGGTACCTTTGAGGCTCACAAGCAGTCTGTTGATCAGCGTGGTCAGGAAGTGGAGACTCCTACCCATGCCAGACTGCTAAATCTGCTACGATGTGGATACTGGATAGGTTTTATTTAATAGGTGCGTTTGTGCCCCTGTCAAAATGAAACGGAGTTGAAGTATATTTTTGTATCAGGGAATATTTAAACAGTAGTGGCGTTGGAAAATGCACACACTCTCCAATAGTAATTTTTTTCTAGAGGATTTTCCCCCTGTAATGTTTAAACCATTATTGTGTGTTGGCATTATATACTTGATTGTGTAAATGAAAGGAAAAACAGTTGCTTCACTACTTGTAGTGGGTGCAGTACTTAGTAAGCTGCTTCTTTGATTGCAGGTTAAGTTTGGGGATGTAAAGTTTAACTCATTTGCCCTTAATTTTAAACTGAATCTTTTTAATAATGAAAAGTAACCTACTCATAAATACACAAAGTAATTGCTAAGAGAAATTTCTATATGACAGGTGTCAGGATTTTAAAAGCCTACTCCTTACAAAATTTATTGTTTCAGGTTATGCAGGTGTGCTTTTTAGGGTTAGTGTAAGAGTTTAAAAAGTTCGCAGAGATAGTTTCTGAAAAATGTGTGCTAGGAATATTTGGTTTGTGTTCATTTTAGACATTATATGTGCATGTACACACTACATAAGATATTATGATGCCCAAAAACCATCAGATAATTCTGGAGGTTTTAGTTGGAAGGGACCACAGGATTAGAAGGAACCCAGTGTTTCACTGAATATTCACTGTAACCCTAGCCCTCTCAGCTCTACAAATGAGTTGTGTTCTACTCTCTGATAGCTAAGGACACAGGTGTTTAAGTTTCTAAGATTTATGTGCAGAGCTGAGATTTAAATTTGGAATTTGAGCTTGGGCACTAGATCCTCTTCTCGCTCAGCATACTCCCTGTTTCATTGAAAGCTGGGTAAAGTAAATTTGAGTCTGTGCGGCCATTAAAAATGAGAATGCTAAGTAAGACAGACAGTGGAATGATTCTGACCTAACTTTCCTATGTACATCTATGAATACACCACAGTGAATCTCCACATCATGTACAACCACAGGTCTTTAATTCTAATTAGAATAAGATGTACTCCATGTTTGTATAAATAAGTCAAATTATGTCTACTGTCATGTGTAACTAAAAAGAACAAAAATTAAAAATAATAAAATTTTGAGAATTAAAAAAAAAGAGAATGCCTCCCTCAGGGTCCTGAAGTTTGAATCCTGTGAACTAGATAGGGAAGGTACTAATCCACTCATTTACAGGTGAGATTGCATTTAATAGGCAAGAACCTGAAGCTCCAGTTGAGGGCTTGCTGGATGTAACAGGCTGGTGAATGGCAGTGCCTGGGGTCACACTTGGTTCCTGTGACGTGCTTTCTCATACCTAATCTATGTGTTAAAAGTGCATTTAAAAGAGGCTGGAGATGTTGTGAAGCAGAAGATCTCAGGACTGTAATATTTCATACAAAGCCCCCCCTGCTCCCTTCATGCTTTAGAAACTGACCATGGGGAACTGTGTGGTACTGAGGGCCACCAGGATGAAATTTGTTAATAGGTGGGTTCTGACTCAGAGAAATCCAATACCCATGACTTGAGAGCTTGATTTTCTTGGGGTAGGGGGCTCTAAATGCCTTGCCCTTTTTTAAAGTTCAACATTCTTTCCATACTTCATGCTTACTCTGAAAGTTTTTTGATCTTTCAGCTGATGCATACAACATTCTTAACTTTGGTTGGTGTGAGCAGGAGGTTTGGCTTACCTAAGCAAGTCCTTTTCTAGCCCTTTTGCTCTAGAGACCTCTGGTGTGCAGGTAGCATCCATGGCTCTGATAGTGATTTTTGTAAGGTGGGCCCTTTTCTTTCTGGAAGGCAGCATTGCTTTTGCTATGACCCATTGTACCTGCATGTCAGGCTGCATCTAGTCATGTGTGGGTCTGGTCTTTCTGTCTGGTCACCCAGACATGAGAAGTGACTTGTCAACCCTGTCCTGAGAGCCTGCTTCAGAGGTTTGGCAAACTCTCCTGGTCCTGCTGTGAATCCCTGAGGCTTGTGAAGGATGACAGATGGTTGGGCTAAACTCAGAGCCACCCCTCTACATAATGATGAAAAATGACCAGCCTCCTGGTAAGTGAAATCAAGACCTGAGCACCTTTTAGTTCTTGTCAACAGGACTTTAAAAACAAAACACAGAGCAAAGGAGTAGAAAGAAAGCGTTTCCTAAGTTACTATCTGTCCTCATTGGTTTTTTTTTTTTTTTTTTTTTTTTTTACTTATTAGGAGAAAAGGTCTTGATGTCTATTCATATGTGTGGTTACTACTCACAGACTGCTGAGACTGAGAAATAATCCTCTCTACCCTTTGGGTATAATTGCTATAAAGGGCAGAAATGTGAGGCAGGACACCATTAGGATGCAGAACCGCTTCTGTGTTACCATGAGCAGCACAGGGCCCACTGCTCAAAGCCCCCTCCATGCTGGTCTCCCTCTCTCTCAACCCCTGCTGAGATTGGGACTCTTCCCCAGCCCTTGTTGGCCAGGCTCTTTTACCTGACCAGAGCTAATTGGACCAGTGGTACCTAGCTCAAGGACAAGCAGTCTGTAGGTTTGCCAGTGGGTGACTGGCAAACCTGTTATAGAGAATGGGAGCAAGTTAATAGGCAAAGCAGCTAGAGGATCTGAGTTTATCTCAGTAACAGTGGCTTACAATAGCGAAGCTCCACAAATCTCTGTTGTTTGGAGCCTCTCTAGTGTGGCTCCTTAAAGAGTGTAGTTAGGATCTTGTAAGATTCCTATCTTCCTTATGGTCCCTTCTCTCCTCATGATGATGCTCCCACATGTATGAAGGCCTCTGTGAGTCTCGACTACACGTGGACTCAAGTTACTGAGGAATCACCATAGCAGGATAAAAATCATAAAAATGGATGCCTTTCCTCAGTACATGCTCACTTTGAATGTCTGCCAATTAATTATAAACAAAGAGTTGAATGACATCCCTATGTAGTTTCCCAGATGACTATTGGTCACTGAGATACACAAGCATGCCACAAACCTTTCACTATGTTTTTTTCTCCTTTGATGACTCTGAGTTCTCTCCTGCTGGCACCAGGACCCAGAGAAGGTAAGCAGAGATAGTCTTTTATCTCTGGACTCTTCACCTTGGCTCAGTACCCTACTGCTTGTGTATAGGAAAGAGAAGAAAGAAGTAATTATTAAAGAGAACTTCCCCACTGCCTGTGCTGTGGTCTCCTTCTCTGACAGCCAACTTTTAAAACAAGCATCTTAATATTTCAGCAGATGGTGCTAAGGTTTGTTAGAGCAGCCTACAGAATTCCCAGTTTGTTCCCACATTTCTGGATTCTTTGTAATTAGCTCGCAACATGGTTGAACGTAAGCTCAGATGTAGCCTAAACCCATGGAGCTTGGAATAAGAGAAGCATCTGGCGAGAGGTGGGTGGGTAGTCTTGCTTGCTTTGCTTTCAGGGAGTGACCCCAGAGGTGAGCTTTCTGATTTTCACAGCAGCTAGAACCAGAAGTCACTGCCTGTTCTGTAGCCTGTCCTGGCTCTGCCCCTTTTGCTTCCAGATACAATTCAAGCCTTAGTTTTTTTTCTGTAAAGTCCTTTTGCCATTTTTGTCCCCAGCCTGGTTGTCATGAACAATCCATTTCCCCCCTTTTTTCCCTTTTTCCATATATGAAAATCAACTCTTCCTCCTTGTTTTATGATTTGTTCATTATCCCTGTTCCTGCATTTTGTATATGTGTCTAGGAATCTCACATAGAGTGTGTTATTAATTTTAGAAAAACAAGGAGTTGGATTTTGTAAGCAAATAGTATATTCTTAAAAAGTAGTAAGACTGAGTACTTAACCCAAATGCTTTATTCTGCATTTGGCTTAGTGATGTTATATTCCTGATATTACAGCTACATTTTAAGATCTCCTCTTCTTTGAAGTGGTCTCTTCTTTCCCTTTGGTGTTAAAACCAGATGAGGCAGTTCTAAATGGCTTTGTTAGGCTCAAAAGTGACTCCACACAAGGGCCTGGGACCAAAAGCAATTTAAAATGAGAATCATGCTGGGCATAGTGGTGCACGCCTATAATCCCAGCAGCTCAGGAGTCTGAGGCAGGAGATTTCTAAGTTCAAAGCCAGCCTCAGCAACTTAGTGACACCCTGTCTCAAAATAAGAAAAAGAAAAGGTCTGGGGTTGTGACTTGGTGATTAAGTGCCTGGGTTCTATCCCTGGTATCAAAAAAAAAAAAATCATATTTTTGATAAGAAGAGTAAATATAGAATGTATTAACATCTTTACTAATAAGAATTTCCTTTTGCTTCCAAATACAAGACTCTGAAGAAAGGTAACTTTCCTAGTGACTTCTTCCCTGATCCACCTTCATGACTACCTCTAACAGCAGCTATTCTCTTAGCAGGAACTTTACTCAGCAATAATTAAGTACATATTAAGGGTTTACTGTAAATCAGTTAAATGAATAATACGCATTTTCCACTTACTCCCCACACTGATGTCACCAGTACTATGTAGTTATTTTATAGATAAGGACCCTGTGATTACCAAGGTAGTAAGTAGTAGAACTAGAATTTAAGTCAGAACCCGTCAGACTTCAAAAGACTGATGGCTGAGATTATGTGAAAAGAATCTTGTCAGCAGTTTTTTTTTTTTTCCAATATTTTTCATTGTAGATGGACACAATACCTTTATTTTTTTATTTTTATGTGGTGCTGAGAATTGAACTGAGTGTCTCATGTGTGCTAGGCAAGTGCTCTACCACTGAGCTACAACTCCAGCCCCAGTTTCTTAATACCTCTGCCTTTAGTTGCCTGACTTCCCCCATATCTGATTTTAATTCTCTCTCGTTGCTATTTATGGACCAACACTCCATGCTGTGGAGAATTAGGAATGGCACAGAGAAAATTGTCAGGTCTGAGTTCTAATTAACCACAAATTTATGATTTGTTGCTGAGGGAGAAATACCCTTTAGAGTAACAAGGTTAGGATATCAAAGATGAGTTCAAGTGGTTCCTGAGAAGCACCGCTGAGCCTAACAGAGGAGAGCTAGCTGTTGCCAGAGCAGAAGGTCGACTATGCTGCTGCTCCTACTTTATGTATGTGGAAGAATATCAAGGTGTTACTTCCCTCACCTCAGAATATTTACTGTCAGGAAAGCAAACAGTCTCTGAAATGGGTTCCCCAAATGAGACCCTGTCCTTGTCTCCGTCCTTAGAATCTTCTGTTCTTAATGATTATTTGAGACTTACTGTCTCAAGGGCAGAGTTGGAATGCTTTGTGGAGATTTTTAACAGAGTAAATACCTGAGGTTCTAGCTTTGGAACACAGGATTCCCTTTCTGAATGTTAAGCAAACTCGAATAGCAAAGGTACTCCTAAGGAATCCTCCTTGGCCAGATGGATCAGGGATATATTTCCAAAATTAGTGCTGCACAGAGAATTCTCTCTCATGGACTAATTCTTTTCCCCCTCCCTGAGGACCATCTGTCTCATGGGCAGAAGAAAAATAGGCATCTGTTCAGGTTTTCAGGGTTGCCACCTGGACCTGTTCCTATAGTGTTTCCAAGCAGAGAATTGGGATATCTTTGGGCCAACCCCAAATCTTAACTACTGGAGTCTTCAATGAGGAATTAAAGAATCAAACAAAATAATTTTTATCCGGATTCTAGTTTTATAAAGCAATAACAAATGGTCCACCATTGTAGACCAGGGCCGATAAACTATTGCAGATACTATTTTAGGCTTTCTGGCCACATGAATTCTACTACAACTATTCTGTGTGGTGCAAAAGCAGCTGTATATAATGTGCAAACAGACATTCTGGCTATGTTCCAACAAAACTTTATTTGCAAAAAGGTGACCAGCAGGATTTGGCCCACTAGCCATATCTTGCACAGTGTTGTCCTAGACCACAGGGATTTAGTTTATTGGGAGATTTTCCCAGCTAAGGATTTATATTTATGCAGTGTAGTTGGTGGCAAGGCTGATGTTGTGAACTCCATACCCTTTGGTTTTGTAAATTTGGCTTCAGGTAGTCTCCCTTCCTCCTTCTCAGTGTTCACTATTTATTCACAGAGTTGCCTATTTGGAAGTAATTTTATCAACACAACATGACATTAAAATTACATGCTGATATTGGGTTCCCAGTGTAACATCAGGTGCCTGTGAATGTCAGTCAGGACACGTCCATTTAGATACGCTGCTTTCAAATTGGGTGTGACTGACTCAGTCCTGGGATATCGTTAGGTACACTGAATAAAGTTAGTTATGTTGAATAGGCTGTTCTTTTACTTCTAGGCTTTGCTTGTATGTGGGTTGGAGTTCTTCAGCATGAAACTAATGACTTCCTTCTTGTGATGCTGTGGGAGGTTCAGCATATCACAATCACAGATGGATTTAGGCCCAGTACCTTTGTTCTCTTCCCCATTTTGGTTCTGAAAGGAAACATTGAAAGGAAAAAGCTGCAGATGTGAGCCACCAAAATAAACACACTTCTGACAGAGCTGATACTTCCTGTTTCTTGGTTGGGCTTAATTCTTTACATCCAGACTGATGGTTAACTGTCTAGGCAAGTGAATGAGAAATTGTGTACAAGCTAGAATTCGAATAGTCAAATGTTCCTGCATTATTTTGCATCATTTCCTCTCTCTTCATTCTCCATTGGGGGGGTGTAATTGTGCCCATCTGAAAGTTATGCTTTTGCAGAGCAGTGCCTTCTTATATCTGTCCAGTGTTTGCCTTTTTATTTGTAATCAGGAATATGGGGAAGGGAGAGGTACTAATACTTTTTGCTAGGTCATTGAAGGACAGTATTAATATTTCTGCATCTGTTTTGAGACTTAATTTTCTTTGAAGGATGAGTCAAATAATTGGAGACCTTCTTATGCCCCACTAAAACATCTCAATGTCAGAGGTAACATGGAAACCAAACTCAAAATGCCAGCAGTGCCTTGTGCACTTCAGAACTTGGCTCTGCTAGGAGAATTCACTGTCTTACAGCAGAGAAGAATGAATGAAATAGAGAAGGTAAAGGACTGTTGTGAGACAGAGGTAAATACTGACTTATTTTCCATCTTTTTCCTAGTGCAATGAACAGTTAGCCTGTAGGCCCCAGTTGATTCATGAAGTTGATGTAACAGTCTCATGAAAAATGGTAGGTGGAATTAATGTCTTTATTGTTCTCATTTGTGATTATGTTAACTCACTATGCTTTCATATTGACAGGTGGTTGTGAAGTCCTCCAGAGGACCAGTAGTCAACTTGCTAACTAACAGCAGAGGAAAAATAGGAAAGAGTAGAGAAAAATTATGTGACTATATAGTTTATTTTTTAGTATTGCTTCTCAGAATTGGAAGAACCATTTTACTATAGTTTTTTTTTTTCAAAATTGCAGAAAGTTATGAAAAACAAGCAAATAATACACAAATATGGGTAGATACATTGGCTCATACAGGAAATAGGTTTTATTTGTGTGTGTGTGTGTGTGTGTGAGATTGCAAGGATTTATTGATGAGATTCTCAACAGCTTAAGAGAATGAGTGAGAAAGACAAGAAGAAAGGAATTTACAGCATGGAATGGCAAGGCAGGTCTTTCAGGGTGCTGTAGAAGAGCACAAGGGGAGCACTTCACTTAGAGGTAAGGAGGCATACCTGCCTTCCTGCAGAAGTATCATGGAAGCCAACTCTCAGAAAGGTGAGGGGAAGAAAAGCAGGGCTGGTGCAAAGATCAGGAGGTGAAAGAGAGTAAAGTGTGTTTAAGAATGTCCTTGTATTTCCTTTTAGGTAGAGTATAAGGCAAGGGAGGGAATAGTAAGGTATAAGGCTCATGGGTATGAACAGGAGTCAGACCTTGATAGGCCTTGCTCACCAACATTAGTTTTTAGTTTAGTTTTGTTTTGTTTTTAATTTTTGTTTTGTTGTTGGTTTTGTTTTGTTTTTAACCCCAGGGCCAGTGGGATACTTTGAAGAGTTTTAAGTAAGGGGGGTGATACAATCCAATTTGGGTGAAAATTTTGGATGATGGATTATGAGAAAGTTAAGATTGAAATCCAGATAATCTGTTAAAAGGTGGCTTTAAAACAAATAAGGAATGACGGCATCCCATTCTAAAATCTGTCCAATTAGGACTAATAGCTGTAGTAGTTTTTTAAAAGTTATATTTGGGCCCAGAGTTAAGGAGGATAGAAGTTTGGGATGATGGTAAGAATCTTAATTTGGTTTTGATGTATATTCAGTTGTCCATTTGTTGCTTTGTGAACACCGGGAGAGAGACAGGGTTGGGGGCAGGAAATGAATTGATGGTATATTATCAAAACTATCTTAACTGTTTTAGGAAGAGGACCAAACTGAATTTATTAGCTAAGATGTTATGTACTTAAAAAGGTAGAGCAAGAAATGAGGCTTGGGACCAAGTTATCGAAACCCAGAGACCCAGACAGGGTCTTTGTGAGACCAGGTTTGCAGATGAGGGATGGTGACACACTTTGAGGGACATTTAAGGGAGAACTTAAGAGAAATGGAAGAGAATTAGGAGACTAAGTGACTTGCAGTAGCCAGAGGAGAGGAAAGGCGATTGCCTGTGATAATGAAAGGAAGGGTTTACGAGGAGCCACAAGGGTAGATGTTGCTGGAATCTGGTTGTCATATAGAACATTGTTGTACAAGTCCAAAGCATTTCCCACTTGCACGACTATCCCAGGCCTGCCTTTTCACTCTACCTTTCACATCCCTTTCATATACTTGTACCTTAGCCAACTTGGACAGTTTGCAGTCTTCATTGCCTCTCATTTTTTGTATTTGCATCTTACATTTTCCCTTT
Organism: Sciurus carolinensis; assembly: GCF_902686445.1. Taxonomy (NCBI): domain Eukaryota; kingdom Metazoa; phylum Chordata; class Mammalia; order Rodentia; family Sciuridae; genus Sciurus; species Sciurus carolinensis. The sequence continues at coordinate 47,534,381 of NC_062226.1, forward strand.
ATCTTCAGTGCCCTTTTCCACTTACCAAAGTCTGATGAGCCTGGGAGGGAGAATAGAATTTCTTCTTTCTAAGGCTCACTTCATAATGCCACCTCCTGCCTCCTCTGCTGTAAGTCTAAAATCCATTGGGGTCTTAAGGGTTAGTGGTTCTCACATTTGGCTCTGTTAAGCTTTAAACTCATTGACAGTGTATGTGTTGGTGTATTGATTTATTCACATCTGTTTCCCTCCTCTCTTCCTAGTAGTTTCTTAGTAAGAACATGCACATACTTACTGGAATCCACAGATTGGGTTTGAATCTGTGCCATATTACTTGCCTCTGTTACCTGGAGTGATTTAGTTCATGTCAATTAGGCTCAACTTCCTCATTGTAAAATGAGCATAACACTTACCTTTCAGATTTGTTGTGAGGGACAAGTTAGATAATGCAGTGCATATCTAGCACTTAGCGTGCTGTGGTGCATATTATCTGCCATAATGGAGAGCTCCTGATAGCAGTGCAAATTCTGGATTGCAAGGAGTCCTTCATATAATGATCTCTTATAAATCAGAAAGAACATCTATAGTAATGGGTGTCCCAGAGTACATGATTGAGAGGATGTTCAAATTATGAATTCTAGTAAGTTTTTCCTACTTCTGAGAGCTAGCAGATACCTGAAGCTTAGCAACAGTAGCCTATGGAAAGAGAACTACACATAAACCAAATGATGTTTGACTTGTTGTTAAGGCATATCAAAAACCTTTTATCTCCCTTCTTAATCTACTATATTATGGAATGAATCCCATTGCCAGATCTTGGAAAATCATCTGGTTCCATATCACAAAGCACCTCAATTCCTCCCTTTCCATCTTGGAATTTGGAGATCACTCAGGGAGCTTCTTATGGATGCCCTAGGTAAATAATATGCCTTGAAAAGTAGTAAATCTGGTGATATTGAATGAATTTATATTTGTTTCTTAAAGATGTTTTAACCCTACTTATTTTCATAGTTACACATAGATGATGATTCTTAAGCTTTCTTAAAGTTCTGTTTACTATTTTTATCTTAAGATCAGTTGCATGCGTTCTGTATACTCCCCCCGACCCCCGGTTTCCCCTATGCATTTCACTAGGAAAGGCAGACTTTGCCCTACTTGAGCAACTAATAGACTAAACATGTAGGATCAGGTTATATAACCCCCTTTTCTACCCAGCCATTAGATAGAGCCAATCTATGGATGACCTGAGCCAATAGTCCTTATTTTCCTCTTTCCAATGGATTTTTTTTAAAAATGTGACTCATAGTCTATAGATGCTTGCTATACCCTGAAAGTTTAGCATCTAACACAATTATCTTGAAGTGAAATCTGTTTGTGTTTTTAATCCACACAGGCAGTTTCTCATTACACTAAAGCTTTCACAGTTGAGTACCACTGATCTCTTGTGTTCTTGAAAATGATTGGTGATTAAAATCACCCCTTTTGCAAGCAGCTACCCACTGCTGCTCTCCACAGAGAATAATAAACTACCATACAGAAATATTAAGACACCACTTAGAGTATTAGAATTTTAACCACTTCATGTGGCTGAGGCATGGGGGCCCTTTCAGCTCCAGTGCTAGTTATCTCAAAATTGGTAATGCCGCCCAGCTTCACTCCACTCTCCTGGGGCCCAGGCTGCCTCCTGCAGTGCAGTGTGAAACTTAACTGTAATTTGTTGTGACTGATCCCTAATGCAAGTGTTAACAGTGGCTACTTGCCACGAGTAGGAGAGTGAGAGTAAGTGTTGTTTATCCAGACAAGAAGTGATACCAAAATGAGACTGGAGGTGTGATTCTAATTTGCACCTCTGTTTCATTTGCCCGGAGGAACTACATTTCTTTGTCATTATTTCTGAATATATATAGTGACAGGGGAAGGCTTACCAAAGGCGCTGCTAACAGATGTGGCAGTCACACTTCTCTGCAGCCCTTCGTTTTGTTCATTCATGCTTTCATCAGATCACCTTGTGCTTTGGAGGAAAGGCTTGTATCAGAATTGCCCGAGATGCCAGTCAAGTAGGAAATATGAGTAAAGAAGAGCATTTTGAAATGTGTTCATTGTCCTATGTCTTCTCTGTGTTATAATGCTCTATTTTACATTGCACTGTATAAAAATGTCTTTATGATGGGAAGGTGTGTATGAGAAAGACAGAGAAGATAGTGAACTATTTCTGATGGTTTTAAGGGGTCTATTCCAGGAATTCCAAAAGTTTATTCTGTGGAACACTGCCCTACACAGTGTTGCACTTTATGAAAAAATTAAATAGGGAAAAGCTGTAAAAGATTTACAATATATATCAAAATATTTAAGGATTAGAGGAATTCTGCAGAAAAACAACTCATTTTTTTTTTTTTATTTAACTCTGTATTTCCTATACTCATTTGCTCCTAGAAAACTTTCCTCCTCCACTTAATGTGTTTTACTTTTAGAAATGCCAGCCTGTATTGATTCCTGGGATAGACATTGCATTCTTCAGCCTTGGTGGTCCTGAATTCTTGGATAGACTGACCATCTATTCAGCTGTGTTGGCAAGGTACAGTAGTTTTCAGTAAGAATATTCGTGACATTGTCATTACTTTTTTGCTGTTTCAATTGGCTTTAAAAAAAAAAAAACTAAAGAAAACAAAAGTATAAGTTCAGAGAAGAAAGTATAGATGGAGTCAAGCTGAGACGATTGTATTTTTCATGCATGCAATTGAGGAGAGAAGGGGAAGTCCTGCTAGAAACCTAATCTTAGCAGCTGTGGGAGTCTTCACTAGTCTAATGCTAAGGAATGCTTTTACCCTGCAGCCTTACTTATTAGAAAGCCATGTTGGAGGTGTGCAGGCAAATTGAGACATTTCTTCATTTCTAGCACTTACCATGCATTGTGGAAATAAAGCTTTAGGAGATGCATGATCAATGACTGCCCTCCTTCCTTTTGTGACTTTTAGCAGTGTCTCACAAATGTGTACTTTGAGTCAAATAAAAGAGTATTGTATAAAAAAGAACTGCAATACCTACTGAACTGCATTACTTTGTAAAAATGCAAGAGCAGTGAATGTATTTGTGATGAATTGGAAGCAGCACCGGTTTTGGTAGCCAGACTTGATCATTTTAGAGTGTGACCCATGTAACCGGTTTTCTTATTTCAATAAGACAGACATATCACCCAACATTATGTTAGATGGCTGAAAAATAAACAGCCTGGTTAGTGTTATCTGGAGCTAGGAAAGAAGAATACCTGCAGTTTCACTCCCATTGCTGTTTACACCTCAAGGAACTGCTTTGTGAAAAGCATTATATTCAAAGGGAAAGTGCCCAGATATAAGTCAGCGTTAAATCAAGGATCTTTTTCAAGAGATCGTGGGGAATCATCAACATGGATCTTCCTGTTTGTCTGTTATCAGAAAGTTGGGCAGGTATAAAAATAAATGCCTTGTTTTTCCAAACTTAGGCTCTTCAGCATGAAATTTACACTGGAGAAGTCACAGGATTAATCCTTTCTCAGTGGAGTAGGTGCAAGGGGTCTTCTGACTTGGTTAGAAAAACTGTTGTACAGGAAATAAACACATTTTACACTCCAATCACATTTTACACATTTAAGAACTAGTGAGCAGAATACTACCTCAGGCGTATGTAGCCTGGAGATCTTTTAAGGCCTGTGATTTTCCCCAGGATAGAACTGTTCTGGCCAAGGCAACTTTCCCAGAACCCAGTTCCCTGACTTGCTGTCAGGTTTCAGGTAATTGTGCCTGGCTTTGTTTGGGGACTTTGAGGTACAGGGAGACAAACTCACATAACTAGTGCTGACAGGTTATTTTATCTTCAATTAAGTTTCAGCATGCACCAAGATCAGATTGTTCTACCTAAATTAAAGGTATTCTTTTGTTGCAGTTTGTGGAGGAGAGGCTTAGAGGATGAATTGAACTACCAATACCAAGTAGCTCATCTGTTTCACCACTAACTGACCAGAGACAAGTCAGTGACTCTTGTCCAGCTTTGACTTTGCTTCCTGTGCTGTGGAAGTAGGATCTCTCAGGTCAGTGTAAGGAACACAATGCCTGTGTGCACTCTGCCAAGGCAAACATAAGTAATAGAGAAAAACTAATTTTTACATGGGAAAGGGCCATTAAATTGGTAACCTCTCACATCCTACTTTTCTAAGCAAAGGTTCTTCTTGCTAAATTTTATACCTATTAATTTTTATCCCTGCTACTGATACTTCATTTTTACCTCAGGTCTTTCTGACTTAGGACAAGCCCCTGAATTAATGAAGAAGTGATACAGATAAGTAAATTCATTGAGCGAATCCTTAAGCACCTGCCATGTGCCTGGGAACTGGATGTACCCAGAACTCTGAGCCTTGTACCAGCTGGTAGTGGGAGAGACAGTTCCTACTATGATTACTTAATGGGGACTAAACTGTTGAACTGAAGCACCAGTGTGTTAAGTAGGAAGATAAAGCCCCTTGTTGAATCAGGCCCCATTTCAGTGATGGGTATGGAGAGCAAGAACAGCATAAAGAGGGCAAAGGACTTGATGATGGAATAGGAGAATAGGCCTCACCTTTGGGGAGTGGGGGGGTTACCATCCCTGGATCATCTGGTTCATGTAAAGATCATTTTATAATAAAGAAGATGGTTTACCCAAGAAAGAGGACGGGGTGGGGGTGTAAACTCTGGGCTATTCATTTATTTCACCATATTGAATTAGAGTAGGTACTGAGACAGGCTCTGTCTTGGGGCTCAGAAGCACAGTAAATACCCCATGTGTAATGAAGACTGCAATGATGCTTTTCCTTCCATTGAGGGAGGAACACAGAAGTGAATAGTCAAATCATTACAGATTTAATAAATGTTTTGAAGGGAACAAAATATAAAAGGCAGATCGAGAATCTTCATGGAGGATGAAAGGAAACCATTTTTCAATGAATATTAAAGGTGGAGAAACTTAAGCAGACACTGACTGAAATGGTAAAAAGAATAGGGGTGTTCATCAAAGACGAAACATGCAGAACCCTGAAAGAGCGTCCTGTGTGCAGGTGAGAGGCAAGCAGGGTGACACTTCATGGTTGTTTAATTCAGGGTTCTCCAGAGAAACAGAAGCAGTGGGGCGTGTGTGTAAGAGAGAGCTGTTGTAAGGAATTCGCTAACACAGATATGGAGGTGGGAAAGTCCCAATATCTGCAAGGTGAGTCAGCAAGCTGGAGTCAAAGGAGAGCTGATGGTATAACAACAGACTGAGCCCAAAGGTGTGAGAACCCTGAGAGCCACTGGGTAGTTCCTGCCCAGAGGCCTCAGGCTTAAGATGTTTCATTTAAAGCATAAGTTTTTAAACTTAAAAACTGATGTTTCATTTTTCAGTCCAAAGTCAGGAAAAAGTTGATGTCCTAGTTCAGAGGCAGTCATGCAGGAGGAATTTCCTCCTACTCACTGAGGGTAGACCTTTATGTTCTCTTCAGGGCTTTAGCTGATCAAATGAGGACCATGCCTGTTAGGGAGGGTGTAATGATCAATTTTATGTGCCAACTTGACTGAGCCAATGAATACCCAGGTAAATATGATTAAATAACATCATTAGATATGAGATTAACCTTTTAATTGGTGAATTGAGAAAGCAGATTGTCCACCACACTGGATGGATAGCATCTGACCTATTAATGGCCTGAGTAAAACAAAATGGCAGAAGAGTACCATCCCTTTCCCTCTGACTGACTGCTTGAACGGCAATAGTCTTCTCCTGCCTTTGAAGTGGGACCTACATTATTACCACTCTTGATTCTCAGGCCTTTGGATGTGGATTATAATTTGCACCTCTAGGTGCCCTGGGTCTACCAGCTTGCAGGTGGCACTTCTTGGGACTTCTCAGCCTCTGTGATCATCTGAGCCAATAATAGTCTCATTGTGGATAGAGGTGTATTTTCATCATATTCATTCTGTTTCTCTGGGGAATCCTGACTGATACAGAGGACAATCTCCTTTACGTAGTCCACTGATTCAAATGTTAATCTCATCCAGAAACACCCTCGCAGATGTATTCAAAATAACATTTGGCCAGGTATCTAGACATTCCTTAGTCCAGTCAAGTTGACACAAAATGAGCCTTCCTGCAGGTCTAAAACAAAAAGAAGAATACGAATGAAATTAGAAAGAGAGGTAGAACCTTGCAGGTCATGGTAAGAGATTTCGGATTTATTTCAATATATTTTGAGGAGTATCATCAGAGGAGCTTAAGCAAGGAGTGACTTGACCACACTTCTTTGAAAGCTCATCACTCTGCTTGGTGGAGACTGATTTGAAGATGAAAGAGAATTGTACAGTAGAGGTGGAGGCTGTGGAGAAGATGATGGCAGGAGAAGTAAGGCAGGGGGAGATAAGTGAACCTATTGAAGGAATATTTGGGAGGATGAGGTTTGAAGAGGGAACAAAGTATGACCAAGCTTATGAGAAAAGGTTCTGCTTTCTGCATTTTCCTTGGTAGGTCGTGGAATATGACAGTTGTCTCATTCTCTTCAGTGTATACTCAAACATCCTACTTGGGTTTGTATGGCTTGTGATCTAAGAATCACCATTATGTTTTTAAACAGTTGAGAAACAAATTTTAAAAAGAATACCTTGTGACCTGCAGGATTTACATGAAATTCAAATTTCAGTGTTCATAAATAGTTGTATGGGAACACAGCCACTCTCATTCATTTGTATTTTCTGTAACTGCTTTTGCCCTGAAACAACAGAGTGGAGTAACTGCAATAGAGACCTTATGGCCCATAAAACCTAAAATGCTTTTATTTGGCCCTTTACAGAAAAGGTTTGCTGACCCCTGTGCTTGTGTATTCGGTAGTCTTTGGAAAATATGTTGCTGTTTGTATATCCAGTTCATCTAACCCTTATTGGGGGAAATTACACCTGTTGGTAAGGGTACTGACACAGGCATGGATTTCTCTGTAGACTGAAGAAAACCAACGTAAAGGAGCATTTTTTTTCACCAGCATTAGAGCTATGACCTGTTCCAACAGCCAATGAAGGAAGGCACTTTCTGAAATTAAAGAGATCTTGGAGGTGGTTAGTAATGCTCATGGACCTTTGCTGGGGTTTGACATGTTTTCTCTGTCCTGGAAGGGAACAGCTGGGCAGCACTGGCTCATCACAACTCAAAATAGACCGGAGAGAATGGAGAAAAGGTGTGCTGTCAGTAGCTCAGATCTAACCCTTACCTTTTCTGAATTTATTTATTTATTTATTTTATTGTAAACAAATGGGGTACAACTTGTTTCTCTGTACATGAAGTAGAGGCATTACCATTTGTGTAAAATCATACATTTACATAGGGTAATGGTGTGGTAATGGTGTTTGATTCATTCTATTATTTTTTCCTCCCCCATACCCCTCCCACTGTTCTTTTCCCTCTATACATCCCTCCTTCCTCCATTCTTGCCACCCTCCCACACCCCATTATGTATCATCATCCGCTTATTAGCGAGATCATTCGTTCTTTGGTTTTTGAGATTGGCTTATCTCACTTAGCATGATATTCTCCAATTCCTGAATTTAAATTCTCCAACGTTGTGTCCTTGATTCAGCTCATCTGACCTTGAGAGGTGAAGTTCTGGCCAGGCATCAAACTTCTGGTTGACATGCTGGTCAGGAGGTCACTCTCTTGATCACCTTCCATATAGCCAGATTGTTCTACAAACAGAAGTCCGCCAACAGGGAGAGGAGCAGAACTTGTCCGGCCTGGTTTTCATATGTAAACATTCCTAAATCCTTTGAGTCATTGTCCTTGTGTGGCAAATATTCTCTAATAAGTATAAATTTAACATTTAATTTTTTTTTTTATTGGGGAAATACACCTCAACACTTATGGTTGTTATAATTTCCTAAAACTGATATTATTTGCAATGCACTTTACTAGAGTATATTTTTATAGACATGAACTAGACCTCATGATTCAAATCTCAAAAGGAGAGAATGGCTTTTGAGCCTAGGAATTTATTCTCTGGGTTTTACTAAGGACTCCAGGAGTCTGAGGAACTGTCCAGTGTGGTACCTTGATCAGTGAGGAAGCAGAGACCAGGGCACAAGTTTCCTTTCAGGGGCTGGAGACCACAGACTGCTATCAAGAGCTTCACTGTCCCTGGCTGTATGTGCAGTCCTCTGAGGGGCACATTCCTGGTTCCTTGCACCTGCAATCTCTGCTAACTCACCTTGAGTGACACCAGAGTGAGAATCCTGTACTGTCAGAACAATGGTATGGATTTGGGTGACAGAGATAGTGTAAGTAGGACTCAGATTTAACATATGAAGCCAGAAATGGGAGATTTCCCAGGGGTAGTTCTCTACATTGGCACATGCAAAGATTTTTTCTTGGGCTTGGTGAAATTTCTAGAGCTGCAGCACATCTTCAGTAAAGAGTATTTATGTTCCTTTCTCATCTTTGTTTACTTCCTGTTTCCATCTTCATAACCTAATGTTCCATTTCGCCTTTGCTTATACCTTGTGGAGAAATCTGAAAAGAATACTGAGCAGCAAACAGTCTTTAAAAATGAAGGGAAAAAATTCTGCTGTTCCGCATTATTTTTTCATACTATGCTAATCATTTTTGAATGCATCGTACAGATGGTAGGTTGTATTTTTGCAGAGGGTTTTTTTCAAGCCAAGTTCATAGACATGATCTTGAATTTGTAATGCTGTATTCCTAAGTGTCTTTTTGGCTGTCAAAATAGTGCCGTCTTTAAAAAGTACAATGTAGACACTCTGGGTGAGGCTGATTATTTCTGCTTTCTTTATAAAAAAATATGTATTTTCCCTTATTACAGAAGTAACATATTCACTATAGAAAACTGAAAAGGGAGAACAGCTTTTAGAATACTTTTTAGTGGTAAAGTACCACCTTCAAAAACAACCTCTTTTTCTTTTCTCAACTCCTCTCCATTTTTGGCATACAATAAGCAACATGTTATAAATTCACCCAGTTCCATCTTTAACTATCTATATGTCAGATACACAGGGGACAAAGTTTCTGGCTGAGAACACAGTAGAGGGCTTATTTTGTGGAGTATAAAGATCTTGGGCTTTGGGGCATGGAGTTCTGGGTTTTAATTCTAGAATTAAAGGCATATGTTCTTGGACAGTTACTTGCCTGTGGTCTAACTATAAATTAGGGTAGTGGTTACTTGAGGGGTTACAGAAAGAGCTGCAGGTAGTGCCTGGCTGGGTGTCAAGTTCCCTGTGAGGTCAGATGTCAATGATGGCTCTTGTTTCCTGAAGCCTCTGCATACAGACCTGGTTCTTGGACAACCCTGTATTGTAAAAGGCTACATAGTACATATTTTAGGCTTTTTGGACTAAGCAGTAAAATCAAGGATAAGATAGATAAGATAGATATTGGCATAACCACCAAAATGTAACCATTTAGAAATATGAAGAAACATTTCAAGTCGCAGGCTGCCATGCAAAATAGTGGGCTAGATCTGATGCCTGCCACAAGAAGTCTTCACATGTTATTTGTAATCCTCACAGCTTTCTGAGGTAGTTGCTCTTCTAATAAATAGTAGACCCTAGGTCCACACAGAGGCAATCAGAGCCTGGAAACACTCGCTCTAGTCTGCAGGACTCCTCTCCCCTGTCTAGAGCTTAGTTTTAGGATGAACATAACCATCAGAATGGTTTCCCCTCTCCCTGTGACCCCATCCTTGCTTGGGATTCCACCCCCTTGTAGTTTCTTTCCCCTCAACCCTGTCCTTGTGCCAGACCCCAACCAAACTCTCCTGCTGCTCACGACTTTTTCATTGCTGATCTTTCCCCTCAGCTGCTCGACTGACTGCTTATCAGTCTAAATTTTGCCTCATTTGGAGACTCCTTCCTGAAATACTTGTCTTTGTGCCCTAAGTGTTCCCTCACATCTTTTCTTTATTTCCAGGTTCTTCTTCCCTTCTTTCCTCTGCTTTGAGCATCACATCCTGTAATGGTTTGTGTTGCCTCTTTGTTTCTGTCTAGTAGAAGATAAGTTCCTCTAGGGCAAGATCAGGACTTTGTCCTTTACATTAGCGCATTGTCAAGTCCAGAACTGTGTATGGAATTGAATAGTGCTTATTAAATATTTAGCAGATGTCTTAATTTATCTTGCTGACTGTTCTTATTTTTAGAAATCAGCTTGAATTCTCATTGTGAGCCTTCCTGATCTAGGTAGGTTTTCTACAGTACTACCATTATTTCCTCTCCTGTTATTTGGGAAGCTTAGCACCTGACAAAGAGAGTCAGGGTCTCTCCTGGGGTGGGAGGTATGAGTTATGAACCTCTGGAACCCACTGCTGCTGGTATTCCTGTATGGGACAGAATCTTGTCTGCATCAAGAGAAGGGATGCCATACAAGGAGAGATGTGCCTGACAAAGTCAGTACCTGACTCTGGTTGTCATAGGAGCTGAGAGAGAGTTGTGCTACTCAAACTTTATGAGCTTAAGGGACAGCTGAGATCTTGTGCAGTTTCATTTAAATAATCTGAGGACAGGACCAAGATTCCAAGTGCTTTACCTACTTTCGGGTGCTGCTGAGAACTGCTGGTCAACAGACCACATTTGAGTAACAAAGGCCCAGGTCAGGGTTTCTCAGCATTGGCAATGTTGACATTTTCTAGCACTTTTGTAGATGTGACAACCATAACCGTGTTTAGATATTGCCAATCACATCCACTTGAGAACCACTGGCCTAGATGCTTCTTTGCCCTTAGTTTGCTTTTAGCTCTTTGGAATCTGAGAGTCAGTGAATTTCCTTTTTGCCTGTGCTAGTTTGGTGGGATATTTATGATTAGGTTCTAGAGTGCACATACATGTAAGTAGTTATTTGTGTGCTTTTGTGTATGTTGCCTGTGTGCTCCAACAAGCTCTGTAAATGCACCTTATGAGTGTCGTGGTTTTAATGCTATTTCAGTACTCAGCATGGAGTCCTATTCCCTAGGAGGCAGCTGATAAATGCTGAATGAATGAAATTCTGTAGGGAATGCAGCATACATGCTGTCCCCCTCTCTTTTGAGCTCTGTGGCCTTTTTAAAAAGAGGGGCATTCCCATGTTATGGGCCCCCAGATCAGTAACAATGTGACCAGCATCCCAGGAGCTTCCCTTGTGCCCCCTTCTACTCACTCTGTAATCTCCTAAAACTTTCCTTCTTTTTCAATAACAAAAATGAATCCACATTGATTATTGAAAAATTTAAAAAATAGAGAAAAGGAGAAAAACATAATTTTTATTGCTTACATTTGTTAACATTTTGACATACATCCTATTTTTTCAGTGCCTATATATGTACATTAATATATATTTTTAAAACTGAAACAGTTTTATGAGATTCTTATCATTTTTGTGTCTGGCTTTTCTCTCAACACCATACTGTTAATATATTTCCCTATGAATTTAGATACACCTAATTCATTATTCTAATGACACTTGTCATGCATTGGTGTATATGCCAATTTACATGAGCCATTCCATTCATTTCTTGGTCTTTTTTTTGGAAAATGTGATTTCTGTTTTTCACTTTATAAACACTCTTTTAACACTTAATTATTTTTAAAATTTTTTTAAAAATGTTGTTTTGTAGATGTTGATTGACCTTTATTTTATTCATTATTTATATGTGGTGCTGAGAATCCAACCCAGTGCCTCACACAGGCTAGGCAAGTGCTCTACCACTGAGCCACAACCCCAGTCCAGTACTTAATTGATTTTTATATTAGTTCTTTACTATCATGACTGAGATAAATAAAAACGAACCTTAATAAAATTTCCAGGCAACATATATTTTGTTGCTAAAACCATCTTTTATTAGTTAAATAAAGTGTATGTACATGCATACATACATAGAAATTGAGTTTATGTCAAGAAATGCATTCTTGATATAGTAGTTAGCATGAACACATAGAGTGAAAAGTAGCGATTTCTTTTCCAAAACTTTCAGGACTTCTCAGAATAGGTGTTATGAACATTTCCAGGAATATAAAAATATTGTTATTACTTGACAAATAGGGCCTTTAAATAAAGCTAGTGAGAGCATTCTTTGAAATTTGAGTTTCTTCAAAATAGCAAAATTACTTGTTTGTGTGATTAAATCTGTGCTCTAGATCAGGGGTAAGCAAATTTCTTCTCTGTAGTAAAGTGTGAGATGTTAAATACTTCAGGCTTTTACAAGTCATGTGGTCTCTGTTTAACTACTCAACTCTATTGTTGTATTGCTAAAACCTGACACGGATATACATAAACACACAGGTGTGGCTGTGTTCCAAGACAACTTATTTACCATAGCGCTGGATTTTGTACTGCACACCCTAGTTTGCCAGGACTTCTCTGTTATTAATTAAAATGTGTCCTGCTTTAAAATGTGAATATGTATAATAATTATTATCTCAAAAACTGGGATATAAACATTTAACTCTTCTTCACCAAGATATGGTGGGGACCATGTCTTGTGGCTGGGGCAATCTTTGTGTCCCTTGGGGTTCCATTGATAATCCTTTGTGTTCTGCCCTGTTCTTGTTCTCCCTGCAGGTCTGCTCTGGAATCAGTTACTTTGATTGCACAGGTTTCTCACTAATAAAATTGATAAAGTACAGTCTTTTCAGTTGCTTACTAGTGGTTTTAGCATAGTTTCTTCCACAAAATACACACAACTAATCATTGTCAGGGAACCGATCCCTGGGTTATGGTGGCAGCTCTACCTAAGCTGCCTGCTTTAGTGTCCCATCCATGCTACAGCCTGTCACAGGGATGGGAGGAGGGAATGCTCTGTGGTCAGATTCCTGTCTAATTCAAGTTTAGACTACAAGCTGTTTCTTTACTGGGTGTTAATATCCTGAAATATCTGAATAATTGTTATCTGAGAACCAAATCTTCATCTGTCAAAGCTGAAGGTTTTTACTTCTTATTTCTTGAAGGTGCCATGTCTAATGCTTTGTGGCTACACGTAGAGGACCATTCTTTTTTTTTTTTTTTTGTTGGTACTGGGAATTGAACTCAGGGGTACTTGACCACTGAGCCACATCCTCAGCCCTATTTTTACTTTATTTAGAGACAGGATCTCACTGAGTTTGCTTACCTCCTCTTTGCTGAGGCTGGCTTCACAGTCCTCCTGCCTCAGCCTCCCAAACCACGGGAATTATAGGCGTGTGCCACCACACCCAGCTAGAGGAGCAGTCTCTTGGTGCTTATTTGTCCTTCATTGAGGTTGTGGAAAGTATTCCCAGACCAGGGTTTTGTGACTGGAATAGGCTGGACTGTGCAGCAGTACCAAAAAACCTCATTGGTTTAACATGATAAAAACTTTCTCACTCATTCAACACCAGGTCATCTTCATGCTGGATATCTGCTGACTGAATGGTCTTGGCTGCTTCCAGGTGCTTCTGTTCTCTCCAAGTTAGATAGGGGGTAAACCTCACCCATGAACCTTCCTATGGTGTGACGTTTTCTTTTCTTCTTTTAATTAACAGTTCAAAAACATCACTACCTGACTTATCAAGGTGCCATAATCAGGAACAATGTGGTATTGGTGGAAGAATGAGTGATTAGATCAATGGGACAGATAGAGCACCCAGAAGTAGACTCACAAATATTTTCAGCTGACCTTGACAATGGGGCAAGGCGGGTCATGGAAAGCCATCTTAATAAATTGTGCTGGAACAACGGACAATATGGTATATGTAGAAAAAGTGAATCTAGACACAGATATTAAACCTTTCACAAAAATTAGTTCAAATTAGATCATGGTTTTAAATGCAAAATGTAAACTAAAACTGTTAGAATGTAGCCGAGGGAAAATGTAGGTGATCTTGGGTTTGGTGATGACTTTTTAGGATATAATACCAAAAGAATGATGTGTGAAAGATAAATATTGATAAGCTGTCCTCAACAATATGACAGCAAACAATGAAAAATGGCAAAAAGCTACATAGACACTTTACCAAAGAATATGTACAGATGGAAAATAAATATATGAAAAGATGCCAACATCAAATGTCATTATGGAATTGAAATTAAAAAACAATGAAACACTGATGATACACACCTAGTAAGAATGGCTAAAATCCAAAAACTGATAATACCAAATGCTGATGAGAATATAAAAGAGATAGAAACTCATTCAGTGTTTTTGGGAATGCAAAATGGTATAGCCACTTTGGAAGACATTGGCAGTTTTTTACAAAGCTAAATATGCATATCATACAATCCAACAATAAGGTTTCTAGTTATTCGCCCAAATGAGGTGAAAACACATAGATACACAACACATGGATTTTATAGTTTCTTCATAATTAGGCAAATATCAGGATGTTCTTCAGTAATACTATTATACGTATATACATACAGTAGAATATTACCCAGTGTCAAGAAATGAGCTATCTAAGGCATCAAAAGACATGGAGGAACCTTAAATGCACATTATGAAGTGAAAGATGCCTTCCGAAGGGCAACAGAGTGTCTGATATCATCTATAATGACATTCTGGAAAAGGCAAAACTCTATAGAGAGCCATAAAAAGATCAGTTGTTGTCATATGTTCCAGAGGGTGAACTAGTGGGTTATAAGGGATGTTTAGGCACGTGAAACCATTTGTATAATACTGTAAAGGTGGTTACATGACATCATACATTTGTCCAGATTCATAGCATGCACAACTCAGATTGAACCCTAATGCCAACTAGTGACTGAAGTTATCAGTAATGTATCAATAGTGGTTCATTGTCCTAGGAAATATACCATGTTAATGTAAGATGTTAATAAGGGAAATGTTACATATTCAGAGTGGGGGACGAAAATGGGGACATGGGAGCTTTTTTACTTTCTGCACAATTTTTCTGTAACCCTAAAAGATAGTCTTAAAAGTCAGATGCTTACCTTTCTATATGATTTACTTTCATATAATTTAAACTATCAAAATAAGGTTTTGAGAGACTTTCCTATGGGAAAAGTGTCGAGTCTTGAGGCAGTAGTCTGCATAACATGTCTCTTTGACTCTCAGAGACCTTTCACTTTTTAGATGGGTCTCATGGGTATGATTGCTTGACAGCCAGGCTCTGGATGAATGTAATGTTGCTTTATATTGACTGTTCCTTGTGTGTGTGTTTCCTTTAATCTAAACTTAGAGATATGAAGGAAATTCTCTCATAAGTATATAAATAGCAATATCAAAAAGTAATGTGCATGAACAAATATGTCAAAATGAAACTATTTTAACTGTATAATTAATATGGACCAATAATTTTTTAAATTTTTAGTTGTTTATGGACCTTGATTTTATGTGTTTGTTTATATGTGGTACTGAGATTTGAACCCAGTGCCTCATGCCTGCTAGGCAAACACTCTATCGCTGAGCCACAACCCCAGCCCTGGACCAGTAATTTTTAATTAGAAGTAAAGTTTTTAGATTTAATACAGTAGTAATTTGCCTAAATGAACTTGCATCTTTTGGAAAATATTACCTCAGGTACATTTTTAGAAGGTGGATAAAGTCACGAACAGAACTTTTGATGTGTAGTGTAAGAATTGCACCAACTGTAAACCTGACCTACCTGTTACTGGGTCCTTGCCTTTTTTTTTTTTTTTAACTACTCCAACTCTAAAAGAAAAACTCTGGTCTCTTCTAATGTATGGCTGTGTTCCTTAAATCACGGTTGTAATTCTGCCCATACCTGCCACAGAAGCCTTGAGGGTCTTGCATTGCCTGCAGGACAAAATCCATTCTCCTCAGTGATCATGTCAGCTTCACCAGGCAGTGGTACGAATGTGTGAAGGGCACTGGTGTCACCCTCCTGTCTGTCTGTGTAGGTTCATCCCTTGCTATTGCCCTGTTCCATCTGCATGGGGCCCACAATCTGTGACACCTCACAACTCTTGCACATGGTTTTCCCTGTGTTTGGAAGTGTCTGCCAGGCCCGTGTTCCAGGAAATGAACTTAGGTATCATGTTCCTTGGGAACTCTCTGAATCACCATCTCCACAAAAACTTCCAGAACCTGTACACGTTTCATTCCTAAGACATAGGAACAAGCATGGTTGGTCTTCATCTATTTGTGTTGTTTCCTTGACTTGGTGAGTTTTCCAGGTTTTCATTTGTTTCCTTTTCATTTGTTTCCTTATCTTTTGGCATGTGTTGAATACCCAGTGTATTTTTTTTTTTTTTTTTTGTAACTAAATCAACTTGTAAATAAAGAAATTGAGTGAAACCACTGTGTTGGTAAAGCTCATGTTAGTTACTGCAAGAAATAAATGCCAATAGTTTATTCTTACTCCTCTAGTCTCCTGTTTTGTAGCTGTGCCAGCCTTCTTTAACATGGCTCCCAAGGCTGCAGGGGGGAAAAAAGAGTTCAAGAGTCTTTGGGGGATTATGGGCCAGACCTGGAAATGTTGCACATCACAGTACCTGCACTTAATTGCCACGTCTCAGTCTTTCACCTATGGGTGAAGCTGGGAAATCTAGTCTGTCTATATGCCCATGCAGATGATAAAATGGTGTGTGCAGTAACTAGCAGGACTTCATAACCTTTATGTAGAATTAGTCTACATTGTATTTGAATTTGCATTACTATTTATTGCTATCATAAGCCAATTTTCTGTAGAATGTGGGATGAAGTGAGGTAGCAGGGAAGGGGATTTGGTTCCTCCTGAAGAAAAGCGAGTTGTTAGATTATTACCTCTGTGCTCTAGTAGTTATATAAATTATATAATTATATAAATTATATATAAGACACATTAGGCTATTGGTACTTTCTCATTTTGCAAAGCCAGATTTTTGCCTGAAGACTACCTGGGAGGTGGGGGAAATATTGTGCTTCACTTCACAGTTCTCCTGGTACACAGGACCTCACTTTTATCACAATGCGACCACTAACACTGCTTGCTCAACTAAATCATGTAGAGATCACATTATTTTTTGGAGAATTAAGGCGTTCCTCTAGATGTGGTATATGTCTCAATAGTACTAATGTTTGAAGGAAATGGTTTTCTGGAATTCAGCATAGTAAGAGAATTAGAATTCAATCAGTGTGATAAATCACTGAACTTGCTGTTGAAGGGCCTAAATTAAATTAAACCTTTAAAAGCAATAACCTCTTTTCAATTTTGGTACTACCAGGAGATAATGGAGCTCTTAAGCGGAATGAATTTGATTTACAAGTACAGCAATTCTTCCTTCAATTGCCGATGTTTTCCACAGTATATGTTTTATCGTTCAAAGTTTAATCAATAATGAAGGTAAGTGAACTGTCTCTTTCTCACCTGCTTCTTAACCAAAATATTCTCTCTTTGGTTTCTGGATTTGTAGAGCTTTTCATTTGCCATCAGACAGTTGGGTATATAGTTGTATCAGGTGCATGCTTAAATAATTTCCAGGCCAAACAGATGATTTAAAACATAAAAGAATCTCAGGAAATACATGTTTAATGATAAATCGACATTATGCTGGGTAAGTTTCACATAACTGGGCTCACATCTCCTAGTTAGAGTTAACATCCTTTCACAGTGCGTGACTCAAAGGCACTGCACACAGAGATGTAAGTCAGACCCCTGCTCTTTCTGTAGCAGGATCAAGAGATGGGCGCCAGAGGTGAGGATTGCCCTCAGGAATCCATCCTCCAGAAGGTCACTCTCCTGTGGCCTGGTATATATGGAGATCTCTTTCCTACTATAGACTAGCACTGTTACAACAGGTTTTTTGTGGTGTTTGTTTTGGCTGCTTCCACAAATTACCACAAACTTGGTGGCTTAAAAACAATTAAAATTTATAGTCTTAGTTCTGGAGGCCAGAATTCTGAAATCAGTTCCACTGGGCTAAAATCAGAGTCCTGCTCCCCTCCAAGGACTCTAAGGGAGGATTCATTCCCTGCCTTTTTTCCTTCTGGTGGCTCTGGGTGTTTCTTAGCTTGTGACCACAACTCTCCAGTCCTCTGCCTCCGTGGCCACAGGCCTTCTCCCCTCCTACCTGTGTCACATTTCCCTCATCCTCCCTCTGTGGGATTGCACTCAGAATCACCCAGATGATCCAAGGTAATTCCCCACCATTTCAAGATCCTCACATTAGTCACATCTGTAGAATCTCTTTTTTACTGTATCAAGTAACTTTTAGACTCCAGAAGATCAGGATGTGGGTATCTTGTGTAGGTGTATCTGGGGAGATTATCAAGCCTATCCAGGCATTAGAAGACATTCCAGAAGTGGACTATTTTTGAAGTGAATTAGTGACTGTAGTGCTGCTTTTTCCCCCTAATTTGAGTTCCAATTAGGCAAAAATACAGCTTTCTGGTGGTTCATTGCACATGGCTTGTAAAATTGTCCTTTCTTAACGAAGGGCAGCTCATACCATGACAGAAACAAAGACAAGTTTAGCACTTTTTGGTCGGTTTTCATGTATTGTTTTAATTTCTGATATTGGTTTTCTATATTCTTCTCTTGGCTATGGAAAATAATGACACTCTAAGTTGTTATATTATAGAAGATCCTGAGAAGACAGTACCTTAGGCCTTTAAAATGAAGTTTGTCTTTATTTCCTGATCAGAAAAATAGTTCTTTTTAAGAAACTTTTAAAACCCAGAGTAGCATGAAGAAGGAAAAAAATTCACAAGCTTGACAGTCTAGAAATGACTGGTATTGATACTTTGGTTTTTTAATTAACATATTACATTAGTTTTCTTATTTTTTGAAAATTTTTTTTTAGTTATAGATGGATACAATACCTTTATTTATTTATTTTCATGTAGGGCTGAGAATTGAACCCAGGGCCTCACATGTGCTAGATGAGTGCTCCATCATTGAGCCACAACCCCAGCCCTACTTCTAGTTTTGTCCTAGAATGTTGGTCCACACTGATTTGAAACACGTCATCATTACTGTAGGGGAAAAAATGTTTTTGTTTTTGTTTTTTGCAGTACAGAGGATTGAACCCAGGGCTATGTGTGCCAGGCAAGCTCTGCCACTGAGACACGCCCGTAACCCAAGGGGAATAGAATTTTAGAATGTTGGAAAACTGACAAAGCAGAGCTGTTGTGAAGGATTAGACTCTCCTTTCTTCCTCGGTTATAGACTTGGTTTTACTGACCCAAATTGGATTCAGGTACCAAAAAGCCTAATATTTACAAACATTTCCTAAAATGGAAGTCCTTACCATCTTCTAGCACATTGTAGTAGAATACCAATCCCACGTGATGTTCTGAGGGGAAAAAAAATTGTTCACTAACAGGCAAGTTTGGGAACCAGTGAATGCACTTGTGTGCATATGCACACATTCTAATAGTGCATATTAGCATTTTAAAATACCAGAGACTTTCTTGAATAAGGAGCTTGTTAAACTGTTTCCCTTGGCAGATTTTTTTTTCTTAACATGTATTACAAAGAATTATGTGCATAATTTGTGAAACACAGTAATAATGAATTTAGATAAAGGTATACCTAATATACCTAAATGTTTTTGGTATGATAGGACTTTGACACACACACACACACACACACACACACACACACAAATTTATATATACATAAATATATATATATATATATATATGTGTTGGGTTAAAAAAGACATATGTATGTATATGATTCTATATCTCTTTGTAAGTACCATTGTCACCTTTGCCAAAAAGTTTTTAAAAAGTGATTCATTGGATTCTAGTATCATAAAAACCTTATTAAAGAAGTTTCACATTCTCATACATTAAATGACTTTTCTTTACCCTTGGGGCACTAGGTATTAAAATCTAGGAACAGTATCAAGCAGAGTGAAAGTTCAAGGGAAGAGTAAAAGAGATGTATTTTTTTTTTTTTTTGAAGTGTAGTGTGAAAATCTCCCGACCTCTCCCACCAAGTGTCATTTTGGCTGAAGCTGAATTAGTTCTCATCTGATTAAATCAGAACCAAATTCTGCTATTTCCTAACTGCTGTGAAATGCAGATTTTTAAATGTGTTAAAAAAGCAAGAATGTAATCCTGGTAGGAAACAACTCTCTTAAAAGGGAATAATTAGCATTTCATTTATATCACCATTTTACAACTTTTCAACGTACAAAATTATTCATCCTGTTTATGTAACATGAAATTATTAAATGCCTGGTCAGAATACCAACATTAATTTTGAAATGCAGGTTTCTAAGTAAGGGTCCATGAAGGTTTGAGAAATCTTAGGGGTGAATGGAAAACCATGTTAACTTTGTTTTAGTGTCAGTCTCTGTCAGGATTGTAATTAAATTTGATTTTTATACCTATGGAATGGAGAAGGGGCTCAGGTAACATAGAAAATGGCAAATTCAGAAGTTGATTATTTGAATCTTGGAAGCAACTGCAGATGTACATTTTTACGTATTCTCTTCACACAAATATACTCTCAGGTATTAAGGTGGTAGAAACCTGGTTTCTCTGTTGAGTTAAAGATGAACTCTACTGTCATGTATATCTAAAGAGATCAAATAAAAAGATTTTTAAAGGCATTATTGAGCATATTTAGATCTTGATCTATGATAACTATCAGTCCATTTCTATTAATTATAAAGATCTCAAATTATCATTGGAGTTGCTAAATTTTATGGGAGTTGTCTATAAAAATACATAAACCTATTCCCTACCTTAAAAAAAAAATAAAAGGTCTGTAAAGAAGAGATCGTTGCGATTGAGAACATTTTACTACCGGCTGATTTTACTTTTCTTGCTTATTTGTCTTCAGCACAGTCCTTTAGTCAGTGGCCTATACAAGAACACTAGGACTTCAGCCTCACCCCATGTGATAGTTTATTTTCAGTATTGATATGGCTCGGCTATTGTGCCCATTTATTTGCTCAAACACTAGTCTAGATGTGGCTGTGGTGACATTTTCTAGATGCGATTAACATTTAAATAAGTGGACTTTGAATAAAGCAGCTTATCCCTCCATAATCTCAGTGAGCCTCATTTTATCTGTCAAAAGACCTTGAGAGAAGAGTGGAGGGAAATCTGGTCCTCAGGACTGCAACATTGACTCCTGGTGGAATTTCCAGCCAACTGGACTGCCCTGCACCCTCTAGAGTCACCAGACCCACAACTGTGGGAGTTAGTTTATTAAAATCAAACCCAGCCTCATTCTTCCACTCTCCTTTCTCTCTCCCTTCCCCCCTTTTCCAGCCCCCCATAACAATACACATACCCTCACATACACCTTATTGTTTCTGTTTCTGTGGAAAACCCTGTTATACCTGGACACTTGCTAGAAATGGGAAATTCCTGGGTCCTCCCCAGGACCTCCTGAATTGGAATTATGGTAGCAAGACCCAGCAATCAGCATCCAGCTAATGCTGATGACCCCTGGGCCTGAGGTCACCTCAGGTAATTGGAAGAGGGCCCATTTATAGTTGAGAAAGAATAAGTAATGTGTTCAAAGTCATCTAGCTGGTTAATATCATGGCCAAGATTCATTATTGATACTTTTTTAAAAAGATAAAGTAATATGGATATCTTGGTCATTTGAGTCAGTTTTTCTTAAGGGGGGAAAACACAACTTGTGAAAGAAACCAGCTATATGTACATAATAAACATGACAATGGTGGTTCCAAATCTTTGTAACCACAAGGTATCTTTTTTTATTACTTCATCTAATGAAATTTTTTATTGATTATTTTTAAAGTCAGTTATTTTGCCACGACTACTAACTCCAAACTCCTGACTGTCATGAGATTGTTGGTGCAAATAGGATATGTCTGAGGTGACATATCCTAGCCAAAAGCAGAAACACTTGATGTTTTAATTAGCTTGTTAACTTTCTGTTAGGTACTTCAAATATTGAACATAGCTAAGGACTTTGATTACTGTATTGTCGTTTTCCAAAGCAGCTGGAGACCCTTGTTGGAGATCTTCTCATTAAAGGTTATTTTCAAGTATAGATGCCAAGTGCTGCCTTGTGAGTAACTAAGATGTATTAGAAGGGCATAAAAGAGAAACTCTATGTCCAAATCTCTGAAGTTTAACTTTTTCAGACACCAAAATGGATCTTCTTGTCAGGCAGTAACTCTCCTCCAAGCAGAGCTGTGCAAAGACCTAAGACTTGACCTCGAGGCTCTGCCATCATCCTTGTGTGACCTCCAAGGTCACCAGGGAAGAGGGAGCCAATGGAGGTTTCTAATGGCCAGACTGGATGGTGTGTGTCTATCATTGGGTTGGCTAGAACTCAGTCACATGACTGTACCTAACTGCAAGGGAGGTTGGGGTGTCACTCTTACTTAGGGACAAGAAGAAATGACCTTGGTGATCAGCTAGTAAGTCTCTTCCATCTGGGGCTCAGGTGCTCGATGATACAGGTTTGTGCTTCTGTCCATGATGGATTCATGACTTCTGATAACCAGAGGATGGCACGTGTAAGGGTGGGAACATGTAGTCAGTACTGATGCCATCTGACTCTTGCTGAGTTCTTTACTAGCTTATGGCAATAGATGGGGCCACAGAAATAACAAATTGTGCTGGCTCTTGCCCACACCTTCAGCAGGGATCTTCCACTACCCCTAAGCTGTTGTGTGGTTATATTTTACAGGTCACTGTACTGCTGCTATCTTTTTCCTCTTCTACTTCATGTACACCTCCACCTCTTTTCTCACTGTTTGAATTCACTGCCCATTTAGACTCGTAAGGACACCCTAATGCTGTCACCTTGCCAAGATTACTGTCCCTCAGGCTCTCCTTAAGGGGCTGAATGGTATTCAGGACAGCAGTAAGGAGAATATCTGATGTCTCAGTTATCTGTTGCTGTGGAACAAATTATTCCATAAAACTAAATTTATTTTTCTTCACTAGAATTTGAATTGATTGAACTTATTCCACTCATGTGCTTGCTGTCGGCTGTGGTCACTCAGGTGACTGAGCTGGAAACTTGGCAGAAGCAGATAAGTCCCAAACAGTCACTCATGCTCTCTCCTGTGTCCTGCTCTCCTCCAGTAGACTGTCCTGGACTTGCTCACACTAGGACTAGCCCAGAGAAAGTGGCCACTTGGCAGGTCCCTTCTGGTCTAGGAAGTCTCACAGTAGCACATCTATTGTATGTTTATTGATCAAAGCATCACAAAACCAGCTCAGATTCTAAGAAAAGGAGATGGATATGGTATATGGTATGTTTAGGAATGGAAGGAACCGTTGGTGGCTGTATTTGGAGCTTATCAACATGTCTTGTCATTCTGTCACTTGTGTTTTAAGGATATGCTTTCTATATTGCAGTATGTCAGAGTCACCATGAAATTCTTCCTTCATTCTACCACCAGTATAACTTTCCTTTTGAAGTGTGTTGAAGTATGCAGAGGAAACAATGAGTGAGATAGTTTGACTGGTGCTGAGGGTTTGTGTTAGGAGAGTAGTGAGTTTGAAGAATTAAGCAGTGGACTGAATTATAGGCTAAAGGACCAAGGAACCTTTAACCAGTGGTATTAAATTGCAAAGCAGTGTTTAAGGACAACGGATCTCACAACAGTGTATAAAAAAGATTGGTGACTATGAGGAATAATAAGGCATTGTATATAGTTCAAACTTGCTAAATAATAAACATTTTCACCCACACAGAATATAAACCCATGAGGTGATGGATTTATTAGTTACCTTGATTGAGTCATTTCCATATGTCAATCTATCAAAACATCCCATTGTAGCCCATAAAATACACACATCATACCAGCCATACACGTAATATGCACAGTTTTTGTTAATTAAAAATAAAATTTTAAAAATGTGTCTTAAAAGGAAGATAGAAGAGTTGTCATTGGCCATGGTCCTATAGGCAGATGTGAAATGCACAAACCTGGACTGGAGGGAAAGTGCAGCAGAAAAGAAGAAGGGAAGTCTGGTGTAGTGAATTGTCCTATAACTAACAGCTTGAAAATATGCTAGCAGAGAGATTGAAGTTAAACTTGAAACCCTGGAAATGATTGGGGATAGGTAATTCAAGGGTTTTATACTTGGTACTTATACTTAGTCTTGTTGCAGCTGGGGTATGGTTGCTGTATCAGTCAGCCGGGGTAAGAGTTTATAGAAACAAATAGCCCCTAAATCTCAGTGACCTCCAAAGACCCCAGAGTGATCAGAGATCAGTGCAGAATTGCTTCATATCTTCTTTCTTTTACTATCTAGGCTGAAGAAGCAGCTCCTGTCCAGATTGTACCTGTCTCAAGCTGGAGGAAAAATGAAAATGGGAGGAACATCAGGTTAGCTCTCAAAGTGCTGAGAGTCACACATATCCCTTCTCACGTTTTGCTTTTATTAGTTGAAGCACATCACACGGTTAAGCCTGAGAATTGTGCCCCTCTCATAAGAGGAGATACCAGGGAAGCAGATATTTTTGAATAAATAATACAATCAGCCAAAATTGCTTTTTTTCTCTATTTTTTGTTATGCAAATAATGAAAACCATCATAGAAAATACTGAAAAGCACATGGAAAACAGTTCCAATCACTCCAAAATTTCTCTCATTAGAAGTAACTGCTACTGTTAGTATTTTGATGTAAATATCTTCAGACCTTTTTCTCTGGGAGATTGTTATAATGGAATCAAATAAGGTACTGTCCTGTGATTTGGATCCTGACTCAGTGATACACAGCGAACATACATGCATGTCAATGAATGTGCGTCTGCACTCTAATTTACAATGGCTTCTTTAATTCCAGTGGAAGTACATCAAAATTTAATTGTCAGCCATTTAGATATACTCCATTTGATGCTAATAAAGTGTTCTAAGCATCTTCTATGTATCCATTTTGCACATTTATCAGACTGTTTCTTTTTGATAAATTGCTAGCAGTGAAATAATTAAAAGGAATGTCTTTTTAGAGTCCTTTTGGATTCATCATTGACAAATTTTTATAGCTTATTTTTTTAAGGCCCACTCTTTCTTTTCCCTCTCCTAAAATGGAGTAGCGTTACCATAGCAATAGGAAAAAAAAAAAAATCAGTACTTTCATGGAAATGCCTAATTTGTCTTTGTCTTCATTTTAACTCGGCAAGTTAAGTTTTGTGCCAAGGCTGGCACGTAAAATACCTGTGCAGAGCCTCTTGTCGGTTAGGAGGTCAGCACCCCCTGATAGGCAACCTCCTCCATCCCTGGTTACCCTATTTACCCTGTTTTACAAATTGGCTTCCCTGTGTCTGCTGGGAGATGCTTTGTCAGGTGCAGTTGGTCAGATAAGTCGCACTGTGTAGAAAGAGTCAGTGACTGAGAGGTGTCCAGTAATTTGGAAAGTGATTCTTCATAAATAAGGTAGCTTATATAAAGATCATTAATTTAAAAATTGTGGTAGATTCATTTTGCAATTTATCAATCAGTCATCTGTGGATGGTTAGATGGGATGGTGCAAGCTATAATCTGGCTTTTCTTGAAGAGAAGAAGAAAAAGAATGAAGAAATGGTTTGTTTAGCACTTTTTCCCTTAAGCCCATGTTCCAGGGAAGTTCTGCGTCTTTTGAAACAATCCTGAATCTGATTCTGACACCGGTGGTTAAACTAAATGAGGATCAAAGCTGATAGAACTGTATCATCAGAAATGTCTGTGTGAGGAACTGATGGGTGAAAGGGCACACTGTCCTCAGGGTGTGGGAAGGGTGGAGATGAGCAGCATTAAAGACCCCCACTGTCAGTAGGGAAGGGGAAGAATAAAAGGGTGTTGGGAGGGAGTTTTCCATGGGCCTGGCCTAGAAGTGGTGCACATCCCTGCTCACATTCCCTGGCCAGGACTAACTCATCACACCTTGCTGCAAGTAGTGGGAGTGAGAAATGGAACTTCTGGCTGATCCCCTACCTTTTGAGATAAGGCTGGGGAACCTGAGCTAGAATTCCACAGCTCTGTAGTGGTGTTAACTGAAGTACCAAGTTGCCTGATCTGTGTGGCAGAAATACATTTACCTTCATGTTGCAAACAGCAGAGTTCCACATGGTAACTGGAGCAAGAGCCATTATTATCTTGCTTCCTTTATTCCTTAAAGAAGGCAGGTTGGCAGATAGTTAAGATAGGAGCTTTGCGGAGCATCGGCTTCAGTTGTGTTTGTGCTACTTTCCAGCTCTTTGGCCTGGGCTTTTACCTCTTAGCTCTAAGCTTTCTTAATTCTAAAAGAAGGTACAGTAACCATATCTACTTTATAGAATAATAAGATTAAAATACCTAAAACACATAGCATGATCCCTGTGTAACATATAGGGAGAAATTAATGTACAGTGAAATTATATATATTATATATATATATAATTTCAGAAAGCAGTAGTATACTCTAATACAGTTTGATTTCACAGCCTTCATAATTAACATAATGACTTTAACCTTAAATATTTTTTGCCTTCCTGCTCTTTGTACTGTGAAGAAGCAAACTTAATATTTTAGTGTCCCGATACAATAAAATTTATTTTTTCATTCATCAGTTAAATATGAGTATTGCCAGAGAAAGGATAATACTGTATTTCAGAATTCAAGCTTCTTCGATTATATGACTGTACTTCTCCTAAGACCCCCAGTTGTATTGTTATCAGCAGAAATGGGGGAAAGAATAAAGAGGTATTGTGAAGGGGTTTTCCATAGGCCTCTCTGAGGAGTGGTGTGCATTACTTCTCACATTGCCTGGGCTAGAAATAGTTCATCACACCTTGTTGTACACAGTGGGCATGAGAGATGGAGTTTCTGACTGGGCGTTGCTTCTCAGCAACACATGTACGCTCTAGAAAGAGGGCATGGATTTTGGAGCATAGCTGGCCAGCTCTGTCTTCCGTGTTCAGGTTCCAAAGCATGGTCAGGAAAAGGTTTAGGTGTTTTCATCTGTCACTGATATTTTAAAGGAAGAAGTAATGAGGTTTGGGATAGAGGCGATACATGGGAATGAACAATGATTTCAGGATTTTAACCACTGACTAGGTTGTCAGGCCATTGTAGGAAAATGGGCTATTGGGCAAGACATACATTTTTTTGAAAAAGGCCTTTGTAGAGTGTTGGGGCATAAGGAGTTTGAGCAACTATGAAACATGCCTGGAAATCTTGCCTAGACACTTAGAATAACAGATGTAGAGCTTTAACATGTCCATCTTTCCTGAGGACAGATATTATCTGCCTTTAAATTTTCCTGTGTCCATTTTAGGCATTGAATATCAGAACGCGATTCCCAGGTTTTACTTTTTCTTCCTAAGAAATGCTTAACCCAAATGGAGGCAGGGGAAATAGACTTTCATTGAATGTATTTTTAGCATGTTCGTTTTCAAGAAGAGTACACCTGGAGTACCTTGAGACTGGGTGTACCATGATGTGATTAGTGACTTGGGCCACCTCTTCCCAGGGAGAACAAGCCACCCTGGAATACAAGAGAGCCTTGAAGAATGTAGATCCAGCAAAACTCCAGGCAAGTCAGCTGCTGTGATTCATATAATGAAATCATAGATCTGGCATCTGCATGCTTTTGATATTTTGCTTTAAGTTGTCCTCAAGGGGGAACAGGGTTACTGGCTGCTTTGACTTAAGCAAAATTTGTCAACCCCATTCTTAAGGGGAGGAATTTTCTTCCAGTCCTCAGATTATGTAAAGAAGTATTTAATAGCCACAGCAGTCTTCTTTCATAGCTTTGTTTGAAGATACCTCACTTAATAATTCAGCAGGCGGGAGCATGTCCTGTTCTAATTTTTGCTTCCTTGCTACCATCTACATTTAATCCAATATGCCTTTGGTGTGAAGCATTCATGAATTTCTTGTCCTTTGAAAATCTATCCTGTGAACTCAGATCTAGCTTCATCTTGGCAAAATCTTTTGATACATATACTAGTCACTCACCTCACCTTTACCAATTCAATAGGATTTACTCTTCACAGAAATGTATTCAGTGGAACTCAAGGTCATTTCCAGGTTTCAGGTGGAGAAGAGATAGAGATTGATCTGCCTTATGTATGCTTTACCTGTCATAATAGCATAGTTATTCTTTCATTCTTTCCTTAAACATTCATTGCAATTTAGTTACCAGGCAGTCAGTTGGGACCAGGGATGGAGAGATTTTGTAGATATGGCCCACATCCTCAGGTAGCTTGGGTTTAACGAAAAAAGGAGGGAGAGGAGTCAACCTTCAAACAAGTATGCATGGCCATATGGTAAAAAGTGGTGACAGGAGTTAGCGTAGGGTATAGCAGGACCCCACAACAGCAGTGGTTCACTCTGCCTGAAAGGATGCTAAGGGAATACGAACTTCCTGTTGGAGAAGCTTGTGAGAAAATGATCATTTGGTGTTTAGCCGTGAGACCTACATGGACATTTCAGCTGAGGAATTAGCTGAAATATCAAGTAGCTCTAAAATAACCTGGCATGTATGGGAGGGCAAATAGTCCAACTGTTTGAATCATAGGTGGAGCTTGACTGAACATGCAGTCGGATATGTAAGTAGGACCCCTTCCACCATGTCAAGGCATTTGGGCCTTACCTTTTGGGGAATGGGAAACCATCCATGGATAGTAAGTTAAGGAATGAAATTATTCACATCTGGATTTTAGAAAAAGTACTTTGGCAGAGGACAGAAAAATGAACTTAGAAATTCATGTTATATTTCTAGACCATGAAGGTTTGGAACTTTTGTTTCTGTGTGTTTCAAATATTATCAACCATCTTTTCAGGATCACCGTGATTTTGTGCATTTATGAGAAAGTATAGAATTGACATGAATTTCTTTGCTCAACCATTCTGCATTAAACATTGACCTAAAGAAGATTGAGATCACCAGCCATTTCATCTTTGGGCACTTAAGCCCACCTGGAAAAGGTCATTGGCAAAAGGGCACTGAAAACTGCCCTCAGGTTCTACTTTGACCTCATACTGTCAAGTGATGTTCATAAACCAGAAAATATAGTGCTGGCCCAAGAAAGAGAGTATGTCCTTTTTTTTTTTAATTTTATTTTTTGGAGAAGATTGAGCAAGTTCTTTCTGATCTGAATCTCCCTGAGTCAGTCTCGTTGTAAAGTGGAGGTGATACTACCTGACCTGCCAGATATAGTCAGTTCTGTCATAATGATTGTTTTGGAATCATTCATTTGTTCCAATATGACCAATATGTTTGATCAAAACATGGGTTTTGCACTTATTTATGTGAGATTTTGCCCTCAAGATGCATTAGGTCAAACGCACCATCCTCAGAATCGCCCAGCTACACCAGTTCTCCAGATCACGAGACTTGCCACCCCCATCTAGTATCACAACTCGTCCTCCAATATCAGATGGCCCTCATTCCACCATTTTATCATAAATAACACAAACTGCAGCTTTTCAGGTGCCTGATTCCATGAGCGCAAAACAGGTCTTTTTCAAGGTGTTAGGGTAGGTAGCTTAGGCTGACATGAGCAAGGGAAGTGGGGAGAGAACATTCAGGCCCTGTCCCTGTACTGCATCCAACTGGCCATTACACCATCCAGGGGCCACCTTCTTACAGTCAGACAGCTCCCTGTCATTCTGGCGAAAATTCCCCAAATGGTGAAATTGACACAGACATACAAAGCCACAGTGGAATGTGCAGTAATCTCCCCAAGTGTATAATGCATGAGGAGGGAGGTTTCCAGGCCAAATATAAAACCTTGTCAGCTGAGAGACCCCAGGCCATTCTCTTTCAGAGGTGGTCTGCTTCAAGTCATGACATACTTCATCTCACTAAGTAAGCCCTGTATGCTTCATCTCTATCTCTGTCTCACAACTGAGATTTTTCCTTCATGAAGACGAGAACAGAAAACCTCCATCTGGTAACAAAAGTGAAGTCCCCTACCTATTGCGTGTAGTATTTATGCTTTTTTTTTTTTTTGTCTTTTATTGTGTGTGAAATTGCTGTATCTCTAGCCCAGATTTTCCCATGGGCCCCGCAGCTTTTACTGTGGGATTTTACATGCATGGTGATTGCTAGGAATTCCTATGTTGTGTGATAGTAGGAATGACTGCTCTTTAAAGAGTGAATGTTAGGATGCATGTAATAAAATTCTTGGGACAGGATTCACTCATCATGGGCATCAGCACATGATATCATGAGCTATTTTACTCTCAAAACCATTCAGTGGGGACCAAATCAAATGGGAATGGTCTTCTCAGTTGGTACCATTGTGGGTCACACTTCTTCATCAGGCAAGGGAACAAATGATCAGTGAAGAGCTCCTACTGCCTCTCTGTCTACTCCACATACCAGTGTACCCAGATGGGATGTGTGCTTTTCTCTGACTTCAAACCCCCTCCTTCTCTCCTTGCTTTTGTGTGTGTCCTTGAAGCTGACTCCCCGTAAGATTCTGACCCTGAGCACTAGAAGGAAAATGGAAGACTAGAAAAGGGATGAAAGGTTCATCCTTGCCTGTGTGTTTAGCATTCCTGGTTTTACCCCAGTGGTGGTTTTTGGTTGTTTTGGGCACACCCCAGTACCAGCCAAATAGCACCCACTCCTCAGAAATCTGGTGTCTAGCCCTGCAGAATTTCTTCTCCGGGCTTCTTGATTTTAATTACTACATTTCTTCACTGTGTTCCCTGGGGGTTATTGTTGCTTTTCTTTGGCTTTCATTTTTGCATTGCTTCAGTTTTCCTTGTTCACTTTTTGAGTCCCACAGCATCAATTTAATTTCTTTCATCGAATTCTCCCCGGTAAGGTGTTTGTTATGGTTTCTGCTTTTCTCCCAGGATCGAAGACTGATGTAGGATGGAAGATTTTGTAGCATAAGTAGCAGAAGTGGTATAAGAGCAAAAGATAGGATGACACCCTGAGGACTTGGCTTTGATAGGCCTGACAGAAGCAGAGGCCTAGAGATGCCCAGACTAGTATTCGAGTGGAGTGCCAGTCAGGTGAAAAACTTGAGTTCTGGAGCCCCCCCCCAGCTCTGGCATTGACTAGTTCTTTCTTCTGCAGCTTCTTTAATCTCTTTAAATCTGAATTTCTTCATCTGGCAGAGTGGAATAATGGTGTCAGTGGGTCGTGTTCAGGACTAAATGAGGTGAGGCTTGTAAAGTGCTTAGCAACAACTGGCTCGTGCATGCACCTTCAATTTAGGGTTTTCTTTTTTCATGATGAAGTCCATGCTTGTGTAGTCACCCTGGGTTTGGTCTTTTGACATCCGTGACTGCAGTAACTCAAAGCCTTTTGTTTTGAAATGCATCAAAACAAGCGTCTCATAGCTCATACTTTCAGCTTTGAAGCAGAAGGGATCATTATATCTCTCTTCCTGTAGGAAATTTGCTGACTGTGAAAAAGAATGACTCATCTTTTTTGAAGTTCGTTTTAAGCAGAAAACTTTCTTTGATGACCTGGATTTAGAATGGTTAGTTAGTTGCTTTGCAGGGAAGTTGTAGGTCATTTGTTGATGCTGTGTCCCAGGGCTTTATGACAGGGATTGGATGTTGGAATGTGGAGTGGCCTTGAAGACATAATACAGTGATGCTGAAGATGCCATGATTTCTCACTTCAGTCAATTGAGGACACTTCTGCCTCCTGCACTGAAAGAGCCTCAGTGTGGGTCCTCTGTTTGAATGAGTACAAATTTGTCCCATGACTATTTAGTAGATGAATGTCACACTTTCTTATTCAAAACTCATATCCAAATCTAAGTTCCTACTTGCCAAAGTGGAGAGATGCCCAGCACTGCCTACAGTTTAACAGGCGGTGCTATAAAGGTCCCCAAGACCTTATGCAGTTCTGACACTCTGGACATGTTGTTAGTTCTCATCTACATTGGTTGCCACTGAAAGGTTTATTATTGAAGTAAATGTGGCTCACTTAAAGCAAAATTGGGCACCACCATCATTCATCAAGTTCCTGGAGGAGTTGCTTCACCTTTTCCAGATACCATGTGAAAAATTCACTTGGGCACACTATTTGCCTTCTTATTTGAATGAAGGCTCACCTGTCCTTCTCCCAAGTCAAACTGTTTCCCTTCATTCAGCCCAAATCTGATTCAGAGGAAGAGAGTGGGAACCCCACTTTCTGATATGGGTTCCATCTGACCTGTGACAGGGCTCAGACATCAGAGGATACTTTTTAATATAATGACTTTACTACATGTTTCTTTACAGGAAAATGGGAAAAATAGATAATATGATGACTGATTCAAAATGAGAGAGAAAAGGCATTTGGCTAGCCATCTGAAGAATTGTGGACTTCAGAATTATATTTATACTTGAGAGCGTTCAGCTTAAGTGTTTTTGCATTTTGCCTTCAAAGAGAAAAGGTGAACATAAATATAGATGAAATTGTGACCATAGTCAAACAAATGCTCTGAGGTGAGGGGCCGTCACCTGCAGGAAGCCTATTCCTTGCATTAATGTCGCAGTGGCATGCTTTTGATTTCTGGGCCGGGTTTGTGTGCCTGCAAGTATTTTGGTACATTGGTATTTTAAATTGTTGGCCTACAGCTATTAAATCTGAGCTCACTGGTCATGAGGATGTGAGAGGCATTGCCCTGACCCCTTTTCTCCTGTGCCCACACACCCACACAATAGCTTAATGACCTTTTATTTTTGTTGTCCTTTGTTTTAAGAACACTGAAAGAGGAAGATATGAGCTCATAATTAAAATACATGTTTAAATAGAAGAAAAATTCATCTTAAAAAAAAAAAAAGCAAACCTCAAACCTACCATTGTTTTTGCTTTTACTAGTGAACTGTCTTAATGCTTTAAATTCATTCAGACAATAGGTATTTGCTGAAAGCTTACTGTGTACCAGGCCCTATCCCAAATGTTCCAGATATATCACTGAATACAATAAAGATTTCTGCCCTCATGGATCTTATAGTCTTGGGAAGGGAAACAAACCATAGATATTAGGTATAATATATACAACCACATATCACTTAAGGATGGGGATACATTTTGAGAAATACATTGATAAGTAATTTCATCATTGTGCAAGCATCATAATAGTATACTTGGGCCAACCTAGATAAGCAAAATCTGTAAAGGTAGGTTATTTTCTAAACAGTACTTTTCCATTTTGCTGGCATAGCAATTCAGGAGAGCATCTTGGTTA
This sequence comes from Sciurus carolinensis, assembly GCF_902686445.1. NCBI lineage: Eukaryota > Metazoa > Chordata > Mammalia > Rodentia > Sciuridae > Sciurus > Sciurus carolinensis. The sequence goes on from NC_062226.1 coordinate 47,567,341, forward strand.
AAGAGCCGGGTCATCCATGACTTACTGCTCCTGCAGTAAGCTGGCAATGTGAGCTTCTTGATATGTCTGAAGGCTCTGAGGTTCTCACTGTGCCAGGTCACAGAGGGTTCCGATCTGTAGCCTGCATTGTTGCCCTCAAGCAAGATTTATCTTGTCCTTAAATGCCTTGAATCCTGGCATTGACTTGACCTCCTTATGGGTGAAAGTTCTTTCAAGCATCCATTTTCAGGATAGGGAAGCTTTACATATTACAGATTTGCTTTAGTAAATAATTTTCCTCTGCAGTCAGCTTATCTAGAGTTTCTACTGCCTTCATGTCAGTGCTCACAGGCTTCAACACTCACTCCCACATTACATAATCATGATGATTCTTAAATTGTTGAAACCACCCAGAGCTAGCAGTAAGTTCAACATTACTTACTGTTAAGTAAAGGGCGGAGCCTTTTCTTTTGGGTTGCAAACTTCTTGCTTTGGTCATGATCATCGTAGTGTGAGACATGTGCTTCTATGTCTGGTGGTCAGTCCAGATTATTTCAAGTTTCTCCCTATCTGATACAGGACCATCTCAAATTTTTTTGAGTTTTACTGCCTTAATACAGCAGATCCTTTAGCAGATTCTGTTGCTTTGTTCTTCGAGATTGTAACTAGAGAGAAATGAGACATGCCAGAATGTTGAAAAGTTAAGCGTCACTGATTTTCTGCCTTTGTAGTCCTTAATCACTTCAAAAAAAAAAAAAAAATGGTGGTGCTGAGGATTAACCCAGAACCTCAAGAGTGCTAGGAACATGCTTTACCACTAAACTATATCCCCAGCCAACTTAATCACTTTTCATTTTATTTTCCAGTCAACCATTTACCGTGGTCTCTTACTGGCAATATTAGCAGTGGAGTTTGTGTGCTTAGGGGCTGTGGTTAACAAAATGGAAGACTAAGTCAAACACAAAACGGTGAAGCAATCAAGAGGCATGTCAACAGGAGATGTGTGAGGCTGAGGACATGGTGTACTGTTTTACGGCAAACATTTTTTTCTTTTTGGTACCAGGAATTGAACCCAGGGGTGCTTTACCACTGAGCCGCAGCCCCAGTCCTTTTTATTTTTTGAGACAAGGTCTCACTAAGTTGTTGAAGCTGGCTTTGAACTCACCGTGATCAAGCATTATGTAGTATATGCAGTTGCATGTGTAGTCCTCCCACACTCCTGTCTGTTGATCTGTCTTTCTTGTTATACTGGTGATCAAACCTAGGGCCTGACACATGGTAGGCAAGCACTCTGCCACTGAGCTACACCCCCAGACCATATGCTATATACTTTTATATGATTGGCAACATAGTAGATCTGTTTTTACCAGCATCACTACAAACTCCTAAGTAGGGCATTGGGCTACATTGTTACAAAAGCTACAGTGTCACCAGGTGATGAGAATTCTTCAGCCTCCATCATCATCTTGTGGGACTATTGTTTTGTATTTGGTCTTTCATGACTAAAATGTTATGCAGTGTATGACTACATATATACACATACCTACAGAGGTAGTAAACAAGTGCTGTGGATAAAAAAGAATAAGATAACAGCCATTGGAATTGGGAAGAAACTGTTATTAAATACAGTGATCATATGAACTTACATTGAATCTTGCTGAAACTGAGTAGAACTCAACAAATGGCTTCCAAAATGCCTTTAAGGCCCAGCCTGCTTGTTTGGAGGCAAGTCTGACCTGTAATTTCTGTGGTGGATAGTGAAAATATACTTGGCAATGTAGTTTCATTGTTTTAAGTCAAGGACAAGGCGGTGTTGTTTTCCTTCTGTCTGTCACATTACTTGGAAATTAATTAGCATGGTTTCTGCACAAATATGTTAAGTCTAGAAATAAACATTAATTTTTATAATATTTATTCAGCTTCTGATTTAATTCATTTTATTTGAACAAATTGGAATGTTTGCTGATAGGCTGGCTATATGCTGTGTAACATCTACAAATTAATTGCTCTTCATAAGTTAATGGTTATTTCTTTATTATATCTCAAATTTCCTAGAGCAAGTTTTTCAAGAGACTGTCACCCACTTTATTTTGAAGGGTAAGTGGGAAAAACCCATTAAATTTGTATTTGGCCAAATGTAGGTAAGCTGCAATGGGATTAAGTTTGCAAATTTAATTTGAAATCAATTTCTTTACTTTTCCCTCACCTGCATTCCTAAAGGGACCCATTTTCAACAACCTTTGAAAAATCTGGCAGTCAGCATTCAACTAGTATTAGAATTTATTCATCAAATATATGTTTGGAGCATTATGAGACTTACTATTTTTGTATTGGAAATTTTCACTCAACTTTTTGTCAGTCATCAACCAATATAAAACAAAGTAAAGTTTCATTATAGCAATACCATTTCAAAAAAGGAAAAAAGCAAGTTTAACACAAACTATTAATTTTTTAGTTTTTTTTTTGTAAGGAAACAGTACATTTTTTCCACCTTTTTAGTTCTTTTTAGATATACATGATAGTAGAGTGTATTATGATATATTATACATACATAGAGAATAACTTATAATTAGGATACATTTTTGTTTTGATTGCAAAAAATTCTATGAAACAATATAGTTCATCAAATGCTTTAAAAAGTTGGTGTCTATTTCTTGATTCACATATAATTACAATGTATGTTTGAAAAAGGAAGAAAAGAGTTAATTCTCATTCCACTCTTTATTTTGGTTCAAAAAGAAATCTAGCTGTCCTTCGCCATGGCATATCATCAGTATGACACACTTCTACAGAAGGACTCCTGCTGGGGAACACAGGTCTGCATGTCCATGCCACTCCGCAGAGAAAAAGGAGCCAGTGACTGATTGGAGGCTGGCAGTGTCCTGAGTACCAGTAGCGATGTTGATATGGCTGGCTCACTGGCGACACTGCCCTGTACTCTCTCCATAGCACATTTTGTGATTGCCATGTGTAATCCACATTTAATCCTCTGAAGTGGGTAACTGACATTATCCTCACTTCATAGGCAAGCATACTGAGCTATAGGAAGTCAACGTTGCCCTAAAACACATTTTAACCAGTTTAGTCATTTTTTAGGGTGGTATTGTCCCCCACAAAGTTTGAAATGAAATATAAATGCTAGAGTGTGATTGTGTGTCCTTCTCCTTTGCAGAAATGCTCTCTGTGACCTTGGGGACAATTTTTTAAACAACCTTCTATCACATTAACCCATTTATTTTTCTCTCCTTTCTCTTATGTGGCGCTTGGTACTGTGACATTATAATACATGTTTATTTGTGGATTTGTTTAGGTTTTTTAAAAATGGAGACAAACTTTAATTTGCTGCCAACCTTAGCACCTAGTATATTACCTGGCTTCCAGTAAGCATTAAATAAATATTTACTGAAGGAATCTTTGAATCCACTCCACTGCTTCAGTCTGCATATCCTGTGCTCTGCACTGCTGGAGGTTTTTAAGGAGAGGCTGTTAGGACTTGTGACTGTGAAGCCCTGGTAAGGCACTTCTTTGACCACTGAAATTTTCAGCTGGAATGTCCTTGTGTAACAAAATTGTGCTTAGGGTCCCTGAAATGCTGAGGAACCCAGATTAAAGGACTCCATTTTACCTGTAAAATTTACCAGGAGACTCAGATCATTCAGTTCCAATAACTGCAAAAGTAAGAGAGAATCAAAGCAGATTGATTTCAGTAAGAACCAGCAATATATTTTAATAAAGATGACCAAATGAGGCTCCAATGCAAACTATTTGGTAATGCCACATACATATCCCATAAAATGTTTAAAAGAAAACTGGACCCCTTTTTATGTCTCAGCCTTGGAAATCTTGAACCTAATATTGTCTGCTTTGAGAAAAGAGGAGGTAACATAAAATGTATTTATATCCCAGACCAGCAGAGGGATGCCCTATAGGACTCTTCTGGGTTAAAAAGCAGCACAGTTCAGGTCCCTAAGATTTTATAGGAGCCCTGCTTTTTCATACTTCCTGCTGCTGAGATGATCTCTCACTGTTGCCCTCAAATTTTGATCAGATGATAGGCCAGTGATGTCTCAGCTGCATCTGCATCAGGTGGTTTGCTGCCAACCTCTCAAAGTCGGAGGATTTCACATTAAAATTTTTATTCCCACTTCTCTGAAATATCAGATTTGGCCACACTACACCTGCATGTTTGTTAGGGAAAAACACTGGGCTGAGTTGAGTGCAGGCTGCCCTTGGGTGGATGCTCCAAATTGTTCTAGTCCTCTCCATTCTCCAGCAGCGCCCATCTTGCTATCTCAAGCCTTGTCTGGCTCCTAAGAATTGAGGCAATAGCATACACAGAAGGCTTAGAAAAACCATACTCACCACCCCATGCTTTTGCTGTCTCCGTAAAGTACCATGACTTCCTTTGGGTTTCTGTTTTTTATAGAAATGCTCAAGTTTCCCTAAGGTAGCCAAATTGATCTGAAACTCTTGGAAAAGGCTCAAAGAGATGATTTGGGAGATTGGTCTGTTTCTCTACTATTTCTACTGCAATGGGAATATTCGATTCAGTGTCTGTGAGATCAAAGAATATAGACTGTTGCCTTCTCCTCCTTCCTGAGCTTTTCTCCATCAGGAGGAGGCTCAGTGGAAACTCTCAGTAGACATTCAGCATGCTGTGCTGATAACTAGCACCAGCACCAGCTATCAGGTCTGTACAGCAGGGTAAGTACATTGACAGTCCTCTTTCTGCCCTCCCACTCCTTTTGATATTCAACACTCTTCTCCTTTTGCAGTCCATTTTAGTTGGCTTTTATGTGACCCAGTAGATAGAAACCTTAATGTCAGTGCCATTAAATCAGTACCTACAAAAAATCTGGAAATGCTAAGCCCTGGCAGGAAGTATGTTCCATACTGATAAAAGTACAATGAGCTAAGAACAAAAGTGACTTCAGCAATATGGAGAAATGAGGGTACAGCTCTTCTGGCTACTTGGATTTTGCAAGGTGTCTCAAGAATTAATCTTCCTTGTTAAGTGTGTTTGTAACTTTTATAAGGTAGTTTCCCTTTTAAAAATAGTTCAGTGTTTGAAAGGGACATGAACATTCATTTGCAAGGATAGGCCTTTAAGGAATCTGGGATTCTAGTCATTGAGGGTGTGTGGATGCACATGCAGAGGAGAGTGGGGATTTTAACTGCTGTCCCCTAGCTGCATTTGAGATGTCCTAGAGTTCACATGCAGAAAATACTTGCTAACTTTCCATGAGCTTCAGGGAGATAATTGTGTTGGCTATGCTGAGATCAAATCCGACTCCTCAATGAATACAGTAGTCTCAGAAAACTTTTTACATACTGGAAATGTGTTTTATTGTTATGTGTGAAAAAACTACTAATTTGAATATATGATTTCTCCCTTTCACCCAACTATCTCCTACTTATGCTTCAAAACTCTTTATTCAAGAAAGCTCTGGAGCTCCCACCTCCCTGCTTATCTGGGCGAGATGTGCCTTGTCTTTGCCCACGTCAGCTGTGATCCTTTATTACACTGTCCTGATCAACATCCTGTCTCTGCCAGATTTAAGTAGTATCTTCTGGAAGACATGCTCATCTCATCTTTTCATCCTCAGTACGTAGCTCATAATAAGAGTTCTGTATATGATGACTGACCAAACGAAAGAATGAATAACTGAATGAATGAAGAGATGAATAAATGCATTTTTAGTGATTACTGAGTTAGCATCATTTCTGGATTTTATATATTATTGGAGTAAACTCTATCTCCTGTGATTACCTGTCATTTTGTTTTCATTTTATGGATTTGCTTATCCTGACTTGAGGTTCTAGTACATTTAGATTTAGGTATGATTTTGTTTAACAAATATGCAGTATTTTTTTCAAATTGCTAATTGAAGTAGTCTATGAAAAATATGCATTTTTGAAAGAAGGAACATGGTTCTAAAGAAAGTGAGGGGGAAATGAGACATTTACTAAGATATTGACAGGTTTGACTACCACAGCACTGAGGAAGCAGATGAAAGTTGTTTTTCCTGCTGGGCCCCTTTTCTGCAAGAAGAGGCGTGGAGATTTGCCAGCCTCTGCCTGGATCAGGATGTCAACATGGGAGGGCACCGAAGCACCTTCCAGGTAAAACCTTTGAGTTTAATCCCACCTTGTGGACTTCTTTTTTTCTGCATCATTTAAATTGAAATGCGAATGCCTTTGGTGTGCTCTTCCCAGAGCCATACCTGTGTGTTATCTGCCCAGCCCCTGGGGAGATTTACTCCATTCTCGTTGCCCCTCCATGTCATGTATTACTCTTCATGCCCACCTCTGCCACAGGAGCTTACAGATACACCAAAGGTCACAGAAAGCAAGCCTCTCGTCTTTCATTTCACTACAACCCCATCGTTTTTGTAGGCACCTCAGTGATTCCCATCTCTAGGAACAACAACAAAGGCCTTTTTAAAAAACATGATTTAAAATGAGAGCTTTTAAGTGAGAGATTCTCAAAAAGCAAAAAGACCTTTACCATAAGGCAAACATTTATTGAACAGAAACTATAAAGAAAGCATGTTGCTTTTGTTGACAGCCTCGTGTATCAGAACTTTGTTTTCTATGTTATTCTAAGAGCCAGGCAGCTGCAACCTAAGCCTTCAATGTGTTCAGCGCAGGAGCCCTGGCTTTGGGGGCTCTACAGATAAAATGATTTCAAAACCCACCACACCTCCAGAAGGTAAAACCATCTTAGAAGTCTGCCTTAGCTTTTAGCACACAAGAGAATACAAAGAATCTAAGGTAGTGATGATTCTTCCTCTAAACTTGTGCTATCAACAGGGGACCCAAACTCAATAGCATTGACAATACTAGATAAAATCTAGGCTCTAAAAATAAAATACAGAATTGTTTCTATTTAGAAAATATGGCATAGAGTATGTGGACGGAAGAATGATTGAAGCAAGGGGAAAACCACATAAGCTGTTATGAAATATATTGAGTTATGGGTTTGCAAGGAATATTAAGAGGTCTCATTCATGTAGTTCTTCCTCCTGCTGTTTAGTAGTCCTTAATTACCCCAGACAGCAGAGGAACAAATGATTTCCAAAAATCTTAATGGTAAATGGATGGAGTTGGAGAATATCATGCTAAACGAAGTAAGCCAAACCCAAAAAAACCAAAGGCCAAATGCTTTCTCTGATATGAAGATGCTAATTCACCATAAGGCAGGGAACTAGGAAAGAATAGAGTTACTTTATATTAGGTATAGGGGAGTGAAGGGAGGGGAAGGGGTATAGGGATAGGAAGGATAGTCAGGTGAAACACATTATTACCCCATGTACGTATTTGCATGAGCAATGTGATCCTGTAATATGTACAATCAGAAGAGTGAGAAATTATACTCCATTTGTGTATTATCTATCAAAATATATAAGTGCATTCTACTGTCACTTTCCGCTAATTAGAACAATAAAAAAAAACCTAGATAGTTTCTGTATATGGAAAGTATATTTATCTTCAGTAACGATGGAGAACAAGCTTATGTTTCATTGTATAAAAGCCATTTACATCCTTGGAAGATCTATCAAAAAATTTTTCTTCACTGTCACTTCTCGGGGCTAATGTAAATTATTTTCTTAACCTTATAGGTTAATTTTTTACCATATCCTACCTCTGACATTCACATTAAATGAAAATTAGGGTAGACTACGGATTTTTCTTAAAAAAGAAAGAAAATTACTCTATCTTCATTGAACTTTCTTTTGCTTTGATAAGCTCTCCATATTAGTAGTTTTGAAGATAAGTCCACTGAATCAAATTTTTGATATCTGCTCAGTAATATGTCATTTTGATAAATTATGTTTTCACGTCCATGTTTGGGAAAGGACTTTAAAGATTCATCTACCTCAAGGTGTTATTTTGTTTTCTACTGGTGAATGTCAGAGAAACACAAAATTTTGGACATTACACAAACCACAGGGTTTATGTTTTTGTGCAGAAGGTCTATAACTTTTGTCAGATTCTCAAAAGTGTTGGTAAACATTATATCCCTCCTGTCATGTTGAGTGCACGTACCGTTTGCCTGAAATCCACACATTAATAGTATTTCTAGTATCAGTATGGTGTCATACACAGATACCCAAAACTAGTTTCTGCCAAGAACAGATTAGTAGATGGGGCCAGGTGGAATCTTTCATGGTGCTGTCATTTGAACTGTCCTAGACATCATGACCAAATAAACATAGTGCTCCTGAAATATAAAAAATCCACCTGGGTAGCAGTATTTCAATTTCCATAAGAGTGACGGGGCAGAAGCTGGAAATACAGGGAAAGGAGGAATATTCATTCAGTGTCACAGGTCTTTAGATTTAAAAGAACCAAAGAAATACATACATGAATCCAGTCAAGTGCTAAAACCACCTGAGTGCCAGTGATAGACTATTCTGATTCAAAATGTCATAACAATGTGATTCAAAGCTCAGAAACCAGAGACGTGACCATCTACTTTGGTTTGAAGTCCCTCGTGTAGGCCATTAACTGGGCTCAGGATTGTCCATCAGTTTTGGTGCTAACAATCCAGTAAACGTCCCAGTTGTAATGAACAATTGTGTTTATTAACTGGGAAAGCGGTAATCTCTTTTAACAAGGCAAGGCTTTAAATGAAATATAGAAGTATTTAAGAGAATTACAACTAACAAACTGCTTTTGTGTTAAAAAGGAGTTTTTATTTGGCATTTCAAGTTTCTGTAATGCTTAAGAGAATTTGATCTATTAAACAGATTAGTCTCGTAATTCTAATATAAAATGCATAATTGACTAATTGATTTAGACTTGTGGTTTTCGGTTGAAATATTACTAAATTGATCTATAGTGTTGGAATATTTAAATGAATTTGATTCACCATATTTATAAATTTAATTCGTTTGATGTAAGAGATTAATTACTCAGGAAGGTTTTAAGTCAGACAATTGAAGTACTTAAAGGAAATCAAATATATTAAATTTATAAATGAATTTTAAAATGTTTGAAGAGATTTAATTAAGTGTTTATAAATGGAACTAATATTTCTCTAAGTACCCTTGAAAGCAATTGCTAAAATTTACTAGATTATAAACAATTAAATTTGTAAGGTAAAGTGAGAAGCTTAAGGAAAAACTAGGTTTGTAAATTTATAACTTGAAAAAATCAAATTTTAATATATCATACTGATGTATGATCAGACTGATGTTTTCTGAGCCCAAAGGTCACCCCCAAGGATTCCAGAAACTTCATATGTAATATATACTTTTTGTTTTACATATGGGATCTTTCTTCACTTCCAGAGAAGTATGCACACTCCCTTTTTCTAGAATCATGCAATACTCTGGCTGGTACTAGCTTTCCTTTTGCCATTTTTGATACACATTTTTGCTATGAAAAGATCATTATATGAAAGATAAAAGGAGAAAATCCATGCAAGTATGATATTTGGGGAACAATAGAGTGGTGAGGATCTTGGCAACATAAATAATGCATGCTGTTTAGCTGATTGTTACTAGGTGGTTGTTGCAGTGTGTGGAAGTTTCTGATTTTAATCCCCCAAAAGTCAGACTTCAATGTGAAATCTCTCAGACGAAAAATGTTAGTCCCAATTTTTTAAAAAAAAATCTAAGAGTCGTGTGTGTGCCAAATCTATATCTGAGACTGAATTAGCCCTTCAGGTCATTTGTTTTAGAACCTGGGTTTAAGTAAATGTTCTCAGTAGTGATAAAGCCTGGATGTCACCTGTCCCTTTGTCACCCTTGCCTCTGGGAAATGTATAATTCAGTGACTTTCTCAGAGCCCCTAGAATCACCCCATGCCATGTCATCAATGGATAATGTAGTTCTCACGGAAGAGATTAGAAGGAGAGAAATTTTATTATATGTACATATACTTGTCTACTATTATAAGAAAAGCTGTGTTGGAAATGCCCTATTAAATATTTCTCTAGTCTTTTCCACACAGCTGCTTTGCTGGTGTCGAAGCAGGATGGGGAAAGGTGATGGTGGTCTGTTCTCCCCTCCAACCTCCACACCATTCCCGTTCTAGACCCCTGTCTTGCCTCCCTGGTTCTCTGGAACATGCCACATTCCACTCCCCTTTACTGAGCAGCACAGTCCTGCCCAGTTTCACACCCAAGCATTCTGGGCACCGGGTGGTAGTACTGTTGTTGCTTAGGGTATGAAAGTAACTTTAGGGGGGTTAAAACCAGCAACGAATGTCACCATCTAAATGTTGAACAGCCTGTGTTTTCTAGTTCTCTGTAGTCCACTGGAGGTGCTGCCTCTGTGTCCCTTTTGACCTTCCTTCTTGTGGCAGCAGCAGCAGCTTCTGCTGTCCTGCCCGTCTTCCCAGACCTTTGCCATTTGCCCGAATTCCAACACCAGAACCTTCTGCTTCTCCTTATTAAGTGCTTTGGCCACTGGACACCGCCCAGCCTACCCTCAGTCCCCACACAGGCCACAGCAGGTTGGCAATGCTGGGCAGCTAACCCTCTTTGGCCCCCAGTAGCCTACAGCAGTAGTTGGATTGTATCAGCCCCTCCTCTCTTAGCTGGGGCAAGTTTGAGGCATGTTTTCTATGCAGCTTCACAGAATTCCTGGAGATTCAGGCTCCAATTGCCCATCCTGGTGCTTTATTGATAACCAGCCTTTTATTGGCTTTCCCCCCTTTCCCTGTCTCATGTCTTTTTGGAGTTGCCTCCAGATGCCTCCCACCTGCATTCTAACATCCACCTCTAGATCTGTTTCTGGGGGAACCTAAACTATGAAACATTTTTCAAACCAAATTCCATTTTAATGAAATTAATTAGGCATAGAATTTAGTTAGCCCTTAGCAATCTTAAGGGGAAGCAAGCATTTCCTATGTGATTCTACTGAATCAGGACTCAGGGACAATGCTTCCTTTAACTCACTTGAGGAAAAATATGCTTTGACAGTAGGCTGACCTTCATAATGGTTGCCTGGGTGTGACACAAGGGCATCCGTCCTAGAAATTTTGATTCACATTAGAATTTGAAGAAGCCTGGCTGATCCTAGCTGCTTTCTGACAAAGCCAGATCTTAGATATGCCATCCCAACTTAAGGTAAAAAAAGAAAGGTGATTTGGTTGAGGAGAGGGTTTACTTGTTAGGCCATTTCAGGGTTGTCTTTCTGCAGTCCGCGATGTGACTCCACTAATGGTTTCCCCCCAACTCTGTTGGGAGACCAAGTGTACTCTTGGGCCTAATGGATGCATACAAAGCAGTTCATTATTCCTGCACTAAAGGTTTTCTGTCTGCCTCTAAATCACCTTATTGGGTGACTCAACGGCCCCCAGGAAGTTCACTTTGGGAAAGACATTTATGGTTTCTAACCACTGACCAGGAGGGGCTTACTCACCTAAAGCACGCCATCTATTCGTGCTGACATAGGCTGTCTGATGCAAACATCATAAAGTATTCATAAGCCTCCCCTTTGCCTCAAAATAGAACCCATCTCTCCATTTGGGGAAGGTATTAGAGCTTTAAATGCCTCCAAAATGAATCTGCTCACTTCTGGGTTCTAATTGTTTCTCTCTCTTCCTTTGAGGGTGACTCTGGGATGCTCTGCTTTTCTTAGCCATCTGTCCTTTTGCATTTGCTCTCGCCTCATCTCCCTGTCTCACTTTTCCCTTCAGCCTTGTTTACAGTTCTTTTTCTGGAGGGGTGGTTGCGGAGTTGACTTCCCAGGGAAAAAAATTAAATATTCATGAGAAAGATAGTGTGGGCTTGTGGGATCTGGAAGAAGGCAAACTGAATATATAGTAAATGAAAGAATTTAAACATGTTAATTTAATACTTTAACAAGCACTGGCATGTCTGTAGCCTCTCACAAGATGTAGTCTTCTTCAAGCTGGATAGCCTGTGTTATAGTTATTTTAGTCATGCACGATTTTTCCCCTCTGTCATTAAATTAGAATATGATTGCCTCCCACAGACAAAATAGCACCTTTGGGTACTAAGTAATATAATTTATTTCATAAATAGGATCAAACACCTTTATTAGATGCTAGTGACTAGGGGAAAAACAGCATTTTATTAATATTTTAGTATTGACTCTATTTTATTACATTTAATCAGAATGGGATTTTGACAGCAACCCAGAGATGTGCTCTCAACTTTTATCCATGCGTCAGCTACATTGCTTGAAAAATGCTTGTTTTTGTTTTCTTTTAACCTAGAAACCAAAAGGTTTGCCATGGATTCTTTTGAAAGCCACAAGGGCAACACGTTTAGTTGGCCTGAGATTTGGGTTCCTAGTGGTTACTTCCTCTTGATCAGTTCAAAAGAAGAGGCCTATGAAGATCTAGTGTACAGAGTCCAGGGCGAAAATCCCTGAGGATACCAATTTTCTTACTCCTTCCTTCCTCCTCTTCCTCTTCCTCCCTTCCTCTTTCCTCCTCCTTCCTCTTCTTCGTTTCCTATTTTTAACAAATATCTACTTCCTAGAGAAATAGCACTCAATGAAACCAAATCCCTTCCCTTGTGGATCTGGAGACAGACCAAAAAAAAAAAAAAAAACCAGAAATATGTGCTCTGACAGGGGCCGAGTCTCTCAACCAGCACAGGATTTCAGGATGTCTGTTCTGAGCAAGGACTGTGTTATGTACCACCTACAGACTGAGCCCCTGTGGAGCTGGACAGTCACGCTTGGACATTTTGGAATGCTTTTTTTCTGGAGATGATAAAAATAGGGCAGTAACTCGTTTCCAGTTGAGGCATAAAAAAGATTACTGTGAAATGTAGAGGAGACATTAAAGGTCATTTAAAAAGCTGGCTCTGCCACTTACTGACAAGGTGAAGTTGATCAAGTTATGTGTCATCTTCCTCTTAGTGGGCTCTACTATAAATGATGATAACGGCACCTCTCTCCCTCAGGTCACTGTAAGGATTAAATGAGTTAATATTTGTTGTATATCTCAAAGAGTACTCCTGGCATGTCACACAGATGTTATTGCTTGGTCTGTATCCTGCCTCTTCCTGAGTTATTCATCCCTGTCAGATTTGTTGGCTGTTTCCTTCAACAACTGTCCTGATGGGAGAACCCTGCACCTTCCGAAGGGCCCTTTGAGCTTTAACTATTGCTTTCTCCCTGCTTCCCTTCTTCATCCTCTCACGTGACTTCGACTCTGATTTTTCTCCTTGTGGAGCATTTCAGAGCAATTCCGGTTGTTTCCCATGGTGCCCTCCAGACAGTGAAGAGAGCATACACCATTGGAGAGTACTTTCCACTGGACTAAAACATACCAGCTCCTTAGAAGTGGTTCCCAAGTTAGCTCTAGTCTCATCCCAGGTTATTAGAAGGACCACAAACCAGGTTCTCCTTTACATACTATGACTTGGAGTCTCCCAACCATCTCAGGTACCCTCCTCTGATTCATTTTTTCCATTTCTAATATAGGATAAAATGCCCTGGTGGGAATATATAGCCTCCTGGGTGCTAATACAGGAACATACAAGTAGCAAGGCTCTTGCTCTCACGGATTCCAGTGGCGAAGACCAACAATGGTCACGTAGGGGATATGAAGGTCTGATAATACAATCTCAGATTGTGTGGACAGAGAAGGCCTCATTGAGGAAGAGATCCTGAGCTGAGATCTCAAGTTTGTAGGGAAACCAACTGTGTGCAAATCTGGAAATTAATGTTCCAAGCCTAAGGGAAGAGCATGTACACATACACTCACATGGGAACCTGTTGGGTCAGATAGCAGAAGGAAAGCGTGTGTCACTTGTGCAGAGTGGACAGGGAGGAGAGTGATGTAAGATGAGATTATATGGTCCCTGTTCATCATAGGGTAGGTATCCAGCAAATAGCTCTACCCTCTTGTCTCTGGAAAACTAAAGATTTTCAGGGTTGTGAGAGATACATTTTCCAAACTTCCCAGTCTCCTTTCTCAAAACTACCCATGCTCAACCTTTACTCAGACTGTACTTAGGTTATAATACTGTGTCTGGGATTGTAAGACCATCCCAGTTGCCAAATGTAGCAATCGCAAAATTTTTTTCACCTGGCTTTCCCATACTGTGCTTTCTTATTTTGTTTCTCAACACACAGTGTTTTCTCCATCTGGAATTTCTTCTTCCATCTTTTATTTGGCTGGGGGGAGGATACTTGGGATTGAACTCAGGGACACTTGATCACAGAGCCCCACATCCCTAGCCCTATTTTGTTTTTTATTTAGAGACAAGGTCTCACTGAATTGCTTAGCACCTCACTTTTGCTGAGTCTGGCTTTGAACTCATGATCCTCGTGCCTCCTGAGCTGCTGGGATTACAGGTGTGCACCACCACACCTGGCTCCTTCTTCCATATTATGAGTTCCTATGCCTGTTCTATGAAACCCAACTTCAAGGTACCACCAACTTGGAGAGGCCTCCCCTCCCCTTTAATTGTCCCTCAGTACAATCATTAGAGGAGCCCTCTGCTCTACCAGCAGCTGTTCACATTTCTAGATTAGCCATTTATCACTCTCTTGAAACTGTCTACTTTCTTCCTTGTCTGCCCCTATTAACCTTGAGCCTCTTTATCATATGCAACACTTTTGTCCTAAAGGTTAGAAATCTACTTGAAACTTACCACTCAGCAGACACTTGCTATATGATTGAATATTGAACGTTGACTAGAACTTTCTTCCAGGACTTGGCTAATTCACAGTTACTCAATGAGGTTGCTATTGTTTTGGGTGGTAATTTGTTGCATGGGGATATCTCCTGCCTTTCATGGTTTAGCAGTCATCCCTGCCTCCTTACTATACACGTCAGTACATTTCCAGACACCCCTTAGGAGGCAGGTGTGGTCCAAGTGAAGAACAACAGCTAGTCTGTTCACTTATTTATTCATGTGAAAAATGTGAGTTACTATTATGTCCCAAGTCCAATGACTGATTCACATATTTAAGTGTCACTGCTTTCCTAGGGTGCATCCTGGGTCTTCTTTGTAGGATAGTTCTTCCTCATTATATCAAAATACGTCTCTCTGTTCCATGTAAACATTGATTCTGCTGTTATTGTCTAGTGCAATATAGAAAATATCCAGTCTTTTGTGATAGCCTTTCAACTACTTGAAGACACTTTTATTGCCCTCTGTGTACCTACAATTTTTCTTCTAAGTGAAACATGGCTTATTTTTCTGAGTTTTCCCTGTAACATGAACTTGACTGATCTCTGCTCTTTGTTATGGGCTAGGGATACGTAAGTGTGCATTTACCCTCACTATCATGTTATAATATTTTTACTCTGTTCATGTTGGGCATTTTTCCTATTGGTTACAACTGAAGCAAAGGTAAACCTCCAAGGTATGTGTGTGTTTGGAGGGGAGTGTTTTTACATGCATCAGATCACACGATGTAGTCTTAGCAAAATCATATCTATGAAATGATGCCTCTTTCTAGGTTTCTGTCAAGTGATAAAATGTTAATACCTGTTACATATGTAATGCATATGGAAGAACAGAGGGTGAAGAGGAATGTGAAACACCCTGTGGTCAAGGAGCTAATGAACCTATTGGAGCAGTTTATAGAACATGACAAAGGTAAAATCAGTGGTGTGTCAGTAAATGTTCAACAGCTCTAGCACTCTGGGGTGAGGAGGAATCTTGATTTGCAGCATTTGCTGATTTCTGTCGTGTAAGTTCTATAATGACTGATAGCCAGCTGCCAACATGATATTACTGAACATAGGGTTGAAAACAATGCTTAGTATTTCTGTTTTATGGTTTATACTCCAAACACACATAATAGTTATAAATAGCCTCAGGAACACAGATAATAGTAAAGTGTCACACAAATAACCACCCTTGTTTTAAAAAGTAATAAGTAATTTTGTGCAATTTAATTTTTAATAATGGTAGTGTTTAACAACAACCTCTCAAAATTCCTGAAAATTTAATAATTGACTGTGAGGAACTAATAGGAACTTGCTCCAGCCTAGCACAGGAAACTCAATTTACAGTCACATATGATCGGGGTCTCATACAGATGTTCACAGTAAATTGGAATCCAGAAAGAATCACTACATTATATATTAAATAATGGAGGAGGATTTTCCGGCAGGTAGGGGCAGGACTAATACATAGGACTTGTGTTCAGGAAGAGATGGGAGAACCATTATGACTTTATAGTAGAGATACTGATTGATAGCATCTAATTAGTGGCAATAGTACAACAAATATTTCTGGAGGCTTACTCTGTGACAGACATTATACTAAGGACCTTCTCTGTGTGGTTTAATATAAATGTGCTAAAAACACAAGAAATGCATACTATCATTAACCTCCCTTTTAAAATGAGGAAACCAAGATTTTGGTTAAGCAACTTGCCCAAAGTTATATCACTAATGAGTCATTTTGCTTTCTGTGCTCATCTTGTCCAAGACTATCTTCAGATACATTTAGTAAAGGGGACCATACCCATGAGCATTCTCTGACTTATCAAATTGGGTATACTTATATTGAAATTCATAATTATAGAAGTCAATTAGTGGGTTTCAAATACTCTTAGCACTTAAACATTCCCAACTATTTTTCATGAATGGATAAACAACAAAATACATTTCCCCATAGATCTTTTAGGGGAGGAGGAGAAAGGGGAGATAATAAATGAGAAAAAGTCCAGATGTGATTGGCTTAATGAAAAGTGGAATTTATTGGTCACATAACTGAAAATTTAGAGACACATCTATTTTCAGGAATATCTGAACTCAAGGGCTGGCCAATACTGCGCCATTGCTCTTCTGTGTTGTCTGTTTGGGGCAAGATTTCCCTTGGTGGAGACAGATGTCTGCCTATCACTCCATGCTTACATTCTTGTCACTCTGAGTCAGGCTGTTTCTCCAACATCTGCAAAAAGTCCCAGCCCAAACTTCTAGATATAATCTCATTGGCACACATTGAGCTGAACCTCATTTATTTTTTTAAAAAATTTTGTTCTTTTTTAGATATACATGACAGTAGAGTATATTTGACATATTATACAAACATTGAGTTTATCTTATTCTAATTAGGATGCCAGTTTTGTGGTTGTACATGTTGTACAGACTCACTGTGGTGTGTTCACATATGTACGTAGGAAAGTTACATCAGATTCATTCCACTGTCTTTCCTATTCCTGTCCCCTCTCCCTTCTCTTCATTCCCCTTTATCTAATCCATTGAACTTCCGTTCTGCATCCCCACCCCCTGTTTTGTGTTAGCATCCACATATCAGAGAGAACATTTGGCCTTTGTTTTTTTGGGATTGGCTTTAGATTAGATCCATTCATTTATGGGCAAAAGTCATAAAGTCTTTCTTTTTTATGGCTGAGTAATATTCTGTTGTGCATGGACACCACATTTTTTTTTATCCATTTATCTGTTGAAGGGCACCTAGGTTGGTTCCATACTTTAGCTATTGTGAATTGATCTGCTATAAACACCGATGTGGCTGTGTCAGTTAGTATGCTGATTTTAACACCTTTGGATATATACTGAGGAGTGGGATAACTGGGTCAAATGGTGGTTCCATTCCTAGGTTTTTGAGGAATCTCCATGTTGCTTTCTAGAATGGTTTCACCAAATTGCAGTCCCACTAGCAATGTATGACTTATACCCTTTCCCCCTATTCTGACTAGAGATGAATTCTCAGTATAGTTTTAATTTGCATTTCTCTAATTGCTAGAGAACATTTTTCATGTATTTGTTGTTGACCATTTGAATTTCTTCTGTGAAGTTCCTGTTCAGTACCTTTACCCATTTATTGATTGGGTTATTTGGTTTTTGGTGTTAATTTTTTTGAGTTCTTTATATATCCTGTAGATAATTGCTCTGAGGTACAGGGTGGTAAAGATTTTCTTCCATTAGGTAGGCTCTCTCTTTATGCTCTTGATTGTTTCCTTTGCTGTGAAGAAGCTTTTCAGTTCAATACTATCCCATTTATCGATTTTTTTATTTTGCTTCTTACACTTTACACATCTCATTTCTTAACCATCACTCTGGCTAAGACAGTACTTACCCTAGCCATGATTGGTCACATGTCCCTCCTGTCTCCTTCTCCCTTCCCCTCAGCACAGGAGTTGGTATAACAAGAACCATGGAAGCATGTTTCTAGGAGGGAAATGAACATGTTAATAGAAGTCCGCACTGTATGTGTAGGAAGCACAATCAGGGACAGAGAAAGAGCCACTTAAAAAGGAGAAGATGGCAGAGTGAATATAAAAATCAGAGAGAGAAAAAATATCATAAAGACTAATGTAGAACATAAAAGTTTTATCCAAATATGTTTTAATTGCAGAACTCACAGTACATACCTCCCGTGTATGTCCATGTTTCCATGGAATTCACTTATTCAATCATTTATGAGCACTTACTATCCACTAGGCACTATGACAGTTCATATTCACATTTTCATATTTTGTCTTTATACTTAATGTAGAGTTTAAATTTGATAAACTGCATATATTTAAAGAATATAATTCAGATTTAACATATGTATAAACCCTTGAAATCATCCCTATAACTACAAAAAAATTCCATCATCCCTTAAGTTTTCCTAGTGCCCTTTTATAATCCATTCTTCCCTCTACCCCTTCCAAGGCAATCCCTCTGATCTGTTTTCTGGCACTACAGATTAGTGGTTTGCATTTTCTAGAATTTTATATAAATGGAAGCATATGGTATGTATTCTTTTTGACATAACTTCTTTCATGTAATGTAGTGATTTTGAGATTTATCTACTTTGCATGTATCCATAGCTCCTTTTTTTGACTGAGGAGCATTTCATTTAATAGAAATGCTGTAATTCATTTTTCTTTCATTTGACATTGATTTGGGTCATTTATATTTGGCTATTAAAATCATTTTCCTTAGACATTTATATAGATGTCTTTATGTAAACATTATATAGAAACCTTTGGGTAAATATACACATGCGTTCTTCCCTAAATACCTAGTAGAATACTTGAGTCATATGTTAGGTGTATGTTTGTTATACCCTGCAAAAGTGGTTTTACTGTTTTCTGTTCCTTGCAGGAGTACACAATTCCAGTTCATTCACCTCTTGACAATACTTGGTATGGTCAGATTTTTAAAAATGTATCATTCTAATGTATGTAACTCAGGTTTAGTTTGGCCTTCTTGATGATTAATGCCACATTTTTTTAACATTATTTCTAAACTGGAGATGATGGGATATTTGTTTTAGGTAAAAATATCTTGTACACATACATACATACACACGCTAAGCCATTTTGAACTCATAGAAGGTATCTGACTAATGAACAATGACAATTCAGTCATGCAACATCTTTTCTACTGATTATATCAGTGGAACTTTCTCTAAAGATATTATTTTATCCTCTCAAAATTACTTACCACTGAAAACCATTGCTTGAAACCAGTGTAGTTTGAAACAAATGTAATGTTAACAGACCAACAGACCTCAGCTGGCCTGCTTTTTTCTTTATGTGGCTAAAAATTTGCATATATAAATTTATTAAGGTATCTGTTTTTAGAAGTAGTCAAGGCAAAATCTTTCTCAGGTGTCTTCTCTCTGGAAAATGCTGGACTCATAGCCAGAGATAAAGTCATACATACCATAAGGGGGAGAAAATTGCATTACTGTCAAATCATGCAATTATCCTTTCTAGAATTGGTCATACCTCTGCATCAGCAATATTGTTATTATAGAGTTGACTTTTTTTTAGAAGTAACCATTCATTGACTGCGCTTGTCTCAGTTCTGATGCTGAATTTTACGTTTTTTTAAATCTTAATTGAATGCTTCTGTTTAAGCCAGAATGTTCTGGTGCACATGCATGCATAAAAACTTTCATTTAAAGGAGGAAATAGGAGTGTCTTTTTTTTTTTTTTTTTTTCTGGTTCCCACCTTTCTGGCATATGAGTCAAAGACCTGCCCTTCCTAACGGAGGTTCCTGAATCTCCAGGGAAATTATCACCCAGGATTTTACCCTGAAATCTCTCTGCTAACTTTGAAAATCAGTGGTAGTTCTGTTGTAGCTGTCTACATTGTGGAAAAAGAGGCACTTCTAATACGTACTAAACATTTAGTGTGTGGCAAATATAGTGCCAAATTTTTTTACTGGCACCTTCTTATTTAATGAGGATGAACAGTTTCAATAGCCCACGTTTACAGATGTGAGAACTGAGGATCAACAGATTTAATATTCTGAAGTTCATGTATATGTTTGGCAGAGCCTCAGTTTGAATCTGAACCTGTGGATACCAGGAACATGTGATTTTAATCACTACATTATATTGACTTGACTGGGACCAAAGGATTATTGGTTGATCAAAAAAAGATGGAAGAAGAACAATTTATAGTCTTGGGATTTTTTTTTTTTTTTGGCAACTTATGCCTCTAAAAATCTTGCTTTATACTGCATAAAAGACAAGAATTTAACTACCAGAAATGTCTAAGTACTTAATGTCATACCCGCATGTCCAACTAAGGATAAACACAGACTGACTATACTTATATATTCTAGAAAGAAACATGAGTTGATACAAGATTAGGCAAACACGAGCCTTAACAACTGTTTGCCTGTATGCACTCCTGATGAAACACTCCCTAGATCTAAGTTTCAGAAGACCCTTCACAGTTAATTTTTTGTGTCAACTTGGTTAGACCTTAGGGTACCTATGTCGTTGGTCAAATATTATTGTGAATGTTTTAGTCAGCTTTCTATTTCTGTGATAAAATACCTGAGATAATCAGCTTATAAGGTGGAAATGTTTATTTTGGCACTCTGGTTTTATACATTTTTATCTGTGGTCACTTGATCACATTGCCTTTGGGCCAGTGGTGAGGCAGCACATCATGGCCAGGAGCATCTGGACAAGTAAGCTGTTCACCTCATGGAGGCTGAGAAGTGAAAGAAAAAAAAAATTGTAAAGTGCAAGAGACCAACATTGCATCCCACAATGCCCTTTGAAGGCATGCCCCAAAGACCTGTTTGGGTTTAGATATGAAGTACACTCCAAGAGCTCATTTGTTAGACAAGAATTTTCAGAGGTGAAATGATTAGATTATGAAAGCCTGAACTTCACCTATGCATTAATTAATCCACTGATAGGGATTCATTGAGGGATAACTGTAGGCAGGTAGGGTGTGGCAAGAGGATGTGGGTCATTGGGGACGTGCCTTTGGGGGTTTCTATTTTATCCTTGGTGTGTAGAACACTCTCTCTGCTTCCTGATGGACATGTCCTGAGCTTCTTTCCTCCATCACAACCTTCTGCCCTGATGTTCTGCCTCATCTTGGACCCAGCACAATGGAGTTGGCATGGACTAAGGCCTCTGAAATGGTGAGCCCTAAATAAATCTTTTCTCCTCTAAAATTGTTCTTGGTAGGTCTTTTGGTCACAGCGACAAAAAGCTGACTAAAACAGACCTAAACCCCCCACCTCTTAAAGACTTCCACCACCTTCTAATAGCAACCAAGCTGAGGATGAAGCCTTTTAACACGTGAGCCTTTGGGAGACTTTCCAGATCCAAACCATGGCACTGGGTGTTCTTGTGAGGAGGTGAGCCGTCTTGGAGTTGAGCCGATTCTGGCCGTGGGCAGGCTCCTCTGTTTCTGGATGTTCTTTGGTATACTTGAAGTGAAGTGTGGCTTCTCTGAGGATCACTGACGTAGGCAATGCTCTGAGTCACAGGCAGTGGGTGGACCTTGATCCAGGGGCACTTGGACAATCTGCAAATGTGAACTTGGTTCTTGCCTACAGGGTCTGCCTAAGTAAAGGGTTGTCATCGTGGACTTCGTAAACTGAATTCAAAAATATCTATGTTTCTTAGTGTGGTAAGTGATATTTTTCCCCATCTCTTCTCATTATCTGAAGAGGTCTAGCCTTATGGAATCCAAATAAAAGAAAGGACTAGGGTTGGGGAGATAGCTCAGTTGATAAAATGCCTTGCCTTGCAAGCATAGGGCCCTGGGTTTGATCCCCAGCACCACAAAAAAAAAAAAAAAAAGGGGGGGGGGGGAAGAAAGGACTGTTTTCCCTCTGCTTTGTGCTTGTCCCTTTCCTGATGCAACAACACAAGCAATTTGATTGCTGTCATAGAAGGAAGGGCTAAGAGGGAAAAGAAAATTTTGGAGGTAGACAGAGATAATTAATTAATATTTCAAAAATGCAGTCATTACATTTTCTTCAATATTTCCAGGAACAAAGAAGATACTGATTCCTTTTCCTCCTCCTGACCCAGGGAAGCCCCTGGACAGTGTTATTATCATGGACTTAGTTTCCATAGGCTTATCATCTACAGTTCCTTCATGATTCAGCTCTTCATTCTCATGTGTCATCCATTTAAGTCCCCTGTCTCCTGGTGCGTCCTTTGAATGTGCTTCATTTCTCTTTAAAAGTCTCAGTTGTGACTGAAACTGGCCACCCTTTGTGGTCTGACCTAGGACATTTGCATAAAATTTCAGGCCATCCATGTTTTAGTGATTTAAGAAAACACTCAAACCCTGTAATACAGATATGTATACACACCCACACTTTCTCCCCCAACTTCATTTCTGTAAATTTTGGGTTTTTTTAGTCAAGAATACAGAAACATCACAGAATCAACGTGGCTATACAGAGTAAAAGCAGATGCAGAATACCTTTGTGCAGCTTCCCTTGGCCTCGGAGTCTCTGACAGGTGAGGAGGAGGAATACAGCTGACAGTAACAGTATCTATTTAAGGCAAGGTCTTGCCGGATCCAAGAAGGTTAATTTCATGCTGGGCCAGATTTGCTTTATATTGAGTCTTTCATTGACATTCAGAATTTACATACTTAATAAAACTCCATGCTTAAATCATTTCTTTTAAAGGATCATTTGCAAACTTTAGGCTCTGCTGGTTTTGAACCATGCTTAATTCTTCTCTTTACAAACTTTAGGCTCTGCTAGTAGACTCATGTCAGAATGTTCATGTCAGCTAGGAAAAGGTAGGTAGTGTGTAGTCATTTCTGAATTCTGCCTCTTTGCCCTGAGCTCCCAGCAGCCTGGGAAGCCCATTCATTCACTGCACTGGAGAGCATGTTATTGCTCCTTAATAGTGGCTTCACCTGGCTGTGGAGAGGTTTGCTGTGTGCAGTGTAGTGTAGCAGTAGAGCTGGTGTTGCCAGATAGCATAGATTTAGAAGCTGTTATGCTTTCCCTGCCCCTCATTCCTTAATACTCAGATTTAAAGCAATAAAATTCTGATTAAAGTTTTCAAAGGTGGATAGACCAGGAGTATCATCTGCATCAGTGTGAAAGAAGAGTAGACCCATCCAATTTGAAATAGTAATAGTTCATGAGAGATTGAACTTACACAGGGACAGTAGCCACAGTAGACAATAGAGCTCACACCCACAACCTCCACAGCCACCAACTCAGGAATCCAAGCCATCACCTCTGCAGCATCTGCCCATGTCAAGAGGACTTTGCTTCTTCAAGTTTTGCCCCACTTAGAACTCAGGATCAAATAGAGAAGGACAAATTCTCAAACGAATCACTTAAGATGCTCTGCTTCAGGTTAGCCCACCTCTAGCTTCTCCATGTCAACAACCTCCAATCAAAGTGTATCTGAAGCCTCCCCAACTTTCTGTTATAAGTTTTTTCATTCTTGCTTGACTTTGCGTCTGTATGAAAAGCAAGTGATGGTGGCTAAGTATTTGTTATAGTGAGCTCTAAATAAATAACATTTGTTCTGCAAGGGTCTTTATATACATTCCATCATTTAGTCTCACAAATACTGAATAAAATACTCCTCTCCAATGTTCTGGATGAAACATAAAGGAGATAAGATTTCTGCTCAGGGTCATACCCTTGCTTAGTGGTGGGCCAGAATTTGAATCTAGAGTTGTTGGTCTCCTAAATGCATGCCTTTTAAACTGGTGCTTCCTGCTGTTCCACTGTGGTCCCTTAGAAGCCATGGATTGATATCTACTGTAGGATTGGTAGGAGTTGAGATTTGATAGGAGATTGTATATTTTTAAAATATGTTTCTTCTTTAGGTCCTCAGACCAGAGAGGACTAGCTGATCACCAACCTGACACCTCCCTTGCTGTGGTGTAGACTTGTAAAGTGCCATTTGATTGGCTTAGTATTTTATAGGGCTCTTGTAGCTGAGGCCTTGAGACTATATCTGGCCAATGGAATGTGAGCATGAATGACAGTAACAATAGGAAGAGGTGACTAAACTTCTGGTATCCCATGTCCATGTCCTTTTGTCCTTCCATGGCAGTATTGGAGGGTCATGTTGCAGATGCAAGCAATAGAAGTTGAAAGAAAGCTGAATCCCTGGGTTTGGACTTAAAGGAGACTTGTTACCCAAGAGAGGAGCCAGACCAGAAATATCCTCATTGGATTTAGCATAAAGGAGAAATAAATGCATATTGTTAAGTCACTGAGGTTTTGGGGTTGTTCCAGCAGGTAGTCTACCTGACTAATAATGCCTCTCTTTAGGGATATTTTTAGACTATTTTTAGGGGCAAGATAAGGTCCCCAAATCATTTTCGGGTAATAATTTTGTTTCATGTAGCTAGCAAATGTACACATGCTGATGTTTTCTTAAAAGTGCTTGTAGCATTTTTAGTGTAGAGCTAAAATGCAGGCACAGTAGACTACTGTACTAGGAGGTGACATTAAATGCAATTGATTGTGGCCACACCGGGAGCAGGACAGACAAGGTGAATAAATTATGAATTCCGGGGGAAAAGAGCTTGCAAGAGCTGCTGTTTCATTTCCCTCTTAACCCCCTGCGACTGTAAACACGCTTATAGATATATTTTATTAATCATTGTTTTGATGTGTTTGGATTTTGCAAGTGGCTATTGTAGCTAAGGGATTTCTGGACACCCCTGTAGCTAATCAGATTAAGGATGTGAATGCTGCAGTGACAAACTAGTGTGTGTGTGTGAAAAGACAAATGGAAAAGCTCTCCCTTACCAGCACTTGTAACTAGCTGTTTGTTTAAAATAATAGCTTTGGACCTCTTTCCAACTGTGCTGTCCTCACTTCTGTCAACAAATGATGGACTTTAGACTAAAAATTATGTGAGCAGTGCTTAATAAATGGATATCTTTCAAGGAACATCATCAGAATAAGCACTTCAAAATTCACTCCATGCCACTTGAAGAAAGATAGTATTGATACGACCTGTCGAAAGAGCCTTAACTGCCAAAACTTCAAAAGACCTGTTCATTCTGTGAAGATAAAATGAATTTATGGATATCATTAACTGTTCAACAGTCTAAATACTAAGAGATCAAGATAGGCTTTGTGCCAGATGCAGAAGGTCAAAGGTCATATGTTTTCTCTTATACTATACAAGAGAGGGAAAAGGGAAATTGTTTTAGTCAACTCTTTCACTGCTGTGACTTAAAGACCCAAGGAAAACAAGTTTAGGGGAGGAAAAGTTTATTTGGGGACTCACGGTTTCAGAGGTCTCAGTCCAGGACAGCAGCCTCCATTTCTCAGGGCTCAAGGTGAGGCAGAACACCATGGTGGAGGAGTGTGGCAGAAGGAAGCAGCTTACATGATGACCAGAAAGCAGAAAGAGATTAAGCACAACTCACCAAATATATAATATCCCAAAGGCACGCACCTAATGACTCACCTCCTCCAACCACACCCTAACTGCCTTCACTTACCACTCAGTTAATCCCATCAAGGGATTAATTCAATTAAGGGTTAAGGCTCTCATAACCCAATCATTTCTCCTCTGAATCTTCTTGCATTGTCTCACATATGAGCTTTTGGGGGACTGTTCACATCCAAACCATAAAGAAATAAAGGTGGGGGGTGGTCATGAAAATAGAAGGGAAATCAGTAGTATAGAGGGAAGGGCCAGAGGGAGGGAGGAAGAGAGGGAAAGGGAAAACACTGGAGAATGATATTGGTCAAACTATGTTGTTACATTGAGTGCATGCACAAATATGTAACAACAAATCCCACCATTATGTACCACTATCATGCACCAATAAAAAATAGGGGAAAATGGGCTATGCATGATCTTCAACCACAACAGTATGTGTTTAAATTCTCCACTTTTGTCTATCTTGCTTCATTTGGTGGTGTTAACTACTGGTCTCAAAACAACTTTTTCAAAGGTCAACTTGCAGTGAAGTCTGACCCAGTCCTTCCTCACTCCAGATCCCGAGACATCTGATGAGGTCACTATTCATCCTGTAGTCCATCCTAGATAGTAATTTTGCCATATTACCTTCTGCTTCATAAATATATGTTTAACATTTACCTGCACTTTGCCCTGCCTTCTTTACCCTTTTGGATCACTGCCGTATCTCCCATGCCCAACACTACCTTACGTATAGAATGCACTATCTGTGGAATATATGAGCAAGGTATCTGGAGATAGCATGAATCGAGGGCGTCTTAACACCTAAGCATCAGACGGGACTTGGGATCAAATGTGAATGCTGGGTAAACTCCAACATGTGAAGAGAAGGAAAGTGTGGAATGGAACTCCGTGGGCCAAATGCAGGAGTCGGGAATGAGTTCAGTGTCATCTTTAGCCTGTCAGTAGACAAGGGACAGTGTCGCCTGGATGATGAATTTCATGGCTTTGGAACATCAAGGATGAATAGAACTGTGGAAGAGTCTTTGTTGAAAGTTTTAGGATTGGCTAATAATGGTTGGTTATTATAAAATGCACTCTTTATGGGCTAGCTTTACAAGTTAAAGCTGCATACTTCAATTTTGGTTTTCCTGGGTGGTTGATTTGCATCAAACTCTCTGAAGCTGAACGTGCCACACAAGAATATAAGAGAATTTATTGGTTTCATAGCCTGCTATGGACTGAAGGTTTGTGTCCCCTTAAAATTCATAGTTGAAGCCTAAATCACTGATGATATTTGGAGGTACGGCCCTTGGGAGGTAAATAATTAGATCATGAAGTCAGAAATGTCACAAATGGGATTAGTCCTTATAAGGGGTTGAGGAGATCAACCCCTTTCTCATATGCTCCCCCTACTCCCTTGCCACGTGAAGAGACAGCAAGTAATGGACCATCTGTAAACCAGGAAGATGGTCCTCACGAAAGCCTGACCATGCTGGCACCCTGATCTGGGACTGATCTAGGACTTCTAGCTTTCAGCTGTGAGAAGTGAAAGTTTATTGAACGCAGGGCCTTGTGCTTGCAAGGCAAGCATGCTACCAACTGAGCTATATCCCCAGCCCTTGTTTATTGTTTAAATTACCCAGTTTGGATGTTTTGTTAGAGCAGCCAAACTAGGACAGGGCCCTAACCAAAAGATAGAAATTCATTTTGTCACTCAGTCATTTTACTTTCCCATTCCCGATTCTAGGGTGGAGGGCTTTTATAGGTCAAGAAATATTTCCTGGGATGGATGTGGTCATGTTAGACAGAATGTTCATGTTTCGCTATGGACCAGAGTTGAGCTGCCTGGGTTCCTGTGCATCCAGTTCTGGGGGTTGCTGGCGGAGCAGGGCTGGATGTCATTCTGATGGGGTGGCTGTAAAGTTAGCTGCAGAAGCCTCACTCTGGGATTTTCAAATTTTTTTTTTATTATTATTTATTGTGTAGTCTGTCTGCTTCCCACCAACTCCTGATAGGCAAGAACAAGCTTCTCCTGGGTCAGTGTCCCATAGGGCTCTTCATGGAGACAGAGATCTTTTCTCTCCGATCCATTTCCTCCTTACACAAAGGTAGAGGAGTAGTCTTACTACCTTCAGTTCAGGTACCTGAGCTCACTTAGGGAGAGAGTAAATCAGAATATTCTTCTGCTTCAGATTTTGTTTTCCAGTAAAATAAAAGCAATAATTACTGATAGATATTTTAGTCATTACTAAGAGCTTAGGGTTACACTTACTGCTCTACCTATTGTATTAGAGTTCTCCAAAGAAACGATCAATAGGCTCACTTTGTTGATACATCTGTCTATGAGGAAATTTATTATAGGAATTGGCTCACATGATCCTGGAGGCCAGAGAGTCCCACAGTCTGCTTTCTTCAGCCTGGATACTTACGAAAGCCAATGCCGTAAATCAGTCTGTGTCCAAAGACCTGAGAATAAGGAGTACCAATAGCCAACGGCAGGAGAAGGTAGATGTCCCAGATCAATTAGAGCAGGAAAATCCCCTTTCATCTGCCTTTTTGTTCTATTTGGGTCCTCAATGGATTGGATGATGCTGACCCATGCTGAGGAGGGTGCATATTCTTTATTTAGTCTACTCCTTCAAATGCTAATATTCCAGTAACATTCTCTCAGACATACCCAGCAGTAGTGTTTTACCAGCTATGTGGGCATTCCTTTGCCCTGTCAAGATGATACATAAAATTAACCACACACCTATGTTATTTAACATCATCTTCAAGGACTGAGTATTTTTATGATCCCCATTGTACATATCAAGAGACTGTGCACTGAAAATTTAAGGAACTTCTCCAATGGTGTACAGTTAGTGAGTGACAGTTTTCTGAGGATTCATGATATATATTTCAATCCAAAATGTAGTCACTATATAATGCTAGACTTTGTCTTTATTTTGAAGGCAATGACCCATATTTAGGCTAACATCTTCACATTTTTCTGTCGGATCTCCAAGTTTTGACAGTCACAAACATAACAGCATGAGCAATCTTTTGCAGTAATTATTCAGGCAAAACCAGGAACACTGCAAGAATGCAATGATCTCAATACCCACTTCTTGGATGTCCTGGGCTCAGATCCCACTGTAACATTTACTGGTGGTGTGACTTAAGCCTGTTTTCTTATCTGCAAAAAGTGGGATAATACTTTTCAAGGGACATGAGGCTTAGTACTGTATGTAACCACTTAGCATTGTATCTAGTGTGTGCTCCGGTGCTCTGTAGATGCTGTTACTCATTTCTTCCAAAGAATACAGAGTTTGGATTATTAATGGTAGAACTTTAGTTCTAGCTGGGCATGGTGGTGCACATCTGTAATCCCAGTGACTTGGAAGGCTGAGGCAGGAGGATCATAAGTTGGAGGATAGCCTCAGCAACTTAGCAAGACCCCGTCTCAAAAAAAAGTGTGTGGTGGGGCGGATTGGGACTTAGCTCAGTGGCAAAGCACACTGGATTCATTCCCCAGTGCCAAAAAAGAAAAATATTTAATCCTAGTTCAAGTACATGTCCTACTTCACCTTGTTTTCCTGTTAGAACCTGGGTTGGAGTTCCAGGTAATGAGAGAATGAAACAGAGTGGGCAGACACTTCTAGCCTGGAGAAGAGGTTGCACAACTGGCCAAAAACATTGTTATAGATTTGTTTGAGGAAATTAAAAGATAATAAGGTATATTTGGAGACTAAAGAAAGGTTCGTAAAATGTTGGAAGGTCTTCCATTGAACCCTGAGATTCTCTAGCAGTGGTTCTAAACATTTGGGGAATTAATGTTAATTGTGGAAAAACTAGGGA
This sequence comes from Sciurus carolinensis, assembly GCF_902686445.1. Taxonomy (NCBI): domain Eukaryota; kingdom Metazoa; phylum Chordata; class Mammalia; order Rodentia; family Sciuridae; genus Sciurus; species Sciurus carolinensis. The sequence continues at coordinate 47,596,713 of NC_062226.1, forward strand.
GCATTTACCCTCCAAGTATGTGTACACACAAAATTATGCACATGGCTCTGGGGACCACATGCAGCCTCTGAAGGCCATTCACATGATTGTTCCTAGGCTGAGAGCACTGGGCCCAGGGGACGCTGAAGATTGCTTTCCAACAGACAGCTTTCCTCAGGGGTGATTGTGGATTTGGAAGTTGAAGGCTGAGGAGGAGTTTTACAGGTACAGATGAGAAGACTTATCAGTAGAAGGGATTTAATGACAAAGGGGAACAGTGGGTGGCCCTGGAGAAGAGCACCCAGGCTGGGACTTGATGATCAGTGGTTTATGCCATACTGAGGAGTTCACCCTTGTCTTCAAAGTCTGGTGGTTCTCAAGGTAGTCTCCTGAGGGATGAGGAGGCTTGGGATGGGGCTGCTGGAGTTCTCACATCCTCCACCAGAGCTGTACCTGGAGCAGCTTCATTTAATTTTGTTGTTGTTTTTAGATACACATGACAGTAGAGTGTATTTTGACATATTATACATACATAGAGTATAGCTTATTCTAATTAGGATTCCATTCTTGTGGTTACACATGATGTGGAGTTTCACTGGTGGTGGATTCATATATGAACATAAGAAAGTTATGTCTGATTCGTTCCATCTGTCCTATTCCCCTTCTGCTCCTTTCCCTTTATTCCCCTTTGTCTAATCCTGTGAACTTGTAGTCTTCCCTCCCCCACCCCTTATTGTGTGTTAGCTTCCACATATCAGAGAGAACATTCAATCTTTGGTTTTGGGGGATTGGCTTATTTCACTTAGCATGATAGTCTCCATCCATTTACAGGCAAAAGTCATACAGTAATTCTTTTTTATGGCTGAGTAATATTCCATTGTGTATATGTACCACATTTTCTTTATCTATTCATCTGAAGGACACCTAAGTTGGTTCCACAGCTTAGGTATTGAGCAGCTGCATCTTGGAATGTATATGTAAGAATTGGTTTGAATTAAGAATTTTTATACCTTTAAAGTGTTCAAAGAAATCTGTTACAGACTGTAGAGATCAAAGAAAATTTTAAAACAGGGGAGATTGCTATGCGCCACTTGTATTGAATAGAGAAGGCTGACCATGGAGGCACGAGGCCACCAATGAGAAGGACAGCATATCTTGCCTCTAGCTCAGCCCTGCCCTGTCAGACTTTCTATAATGATGAAATGTTTTATGTCTGCATGGTCCGACCAGAAGCTGTGGTCCACCTGTGTCCGTTGAACACTTGAAATGTGGCACTGGGGACAGAAGAACTGAATTCCTAATACTGCTTCTAAATAGTTCAAATTTAAGTAACCCCATGTGGCTCTGTCTGTGGCCTTCCATCTCTGGAAAGGAACGTAGTTCTGCCCACACTAACATTTTAGCACCTTGAGAAATGGGTTGGTGCTCTGTCCTGTGGAACTTTAAGAGGTCATATTTGTGTTGCTTTAAGCCACTACATTTCTGGTAATTTGTTATGGTAGCAATAGAAAAATAACAAAAACCCTCAGTGGCATCCTTAAAGGTACTTTTGAGCAAATATTATTTCAGGCTAATAGTTAACCCACTGAGACAATGTTTTCTTTTTTTGCAAAGTTGATTCTTTGTCTGATTCTCTAAGTAGTGTATGGCAATTATGCAGAATTTGGAGAAATCACAGAACACTTTAGGAAACAAAGTGTTTTCCAGATTCATGTTTTCATAGTGGAGATGATAATGAGCTAAGAGTTATGGAGTAATTATTATGTTCCAGGCTCTGTTTTAAACACTTTACTAGTATTAACTCATTTAATTCTTCTTACAGCCTGTGAGGTAGACACTGTCTTCCCACTTCACAGTAGGAACTAAGGCAGAAATTTAACATCATGAGCTTATCTGATTGGACAGGTACCTATCCCAGGCAGGGCATTTCAGAGCAAAGCTTAATCACATGCTATACGATCTGGATCCTGAATATACTACCTGTAATTTTGATTTCTTTTGTTTTTGGTACCAGGGATTGAACCCAGACACACTTAACAACTGAGCCACATCCCCAGTGCTTTTTTAATGCTTAATTTTGAGATAGGGTGCTGCTAAAATTGCTTAGAGCCTCGCTTAGTTGCTGAGTCTGGCTTTGAACTTACAATCCTCCTGCCTCTGCTTCTGAAGCTGCTGAGATTACTGGCATGCCCAGCCCCACCTTGCTAGTCTTGATTTCTTTGCTTACTCCTTTAAAGATTTTTCTCCTGTTTTTAACAACTCCTAATTGCTGTTTGTAGGTTGTATAGGCAGCATAAATACCACCTTTTGGGGGCCACACTGATGCTAAAATAATTACGATAATTTGCTTTATCACCAAAAAGAAATATGCTGAAAATGAAAATCCATTAGCTTAAAGATAAAATTAGCACAATGCTGTTTTATTATTAGAGACAGGGTTGTGTGGGAACAAGTGCCAAATAAGTTTGTAAAGTTATTTATTTGGAACTTGGGATTAACTTTCCTATAAAGTAATGTGATCTATTATTAGAATTCACTAGCCTGCTCCTTCCCATATGCCCATTTTTCCTATAACATAAAGAAACTACTAAATGCTGTCAGTATTTTGAGGTTAGTCCCAAGAGTTTATGTATAAGGGAAAGAAAATTTCTTCTAGAGAGTACCACTATAAACCAGTGTAAAATTGATCGGAGGTATGCAAAGTTACCTTTGCAAAACAATGAAGTTCCTGGACCTATAAGATGTTACCCAAAGAAGGGGGCAGTTTGAAAACCCTTAGCCACAGAAGAACTAAGACATGAGTGCCTTGCATATTCATTGATAGCAGCCAAGGTGACCCTGGGCATGGTACAGGGAACTTCAGCTGTTGACTGCTGCAGCGTCCGGTCTCTTTGGAAGGCAGATGCACCTGATTATTTTAGGTGATGCAGCTAATATCACTTAGCATTCTTATTTGTACATTTGCCCAAAAATTTCTGGTTAGAATTTGGCTTCTTATGTATGTCTCCCTACAGGGAAAGACTTTTCTGATTGTGCTGCCTCAGTATTACAGCTCTGTCACAATTGTATTTATTATTGAAAATTAAAAGATAAGTGTTGCAGGACTGGGATGTAGCTCAGTGGCAAAGCATTTGCCTCACATTCCCAAATTCCTGGGTTTGATCCCCAGTTCTAAAAAAGAAGATTAAAAAAAAAAAGGTTTTGTGGTTTTATAAATGATTCCTGAGTTTAACTCAAATATAACCCTAAGAGATGAGTCTGTCCTTGGCAACCTGACAGAATCAGCTCTCAGGAAGAGTCTATGCTTTCATGGTCACTCCCTAAACAAGGGACTCACCTAAACCTGAGTCTCCATCATTTGTCCCAAGCCCCTGTGTTTGTGTCCATCAACATTATCATAGGCCATGCTTAGGCTGTTAGTGTTATTTAGGCAATTTTAGTGTATATTTGTAATAAAAGAATAGAAAACTATGGTTGCAATCTTAAGTAATTACTACAAAAGATAGTAGGGTCAGAAAAGAACAGTTTAATTAGAGAAAGACGTAGATGTTGCTGCTGCTGCTTCTGATAATGATGAAAAACATTGGGAACTTAAAAAGTGTCAGGCTTTGTGTTAAACTCTTTAAATAAGTTATTTCATTTAATCCTAATAACCCCAAGAGGAAGGTACATTATTATGCACAATTTACCAGTGAGGAAATTGAGGGATCTAAAGGTCAGATAACTCACCCATGGTCAGACAGCACTGATAAGTGCTAAGCCAACACTGAAGACTGGACAGCACAGATCTTTGCCCAGACTCCTGACTGTGGTGCTCCACCCAGGACTGGGAGGAGGCTCTGAAGGGCGAATGAGGGAGACTCACATTTCAGTGTTGGTAGTTGATTTCTCTGGTTCATGGTTCAGTGTCTTTTTTTTTTTTTTAAATCTAGATCTGTTATTAACTCTTCATACTAAACATTCAGGATTAGATTTCAGTCTTGGCTTACTACTCCATTGAACGGGGGAGAGGAGAACTTCTGAGAAAAGTAGGTAAGCATTGCAAGGGGCAGAGGCAGAGTGATCAAGAGGAGTCAAAGAAGATCCATGTGTGTGGAAACACTGGCCAGATAGAAAAATGAATAAGCTACCAAAAAAATAAATAAACTGCGAATGCAGACTGAAGGAAAGAGAAGGAAGGTTAGACACCCAATTATAATCATTTTGAGGGAGAAAAAGTGGATCAGATACCAGTAACTAGAAAAATCTTTGCTTCTGTCTGAAGAGGAAGCACGAGGGGTAATGGAATCACGCTCAGCTGGATGTCAGTCTGTATGTTCCTTGGTTTGTAACTGGAAGTCCTTGCTATTGCCTTTGAGCTCTGGAACAGTTTTATTGCTTTTATAAACTACTGGCTATCTTCTTTTAGAGGGAAATAACAGATGGTCATGCTGGAACTGAGCTTTTTATCTGAATCTTCAAAACCTTTTTGTGCACAATTTATGAAGTTCACTTCTTTGCAAATTCAGAGCTTTCTTGTATCTTTTCCTTTTGAGATGAGCCACAAGAGCCTCATTTTTGTTGGGCATTGCCTATTAGTGGCAAAACTCCTTTCTTATTTAATCAACTTCTCCACTACAATTTAAGACTGAGTCCAGATAGGTCCTATTTATGAGGGGGAAAAGATTTAGTGGTCTGACTAAAAATAACATGTGGAATCTGCCACCTGGGTCTCCCTTCTGTATTCATCTTATATTTTTATGCATTTTGCTTATGAAGGTTGAGCTAATATGTCAGCTCTTGTGAGCATGGAAGAAATTTGAGGAGGCCAAGTGTTTGTGTCTGTGGCACCAAGAACACTGCAGGGCTGTGGAAAGGCTGAACCCAGCCTCACTTCTTGTTTGTGGGGCAAGGCTAGTGTAGCCTCAATCCTGGCCTTGTTGAGTCCAAAATATACAGAGGAGGGTGCTGTACATACTCACTGTCGATTGGGAAATACAGGTGTTCCACTCCTTCTGTGAGGATTTGCTTTCTGTGGTTTTAGTTACTCATGGTCAACCATGCTCTGAAAATCTTATATGGTGAACTGGGGGTGTAGCTCAATGGTAAAGCACTTGCCTAGTAGTGCTTGACCCTAGATTTGATTGCCACTACTTTAAAAATAGATTAGTCAAAAATATTACATGGGAAATTCCAGGAATAAACAATTTGTAAGTTTTTAAGTTATACACCATTCTGAATAGCGTGATGAAATCTCACACTGTTCTGTTCCGTCCCTCTTGGGACATGAAATATCCCTTTGTCCAGCATATCCATGCTGTCTATGCTACCTGCCTGTTAGTTACCTGGTAGGTTCCTGGGTTATAGGCTGACCATCCCAGTGTCATAGTGCCTGTGTTCTGGTAACCCTTACATGGTAGTCCAACTCTGCATCACAATACCTACATCATTCACCTCACTTCACATGGGCATTGTATCATCTCATAGACTCACATAAAGAAGAGTGAGATAGTATCATAAGGTATTTTAGAAAAAGAGGGACCACATTTACATAACTTTTATTACAGTATCTTGTTATAATTGCTCTATTATTAGTTATTGCTCTTAATCTCTTAACGTGCCAAAATTATAAATTAAACTCCATCGTAGGTTTGTATGTATAGGAAAAAATAATATATCTAGGGTTTGGTACTCTCCATGGTTTCATGCATACCCTGGTGATATGAAAGACTAGTGTGTAAATAAAACATATTTAAAAACTCTGGCAATGGTGGATTTTTCATAATTACTCAAAACCTGCAAGATAGTTGCATACACACTAGGCAAACAACCAAACCAAACCCAATCAATTTTGCACACTTAAGCATGCATAGCTTATTTTGTTCTAGAGGTTTGCTTCTCCAAATCATTTGGTATTAATACTGTTCTCATTTATTATTTAAATTCCTGAGTCACCCAGAGATACTCTTAACCAGCTTTTGTGTAGTCTCTTAATATTGCCTAGACTTAGGTTGCCAGTTATAGTTTAGAGGCTAAAAAGACACAGGCTATGGAGTTAAAGTCTGGGTTCACTACTTATAAGCTTGCATGACTTTATTTATTTATTTATTTAGTTTCTTTATGGGCTTCAGTTTTCTCAACTAAAAAATGGAGATAATAACAACCATCTTACAGGGTTGTAATGAGGATGAATTTTACATAATGCACATGTATACATGCATAAACTACTAGTGTATAGTATACAGTCAATAAACAATAGTTGTATTATTGTTCAGTTTTAAACTTTGCTCTTGTATTTTCTGTGCAATAAAAGAAATGCTGGACCCAGTGTTGACTATTGGCTGCTTAATGAAGTCTCTGAAAAGTTCCACAATAAGGAAGCCTATTAAAATTATTACATGTTAATATTCCCAAACGTATTTGATCACCAGAAACATGTTTTTCCATTAATACCTGTCAGCATCATGTTGGCACCTCCAAACACATTTTAGGAAATTCCGTTCAGGTAGTTAGAGCTACAGTCTTTAGTATAGAAATGTGTATTTGGATCCTTGTTCTACACTTACTGTCTCCATGAGTCTGGCAAAGAACTAAATTTGACTGTCTCCTACTATCAGTTAAAACACAGGTCAGGTATAACCAGTTCCAGTTAGAAACTTTTCCTTTATGTGCTCAGAATCAGTGCCACGCTGAGCCAGCCTGCAGCAAAATGAATAGTTAGTTATCCTGGTATTATCATCTTTTAAAATGAAATTCTTTGCTTGCCTCATCCTTGTCCTGGCGATGCTCATAATTCCCTGAACATGCATCTCTCATACCATAATAATTTATTGATATGTCTCCACAAATTGACCGGAATCACACCTTATTAATCTCTCCATCTGGCACCTAGCTTAGCATGGGCACAAACTTATTGGCAGCACGTGTGTCTCTAGTGAGATGCTCTTCTCTCAGGTACCCGCCTCCACATAGTGTTTCTGCTTAACTATCATCAGAGAGACCTGTGCTGGAAAGAGGCCTTCCCTCGCCACCTCTGTATTTATCCCTTATGTTATTTAGTTTTTCTTCATAGCCCTCATCACAATCTAACATCTTATTATTTTCTTATTGTATATTTCCCTTCACTTAAGCCTTAGTTGAGCAGGGTCTTGGTCCAACTTTTTCATTTTTGCATCCCAGGGGCCTAGGATGGTGGTGCTTGGTACAGAGTTGATTATAAATATTGATTGACTAAATGAATTATTAGTTGAATGAAGAATGGATGAATGAGTCCCTTTTTTTTTTTCCTCTACTGCCTCATCTGACACATGGGAATAATGCAATCTACCTTATTTGCTATTGGCCTTAAATAAGAATCTGCCTGTGGAGGCACTTAGTAGGCTGCTTTGTCCATAGATAGTATTCAATAAATATATGCTAAATAAATGTCAATGTAGGTGAATATGAGTGCAAGACTGTAGCTCCTATGGAGGTTATTTATTGGAATAATGATAACTCTGTTTCTAATAATTCTTTGTTTTCTAATACCTTGAAGAGAGAATGCTCAATACCATTGTGTTGCTTACTGAGTGGTATTTTGTAAACAGAATATTAATAAAGCCACAGTTACACTCCTCCTTTTATACAGTGTATGTTTAATGAAAGACATAGATTTTTTTTAGCCTCAGATTTTATATATTGTAGCACAGCATCAAGGGGAAACTTAGAATTACGGTCCTTGAATTCTGGCCCTGCCCTTTACTAATGCAAATGCTTTAGGATGTCATATACTCTCTTAGTAAGCTTTAGCTTCTTCCTTTGTAGAAGAAAAGTGTAAATAGCTATATCTCAGATTCAACATAAGAATTTCATGTTCTTGTTTTATAAAACATAACAAATACTAGTTGCTGCTATTCCTTTTACTAGTACTTCTACCATCACTGCAATCAACCACCACTAGCAAGTAACATCATCTTGGAGTTTCCAACTGTAAGGAAAAAATGCTACCCACTATTATTTTTTCCTCATTAACTATTAGCAGATCTTGAAATCCAAAGGGAAGCTGGAACCAGGACAAATTGAATCAACTGATCATATTCACTGGTAGAACCCCGAAGCTGCTATTTCCACCAGTAAGTTGTCCTTTGGGTCCTGTCCCTTTGACCTCCATATCCCCTTAGGACTCTCCTGCTAAGGGAGGTTCCAATAGTCTGATAAATTTTAGGACAGCATCCCTTAAATAACAAGCAGGTGGTTGTCTTCCAAGTGAGAAGTTATCAGTGACCCACATGGCTGTTTTGTTGATGATCCATTTTCTCTGTTTCCTGTCTATGTGCTTTTCAGGAGGCAAGCAAGCAGTTTTACATAAATCAATCTTTCCTATCGAACTGACACTATGTCATGAAAGTCTGAAGATGTGACCTCCATCTCCTTGGAACAGGGATATCAGTAAGACAATGGGCCCTTAAACAGTAGTCCAAGGAGCTGCTCTTGAAAGTGAATAATGAATCTTTAAGGTTAAATATTATACTGTAGAAAGGTTTATTTGCTTATGCTCTTTGCCTGAGGACTTAACAAGAAATAGCCACTTCCCTCAGGTGCTCTTTCCTTGCCCACCTCTGCTATCTTTCTTTCACTACTTCCTCATTTCTTTTTGGAGAGATCACAGCAAACTGTGTGTGTGTGTGTGTGTGTTTTTCTCAAGAAGCACTAGAAAAAGATAGCCCCCTTAAAATAGAATTACTGGGAACGTATCTCCTTAAAAGAAGTTGAGATAACAGATTTCATTAAAACTGATTTAATGGAATTGAAGGGAACTCTATCATTAAGATGTGTTTGCAGAAGGTAAGTAGAAAGTGATTTTATTATTGAATGTTTCTAAATATATCCACCCACTCCTCCCAAACCAAGTAATGCGGGTCTGTGGTTCCAGGAGAAATCATATAATATCATTGAAGCGGGTGAGAGAGATCCAAACAGACCGTGACTCGGCAAGGTCACTCCTTAATTAATCAAAGCAGAGACAAACTTAGAATTTTCTACTTGCACAGTGGAATAATATTTTGAAATATTACAACTGTGCTTCTTTACCCCATATTTTCTGTTAAGTTTACCCTAATCCTCTTTCAGGCAATAGTAAAATTTGAATTTTTCCTCAGTTAATCTATAGTCTGTATGTAGAAAGAACAGGCAATGGTCACATTTTGGGTTTCAGAATCAACTCTTTGAACTTAAGGCACAGATAGAGTTCTGGAAAGTTAAGAGATTCTGCTGCCTGGATCTCTTGCTTTCCAGGGAGTCAGACCCAGGAGGTAGGATGTTTTTAACTGTGGTCAGCAAGTCTTATCTAATAGAATGGCTGCAGGAGGTGCCCAGGCAGGTGTGCGTAGCTTCAGAGTGTCCTGTCCCTTCATGGTAAGGAGTACAAAGCTGCAGAATGTTGCTGCTCAGAGCTGGAGAAGCTTCCCAGTTGGAACAAGGACAATGATGGTAGGCACCAGATGGGAACATGCATGTCTTAGCAGATGGATTGCCATAGCATGATCTTGGTTTATTAAACCTCCCTTTACAAAAGTAGTCATTGTGTCATAAGCTGTGGCAATCATAAACATATTTGGGAAATAATGGAAGATGATTAGGTAAGTTAATATAGTAGAACCTTGAATGATTGGCATGAGATTTTGACTTGCTGTATTTGGCAACTAGGAGTAATTGATGTTTTCCTGGAAGACGAATGACAAGACAAAAAAAGGCTTAAATTGAAAGAATGTAAAAGACACTAGGAGGAACAAAGACTTTAGATTTTTATGGGTAAGCATATGCATAGCTCAGTAAATGCCTATTGAATGAGAACAAGAACAATTCTCTTTCTTTGGTATCCTCAGTGAAATCTAAAAGTATTCCATCAATTTGGGGCAGATATGAAGAAGGTTTTCTTGGTGGGAAATTGTTACCTTATGAGATAGAAGCTGAGGGGAGATTTTGGGAGCTCACTATGGTGTAGACTTCTTTTAGCCTAAATGTCAAAGGTAACTTTGCCAACTTTTCAATACTAAGATACATATATCTCTATAGATATAAATGTATATCTATTTTATCTATATAAATATATATTGATATTTAGATACATATGGCTGCTATGCTTTGGATATTGATTGTGTCCCAGAAAGACTCATGTGTCAAAAGCTTGGTCCTTGGTCTGGTGATGTTGAAGTGGTGGAACCTTTAAGAGGTGGGACCCAGTGGTATGTACTTAGGTCATTGTCACTCCACCCTCAGAAGGGACTATTGCTGGTCTCACAGAGTAAGTTAGTTTCTGCAAGAGGGAAGTGTTATAAAGGAGCAAGACTGACCTTTCCTTGGCCTGTGGCTAATGTCAAGAAAATAGTCTGGAGATGTGACCTCAGTCTCCTAGGAAGTTGAGAGTCAGGAAGATTAGAGTTTGGGCAATAGTCTAAGGCACTGTTCTTCAAAGAGAGTTATGAGGTTTTAAGATTATTTAAAAATTATTCTGCTAAAAAGTTGTATCTAAATAAGCTGTTTCCCTTGCCATATGATCCCTGCTGTTTGCACTCCTGCTATTGTGATGCTATCTACCATGTGGCTCTTGACAGAGTCCAGCAGATGCCAGCACCATGCCCTTGAACCTCCCAAACTGTGAGCTAGGTGAATCTCTTTTCTTTACAAATTGCCTAGTTTCAGCTATTTTGTTATAGCAACAGAAAACAGATTAATAGAATGACTTAGTCAGCTCTATTATGCTATTTTTAAAGAAATTTGCATGAAAAGACACAAAAGCACATTAAATGCATATCACTAGGTGCAAAAAGTCAGTGTGAAAAGGCTATAAACTATATAATTTCAACTCTGTGACATTCTGGAAAAGGTAAACTACAGAGATAGTAACAAAACAAAACTCCCAAAAAACACAAAAATCAGGGATTGAGAGGGATTGGGGGTGGAAAAGTTAAATGGATAGAGTACATGGGAGTTTTAGGGCAGTAAAGCTATTTTGTATCGTACCATAATGGTTAGGTACATGTCATTATACATCCTTCAGTACCCCATAGACCTATACAACACAGAGAATGAACTCTAGTGTTACCATAGACTTTAACAGTAATATGTCTATTGGTTATTGTGTTAGTCACCTTTTTGTCATACAACAAATAACAGAGATACACCAACTTACAGAGAGAAAAGGTTTATTTTGGCTTGTGGTCTCAAGATTTCTGTTCATGTTCAATTGGCTTTTTAAGTTTAGGTTTGTGGCAAGGTAGTTCATTATGGCAGAGAGCCCATAGGGGAGCAAAGCTGCTCAACATATCAACGAGAATTGAAAGAAATATGAAGGGCTTGGTGTTTCAAGAGCATGTTCCCAATAACCTGAAGACCTCCCAGAGGCCCCTCCTCTTAAAGGTTCTGTCTCTTCTTAATAGCACCAGGGGCTAGAGTTGAAGCCTTCAACACTTGCACCTTTAAGGGTATTTATCTAAATCATAGCAGTTCACAATTGAAACAAATGTAACATGTTTGTAATAGGAAACTGTGCATAAGGGGAGGAGAGGGAATATATACTGTATTTTTTTCTCATTATTTCCATAAGCCTAAAATTGCTCTAAAAGCAGTCTATTGATCATAAAACAAAAAGCTCTGTAAATCATCAAGATGTAGAGGGATGAGGATTCTCTTAATTTAGGGGATCATCTTTTCTTTACTAGCATGTGAGTCAGAACAGGTGCGCTTCCCTTTCCTTACTAGTTAGGACGGATTAAGAGGAATTGAACCATTATTCTTCTCTGTCATATAGAAATAAAAGGGAATTATAGCAGTCAGTTTCTTTCTACCTACTCTAAACTGGAAGATACAGGAGAAGAAAGACCCTTTCTCTGATTTTTCTCCCTGGCAATTGATGGCTTATGTTCTGGCAGTTCAAGCAGCCCACCTGTGAGCAGGGATATGGAAATCAAAGGGCAGAGTGCAGCCAAGTCCAGTCCACACTCAATATTTTACAAAAGCAGGGCCCAGTGTTCAAAAGGAAATGGCAGACTTCACTCCCTTATCATAGATTGTACCTGCTTCTCCAGCGTTTTCCTGAGATTTACTGCAGGTTACTCATTCTTTGGGCAAGTGCTGGTTCTCTTGGTGCCTCCCAGCCTGCTGTGTGATGCCACATGGTATTTCCAGTTTGTATTTCATTCTTATCCAGCTATTAGAGCAGACCTAGCCTTCTGTTGATTTTTTTTAACTTTGTTGGAAATTGAGCAGATGGGTTTGAATTCCTAATTTTCTTCAAAATCGTGCCAAGTACTTGTTCCTTTGTTCCTTATTTTCCTCTTGACCAATTCCTTGGGGGTTTTCATTTATCCTCTTTAAAGGTCTCTCACTGATGAGTCTTATCTTGCAGTGTTCTAGATATATCCTTGGAGTTAAGTTCTCTAGAATTGACTCCCCTTTTGTTTTGGATACATTATCCTCCTAGTTTCACGCCCCGAGTGTATGTGGGTATATACACAAATGCTATCACTGAAATAATTGAAAATCATGTTGAAATACACATAATTCATATTTATGACTGTTTAAGAAAAGGAGATTGGAAATACATATTTACCTATTGTTTTATTGAGTGCTAACTATGGACCAGCTACTTTGCAAAAGGTTCAAGATAAACTTCCTTATATAACTTAATCTTCTTGAATGACCCCAAGAGGTAGGCTAATTGTACCATTTTATTAATAGGGTAGTGAGACTACCAGAAATTAACTTTCCCAAGGTCAGATAACTAATAAGTGGTAGAGCAAGGAGGCAAATTCACATTTAGCTTACTCTGTAATCTTTTATTTTAATTGAAGAGCATTGACTGTATAATCTGACAGTTAGGTTTGGGAGGAGAATGAAGACAAGCAGGACTATTGCTTAAACTGTATTCATCTGTAAAATGGGGATAATTTTAATTTATTTTTAATATCCATCTCAGAATTAAAAGAGGTAAAGGAGATAAGGTACTTGCACCAGGCCTGACATATAACATTTTGAGGAATGTCAATTATTTTTTACATTAAAGCTATTATTTTTATTGTTGATGAAATAATTCTTCTTGGGACAGAAAAGTAAACCATACTAATTTCAGGTATAGAAATTGACATATGTTACTAAGTCTCTGTCCTTTACTGATAGTACATTTTGCACTCATATAACAAATACCTGACACTGGGAAAGTAATTCAGGACAGAAATTTATTTTCTCACAGTTCTGGAGGCTGGGAAGTCCACAGTCAATGGGTTGGCAGTTTTAGTGGTTTGGTGAGGGCTGCTTCCTGCTTCCAGGATAACACCTATAGCAGAAGGCAGAAGGGCATAAAGGACTAAGCGCCCTTCATTAAGTACTTTGGTAAGGGCACCTAATCCTGTTTAGAAGGGCGGAAACCTCTCACCCTGTCACCTCTTTACAGGCTCTACTTAATACTGTCACAGTGGCAACATTCAAACCATAGCATTTACCAAGCTCCATGAGCTGCAACTGAAGCCAGATCTTGCATTGTTGAGAATACAATCCTCTACTGATATCTGAAATCCCATTTCCTAACCCTATGGCCAAAAAGTTATTTGGAGACCTGATTGTTTTGCTCTCTTTCCTTAGAAGCTGCATTTTTCTGGTCAGCAGCTATCTATACAATTTAATGCCAGACTTTCTTCTTTGGTCAGCACACCTGTCTGAAAGCTTCCTCTTAGACTGAAGTGATCTATTTTCAATCCTTAGTGAGACTCTCTTTGGATTAAAGGTCAGGCATCCACATCTGCAGCCCTCACCATCCTCCCGCAGCCGCCTGTGCAAATAGCAGTGCTACATTGACTTGTTTTTCTGTCTCGCTTCTGTCTCTCTTGCTCCCAGTCAGATATTAAGGCCTTACACTGGCTGGGTGCTTACTTGCTTTTGTCCCTGGTTTTAGGATTTGAAATGCAGGATATCCAGATCCACAATTATTTAAACCAAACAAAGAAAAATAATAACAATACAGACAACCAGTGACCTTTATTTGCACATGGCATGTATGGTTTTTAAAATTATAAATACTGTTGAAATTTTGTCTTGCTGTAATATAGTTTCTCTTTTTGTTTCCTTTGCTCTCTCAACCTTGGAAAGTGTGCCTTGTTTCTAGGAAACAGAATTCAAAATCCAAGTCGGTCTATAGGAACTTAATGGTCCTGGTGGGGACAGAGAGAGTGGGTTCCAGTAGTTTCATAAATACTAGCGCTTTATTTTTCCAGGTTAGTGCACGTAGAAGAAGTATCTGAATGACTGCCATGTGCCAGAGGAAACTCAGGTGGCACTGGGCATCAACTAGCGAATCAGAAAAGGTCCAGGAGTCTGAAGGTAGAAGAGTAGTTTAGAGCATTAAAAAAAAAGTATAAGGATACCGACTTCAGCCCAGTGGGAGTCCACCTTCTAGATCTGATACAACCTGGCAGTGCTCCTTCCCACAAAAGAACTGGCAAGGGAAGACCTCCCTCCCAACAACCTTTGTGACCCAAAGAACACTGGGCAGCCAGGCAGAGAATGATTAGAGAGCAGATTCAATGGAATTAACAGTTACAATCTTCCGAAACACTCCCCAACACCCTTGCAGGCTGATGTTACTAATTCTATTTTAGGAAGAATATGAGAAAGGGAAGAATTTAGATTCATATTTATCTAAATAGATACCTTTTCTCTTGAAAGGATTCATACTTCAAAGGAGGAAGTCTGTTTTCCCTGAAACTTTTTTTTTTTTTTTTTTTTTTTGGTCAAACATGCTGAAATGCTTTAAGAACCACTGCAGCAAGCCCAGAAATCCCCAGCTGCCTGTGTCTCTTTCTAACCCAAGCAGGCCTCCCTGCTCATTTAACCAGGAAGCTGCCACAGATCTTCCCAGCACCTCTAGGAAAAGAGCCTAGGAAGCACTACATTCAATGTGGAGGATCCCCTGCCTGCCAGAGTGTGCTCTGTGCAGAGGCAGTGAACTATAGTAATGGAAAGACATGAAGCAGGCTTTGGAGACCGAGGTTGGAATCTTTACTTTAGCCATGTTTCTATTTATTTTAGAACATGAGAAATGGGATAGTACGTGCATTGCATAATTGCTAAGATGAAATGATGTTGTGTAGTAAGAGCTCCTGGCCCTGTTGCTGTAATGTTGCAACTCTGGGAGGCCCCTCTTATTTTTTCTTACTCTCCCACCACTGCTGTCCAACATGGAGCTTACTCTCTTGACCTGGGTCAAGAAAGGTTTCCTGTAAGATGATTATTGATCGGAGCAGGACCACATCCCTTGGCCTGTCTCCAGATCACCCAATCTCCAGGGGTTGTCACTCTAAATATAACTTTCAGATGAACAAGGAAATGCATCCAGTCAGCAACTCCTAGTGGCTTCACAAAAGCAATTATTGGCAGGGAGCCCACAGTTAGAGAGCATGGAGACAAGAATAGTATTCAAGGCTAGTTCAGGGTTCTTTCTGCCTCTTTTTGCTGCCACTGCACATGTGGGCACAACTGAGGATTAACTCTTCCTTTCTTTTTACAGCATGGTCAAAGTCTTTAAGTACAAAAGAGCTGACATTCAATTCCTTAATATGTTTTCCCATACTTAATAAGGGGACACATTAAGCCTGGTTTTATGCATAATACCTTTGTTTACTATCTCCAAATTAGAAATATCGATTGTAGGCATTTCAAGCTGTTTTCTAGGCTGACCTTCTATATCCACTTAAATGAATTTTTGTATACATCACAACCTAACTAGGGCTTAGGCCTCTTGAAAAAGTACACACTCTATTTCAGTAGATACTTGCTCAGTTATCACTCTGGTTCCTTTTAGGGATGATTACTGCTTTACCATAGTCCCAGCCACTTAGCTATGCTGTTGCTCATTTGCAGACCTAAAGTATCAGATCACAGTTGTGCTGCTACTGTTCCTAATTCATTGGTTTGCCCTTGATAGAGAAGGAGGCAGATCTGTTCCCTCACCCAGATGGTTGAGGGCAGTTTATGTAGGTCATTGGCTCTCTGTGTCTGTCTCTAGTCTAGTCTGGGTGTCCTACAGTAATACTTGCTTTCTGGGAGCCAACATATCTAGAGCCAGAGAGTTGGGAAAGAGAAACCCCTCCAGGACTCTTTGGAAAGTATGAATAGAATCACATCTCAAAAGATCAATGAGTGCTTTTTTCTTCATTAAGGAAAGTAAGAGTTTAGTTTTAGGTATTAACTAATTCCTTGTAAAAAACTCAAGGAACCTGGGATAATTTTGAGAATGAAATACCTCAGAGGGTAGGATACACATCCAGACAACGGCCATGGGCCAGGAGTGCAAACAAGAAGAGTGATTCACAAACAGTGTTCATATTTAAAAACTTCAGCTGTTTAATGAGCACAGTGTGCCAGAACTGTGTAAATGCTTTATATGCATTTTTCCACAATGATCCTTAAACCTGTGGTTTAGGCATTATTCTTATTTTTACAAATGAATAAATTGACATTTAGAGAAACTACATCACTTGACCAAGGGCATTCAGCAATAAATTTGAGACTCCACTAGTCATAGCACAGATCATTATTGTTACTAATTAGAAATATAAGAAAGAGGGCTGGGGAGATAGTTCAGTTGGTAGACTGCTTGTCTCTCAAGCATGAGCCCCTGGGTTTAATCCCCAGCACCGCAAAAACAAACAAACAAAAACAACAAAATACCCCAGAAATATAAGAAAGACAGTATTTGACTAAGTTATAACACCTCAGGGGTGGAAGCAGTTGATCAAATCGACTTACCCACAAAGCAGTTGATCAAACCCACTACCCACAAAGGCACCCCATTCCTGACCTGGCTCAGATCTGAACTTACTTTGGGAAGGACTTCTTTTGACTGTGCAGGGTGGTCTATCGGCATCCTTCCCCTCCCATCACATGCCTCTCATCACCTTGTCCTTGAACTGCCTTCACACAGCACTACTGTGGCCTCCCTAGGCTGTGAGTGACTGTGGGTGGGTTGGGAGCTGGGCCCTGTTCATCACAAGGCCTGCAATAGAGTAGCTGCTCAGTAAATGTTGGATGAAAATCAAAGTATTCAGAGAACCATCCAGCTAAATCTTTTATGATAAATAAACTCGATTATTTAGTACAGAGAGGACCAATTGGAATTTAGCAGAGTATTAGGAAATGATAATCTCTGATTCCATGAAAATATATAGGCCTTAAATGCCTGTACAGAAAGTATTTTTAGTGGACTTTTGTGGAAATATGTGTACATAAGGTTTATATGTATCATTCATCATCTGGCCCCTTTCCTAAGGGAATATTGATATGTAGCACCCGGGCATCCAATCAGTGACCATTATGTGCTGGGCATGGGAGATAATTAGGGAATACATGGAGGGGATTGCTGGTCCTCCTCAAGATGAGTGCCAGGATGTGTTATTCAAAACTCTGTCTCAAAATGTCCCAAATCATTTGGTCGGTCATAAAAGGACTGGAACAAAAATTGTATGTCTACAGCTTTATACACCTGTTCTGGGAGTGGGCTTTTAAATATCAACATAAACCTTACCAGATTCTGAAGAGGGACTCACACAGAGGTTTCAATTCAGCTATTTGTCATTTGAGTATCTGTCACCTAGGTTTTCGAAATTCATGTGGCAGCCTCAGGAAATCATTCAGGGTGGAGTGTTACTTTATTCTCATCATCATTTTTGACCAGGTACCTGCTACCATGTTGCTAAAACAGAAAAAGACCCTCTTCTACCTTTTGGCATGGATCTTGACATATATCGCCTTGCAGAGGAATGGGCTCAGAAGGCTTCCTTCTCACCAAGGATTTCAGGATTTGAAGTGTGTACCCTGTTAGTATAAAGTATTCAGGACTAAGATTAGTTACCTGCCTAGAGGCCAGAGGAAGAGCTGCTTATCTCTCATAATGGTATTTAGAGTCAAATGGTCTGTGTGTAGACATGAACCATGTAAGATAAAGAAGCTTTGGTGTTAACTCTGATGTTGGCAGAGTTGTATTCTCTTTGCAACTCCAGATGGATGGCAGAAGTCATCTCTGGTCATGGAGGATGCTGCCCAATGCACGTACTTCTACTTTCTGACTCAGAGCTGGGCATGAGGCATCACCATGAGAGGCTTCGGCTGCCCGGTGTGTTCATGCTGTTGACCCAACTTGAGTCTGAGTGCCGTAAGAGTGTCACCTTTTCAGGTATTGCTTATGTATTTTCCCCACAGCACCTATTACAACATTCTGAATAGAGAGAAGCACTCAATAAATACTTTGACTGACAGATCAAGATATTTGGAAACACATTTCAAGAGGAGATACAACGTCAATAAGACCCTATCCTGTGGTGAGGAATGGACAGAATTTTAGCTGCTCTTCCATCCTTTCCTGGCCCTGCCTTGTTTTCCCTCCCTTTCCTTTCCTCTTTAGGAGAACATATCTGAATTCATCCTGACAGTTTTCTTAGGGAATCTGAGGATTTGGAGGATTTGGTGTGGCAAGATGCGGTAAAGAGAATACACATTCCCTGTGCTTTTTGCTTCTCAACTTGTGAGACTCAGTTTTGTTATTTATAAAATGGGGCTGCGGTATCTGTCTTGTGGAGCTGGTTGTAAGGATGAGAGAGATGAAAATGACCTGCTGTTACTGGCAAATGGTATCAAAGGAATACAACAAATGTCATAAATTCTCTACTTGGAATAGAAATTTACAACCATTTTTTGTGACTAAACTGGATTCTACGTTCAGTCATTTCCACCAGACTCTTAGAAAATGTAGTGGGGAGCACCAAAAGGCTCCAGTATCTGTTCTGAGAATGTCTTCTATGATTTTGTAGTGACAAGAACAGATCCATACAGAGCATGCTATACTTTTAGGTGTGAAAGTAACTCAGACTATTATCATTTATTTTCCTACAACATTAGTCACTAAGCGTTTTAGATTTTTAAAAAAAAATTTTTTGTAAATAATAAACCTGCTTTCAAAATGCAGTCTGTAAAAATAAAAATAATTTTATAAACCTGCTTTTATTTGCTCTTTGAGAGTGTTTGCAAACATATAAACCTCTGATGGTGACTGTATGTGGATGAGTTGATAGGTTGCTGATAAATGTGAAGGTCAGTGAAATGCTCATTGACTCCTTACAGTGAGTGACAAACACTTGTTGGAGAATCATGGCCTTACCTGTTCAACATGCTTTATTCAAGAATAGTAAATATGGCAATGAAAGTGCTGAGCATGATTATTCAGAATAAGAAAAACAAATTTTTCAGGCCTCATTTTCTTGATTACCAGTTTTCAGATTGATGCGACTTTGACACAAGATATTTCTACTTGGTACGCATCTCAAAATATCTGGAACTAAAATAGCCTTTCATTCAAGCTTTTATAAGATTTATTTATTCATCAGAAGGAAGTTTGTTGTAAGAAATGTCTTAGCCCATTTTGTGCTGCTGTTAATTTATAATGAAGAGAAATTTACTTTGCTCCTGGTTCTGGAGACTAGAAAGTTCAAGATCAGGAGGTTGGTATCTGGTGAGGGCCTTCATGCCGCATCATTGCAAAGCAGGAGATGGATGGGTAAGAGAACATACTTAAGAGAGAGAGCAAGAGGGGTCCTGAATCCACTTACATTAACAACTCATTCCTTGCTTTCCCTCAGATGTGGAAGACAGAGCAAAACAAAGGAAAGAAGACTGTCAGGGAGGGGGTTGGATATCATTAAGATACAAGCAAGATCAGTGAAATGGAAGAAGGAGAATGAGAAGGGAGGGAAAAAGGGAAAGGGGAAGATAAATGGAATGAATTTAACAAAATCATGTTATATTCACATATAAAGGTACCAAAGGGAATTTCACCTTTATGTATATGTAGAAGGGAGAATGGGGGTAGGGAAGAGGGGAGGCAGAGGGCAGGGGAATGAGGATTGAAATCAAATTCCTTGCATATATGATTTTGTCAGAATGAACCCAAAATGCATAATTGTAATGCTCTAATAAAAAAAAAGAAACCCATTCCTGTGATAATAGCATTAATGCATTCATGAATATGGAGCCCTTGTGACCTACTCATCTCTTTAAGGTCCTACCTTTCACCTCCCAACACGTTGCATTAAGCATTAAGTTTCCAACATGTGAAGTTAGGGGACACCTGTAAACAATAGTAGAGAAACAGTAGAGAAAGAGCTTCAGTGATATGCAGTCCTGAAATATGATTAGAAATATGGTTCCACTACCAACAATGTGATATTGTATGCTACAAAATAAATATTCAGTCTTTGTCTCTGGTACAGAATTTTTTTTCTTGGTACCTGAAATTGAACCGAGAGGTGTTTAACCACCGAGTCATATTCCCATTTCCAACCCCCTTTTTTTTTTAGTTTTGAGACAGGGTCTTGCTAAGTTGCTTAGGGACCCCTTAAGTTGCTGAGTCTAGCTTGGAACTTGGGATCATTCTGCCTCAGTCTCTCAATTTGCTGGGATTACAGGTATGCATCATTGTGCCTATCTCCTTTGGCACAGAAGTCTTAAAACCCTTGTAATTTACTATCTTCTGGGTGCTAATAAGATGACTCAAACTGGGAGAGGAGGCCACAGATAGTCAGATGATTAGAAGATTAGAACTTTTAGCTCTAGCATTGATGTCCAGTGAGGAGAGAAATTCTGGAGGTTGAATTTAGCCAATGTCCAGGGATTTAATCAGTCATGCCTATTTGATGAAACCTTCACAACACTTCATAGTTGTTAATGGCAGGGAACTTGTGAGTTGGTTCACACCCTGATGTGCTCGTAGGGTGGTGCACATGGAGAGGACAATATAGTTACACCTACACCTCTACATCTTGTCCTAATCATCTCTTCTATTTGGCCATCCCTTAGTGGTATTAAGTATAATGTTTTTCTGATTCTAGTAGTCTAGGGAATTATGAAACTTCATGGGAACCCTTGAATTCATAGTAAGCTGGGCAATGTGGGTAGCCTGAGCATTCCATTTGCATTTGGCATCTGAAGCAGGGGTAGTATTGCAGGGCTGCACCCTTAGCCTATGGAGTCAGTGCTAACTCTGACCAATGTCAGAAGTGAATTGAATTGTTAGACACCCAGTTGATGTTGGAGATTTGGAGAGCTAGCATGAGAAAAAAAACATGTGTTTTGTGTCTAAGATATGAAAAACAGATCTAAACCAAGTTAATTAACCATGACAGACTTTGGTTTGCAATCACTTAATAAATGTGTGTTGCATGGGGTGGAGGGGCATATCATAAAACCTCAAAAGGTACGTTTGAAGAATGAAGGGAATTATGTATAATAATCTCCCAGTGCAGTGTTTGTTATTTAGTAACTATAGATGCTAATGCCCTACCCTCATTTTCCCCACCTGAATTTTTAAGGTCAACCAGATGTCTGTGGGGTACTGTTTGGAATGAGATGAAGAGTGGGGTCAATGAATGGCCTATGATGGCTAGGAGTTACCTAGTGGAGGCATGGAAAGTCCCAAGAACTCTTTACAAAGTGAAGCCTTATCATTTAAAGTGCGATAGACAGTTGAACAACAGATTCATTCAAGTATTTATCAGTGGCTTAGTTTCTTGTCTTAATGAACTTTTTTTTCCCTTACAAGTTGTATGCAGAGAACTTGCCTGGCAGTATATTGGAAAAAGAACTTACATATTGATCTATGAGGATCTCATAATTTTTCTACAGCCAAAACAATGGACCAAAACTAAACAAATGGAACTTTTATTAATAAATTTAATTTCTAGTGTTGGTACCAGGGGTGTTTGTGGCTGCCCTGAGATGGTCTTCCAAAGTATTGTATCATCTCAAGAGCTATAAAATGAGAGCTATTCTCTAGGACAGAAGCCCAGAGAAGGACACTAGGTTGAACGAGGGGTAGAGATGGGGCTTTGGAAGTCCTGCTAACTAAGGATGAGTTCAAAGCCTCAGTTGTTTTGCTGAGAGAATTGGTGTCTTAAATGGATTCATTTAAAGGGTTGACATATATAAGGACTGAGAAGCTAATTCTGGTTACTCTTTAAAAAAATATTGGAAACAATGGGTTAATAACAACAAGAGGTGAAATCCAGCTCAAGTTATGAAAGACTTTTCTAATAATTAGAGAAATTTAAAAAGTCTTTCAAAGAGAGAGAGCATGCAAGCACATACTTATTGCTGGAAGATTGAAGCAGAGGCTGTATGATCTGATGAAAAGTAAGCTACACAGAGCCCTTTCCAATTCTTGCTGTCTAAATTCTCTCAAGTATTTAAAAATACTGAACCACATTGAAATTAAAGAAAGGAATTTATAATTCAACTAACTGACAAGTAAATTTGTTTGTATTCTATATTAGGCCCCCTTCCAAACACAGAAGACCCTGACTTGTTGGCTTATAATACATTATATTGAATTGAGTGCTATCACTCAATACACATGCATCCTCCAACTTCCCTTGTCTCCATCCACCCATCATCTCCAATTCACCAAATCACTGTTCTTAATAGCAACTGTCAGTGACTAATCATACCTAAAGAACTTTGCCTTGGAATGTATGTTATTTTCTTATTTTACTATGCTTTTTCCAACTTATAGTTCTCTTATTATACAGACTTAAAGAAGATGGGAGGAAGATATTTATTAAGGCAGACACTGCTGGTTTCCTATTAAGTATCCTTTTCTCCTTTCTTCTTTCCAACACAATCCACATTTTTTTGCCCATCTTCAGTAATACTAATCATGTTGTCTGACTCCCTTGCAGCTAGGGGAAGTTTTGTGATACTGCTGGGATTTAATTGGAATTCTGCCGAGGATTCCTCAAGGCCTATTCCTGCCTTGAGCATGAATTTGTGACGAGCTAGTACAGCTATCTTGAGGCCATTGGAAGAAGGCTGAGTGGATTTTAGAGACATCAGCCCTGATGTTGCTGAGCCATTGAACAAGTCTCAAATGTGGTCTTCCTCTGGACTTCATGCTAGATAACAATAAAAAACTATTTATTTCTTTAAATCACTGCATTTGAGTTTTCAGCTACTTGAAATTAAAAGTATTGGTAATTTATCATTTGCCCATGGCCTTTATTCAATAGTCAACAACCACTAATAGGGCTTGGGCCATCACTTTGTACAAAGGTGACTGAGACATGGGTCCTTCCTTCAGAGAGATTCTGAACTTCAGTCTCAAGGCTTGAAGAAGTCAGATAGCAATCTTAATGGGAAAAGTGAAATGTTCTGTGTTTTTCCATTCATTTCCCCAATGTAGAGCTGTGGGGTGGATCTTCTGAAATGACTAGATAGCTGCTGGGTCAGGAAGAGGCACAGTTAAACTGGCTTCTGAACACTGTTCTCCTCATATGCTTATCTAAGGGTTGTGCTGATATATTGATAGCTTCTGGACTTGGTGATTTAGCTGTTGAGAAGGAAGAGTTATAGGCACTGTTTACCCTAGTTTTATGAGAATGCTAAATAGTACTAATTTTCTAAGTGCTTATTTAACTTTGTTTGTTTAAAAGGTACATTACCACTGTAAACTGTGAATATTTAGAGATTTCTATTTGAAAACCATGTGAATGCTCTTTGTAAGATATTTTTTGAAGTGACAATTTTTCCCAAATACCTTTATGATCATGTATTAGTATTTTCAGAGAAGATGATATATATGTGAATATCTATATATGTGTATACATTCTTTTCAAAACTGGATGTAAATGATGTCTTTAAAAATAGCCTCTGTAAAATAAAATCTTTAAATAGAAAAAAATCCCCAGAGGAAATACACCAAATGTTCAGCTAATGCCATTGAATGTTGGGATTTTATGTGATCAAGAAAATCTTTCTACTTTTCAGACTTTAATCTAATTTTATTGTAATTAGGAAGCATTATTTTTATATTCTAAAAAGAACAAGTATGAGGAATTATGTATCAAGTACGGATAAATGCATTGACATAGAAACAGCAGAACCATTTTTAATGTGTTTATATAAATAGATCTGTATAATTATCATTAAGTATCATAAGCTTATACTGGTTAAAATGAACAGTTCTATTTACTTAAATTGAAGTTGGATTTTATTACAATATGCAGCCAAGTTAGATCATATTCTAAAAAAGAAGAAGATACTGGCAACATTAAAGCCATTATATATCGTATACTGTGTATTTATGTCTCTGTGCATTAATGACTATATATTAAGTAGACACTGTTACATATCCAAAGCTTTGGTATCAGTAATCTAAAAATGCTGATACTTTGCTTCTCAGACTTTGAAAAGGGAAAGGGGACAATATTGTCTCTTATATTAGATTCCAGAATCTTCCATTGGGTTAGCCATTTACCTGAATGGAGGACATTTGATTCTGAAATTCATAAAACCACTATAATAAAAGCATTCAATTGTATATTTTGCATTTCAAAGTCTAAAACTTTTAATGTGAAATGGTGAAGATATTAAAGCTCTGCAGTAAAGGCATTTTATTGAATTACTTACTTGAAGATCATGCTCTCACTTGAAGTGCAAAGGTGATTATGGTTTGGGTACTGCATTACTAGTATGTAATGCTGGGGGTTGGTTCAGTGGAGAAAAAGCAGTAAAACTTGGTATATGGAAAACCAAGAGAGGAAAAGGATCTATGTTAGGACTGAAAGTATCCTTTGGATGGCAATTGTGGCAGGACAAGGTCATTGGTGATCTTGATGCTTCAGAAAATTCATCAGACAGTTGAGAGCAGGGTGGGGTATGGGAATACATGCCTGTCATCCCTGCTTTTAGGGAGACTGAGGCAGGAAAATTGCAAGTTCAAGGCCAGCCTCAGCAACTTAGACCCTGCCTCAAAATAAAAATAAAAAGCACTGGGAATGTCACTCTGTGATTAAGTGCTAATGGTTTCTATCCCCAGTACAAAAAAAAAAAAAAAAAAGAAGGAAAGAAAAAGAAAAATAGATAAAGGGAGTTGGTTGGGAGCAGAAGCCAATATGTGGAGAGGGGAAGTGAAGTGAGAGCATACGCTAGGGTTGCTGGGACCAAAATTTGTGTCTCCAGACTCCCAGATTGTTACAACAAAAAACCCCTCAATAGACCTTACTCACCCTGTTTCTCAATCATGTGCCAAGTTCTGCACAGGCATGAAAAGGCTCAGTGAAAACAGGGACTCTAGTTTTATATATAATTATTCATGTACCTGGTTACCTGCCTGTATCCCCAGTCAGGATTTTATTTTCTCTAAAAATGAGGTCACATATCACGGACCTCTTTTCTTACCCACCAGTACCGGCCCTTTTGTATTCACTTGCTATACACATAGCATTTCCCACTTTTTCTCTCTTCCTCCTTGGAAAGTTTAGATAATTGGTCAAAATTAGGCTGGTTAAGGTTAGTCACTTCCATCAAGCTGTGCCCTTCTATTCCTATCAAATTGTCCATCCTCTCTAAAGCCCAAAGGCCCTGATTGCCTTGCAATTCTTTATTTCTGGTTCTACCAATATTAACTGTTCTCTGAATCTTTTTCAATCATTGTGTGCCCAGATATATTCCTCCAACCTGCTATCAAAATGCTATTCAGCCAGAATGTAAAACCTCCATCTTCTTCAGGATGCCCTTTCCTCTAATTGTTCTGCGGTAAAGTCTCTTTTTCAACAAAATCCCATATTTCATGGGGACAGAAATGAGATTTGTCAATATCCTGTGATCCCCCAAAACTTCTGGGTCATCAGTCATCCTCACTGGAATGCATATACTTTTCTGAGGATCAGCCTTCCTAATTCTGTCTCCTCAACCCTCTTCACCGTTGCTCAATGACCTTTCCCGTTGAAAGTTTGGCATATAGGTGCAGTTTTTGTTTTATGTGAACTCCCTGAGTATCAGTAATCTCTGCTATGAATAAGCCTTCAGTATGAAAGAGAATGCTTCAGTTGACCACACAGGCATTTATAGCTCCATTTTGAGCAGGACTACCAGGAGTAAAGCCAATTCTGAGCAAGGAGCATGTACTTTCAAGAGCAAGCTGTATGCTGAGTGACAGATCCCAGGATACTTTCTAGAACAGCTCTAGGGCTCCCGCGAAACAGGAGACTTTTCAAATAACTGCAGTTCTATTCAGGTAGGATCTTAAACTCCTGGACCATAAGCAGAAAAAGAAGTTGTTTGTTTCAGGTTGCTCCCAGGGCTCAGCTGGAACACTGTGGTGTGACAGCAGCCTTTAAAGAGTGAAAATATTCCAGCTAATCAGGGAATAGCTTATCTACAAATGAAAAAAAAAAAGTCTTTCAATAATAATATTATTAATAAATAAAACCCAGAGAGTTTCAGGAGGCTGCGATAACAAAGCACAAATATGTTATAATTTTTGGTGAAAGAAACTCAAAAATAGTTTCCTTCCTAGTTTCAACTGCTAGTGAGTCTGCCTTTTCTCTCCCAGCTTAGATTTAAGTGTGTATGTCAGTTAGATTTGACCTGCTAGAGAAGATCTTTGCTTTTCATTTCTGCCAGCTGTAGGAGTTTTTTGCTTTTGCTTCATCCCTTTTAATGGCTGACCAAAGAGATAAGTGCTGGGGGTAAAGGAGAGAATCAACTTATTCAGAAACTAGAATAATTCTCAGTCCATTGAATGGAGAGGCTGGTCTAGGAGTCAGTCTTGGACCTTCTCTATTGCTGCTTTTATCATTCAGCAATCATATAGGGCTGCAAAGGTAGAGCGATAAGAAATAGGCAGAATGTTTTCTTTTCTGAATATTGAATTTATCCTTGATACATCCAGTGATTCCAAATGGCTCTTTATAATGTTCTAATCTTATAACTAAAAATCTTGAACTTTGAATTCTGATCTTAGCTCTGATTTAATTCATAAATATGATATCCTGAAAGAGACATAGGACGGTCACATAGCTGAACCCTTCGTTTTACTCACAAGCAGATGTGAGGCCCCAAGAGAATACAGTGACTCACTCAAGGCAGGATAGCTGGGCAGCTGGGCTCTCCTCTTCACTTTCATCCTTGTAGCATCTTCTCTCCAATAACAAACTTAAGTTCTTTAATATTCATCTCACTTACATGGTAAAATTCTTTTCTCCCTACTTAAACCCATGAAATTTTTATTGATTTGTTTTTCTAAGACATCAAGACACCTTATAGTCTTCATCTTTCATTTCACATCATTTTTATTAAGTAAGAGACACAGGTTCCTGGGGATGCTTGATGCTCAGAAGTCATCATATGACTTGCTGAAGGAAAAAAATAATTGGAAACAAAACTAGAAGAGACAAAACTCCAAATCTGTTTGAGGTCACTTTCTGGAGGAGGCGGCCTTAGACATGGGGAGTCATTGTTACTATTTCCACTGTGCATTGACTGTATGGAGCCCTAAGCCACTTCATTCTCTTACCCCTGTGTCCTTACCTCCAGGTCAAATAAGGCTAACCCCTGGTCTTACTTCTTGACTTTACATTTTTTATTCAATACTTCTCTATTTGCCATCTTGCATTACCTAAATAAATAAGTAAATAAATATAAAAAACTGATGTTTAATTCTCACCCCCCACTGTGTAAATCCTTTCTTCTGAGCAGGACAGAAAATAGAGTTCAGTTGCCAAAAATCCTTTGGTCCTCCTCTGGACTTGACCAGAGGGCAGAGTGTAGTTTTCCTTTTCAAAGACACACCAGTACTTCGTACTTTTCTTGACTGTTCCTTAATCACCTCTATTACTCAAATCTTTCTCTTTTGCCTTACGTAGCAGCATTTGATCCTAAAAGCCAATTTGCTTTCTTCGTTTTATGGGTTTTCTTTGTTGTCTTGGTTTTATGATTCTTGGTCAGAATGTGGAGTGCCTTTAAATTAAAAAGAGTGAGGGTAGGGGTAAGAGATATATCAGTGGTAGGACCTGGAAGAATCTATATCTTAGGTAGACAGAAATAGGTAAACCTTGCAATGGAGAGAAAAAATAAATAAACAGAGAAGAGGTTCCATGTTTGAGACTTGTGAAACTATAGCAATGCTGGTAGATGCACCTCTTAAAGAAGGGTTATCAAGCCAAAGACATGAGTGCTGGGTAGTTCTTTTTTACTTCGATTATGATTTGCTCTATCTTGTAAGTTTCAAAGGACACAATTACAACAATTTAGCTTAAACATATTACTTAACTTTATTTTTGATTCTAGAATCAGGCAACACTTCATTCCACAAAGTATAATGACTTCTAAATAAGCTCAGCAGAGGGGGTTGGCATTATAGAAAGAAAAGGGATGAAGAAAGCAGAAACAAAAACCAAACAAAACAACCTGTTGGTTACTTACCCTTTATGATAGGGACCAGGAGACAGAACAATAAAAAAATTTGCTGTTTAGTTAATATCAGGTTGCTTCAGGTTACCTTTCTTTGTGTACATAAGGATTAAGGCTGAGAGGACTTCGTTATCATACCAGTTGAAACTAAACTGGCCTGTTTGGGGAATTTGGCAGTTCTCTCTCCAGTACTGATTTCTTGGAAGGTTGGATAAAAACTTAATTTCAGATTGGTGACATAGAACTTTAGCCTGAGTAACTCCATTTTGATTCATAGCCTGGCCTGTTGGGGCCCAGTCAGGAGCTTAGTTCAAAACAATGGCCTCCTGTAATTTTAATTTAACACAAGTCAGAGTAGGAATATACCAGTGTAGTTTCTTTTGAGAAAGCAGTTTTGTTTTTTCTGTGCCTCCTTCCTATATGAAAAGGTCATTTTGTACCACTGGAGGTGAGAATGTTGAAATGGTTTCTTTTATTTATTTTCAGTAGTATATCTCTGATCTTTCCAAATGATTCATGAAAAGTAAAACATTAACATTATGGGGTTTGGACTTTTCCTTCTTTCCTTTTAAAATAATTTTTTGAGTAGCAATGGCTCCCAATTCTATAGTGTGACTTTGGGTGGATAATTACTATAGAATACTGCAGACTCTTTTTTTTTTTTTTTTTCCCCTTTCCCTGTAGGGTGATTGATTTTAACCTTTCTCCTCTGCCAAACCTTTGTTCCGTGCATGACATTTTAACCCCCACCACTTCCTATGTTCTATTTTGCTAAAGAAAATTGCATTTTCTATTTCTGGACAAAGCATGGTTGTTTGTGTCAGTCAATTTAACACAATATACCAGTTCTTATTTGTGCAGAGGAAGCACTAATAAGATTCCAGCAGGAGATGGGTCCTGAGTCCATGACCAAGCCTCCCATTGGGCCCGGAAGATGGAAGCCACAATAATCCATTACGGACAGGGCTACTTAATAGTGATATAGCACCTTTTTGTCTCAGAGAACTCCAGGTAGTATGGAGTTCCGTTTCCTGCTCTAAACACTCATTGCTGCAAATGGTACATGGATATTAAAAACAAACGGCTGTGGGGCATAATGGAAGGGGTAGGCACTTTGGAGATGGTGATCTGCCTTTGATCCCTGCTGTGCTGTTTACCACCTCTGAAACATTGGCATTACACATTCTATCCAAGTCTCCAGTTCTTCATCTGAAATGGGAAAAAAAATATTTGGTTTTTGATTGCAGAGTTGGTGGGAGAATGGAATAAGATAATGAACACAACGCTTCTTACATGAGAGCCACTTAATAAATAAATGATAGCTATTTTGATGACCATATTTCATTTTGATGAAGTAAGCAATTCTTATTGTGAGATATCCTTGCTTAAAAATAAGGTTATGTGCCTCCTACCTTTTGAGTAGATCAGCAATAAGAAAAGTTTAAAATATTTGCTTTCAATGCTATTTATGCCTTAATTTATTGCCTACTGGATGCCAGGCACAATACTGGATGCCTGTGTCCAGAAAAAGTGAAGAGCAAAGAGGCACTTTGTTGGGGAGGGAAGAGCACAGGGTCAGCCCAGGCAGATGTGGCTTACTATTTTGGCTCTGTTCCTTGCCATCTGCACAGTTTGGGCAGGTTACTTAACTTCTGTGAGCCTTGTTTCTGGAACTCTAAACCAGGAATAATGTCTCACAAAAGTGTGAAAAAAAAAATACATTTGTATGTATGTATATATGAAAATAATAATTATAAATATATATATAAACACTTGAATATAACGGCTTCATATAAATATAAACTATAACTGGGCTCACAATATTTACTTGCCATTGTTGTGTAGAATACCGATAAACTAATGTATATCAGCGTACTGGTGAGTAGAATATCAGTTCTGCCTTTAATGGTCTAGAACATAGTAGGGAGGTGTCCAGGTTTCAGTTTGGGGGTTGGGAGTTGTATTGTTTTATTGTTTTCTATACATTATAATGGACTGATATCTTAAAATTCCTTCTGGCTGGGAATGGACTGCCCCTCCTGCCAGTCCTTAAAGACACCACAGATCCAGCTTGGAACCTGCCTTTGATAGGCAAACTAACCAATCCAGAGCCATACCTCCTCTATCTGGCCTGCATACTCCACGAGGCAATATTCCCCTTCCTTAATCACCCAGGGTCAGGTCCCAGGTAACTTGGATCACCCTATAGTGCAAAGTCTCCCAGAATTATTTAAGGGCCCCAACCAAGGCTGTGGCCTAGACTTTTACCTTATTACTGTCTTCTGACTTCTGATCAAAACTTGGTACTTCCTTTGTGACTCTGCATATCATGCCTCCTGTTTCAAGGACCTGTGAATATAATGAACTTTGCCTTTCTGAGCCTCCCCCATGTCTCTTCTTGTGGTTACACCCGACTGACCATCACATAAAAGAACGCAGAACAGGAGTGGACAAAGAAACATAGACAATGGTCATAGAGTACGATAATAAAAGTATGTAAAAGGACAGTATAAGGAGACCCTAAACCTAACCTGCAGAATCAAAGACTGGAAAGAAGAGGAAAGATAACATTTGAACTGAGTAGAAGAATGGGTAGGAGGGTTCTTCAGGACTGAGATAACTAACTTCATGCAGAAGGAAAAGTGTGAGGGTGCACATATGTGTGACATGTGTCAGGATGGATGGGGGCTGGTGATGAGAGGGGCCTATGGGGACTGCACAGTGTTCAAAACTGGCAATGTAGGTAAGGGTTTGGTCTTGATGGGCCCTGAAGCCATGCTGTTGCAGTGTGCAAAGCAAGGGGAAAAGGAGGCACATGATATGAAGACAACCAGAGGGGTGTAGTTACAATGGTCACAGGTACAGGAGAGACTAAACTGTAGGGTAGCATCCACTTGGCAAGGATAGCACCCATTCAGGAAATATGTTAGACCTGGAAACGATGGAAATTGGTTAGGGGTTGGTGGTGACTGGATGTGGGGGTGAAGGAGGGAAGCAGTTGAAGATAATTCCTGAGTCTTTAGCTTGAGTGCTAGGTGCACACAGATCCCAGAAGAGAGAGAACCATTTTCGGGCAGTGTTTCTCTACAGGCCTATGTAGTTACGTTATTCCCCTGCTTACCGGGTCATGTAAGGCATTTTTTTTTTTTTTTTTTAGGTCTCACAGCTGTAAATATTTCATGCCAGTGGCCATGTTTTTGTTTTATTTTGGGAATGGCACTTTAACTGGTTTTTCAGTTTAAATGACTCAGGAACTGAAGGGCCATTTTTGTCCTCAGGGATGTGTTTGCTGCTGAAGATGGCAGACAGTTGGGTGTGGGTGAGGACAGATAGCGCCTGAGGTCTTGCAGCTTAGAAGTAACATCTTGTTTGAGGATAACACTGCCAAAGGTGTGTGGGTGTATCTTTGAAGAAACAAAACAGAAAAAGCATGACCAGCAATCTGATCTAGCTAGGTGTCTATAAAAATCATTGTTTATTGCTTTAACTCTTGTGGAGTTCCATGGTTAGCCTCAGAGGTGGTCCCTGTATTCAAAGGCAACCTTCCCATTGCTCTCAGGGTTGGTTGGCCTGCCTATTAATTAGTTGATATTCTTTTCCAGTACTGTCCTGTTTTGCTGATCCATTTAAAAATGTTTTATTTTGTATTTTCTGTCTTCACTCTCCTTGGCAGTAGTTACTAATCACCTGGTCCCAGGGCTACAGGACACAGTAAGACCTTGGTCCATGTGTTCTAGCAGTTATGATTTCAGAACCAGGGTCACTATGTATAAGCCCACCATTACTCTTTCCTTATGCTATGCTAGTGCTATGCTCTGCTGAAATAATCTCAACAGGAAGACAGAATTATAGAAGGATCCTTTGGTATCACAGTCGGTGCCTATCCAACATTTCTGAATCCTAAGAAGTTTGCAATGATCTGGAATTTTCTTCACAATGCACATTTCCATGATTTTTTTAAAAAATTAAACCTACCAACATCCAGGTTTTTTTATATCCATTATATCATTTACTACTACTATGCAACTGCCACAGGTGACATTTATTGAGCTCTTACATGTGTCAGGCCCTGTGCACCTTACATTGAAAATCAGAATCCTTCCTCACAACCATGACATAAAGCCCATGATTACCTTCCTTGCTCAGATGAGGAAATTGGAGCTGAAAGAGGTAAATTCACTTGTTCAAGTTCATTCATTCTAAGTGGGCAGGTCAGGAGTTCAGCCAGATACACATAACTGCAGCATTTGGGTTCCTAACCATCATATTCTAAAACCCTAAAAGTAAACAATTATAAATATCACTTTTAGAAAAGAAGATAGTCTGGGGATGTAGCTCAGTAGGAGAGTACATGCCTAGCATGTGTGAAACCATGGGTTTGCTTTTTAGCATTGTAAACTTAAGTGAATAAATAATAGTAAATAAATGACAGTAAGTAAATAAAATGAAACAGAAATTAGGAATGATGAAGAGTTAGAAGGTTTAGAGTCCAGAACCTGAGTCTTTATGATTTTAAAGCTATGTTGTTCTCCCAGGTCATCAGTTGCCTCTGGTTAGACTTGGGGTCAAAGCGCTACCTTATTTGGATTGTTTTATCACAGATAACTGACTTTTAGTCCTAGGAGCTTCAAAGTGAGCTAATGAACTCAGTATTGGTTTAAGATGTGGTAGTACTTTTGGTCCAATATCTGATCATGTTATTCTTTCTCACCCTTGATGGTAGAAAGTACATTAAATGAGGCTATTTTCATCATGAATTATTAAGTGTTAAATCCCAGGAAGTCAGCTTGGGTTCCAGTATTGCTGACCTTTCACTGTAGACCAAGCAAACCACCATTAAGACTGATGGATGAGGGGCCAAAAATATGCAATGGAGAAAAGATAGCCTCTTCAACAAATGGTGCTGGGAGAATTGGAAATCCATATGCAACAGAATGAAACTAAACCCATATCTCTCACCATGCACGAAACTAAACTCAAAATGGATTAAGGACCTCGGAATCAGACCAGAGACCTTGCATCTTATAGAAGAAAAAGTAGTTCCAGAGCTTCAACATGTCGGCTTAGGACCAGACTTCCTCAACAGGACTCCCATAGCACAAGAAATAAAAGCAAGAATCAATAACTGGGATAGATTCAAACTAAAACGCTTTCTCTCAGCAAAGGAAACTATCAGCAATGCAAAGAAAGAGCTTACAGAGTGGGAGAAAATCTTTGCCAATCATACTTCAGATAGAGCACTAATCTCCAGAATCTATAAAGAACTCAAAAAACTCTACACCAAGAATGCAAATAATCCAATCGACAAATGGGCTAAGGAAATGAATAGACACTTCACAGAAGAAGACCTACAAGCAATCAACAAACATATGGAAAAATGTTCAACATCTCTAGTAATAAGAGAAATGCAAATCAAAACCACCCTAAGATTCCATCTCACCCCAATTAGAATGGCGATTATCAAGAATACAAGCAACAACAGGTGTTGGCGAGGATGTGGGGAGAAAGGTACACTCATACATTGCTGGTGGGGTTGCAAATTAGTGCAGCCACTCTGGAAAGCAGTGTGGAGACTCCTTAGAAAACTTGGAATGGAACCACCATTTGACCCAGCTATCCCACTCCTTGGCCTATACCCAAAGGACTTAAAATCAGCATATTACAGAGATACAGCCACATCAATGTTCATAGCTGCTCAGTTCACAATAGCCAGATTGTGGAACCAACCTAGATGTCCTTCAGTTGATGAATGGATAAAGAAACTGTGGTATATATATACAATGGAATATTACTCAGCCATAAAGAATGATAAAATTATGGCATTTGCAGGCAAATGGATGAAATTGGAAAATATCATGCTAAGTGAGATAAGCCAACCTCAAAAAAAACAAAGGACGAATGATATCACTAATAAGTGGATGATGACACATAATGGAGGGTGGGAGGGGTTAGTGTTAGGGTTAGAGTTAGGGTTAGGGAGGGGGGTAAGAATGGAGGAAGGAAGGACTGTATAGAGGGAAAAGAGGGGTGGGAGGGGTGGGGGGAAGGGAAAAAAATAACTAAATGAATCAAACAGCATTACTCTATTTAAATTTATGATTACATAAATGGTATGCCTTTACACCATGTACAAACAGAGAAACAACATGTATCCCATTTGTTTACAATAAAAAAAAAAAAAAGACTGATGGATGAGATTTCCACCTTTTTCGTTGGAGTTTACTGTGTTCAGAGAAATACAGGACAGCTATTTATTTTTGTATTTATGCAAATTATATATACATACAGAGTGGTTAAAACATAAAAACAACATATGGTTTGGGAGAATTTCCGTAAGTGCTGTAGGCATCTCCGGATACAAAAATAGTGTGGCTGCTAATAACGTGGCTTCCTCAGCAAACAAATATCAGTTCTCAGCCACTGATGGACTACATAAGGTAAGATGCTTTTTCGGGAGTGGGGGTTGCTGTTTGTATCCTCCTACACTAGTTTTCTAGTCTCATTCACGATAAATGACTATCATTTTAAAATTTGATATGGCGGGGGGCGGGAGTAGTGGGAGGGAAGAAGCCTAAGGTGACAGATCAGGACAGAGCAAAATTCTCTTGTAGGATCTAGCCTGTCTTCTTGGGTTGAAACCAGCCCAAAGCACTGACCAAATCATATAGCAAATTCAACTCATTCAGCAGAATTCAATTGAGGCTCAAGCCCCTCAGTCAGAGATATTTAGAAGATAGTATAGAACCATCTCCTAATTAATAAGCTTTTTAATAATCTCTCTTGATAATCAAAGGGAAGATAAAAAGGGAACTGGAGAAGAGGAAGGATAAAAAAGAACAGACCTACTTGTTATCAGATTCCACCTACATGATGAAGATGTGTTTTCATACCACCTTCACAGCAACTAAAAGGAGTAGATTCCATGTGTAGATGGGAAAACTGAGGTTTCAGAGTTTCAAGGATGCCCAGTGTTATGCATTGAATAACTGATATACTTGAAATCTTCCCAACTCTTTCTGATGCAAGGAAAACTGGTACTTTCTTAGCCCAGTGGAAATCTTTTGAAGATGACTCCAAATCACTGCCAAATGGAATTTGCAGCCTCTGGATATGTCCTGCATTGATATTTGGCAGAAACTGTGGAAACCAAAGGTGAGCTGTGTGACCAGAGCACAGCTGGAGACTCTTCCATTCTTGTTCCTCTTTGGCTGCTGGGTGATGAGAACAGTCCTCACTGACACAGTAGGCTTCATTTGTTCCTTGTACCCCAATATAGCCCCAGTGCCAATAGTGTAGAAAGCAATTAATTTCCCCAGTATTATCTAATTTTTGGCATGTACTGAATGCAGCCAGAGAGACTAAGCCAGGATCTTATCAAGGACTTATGCCTGTGTCCATGCAGAGGGATGTGCAGTTGCCATAGCAGCAATCAATCTGCTGAATAACTGGTAACATAAACTGATTCAAAGGCAAAGACTTATTTGGGTCAGGGAATTGTACTCTATAAAGAACAACTTCTCAGTGACTTCTGAGGATTTTTTAACTTTTATGGATGGCCCTACAAATGTATAGTAAGTGACTGCTCAGTTGTGAGAGACTGTATGCCTCAAAAGCAGAGCAGCTTGCTGTTCCTCGGAAGTTAGAGTTCCATGGAACATGCCAAGAAACTGCTCTTCAGCTGCACGTCAATTCCGAGAGACTTAGAAGGACCAGTAACAGAGGGAATAGCAACCGGTTGTTGAGTTCTCACCACATTCCAGGAATCTCTCAGTGCTTCACATGCATTTTGTCAACAGTTCTGCAATGGGACTTATCCCCACCCTTCTACAACTGTGGACACTGATGTTAATATGTCCAGAGTGGTCCAGCTCTCATGGTATGGATTCGGGATCAAACTCAGGTTGGCTTGATGCAGATGCAGTGCCCTCTCCACTCTACTGTGTTGCTTCTCCTTCTTGGACTT
The DNA here is from genome assembly GCF_902686445.1 of Sciurus carolinensis. Taxonomy (NCBI): domain Eukaryota; kingdom Metazoa; phylum Chordata; class Mammalia; order Rodentia; family Sciuridae; genus Sciurus; species Sciurus carolinensis. The sequence continues at coordinate 47,632,900 of NC_062226.1, forward strand.
TCTCTAAAAGGAAAGGAGACTTCTTGCTTAGAAGAAATTCCTCATGGTGAGGTTTGAAGTGTTGTGATTCTGCTTTGTAGGGTGTGGAATGCTACAAATTAATTTCAATTCATCATGAAAACCAAATCTTGGGATAAGAGGACTTGGCACCCTGGATACAGCACTGACCGGTTTGGGTGATTCAGGTTGTTAGGATGAAAGGAAAAAATAGAAGTTATTTTTCCCTTACATTCTTAGGGCAGTATCAGGGATTCTGCTGTTTCAGTTTTGATCTAGCCTTACTGTTGGGCGAACCTGTGCCAGGGAGACAGCACTTCTGAATTAGAGTCAGTGGCATGTTGTAAAGCAGAAACCACTGACCTTATCATTTATGTTGAGTTATGGGTAGAAACCTGTGTGGTCTTGGGAAATTTACTTCAATTCTTTTTGCCCTAGTTCCCAACTCTATGAAATGGAATGATGATTGTGGTGGTGGTGGTACCAACTAACTCTCAGTTGCCTAAAATTCTTTTGGGAAACAGACAAAGTGAAAATTGTCTTAAGCTTAATGATTAAAGGCTCCAGCAGATTCCCTTTGCAGGGGGTAGATTTTCTCATCCATATATCCAGACTTTTATTTTTATTTTCACTTTTTACCTTAGTGGCTCTGCTTTAAATATTTGCAGAATGAATGAAGTCTAGGAAGGCACCTAATACATGGTAATTAGTTTAAGAAGTTGCCTTATTGGTAGACTCATAGTAAGCCTTCTACATGGTAATGGTTTAATAAGTATTAAATTTCTTTAAATTTTTATTTTTACTGACTGCATTTTCAGTCATTGTACACAAATGGGGTACAACTTTTCATTTCTATGGTTTATTCAAACAAAGCCTAAAAATGATTAGAGAACTCTTTACCTTTAAATCTAATCTTTCATCACTAGTTTGACTTGGTGCTTCAGAAGAGCTTGAGCCCTGGGTGCTAGAGGAAGGACATGTGGACATGTGGATGTGTCTGTCTGTTTTCTGTTCCCTCTCTTTGGGTCTCTCCGTGGCTGAAGGTCAAGAGTAAGGCACGTGCTGCTGACTGGGTTTCCTACTAGAAACCTTGCCTTTCCAGGGCCCACAGTCACAGAGCCTGGGTCAAGACTGCTGGAAATGAACTTGATGCAATGTGCAATTTGATACAGCTGTGCAGGCTGGCATACACCTCTAGGAGCTGAGTAGATGAGTTCATTTTGAGAATCCTATTGTTTTTCAGCCTCTCAGCTGGAAGGATGGGAATTTCTAGTGAAAATGCAGTCTCTAAGCCAGCCCTTTTCACATGGACTGTCAGTGGGTTATGAACATCATATAGACAGAGCTGGGTTGCAGTTGAGCCTGTAACTTGCAGGTAAAAAATCCGCTCATCCCTTCTCATCAGTCTTTCCCATGAGGTAGTATTTTTGCATTGACCTATAGCCCCTCTACTGGGTTTCTGTACATGGCATTGCTGTAATTTGTGGCTTCAAAATAAATGTGCAGTTTTCTTCCTGTGTGTGGACATTGATTTTTTCTTTTAACCTAGAATGCAAACGGAACTTGTGCCTGCTATCTGAATATCTCTAATTAGACTACCTGCGCATATCTACCAATTGACTGTAATAGATTGAATCCAGGTCCGTAACAGTGTTGGAAGGAAATGAGATTGCCTTGCCTCCCAAGTCATCTTCAGTACTTGGTCTGAATGCAGATAGCTTTCACAAATTCAAGATACAGTGGTAGGCAAGAGTTCCTGAGACCCTGGGGCAGAATGTAATCATCACACAGGTAAATTATTCCTGCCGTGAGAAAATTGGAGCGGTAAACGAAACATTAGTCCACTTCACTAGGAGGTCATGTATGTTGTGCTGCCACGACAACCTGCTTCTCTGATCGTAGCTGGAGTTGAGTTTGCCATTCATGCCTTCTCTTTGTTGTTGTTGTTCTTTTTCTCTTTATATGATGCTGAGCTTTGTTTTACTTCAGCTTCTTTGCATTCTACCAATTAAGCCCAAAATTGGCAGTTAAGACAAAATACAAATGAAAAGGAGGGTGCACTGAGAAAGTAGACAAAGACGATGAAGAATAAAGTTGAAAATTGCTCCTTTCTTCCTTTCTCTCCCTGCAGCTGTGTTGAGCAAAGGAGCTGCTGAGCTTGTGTGACAGGGAACTGGTCACTCACCAGGTGTGGATCCCTGAGCAGTCATTGGCAAAAGTGCAGGGACAAAGCTAGTTATCTGAACCCACCTTCTCTCCATCTTACCTAGCTGCTCCAGGTCCACAGCACACCTGCTCCTCCACATTGGACAGTACTGGAAGGGCTTTATCAAGGTTCACATGTGTAGAATTGCTGTTGCTGTTATAAGGGCTCTATATGGATCATCTCATGATTATTTTATGAAAACCCTAAAAAGAAACAATCATCCCCATTTATAGATGAGAAAACTGAAGCAGTTGTACTTGCATGAAGATCACAGTCACAACGTGAAGGCAAGAGGGTTTTACCCCAGCATCTGAGTAGAGTGCATTTCTGGTTTGCATTGTAGGAAACCTGGAAAGTATTTTTAAAACATATAGAAGAAAATACAACCATCTATTCTATGAAAAAAAAAAAAACTCACCACCAATTATTGCATTTCATTGTATTTGTTGTGATTATAAGTCCTTCTGATAGTAGGATGCAATTAACCATCCCCTACCATTAGACATGTAGAATGTTTCTTGTATTCACATTTTAAAAGTCGGGGAAAGACCTGCTTTGTTTAAAGGAAGAAAAGAATGTTTTTAAGGTGTGAAGTCAGGAAGGGGTAGCGTTTTAGGGGACTTGCAGTCTTTTGATCCAGATTTACTTTCCTTGTTCAGATTGTCATTTTCACTTTTGTGTACATTCTCTAAGGTGTCTGTTACTGCTTTCCTTTGACATCAGTACTTACAGAAAAGTGTAATGCAGCCTAAAGACTGACTGACAGCCTGTAAAGCACATCTTATTCAACAGTTGCAGTGGGTTTCTTTTGATGGCATATATATATATATATATATATATATATAATTTTTTTTATTTTCTGAAAAATGTTTATTGTGTATTTCATTTTCTCCTATTACCTCTGTACTGTACATTCCAGGAAGAACTTTGTCTTCAACACAGTCATATACCTATGGTTTCACACTTTTTGTGTGTGATATTCTATTGGACAAGGGAATAAAGAACTTAGTCCAACATGGTTTTTGCTATTAAGGACCTAAAAGTAGGGCCAAGGATGAAAACAAAGAGAACGCTAAGGACCTTCATGAGAAGTATTGTATACGTATGGTTATGAAGGGTTATGAGAACCCAGCTTAAGAAGCATGTTTTCTAGGAAGGACAGGTATCAACAAAGCCATGGGTAAGCAAAATGTTTAAGCTCAGCCTGGAGGATGGTTATGCATTATGGAGGCAGAACCTGTTCAGGAAATGCAGTGCAGGAGGGGTCTATTCCAGAGGACTCTTACTGGCATAAATTGCTTTGGGTTGGTCAACTGCTGATGGGAAAAAAAAAAAAAGCACCTGAAGTTCTGTCACAATGTATTTGCTCTCTCAGTCAGCTTTTTTTCACTGTGACAAAATGACTGAGAAAAAAATAAAGGAGGAGAGATTTATTTTAGCTCACGATATCAGGGGTTTTAATCCATGTTCAGCTGGCTCCATTGCTGTGTCCGTGTCCGTGGCAGAGTTTGGGGTATAGAGCAGTGCTGCCTACCTCATGGCAGCTGGGAATAAGATGTATCCCTCAAAGGCACACTCCCAGTGACCCACTCTCCCAAAGAGGCCCCGCTTCCTAAAGTTCCTACTACCTCCCAGTAGCCATTAGCTGTGAACCCATCAATGAGTTAATCCCTTGGTGAGGTCAGAGCCCTCATGATCCAGTCACTTTCCCAAAAGCACCACCTCTGAACATGAGTGCATTGTGGCCCATCCTTCAGGACCTCAGACTTTAGGGGCCATTCCAGATCCAAAGCACAACACTCCTTTCCATAATAGTCTAATGCGGGTCAGGGCAGATGGGATGGTTGTGCTCCCTGTGACTGTCCCTGCTCTCAGGCTCCCCTAGGACTTCTGCTCACATTTCATTGGCCAGAACTCAGTATCAAGGCCACACCTCATCAAGGGGAGGCTGGGAGTGTGGGTAGAGAGGTGTCCTGGAACAAAAGGAAATGGGATGTGGTGAACACACAGCTAGAGTGGACATACGTATGCCTTCAGCTGTAGTTTCACTTTGAAGGGAGGCAGCACCTAAGCCTCAAGTCAGGCTTCCTGGATTCTACAACCATTCAATCACTTATGAAATTCATCTCATCTGCTTAAAATCTGTCATCTGGTTTATTTCTATTCTTTCTTACAGAATTTATTTTCCATCTTTGTCCCCACGTGAGAAAGTAAAAATGTTCAAACCTTCTTTTCTCACCCTAATGTCAAAGTGATGATTATAAACCACCCTTCAAATTGTAAATGTGAAACTGAATATTCTATCAAAATAGTTTTATCTATTAATTTAGTGACAGTTTAAATAGAAACTAAGAAGGCCATGAAAAGCTGAAAAGCAATAGGACAGTGTGTTCAGACTGTTTTTACAATGGAAGAAAAATGGTAAACATTATTTTCAGTTTGTTTTATCTCTGTAAAACTGTGACTCTATTGTGTCTTTTCCCTAATCTCTGTATGTAATATTTGTTGTTTTTACCCTGCCCCCCCAAAACTGATGGGTCTGTCATGTAAGTCATGTATTTTGTTTTCTTCTCTCACTTCCACACCTGCTGTATTCAATTCTGTGCAATCAGGATGTGTTATGGGGAACATAATTAGCACTGCCAACAGACCAGCAATGAAACTGCATCTCTGTGCAGAAAAAGAAAGAGATGCTGTTGGGTAGGGAAAGAGATTTTAATTTCAAAATGCATAGGAACTATTGTAAACTCAAAGGATAGGAGTTACTGAAATCTGAAATATAACTTGGTAAATATCATCTGACAATAAATAGGAGGGTTTTTCTCCCAACTCCCTTAATCCTCTCCCTGGCCCCTTAGTCTAGGACAGTCTCATGTCCTAGTCTAGGACAGTATCAGTGAGAGACAGGCATCATGCATCCCTTTTGCCACCAGGACAATGTCCTGACAGGAAAGTAGGTTTTTCACTTCTGTTCAATCTTCAGAGCAATTCCAATGTCTCTCTGGAGAAGGGCTTCCCTGGACAGTGAGGGAAGGCTTGCAAAGAGCTACTGCCATCTGCTTCCTCGACATTCACCTTCCCTACCTCATACTGATTGCTCTTTATTCTATCATAGTACTCTTCAAGTTATTTCTCAGTAAATTATCTATTATAATCCTAATACCTAGCACAATTTCAGGCATTTGTTTGACACTCTGTCAGTGTCTGAATGAATGAAAGAATGCATATATAAGCAGGAGTGCCTTCGGAAACAGACACATATGGTTTCCCTGCTGGTTCCTAGTTCTATGTTTGTGGTAATTTGGGCAATCCTTTTGTGACCCAATCACTAGAGCTGCAAAATAAAGATGGTAGTCCTAATTTCAGGATTGTTCTGAGGAAATGAGACAATCTATATACACCCCCTAGGAGAATTCCTACTGCATGGATGCAAATTAAATGATAGTTCTGTCACCTGTGGGAAACTGTGGAGGGTTTGGAGCAAAGGAGTGACAAAGGGAAAGCTGTGCCTTATGAAAGAAGAATCTGGTGCAGGAGACACGAGACGGGGAGGGAAGAGTTGCTGCAGTATCCTTGGTATGGCGATGAGGTCTGAACTAACATCTTGGATGGAGAACATAGTCCCAGATGCCATCTCTGGGTGGGGTTGTTCACTTTTGTCAAGCTATTTAAGTGGCATATGAATGCAGCAGTCCTTCATTGAGCCCCCTTACTAGATTGTTGGCCACCTTGCCAATAAGTGCTGGCTTGGGTTAGTTGGGCTCATAATCAAATGAGGGAGAGGGACTCATGTAGACCTTCTCATAAAGGGGGTTTATTTTAAGGACATCCTGCAATTCACTGCACTTGAAACAGGAAGACTGTGGGGCTCAAAGACAGGTATTCTCTCCCTCTTCATGCCTGTGACTTCAGTCATGATATGTCTGCTTCTTTCTGTATATTTGCTCTTTTATTTTTTGCTGACAACTTGTTAAATTCCTTAGTCCAAATTTCACAGAGTAGCTGTTTGTCCTAGTTACCATCATTCCATTTAGAGTTTGTTTTTTTGCTAGACCAGTTCATGGGTCTTCAGCCTGACTGGAGATGAACTTGGGGTCTCTTTTTCTCCCTTTAAGGAAATCCACAGGAGTAAACTGGAAAGGGATTTGGGAATGGTAAGATAACATAACGGACATTCCTAGAACCGAGCAATTGAGAGCGTATTAAAAACAGAGAAGTTAGAAAATCGGACCCTATCTTTTCAAATAAATGTGGGCCTACTGTGAGAGGAGAGACCTAGGGACATGACTGAGAAAGAGAATATGGTTTTAGGAGCATCTGAAAGAAAAAGTACATATGAGATCATCAGACAGAGTACTCCATGAAAAACAGTAATTCAAGAAATCATTTTTGGTGACTGCTGTGTTCCAAATACTACAGAAGGTGCTAAAGATACAGTGTGGGACCAGACCAAGTTCCTTCCCTTTTGTACCTTACACTCTCATGTGGGAAGCAAGGAAGATGTGAAGGTAGATGTTTTCCATTTTGGTTCACTTGGAGGGAGACAATTCCTGGGGCAAACCTGTGTACCCCATGTGAAGAATAGTGGCACCATAGGATCCTCAAATCACTGCATGGAGGAGTGTTTATCTGCTCAGTGTCCCCATTCTATGAATACAACAGTGATAAGTAAACTTTATGTTAAGCTAGTGGTTCCCAAAATGGGGTCCCTGGGACCGCAGCATCAGTGTCACCCAGAATCTTAGTCCATACATGCTACTGCAATGAAGCACCCAAGACTGTGTAATTTATAAATGGAAATTTTTCTTTTATAGTTCTGTGAAATCCAAGATTAAGTCAAGAGCAGATTTAGTATTTAGTAAGAGGGATGCTGTTTGTTTCTAAAATGTTGCCTTGGACACTGTCCTCATGTGACTAAAGGGATAGATAGGCAAAAGGGACCTAGCGGGTTCCCTCTGTCCTTTTTTTCTCTTCCAATAGAGAGGATTGATCCCCAGGGGACTCTACCACTGAGGTACATTTCCAGTCCTTTTTATTTTTTGAGTCAGAGTTTCATGAAGTTGCTGAGGCTGGCTTAGAGCTTACAATTCTCCTCTTGGGTCACTGGGACTACAGGAATCTGCCATCATACCCAGCCCCACTTCTTAATACCATTGCTTTGGGAATAAAGTTTTAACCTGAACTTTGGATGGTACACAAACACTCAAACCACAGCATCTGGGAACTTGTTATAGATGGACATCCTTGGGCCCCACCCCAGAAAATACTGAAACAGAAACCTGGAAAGATAGTTCTAGTAATGTGGGTTTTAATAAACCCTCTAGATGATTTGGATGCATGCTTAAGTTTAGTACTATTTTTAGTCATGGAGATTGCAGGGTTTGCCTGTTATATCAGCAAGTATTATCTTAACAAATGGAGAAAGCAATTTGAATTGGAGTGGTCATGAAAACTTTCTGAGGCATGACATTGATTAATAGAGGGAGGAAGGGATCCACATGATGATGTAGGAGAAGATCATTTTATGTAGTGGAAAGCAATTGGAGAGAGCTTAAAGAAGGAACAATTCCTTTGTTTTTGCAGAAAAGTCAGGAGGCCAGTATGGCTAGAGCAGAATATTTCTGGGGAAAGGATAGAAAATGAGATCAGAGAAGAAAACCAGAGCTGCTTCACACTGTGTCTAAGAGACTGTGAGGGTGACTTCAGAAACTCTGCTATGTGTAATGTGATTTATTTATTCACCCAGCAAACTTAAAGAAAAATTGATGTGGTGGAAAATATATGCAATTTAAATTTTACTTTTAAACTACTTTGAAAGTGTATAAGTTAGTGACATTAAGTACATTCACAATGTTGTACAAGACTCTCCACTATCTCTTTAGAACTGTTTCATCATCCTAAACATGAACTCTGTACCTGCTAAACAGTAACCTTACATTTTCCCACCCTGTTCCCTGGTAACTTCTTTTAATACTTTCTGTCTCTGTGAATTTGTCTGTTCTAGGTAACTCAAATAAGTGAAGTGGTATATATTTATCCTTGTATCTCAAGCTTATTTCACATAGTATAGCATTTTGAAGGCTCATCCATGTTGTATGTCAAATTTCCCTCTTCTTAGAGGCTAATATTCCATTGTGCATGTGTATGTGTGTGTGTGTGTGCACGTGTGCACGTGTGTGCCACATTTTGTTTATCCCTTTACTTGCTGATGGATATTTGGGTGGTTTTGTACTCTTGACTATTGTGAATAATACTGCAGAGAACATTAGCACCCAGGGGTGAGTGTCTTTCTGAGTCCCTCCTTTCAATTCTTTTGGATCAACAAACTTTTTGTCCTGGTGCTGTGTACTAAAAAAGAGGAGATACATAGATGCTGATCTGCTGAAGGCACTCATTACAGTGAGGGAAGAGAGCAAAGTCAGTCCAAAAACATTGGAGTGGTAGAGGCGAGCTCAAATGGAGCAACTGGGGTTTCCTGGAGGAGGCAGTGCTGAGTTCACTGTCAGAGAACAAGTAGAAATTAGGGGAAGAGAGAGGGAGGGGAATTCTAGGTTGAATACCAAGCAAAGTGGTGTGGGTGTGTACTTTGGAGAAGCTCTAATTGTCCCCAGATGGCTGAAGCATCAAGGGCAAAGTGGGAGAATGAGAAAGAGGTGAGGCTACAGAGATAAGCAGAGTATCTGGAAAGAGATGTTAAGGAGCCTAACACTACTCCCTTAGGGCAGTTGTTCTTTATCCTGACTGCACTAGAGAATTGCTCTGCAGCTCTCGGAAACCACCAACACCAAGCCTGTGTTCCACCCTCATAGATTCCGGTTTAATTGCTCTGAGTTGGGGCGAGGACATTGGCATTTTTGAAATTTCCCCAGGTAATTGAGGTGTGCATCTAGGGTTGAGAAGCACTGCCTCAGGCAGCGGGGAAGCTTTTGGAGGGTTTTAAGTGAGGGAGTAACAAGATAAGATCCTTTCTTAACCACTTGTGCATATTTCAATGTACAGTGAATTTTAGAGCTGAGGAGGCCTCCTTGGGGAAGGAGGCCCTTGTCTACTCTCTGAGATTCATTTTGTTCCTCTATAAAATGAAGATACTAGCTGCATAGCTCAAGGGCTGTCATAAGGATAGTGCAACTTTGCATTTGTCTTAAGCCCAGGGAAGATGGTGAGTGCACTTTTTCTGGGTGAAGGAGACAGTATTGAGGAATCCTGGATACTGCTCTTCATTTCCAGTATCTGAGGCCCACACTGGGCCACACTCCACAAAGCCATGGACTACACCATTGCTTTCACCCAAGAAGGACAAAAGCAGCCTTCTATTTGTGTATCTAAGGTAACCCCTGGCAGAGAGCTGACTGGGGGTTTGAGCTCCCCTGGCCTTGGCACTGTGCGGGGATCACCTTGGAGTTTCATTTCCTTAACGGGAGCTTTCCTGATGAGCAGGATGGATTTGCAGTGTGTTTGACTGAAATGAAAAGTAAAAACTGATGCAGCTGTGCATGATGAGGAGCGGGAGAGCGAGGTGGCACCTGCCTGCTGACTTCATGGCAGGCTCCATGCTGTGGCGGCAGTTGTGTATTGGTGCTTGTTTCCATCTCTATCTGGAGTAAAAATCCTGTGGCCTGGCCATCCACCTGCGCCCTTCACATGCCTGCCTGGAAGAAGGTGTGTGGCTGGGTGCAAATGAGAGAGCCAGAAGCATGATGCTGATTTGCTTATTTTCTTAGGGTGCAGAAGACCTTCATTTTCTAAGGGGACAGGTTTTCTTTCCTCCACCTTTACCACTCCTAGAGGGCTTCAACCATATCCTTGGTCATTTTGTGCTGTAAGCATATTTATTGGGGAAAAAAAATACGTGTTCTGTTTACTAAGAATCAGTTGGAATTGATTATGCTGCAAAGTGGGAGAATGAAGATGACTTGAAGGCCTTGGAACCTAGAGAGAAATGGGGTAACCCTGATGGGGTGTCTGCATCTTTCTCCTCATACAAGTCAATATAAAGGTCTGGCAACTGTCCTGTTTGTGATCATTATATGTTGAAGTTGGTCCAGTTAGTGAAATCCCTCATTTCTCCTACACCACTGACAGCTGAGCTTGCAGGAGCATATCAGGGGGAGGGAGAGAGGTACCAGAAACACCAGTGTGTTTGGAAGTATGCCCTTGATACTCTTTGCATTCCAAAGACACCAGTAACATCTAAATCATTGCATTGATTTATCTATACCTTTGCTCTCTTCCATGCATGTGGATAATTGAGCCATTGATGATAATTTGGTGGACCCTAAATCCTGTAGCCTAAATGCTAAAGTGTTCAGTATTTCTGTTTAAATCAGAACCCTCACCTTGTTAGCTGGATTTATTTTTAGGCTTTGTACTTTCCTTTCCCAATAAGCTGGTTCTCCATTATTTTAAAATAGCATCACGGGGTTAATAGAGCGTTCAGGGCAAGTGTGTTAGCCTGTGGCTGTCTATGGGGCTGTCCTGGAGCCTTGGCCCAATAGGGGGCCCTGTGATTCCTAACCTCAGTAACAGGGCCTGGCCATGCATGCATGCTCAGATGATGGGCCATCTGTGCCCTGCCTAGCGCCAACTCATAAAGTATCTCACTTGACAAACTAAAGGCAAGCAAGGAAGCCTTAGGCTTCCCAGATTCTTATGAATGTGGAAATACCCACTTTTAAGCCAGATAAGTAACCAAGAGAAAGGACTCTATTGAAAATGTGCCAGATTATGCTTTACATATTACTTCTTTGAACCCTCATTAACCTTGTGAAGAAGGAAATTTTATCCCTATTTTACAGATGGAGAAATTGAAGCTCCAAATGACTGAAAAATCCACTGTGTGGTACCCAGAATCGGAACCCAAGTCCTGTGTGCTAGGCTTCACACATGGGTGTCTCAAAAATATCAACTAGTGACATTTGGGGGATAATTCTTTATTGTGGGGGACTATCCTGTGCACTGTAAGATGTGAAGCAATATCCCTTGTCTCTATTCTAGATGGCCTAGCACCCCTACTTCTAACCCAGCATAACCACCAAAAATGTCTCCATACCTTGTCTGCTGTTCCCTAGTAGGCAAAATCACCCCATTCCCAGTGGATCACTTTGCTAATATGTATGTTTTCTCATTTAATTCCCACACAGTAGGTATTATTATTGCTCCCACTTTATACATGCAGCTGTGAGTTGACCAAGGTCTTGGAGTTTGTAAATAGCTCTCATTCTTTCCCAGGTGGAGCCAGTGAAGGTGATGAGAGGCTGAGTCATGCAGTGACTGAACCAAGCCAGTGCAAAGTCAAGGTCTATTTTTTTCTACTTTACATGCAATTGAAGGGAAGTCTATCAAAATTCCGATTCTTGTTAGATTCACTTCCCTTTCATCTGTGGTGGGCACAGGAATGTGCAATATGAAACACACCTACATTTCTTGGGGGTGTGGTGGCCTAGAGAACCTAAGCTGAGAACCACTGAACACTACCTTGCTGAGTTGGAAGTGACCCTTGGATAAGATTTCAGGGAAAAGAATGGAGAGGATGAGTAGAAAAGGAGGAGGTTTGGTGTCAGACCTGAAATGAAACTACTTTCAGAATTCAGTTTATTTGAGTGTCAAAGAGGGTGCCAAAGATGTCTTCTACCAAGTGACCTGCAATGCTGCCATGCAGGATCTATTCTAGACTTTGGATGAGGATCTCCAGTGTGTTCAAATTGCTACCCATCTCTGGCTCTTGTTTAATCTCTAAACTGAGTGGGCTGCCTGGTTTGGAAGCTTAGTGCATCCTGAGGTTCTAAAAATGGTTACAGTGAAACAAAAACAGCTGTGTCAATTTCCAATTTCCGCCCTATTCAGACTCACACTCTGTGCCTTTCCTGCCTTTCCTCTCAGAGGCCTGGGACCCACCACATGCACACAGGCATACACACACACACACACACACACACACACACACGTGCTGTCTCTACCTCCTTTCCTTTTCCAGGCTCTGGAGCCCAGGTAAGGACATGAGCAGGCTCATGTTTGAGCGTGAAAACACACACACACACACACACACACACACACACACACACACACACTTCTCTCACTCAAGCTCATTTCTCCATGGAAGGGAATGTTTCTAGTTTTCCAAAAAGGAATTGCAAACAAGAGAAGCCACAAGAGCCCAGACTACAATAAAATGCTACAATATGCTTTCAAGCTGGAGCGACTAAAAAGCTGGAAAGAGAAAGCATCAGTATAATGTCTATTTTTATCTTCAACTATAATCTACCCACTTGTAGTTTCATAGCTGTCAGGAGGCAGAAAAGGACATGTAATCAGTCTACCGTTCTCTGCTCGTGCTTTCTGCTCCTGTGACATGGATGTGTGTGAATACAGACACTAACACAACTATGAGATGTTTCCGGTAAACTCACACCTGAAACCAGGCTGGTTTTTGAACCCGTCCTTTTGTTCTTTATTGCTTGGTCAATAGCAGAAGGTGATTAAAACCCATTTTTGAGAGTTTAGGGATCAGGTTTCCATTTGTGTCGGCTTTTTGTTGCTATGAACAAAAATACCTGACATAAACAACTTAAAGGAGAGAGATTTGTTTTGGCTTATAGTTTCAGAGGTTTTAGTCCATGGTTCACTGGTTCCATTGCTTTGGGCCTAAGGTGAAGCAAAATATCATAGCAGAAGAGGGTGGCAGAGGAAAGTTTCTCAGCTCAGGGTAGCAAGGAACTAGAGAGAGAGGGGTCCAGGGATAGTTTAGAGTCCCCAGTGGCATGCCACCAGTGACCTACTTCCTCCAGCCATGCCTCACCAGTGTACGATTTCTACCACCTCCCAGTAGTCCATTCAGTCATCAATGTATTAATCCACTGATGGGGTCAGAGCCCTCATGATCTAATCCCTTCCCTGGCATCCATCGGTAACCAAGTCTTTAATACCCAAGCCTTTGGGGAACATTCCAGATCCAAATTATAACACAACTAGATGATCAGAAGGAACAGTCATGCACATATTAGTCTTTTTCACTTTTGGTCAAAATGGTTAAGGGACGTCATAACGATCAGCACATCACTCACTAACTTGATGACCATCTCTGTCCTTTCGAGAAAACAAATAGAGACCAGCAGAAACAGTTTAGCCTTAGAGTCAAGAGACCTGAGTGTCTAGGCTCATCCTGCCAGTCACAAGCTCTGTGACTTCCTGCAAGTTACTTGACCTCTCCGGACTTCAGAGTCTTCATTTGTAGAAAGAGGACAACCTCTAGTCCATGGAACATTGAGAGCAATCACCATAATGTAGGTAGGCACTAAGTGTTATCACCTGATAGAAGCTAAAGAAATGCTATCTGCTAAGAGTATTTTTGAAATTGCTGTTTTAACTGTATTATAGTAGTAGTAGACATAGTAGAGGTAGTTTGGGGTTTACTTTCTTCCTCTGTTCTCTATTCTTTGTTGTTTTCCCCTCATTACTTTTCTGTGTTGGTGGAGCAGTGTATTACACAAGGTTCTCAGATGATCACCACAGGTAAGGTGGAGATATGGTCTCCTTTATGGTGCAATGGTAAGTTTTCAAAAAGATCTGTGGTGTCCTCACCTTCTTCCTTAAACTGTCAGCAGATGGAAACTTGAAAGCTTAATGGAGAAGCTCAGTCCCTTGAACCCTCCTCTATCATAGGCTTCCATGTTAGTGGTCACAGTGGCATTCTGGTATAAGTAGAGGACATGAGAATAGGTTTGGTGATGATTCTTCAGAAAGCCAAGGCACCTGGGTCACACAGGCCTTGATTTAAGCCGTCTCTACCTGTTCTTAGCCATGCGAACTCCTGTATATTGCTGGATGTTTCAAGGATTCAGATTTCCTCATCTGTAAAGTAATCCATTTATGGGGATGTGGTGAAATTCAAAGGTGGTCAAAATGTGAAAACATTCGATAAGCTGAAGGTTACCGAATAATTGTTAGCTTGCCACATTAGCGTCAAAGATGGTGGAGGGATGATCTAGCCTTTTCCAAGTCCTAAAGTCTTAAAGAACATATTTGTTTTTTTTGAGTCTCAAACCAAATTTTTGTAATCAAAGCATAGGGTTCCCTCTCTCCTTTATTCCTAGCCTGCATAAGGACCCAGAGCCACAGAGCACACAGTCATTTCTTTGTCTGCAAGCTCATTAATGCAGCAACAACTTCAACAGAAGAGCAGCTGTTTGGTGGTGTCTGGCTCACTGAGAGGGACACACAGGTACTGCTGCTGCTATTAAGCATTTGCAAGATGACAGATTGCCTCAATGAAGCGTCCATGTGCTGTTCCATTATGATGCCTCAGGTCGAGAAAAAAAAAAAAAAGGCTGGACCCACCAAAAAGCTTTCACAGATTGGGAAGTGCACTGTTTGGGGGTGTTTAGCACTTCAGCACATGCTCTGTGACTGTGCATTCAAGGCGGCATGTCAGAAGAAATTAGTCTGCAGCAGACCACATATGTCAGCCAGCCGGTGGAAGCTTTTGCCTGACACCCAGGCTAGGGACTCAGAAGAAAAGGCTGCTCACCTTAAAGCCCCCTCAAGGTTAGCACATTTGTGAGATTGCCCAGAATTTCATACTCATTTCACGTATTGCCGAGGAGGAGCATGAGCTTGGAGAAGGAAGCAGTAGCCAGTTAGTGCTCAGGAAATATGGAATCTCCTGTCATTTCCTCTGCATCAGGTGGAGAGAGATTTGCATTGTATACAGTAGCACATACTATAATAACATTGCCAAGTGGGAATTATTAATATCTGAGCTTTCAGATAGGAAGGTCAAAGTGAAGGGAGGTCATGTGGCATGTAATTTATCTAACTGGAGAGTTCCCCCAAAACATCTTTGAATCTAAAGTATATACACACTCCTCCCTTCCACTGAGCATGTGCCTGTAGGTAATGGCTGTCTTAATGAACATACCGACACTCATACATTCGGCTCTTGGCTTCTTCAAACAAGAAACTCTGGCAGGTGCTATTTATTCTACAGCCAAGGTACATGTCCAAGATTTGGCAAATTACTATTTGGAAGTTTCTTTCCGAGGCTGTGGCAACTTCAGAAGACTGTCAGTAATGGTGAGTTATCACCTTTTAAAAGTGATCTGACAAGTGGTAGAATCATTACAATGTAGTGTCAACATCTAAGTGGGAGATGAGCTAGTGTCTTGCACAACAGTGGTCAAAGTCAGGTCAGATGTGAGAGAGAATCAAAAAGACATCACACCCAACGAGATAGGAGAAAAGAAGAAACATTTCCAGCTTAGGAAGCTGTCCATGGTAGTGCAGTTCCTAAATAAGTGCATGAAGAAGGAGAATGGTCCTTCTCAAAGAGGAAGGTTGGGAAGGGAGTGAATGTGGGAAAGGATGCGCTTCCTTTAAGACTTCAGGAATTGCTGGTAAAAAAATGCCCAGATAAACATGAGAGGAGGGAGATGCAACTGGGAATGAGAAGTGGAAGGTGAGAAAGGGATAGCAAAGGTTAATGACACTTAAAGGGTGTGGAAGGGAGAGAAGACTGTTAGAATCTTCTAGTAGCATTGTCTTTGTTTCAAGAATAGCCAGATTTAAATTGACTGTGCATTTGTGGGAAGAAGGAGAAAAGTACCATATTGTACAGTCCAGTCATCTCATTCAGCTGTGGCCTTATGAAAGTTGTCAAAGCAGGTGCTGATGTGAATTAAAAACTGGAGACTTGCAGGCCTATGTGTCCACAAAGACACCATGGTGTACCCCTCAGCCATACAGATGGTTGGGGCTAACTTGGCTGAACTCTGAGTTGAAGTGTAAATTTGAGAGAGAAGTTTAAGTAAATGTTCCACCCTTCTTTGCTGATTAGTATGATCTCTGGGTCTCAGTGTAGGCAGCAAGTGCCTGAACAGCCATGAAGTGTGCATGGAGGTAACAGTGTGCTATGGGAGAACAAGAACAAAACACTAGCGTGTTGCAGCCAGCACACTGCTTGTGTTTGGCGGCAAGAAGACAAGGATTCAAAGAGTTCATTCTTCTGCTTAATTGAAACTTTCTTTGAAGAGTCACGTCATATGCTCACATGGTGGAGTGTGCATGTCAATCAGGAGGCGGTGTGATTGCCTGAAGGAGCTCACACCAGGAAAGACAAAAGCAGACTAGACCAGGACTCCTAGAGAGCTGTGACACCTCAGCAGGTCACTGACCTGCACTTGCTGTGCCTAAGTAGCCTCAGTGCAACATAGGATTTGGTATGGACTCCAAGATTCTCCTTGGTGAGATATCAGAGAATATCTGTGAGGCACATGTTTAATTCACAAATAAGCACTTTACAGCAATCCAAGATTATTTATACAAGGCCAACCTAAGCCATGGTGTCTACGACGACTGAATTACCAAGGCTATCACCTCCCTGTTTTCTTCCCCATATTTCCCTGAGTGCCCCATAATTACATAGATGTTTTCCTCCCATGTTTATTTGCTGCCTCCTCCCAGGAGAATTAGAAGTCTGATGCGGCCTTCAAGGCTGCCTGCGATCAACGTGGACATCTGCTCAAGTAATGGTGTCTGATGAGATTTATGCAGAAACCCCTGGAGTCCTGAAGAGGTCCAGACTGGCCAGCTCTCATGTTCTGGCTTTTCTAGAACTTGCTTGAAGCCCTTAACACCTCAGTATAAGCCTCTTCTGCTTCCCTTTAAATCTGGTCCTACTAGCAAACACCCCCTCCCTCAAAGAATCATTTCCCACTGTGTCCCTGTTACAGTTTAAATATCAGGTGTCCCCCAAAAGCTCCTGTGTAGACAATGCAAGATAGCTTAGAGGTGAAATGAATTAGATTATGAGAGCCTTCATCTAATCTGCACTTTAATCCCCTGATAGGGATTGATTGTTGACTACAGGCAGGTAGGATGTGGCTGGAGGAAGTGGGTCACTGGGAGAATGCCTTTGAGGGTATATATTTTGAGCTTCTCTCTGCTTCCTTGTTCCATGTCCCAAACTACTTTCCTCCACCTCACTCTTCCGCCATGATGTTCTACTTCACCTCACATCCAGCGCTATGGAGTCAACCATCTATGGATCATGAGTCCCCAAATAAACTTTTCTTTTTCCAGTTTTTCTTGCCAGGTCTTTTGGTTACAGCCCTAAAAAAAACAGACCAAAGTAGTCTCCTTTGTGCTCTCTGTTTCAGGACTTCCTTGCCCTTCCTTGATCATGCCAAGCATACTCCCACCTCAGGTCGTTTGCACTCCCTTTTTATACCGTGTAGAAGATTTACTCTTGTCTGATATCACATGGTAGTTGCCCATTATTTTTAGGTTTCTGCTGAAACGTCACTACCTCAGAGAAACCTTCACAGAACACTGCATGTTAAATACCCATTTCTGTGTTTTTCTCAATATCCAGCTTTATTTTTCTTCATTATCATCTTTGTTTATTGGTCATCTCTGCATTACCAGAATGTCAGCTCCAGGAAGATAGGGACTTTGTTTACTTCTCTACTCCCAGTACCTAGAATAATGCCTGGCATAGGGAAGGTGCTTGATAAATGTTTGTTGAATAAATGAAAGAATAAATGAACAAGTAGTAACGGATGCACATTGTATCAAAAGTTATCTCTCTTGACAAGTCTTTCAACTCATTCATATTATTATTGAGAAAGATAAAATCCCTTATGTTCTAGAATGGAAGGTAGATGAAAAATGTGTGCACATACTTTAATTTCAGATGGTGCTCAGTGCTATGAAAAAAAGGAGGCAAATAGGAAGGACAATGACTGAATTGGGATGATGAAATTTGTTTTAGGGAGAATGGTTAAGAAAGGTCTCTATTTTTAAATAACTGTGCAAGTTAATTGAAGAAAAAGCAGGTGTAATGCCCTGAGGTTGAAATAAGCACATTGCCTTTGAGCAACTGTAAGAAAGGCAGTGTGGCTGGAACTTAGTGAACAGGAACAAGGGTACAGGAGCCAGGACTGGTGGGTGGAGGCTTGGTCATTAGGATCCAGCATACCATGGTAAGGGGTTAGATTTTAAGAGTAATGACAAGCTGTCCTGTGAATCAGGTTGGCAGTGACAGAAAGGGTTCAAGTTTCAGTATGTACTATATCTGTAATTCCACTGAACTTGACCCTGCTCTTGGGTCCAGGTTATACAATCCAGACCCTGACCCTCTTGAGAGAAACTTTTTGAGGCTACCTGGTGTTCTTTTCCTTTGTCTGGTTTTAATTACAGTAAGACAGTCCATCTCAGAAGTTTTTCAATAAATGTTTCATATTCATCTGGGAAAAGTCAATTTCCCATTCCTGTATTTTCCAGAAACTTCTCTATCCCTGGGTAAGTTTCTAGATTAAAGGGTCATCTTGTTTTTCACTTAATCTTAGTAGATGATACTTCAATGTCAAAACTCTAAGTTATGACCTTCAACTATTAAAAAGGTTAGTGTATGCTTGTGCATACACACACACATACACACACACACACACACACACACACACAATACACACATTCTTTCTGCTCTAAATGTCTCTACTTTTCTGCTTTTCTAGTAGGTAATCCTTTTTATTTCCTGTATCGGATTTCTAATATAAGGTTGGTTACATTTACCTACTTGTTCAGTAAAATTTCCATGATTATGAGTAAGAACTTTCTGGCATAAGAATTCTAGAGTTGTGCATTTCAAAGATCTGGGTTTTGGAAAAATCCACAAAGATTTATATCATTAAGTGTACTTTCAGTGGGAATAGGTAATTGGGTGTCAAGTTGTTGTAACTTTTCGTTACCTTTTAAAATTGTGTTAGGCCCATAATTTAATACTCTTTCAGGTAATGCAGATCCATTGCATATAACAAACTGACTCATGGAATCTAGACTGAGGTGACCTGGTTTTAGTCCAGAGTAGTGGCAATCCTTCAAAATTTGCAGGAAGAAATATTTCTCATTTTAAAGCAGATAATTTTTTCAATGTTTTCTTCCCAAATTCCTTCTTTTTCTTTGGTGCCTGCTATCACTTGTCTGTTAGCAAGCACTAGCAGATGAACAAAGAAATGAACAAGCAGTAAATGAATATTAATGGGAAAATTCTGAAACAGTTGATCATACTTGGTTTGACAGCTTTGTGGACATGTGGGCTCCCAATTCTACATATAGAAAGTTTCTCCTAGTGAAATTGTTCATGTTTCATATGATGGACTTCACAATGCTGTTATTTTAAGGTGTTTGGCAGAACATGGTATTTTGCAAAGAGTATCACTTCTGTGTTCCTCTTCTCTTTATAACTGTGAGAATCATTGAGTTTTAGGGATCAATTGAGGTCCTTCCCTTAGAAATCCCCAAATAAGATTTTTATCTCTTAGCCACTAACATCTTAAAATATGTTTGACTTAGAATATGTTTAACTGGTACTTAAGTGACTGGGTGAAGATGTGTCTACCTCAAGGTATTCAGAAGCGGAAGTTCATGTTCACTTATTCATTCTGCAAGCATGGCCTCTCCATGTTGTGCCAAGTTACCTGTTGTCAGCTTGAAGTCACCTCCATCCACACCTAAGGCCTTGCAGAGAAACGTATTTCTCAGAAGCCCCTTTACCATGTGGTTCCAAGTTAGAATCTGCCCAAGAAAGCCACTCCTGTGAGATTTAGAAGGTGCATAGAAAAAGAGGCCTTTATTCTCTAGAGGTAGTTTAGGCAGATGTGTGGACAGATGGCAGACTTGAGGCTTGCAGAAGCTTGTGGCAAGCTCCTGTGAATTACCTGCTTTGTGCTCTAGGCAGTAGAGAGAGTGTGGCTTTTTCTGAATCCTTGATTGGGTATTACCAGCTGAGATAGGTGGCAGTGGGCACTTCCTGGAGGTTCTTGACATTTGCAATGGCTTCTTGGGAACCATCTGCCTCACTGCTGCAGGCAGAGATCTTCAGCAGTAGCTTGCATATTCTTTGCTGCCTCAGCCCTTCCAATGATTGCTCAAACCTCCAATTCCCTGAATGTAAACCCATCTTGCTTAGAACACATAGGCATTGAAAGTTTTGGGAACCCAGGTGTGAGGTTGGTCCTACTAGCTTTTTTTCTTTTTTCCAGTACTAGGATTGAACCCAGGGGTGCTCTATCACTGACCTACACCCCAGCCATTTTTAATTTATTTTTTTGAGACAGGGTCTTGCTAAATTGTTGAGGCTGACCTCCAACTCACAATTCTTCTGCCTCAGTCTCCTGAGTTGCGTGCACCATTGTGCCTGGCTGTCAGCCATTGTTGACTGCTACCAACCTTCACAGTTCCATAGGAAATCATCCATTAGGTCAGATTCATCCTTCAACCAGCCTAATCCCTATGTTAGCACCATCTTTGTGGGAAGACAATCTCTCTATCATGTTAATCTCAAAGACTTGAGAAGACACTAATCTGTTCAGATTTGACACCCTTGGGCTTATCCAACCCTTCTTGAACCTGTTTGCTTTTTCAGCATAACCAGCACTTGGGAAATAATTCCGCTTGCCTTCTTATATTTTTCCCTATAACTATCATATTTAATGTAAAACCTGGCTGGTATCACTGCAACAGTTCTTCCGAGACTCTCCAAGTTAAACATACTAGGCATGGTGAAATCAAACTTTTTCCTAGAAATATACTCTTGCCCAATATCTGTGTTAATTATTGTACTTAAAACTGATTAGGGAAGGGTGCTGAAAGCAGCGATGTAACAGACATCTACTACTTCCTCCAAGTTCGCTCAACATGCACTTGATTGTATAAAAATATTTTCATCTTAGCTGTTTCACAGAGAAAAAGCAGTATAGGAGTTCAAACAAAATAAAATTTAAAATAGATATAGAAGTAGAGTGAGGGGATTTATATAGCTTGAATATTAATGGATATAGGTTCAAAGATCCAGCTGTTCTATCCCCACCACTGATGAATCCTGACCAGTGGACCACACTCTCTCCTGGATCAGCATCAAGGTGGGGCCTGTTCTGACTTCTGTCTCCAGATTCTGTACTCTGTGGCCAAAGACCTCGCCTTCTGATGGACGCATTTTCTTAATATGTTAAACCATTCAGTTGTGTTATACTCAAGACATGTTTTAGGAAGCTTATCCTGGGCTAATGCTCCACTGTTGTGCCACCTCTAAGACCCTCCCAGGCTTTAAAATATTGAAAAACTTTCCTACTGGTATGTGGTCATTTTTTGAGGTTTTTATGGCATCCTTCCATCCTACCACATTACTATATATTTTAGCAACCAAAGGGTTCATGGTATCTCCTCATTGGCTGATCAAATACTGGCTACTAAATGTTGTAAACAATTAAAAACACATTTGTTGAAGAGCTTAAGTCTCAGAATGATCATGTTTCTATTTCATCTTGTTCCTCCTTCATCAATGAATAACCTATCCAGTTATAACATATATAACTTTAATGTAACCATATCTAATTGTGGTGAAATAGCCACAGGCTGCCTGAGCAAGGCTTCTGACAGCCTGATCAGATACTTTATGGATGGGTAAAAGGGAATGAAGCTTCAGAGAAGACTGATCCGAATTCTTTTCTGTTGTAGTGTATGAAACTATAGGGATAGATCCTCTCTGTTGCTCTGTTGCCAAATCAGAGATGGCAAATGAAACAGAGTTGGCTAGGGAAAAAAAAAAAAAAAACTCATGAGAGAGAGAGTGAGAGAGAGAGAGAAAAGAAGAAGAAGGAGAAGAAGAAGAAGAAGAAAAAGAAGGAGGAGGAGGAGGAGGGGAAGGAGGAGGAGAGGGGAGGGGGGAGGGGGAAGAGGAAGGGACATAGATGGCTCATAAAGGTATTCTAGGAGCATGGGTTATTTACTGCTGAAGTGACTTATAGAGTGGTGAAAGAACACTTACTATACCTTTGCTGACCTGATCTGAATTCTGACTTGGCCACTTCAGTGTCTATTGATTTTGAGCACTTTAATTTCTTTGGGTCTTACTTTACTTGTTTAAAAATAGGGTTAGTTTGTAGGACAGCTATGGGGATCAAATGAGATAATTTATGTATGTGAAGCAGGTAGACTGAAATGATAACTAAAAACAAAACCAATAAACAAGCAACTTGCTCCTCAAGTTTCTTTTCCTTGGCCTTGTGAAGGAGAGACTGAGGCAATGCTCCTGACCACTGGCACTGTTTTGGTGTTTCTCAGCTGATTTCTGGAATGGACTTTTTTAATCGATTAGCATACTGATTGAGGGGCCTTCAGGGGTCATGAAGGTCATGTCTTAGGAAGAAGGACCTGAGATCCAGTACTTTCTCTCATCACTTATAGGGAGAGATGGCAAAGAGGAATGTACATCCTGTCCTGTGCTCTTCCAGTCTTGAGAAACTACCTCACTTGAGAAATCTTTCTAGGCCTCCTCAGTTTCCCCAGTGTTTCCATCTCCATGGAAACACATACAAACACAACTAAAAGTTGGGCAAGTTGCCACCTGTGCAAACCTCCTCTGGTTATGATCTCCCACCTGCATCCCACAGGTGTTCCATGGCTTCTTGTGGAAACAAGGAGCAGCTCATGACAATGGCAGACAAGCCCTTTTGATAGTAAAGGTTGTCTAACATGATCTTAGTACTTCTTGAGCAGTGAAATTCATTTTCTGTGCATTAATGTTGGACTACATGTTTTTCTTTAAAATCTAGGTAACAAATACTAGTAACATCAGCTAAGATTGATCAGTGGAGGTGGCTGGTATACTGCACTAGCCGTGATGGATAAGCAATGTCTATAATGGGCAGGGAAGGTACGGTAGCAGTGTGCCTATAATACATTTGCTGATCCTATTTTAAAGTGGGCTTTTTGATTCTTGTTCAAATGATAAATTTTTATAAAAGGTACAGCATAGCAGATTGAATGGATTAGAGGAGCTTTTCTTAGGAAAATTATTAAGCTGCTCTGATGTACCAGGAGATAATAAGGAATCTTGAACCAATAAATACGACTACTACAACTCTGCCTTGAAAGCATACACAGTTTGGGGGAGACGGGGAGACAAACATAAAGCCAAAATTCTATTGATTGAAGAGTGAACAATGAAAGGTGAAAGCATTTTTTTGTCTAGAGAATAGCCCAGGAGAGGAAAGTATTAATCCCAGCCAGATGAGGGAGGATCAAATGATATGTCTCACTTTAAATTTGCTACCCAACCTCAGACACCAGTCTCTTTGGGCTGATGTTGACTTCATCCAGCTGACAGAAGCGTCATTAGCAAGCACTGAGTTGCCAGTATGGTTTAAAAACTAAAACAAATTTAACAACATCCTGAGCTGGAGGAAATCTTAACTGAGAACTGCAAGGAATAGCTGCCTTGGCACAAGCTGTGTGGAATCTTAAAAGGGAGCAGGTTTTGAGGCCAAGATTTATGTTCAACAGCTAATGCTTTAGAGACAGAGTTATATGTAGAAAAGCTGACTCTGTGTTTGTCCCTTACTGATGCAGAATTGCATTTGTAACCCATGCCTCACTTATTTATTTCTCAGACCCTGACATATTATGGAAGGTGAGTGTAAGGCTAACTCAAGCCCCGAAGGTCTGTCCATCTGCTCACCCCATTGCAGGGCTGAACAGGAGGTACAGAGACTATGGAAGTCAGTTACCACATCATTCCTAACTGTAGGGGTTGGTTAGCTGTACATGTCAATAGTCCTAATGAGGACTGTGGAGTAATTTGTTAAATAACCGAGTGAGCATGCCAGTCAGAAGCTGCTGGATGAGAGCGCAGCATCAATTAGAGACAAAGGAAATTGCTCGCTTTTCTCTGCAACGAGTGGGCCCTTAGAGGCACAGAACTAGCTGGTCCAGAAAAAGCAGAGAAAGCAGAGGGAAGGAGTGGGGGAAGGACGAGGCACCTCAGCCTCCTGGAAGTCTGAGGGGTGATAAAGAAAGAGACCCGCTTGCTCACACTGAGCAAACACACAGGACCAGAGCAAAAAGTGGAAAGAAAGCCCTGAGGTCCCCAGGGGACTTGACAGAGAGCATCTGACAGCCAGACTGAGTGACCAGCCTGACCATCTGCTCCCACACGTCTCTCCCCAACAATGGGGGCTTCTGCAGACCTTCTGCCCCTCCCCTCCCCCACCCTTAGCATGAATTTAAATGAGGCCCTGTAACTGGGGGGCAACAGCTCCTGTTATGATCTCTCACACTGAGAGAGCCAACCCAGCGCCCGAATAGGAGGCCCGAGGGGAGAGGTTAAAATCTCAGCTGCCCAGAGAGATGATTATGAAGCCGCTCCCAAATTAAGCTGCTTCACTGCTGGTACTTGGGCATGTGTTGGGATAATTGTGCTTGAATACTTAATGCTTGATTGACTTGGCTGTTTTGTGTTTGACCATATTTTGAAATGCGATCTCACTGTTGGGGTAGGCAATTAGCATAGAGCCCACGGGGTTGGAAAGAGTGAAACCGAGATGCTTCTATGGTGATTTCTGCTTCTTTCCTGGATTCAGCACAGAAAGCTGAGTGTTCTACTGGGGCTCATTTGCCTATATTTGGATCATCTGGAATTTTGATCTTAAAGAGGAAGTCCCTTAATCCTGAACCTCAGTGTGGCTGCCAACTTTGATCTTGATGCCTTTGGTTTCACAGCCTGGTTTTGCTTCCATTCCAAGTGACCTTTGTTCTGGTTCAACAGTGGAAGAATAGAATAGGAGAGGAGGGGTCAGGGATCAGAGAAGGAAATGGATGCTGAGCATCAGAGAGGCTACGACAGAATGAGGATGATGAGTTATGACACAGAATCCATAATTTCAAGATGACAGTCAGCTGAGTGACTTTGGTGCCCTGTCTTATTCAGTTCTCTGTGGCTATGTCTTAATCGTCTTTACATGCCCAGCACCCCACACAATGCCTGGCTTTTTATAAGCATTTAGTATTTGTATTTGGGGCATGTGGATGTTAGGGCTAGCACGATTTCTAGGAAGAGGAGAAGGGCAATTAGCAAAATTTAAGTCTGTTCAATTTCACTTTTAAATGCTGACCTTGAGCACCACTTTATTCTTGGAATAAAGTGTTCCAGTTTAAGAATTACAAAAGGCACACAATGGATCTCACAGATTCAAGATCATTTGGGGGATATTTGAAACTTCAGACTCTATAATAAAGGAAGGCCAGGTTTCTACTCATTTTGTGTCATTAAAAGCAACACCAGCTGGCACCAATTTATTTAAAAAGAAGAGGAAGGTTGCGAAATAGATGATGGATCGCCTATCACTAATCCTATAAATGAAAGTGTCCATTCTATAAACGAGGGCAATACAACCCATTTGTTGAGTTATATAACAAAAATAAGAACCAAGGCATAATTAAATATATTATGAAACCTAGGTGTTGGGTCTCATAAAACAATTCCAGAAGAAATACAGGAAATATGATAGAGATCTAAGACCAAATGTTGATAATTTGTGTATGGTAGCAATTTGTGTATTGTCTTGGGTTTCTTAGGACCAAATCTTATTAAAATGTAATTGTTCTCTGACTTTGGCTCAGTAGTGTGAAATTCAACATATATAGAAAATACAAACCTTATTTGTAGATTGATCATTAAAGTCCCTCAGACAAGGCATAGCACCTATATAGTCACTCTTGTTCTTGTTGTTTTGAATTATAAATGAAGGATGATTCTTAGATTTGCATTTGTTTTGTGCTATTTGTGTGTTGAAGACTTTTTTGTGTCCTGGTAGTTTAATCAACTCTTTCAAAAATAATTGTTTATATTTTTTGTACATTCATTTCCTTAACTATACAATAGGGATTTTAATAGTATCCATATCATGGAATTGTTGCAAAGATTTAATTAAAAAACGTGTATGATGCTTACAATTATACCTGGTGTATGGTATTTGTATATGCATGCACATATATATAAATTCAAAATTAAAATATTTGTGATTAATATTTAATTTGAGCACCTTGTTTGTTGAGGATGTAGTCTCATTTTGGTCTCTTTTCTATTTAAATATGTGTGACTCTGCTTTAGAATACTGTAGACTTCTCTAAAGATAGTGCAGACAAATGTATTATAGTAAATACTTTTGTAAGATTACATATTGAAGTATAATAATTCTCAGTCACTGCCCTAAATTTGAAATTCTAATTATACAATTTAGCATAAATTCCTAGCGGCTGGGGAGCCTGGGTTAAGTATTAACAAGGCTAACTATTTTAGTGTATCAAGCAAGGCAGAATAAAGTAGTGAATAAGCAAGTGCATGTGAATCTTGGCACTTTCAGTCATTAACCTCTTTGAGCCTTGAGATTCTTATTTGTGTTTTAATGGGGCAATAATACCTACCACACAAAACTGATGAGAAGATTAAATAAGATAACATATGAAAAGAACTTAGTATAGTGCTTGGCTTTATAGAAAGGACCTGACATAATATGATAATCATGATGATGATAAACATTATCCCTATAATCATCATCATCTTAGGAACAAGAAACTGGAAGGTGAGCCTTATCTTACTCCTCATGGGGAAATGACATTCTTAGGAAAGGCTCTTGAGGGACAATTTGGCATCCTGGGGTATACTGGGGTCTATTGCCTAGAAGCCAGGGGGCATGGATTGATTCTTGAAACACAGATTACCATATCTCTTGGAAAGCTTACAGAGATGAACTCAAAGTCCTTTTCTTATGAAGGATGACTTTACTCTTAAAGGATGAGGATGACATTGCTGCCACAGGAACAAAGGGTTGGTCTCCTCCTTCTGTGTTCTATTATGTAATCACAACCGTCATCATTTTACTAGTGCCATTTATTGACTTCCTTGTGCAAGGACTTTATTTCATTATATTTAATTGTCATAGATAATATGATTTGCAAGCTAGCTATTATCCCAATTTAATGATTATATGAAAGCACACAGTCGTGGGCAACAGAGCCAAGGAGCGAGGCCAGGTCTTCCTTGCCTGTGTTTTCACCATGGTCCTTGGGCACTACCTCAAACTCTAACCTTATCAAAGGTCTCTAAAAGCAGTTATAAAGAAACATTTTTTGAGGATTATTTTTCTTCTTAACTTGAGTTGTATTTCTCTTCCTCCCCTACAGAGTACAAAATTATCAGAATCCACACATATACACACTTGTGAAACTGTAGTGCGAGTCACTACTCTGAGTGATGTTACATATAGTTTGGCTGCAAGAAAATTAAACTCTATTTCAGGAAATAGTCCCCAAGACCAGTATTTTTTTTTTTTTTGGTATAAAAGCAGATGCCAACAAAAGAGTAAAGCAAATTAGAGAAAAAGTCTACCAACCACAGAGAGTAAATATGTAGAATATTTAGTTCAACATTCTAACAAGGTTGAGAAGAGTTCAAGGTCTGTCACACAATAAGTTAGTGGTGGGATAAAGTTAGACTCCAGCCTTTAGATATTCATTCCATTGTTTTCCTATAACCTCTGCAATCTTCAGGTATTGGAACAGTAAGACAGAGAATGGCTTTAAGGAAATAGTGTTTAACACACTCTAGGAATAGTGTTAACCAAGAACTGCCTCTAATTTGTGAGCACTTTTGGAGGTCACCCACATCCTTGCATCCACCTATTGTGTATGAACAGACCACATTGAGCTCCAGGCCTCCTCTTGGTCCTGAGCATACATTCCCCGGGACCTGTTACAAGGACAACTCATTCTAACTCTCTCTGCGGGGGCAACTTGAGGTGCTTGCAAAATTCATTCCTCAATTTCTTTCTCATAGTCTCTACCTCCTTTTACTAGATTTTTGGAAGCCCCTAAAATCCTACTTGTATGTTTTATTATTGAGCAGCTTCTTCTGAAACGGGAACTAATTTGTACAAAATTCTATTTATTTCTATGAAAAGTTGTCTGCTAATAGCAATCACTTGCAGGCATTATAGTTCATTATATTGTACTAGGTAAGCATGTATGCACTATTTTATTTTTCTTGTTAACTCTGCCAAGGGAATCAGATAGGCAGGCTGTCTACATTTTACAGACAACAAAACAGGCTTAGAGAGGTGATAAGACTTACCCAAAGTTGCACCAGGAAAGCAATGAATGGCCAGGTCTGATCCATCTTGTTTCCTGTGATCCAACAGGGCACTCATCAATGAGATTTACTTCCTCACGGAGGGTTTTCAGTTCAAGAGAAAATGCCTGAAAATTGATAAGTGTTTAATGCATGAAAACTCTCTGTAATATTTGGCTTCATGGCAGGGATTAGGCAAAGGTACACTTTAGGGCACCTCTTGAGTCATACCATACCTACCAAAAATTCTATGAAGAGAGACCATCAGAAACATTTCCCTCTCCAAGGTCTTATCCTTCAGCAAACATTTGATTATTTTGTTTCTTCAGGTAAAAGGAAGTACATTCTTATTGGTGTCAAAGGTAAATAAAATGATATCAAGACCCAATACTTATTTCTTCTATTTACCATGTCTGAGAGCTTTATTATTAGAGATTCTAAAGTTCTGAGATAGATGCTAATCAAATGAATACAAGGGCTAAAATTTATGGAAAATGGATAAGCAACCAACAAGAAACCATATTAACTTTTGGTCACAAGTTATGCATTATGTTGGGTGTGGGTCCTTTAGAAGATGGAATAATTTCTCAGATTTTTTATAAAATAAGATCTACCACTATAAGTGTGTGCTGGTGGATAAACTATTCTCATTGTTACAGAGCAAGAGACTTCTATACTTTAAAGAAGGAAGGGTGCCATAGTCATAATTACTAGTTATTATAAACTTAATAAGTGATAATATTGTTGGTGATTTTTTTTTATCATTTCATTTATTTTAAGAGAATTTGTAATTGCTTGTGAAAACATTTTTGTGATAGTTGTTTCAATCCTTGTCAGATAATTCTGATATCTGATTAATCTTGGTGTTGGTGGCTGTGGATTGTGTTTTATAAGTCTTGATTTTCCTAGTTCTTGTTATGCTGGGTACTTTTCTATTGCATATTGGACATTCTGGATGTTATATTATGAGACTGAGATGCTATTCATCTTATCATAGTAGATAGTTCCCACGTTGTAGTTTAGCTTGAGGACCAGATGGGTGGGTCTGTCCATCTTCTCAATCCCCCAATCCCAGTAGATGAGTGCTGACTCATACTGTCTCATTTCAGATAGGTGTGGACATTCACTCCCACCCCACCCCAGCCCTTCTGATACCTTCCCAGAGACAATGGAGCATCAACTCTTCCTGCTTAATTGCCTCCAAGTGGGGCTGCAAGGTCAGCTCATGACTGTGCCTGTCTTGCTGACACCAGGAAGCAGGGGAGCAGAGGATGACTCCCACAGCCTTGCTGCTGCAGAGTGGGACAGGGCTGAGTCCCAGCTGGGCATTTTGACACTGAGGGAGGGGAAGGGGGACAGAGAGGTCCAAGTCATTCAGCTTCAGACCTTTTCTTATCAGTGAGTGGGCATGGAAGTTCAGTTCCTCCTGGGGTTCCGCCAACACAGGGATGGGGAGAGTGAAGAGCTGACTGGAGAGGACCCACAGTTTGTTTAGCTTTATTGCTACCTGGGAGGGTAGGAGGCTCTGCTTGCCTTGGATCTCACTGACTCCCTGATAAGGAATCTGAGTTTTGTGGATTGCTTCTGTCGGGAGGGTAGAGAAGTGGTATGGGTTGGAGTGGACCACAGAGTCTCTACTTGGCCCCACTAAAACCACTGGATAGGCAGAATGCAGTTTCCCCTTGGAGTTTAACTGGAGGAAGGTGGCATTGCCCAAACAGGTTTCTGTTAATAAGCCACCCTTTCCTACTCCTTTAACTAGGGTAATAGACATTTTCTGGAGCATTTTTTATTTTTCTTTTTTGTCTGTGTACATGTGATTTCCACTGGGGGCTTCTGCAGTGCCCTGTCTAGGATACGTAATGGGGGCAGGTGGGAGGGGAACTCACTGTCCTGTCCTTCCTCAAGTCTCCACATTCCTACGCTGTCTTCTCACCTGACAGAATCTTTATCAGCTTGTTTGTGCTGTTATGTTCATGATTTCTAAAGTATATGAGCGAGGGCCTCTCTCCCTATAAGAATAAGAAATGGAACCACTTTATCTTAATCAGAACTGTAAGTTCTTGCAATTATTTTTAAACTTGTCTTTGACCTTTATTTTGACTAGACTGTTTCCATGAACTGTGTGTGTATGCACATGCACATAGACAAATTTTGCCTTCCTTTCCTCCTTTATGTGTATGTAGATATATGTATAGTTATGTGTATGTGTGTGTTTTGTGTTGTGGTGGTTGTTGATATATCATGCAAATTTACTTTTTGCTTCTAAATGCAACTTTTCCTTCAACCATTACTCCCAGCTCACTTCAAAACTTCCCCTATAATTCCTTGCCTAAGCAGAGATATAAAAAAATAATCAATAGTAGTAACTCAGGCTATCAAGTGATCTTAAGCATCTACCCATTGCTTTGACCATTTCTTCTGGAATTGTACTTTTGGCTTTGTGAATTTACATGGAGAATTCCTTAGGCTCAGAATTCTTATTTACCTTTATGTCTGTAGCATTTAGGCTCAGTGCCTGTTACCTCAAAAGTTCTCATAGAATTATTGTTGAATAAAATGTCCACATAAGCACATCTTTATTCACCCCTGCCTTTGATTGGAATTCTTTCACTGTACATCCTCATTATTGACTTATTAATGTATTTGAGAGTGAATGGTGTGGCTTATCTGATATTAGATCATCTCATTGTATTGCTTTGGGTAGTCCAGTGCTTCAGTTATCTATTCATGTGTAATAAACTCCTTCAAAACTTATTGGCTTAAAACAATGCTGTTGTAATTGGGTAAGGCTTGGTGAAGACAGTTGAACTTTGTTCCACATGCTATTAGCTAGAGTGCTTTGACTAGGCTGGGGGATCCACTTCCCAAATGAGTCACTCGCACAACTGGCAAGTTAATGTTGATTGCTAGCTGGAGCTCAGCTGAAGCTGTCAGGCAGGGAAGGGTCTTAATCATTTTCCACGTGAGCCTCTCTGCGTGGCATCTTGGGCTTCCTTACAACATGGTGGCTATATTTCAAGATGTAGAGGTTGCCCAGCCTTTTTAATGCTGGACTTGGAACACTGATAACATTTCTTTTTCTGTATTCCATTGGTCAAATCAGTCTCAGACCCAGCACTGATTCAAGGGGAGGGAATATAAGCTCCGTATCTTTATGAGTGCAGCTCCTTGGGGACATCCTTGGAGACTGGATACCATGATAACTTTTTAACTTTCTGCCTTCAGTTTCTTTATCTGTAAAATTTGAAATGGTGATGGGACAACAATAGTTATAAATCATAGAATTGCCATGAAAATTACAAGAGTTAATGCATGTAGCAAGTTTACAATGATTCCTGGCATGTAATAGTTTCTGATATTTTAGTTAATTTTTGTTGATAAGGGATTAAGGGATTATTACAAAACACTAAATTAGGGGCTGGGGAGATAGCTCAGTCAGTAGAGTGCTTACCTTGTAAGCATAAGGCCCTGGGTTCAATCCCCAGTACCCCCCCCCAAAAAAAACCTCTAAATTAGAGAAGAGCATAGCTTATTTTGGTAAGCCCTTTAGATAATTTTACTGGCTAATATTTTCTTAGACACATTTAATTAATGCATTCTCTTTGATTTGTTTCCTCTTTAACAACTAATGGAAAGTTTTTGTTGTTATTTTGTTTTTGCTTTTTCATTTGTTTCTGGTTTATTTATTTGTTTATTTTTGGTGGCTATCAAAAAGGAATAATGTAGTTTTGTTCTATGTGACTTTTGGTGTTTCTGTTGGTGTGTCTTTTCATGTTCCCTTGCAGATATATTAAAGGTTTAGGTTTTTTCCTCTCCATATCACTTTCCAGTCCCTCTACATTGCACCTTGAAAAAGCAGTCCTCTAAAGTGGTATAATTAATGATATTAGCATGGTCTGCACTTGGAAGCTGCTTTTCATTTTCTCTTTAGAAGCACTCATGTGCAGAATTAGTCATGAAAGAAAATCACAGGTTAGTGCAGGTCATCAGTCAGATAAATCCAAGGAATATCCAGTGGGACCAGATAAATTCCAAGTCAAATAATCTTCACATTTTAGCAACTTTATTAAGAAAAGTTCCTATTTCCACACCAGAGATGAGACTGATGTGAAAAAAAGTGCTATTGAAATTATACAAATTCATTATTTTTAGTAGTTGAAATATTAGCCAGGTCAAACTTTTATTAACCAGTATCTGATAACTATCTTGATTTTGTATAAAAGTATCTATCAAGCTTGTGCCATGTTATTCTCATAACACAGCTAATTTCTACTCTTTTCTTTTGATTCTAAGTCCATACCTGTAATTTCTCCAAGTGATTAAGACCACAAGTTGTTCCTTCTACAGCTGACATTTCCTTCTACATTATTCATCTCTTTAGTTCTTTTAACAGCCACATTTATTAATGATCATTTACCATACAGTAATAAACTCTGTGTCATTTAGTCCTTCCGGAATTTTCTAATCTTGATTACAGTGAAACATATTGCCTGATTAATTGCTCATCATTGCTGTTTTCAGCTCCTGCCTGCACTAGTTAAGGTTATTTCTTCCATTTTTTGGCTTTACTATCCTCTGAAGATTTTCATTTTCAACAATCTTATTAGTTGTTTCCAACATCTCTCACTTTCTTTTCTCATTCCCTGTTAGCACGGAGAGTATACTGAATCCTTGTAAAAGGCCTCCATTTACCCCTGTGTCAGCGTAGTACAGTGTTTCTCAAATTTTAGTGTGCCTCAAAAGCACCTAGAGGGCTTGTTAAAACAGATCTCTTGTTCCCACTTTAAGAGCTCCTGACTTAGTAGGTCTGGAATGTGGCCAGAGAACTTACATGCTACCAAGTTCTCAGGGCTGCTGCTGCTGCCTGCCCAGGTCCATGCTTGAAAAATATAGTGGCATTAGCAGATGAGCACAGTGGTTAAGAGCCTAGGTTCTGGGTCCAGATCACAGCTCCTTCACTTCACTTTCTGGTCATGTGATCTTGGGAATATTACTTAATATCTATAAACTGCAGTTTTCACATTTGTAAAACAGGAAGAAGATCAACCTTCCAAAGATAGGTGGATTAAAAGAGATGCTTCATGTAACTCAGTATAGTGGCAAAATACAATTGGTCAATTAATGTTAGCTATAGGTATTTTTATAAGTTGTGAATCATTAATATTCATGCTCAATTAACCAAATTAATGAAGTTTGCCTCTTCCAGAAAATTGACCACTTTGTCTGAAACTTGATTTTCTCCACTGCTAAAGTAAAAAAAAAAAAAAAAAAATCTTTCAAAAAACTGGCCATGTGGACAGACACAGTGGAAAAATCATGAGATTTGGAATGAGGAAAATGCTTGGGCTCCAGTCTAGACTCTGCTGTTGCTAGCTATGTGACTCATAGCAATTTTCTTCATCTCTCTGATCCAAGTTTCCCGTAAATATCCTCTAAAGTGGTGATATAAATGGTAAGGACTGTTATATGGATCAAATGAGCCAAACCATTTAAAAGATTTCTTTTCACTTCAGTGTTCTATGCAAGTATAGTTATTATTGTTATTTTTATTGAGAATAAGGATCTAGAGCAATTTTTATTGTACCTATTCATTATCATCAAGAAGAGTTGTACATCTATGAATTGACAATTTTAGGAAAAAAATCTCCTTTCCATTGTATTATTTTGAGGTTGTGGCAACTCTAATTGAGGATTGCTAGACATTTGCTTAGATATTTGTATGTGCTGTTTTCTATTAATAATCTAGCTAGATCTATTTCATATTAACTAAAATTGCTGGTTCATCTTTCATATATTTTAGGTAGAAGAAATTACTATCTGAGTGATTATATTTCAAAATAATGCTGAGAGAGAAAGAGTGAGAGAGAGAGAACTAGATTATACATTATAACAATTGGACCACATTTATTAATTTAAAACATCACATTGTATACTTTATTTATTTATTTATTTTAATGTGGTGCTGAGGACCAAACCCAGTGTCTCACATGTGCTAGGCAAGAGCTTTACTACTGAACCACTACCCCGGACCACATTTTTGAAAGCTTTGTTCTCAAAGTGTGATTTGTTCAATTTTTAAAAAAAATTTGAAGTACTGGTATTGAACCCAGGACTTTGTACATGCTAAGTTAGCATTACGTCCCTGCCCTAGTTCAATTTTGACAAAATCATGGTCTTATTTTCACTTGATATTACAGGATTCTTTTCAGTAGAGGAAAAGAAGTTCCATCTGATCAAGTTTTTAAAATGTTACACTAAGTGTTGTGTTAGGCACCATGGGAGATGTCAAAATGAAGCATACACGCTTAGTGCCTTAAATGGGTTTTTCTCTAGCAGAAGTTAGAACAACATACAAAAATCACTACATATGTCACAAAGAAGGTCGAGTCAGAGGGCTGAGAGTTTGAAGGAGGAAGAGATTACTTCTGGCTGGGGGATCAGCACCCTCTCAATTTCAGGCTATGTTCTGAGCCACATTAAGCCAGTGTATCCGAGTATCACTGAGAGCCTGGGAAGGACTGGGCGAGCCCAATATATTGACCTTCACAAAGGATTACATTTAAGCCATCTGAGACAGATGAGAATCCATCCTCCATTGGGGGAGGAAGTCCTTCCATTGAAGGAGACTCTGTGACCTTCCTTATTAACTCATTTCAGTATTTAACAGTTCTTTGCTTGCCTCTGAACAGCTTGCTGCAACTCACACTCAACAGTCAGGGTTTTCCTTCCTGCACTTGCTGAGAACCAGCTTGCCTCTCTATGTTAGACCACCATGATTTTGTCTTCGGACACTCCCTATAATTGCTTCATTAGTTAGTCAATCAATTAAAGGTAAAGTTCTGGAGGTCAGGATAAATACTTGCTAAGAGCATCACAAGTTCGGTAGCCCTAGACTCTGGCTCCTTCTATTTGTTGTTATATTATCTTAGGCAAAGTTATTTTAAACCTCTGAGTCTCAGTTTCCTTCCTTCCATCCTCCCTCCCTCTCTCCCTCTCCATCTCTCTCTCTCGCTCTCTCTTTCTTTCTTTCTTTTTCTTGGAACTGGAGATTGAATCCAGGGGAGGTTTACCACTAAGCCACATCCCTAATCCTTTTATTTTTTTATTTTGAGAACAGGTCTCCCGAAATTGTCCAGGTTGGCCTCCACCATGTGATTCTCCTGCCTCAACCTTCTGAGTTGATGAGATTACAGGTATGCACCACCATGCTTGGCTGAGCCTTAGTTTTCCTATGTACAGAATGGGAATAATACCATATCTACCTCTTAGGGTTGTGGTGAAGATCACATAAAAATGCTGCACATTTTATGTTGAACTACATGAAATTACTAATATATGACCATTTGACCAGTAAAAACCACATTTTGTGGTGTTTAAACTCATCAATAGCTTAGCAGAGTGCCCAAAAGTCTACCATTCAAGACTCAACATTAACAGTCACTATTATCAACCAAAGAATAATAATTATGTTGTGATCATTGTCATCATGGTCTTCAATATCATCTCACTGCTGGAGGATATTCTTATAAACAAATCATCAGAAAATGATGAGAAGATTGCTGTATGGCACTCTGGGGATACACCATAAATGTATAGAAGATAGAGCATCTGAGTTGGCTGACTAAAAAGGTCAGGAAAGGTTCCAGAGAGGTAGTAGTATTTGAACTGGGCCTTGTGGGGTGAGTTGGAAATTTCCAGGTAGATAAATGGATGATGGAGGAAAGCACCTGTGCCCAGAGCAGAGAGATGAAAGGGAAAGGGGAAAATATGGGAACCTGCAATGATTCTGACTAGAGGGTGAAACAGGACTGTGAAAGCAGAAAGAATTGGCTCAGAAGAAACAGATTTATATTGTCTGGTGTCATGATTGGTTTTGCAAGTTTGAAAGTTCCTCTAGAGATTTTGTGGAGTTGATTGACCTGGAGCAAGTATAGAAGCAGAGATGTGCATAAGGAGGTTCTTGCAAGAGTCCAGCTAAGAAAAAGTATTGACTGAACCCAGGGCAGCAGCAGTGAACTTGGAGATGAGTGAATGAAAAGAATCTATTTCCAAGGTATACTTTAAAAGTCTTAGTGACGGGTGGACTAAGGCAGGAGGATGAAATGTTAATGACTCCTGGGTATCTGGTTTGGGTCCCTGAGATACAGAAAATGAGAGAAGCAGGAGGAGGAAGAGAAAATGGGCATAAGAAAAGGGGTGGGAGAGGGCAATGAGTTAAGTGTGGGGCATGTTGCATTTAAGGTGCTTGTGAAACTTGCATTTTTCCTGATTTTTCTACAGTCTGATGTTTCTGGGCTAACTATAGCAGACAATTTAGTACTGCAGTGCGCATCCTAGGGATTCATGAGATCTTTGCCCCAGCCTTCTGACAGGGTGAATTACACTTTGCTTTTCTAATTTCACCAGGATCTTGCCTCTTCAAGTGCACTGGTCACGTGCTATGATAAAATAATGGTCATTGAGTAAAAAGAAGGAGCTAACATTAAAAAAGAGAGTCACTAATGGAAACACTAAGCTAAAATTTTCTTTATGTAGTTGTGCTTTTATGGATTAACTGGACTTTGTTCCTGCCTTTATTTAATTGCACTTGTGGAGAAGAACAGAGTGTTGGCATTAAGAACCCTTTAAAAGACAAAGCAGTTGATTATTTCTTATCATCTAAGTAGGTGCTCACATGGGTGCAGTGGAAAGCCCTGCACTGAAAGGGCTCATTGGCAGAACTGTGCTCTTGAGAGCTGATATCTTCAAGCCCTCCTTGACTTCTTAGAGCAGAGGCAACCAAGTACAATGCTGAGCACTGGAGAAAATGTCAAACCGCAGGCAGAAGGATCTCATGTGAAATTGCAAGTGGCCTTCAAAGATGCCCGTCAAAGGAAAGCCTATAGGGATTTGCCTTCCTTACCAAGGATGGCCCTTTTGTCCTCAAAAAAGCATAGTTCTTTGCGTAGTTTAGGTATTAACTGAAGGGCTGAATAAATACGATCATTTTACCTACTTACGTTGGCATGTGCTGTTTCTACTCTCAGGAAAGTCCTCTCCACCTCCCCACCCCTAATCCTGGAGAGTTCCTCTGTGGCTTTCCATACCCAAATAATATCAGTTATACTAACAAAGCATATATGTAGTACCCACTGTGTACCTGGTAGTGTAGGGATAGAGGGTGGGGAAGTGGGAATACCTGCTTCAAAGGTAGGCAATGAAGGGCCACCTTTCTTGTAAAGAATCGTCTGTAAATAATAAAACCAAAAAGGGAGTCTGATTTTCTGACTACCATATGTTGCTCATTCTTACTATTATTTAATGTCAGTTAAAAAGTACTCCTTAGTTGGCAGCCTTCTCTCACTGAGTCATCCTCTACCTTGATACCACCATATATTCTCAGCACCTTCCCAAGCATTTGCATATATTAACTTCTGTAATTTGTTTCTTATTTACAGTGAATGTAACTAAAGCACAGAGGATTTGTGCTAAGATTCTGTAACTTAGTCTTACTGCTCAGTAGACACGTAATGAGGCCAGAGGTTCAAATGGGCAGCCTTGCGCCAATTCATCCACCCAACCGCTGAACATATGCCTTTTGGAATATCCAGTGCACACACGAATATACCTCCACAAAAACACTCTTGATCTCCCCAATGTAAAAAGGCTTCCTTCACATGCTGATTACACTGTTTGTATTTCTGTCAGCACTCACAGGACTTCAGGCTGTTAGACTAAGAGTTCTCTGGCTGCCCCTTGAGAGATGCCAAATGAATGAATGAATGTATTGTTTGGTACACAACTAGAATGGTTGTGCACATTATGGCAGATTGGTGGGGTATTCTACAGGTTTTGTTTTGAATTCAAGGACAGCCTTCGTTTATGAATCTGTTATTAGTTATCAATAAAATCTAGAATCAGTAATTTAATGTCTGAACCACTGCTTCCTAGCCTAAAATAGACAACAAAACTATATAGTGATCTTAATAGTGGCATTGTTTCTTCAAAATAAACTCACTGTATTTTTTTTTCTACTTCCATTGCTATCAAGCATTTTTGTGGAAAAGCTTTTCCACTTTTCTTTAAGTGTAACATACTACAGAAGTGCACATATTTTAAGTATGTGGTTTAATTAATTGTTACAAGGAACATGTGCATGTGATACCTGCCACATCAAGAGATAAGATATTTCCAGCCCCCTGGTATCTTCCCTCCTAAATGTACAGTTCTCCTGACTTCTAACA
The DNA here is from genome assembly GCF_902686445.1 of Sciurus carolinensis. Classification (NCBI taxonomy): domain Eukaryota; kingdom Metazoa; phylum Chordata; class Mammalia; order Rodentia; family Sciuridae; genus Sciurus; species Sciurus carolinensis. The sequence goes on from NC_062226.1 coordinate 47,671,283, forward strand.
CCATAGACTAACTTTTTATTAAATGGAAAAATGTAGTGCACGTTATTTTGTGTAAGTCTTCTTTCATTGAATTTTATGCTTGTGATATTCATCCATGTGTAAATGAATTATAGTTCATTCATTTTCATTGCTGTATTGTATTCCTCAGTGTAAGTAGACTAAAATTTATTCATCCATTGTACTACTTATAAATATTCTGGATAAATACAAAGAAAGCCATCCTAGTGGTTCATAATAAAACTGCCCCAAAGGTCAAAGACATATTTATTAAAATTATTTATTTATCCTAAGAATGCCCATTCCTTCCCCCATTTGGGGAAGTATTTATTCCTTTTTCCTTATTCTATCTGACAACTTCTAACATAACTTGAATCTTCTTCTCATAACCATCAATGGTCAAGGCTGGACACCTGAACAAATCCAGGCCAATCTTCATTCCTGAATGTGTACTAAAACTTCCTAAGTACAGGAATAGGAATCACAACCAGAATCTTCTCCCAAGATTTTTGACCTCAGGATCAGAGAGCGCTTAGAAGATATTTTAGGAAACTGACTGGGGTCACGTTCTCCACAATGAGTCATTCTGCAGTAGGAGAAAATGAAGCTCACACATTTAGAAACTGTGTGGAGAGACAGAGACTTGCTGGTATCCCGACTTCATTCATCCCAAGAACCCTATCAAGCCTTCCCCTTCCTATTATTAGCTAATTGATCTATTTAATTAATCCTTGTCTTAAGTTAGTCCAGGTTGATATTCCGTTACAACCAAAAGATATCTCACTAGTATAGACATGTTTCACAGACCAAAATATATAAAATCATCACATATGGAGTTGCTCTGTCTCATTGCCTGATCACACAGCAGCACCTTTTAAAACTTACCAAATTGTATAACATCTAAGATCCAGATGTAATTTTTGAGGAATGTTGAAGTTAGTAATTTTTGTCAGCATAAAACAATGTAGAACAATTGTTAGAATGTGGAGTGTCATTTTATGAGTGACAGAGTCCTCTGGACTCCTGGCCAGCACTTTCTTCAGGGCTACCCCTCAGTTCTATTCTAAACGATCCTCTCTTGACCCTTTTCTGCTGAGCCTAGATCACAGAGTTTTGCTAAACCCTGTATATTTAGCTTCAGAGGCATGTACCTAGCACACAGAGGGAACTCAAAAATATTTTGTGACTGCCACCTGATTCAGCACTCACTACTTAGCTGCAAATTCTTTCCTTATTTGTGGACAATTACTGAACACATATCTACCAACAGCTATTCTAAAGTCTTTTAATTCTTCTGAAATACACATTCTTAGTGATAAATGACTCTGCACTGTATTTTTAATTATCAACTTAAGAGGTTCCCATCTTTATTTCAACAGGTTTCTACCTTCATGTTAACGTCTTGTCCTTTCTTCCAGCTTAAAGGAATCTGTGTCCTTATTTCTCTCTGAAGTTAGATTCCATCTGAGATGCTGTTGCTATATTTATTCCTTCTTTCTGGCATCTTCAAATTTCCCCTCTGCATAGGCTTCCAAATTGTGTGTTTCTTCTTCACCTTGAAAGGAAGTCTTAGTAAGATCTTGGGTTCTTTCTGGCTACCATCTTATTTCTTTTCCTTTACTATCACATTTCTTGAGGAATAAACTCAGGCATATGTTCATTACCTGTTTTGTCCCCTTGAAATACTCTCCACCTATTTCCAAGATAAGTCTTTTTACCTCTTTGCTCAGTATGTCCCAAACCCTGTCTTTTGTTCTTCCTGTCTCCTAATTCTGAACTATGAGCATTTCTGAAAGTCCAGTCTGGGTTGATACAAATGTTCTGTCTGATTCCAGGACAGTATCTGTAAAAATGATGCTCACATCTATACCTTCAGTCTTTTCTCTCATCCAAATCCTGAACATCTTCACTTGCTATTTCATTTTCTTTCTTCAGATGAATACTTGCCAAACAACTTATTCTTTCTTTTCCTGGGCTCAGCATGCTCAGTTCCTCTCCTTCATCAATAACACCAGCATTCCACAATTAGGCAGAGCTGAAAACTCCATCATCATTGACATTCCCTATCTTTCATCATGCATAGTAATCAGTCACTGTGACTTGTGAGGTTTTTTTTTTTCCTTTGGGGAGACTCTGGTATCCATGCTCCTCTCTTCCCCCTCCTCCCATGCCAATCCATGATTTACATTGGCTGAAGCCATTACAGAGCTCATAAAGAAGTGTGGCATCTTCCTTTCCCCTTGTCTTCCCTACTTCGTGGTCCTGTTTCTTCTTGCTCTGAAAGATATTTTTAGTGCTATCTATTTTCAGAACCAAGATAACTGATCAACATGAGTTCCAGGAATGAACAAGTCTTCCTGTAGCTCCGCCAGATTTGTTCACGTCCTGCAGGCTCTTTATAACTTCTCACTTAGAAGATTGTCCCAGAGGGGTGGGATATTCTAAAATCAGAACTTCACAAAATCAAAACACCTTAAGAACATTGAACAAAAAATAAATTCATTCTCAGATAAAAAAGCAGAGATGTTTCCCTAACACCCTTATTTAGGGATCAGAGAGGTTAACCACTTACTTCTCTGTTCTACAAGGAGTATAGGGGCTGTTCTCCATTCTCCATAAACCTCACACTGTCTGATTCAGGGCTTTGCATACAGTAAGAATTTTTTTGAAAATGATGAAAATGATGAATGGATCATTGAGAGAGCTATATATTCAATTCAATAATACTTTTTTTTTAAAAAATAAAAGCAGCATAGTTTTTAACTTTATAGGATCCTAACAGTCCAACTTTGGAGTAAGTAAAACATATTATTTTTGCTATTTTCTGCTGAAGAATATGAGATGAAGAGGTTTTATAAATGGCCCATAGTGGCACAGCTATTTGGCAAAATGTCTAGGCCCAGACACTGATCTGTATTCTCCAATGTAGTATGTACATAATGAATCATGCTTTCTCTTGGAGGTCAGCTGATCCAGTTGTGAAAAGAATATTATGTAGAATCAAAGTCTCTGGAAAATTTCTAATTTTCTCCCTTAGAACATTCATATATATCAGCAGAATTCTCTTTCTGTATTTTGAAGTTAAGTGAGTCTGTCAGTTATTTCCATATGAAATTCAATTATTCCTCTATTTATGACAGTAAAACAACTTACCTAAATTTAGGTATTTTAGTTGCCATTATTTTATGTTACCAAACATATGGAAACTAGATCTGGAAAGAATGTTAGAGGTTATCTAAATAATTTCTCTTTATAAGACTCCCCTTTTCCAAGAGGGAGAGACAGAAAGGGCTATTTCTGCAGAGGCACTTAAAAGGAGAGGTACCTGAATGAAATGAGTTGAACTATCCTTAGAAACTGTACTTCCTGACTGGTATTTCCCTCTGCTCCTGCCCTTTGTTCCACCTGTGACCTCTGTCCAGCTTCCCACATTTTCTTGCTATAGACAGTATCATCTGGGAATGACGTGAATTCATTTTGTTTAGGAAAATTTGAACTTTGATTTCCTAGCATTCCAACCCAGTCTTCTTTTTCAAATCTAGACATTCTTCAACATTCCTGGTTCATGTATGTCACTTTGCTTTATAGATGGGTTTCTGTTCCTTGGATAAGTCCAAGCTCATAGCCACCCCAGCCCTTGAGCTTGCTGTTTACTCTACTGGGACTATTCTACTCCAAAGATTTTTGCAGGTCTGTATCTCTGTATCATTCAAGTCTTGGCTTACGTATTAGTGTCCCTAAAAGAATTTCCCTGAATACTACATATGAAAAAGAAAAATCCAATCCCCTCCTACCAGTTACTCTCAATGACAGTATTCTTTTTAATTAATTTCATAGCCTCTATCACTATCTGTAATTATTTTGTCTATTTGCTTCTATGTTTATTGTACTTTTTTCTCTTGCCCTTTCCATGTTGACTAGAATGTAAACTCCATGGGATCAGGGATATTGCTTATCTTATGAGTCAGTCAGCTTTGCATCACTGTGACCAAAATAACTGACAAGAACAACTTAGAGAAGGAAAAGTTTATTTGGGGCTCACGTTTTCAGAGGTCAGTCCATAAGCAGCCAACTTCATTACTCTGAGTCCAAGGTGAGGCCGGAGGCCGCACATCATAGTGGAAGGGCCCAGCAGAGGAAAGCTGTTCAGTTCATAGAAGCCAGGAAGCAAAGAGAGGGAGAAAAGGAAAGGGGTTGCAGGGGGAGATGGATCTTCCCAGGGCATGTCCCAGTAACCAACCTCTTCCAAGCAAACTCCACCTGCCTATGGTTATCATGCCAGTCCATTCAAAGTAGGATGGACTGATTAGGTTTACTGCTCTCACAACCCAATCATTTCACTTCTGAATTTTCCTACATGAACACAGGTACTTGTTTTTCCTAGTTTTTTAATTGGTGCATTATAGTAATATGGTGGGATTTGTTGTTATATATTTGTACATGCACACAAGACAGCAATATAATCTGGCCAATATCACTCCTCACTCCTCAGCACTTCTCCCTTTCCTCCCTCCCTCCTTTCTCCCACTGGTCCCTTTTCTCGACTCTACTAATCTCCCTTTGATTTTATGAGACTGCTGCATTTTTTTTTTTCCTTTTTAGCTTCCATTTATGAGAGAAAACATATGACCTTTGAGTTTGAGTTTTGCTTATGTCTTTTAACATAGTGGTGTCAAGTTCCATTCATTTTTCTTCAAATGACATAATTTCATTTATCTTTATGTGTATACACACACACACACACACACACACACACACACACACCACATTTTCTTTATCCTTTCATCCATTGATGGACACCTAGGCTGATTCCATAGTTTGGCTATTGTGAATCGTGCTGCTATAAACCTGTATCACTATTGTATGAGGACTTTAATTCTTTAGGATAAATACTGAGGAGTGATAGAGCTGGGTCCTATGGTGGTTCCATGCCTAGTCATTTGAGGAACCTCCATATTGATTTCCATGACATTTGTTCTAATTTATAATCCCACCAACACTGTAAGAGTGTTCCATTTTCTTTACATCTCCTCCTGCATTTATCATTGCTTGTATTCTTGATGACTTCCATTCTGACAAGAGTGAGATGAAATATCAAGGTAGTTTTTATGTGCCTTTCCCTAATGGCTAAAGATGTTGAATTTTTTAAAAATTATTTTGACTCTCTCTATATATATTTCTTCTTTTGTGGAGTGTCTGTTTATTTCATCTGCCCATTTATTAATTGGGTAGTTTTGTAGGTGTTTAGTTTTTTAAGTTCTTTATATATTCTGGACCTTAATCCTCTTTCAGAACAGTAGCTACCAAAGATTTTCTCCCATTCTGTAGATTCTCACCTCACATTCTTAATTGTTTCTTTTTCTGCATAGAAGCTTTTTAGTTTTGTCCCATTCCCTTTATTAACTGTTGGAATTATTTCCCAAGTTTGAGAAAGTTGTTGCCTGTTGGAGTGTTGACCCTAGATTTTCTTCTAAGAGTTGCATAGTTTTTGGTTTAAATCCTGAGACTTTGATCCATATCGACTTGATTTTTTGTGCAGGTTGAGAGATAAGGGTTTAGTCTCATTCTTTCTCATAGATAACCAGTTTTGTAAACACCATTTAACACAGGAATTTTTGAGGGACAGCTCATTTCCAAACCATAATACCTATATTCTACAATAGTACCTGGAGCATATTGTAGGAGGGTATTAGGTAGTTTTCACATGAAGCAAGTCTTCATATTTATGAAAAACGGTATTTTTTTCTATCACATCAAGGGATTTTGGGGTGTTGGGTGGTAAGCTTGTGTATTCAGTCTATTATGTTGGTCCAATTTCTTCCCTGCTTAATGTAGGATTCGGGTACTCTTGGTAGTCACTTTGACATATTGCTAATGGTTTTGCAGAGAACACTATCATTCCAAATTATTGTTACACAGCATCTGAACATACTTGGAAATTTTTCAACTTCTAAAGGATTATGCTTTATAAAAAGATGCTTAAAACTCAGAAAAATAAAAGACGAACACTTCTGGAAGTGAAGCCAAGTCTCACTTCCGTATTCTCTTTTTATCCCTTCTGAAAAATGCCCATTTGTCAGGCATTACATGTAGGATATTATGGGAGTGAGGCTATTGTGGAGAGAATGTTGTGAAAAAAACCCTGGGAAGGGTTTTTATTTTGTTGTTGTTGTTGTTGTTGCTCTTGATGTTGTTTGATTGTTGTTTTTTATCTGAAAGTGTCTATGTCAAAATACCCTCCTCTGAGCTGGGCTTCTGGGATACTGGCTGACATTGTGATACCCTGAAATTTTCCCAAAGCTTTATGAGTTCAACAACAGTTCTCCCAGTTAGCCTGGGAATTCAAAGCAATTTTGTTTTCTTCACAGGAGTTGGGGGTGGAATTAAATTTTCAGAAAACCCCCTTCTGAACAGTATTAAGGCCAATTCAGGAAACAGACCATTTAGGGAACAGACTCAAAGAGGTTACATGACTCAGCCAAGGTCTGTTGCAAGCAGGTGACAACTGGGTTGTGAACCTCAACCTCTCAGATATCAAAGCTTTATTTGTGTTCTATAGCACCATTCACTAACATTCCTGTTTGGGGGAGATGGGGACTTCACTATTTCTTTTTTTTTTTTTTTTCAGAATAAAATAATATTTCAGTTTTTACAGAAACAATGCTCTCAGTTGACAGAGCATGTGCCTGAAAGTATGTTCCTAGCAATCTTTAGCTGGGTAATGATTATTATTATTTTTTTATTGTAAACAAATGGGATACATGATGTTTCTCTGTTTGTACATGGCGTAAAGTCATACCATTTGTGTAATCATAAATTTACATAGGGTAATGTTGTTTGATTCATTCTGTTATTTTTTTCCCTTTCCCCCACCCCTCTTTTCTCTCTATACAGTCCTTCCTTCCTCCATTCTTGCCCCCCTCCCTAACCCTAACTCTAACCCTAACACTAACCCCTCCCACCCCGCACAAAACTAAACTCAAAATGGATTAAGGATCTCGGAATCAGACCAGAGACCTTGCATCTTATAGAAGAAAAAGTAGGTCCAGAGCTTCAACATGTCAGCTTAGGACCAGACTTCCTCAACAGGACTCCCATAGCACAAGAAATAAAAGCAAGAATCAAGAACTGGGATAGATTCAAACTAAAAAGCTTTCTCTCAGCAAAGGAAACTATCAGCAATGCGAAGAAAGAGCCTACGGAGTGGGAGAAAATCTTTGCCAATCATACTTCAGATAGAGCACTAATCTCCAGAATCTATAAAGAACTCAAAAAACTCTACACCAAGAATGCAAATAATCCAATCGACAAATGGGCTAAGGAAATGAATAGACACTTCACAGAAGAAGATCTACAAGCAATCAACAAACATATGGAAAAATGTTCAACATCTCTAGTAATAAGAGAAATGCAAATCAAAACCACCCTAAGATTCCATCTCACCCCAATTAGAATGGCGATTATCAAGAATACAAGCAACAACAGGTGTTGGCGAGGATGTGGGGAGAAAGATACACTCATACATTGCTGGTGGGGCTGCAAATTAGTGCAGCCACTCTGGAAAGCAGTGTGGAGACTCCTTAGAAAACTTGGAATGGAACCACCATTTGACCCAGCTATCCCACTCTTTGGCCTATACCCAAAGGACTTAAAATCAGCATATTACAGAGGTACAGCCACTATTTCTAATCTATTATCAATTAGCTTAAATTGTTGGGAAGCAATTTCAAATACTGAACCAAACCTGCTTCTTTTCATTTCTATATAAAATTGTCCCATGGAAGTTGTGTAGAATATTGACCCTTTCTTTTTCCTGACAATCATTTGCAATACTTGACTAAAACTGTCAAATATGTCAGGGATAGACTCATAAAGAGATGAGACTGGAAGAAGAAGGAGAACAGCATTGGGATTGGTCCAAATGAGAGAAACAGACATTAACAGTAATCAAATGTGAGTTATTTGTTGAATGCTTATTATGTGTCCAGTATGAGCTTGTCACTTTATATGTATTATCTCAAGTAAAGCTCTTGGTATTGTGCAGCAGGTGGATGGTGTCATTTAATAGCTGTAAAAAAAGACCTAAGAGGTGTGAAGTAATCCAGTTCACTCAAGTATTAAGTCACAGAGACTTGAAGCCAGACTTATATGAGCCCAAGGATATGTTTTCTGCATTCATTTGACTTGTATCTTGGTTATATAAATTAAGTTATAAAATAGTATAATCTGTTTATCAGGCAGAATTCAATAGAGTACAAGCCTGAAAAAAGACTTTATTGTTTCTCAGTCATTATATTAAATATGCTCTGCTGAATTACTCTATTTTTGTCTTCTATTAACATTTAAATATGATTTCACAGTGTTTGGGGTCTTTTTAGTTATGACAAGGCAACCCCACGAAGTATAAAATTCCAACCTCATTTCTTTTTCTCTCTCCAGCTCAAACTCAACAACCTCCAGCCAAAGTGATCTGTAGTGAAGAAGAGCATGGACTTCTCATTTACTCTTTTTTCCCCTACCTCTTTTTCACAAGCTTTTGAGGCACAGAGCACAGAAACAATGAAGGTCAAGTGACTCTTAACCAGTGCTGTGAAAATCCTCTGACTGTTGCTACTTCTCCAGGTAACTCCAATCAGCAGCTGATGCAATCTGTTAGGCTGGCATCCACAATCTGTTGGACTAGATTTAGTGAACTGAAGTAGAAACGGCGAGGCAAACCTAAGGTGCAGGTACCAGGAAAGATAACCTTGATAGAAATGTGCAAGCTGGAGGAAAGTGAGCTAGCTGGTTCAGGACAGGCCTAATCCAGTGGACATGATAGAAGCTTCTGTGTGGCAACTAAGTGGAAATACAGTTAGCTTTTGCTTCATGGAACTGATGTGTTCCAGCTGTTGGTTCTAAAATGAACCCAATTTTCCTTGTTAACTACTACTATAAAATCAAGGATATATCCCTACAAGGAAGAAAGAAAATCCTCAATAGACTCAATTAAAATCTTTTGGTGAAGACATAGTTGAAATGGTGGCCAGCTTTGTAGGCCCTGTGGGATCTGATGTCCCACTTAGTGTTAACTTCTCCTTTGCTGTGATTTTTCTACTCTTTGGTCTCCCCTAGGCTGTCAGACCCACTTCTGTTCCCTTTGGGATAGAATGTTAGTGTAGTGTCTGTTATTAGAGAAATGACTGCACAGCTCCTAATATACCAGGAGTTTTCTGACTGGCTATAGCAGGTGTCACATTTGCATACAGGTTTTTACATGCTTACTTCACTACTATTCCTCACCTTTGGAACATTTCTAAAAATAAGACAACCTACTCACAGTATCCATGAGGGAGGACTGTGACCTGTATCTCTTTATCTTTATGTGAACAGAAATACAAACATCATCTACAGATATGACATCCCACATTTGATCAGACTATTAGTTGGCCTATAAATTTGACATGTTCTGTATCTTTATAATGTCTATTGGTTTGTTTGTTATCCAAGTACTCTCTTTTGAACTAGGTATCAGAAAGCCTGGTTGGCAAATCGATAGGCCCCTAACGCTTCACCCTGAAATGATTTGATCTTGGAAACTTAGGGAAGCTGTAGAGGTTAGGGAGGGGATCATGCACTGAAGACACCAAAAGGTGGAGGAACCTAGGAACCATGGGAAGGAGAAGAAGCATAGGAGGGAGGAGAGGGCTACCAGCTAAGGCGAAATTGCTTCAGAAATGTTTCTGCACTAGTTTCTATGCAGGAAACATGATACCAATCGTGTTGAAAAGATTGGGTCAATAGAATCACCTTCTGAACTCTCAATTTATAGTACCAACACTTTGTCTGACTTTGTTACAGCTGAAGGAAGGAGTCATGTTGATACAAAACACTATTACAGCTCTTCTTGAAAAGAAGAAAAGGATTTTCACAAATGCTTCCCTTCTCATTTATTGTTGCTACCATTTTTTCCCAAGACTACTCTCATTTTAAGCCCACGTAGGAAATCAGAAGATAATTTAAAATTAAATGATGATGGCTCAGAGCTTAAAGCACTTAAAAAAGAGAGGAAAGAAAAGCATCACATCTTGACAGTGCTGGGGTAATGGCTGGAAGCCTGCCGGGGAGACCCAGAAAGCAGTTGGCAAGTGGGCTTTTCATGCTTTGTGTGACCACAGAGGAGCCTGAAACATCATCTTTCCCCATACCATGGTCAATGTTTGAGATCATGAAAATCTGGAGGAGAGAGTTGAGCAAGAATGAAAAGAGGGTACAGATAGAGTTAGTGAATTAAGAAAACCAGGCTGAATCCTCGGTTTATCAACTACTATGTTGTAATATGATCCTTAAAAGTGCTTCTTTCTGAAACTATAACAATATATTCATATAATAGCTGTGATATAAATATACCAAATTATACAAACATACACATATACACTCACATACATATACTATATAGATATGTGAGCATATATAACATATATGATATGTGTTAAATACATAGAAGCATGTATATAAGAACACACACTACTCATTGATTCTTAACCAGCTCAGCAGTTGACATATGAAAAGTTCATAAATATCAATAATGTTAACTATTTTCTTCAAAGTATATGAAGTAGTATATAGTGTATAAAGCTCTTAGGTTACATTAGACTGGGTTCTACTTGTTGATATGCAATGACATACAAATCACTGTAAAGCTCTCTTCCATCCTTCCATTTATCATCTTCCATTTCTTTTCAAGATTCTCAGACTTTTAGAAATAAAAAGAGTATAAGTATCAGAGTCTGAGAAATCAGGATTCAAATTTGTGATCTGCCACATATGAGACATAGAATCTGTGTCAAGTACATCCCTGGGTCTGAGAGTTCACATCTGGATAATGGTATTATTTCTTATTTTTTTAGGGTGACTATAAAATTTAATGAGGTAAAAATTTTTTAACAATACCATTAATCAGGGATTGGCAAACTTTCTGTCAAGGGCCAGATAGTAAATACTGTAGGCTTTGCAGGTCTGACTATTCAGGTTGGCTCCCACTGACATATCAGGCAAACCATACACAACAAAGGAGCAGGTCTATGTTCCTTTTGAACTTATAAGGACAAGTGGACAAGTTTTGGCCCATGGTCTGTAGTTTGCAAATACTGTCACAACAAATATTAGTTTCTTCCTCATTTTTCCAACTTGTCTTCTTTGAGATGTATGGTTTTCATATGTATAATGGAGAAGATTGTCCCTACCAGAGCATCTGTCGTGTACTCAGGAATCTGTCAGGTGCCATGAACAACAAAGTGAATATGATTTGTCCTTTGTTAAGGACTAACAGAAATGGCTCATTTATCTAAGCTTGATCTTTTTAGCTGCAAAATGGTTTGCTATTTATTTCATAGAGTTATTATGAGGATGAAATAAAATATGATATTTAAGTAGAAGTGCAGTTCCAGCTTGGGATGAAGAATGGCTTTTGGATGCACCACCAATGAGACTTCACGTCATGTACAACCACAGGATTGGGATCCTAATTAGATTAGGTTATACTCCATGTATGTAGAACATGTCAAAATATACTCTGCTGTCATTTATATCTAAAATGAACAACAATAACAACTAAAAAAGAATGACTATTAGACCTCCCTCTTTGCTACAAAGAACTCTAAAACTGGACAAAATGTATGAAGAAATATTTTCAGACACTGGACAACAGATAGCACTGGGCTGTGGTGCTTGGGATAAGGAAATAACTTTTAACTCTGGCTTTCTGCCTACAACCACTATTCATACATAAAAATCAGCTTAAAGTGGGTTAAAGACTTAAATAAGACCAGAAATGGTAAAATGGTTAGAAGAAATCACAGGGAGAAAGTGTCTTGTCATTGGTCTAGGCAATATTTTTGAGGGGAGATATGAAAACAGAAGCACATTTGGAAGCAAAAGTAAAAATGGATATGTGGGATTTCTTCAAACTAAAAAGTTTCTGTAAAATGAAGAAATGGAGCGGAAAGGCAACAGTAGAATGGAAGAAAACCTATACATCTAACAAGGGGTTGATAGGTTGTGTGTGTGTGTGTGTGTGTGTGTGTGTGTGTGTGTGTGTGTTTTCTACTAGTTTCAGTTTCAGGTCTTGCATTTAAGTCTTCATTTTGAGTTGATTTTTGTAGCTGGTGAGAGATATAGGGTCTCATTTCATTGTTCTGGATATCTGTGGATATACAATTTTCTCAGCACCATTTATTGAAGACTCTCCATACTCCTGGGTATGTTTTTAGTGACCAACACACTTCTAAGTAATCCATGCATCACATAAAATTTATAAGGGTTATAAGACATATTTTGCTAAATGATAATCAAAACAAATTATCAAAGTTTGTAAGTTGCAGATAAAACTTTGTTTAGTGGAAATTTTTAATGGAAAATGCATAAGAAAAAGAATGTTTAAAAACTAACCATCCATACTTGTGCAAGAGCAGAGAAAATTGTATCCAAATAGAGAAAATTAAATAATAAAGTAACAAATAGAAGAAATAGGAAAAATATAAATAATAGGAGAATCAATTAAATAAAAAATTGATTATCTGAGATCAATAAAATTGAGAATTGACTTTTTCAGCTGAGATTCTGCAAGATAATTAAGACAAGGAAATATGATTGAATTTTGTCAATTTTCTCTATATATCTAGGATGTTACATAGGTAATAGGGTCCCATTTTAGATTCATAGAAAAGTTTATTTCACTTTACACAATAGATACCTTTCAGCGCTGAGGCTTGATTCTTTCATGGAACCCTATTAAAAAGAATTACCCTAACTTTATAGATAAAAATTTAGACAGAAAATAGCAACTACAAATTATCAATATAACAAATGTAAAAGAGTTCATAGATGCTGAAGACATTAAAGTGGGAAAAAAAATTATGAATCAATTTATGCCAAAAAAATTCAACAACTAGTAGCTCAAGAGACAGAGGCAGGAGAATCACAAGTTCACAGTCAGTCTCAGCAACTTAGCAAGGCCCTGTTTCAAAATGAAAACTAAAAATAAGATGGCAATGTTGCTCAGTGGTTAAGTGCCCCTGAGTTCAATTCCTATCACCCTCCCTGCTTAAAAAAAATCCAACAACTTATTCTGAAAAACACTATTAACTGTTAAAAAAGTGGAATTTATAATTTAGAACCTTCCCATAATACAATTACCAACCTAGGATGTTTTATTGGAAGATTTTATCTTACACTTAAGAAAGAAATGTTGCTAATTTTGCATAAACTTTTTCCATAAAAGGAGTTGGAAATGCTTCTCAATTTTATAAAGTGAACATAACCTCCATGCCCCTGCTTGGTAGCTCATACATTCTGAAATAGTGCAGAAATCATGACAAAATATCAGTAACTGCATCTAGAAATGTATATTTAGATAGCACATCATGATAAAGTGGGATTTATCCTACAAATGAATACATGATTGTTTCAGCATTTGAGTCAAAGTGATAGACCACATAACAGATTGAAGAAAAACATCCCATTATCTTACATAAATACAGAAAACTTCAATTTATGATTACAATCTATCAGCAAAGTAAGAGTAAGAAAGAACTTCCTCATTCTGATAAAACCTGTAGTTAGCATATTTAATGCTGAAGAACAGATTGTTTACCTCTGATGTTGGAAACAGAGCAAGGAAGTCTGCTCCTACCATTCTGTTCAACATTGCTCTAAAGGTTGTGGTTAGCACAAAGGTGAAACAAACAGTAAAATGGCAATATGAATGTGTGCATTGAAATTCTATGTGACCTGCCCAAAACAACCTTGAAACCAATCCACGAATTTATCAAGGACTCACAATACAGAGTGGACATATGAACATTATCAGCATTTCTGTGTAACAGCAGCACATCACTGGGAAACTGAAACAACTCAAGCAGCCACCAACGAGAGAACTGTGTAATATCTATTTTTTGGTGGGGAGTGGGGAGGGTGTACCGGGATTGAACTCAGGAGCACTCAACCACTGAGCCCTGTTTTGTGGGGTTTTATTTATTCATTTGTTTATTTTTATTTAGAGGCAGGATCTCACTGAGTTTCTTAGTGCCTCGCCCTTACTGAGGCTAGCTTTGAACTCGAGATCCTTCTGCCTCAGCCTCCCAGCTGCTGCGATTACAGGGTGTAATATCCATTTAATGAAACTTTGCAATTAAAAGAAGGGGAGGGATTTGAACATTGCTAAGGTAGAATCAGCATCAGTGAGTGACTGATTTAAAGAGTAGTTTGAAAACTGCAGAGGGCATTAAGATGACTAGCCTTCTTCTCCAGGAGAAAGAATGGAAACAAAGAAACCAACAAAACAAACCCGAAACACGTGGAAAGAGGAAAGGCTTGAAGATGATGGCTGTCTGAGAGCTAATTAATAATAAGTTGGGTTTTTTTTCAATGTGAAGTAGAACAAGTCTACTAACTGAAGTTTCCAGGTGAACAGAATTCACTTGGTTCCAACTCAGCCTCTTTGCATCTTTTCAGTGCCTTCAGGGAGTGAGGACTGAGAAGCGTCTTGAGAGGAAATGGCTTGTCATGCTTTACTCCTCCTTGCTCTGCTCACTCCTGGAGTATCAGAACCTTGGATATTTGTAAGCCACTATGGGACGAAGGCCCACACATTCCCCTTTGGTTGTATTCCAGCTAAAGGAATTTAGGCCGAGGCACACTGCTCAGTGCTCAAGGGTTAAGGATGAGATAGAAGAGAAAAGTCCCTCATAGTGCCATCAGCAGGACCTTCAGCAATCCATCAGCACATCCATCTGTTACCTATAATAGAGCTATTTTTTCTTATTTACTGATCGGAGGATTCTTTGGGGGTAAGGATTATTTTACTTATCTTTCCCCCTGAATTTATCATGAAGTAAAATAGGTGTTTGGTAAACAGAAAGAAGAAATGAATTTGTCTCTACAGAGATTTTATCACCCCTACTCTTCCTCTGAGATATATGCTTTTGTTATTAAAAAAGAACAACACAAATAGACAACCATCACAAAGTGGATTTTAATGAGCCTTTTCTCCCCAAACAGGAAAAGAATATATGCCCAAGATAGAAATGGACATATCCTTGGCTATTGTGGCATTTAAAGAACAGATTAGAGAATAAGAAACAAAGAGAATAGGGAAAACAGGTACCCAAGCTGGAAAGGAAAAAGCAGAAGAGACAGATCAAAGAATCAAACCTTCATGAGGGGGAACAAGTGGGAAGTAAAGGGCCTAGGGTATCCCTACAAGGTTTAGAAGCATTTTTATTTAGCTGTAGAAGCAAGAAGGTCACACCAAAAACAGGGAGGCTACTTGAAAACTGCCCAGTGTTACTCTGGAGGGAGGCTGCGATTGACATTCACTTTGATCTCACTCTGCTCTCACTGACCTGCTCTCTAGATTATGCGCCTCTTGATCTTTACCCACGAACTTGATAACCAGGTTGACAAGGATCCCATGCTTGCCCATGAAGGATCTGTGCTATGACAACTCAACCCCCTCGCTACTGTCTCTTTAACCTTGAAACCACTTCAGCTTCACTGTTCTTTGTGCTTCATTCAAAATTTGGTCTTGTTCATTCCAATCAAAAGGATTAGTCTAAGGCATATTTCTTTTGAGTAAATAAGAACGAATACAAGGAAGGAAAGTAAAATAACCATTTTTTAATGATATAGAGTGTATGACTGTCTTCTTTGAATATTATTTGGCATTAGAGTTGAAGTCTTTAAAGTCAGTATTTTAGCCTGAGAGGTAAGTTTCTTATGTTCCAGTGTCACCTTCTATAAAATCAAAGGAGGTAGGTATTTATTTTAAAACACAAGTATTCAAAGAGAGTTGATAAGTGAGAATAAAGCCAATCCCCCCAAAACTAAAGGTCAAATTTTCTCTCTGATATGTGGATACTAATACATAACAAGGTGGGGAATGGGAAGAATATAAGTTCAGTAGATTAGACAAAAGGGAATGAGGAGGGGTGGACAGGAATAGGAAAGACAGTATAATTATTCTGACATAACTCTCCTGTGTACATATATGAATACACCATATTGAATCTCCACATTATGTACCACCACAAGATTGGGATCTTAATTAGAATAAGATATACTCCATGTTTGTATAAAGATGTCAAAATATACTCTACTGTCATATATAACTAAAGAACAAATTTTAAGAATTAAAGTATGTTGGAGTTTAAATGCAAAATAAAAAAGAATGGTGTACTGATAGAAAATGCTATCAGAATGAGATTGTCATGTATTGTATAAAAAATCCATAAATACTTCAACAAAAGCAAAATCAACTATCCCTGATCAAGTTATTGAAGATTTGTATCTTTGGTAAACAAAATTTTATGTGAGGAAATATGGATCAGAAGAAGCAGAAGTTTTGTACTTTGGACCATTAGATGTTCATTTCCTACTTATTGTTGTAGCAAATTGTGAATGAAGTATCAGGGGAGAACCCTTTTCTTTGTCCTTTCCAGACTCTAGGGGTGATGCACACTCCTTGAGTCCTGGCCTCCACCACCCATCTTCAAAACCATCAAGGGCAGATTTGGTCTTTCTCCAGTCTCATCACTCTGACTTTCTCTTCTGTCTCCCTTTACTTCCTTTCAGAACCTTTGTGATTCTTTGGGGGTTCTCCTGGATAATTTCCCTATTTTAAGGTCAGCTGATTTGCAATCTTGATTCCATTTGCAGTCTCAATTCTTGGCTTTGTAACAGAATCATAGGCTGGGTATTAGGCTGGGGACATGTTTGGGAGATGTTTATTCTGCCCACCACAGCTGGCTTTCAGTTTCTACCTCAGTCACAGCATGCTGTGTGATGGCAGTCCCTACTGAATTCGGGCAATCCCAGATACATTTGCTTGAAAAGTATAGTGTTCAAAAAAAAAAAGGATAATGTTCAAGGCTATGTGCAGAATGGACCCTGGTACCTAATGGGAAAACATTTGATTCTATTAAAAATGTGGAAAGTGGGAGCTTAATTTCTTTCCTTTTTCTTTTTCCCAACTAAGTTATAAAAGCTTGATTATTATCCCCAAAAGACTTCTAACAAATTATTTTATAATTATATTCATAGTTTGTGCAAGTAGGAGCCAGTTTAGCTATTGTTAAACTCTTTTAGTTGCTTTTAAATGACACATAATTCTGTCCTGTACTTTGGCTAGATTCTCTCCTTCTAGAGGCATATAAATATGTAGAGTTTAAAACATGTCTCCTTGGTTGGTCCTTTTAGAGGAAGGTCAGTTCCCTTTCTTGAATGGCTGATTAAGTTCACACACCAACCCTCCTTCTTAATGTTCTCATCCTCTGAAATCACCATGCATCAGCCCTAATTACCCAACAACCAGATTCCAAGCAATAGTCCCTATGCGTAGACGCCCATAGAATTATTCAAACCAGCAAATTCATAGGGTATACAGGAAACTTAGCTAGCTACACCCCTAAACTTTGCCATCACAGGCTGCTGCCTCCAGCTCCATCTTACTGTAACCTCCATCTTGTTTCTGTGTGCAACCCCACGTGTGAATCTGCCTGCCAGTCTTCTCTCAATTGGAGCTGTAAGTAACAAAGAGGTCTGCATTTTATCTGAGTTCAGTATGTTGTATCCCACCATCAGAAGAATCTTTAAGTCTTATAGAACAGCGAACCCTTTCTGATGTCTACCTGTTCCCCATGCCACACACATTTATTGCATATTTACTAAGGGCCACCCCTACGCCAGACCACAGAAGTGAATGCTGCAGTCCCTGTCCCAAAGATTATTCAAGATTCAGATTTCTTTCCTACATGGGCTCTAGTTATTTCCTCTCTTACCCCTCTTTTTACTTTTATTATTTACTGCTGAGATTAAAAGTTCTACATTGCTTTTGTACAACTCAATCCAGGTAGCTGGAAATCTGTATGAACATATATTTTAGGAATGAGATATTCCATTTGAGTTTATATGGATTTAATATATTACAATAATGGTTGGATATACTTTTTAAAAAGTGTGGTCCCTTAAAGATTCTAACTAGTTGTCAACAGTTTTCTTCAAGATGACTGTGATACATGAACTAGTAAGAGGAAAAAAAACCAGAAAACCTGTTGTAGCTAACATTTGTGTACCAGTTGTGTAATGAAAGAAATTCAAGCAATATTTTGCTAGATGGTGCCAAATATAAAGAGAAAGGTATTTTGTTTTGTTTTGTTTTTTTCCTTCATCAGAGGCAGCAGGTATTGAGTTTGAATGACCAGGTTCTTACCCTGCTTTTATAGAGTATCCCAAGCTATTTCAGGATGCTGAGAGACAAGCTCATTTGAAACATGTCTCTGGTGGACAGGGAACTGTATGATTCACACTAAAAGTTGTTGTTAGAAAGGGATGAAACTGTGTTGACTTTAGTGGTGATGGAGGTGTTCGGAGCTGTCTGGCATTTTGACTGTGTTTTTGAGAGGAATATGTATGTGTGACTGTCTAGGGAAAACCACACACAACAGAACCTGAAGCAGTAACACTGGGTGATGTATTGCCCCTTACCATCAGTCATAGTGTATGCAATATAAACAGAGAGAAGTAATTTGCTACTTTCCTGGGTTCCATTATGTATATGTGTTTATTTAATCAGAACTAAATGATATTACATGAAGTTCCTCTTGCCCTCCTGAGGAATCCAGATTCAACACTTTCAGCAATGTTCAGTGCTGGAGAGCGAAGAAAGTGTAACCATAGTGATGGAATGGAAATGATTTTCTTTGTTCAGAGGCTTCAATATCCAACAGACATTACAGTTTTCAAGGTCAAAAATATATTAGGATGAGATAAAAATTAAAGAAAAATGTGCTGGCTTAGCTACAAAAGCTAATTTAGTTTATGCATTATAAATTATGTTAAAATGACTAAAATGAGATTTCTCAGCAAGAACTAAATGTGTGGTTTCACAAAACTAATTTCCAAAGATGAACATGATTACAGAATTTAGCTTTAAAAGCTTTTCAGGCCATCAGAGAAAACAGCAAAGCTATCAATTATCAGACTTTAGTGGTGCCTCTGTCAGAAATATAATGGTATTTTTAGCATTCTGCTTGGCGTTTACTAAATTAAGAATGTCTACAAACAAATCAATTAATTGGGACATTATTTAATTAAGTAAAACATGTGATCTGCCAAAGAACCTTAAGCAGACGATTATAACAAACATCCCAGTAGCCTTCCTCTTCTGTTGAGGGAAAAAGCTCACCATGCAATAAAACGAAGATGGAAGCTATGGAAAATGAAATGTTGATCAAACCAACAGAGCCTCATGCTTTTCTGATGCATGCTGCATATTTCTGTAATTTACAAAAGAGTATGTTTAAAAAAATCTGTGATTTCTGGGAGAGGGTCAGTGCTACCTGTCAATCATTCCATCCCATTAGGTAGGGTCGTGGCATTTATCTTCTTGTAACAATGCTATCTAAATAAAGAATCTCTATCCTCATGTGGGGTACACTTAAGTATCTGGACCTTAAAAAGTTACTGGGTTCCTGATATTTGTTTCTATTGTACTGGAGAGCTTCACAGTTAAAATTCAGTGAAGATTTCCTTTGGACCCACTCCAAGTCAGACATCTTCAAACAAACTATCTCAATCAGCTCTTGACAGTCTTGTGAGATAGGTATCAAGATCCCAGTTTTGTAAATGGCAGACTGAAATTGAATTAGGCTAAGCGCGTTCTCTGTATTCACACACCTGGCAAACTGCAGAGTTAGGATTTAAACCCATAGTGTATGACACTAAGGTGGGAGTACTTATCATTATTCTATAAAATCTCTTCTCCAGGAAAGTATGAATGAGATTGAATATAAGTGGGGCAGCACCAATGAAAAACTACCCTGTTGGCCAGTGGAGTCTTTGGAAAGACATTGTCTCCAAAGACAGCAGTGATTTCCTTAGGAGAGGGAGCAGAGACTACCATCATAGACTTCTTGAGTGAGTCAAAGTATCTAATTATGACCTCCCACTAGGCTTTGTAGAAAAAGGGAGACTGTCTTTTCACCCACAAGAAACACAGAATAGAGTTCCATCTTTATTTGAAGTAATGCAAATATGGACTAAGAATAGGCTGGGTGAGATGTGATGGCCAGCAACTGAGGTGCCCAGAGTATCCAATGGCAATATTCTGAGCCTGTTAGAAACTTCAAAGTCTCATTTCTTCCTTTTTAATGAAGATTATCTTTTCACATATATCAGAATAGTTTGTGTATTACAGAACATCCCATGAACTATATAAAACATCCTTAAAATTATTTTCAGAATTTATTTGATCTGAGCAATTATTATTGGTTCTATCTAGGTGACTCTGGTTAAGCAGTCCAAGTAGTCTTCTAGGCCTTTTTGGTCTTTGTTCCTTTTTTGCCTCTCAGATCCAGGTGCATCCCTGATGTGAGTATGCATCTGGAGTTCTTATCCTGCTGGGTTTATTTTTCTGAAAATTTCTCAAGCAAGACATGCATGTCAGTCTGCAAGTCATTGACATCTGATTAGCTGAGAACACAAAGTCCCTTTGAATTCCTGCCTCACTAAATATTAATTTTTAAGTCAGTTTTGTTCCTTACCATTCTTCATATTTTTATTACTGATAGATTCAACTCTTAATGAAACGCCATGTGAAAAAAATTGAAATGTTTCTGTTCAATTCTAAAAATATAAAGAAAATACTATGCTCATCATCAAACTGGGGAGAAGCATCTTACTATGGCTCAGTCTGCACCTGATGACCAAGGTGGAAGGTTAGATGTACTGACTGGAGCAGTAGGAAAGACTCAGATGGACTCCACTCTGCCTGAGATTGACAGCATGTGAGCAAAAAGCTTTGCTAAAATTA
Source organism: Sciurus carolinensis (assembly GCF_902686445.1). NCBI lineage: Eukaryota > Metazoa > Chordata > Mammalia > Rodentia > Sciuridae > Sciurus > Sciurus carolinensis. The sequence goes on from NC_062226.1 coordinate 47,692,128, forward strand.
GGGTAATTTTGTATGCAATGGGGGGAAAAACAATCCCTTAAATATCAGTGTGGGATTCAATAGCAAAATATGTCTAGACATGTGAAACCTTCCATGCTGAAATAAGTTATTGAAAAATGATTCATTTTTACATCCTCCACCTGCTGCCTGATTCTTCGTAATATTGATTGGTGAGAGAAAGAACTTTTTCCAAAAGATAGTACTGAGATGTGTTACTAATAAGATGTATAATTTTTAGCACTCAACCTTTATAAAGCATCAAGCATGTGCTGGTTATCATTTAGAATTTCAGTGTCTTTATCTCAATTCAGATTTCAAAAAATATTTTTGTTATTCATACTGGTCATAATTTAGGATCAGCTAAATATGGATGACACTTGTCTTTTTTTAGAGCTGGAAAGTATGACTTTTGAAAATATGCTTTATGAAGTAATATGTATTTATTATAATACAATTTGTTGTTTTTCACTATTATCTCATTAATCTGAATGAATAGTTTAGAGATGGTATTTTAGAAATTCTCCTTTATCAGTTGTTATTTTATCTATCATTACCAGAATACCTGACAGTGTCTCAAACCAATAGAAGTTTGTTTTTCGCACATCGCAAGGAGTCTAGATATAGGTGGTTATTCTTGCTTGAACAGCTCAATGATGCTGCAATTGTATCTTTGCAATTTTCTTTACTTTTTCTTGATGGTCACAAGTTGGTGGCTGCTGCTCCAAGCATCATGTTTATATTCAGGCAGGATGTTGAGGGCAGGTGTAGTGTCAGAGATGTATGCTTCTTTTATTAAAAATCAGTTTTCCCAATCCTTCAAGAAACTTTCACTTATGATCTTTGGCCAGAACTCAGACATTTGGTCATTCCTAGCTTCCAAAAAACTAGAGACGGTGAGTATTTAGGTGTTTAGGAATGAGTGTTGTATTAACTAACAGTGCCAGACACCTCTTGCCACCCAATTTGTATGCTAATTACTAGGACTGATATTGTGACTGAGTGGAACCAGCTTTATGGTAGAGGAAATGGAAATGTATTTAAAGGTATCTGTGTCTAAATCTCAACCCTGTAGTTTTATGTTGTGATTCTAGCACAACAGCCTCCAATTGCAAATCCTTCAGTGTTCTCGTTTCTAAATGGGATGAGAATTCCCTTTTTCATTGTTGCAATGAGAATTAAATAAGGTAAGATCAGGTACATATTTGAATAGATAGAAATTCACCAAATTATTCATTTATTCATTTTTTCATTAATACATACAGTTGATCAATATGAACTTTATTTAGGAGAAGCAATTGAGAAGAAGTTACCACAGGTTGGGTCTATATTCATGAGGCAAAGAATGCCATATAAGCTCACCTCGGGATCTTGTTCCTGCCTTCAGATGGCAATGGGGCAGGGGATGGGGGCGGAAGGAAATTAACTCGCTTATTTATTTATTTATTTATTTATTTATTTATTTTGGGGGTACCAGGGATTGAACTCAGGGCACTCAACCATTGAATCACCTCCCCAGTCCTATTTTGTATTTTATTTAGAGACAGGGTCTCATTGAGTTGCTTAGCACCTTCCTTTTGCTGAGTCTGGCTTTGAACTCACAATCCTCCTGCCTCAGCCTCCTGAGTCTCTGGGATTACAGGCATGTGTCACTGTGCCTGGTGGAAATTAGTGTTTTTTGGCCACCTCCTACATGCCTCTTATCCTTGTATCATTTTCACCAGATGAAGCCAGTATTTCTTTCTTCTATGTTAAACCAGACTCAAGCTAAATTCAGAATGGTTTTGATCTCTCATACTCCTAAATTGCATATAGTATATAGTTTTTTGTTCCCATTCACTCTTTTATTTCCTTGGGAACCCAGCACAAATCCCTAGGAGCTGGGCAGAAGGATAGTTCTGTTAATTGCTTAGGATCACACATTAACCTTTCCTTTCTTTCGACCTCAAGCTAATATTCCACACACAGGTTGGTACCCAATATTCTTTCCCCTAAGAGTATATTTCTTTCTCTACTAGAACTCCATCTAGTTCTGCCCAGAGATAAAGAATAGCAATTACTCATTACTAATTTGGAGTCTGAAATTTATCAACTATGCCTCTTCTCTGAAGTTCCCTCATGCCATCTCTGCTGTCCTGCTGGTGTGTCCAGATGTGGCCAATGTAGACACAAATTTGCTGTAGGTTTGTTTCTCAGGCCCTTGATCCAGGAACATTGCCAGACATAGATTATGTAACTCTGTGTCATGTGCACTGTTTTCTAAATATGAACATGTGAAGATAGGAACATAAATATCTTCTGAACTGGTAACGATTTTTCTGGTTTTTATTTTTTCTTACCTCTATCCATTAGTTCTCCCTGCCTTCCTTCATCCTTGTCTGTCCCTACTTCTGTTTTGTCCCTTTCTCTTATCTGGGCATAAGATCTGTAGCCTTTAAATTGTATCTGCATTATTTAGAAGGGAGACCCCTGAGAGATGAATAATGATCTGTGTGTAACATACAAATATGTTACAGATTGAGAATTCAGCATTCCTGAAAGGTGGAACAAAATCAGTCAGACATTGAATGGTTGCCAGAGTTCAGTCCTGCAAATAGATGAAAATAAGCATGATGAAGAGAAGTCAGACTAAGGACTAATTCCAGACATTCCTCTAAAAGGAGCTGATGGTCAGACGAGAGTAAACCGTGGTGAGACAGGCCAAAAGTTAGTGACGTTGCTTTAAATGTAGGCAGTATCACAAAACTGAGTGGGCTGGACAATTAATCCCGAGCCTGTGAATTTAAAAGACATCAGAAACTCTCAGTGTAATATCTGAGAAGTAACCACCATCAACCTCATCTTAGTGTCATTTGCTCAAGCTATCAAAAATGCTAACATCTTGATTTCAGTCCTGGAGAACAACTCAAAGATTTTATGAATTCTTAACCATCCATTCATTCGTCTATACACCTTTCATTAAACAGTTTCTAAATTCATATTATATGCCTAAGACTGTTTCAGGTACTGGGGATGCAGAATTAAAAAGTCATTGTCCCAGTAGAATAGAATAAGCAGATTAGGGGGAGGAAGGTAGGGAGGGTAAAGAAAGGTACTGGGGTATGAGATTGATCAAATTATGTGCATGTAGGAATATGGCATAATGAATCCCACTACTATAATTATAATGCACCAATAAAAATATTATTTTTAAAAAGTCATTGTCCCTAACTTTAAGGAACTCACAATGTAACAGACAAATAAACACAAATACAACTAGGTACTCTTTGATGCAAAAGTATCAACTTGCAGATATCTATCTTATGTAATAATCAGGAACAGAGCACAAGGGGGAATGGAAAGCATATGTAGTCAAACTACCTATGGTTTTGTCAGTAAAAGAAGGGGAAGACTGGTAGACAAGGTATGAAAGAGGATCATCATAAAAACCTGTGAACCAGAGGCTTCCCACCACCCTCAATCAAGCTTTTTGCCTGATATGGAAGACCATCATTCCCTTGTTGGTTCTTAACTTTCATTAGTGTTTTCCAGAATACCAGTGAAAATATTTTATATTATTTTTTCACCACATATGCAGTTTCCCACGTTTGATGTCATCTCTTCTTTTATTCTACTCTCTTTTGTCTACCCAGAAATTTAAACTTTTTAAAAATGTGCTTGTGTATTTCTCTATGAAAATGCTCCTTATTCTCTCTCATCCTTCCTTTATCCTTTATCCCACCATTTGGCCACCTCATTAATAAATAGCATCTACTACCCTGCTTAGTAATTTTTTCTCAAAAAATATGTCTCTCCATCCCATCTCTAATTCCTGGGATTTTGGGTTCTGTTATGGTTTGGATATGAGGTGTCTCCCAAAAGCTCACATGTGAGACAATGCAAGAAGGTTCAAAGGAGAAATGATTTGGTTGTAAAACTCTTAACCAATCAGTGATTTAATCCCCTGGTAGGGATTAACTAAGTGGTAGAGTATGACTGGAGAAGATTGGAATTGGGGCATGGCTTTGGGGTATATATTTTGTATCTGGAGAGTTCTCTCTCTCTCTCTCTTTCTCTCTCTCTCTCTCTCTCCTTCCTGGTGATGTCAGCTTCTTCCTTCTGCCACACTCTTCCACCATGATGTTCCGCTTCACCTTGAGCCCCGAGGAATGGAGCCATCCTTCTATGGACTAAGACCTCTGAAACCGTGAGCCCCCAAATAAACTCTTCCTCCCCTATAATTGTGCAGTAGTGAAATAGCTTACTAAAACAGATTCAATCCAAATTTTTTCTAGGACCAGTGAAGAGTACACCATCCACCCTCTGTCCATCATTAATAGTGTCCTGATACTTCTGTGCTCACTCTTAGGCTCCAACATCACTGTCCTCTCCAGTCCCATAAATACACCATGATTTCTTTGCTGTCTAAAGCATGTTCTCCTAGAATTTTAGATTTACTGTCTCTTCCTTCATTCTTCACTGGGTGTCTGCTCAATTGCCACCTTCTTAGGGATGGCTTCCTTTCTCGCCCAGTCTAAATGGCAACTCCATCCACATTAGACAACTCTTTCCTATTTCTTCATGGTACCTTTTGATATCTGTATTTATCTTGTTCATTTGCTTGTTGTCAATATCCATCTCTTGGTTAACAAACACTATGATATAAGGACTTTGACAGACCTAGTATTGTATTTTCAGGATCCAGAATCATGCCTAGTAAGTAATATGTGCTTAATACATATTTATTGAAGTGATGAAACTAATTAATAATTTTATTTTTCCATTGTTGTGCCTGTCTCTTGGAAGAAGGGATCATAAGTTTTTACTGTATATTCTATATATAGGGTGTATTTACTGACATATAGTAGATGCTCAATAAATATTTATTGAATGAATGAATGGGGATCAATAGTATTTGCAGATGACTCTAGAGCTGGAGCTAAGGTGTTAAAATTAGTTCTTTATGGGATATGAGTTAACTTCAGAGTGATTGCTGCTCCAATTGGAGCATGACTACTGATCTGAGATTGCAACTATGTTGTCTCAGTTGACAAATGGTCTTCCACCCCTAGCACAAATAATGATGATACAAAGTCAAATGGCCACAGTAGGAGAGGACAGTCAGCATATAGCCCTGTCATTTCCCACACTCATGGTTTTTCTGCAGTTATTATGGTATTGATAGGAAACTATAGGCATCTCTAAAAGTTGAGTTTTGAACATCTGATATATATTATCTTGAGAAGTGCTCACAAATTTGGAGTGTAGAACATAAGTCAACCGTGGCAAAATTTAAGCAAGATGTAGCAAAATACCTGTGTACCTGCCAAAGGTTGTTCATTTAGTTTCACACCCCCTCCAAAGCAGATAGTCAATATTTAGTGTCTCCAATTTGTAGGTGTATCTTCTCCTTTTCAAAAACAAATTTCTACTAACATGTAAAATGTTTTAAACTTAAGGACTTCACTTTTGGCTATATGAAAATTTTAAGATGCAATCATTTGAGCAAAATGTTATAATATTTAGTAAAAATTTTGAAAGATGAAAGATATTGTTTGCTATACTCAGATGAGCCAATGACCAGATGGAGTGTTCATGCTGCTTAGTAATAAGGCAGGAAGATTCCCACCTTTGTGCATGTATGAATTGCTCTGAAAGAAATTCAAAGGAAAATAAAAATCATCCTTGGGCTCAGATTCTTTAAATAACCTTCAGCTGCAAGAATGAAATTATTAGCAATAAAAATACCTCCTCATAACAGATTTCTTCAAAAGATTCTCAGTCTAAAGACTTGGCTTTTAACAGGAATCATAAAATCTGTGCACCTCGTGGTGTTGAAGAGGCCTAATTTAATTGTATTGGCATGAAATGACTGCGTTCATTGGTGATGGAGAGAAGAGTGATTTAACATCAGATTTCCTGGTAGAGGAAGCTTCACTATTTAACTTTCATTTCTACAAATGCCCAAGGGAAACATGGATGGTGAAGAGGTCATGTTCTTTTTAAAACACAGCCAGGATCTGAAACCCTCACTTGAAAGCAGTAAAAACTCTTTCAAGTTAATCACACATTTGATCTATAAGGGCCCTGGATACATTTTGATATATTTAAAAAATCTGAATCAATCAATTACCTGGACCCTAACTTATTTGAAACATTGTTTTGAGTCATTTGAAAGGGAAGAATACTGAATCCTTGCCCTCAGGAAGTTCATAATCAGTTGATGCAGACAGAATATTTGTGCATAATATGTATTAACATATGCAATGAATGGGCCAGTCATTTAAATAATAGAAGAATCGAGAAAGGATGACCGGCATTTTCAGGTCTCATACTGAGCAAAATTCAAGGATCAGTCAATACAACTTGCCTTTCCTTTAAATGTTTCACATATATTTTATCCAGTTGAAGTAGACATTTTGGAAGTAAGAAACATATTTCAACCTTTTGAATGATTTGAAGTATCTAACAGTTCAAAGTAGTTATTGTTTTGAGGTCAGAGAACTAATTTTCTTCCATGAGAAAATTGAATATTCGGAGGATAATGATGTTAAAAGAAATATTCTGGAAAGCACCGCCCCCACTCCCTGTGTTCTAGGGACTTCCAGTGCTTTTTCCCAAATTAACTTCTAATGACACATCATGAGTGTGTACCTCCCTTACTTGAAAAGAAACAGCTCGAGGACTTGTTTTTCTTATTCTGATAGAACAAGATGGAGCAGATGATAAATAAGTGTTCACTGAAGTGAGGGACAAGTGAGCAAGCTCTTTTGTCCTTGACTATGACATGCTTGGCTTATACCATTTAGAAGCTTTGGCAAGATTCTCTTTGGTTTTTTTGAAGGTTACCAAACTCTTTCCTGCCTCAGGCTTTTACAAACCCCCGCTGCTTCTAAGAAAGCTCTCCTTTTTCTCCTTCTCTAGCATGTCCCTTGCACTGCCAGGTTCTCCAAGAGAACTTGACTGACCACCCTAACACAGGTCTCTTCTGCTACCAGCTCAGATCCTTGCATAATGTGCTTATTATTTACCCCATTGCACACTATATGGTAATTTCACGATGGCAGGCATAGTTTTTATGACTGTCCAGTAACTGCAGTGCCACACACAGTGCTGGCTGCATGGAAATTCACGCCTGAGAAATAAGAGGTGCTCATGGACAGGACACGTTCATGAATGGTGTTTGCTCTCAGGCTGGAATACTTATATAGCCTTACAATTTCTACACATTTTTGTGCACAGGATGTAACTCCACATCCTTTTATTATCCTCACTGATCTAGCAATTTGGCTTGTTGAGACAGCATGGTAGATAGCCACTTGGACATAGTGTATGGTTTATGAGAGAACAGAGGCGATACTAAGGTTCTTTAGGGCAGAATAGTCCCATTTAGGAAGGTGAAGAATGTGGCAAGCTCTACAAAACGTGTATGCCAATGACTTCCCATGGCTTACTGTTTTGGTTTTCTTTCGTCATTTAAATTCTTTGAAAATTCTCTCCCTCTCTCTCTCTTTCTCTCTCTCTCTCTCTCTCAAATGTTTCTTGATATGAGAATGCTAAAATCTCTTCCATTAGACTCATTCTGCTGAAAATTATATTTTCCAGACAACTTTTTTCCCCTCATTTTGCAGGATTATAAATGTCATAAAAATTGTGCTTCATTTGAGTCTCCAGCTTCATACCAGGAACATATAAAGAGATACCTGTCCATGAAAGTTGAATGACTTGTAGAATGTTTCCAGTGACCATCTCAGAGGTATCATTTTCTTATCATGAGGGTGTTGGTACTAATCATGACTATAAGAACAACAAAATATAGATGATTATATGAGCCACATCCCCCAGTTGATATCAACCTGGACCCACCAAGTTCATGACAGCAACACGTGTTCTGACCCAATTTCCTTCACTGGAAGCTCAGTCTAAGGTTCTTCATGATGGTATTCAGCTATTGCTGTGAGGTTTCATTTCCTTCCGTCCTTTCTTTTTTTCTTTCTTTCTTTCTTTTCCTGTGGCACTGTTGATTGAACCCTGGGTGCTTTACCACTGAGCTACATCCCTAGCCCTTTTATTTTGATACGTGGTCTCACTGTGTTACCCAGGCTGGTCTTGAACTAGTGAACTCCTGTCTCAGCTTCCCACAGTAGCTGGGATTACAGGCATGTGCCACCATTCCCAGTCTCATTTACTTTTGGCTGGCTATGACAATCTGCTTCAAGCCCAGGTTAGTGGCTATCTTTTTCCCTACCCACCAAAGCAGTTCCTACTTGTTGGCATCTATTTTGACATTACCACCCCAGAATTTGCAAGGCAATTCTCCAGAATGTACCGTGCTCTTGCTATGTCAGAAAATGCCCCACCAACTCTGGTGTGTTATGGAAATGCCCCCTGAATTGTGCCCTCAGATTCTAAATTGACTCTCATTCCAGTCCCTTGATTCATCGCTGGGACACTGGTGTAGAATAGATCTTTGCCATTCATGTGAAACATTGATGTTGGTTTACCTGATTTTTTAAGTACTATACTATGCTACTTATTAGAAATGCAGACCCCTGGGCTCTGCCACAGCACCACTGAATCACAGCCTGAATTTTGATGAGATTCCCTGGTGACATGTAGCATACTAAAGTCTGAGAAAACCTAGGGATGATGTGGTCGACTTTCTTTACTTTCCTTCTGATGGCCACCTAGTTGCTTGCTGATCACCACTCTTGCTTCCGTGGGATGATTGCGCTTCTTCGTGTCAAAGGTCTTAGTTCTCTGGAAAGCCATAGCCCTATGTGAAGCCTGCTTCATAGGCTCTGCAAATACACAGAAACTTGCTTCAATGTGTCACAGATCTTCTACGAACCCTTGCATTGGAGCTCCAATCCCATAAGTTATATTTCAAAATAATATCATAGTGACATCAATAATAATACCTTCCTTAAATTTCCACTGTGCATTTTATTTACTATACTTATCATGGTCCCTAAACAACTTAGTGAGACATGTACAACTGGTATTGTTATACCCATTGTGCAGATGAAGAACTAAGGCTCACAGAGATGAAGCAAGTTCCCAGGGAGCATCTCTGGTGCATCTTTTGACTTCAGTTTTCCTTTCACTACACAAACAAAACTTAAAAAAATAAAATGAACACAGACAAGTGAAAATGCAATGATGACAACAGGGATGCTGTTTTGAGGATTTTTTAAAAAGTCATCAGAGAGGTTTAATATATGCTTTATGGTCCCAAGAACATGTCTTCATGCCTTGAGGCCTTGTAATGCTAAAATCTTTTATTAAACAGAAAAAAAAAATTAACCGAAGAAAATATTTCAAATGAGATATGCTGCTAGAAAACAAGCTAAAAGCAATATTGTACCATTCTGACAGGCTTCCTTGGGTTAAAACAGTCACTATATATTTCTATTATCTTTGAAAATGTTAAAGGAAAGCCAACTTTGTGTTTGCATCTTTCAATTTATGAACTCAAATGAATTTTAGTTCAAATGGTATTGGTTTGGAATGAAATGTTTTATGCCAGCTTTGGAATAAATCCTCAGGTCTGTTCTTAAAATTGCTATACTCTTCAGCAACAGGGCAAACTGCTGATCAGAAAGCAATGCATTATTGTAAATTCTTACCTAGAATAAAATATAAGATGAATTGTTTTTACTTTAAAAAATTTCACCCTATTTTTCACTTTCTCAAGGAGAAATTGATTTGGCAACTTTGGAAATGATTAAGCGTTTTCTTTTCCATTTTTTTTTTTTTTTCAAAAGACTGGTTGCTTTTGGTGTCAAATGGTAATAAGCCTTTTTCCATCTGTGGGAAGAGGTGCCAGGCAGCCCATGGGCAGCCAGAATTCTCTTTAACTATGGAAAAGTGGGAGCCAAAAGATAAGTTTGGCACTGGCTCAGCTGGGAGGTGTTTTTTTTAACTGAGCTTTCTCTGCTCTGGATACTCAGCATGATGACCTACAGGAGTTCAATTTCCAGGCCACATCTAAGGGGCTGACATAACAGGTAACCTGTGCTCCAGTTTACACTCCAGGTTGCCTCTGCTTCTCTTCCTGTCCTTCTCACTGGAATCCTCAGTAGAACCCCCAGTTTGGTTCTCAGACTTCCCAGAACTAATGAAGCTTTTCTTTCATTTATTTTGTTAACCCTAATTTCCTTTTCCATCTCTCCTTCCTCTTCTGCTGCTCTTAATTCTTCCCTTCTTCCTATTTCTACTTCTTTTCTTTATGATTATCCTTTACCTCTCTTTTTCCAGTTCATTTGTCATCAACTCTTTTTCTAGATAAAGACCAATCTTTTCTAGTGAAATCAGCAGTCTTCACAATATCAATTAAGGATGGGAGGCAATCACAATGTATCAATGATATACAATGGATCAGTCATATGACTGAACTGCAGTTATTTTGCTGGCGTCCCAAGCCTGTTTACTTCCTATCTGTAGCCTGTGTATTTAATTTGGACCAGCCTGTGTATTTCACTTCTAGACTGGTGCCTAGGGCCCAGTAGTAGAGAGGTCCTGTTGTCTCAGTTCTGTTTATAACAAGAATCCTGCACCTTCTTATGTTGTTGCAACACTTACTTGACATTTCTTCTTGCTGCTGCTCTATTATCCTCACCGTATTGTCTATTAGTAGATTTTGTTCCTGTGATTTTTATTACTTTGAGACTTACCCCTTCATTCTCTCTGTGAATAACATAATTTATTGTGACTCAATTCTGGGGCTGCTTGATATGTTTCCATTCATCCCTCCTACCAGCTTCAAATAGCATTTAGTTAACAAGCCAAAGCCTTAAACTTCTGTTTTATAATTAAGGAACTCAAATAATCTTATATCCAATAAACTCCCAACTGATTGATGCGATGGAAGGTGGAATTGCCCCAGATATAACAAATCTGATTTCCTTTCAAATTCTCTACCTCTTTTCCACTGTTAATTATTATTTAAATTTATTAAAATTTACATACATAAAAAGGTAGTAGGCAAGTGTAACTTCCTTTCTGCAAGAAGTGTATTCCTGAAAGCGTGTTGTGTAAATAAAGGGTGTGTACTTGAATTTTTATTAAGATATCCCAGGTAACCCTCTTGTTAAAGAAACCACGGGATAAAAGTTTTACAAAGTCCTCTGTTCTTTATCAGTTAGGATAAGTAGATTCATGTGGCAGTAATGAATAACTCTCAAGTCATAACAAAAGTGTATCTCTTCCTCATCTTATGTGTCCAAAGTGAGTTGGTAGGGAAAATTGCAAGGTGTTGATGGAAGTCCCAACCCCACACACTTCTAGGATGACTTTACCAGGGAGAAGAAAATTCAGGAGCATCTTGAACCATTAAGAATTAGAATTAAGTGGTAATTAAGATTAAGTGTTTAGTTGAGAATTAGAATTAAGCAATTAAGGAACATCTTGACTTTAGAATTAAGTTTTCTGACCTGGAAATGATGGTCCAATGGCCGGAACATCTCCCTGTTGCCCTACCCAACCAAAAGTGCTAAGAAGTTCAGTCTTCTGTATGAATAGAAGGAAATAAGAACTAATGACAGTCACAGTCTGCCCTTGTGATTATCAACCATTTGTTCCTTCCTGCTTCACCAAGGTAACATATCTCACTACCAGCCCAAAGGAGACAACCCAAAAAAGCTTCAAGCACATATCCAGGATCTCTGCTAGTCTTGCACCAAGAGATGCAAAATATTTACTTTAGGTCCAAATATAGCTCCTGATTATCTAGAGACCTGGAACTAAAAAGATAGGTTATCAATCTCCTTTCCCACCCACATACCCACACCCAATATACAGTATACACACCAGACCTGAATGATCTCATAAACCCTCTTGTTTAGAAGCATATGAATCAGTGGCATGCTGCAATGATTGCTTTGGGTTGTGACAACTCTGAATTCACTGAGCAAATGTCCTCAAGGACCCCTTTTCTGAGGTGACCCTGAAGTGGGAAGCTCTTCAGTTCACAGGATCCATGGTCTTTGGGTCTGTTCTCTGAAATAGTGTTCCTTTCCATTATCCTCTTTGGCCACATTTAAAGCGAGTGTCAGGGGGAGGTTGGACAGACCTATTAGCTCACATCTCCTTTGTGTCATATTAGCTAGGGATGAGTTTTAATAAGCCTTTAGTCTTCAAAAAATATTTTTGAATTATATATTTTACTGTTGAAGTATGAAGAAGTCACTTGTCCTAACACTTAACAAGGCCTTGCATTTTGGGATTTTCTGTTTTTATTCCAGCTTGCAAACCAACAGTTTCTTTCTTCAGTTTATATCTGCTATAATGCCTTGTCAAATAGGGCTAATAACAGCCAACACATGTTACTAACATTTTGTTTTCCAACATTTTTCTGTAGTTCTCCAAGTTTATTATGCACGTAGTATACTTTCTAAATTGTCACATGTCACAATTATACCAAATACTCTGTCATTGCATAACTGTTTTCTTACCCCGTTTCTAATTAATGCTGCATATTTATTAAGGTAGGAACCCACTTCTGTTGGTTAGGGTATTTATCTAGTCTACTCAAGATGGGAGAAAATATGCTGTAGGACAAATAAACCTAGTATTCTAAATCAAGTATTACTATTACTTCTAAATAAAGTAATAGAATCCATCAAATTACAAGGGAGTAGAGAAGTGTGACAGGCCTATAAAGAGAATGGGAAATACTTGTTGAATAGTGATAACAACTATCCAGGCCTTTTATAATTCTTATAACTTGAGGATTACTATAGTAGGCCACAATGTGTTCAGAAATGGGTACTGTACTAAGAGAAAAGATGACTCTGCAGGAATATTTTTGCACAATTTGTTACAGAGTTGTAAGTGACAGACACAGGTTGTCATAATCAGCTATTTATTCTGATGTATTTGAAAATCTTATAGTTTGCAAGCATATTCAGAATGTAAAGGGATGTTTTTAAAAAGTTGACATAATAACCAACTTGACACCTAGGTACATATCTGGAAAGAAATGCCAACAAAGATTTATATGGAAAAATATGTAGCACAATGTTAAACATATTGAAAAATTTGCAACATTAATATACCCTTAAACAGGGTCAGGCATGATACATTTATTCATTATAACATTATGGGGTGCTTAGGTAAATATTAAATGTCAGAAATTTTTGCAACCTGACAATTTAAGAAATAGAATATAATACTGTATATACTTTGAATTTCTGCTTTTTCATGGATATATGCAGAAAAGAATGGTAGAGAAAATATAAATACTAATGATAGCTATATATGAGTATGGAATTATGCTTGGTTTTAGTTCTTTTGTTTTTTACTTCCAAAATTTCCCCAGTGAAATATTTTCCTTACTATCACAAATAGTACATATAATAACAACATTTCTTTCTAAAAAACATTTATGGTGCCTTATATGAAGTCCTGTTAATGTAACTATTAACATGGAAACAAAATACTGAAACCATATTTGTAAGACAAACTTCTAATGAGGTCCTGCCAAGAATTCCATCAGCTGGCTATTAAATTAAACACCAATCTAGGTATTGTTGTGAGTGGTCTTTGAAGGTGAAATTAAGGTTCCCAACCAGCTGAGAGCATGTTGTTGTAGTTTTCAGGTAGGCCCAATGTAATCACAGGTCAGGAAGGTAAAAGAATCCATTATAGAGGTGTACAGCGGGGAAGATGCAGAAGGCAACTTCAGCGATGTTCAAGGCACGGATGGCTCCAAACCATTGTGGTTGGCTTTGAGGATGGATGAATAGGAATGCCATTGAGATATGCAGGTAGGCTCTGGTGACTGAGTTCTCCAATTACATGGAACTGAATTTTCCCAACAATTTGAGTGAGCTCAGAAGCAGATTCTTCCTCAGAGTCTACAGGAAGAACAGAGCCCTGCAGACACCTTGATTTTAGTGTGTGTGGTGAAGCTGGTGTTTGATTTCCGCCACTTGAAAACCATGAGATAATAAATTTGTTTTAATATGCTGGGTGTGGTGGTACATGCCTGTAATCTCAGCAACATGGGAGGCTGAGGCAGGGGGATCACATGTTTAAAGGCAGCCCGGGCAATTTAGTTAGACCTTGTCTCAAAAAATAAAAAAGCCTGAGGATGTAGCTCAGTGGTACAGTACTTCTGAGTTAGATAATCCCCAATACAATGAAATCAACAACAGAAATGCTAAATAGGTAGCAATTTGTTATAGCAGCAACAGAAAACTAATACACTGTGAAATGAAGGTGGAAGAAAATATACTAATTGAAAGTGTTAATATGATTACTGTGATTGAAGATTAAGTATAGCTTTGTACTTGCTGGTGGTAAAGGTAGAAAGAGGAAAGGTATATGACAATTTTATTTACCAAATGAGAACTCAAAGCCTTCTATGAAAATTGCTTCAGTAACCTTCTCATGGACCTTGTTTTCTTCAGTCATAGACCATTTCAAGTCTAGTGTTTGTATTTAGTGGACAGAATAGTCTCTCAACACTCACACTGAAGTATGCCATTTTTCTGCTTAATATGCTTCAGTTGCTCTCCATCACTCCAAGAATGAACTTTTATCTCCTCAACATGATACAAAAAGTCCTTAAAAATCTGAACCCCATTTTCCATTCCCATCTCCACCTTCTACCATTGCCATTAAAGCACCCATATTCCAATCACATACTTGCTGTTAATCTCAAAACAGTACCCCTTTTACACTCAGCATCTACCAATGCTCTTTCCTGACCCCATATGGATTTTTCTCCTTTTCCACCAAGGGAACTGTTCACCCAGCGTGACTCAGTTGGAGTGACTTCTTCCTGGGGATGTCCTCCTCATCACCCCCTCATTCAATCCCTGCAGGGAATAAGTCATCCTGTAGTGCCCCTCTGATACCCTGCTCCTTGCTGTACTGCAGAACTGAGACACTGCATCAAAATCACTGGTTTCTGTGTCATTCACTACCATATATGATGAACTCAATAAAAACAGGGAATATACTGTATTCAAATCTGGATCCCCAGATAATAGCTTTGTGCCTGGCACTCAGCGAATCTTTAGTGAGTGCTAGAGCAAGGTAAATCTCTACCTGTGTTAGAACCTCAATCAGTATTGACTACATGTTTGGAGGCAGAATAATGTGAAGATGTCTGTTCTCAGTTGAGTTATGCCCAAAGTTACTTTGTGACTCCAGCAATTATTGGGAGTCTCAGTTTCCTCATCTATGAAACTGAGAAAATATCTATCTCATTATGCACAGTCACTGCACAAAATAGATATTTGGAAAATAGAAGAATGAAATGAAAAAAATATGAATATGGTTGTTACTTAAGAGACCAACTTTTTTAAAAAATTAAAATGATATCAAAATACATTTTGAAATGGAAGTTATCATATGTAAATAATTCTGAACATAAGTTAGCTAGAAATTCTTACATTATTGTAAAAAGATTGGGAAAAGACATAGGTAGTAAAAGAATTAGTTAAAATTTATATAATTCCTCCTTTTACCTAGAAGTGAATCATTTCAATTTTGAATTTTATTATAAACATAGGTTAATAATAAAATTTTAATTAATTAATTAATTAAAAAATTATTAATGTATTCACATTACTTTTTTCAACCTAAAACAGAAATGGATTTAGCAAGAGAAGAGTAAATGAATAAAAGAAGATATGGTAGCGATGCTAAACATATTTGTTATAAATGGTGTGAAGATACACTAACAAAACTCTGATTCTCATTTAAGAAAGCATGGGCAATTATATGATGCTAATTATCTATCTAAAATATAGATCAAATTCTGTATTTATCCAAAATAATCTTACCCAAAATAACAGTGTGGGCAAGGTCATAACTGTCAAATAGAAGTAAGTAGGAATGGCAAAGTTGACAGTCAAAATAGAAAACAAGTGAAAATAGTATTTGACAGGAAAAAAGAAAATTTTTAACATTGACAAAACATAGAATAAACTAGGGAATGAGATGTATTGAAATGTATGATACAAAATGGGTTGAAAGTACCAGAAGAAATCATCAAGAACACTGTGTGTTGCAAAGTGCTATTAGATTTATTGAATCCCTTTGGACTGTTACATATCAAGTAGGCAGAAGGATTGAATCAAGATGGATACAGAGAATTTGGTTATTGATATAATATTAGTGTTAGTATGAAACAAATTAACCTTTTCAAGTGTCATTAAAAATTTTAAAAAACAAAATCAAAAGTAAAGAATTCATTGGTACAATTTTCTGATGACAATAAAGGAAATGATGTTTTTGGACATTTTCATAGGGAAACTTTCTATTGGATAAAAAGTTATGTCAAAACTATAATAGATTGGCTCTACTATACCTCATGATTTGATTTTAAACAATCTATACATAAGATGTATCTTTAATGCTATGGCAAATAAGTAATAAAAATATTAAAATTAGTGCATAAACATTAAATGAATAAGTTAGAAGAAACAAAAATAAATTACAAGACATATAACTAAAATACCAATAATCAATAAATTATCAATAATCAATAAAATTATTAAATATAAAACAGTATAACTTGTCAGTGATTCCAAAATCTGGTCTTTCATTGCAAAAATCTATTAAATAACTTCATGGATTAATAATATTTTAAATAAAAAGAGATAAAACTACAACCCAGGAGGCATACACATGTATCAACCCTTCTCAGAGTCAGAATGAGTCATCAAAATGATGGCACTAGAAGTATCAAGTCTAACTTGGTAAAAACCAAGAAAAAATGTGAAGGAAAAAAAGTTCTTACTCTATTGCTTTCTAAATAAATATTCTGATCTTTAAGGATAATTTCCATGTTTTTGAACTATTTAGAAGATAGAAATGTTCTGCTGTTTGGTTGTTTTTTTAATCATTAATGATTTAACCTACTAAAGGTGCCTTCTTCCTACACAAATACATTGAACTACACATAATTTCCCTTACACATAAATACTAAAGACCTAACCAATACTGTGGCAAATACTAAATAGATGTATATTTTAAAAATAGACCATGATCCTACGGGATTATAAGAATATAAGATTATGAGAATATAGTAGTTAATAGTGTTTTACTTGTATAAGAGCATTGACTCCAAAATGATAACAAATTCAAAAATATAAAAGAATTTGATATAATAAAATTGATTAAAGAAATCGGGGTGGTATAAGAGTCACTCAAGGAATAGTGTATATTACTGGTTAAATATTTGGCAAAACATAAATTTTGATCATTATATATACACACACATGCACACTCACAATGAAAGAGAGAGAAAGAATATACAAATAAATATAGTGTGGGTGAATTATTTCTGAATGATAGGGAAGGATTTGCTAAGCATAAGAGCAATGGTGAAAAGCAAAAGAAAATTTTCAATTGGCTTAACTCCACAAACAGTGAATATTTTGTACATACAAATCCATCAGAAATAAAATTCAACGTCAAACACAAACTGTTTTTAAAAGGGTACTACAAATAAGAAACTGGGTTAAAATCCTTGATGTACAAAAATATATTCAAATGGAAAAATAGCCAAACCAAGAAAGAAATACAGCTGATAAAAGTATTTTAAAAATACTCTTGACAGCTTTTGAACTAAACAGAAAAAACTGTGGTCTAGGCAAGAACATCTGAGAATTACAATATCAAGCTCAACAAGAAAGAATTAGGGATGAAAAGCCTTACAAAAGTTTTAAAACAAAACGGAAAGACACATTACAAATGTTTTTAGAGTAAACTTCTATTTTATGTTTATTTTTAAGGATTTTCAAGCTAAAAATATTAAATGCATATCTGAGATGGAAAAATATTGGGTTAAGCTCATGGATTTTAAACTCCAAAGTATAATTTAGATACATTTCTAAATTATTACATAATTCTGTCAGATATACCTGATGTAGGAAAAGCCCACATCATCCTTTAGGGTGATCTCAGGTTACTAGATTGGAGGCTCCGGCAGAAACAGAAACTGGATAACTGGAGGCAGGAGGGGGCGCTAGTGGAAAGCAGAGGCCCTTGGTTGCCATTCTGTGTTAGCTAGTTACTGGTTAATTACCTTGGGCTGGTGATTGAATATATGAAGGCATCAGTTTTTTTTTTTTTTTAATCTGAATAAAATAGGCAAATATAATTGAGGGAATCAAATAATATAATCAAGGCAGAATGCTGAGCGTAGTTCTTGACACTTAGGAAGCACTCAATAAATGTTTATTGCCACTGTCACTTTAAATGAACTGAGCACAGTTCATCAGGAAATATAGCATGATCCTAGTTACTGAAAGGACAGTGTGACAGTAGTCCACAGACTTTGGGACCAAGTTCTCACCATAACAAAGTCTTAACCGAGTCACATTACCTCTGCAATCCATCTTTACATTCCTTCCCTTTCAACAGGGATGCACCTTCCTTGCCTCCCTCCCAGTGTTTTGTAAATAGTAAACCTGTGTCAGTGGAATTCACCACAGCTAGTGTGTCACTACCATTATTATTTCTTTTTTTAAAAAAGAAATAGGACCCCCTTCTTTCTGGTATTACTGGTACCAATTCCTACCTTAGGTGGAATTCACAGTGATCTCAGAAAATATTTGTTCGGCATCTTCACAATGTGTGGTCTAGTACAGGGCTAATTGGGTTTAGGAAGAGATCTAAGATGGAAATTGGCCTGAGGCAGAAAGACTGATTTGCATCAGTGACTAATTGGAGAAGGAAGAGACTGGACTTAGGGAGACCAATCTGAAAGATTTTGCAGTGGCATAAGTAGCAAGAAATGAGGGCCTGTGGTAGGATAGTGACAACAGAAGGGAAGTGGTTGAGGCCATTGTGTCGTAGTAGGAACCTGGGGTTTGGTTGGTGAGGGTTTTGCTACTAGAGCTCAGCATGTCCTTGTCCAGTGATTTCTCCTCAGCTCCAAATCCTGGGGCATAGATGCTTGAGAGTAATAATGACCATGGTGATGCTAGCGAGTATTTATGGAGTTCCTGTTATGTGTCAGGTACAATGACTACTTACATTAATTCCTCAGAGCAATATTATTAAGAAGGTGCTATAATTAGTTACCTCTGTTTTACAGACAAATATTTGGAGGTTGGGAAATATTATATAATTCACCCAAGAATGCACTGCTAGTAAGTAGTAGATTTGAGATTCAAATTCCAGGAAATGTGGCTCTAGAGTCTACATTCTTAAACTCTAACTATTGCATGGAGATAGTATGATGATGGTATTAAGAACAAATACTATGGGTTTCCTTGGTGATACCCTATGTTGAAGGCTGTGTGTGAATTATCCACTTGATTGATCAAGTGATAGCAGCTGGATCATGTGAGCTCTTTAAGCGAGGCTGCCACTCATATTAAAGCTTTAAATCAGGCCAATGATCCTGACTACAGCTACAATTCCTCTGAGTATATGCTCCACATCCAGGGCATGGAGCATTCAGGGGTGGAAATGGGTCTTGCAGAAAAGCACATTCCTATTCTCTGAAGGTCTGCCTGCTGCCAGGAGCCAGTCAGGTCTCATTCATTTACTGTCCAAAGGAAACCTTCCAATGCCTTGAATGGTATTGTGACATTCTTAAATCAAGGACATACCCTTATTCCTATTTAGAAAGGCTTTCAGACCACCACTTACTAACATGGGGCATTGGAGCTTGGTATACCACTTCTCACTATTAGCAGTCATTCACTTATTTTTTTTTGGCATTGTTTCTTTATACTTTTCCTTACTTTTTAAAATTAAATTTTGGCTACCCAACTCTCTTGGGCAAGCTAATGAACTTCTGTGAGCTGTAGTTTCCTCATGTATAAAATGAGGATAATAGTTGTTGTGGGGCTTAAATGAGATAGTCCATGTAATACAGTACTTACCACAGTGCCTGACCCACATAGTAAATACCTAATACCTAATAGATGTTAACTATTGCATTATTCTCTTCATTTGCAACAACCCTACCCCATGTAGAAGGAATCTATGGCATTCTGGTGTAACAGGGAAAAAAGTTAATGGAAAGATTTTCTCAAAGAGCTGTCTTACTCAGAGAAGACACGATGAAACATGGGGTTAACCAGTTTAGGATTAGGAATAATTTGAAAATATAGGCTGGTAGCAAATTAGCTAGCCTTCTGAAACATAACCTGCATTGCTAGAGAGATATACTAAATATTTCATCCACAGACTTGAGAAAGCTGTCAATGAGAGATTAAGTCATTTGTCCATCCCCACCTTTAACACTTCTGACTTTCAGAGTATAGAGGGCATTTAAACACATGAGGGTAGGGTCTTAGAGGAGGGAAAGGGTTATAGAACATCAAATAGACCTTTAACCAACAGTTTCAATTAGAATGGCAATGTGAAGGAAAATTCCAGTGAAGGAACAAAATCAGACACATCAATTAACTTGCAGATGACTTAGAGCCATGTCCCTTGGACATCAAGGTGCCAATGACTGATGAGGAGGGGAAGTTGGAACAAGGTATTAGAACCCTTGAACGTGACTCTGAAAGTATGTGCAAGGGACTCTGGTGGAGCACAGAAGGATAAAGGGGAAGAGAGGGAGCTATTGGTGCCAGGCTGCCCTCTAAGGGTTTCCCTGAGTATAAGGACTAAGGAGGGGCCCAGGGCAGGTTGGGGATTGCCTGCCTAGTCCCTTTAG
Organism: Sciurus carolinensis; assembly: GCF_902686445.1. NCBI lineage: Eukaryota > Metazoa > Chordata > Mammalia > Rodentia > Sciuridae > Sciurus > Sciurus carolinensis. Next base: position 47,712,745 of record NC_062226.1, read on the forward strand.
ACCCTCAAATCTGACCTGAGGCCAAGAAGCTATATCCAAATTAAGGTCACTTCAACTTAAGGATTCTGTACCAACCCGCTAAGTCTGACCTACTTACACTCAGTTCCTGGGCACCATCTCGTCTTCTCAGGTTTGGCGGTATTATTCCAATATTTATTCATACTTTTGTTTGACCTTGGATCTGTAATTTCTTTTGGCTACAGATTGGTACCTCCTCAGGCTACTCATACCTTTGTCTACCTTAGTTTCCAGGGGATCTGATAATTTCATATAAATAACTGGTGGCCACACCTATAATGTTTGTTTTGACTCTTATAGGAAAGATCAGAGATACAGCCACATCAATGTTCATAGCTGCTCAATTCACCATAGCCAGATTGTGGAACCAACCTAGATGCCCTTCAGTTGATGAATGGATAAAGAAACTGTGGCATATATATACAATGGAATATTATTCAGCCATAAAGAATGATAAAATTATGGCATTTGCAGGCAAATGGATGAAATTGGAGAATATCATGCTAAGTGAGATAAGCCAATCTCAAAAATCCAAAGGAAGAATGATCTCGCTGATAAGTGGATGATGATACATAATGGGGCATGGGGGGGGTTAGTGTTAGGGTTAGAGTTAGGGTTAGGGAGGGGGGCAAGAATGGGGGAAGGAAGGACTGTATAGAGGGAAAAGAGGGATGGGAGGGGTGGGGGGAAGGGAAAAAAATAACAGAATGAATCAACCAACATCACCCTATGTAAATTGATGATTACACAAATGGTGTGCCTTGACTCCATGTACAAACAGAGAAACAACATGTATCCCATTTGTTTACAATAAAAAAAAAAAGATCAAGTGAAAACAATATGCCTTTGTCAAGAAGTGCCTGGTAACTGGTAAGAAAGGGTACCAGCAAGTTTGCACCTTCATACTGCTTTTCTTTCTTCACCTGCCCCAACCTGAGCACCCCCTTTCTCCTTGAGTTACAATTGCTCCAGTTCTTTCTGCAACTGTATGGTTGGTCATTTGCATATCTGAATTGCATTAATTATAAAAAATTCAAACGAACAAATCCATAAAATTTTTCAAAACAGAGCAGAGAAGTATTTTGAAAAGTGAATACAAATGACTTCTTTTTTCTTTCTTTTTTTTTCTTTTTTCTTTTTCTTTCTTCCTTTCTGTGTTTTTTTTTTTTTTTTTCTTTTCCTTTTTTTTTTTTTTTTGTCAATACATAATACACTCAGCCTGGAATAATTTTTAGCTTCCCAGGGAACACAGACTTTGATTAAAGAAAAATATATGCTTTTATGAATCTTAAAGAAACACAAGTTAAATTTGGTAAATGCAGACATTCTTATGAAAGAGGAACAAAGAAAACAGAAATCAAATGAGGAAAATAACCCCAGATATTAACATATGAAGAAATTTTTTAAAAAGAGAAAAGCTTTTCTGTTTCCAACTTTTCTTGAAAAGTTTTGGAGTCAAGAGCAAATGAAAAAATCCTTAGTTCATTTATGTGACTTGTTACCTTTTCAAATGTAAAACAAAGACTAATCCTTGAGAGTAGAGAATATACTAGGAAATGGAAAGTGTTTCCACATAGCATTTTTCTAGCTTAGAAATTCAAACTCTAACAGAAGCATATAAGTATGGATCAATAGTTCTGATATTTACCTTGTGGAAAAGATTATAGAAGTCTACACTATCTGATTAATTGTCTGCATAATATCCTCTCTGGTTGCCAATGCTGAGATAGCTGCAGGTGATCCCATGCAGTTACTTTTTGGAGGAAGAAAAGGCAAAAAGCTTCCTGTACTCTGAAAAATAGCCTTAGTCTCGTCCTCTTGAACAGGATGTGAAGATTATTACTCAAAGGCAAAGGTTTCTTCTGATTTTAGTCACATATAAGAAAAGTAGAAATTGAGCTAAAAGATTAGATGGCCTAATAAAACAATTGATAAACAGAAACCAATGGGGATATATACAAAAGAGACGGGACTATGACAACCCTAGAAGATTGTTTAATATAATGTCAAAAGCTACCAATATAAAAGACTCCAATTTACTCCTGTCTCCAGATGCTGGAAAAGCTTTTGACAGTTAATTGGAAGCTTTTATTTTTGACATTGAAAAGCATGGGCTTGCCACAAGAATTCATTTCATGGGCAGAAACATTATCTGATCATCCAAAGGCCAAAATTAAGGCTAATGTGTATAATTGAAGACCATTTCTCTCTCTTTCTTTTTTGACAAGGAAGCAGCCACAGGCTGTCCACATTTCCCTCTATTATTTGGTTCATCAATAGAATCTCTGGCAGGCAAGATGAAGGAATAAAAATGGGTACTTAAGGCCCACAATTTTATTGTGAGTAGATAATGTGGCTCGATTCTGGGTTGCGTGTAAACTTGTGAAATCCACTCTGGGAAGTCAAGTGGGAGGCAAGACTCCTCTCCTAGTGGAGGGGCTATTTGGTTTAGTTCAAGAGGTATTTTCCTCTTAGGATCAAATTTTTATTGCTAAATAAAAATACGTTTCAGGTGATATCTTCTTTGACTTTGGGAAGAGTATCATATCCCAAATTCCATTTATTTCTTCTTGCCCATTTACCCTACCCTTCAGAGCAATCTCTATGGAGCTGCAGAGCAGAACTTTCAGTAGTAGTCACTCCCTGTTACCTTCTCTAATTTTCTTTTTCTTTCCTAGTCAAATATCTAGATAACTCAGATAATCTGACAGACAAATAGGTAAATAAGAATGATAGGTTCTTAAATATAAGCAGGAAATATATAGCTTTAAAAAATCAAAGTTGTGGCAGGTAATTGCTTTAAAGCTAGTTTCATTGAGCTATGGAAATAGTGGGAAGTATGGTGCATTGTACAGTTTTATCCACTTAACAGCTTTATTGAACTATTATTTACATATAATACAATTTATCCATTTACAGTGTACAAGCTGGTATATTCAGTATTGTGAAACCATCACTGCAGTTAGCAAGCATTCCCTAGTTCTTTCTAACTTTGCAGGTCCTAGGAGATCATTAAGCTAATTTTTGTTGCATAATGTGTACATTCATATAAATGGAATCATACAACATGGGACCTATTTTGTGGCCTTTTTTTTCACTCAGCGCAATGCTTTTAAGATTCTTCCATGTTGTAATACAAATTGGAATTAATTGCTTTTTATAAATGTATCATTTCATTGCATATGTGTACCACATTTTGTGTATCCATTCATCAACTGATGGACATTGAAGTTGTTTCCACCTTTAGCTATTCTAAATAATGCTGCTATGAGCATTCATATGTGGAAAGTTATGTGACTATTTCCATTTCTCTTAAATGTAGGAGTGAAATTTTCCTAGGTCATATGGTAACAACATATTCAATCTTTGAGGAACTCCCAGACTGTATTCCAAAGGGACTGTACCATTTTACAGTCCTACAAGCAGTGTATGTGTGTTTATAATTTCTTAATATTCTCAGGAACATTTTGATTATCTGTCATTTTTATTATAGCCATCCTGGTGAATACAAAGTGGCATCTTCTGGTTTTTATTGACATTTACATCTTGACTAATGAAGTCAAGCATCTTTTTATGTGTTTGTTGGCCATTTGTATATCTTTTTGGACAGAGCTTTCTTTGGAACCTTGCCCATTTTTTAATTCAGTTATTTGTTTCCTTTTCATAGAGTTTTAGGAGTTCTCTGTATGTTTAAGGCATAAGTTCTTTTTATATACATCATTTTCTCCCACTCTGTGGGTTATCTTTTCACTTTCTCCAAAATGTTCTGTAAGCCACAAAACTTTAATTTTGATAAAGTCCAGATTGCCCAATTTTGATTTGGTTGCTGTTTTTTTGCTAGAACATCTAAGTAACCATTGCCTAATCTAAGGCCATGAAGATTTACACCTATGCTGCTTTTTCAGACATTCGTAATTTTATATCTTACATTTATATCTTTGATACATTTAAAAAAATTATATATATATTTTTGTTGATGAATTTTTATTTTATTCATTTTTTATATGTGGTGCTGAGAATCAAACCCAGTGCCTCACATACTAGGTAAGTGCTCCACCACTGAGCCACAACCCCAGCCCATCTTTAATATATTTTGAGTTAATTTTTGTATATGATGTGAGATAGGGACCATTATTACTCTTTAGCCATCTCTCCAGCTGTCCCAGCACATGTGTTAAAGTTTTCTTTCCTCCAACGAATGGTCTTGGAACCCTTGTAAAAAATCACTTGACCATAGATATATGAGTTTATTTATAATCTCTTAATTTTACTTCACTAATCCATGCTTCTATCCTTATGTTAGTAACATACTCTATTGAACACAGTAGCATTGTAGTATGTTTTGAAATCAGGAAATATGAGTTTCCTAGTTGATATTCTTTTTCTTCAAGATTGTTTTGGTTGATTGGTCTATACTAAGGTTAAGATTAGCTTATTTTTTCTGCAAGGAAGTCAGATAGGATTTTTGATAGGGATTGTCTTAAACCTAGATAAAAAGATCTCAGGAGTATGCCATTTTACCAACATTAATACTACTGATGCATGAAATTAGGAAATAGTTAATCTTTATTTAGTTCTTTAATTTCAACAATGCTTTGTAGTTTCCAGAATATAAGTTTTGTAGTTGTTTTGTTAAATTATTCCTAAGTGTGTTAGTTTTCTGGTGCTATGACAAAATACCTAAGAAAAACAACTTAAAGGCATAAAGATTTATTTTGGCTCACAGTTTTAGAGGTTTCAGTCCATGGTCAGCTGAATCTATTACTTTGGGCCATCAAGGTGGAAGGGCATGGCAGAGGAAACCTACTCATCTCATGGCAGTCAGAAATCTAAGAAAGAGGAAGGAGTTGGGGGTAAGGTATGTCCTACCAGAGCATGCCTTCAATGACTTACTTCTTTCTAGCCCCTACATTCTACAGTTTCCATCACCTCTCAATAGTGTTGAGAAGATTTATTCATTGATGAAATCAGTGCCCTCATGATGCCCTTGTAATCTAATAACTTCCCCTCTGAACATAACTGTGATGGAGACCAAGCCTTTAGCACATGAGTCTTTGGGGGACATTTGAGGTTCAAGCTATAACACTATGTATTTATTTTTTAGATACTGTTGTAAGTGAAATTGTTATCTCGGTTTTATTTTCAGATTATTATTGCAAGTGTATGGAAACACAATTGAGTTTTGTATTTTGATGTATATTTGTAATCTTGATGAATTTACTTTTTAATTCTAAAAGAATTTTGGTTAATTCTTCAGAACTTTCTTTACACAAAATCATGTAATCCTCAAATAGTGATGGTGTTGCTACCTTTCAATCTTGATGCCATTCCCTGCCCCTGCCCCCTACTATTCTTGCCTAATGGCCCTATCTAAAACCTCCAGTGTAAGACTGAAAAAAACTGAGACCAAACATTTCTTGGTCTTTTTCCTAATCATTGGAGGAAAGCATTCAGTTATTTGTACAGTCTGATGTCACTATTTTTTTTTTTTTAAGGTGCCTTTTACCATGTTGAGGAAGTTCCCTTCTCATTTCTAGTTTGTTGAGTGGTTATTATTTTTTTAATATTGAAAAGGTTTTGGATTTTGCCAAATTCTTTTTCTGTGTCCACTTAGGTAATTATACCTTTTGTTTTATTGGTTCTGTTTTTGGATGTTAAAGCAACTTCATGTTGGATGACATTAATGGTACTTGGTCATGATTTATAATCCTTTTTATGTATTGCTGTATTCAGTTTGTCAGTATTTTATTAAAGATTTTTTACATTTATATTCAAAAGTTATTAACCTGTAGTTTTTTGTTTTTTAAAAATCTTTCTATATCTTTGTCTGATTTTAGAATTAGGATAATATTGGCCTAGAAGAATGAGTTGGAAAGAATGCTCTCATTTTCTATGTTTTGAAAGTATATGTGAGGAATTGGTGTTAATTATTCTTGAAATTGTGGATAAAATTCACCAGTGAAGTACTTGGGGTCTGCACTTTACCTGCTATAGATTTATTGTGATTTGTAGTATTCCTACGTAATTGATTTTATTTTTCAGATCAATAGAAATGTCCTCACTTCCATTCCTGACTTAATTTGAGTCTTCTTTTCTCCTCTTGATCAAACTAAAAATTTTTAGCAATTTTGTTGACCTGTTTGATATTTTCAAATGAAGCACTTTTAGTTGATTTCTCTATTTTTCTATTCTATATTTCATTAATTGACACTCTAACTTGTATTATTCCCTTCCTTCTGATTACTTTATGCTTACTTTCTCTCTTCCTAGAACCTTAAGTTGGAAGGTTAATGATTTGATTTCAGTCTTTGTTTTTAATACAAGAATTTACAACTGTAAATTTCCTCCTAAGCATTATTTTAGTAGTTCTTCATAGGTTTTAGTGTGTTGTTTTCATTTTTTTGCATCTCAAAGTATTCTCCAATATTTCTGTGTCTAATTTCTTCTTTGCCTACTGGTTATTTAGGATGGTGTTGCATAAGTTCCATGCATTTTAAATTTTCAAATATGTTATTGTTTTAAAATTTCATTTCATTGTAGTCAGTGAACATGCTTAGTTTGAGTTTCAACTTTTTGAATTTATTGAGTCTTGTTATGGCCTTTAATACTGTCTGTCCTGTTGAAATGCTTCATGTACACTGGAGAATAATTACATTTACCAGTGCCCTTTTGTATGTGTGTGTGTAAAGACTCAAATTACTATGTGGAGTTGCCTGTTTTTTAGCTTGAAGGAATTCCTTATTTACTTCTTATTAAGTGGGTCCGATAGCAACAAATTCTCTGTGTTCATGTCTGGAATGTTTTTATTTTACCTTTGTTTTTAAAAGATAGTTCTGCTGGATGTAAGATTTTTGCTGATGAGTTTTTGGAACCCTATCAATTCTGATTTCCATAGCTTCTGATAAAAATTCAGCTATCAATTTTATTGGGGTTCCCTGGGACATTATATCCTACATCTCTATCCTTTTTGAATTTTGAGACAGGGTCTTGTTAAGTTCCTGGGGCTGTCCTTGAACTTGTGATCCTCCTGCCTCAGCCTCCTGAGTTACAGGGATTACAGGTGTACACAACCATGCCCCAATTTTCCTTTACTATTTAAAGTTTGCTTTAAATATTTTGGCTGTCTTTGGTAAGTTTTACATCCTAATCCTTTCATAAGCAGTTTTTTTTTGCCTGTTTTTTCTCTCCTGGTCATACTTTTCTCATATATATGTTTTTCTTTCAGTTATTGCAAACTGGACATTTGGATAATATATTATAGCATCTCTAGATATTGATAGCCTCCCTCTCCCATGGGCCTTGCTACTATTGCTGCTTTCTTGTTTATTTGTTTTATGTGTTGTCTGCACTATTTGATGAAGTTTATTCCCCCTTAATGTGAACACTTTGACTTCATGTCTCAGAGGCTGTAGCCTTGGGCATGCACATCATCACCCTGGGATGATACTGGTATCTAGCAGGGTTTTCTTTTGAATATTACTTTTGCTGGTCTCTCTGATAACCTGTTTCTGTTGGTGTCACACCAAGCTGTCAGGCTCTACTAATCTCCCTGGGGCACAAGTTGTTCCACAGTCTGCTGAAACTCAGACACCTTTTTGAGGGTAGTTTTGGTGTATTCTGATTCTAGAGCGCTCACTTAGTTATCTTTTCCCTATTTTCTGATAAACTAACTGGCCCATAGTTCACCTGTTGCTTTCATGTCAGTATCAATGTCTTCTGAATGACTTCCCAACAAAACTACTACTTCTCCTTTTTGTCTCCTTCACCATTACTACTGCATCCTTGTGCTTGAACTTTCCCACTCTCTGTTCCAGATAAAGTCAGCTCCTTTGAGAAATGCTCCAGGGCTCTGTATGGCCTACCACTCTCTGGACAAAATCCCTGAGCTACTGCTCCAGAGATGGGGGTGGATCATTTTTCTAAGATGACACCCCTACTTTATAAGAGTGGCTAGGGTTATGGTCTCTGGTATTCTTGTTTTCTTCTCCCTGTATGGGCCATCTGGTCTACAGCTGAATTGGGATGAGTGTTCTCAGGATCTTATATTCTTACCCTGCCATCTTAAAACCCTCGTGGCAGTTCTTAAGACAGTCATCTAAGGATGCTCCTAGTTTATTAATATATTAATTGGTTGCTATTTGCTTGGCCCTCCCAATAAACTTGGCAAAATGTTTATTTCTTTTTCATAACCTCAGAGATGTTTTTTGTTCTCAGGTTTGGCCTTGTTGCCCTTTCCCTAAGGTAGGTCATGATCACCTGCTGCTGCTGCTGCTGCTGCTGTGAACATTTTAATGAATATATTCATAGGAAGAACACCTAAAACATCGTTTGAATGTGAAACTCACACCTTGATTGTGTTTGAAACTTAGAACTCCCCTGTTGGGCAAAAACGTGTATCCTGCCTACGTGGATACAGATATTTTGGGATGATTTCTTTGTAACTAATATGCTCAATGTAAATACTTCTATCTTTATGCTGTACTCTGTGTTGGTAGGTGTTAGGGTTTACCTGTTAGGGGACTCTATATAACCCACATAAATTCTTTTAAAAAATTTTGTGACAAAGATGGTAAATTAGAAATGTAAAATATACAATAGTTTCCTGTATTCTTACTATACACATCTAGTATGCAAATAAGAAAATTTACCTGAAATAGAACCATGAATAAAGCAAGCAGAACTATTACATACTAACTGTTAAGGATGGGAACTTCCCTTTATCTATAGTTTATCTACTATCCATCTTTTATCAGGTACACTGCCTTGCATCCAATATTTGTTGACTAAATGATTGATTTGATTGCCTGCCATTCTTCATGCTAACAAAGCAAGAACAGTTTTAAAAATATTTGATTTTTATGCTTTTACTGCTCTACATTTGGAACCTCTTTAATATGAGGGCAGAATAATTCTGAAATAGAACTTAAACTTTTAAATTGTATTTGTATGTCTTTGGATTCGATGCAACATCTGCCTTGGCAATCCTTTTCCCTCTACCCTTTTCTCAAAATATTTTCCCTCAATTTTATTCTAAAATGCCCAGGAAAGAAAAATATATAAAAAGGGCAAGAATACACACAATTAGTGCAAAAAACAAAACAAAACAAAAACAAGAGGCTCAAACAACTCAGTGCCAGAATCCATGAAATATTTTGCCACTGCGACCATTAGGCTAGGCTAAGACAATCATTAAGACTATTCTGATTTAAACAAGGTGGGTTTATAAAACAAATAGTTGAATAAATGTAGAAAAATATTTTAAATCTACCGATGTCAAATATTTCTACTGAACAGAAAACAGACTGCTAAGAAAGTTTTGGTTGTTATTGAAGCAGCTAGTATAATGTTCTCAATATCCTGAAACCCTCTTACTATATTTTTTTGAGCAACTGCCCTAAAACATTTGGGCAGGACACTGGGGAGAAAGACTGCCTGTGACACATGTCATTCTGGGGAGCACTGTCTCTTTGTACAATGCCATATGTTGGGGGGAGGACAAGACTTTGGGACCAACTATATTGAGAATTGTAACTTCTGATGTACTGTACTAATCTAGACAATCAGAATATGGGCACTGAGAACAGGGGGCTGAACAAACATTAATTAAGGCAAAGGTTACCCAGGGCGGAGCGTGACGGGACCTGGGAGTGATATCTGGAGCTGAACACACAAACCCTCATCTCATGGCCGATAAGAGCACTGCAAACACAGGTGGAGAGATGCTAGGATAATAGGCCATCTCCACAACTATATTCTTGCTAAGATCCTGGTTTAAAAATCAAAAGAAAAAAATTTCATGAAATTGCATTATTTCTTTAAAGTGTAATGTCTTTTTCCCCAGTGACCATATATTTACTGATTTTTTTCGTTGTTGATTGTACTTGTTTGTTTTGAGTTTACTTGTTTCCGATTATGCTGGTAGGTGGTTTTGTCCGAACATTTCCTAATTTGAGTCTTAATAAAGTACAAGAACAGATGGCCTTGAGAACAGCACCAAGAAGCAATAAGAAGACAGTGTGTTTTGTACATTTACTCAAATATAAGCCACTCGTTTAAGCCCTTCTTGGATTTCTGTCACATGTCAGTTGTCTTCAGCCTGAAGAATTCCCTTTACCATTTCTTTTAGAGCTGGTATTCCTCTCACCTTCCATTTAACTGCAAAGTCTATTTGGCAGTTTGCATTTTCCCTTTTGAAGTATATTTCCACTGGATAAACTGTCATAGGTTGAGTGTTGAGAGATGCCATTCCATTGTCTTGTTTTGGTGGGAAGTCAGCCCTTGTGCCATCTAGGCTCATTGCTTTCTATGTGATATTTTCTACCATCTGGTTGCTTTTGAAATATTTTTCTTTTCTTTTTTTTTTTTTTGTGGTACTGGGGATTGAACTCAGGGCTTTGTGCTTGTGAGGCAAGAACTCTACCAGCTGAGCTATCTCCTCAGCCCTGAAATATTTTTATCTTTGTTTTTCATTGAATTTTTCTTAAATGTGTTTAAGTTTGGATTTTTGATATATTTATTTGGGGTTTGTCTAGATTACTTAGACCATCTCAAATTTATAATCTTAAAATTTCTAACAAACCTGGAAAAGTTTTAACTCCAGTGCCATTTCCTCAAAAATTTTCCACTTTATTCCTTTCCTTCTTTTTTTCTGGGACTCTAATTAGGGTGGTAGACGGTTTAATATTGTCTCAAAAGTCACTGATCAGTCACTGTTCAGTGCCATCCTGGTTCCACTTCACATTCACCAGGTATGCTTTAGCACACATATTCCTTTATTAGAACTTGTATTACTCACTTTTCAAAATATGTATTGTCTGTGTTCAGGAAAAGGAAAGTTCTTTGAGGGCAGGAGTCTCCTCTTATATTGTTCACACATACCTGGTGCTTTGTAGACACTCAATAAAATATTTATTCAATGAAAAAAACGCCAATGTCTCTTCTGGGGTTAAATTCTTCTAATATGTTTTAAATTTAAAAATTTCAAAACCATATTTTGTATTGGGTTCCTTTAAATTTCCTATCTGTTCATGCATTTCTACATTTTTTCTACATTCTTAAATATTTTAATTTAAAGATCTGGCCCACTAGTCCTATGATTGGATCATATGTGAGTCATTTTCTGTTAACTTTTTTTAAAAAGCGATTTTGACTTACATTTTCTTCTGTATGTTTTGTAATCTCTGATTATAAACTTAGCGTTGTATCTTGGATACTCAGGGCTGGGGAATCCTGCTATTTATTTTACTTCATTTTCTAAAGAGAGTAGGAGCTTCCATCTCTGGTGGCTGAAGCGAGGAGGTAAGCAGCACAGTTATCACTAAGTTGATCTGCAGATGTCTGGTCACTTGACTGGGCTGCTCTGATCAGCCCCACCCTTGACGAGTGGTCATCACCACCCCAGATGATCCCAGTGCATTGGGGTCACTGGTGCATCTGCCACCACTGACCTCCTGTTCATGTTCACCAGCTTTGGAAATCATCAACTGATGTTCAGCTTTGACAGAAAAGAACTTCAGCTTTTAGCTCTTATCCTTATATTACTCCCCAGATCTAGATAGCTAAATCAACATTTTAATTTCCCTATTTCTCACTTTCATTACTTTGAATAAAATATTTATGCCTCCATTTCTTGCTCCATCAACTTTAACCCTACCTCTTTTGCTTCTCCTTTTGTAAGATAACACTTTTAGATGTCTTGCCCACACTTCCCTCCCTGACTCCCTTTATCTTTCATAATCTGATAACTATCCCTTGATTTTAATATCATTATCATGTAAATACTATTATTTAACCATAATTATATTTTCAATGTTTTGTAGAGAGATTGATCATAAAGTTTGAAAAACCTAATAAGTAGTGTTTTTATTATTATAATGACTTAAGTATTATTAATCAGACACAGATATTACACAATGATTACATTTTCTTTGTCCTTTGGTATGAACCATATGCTACTTGAAAGAGAATATTCTTAATATTCTTTATTGTGTTCCTAAAATTTCTGATAACCATACATTTTTTCAGTTTGTTTTATATTTGGACAAGGTCTCACTGCTACAGTGTGTGTGTGTGTGTGTGTGTGTGTGTGTGTGTGTGTGTGTGTTTCTTTAAAATTTCCTATTGTTAATATTGAACAACGTCTTATGAGCTTTTTAAACCCACAAAATTTCTGGTCTCTTACATTTTACCTACTGATTGAAATAAACTTCATTTATGTTCCCAGGTGTATTTATTGCAAGTCCTCCACCTTTCTAATGTGGAAAATCTTTTTCTCCGCTTGCTCTATAGTGGCCTTATTGCCCTCTCACCTTCAGGTTAGTGCTACCTGGTATCCCACATACTTGTTTCACTTGATTTTGCTCTTATTTCATTAGAGTACATCCTCATGTAACTTTCATAGAAGCACTACATGGAAGTTCTTATATGGCTTGAGAAAGATTTTATTTTGCCTTCATGCTTGATTGTATGATTGGCTTCATATTGCATTGCATTTTCATTTTTAGATGATTTTCTTTGATAACATGCAATTTTTTCTTTAGCAATGTCCATCGATACTGTTGAAAAAATATACATGAATCCTAATTTTCTTCCTTTGTACAAACCTTTAAAAAAGTGATTGAAGACTTCAGTCCTTCTCTATATGCTTGGTTTTCTGCTCAGAGTGGTGTCTTTATTGGGAACTTTTCATAGTTTGATACTGCTTTTAACTTATATAAGTAAAAAAACATTTTCCTCAAAAGAAAACAAAATGTCAGACAGATATTCCTTGCCTACTCCTCATTCTTTTCATGGCCATCTGCTCTTTCTGATCCCAATTTTATGAAAATGTTTACTTATGGACACTTAATATATTCACAGAATATGCATGCTATTATCTCTGCCTATATTTGGGTATGTATTTATTCATGTAATTATGATACTATAGGTGTTTTTCTGAAAGTTGACTCTGCTTCTCAACATCATGGTTGGGATTCCTATTATTACATCTTGTCTGATAATGTTTTACTCTTGCTCATAATTTTGAATACTTATTGGTTTTTTGTGTGTCATTTTCCATTAATTACCATTTTTTCCTTTATCCTGTAAGCCTGTTGGTTTGTGTCTTATTTTAAATTCATAGAAGTTATTTATAGTTGCTTATTTGTTTTTTCTGTTCCCAAGTTGCAAATATTTCTTACAGTAAATTACTTGTTTTTAATTTTTTTGTACAAAGTGTCTTATTTCTTGTACAGATTTTAGTTTTGATATCACCCAAATTTTGTGGGTTTTTTTTTTCTTTTCTTTAGTACTGAGGATTGAACCCAGGGGTACTCTGCCATGAACTACATCCCCAGCCCTTTGTAACTTTTATTTTGAGATGGGATTTCACTAAGTATTGAGGTTATCTCAGGTTGCTGGAATTACAGATGAGAGCCATAGCACCTGACTGTTAACTTCTTTTATAGTTTTTTCTTTGTATTAGATTTATAGAAGATCTAAAGTATACTGAGGCATAACAGTATTTTATATTTACTTTTAGATTTTTTGTAGTTTTCTCAATATTTATGTTTATAATTATTTGAAATTAGCTTTTTGTGTATTCTGTAGAATGGAATTCTAGCCTTACCCTCATATAGATAGATAATTGTAATTATATCAAATATTTGTCTTTCCCGTACTGGTTTGAATACTGAATCCATTAGATCAAAAGTTTTGGAATGTATTTTAATGTTTTCATGAGTTGGATTTTGGACTCTGTACTTGGTTATTTTAAATTTTTAACCCCAAAAGTAATATACTAAACTAGCAATATACTAATCACCATAGTTATAATCTCTATCTTGATATTTGGCAGGAAAATATTTATCTTTTTGATCCCATCCTTCTAAATTTGTAGACTACATTTACAAATTTAACATTTTTATGAATTTTAAAATAGACATTTGGCTACCTAAAAAATTGTGTTTGATATATTGATTGTAATTTACATGAATTTATAGCTTAATTTGTGAAAAGTTGACAGCTCTCCACTATTGTCTCCCTACCGAGGTATATGAATTTTCCCAGTATTTAAGTCTTTGTTTCTCATATGTTGATTTTAATCTTGCCTCTTTTCTTCACTACCTAATTTTTAAAATAGCTTTATTGATGTGTTTGAAACAAATGGACAATCATTTCATCCCTCAGCAGTGAAAGTTTTGTGTCTTCTAACTTCATTTTCAACCTTTACTTTTCCTACTGAATTGGCTAGAAACTTTACAATTTTCAATAGATCTACAACAGCAGGGAACATGTTTTGTGCTTGATTCTAAAGCAAATATCTTAAAAAATTAACCTTATGTAGTGGTTAATTTGAATTGTCAACTGAACTGGATTAAGAGATGCTGATGATTAAGAGGCTTCTGGGTGTGTCAATGAGGGTGTGTCTAGGAATGACTGGAATGTGGGATAGTAAACTGAAATGGAGACCCTCACTAAGCGTGGGCAGCACCATCCAATAGGATGGTGGCTTGGATGGAATAAAATTTGGAAGAACAAGGAAGCAGATGCAGATGCAAGCTTGACTCTCCTTGAATGGGTTCTTGATTGCTGCTTCAATCATCTGAGGATATCAGACTCTTGCTTCTTCACTCTTCCAAAGTGGACTCTGCCAGTGATTCTCCAGGGAGTTTCCAGGAGTCTTGGTCTCAGTCTAGGGTAGCACTGTTGATCTTTCTTTTTCTGGGGCTTCCTCTCTTGGATTGCGCAGCTACTGATTCTTCCAGCTCTCTAGCCTGCAGATGGTCATGTGGACTATCCAGTTTCTGGTCATGTAAATCAATCTAATAATTTCCCTTTTTATAATCATACTTCCTGTTGATTCTGTTCCTCTAGAGAACCCTGACTAACACACCTTATATATTATTTTTGCTATGTATTTCTGAGGTATATTCTTTATCCTTTATTAGTTTAAGAAAATTTCTATATGCACACGCACACACAAATGCTCACGTGATGTAGCTAAACATGCTAGATGTAAGTATATTCTAATAGGTATAATGATGTTTTTAAATCTTTTTCCTTATTTGCAATTTTAAAACAGTTTGAAGAATATTTATTACTTTTGGAAAATAAGATAAAATCCTCTTTTGAGGGGAAAAAAAGGGAACATATAAAATGTATATTATTGTTCCCAATTTACCAACAATGGCCAAAATTCTCAACGATGTAGTCCATCTATTTCATGGTAAGTTTTCTCAAAGTTTGTTCTTCAGGGTATTACTCCATGTAAGATACATTTATAACCCAATAAATTTGGAAATTATGCTATAAATCAAAGTTAAACATGAATTTTTAAATGCAAGCATTCTTGAAATCTTTAGAATGCAATTGTGAAGCATGGAATCCCAACAGGAGAATAGGAATCTAGCATATTTTTCAGGAACATCTTTTAACCAGTGTGTCAGTCTTCTCTATTGTTTAGTGGATTTTTTTTTATATTGCTGCTGTTTGCAAAACAAAAGTCTATGCTAGATGTGCCTAGCTGAGCACAACTTACTTCAGAAGCACTATCTAACAAAGACTTGTATCAGTAGGTTTCTCTAGACAGCTGTTTACTGTCTTAAGAAAGCAAACCAAGTAAACCAAAAATTAGACCATTCTGTTCTGCTGCCTAGAGTTATCAGCTTAAGCAAGGAGGGTAAAAAACAGGGGTTGTGGTATTAAAGAATGAGCATGGCTCTCTAGGAGTTTTTACTCCTTGTACTAAGTGTTTCCTTTTGACTCAAGAAATGATAAGACCAATGATAGCAGGATTTTTTTTGTTACATGAGGAAACAAACACAAATAGATTACCAAGTGTAAGATCATGCAAAATGAAATGTCAGTTAGGAACAGAACAGATTCATTTGACTATCCTTCTACCATCTTATTTAATTGACCCGACTCTCTCTTTTGCCAAGTATGAGGTTAATAGGAACTGGGAAGGGAAAAGTGAGTAGGAGATGAGTATTCGGAATATTCAAAAAATTGAATTGAATTCCAAATGAATTAATATGTGTAGGAGTTCAAATTATACCCCAAATACCAACTCTGCATAAAGCTAGTTTTAAAATAATTTAAACATATTAAACAGAATGACTGTCATACTAATAGGAAAAATGAAAAAATCGCAATTAATATGCTGAACAGAATTTTATCAATATTAAAATATAATTATTAAACTTATATTTATACAAACTGGGAAAGTTTGGAATCTAATTGAAGTATGAAAAAATTAATTAAGCCTAATTTGAAATGCATTATAGGTATTATTGAACATAGAGTAAATCTGTTGGTTTTGTTCATTTTAATGACAGTGTTTTTCAGAAAGTGATACTAGTTTTGCCAACCAGTGGGTGTATGTACATAAAATGGCATCTAGAAAAGTCTGCAACCTTGCAGGTTGGCACCTGTTTGTCAATCCTGATTGCAGGGCGAGGAAGTTCAGTTAATTCTCTTTTGCTTTCTCTATTTTTCTGCTTCTCTCCCATTTTTTTTTTTTTTTTTTTTTTTTTTTTTTGCGGTACTGGGATTAAACCCAGGGCCTTGTGCTTGTGAGGCAGGAACTCTACCAACTGAGCTTTATCCCCAGCCCCTCTCTTCCAATTTTAAAGACTTGCTTGCTCTCATGTCATCCAGGAACTCAATGAATATTTTTTTGGTTTTTGTCTCATAAGCAAAAGCCCCCAACTCCTATTATATTCCTTCCTTTCTTTAAAAGATCTGTGGTCCAATATTAAATTTTGCTCCATTCTTGGGAGGCAGCTAGTACTTGGGAGGCACTCTTGAGCAAGTTGCTACATATCTACAGATGAATGATAGTAATAACCAACTTTGAAATTATTGTAAGTGAATGACACATGTTAGCATATCCCTGTGATCTTTATCTGGAAAAAAAAAAAAGAAAAACACCAAGATAGAGCAAAATAATGTTTTGGTTTCTTTCATGATTTCTGGATTTCTTTTTCAGGTGGTCAGATGACATAGACTTCTTTCAGAGTAGGACTTATATGACTTAGTGGCTCTTGGATTCTCTAGTTGAGAGGGGGCTAGGGCTTGAAAGTTTCCACCAAAATACATGTTGAGATTCAATCCCCATTGTAATGTATTATGAGGTGGGAATTTTAAGAGGTCATTAGAGTTCTTTCTTCGTAAGTGGATTAATCCGCAATGGCTAATGGGTTATCTCAGGAGTGAGTCTATTATAAAAACAAGATTTGCTCTGTCTCTTGTGCAGACTTCACTTATCATGTGATGCCCTGTATTGCCTTGGGACTCAGCAGAGTTCTCACTAGTAAAAAGCCCTCAACAGATGAGCTATCTTCACCCTGGGCCAGCCAGCTTCCAGAATTGTGAGCTTAATAATCTTTATTCTTTATGACTTAACCTATGTTAAATAGTTAGCAAAAAGAAACTAAACTAAGTTTAATCAGTTTTTGAGTAAATCAAAAGAGCTAGCTACTTATCTTACTCTTAATTCTAGAACACTACCTAGGAACAGTTGAAAGCTATCCGGGAACTCTAGGCTTTGGCCTAAAGCTTCAGTGGAAGGAGGGAGGGAGGGAGGGAGGGAAAGTGAGAAGAGGAGAGAGGGGGAGAAAAAGAAAAGAGATTTAGAACAATGACTTACTTTTACCAATCCTTTCCTTGGGCAAGTGATTGGATGGTTACCCATTATTTAACCAATGGATAAGATGGACATTTTATGACTCTTAACTCCTGAGAATGCAGGATACTGACTGCTCCTGCATCATAATCAACTCTAGTTCTTAAAGAATTGAACAGAGTAGCCTCCTTATCTGCCCACTTTCTTTTCTCTCATCACTCAATGGATCCAAGAATGATTTGCTTGGTTTAAATTAAAGCAACATTATTTGTATTCATTTATGTTAACTGTCTGGCTTTTATGCCCAGTGAACTTATGACACTACAACAATTATTCATATCATTAACTAGGAGTTGGATTAACTCTGTCCTTATTTAAATGATGTTAATGGCATTTCTTACCAAATGTGATCATTTAAGTTTTAAAATTTTGAGGAAATTTGACAAGTTGGTACTAATTTAAATTGTTACAATGAAATTCAGAATCAATTATGATGAAATTAATGAATCTAATCATTTACTAAGTTTTTATTCAATGCCTGGCACTGTATTAGGAGATTGCAATACAGAGGTGGAAGCCATAGATCCACCTGCTAGGAATTCTCAATCTAGAATGGAAGATAAATTAATAGCTATTACACAACATGACAGTTTCCAGATAAGGATGTGTGAGGGGACACTGTCCCCATCTGAGAGGTGGGACTGGGCAAGATGAAGGAAGTTTCCTGAAATAGATGACACTAGAGCTGGACGACATGTGTTGTGTAAGAGTTTACCAGGTAGAGAAAGGGGGAATGAGATTGAAGAAAGGGAAGAGGATTAATGACTGCATAGAAAAAGTAAAGGACATGGCCCCAGTTTGAGAACTCCATATGGTTCAATGTGATGACACACCAGTATGTGTGGTTGTGAGAGAAGAAATGTTGTTGGTGGGATATATGGGAGTGTATCATAGAGGGCTTTGGAGGTCTCATCCTTAGTAGGAGAGTACAACCTGTACAACAGGTGTTTCAGTTTCTTGGCCAGGTTCTAGTCTGTTATGTAGGCTTTTCCATTGCAGTAAGTTTTACTGTGTTTCCACTATATGCTTAGAATAGTGCTCTTTCCTGCAATGAACATATTTTCTATAAAGAGGTCTAAAATGAAGTTATTATTTGAGATTTGCTTTTTGATGCATAATGCAAAATTAGGTCACTATATGTGGTAAACTATACTTTCCCTTATACTGTATTTTAAAGCAAAATTCATCAACCATCTGTCTCTTGAATCTAACAATTGAAACATACTCGGGGGTCCTTACTGAAATTGATCAATGTTTTTTCAGTATGAAGCCGGTGTAAAGTGTTTAGGTTTTGCAGTTCTGTTTTCCAGTGAATTTGGCAAAATATCAAATTTCTAAAGTATAGGAATAAAAGCACTAGACTTTAAATAACAATGGTGTACAAGTTATAGGGTGTCCAAGATGAATTGAGACATATAGATTAGGAAGAAGTGAAGTTCTAAAGCTTCCCTGTAATGGCAAGGAGACTGTGTCCCTTGCTTGATGGACTCCATGGTATTTCCTCTGTTATTGCCATTCTGCTTTTAATTGTGGTGGTAGAGCAATCCAGTAACCATATGCCTGGATACCACACAGGGGGAACTGCTTTCCTAACCTAGAGGGACAGGAAATTTTCTTCCTCATTGTGAACATTCCAATTTAAAAATAGTCTGTAATATTTTGGGGCAGTTGTTTATTTATACCTACTCTATAAAATTTTCTTTTTACATATGTTATTTCTAAATTTCACTGCAACATTGCATGAATCTTTTTTTTTTTAAATTAGAGCTTAATGGTTATACATAATAGTTAGGCTCATCCCGACAAACTCATACATTCATGGAAATCAATTCCAGTTCATGATTCCCCCTCCCTGTCATCAACTGCATGAATCTTAATTTGCAGGTTAGAGTACAATGGCCATGAGAAGCTAAGTAAAGGTCTGTCTTATTCTGAAGCTATTACTCCTCCTGCATCACAGACAGTCTCATATGGAAAACTGGTGCTATGCAGGTCAGGTGGGTCCTTCTTAACTGTGCTAATACCTTTGTGGATTTTTTTCCTTGAACTTTAAAAAATTTTGAGATATAATTCACATATGTTAACATTCACCCTTTTAAGATGTACAATTCAGTGGTTTTAGTATATTTACAAAGTTGTGCAACCATTATCTAATTTGAGAACATTTTTATCACCCTCAAAAGAAACCTCATTCCTGTTGGCAGTAAATCCCCAATCTCCTCATCCCTCCTGGCAGTCACTAATTTACTTTCTGTCTCTATGGATTTTCCTATTCTTGGCATTTCCTATAAATTGAATCATACAATATGTGGCTTTTGTGTGTGACTTCTTTTGCTTAGCATGTTGTTTTCAAGTTTCATCCATGTGGTAGCATACATCAGGATGTTTGACTGAATGATATTCCTCCTCCTCCTATGCATGGGTATACATATTCATGTTAATTGATTCTTCGGTAGATGAACATTTGGGTGGCTTCCACTTTTTGTCTATGTTGCTGCTGTGGCTTTGTTGTTTTAGGTTGTGTTACTAACCTATCTATTATCACAGGACACACCCTATTAACATTGCAATTACCTAGTAGTTGGCCATTTTTTCCCCTTGCTGTTCTATAAACTCTATAAGTACAAGAAGCACATTTGTCTTATTAACCATTATGTCAAGCATAGTATATCTGTGTAAGGAACATGTGAATGAATAAATGAAAGAAGGCAGTTCTGTAGCTCTAGGTGAGAAATTTGAACTGCACATCTAGTTTGCCTCCTGTCACTTTATGGAGGGCTGTAGCCCCACTGTTGAGAGTGCATGTCTGAGGGTGAGGATTCTGCTCTAGATTTTTCCTGACATTTTTGATTTTTGGGAGAATGAAGGTTACATTGATATAGCAGCCTCACAATTTGTTTGGTTGAGTTGAGTGTTATCACCTCTCAACAAAAGTCAGAGGAGACTTAGATTTGTTTTGACAGCTTGTGCTGGGAGCATTTGGGACATTTATTAGTACGGGAAGTAGACCATGATCCCAAGTTTGTCTGTTGTCTTGCCAATTAAACCTGCCTGCCTGAGTGTGTGTCTCTGCCCCACAGTAGGGTTCTTCCGATTGGGACCTTGGGAAAACCCATCAGTGTTTAATTTATCTTCTCCTTTGCTTCTCTCACTCCCTCTCTGTTTAGGTTTTCCCCCTTTCATCTCTTATTCGGGGAGAATTTCTGAGCTTGATGCAAAATGCTATCTAATTTCTAATTCTCTCTTTTAAAGATAAGAGGACTTACTCAGGGCAAAAATCATCTTATTTATTTATTGCTTCACATAAAGCCCTGGTTGTTGGGGGGCCTGCCTTTCTTGTGGGACACCCCGTCCAGTTGTCTAGATCTATTTCTCTGTCTGGAACGCACAGAGCACCTGAGGAATGCCGAGTGCTGGGGAGGCCTGTAGTGGCAACTCTGAACGTGGCAAGCACTCTGGCAGCCTTTGCTTCCCCCTCCCTCCTGCATCTGCCTACTCCTTAGCCTAGTGAGAATGACAGGAAGGGAGAAGGGAGCTGCCAGGTTTCCTGTATGCATGTCTGTGGGAGGGAGACGAAGAGGGCTGGCAGCCACGAACCAAGTGGGCTCCATTCCATCTATCTTTTCTGATTAAAAGTGAAGCAGATTCAGGCTGCTGCCTGTGAGCTACGGTGGGAGCCATAGCTCAGAGGTAATTTCTGGAACGACTGTTCTAGATGTTGCACCTCTGAAGCAACTCATGGACTGAGGAGGTTAAGAAGTCTAGAGCTGCTTGTAATGTGTGGTTGGCATTTGGATGATAATCTCCATGTACTATTAATATGAACTTCAAAGAAAATACTGTAAAAATATAAAGTGTCCTTAAAGGTATAGAACATTTTTGGTATGGCATCCCATGGCTTTAATTTTTATGTTGTTTTATTGCTGTTGATATCTCCCATTTGGAAGAACATGGGCTTAACTTCTAAGTAGTTGTCATAAATTACTATATCATTAAAAGCCAATGAGTATAAAAATTCTTGTATACTTTTGTGCCTGATGATCAGAGCTTATTCTAGATTCTACTGAATAGTTCTATAAACATGCTATTTTACATGAATCCTTGCATTCCCAGTCCAGTCTAGGGGAGGACTGTCCAGAACCTGAGAAGCCATCAGAGGGAAAATAAAATTTTGTTTTGGATTTGATCCTCCATGGGGTGACCCAACCTGCCCTCCCCACTGAAGCAGTATTCTGGCATAGTTCATCGGTTCTTGGAACAAATAAAATTCTGCTGTAGACTCTAGTGTTAACCTCTGCTCAGTCATAGAGGGCATTGATGGCTGCCATTCCTTTGCCAGCCAATTCCACAAGGAAGTCACTGCCACATGTATGAGTGTCACTGAACTTCCTGTTGTTGAGGATGATGGACTTCATGCTTTCCCAATCATTGTTGGTATTTCCCAGTCACTTTAAGAATTTCACAGTAATATTTTTCTGTTTTCATGTTCTTCATTACTCAGAGGGCTTCTTTGTCGTTATAATTTTGTTCTTTAATTAAACTTCAAGAAATTTGAAATAAAATTGTCCAGTGATGTATGGGAAGATATTTCAGAGGCTCCCTATGTTGCTTGCCAAGGTAACCTTGTTGAAAGATCACAGGATCAGTACTTCAACTCTTTCCTATATCAGTGTAAATTCCCTCATCTTTAAAACATGACTTAATTTGCTAGGTGCAGTGGTGCACTCCTGTAATCCCAGAAATTCCATAGGTTGAGGCAGGAGGATTGCAAGTTCAAAGCCAGCCTCAGCAACATAGCAAGGCCCTAAGCAACTTTTATGAGACCCTGTCTCATAAAAAAGAGGGCTAGGGATGTGGTTCTATGGTTTAAGGTCTCTGTGTTCAATTCCTGGTTGGAAAAAAAAAAAAAAAAAAAGACAATCTCTCTTCTCTAGACACACTACTTAATATTATTCTTCCTTATGGGATAAGGAACCATTTATTACTCTCTTTCCTACGAGTGGGGATTGGGGGAGGAAAGGTTACCAATCCTATAACTAGGATTGTTATGACTTTACTTGGGATATTAGTAACAATAAACTATCTTATGCTATGATAAAAACCAACCAAAAAAATCTCAGTGGCTTAAGACAAAAGAAGTCTATTTCTTGTTCATTCTACATGCCCAGTGATACTTGCTTCATAATTATCTGGAGACTCAGACTGATAGGATTTCCTCCTCTTATGATTCCTGCCTTGCCATGATGTTCAGAGTTCACTGCAATAGTAGAAGAGATCAGGTAAACACTGCTCTTAAATACTTCCATCTGGATGTGATACATGGCATTTCTGTTCACTTTGATAAGTACTTCAGCTCTTCAGATCAGAAGAGGACCAGGCATCTTGGTAAGTTCTGGAAGTGAGGGGATGGAGGCTTAATTAGCAGGCAGGTTTTGAGGAAGTTTGAGTTGGTGGGAAGATATACAGGATAAACCTAGAATACCCATGATTGATCTTCTGTTTATAGTACTTAATGTTTCTTTCAAGGAAGCCTAAGGAAACTAATCAATAGGCACAAATTATATATAACCAAACGTTGTTCTATTTGGCTATTTGGAGATTCCTCTTCCTGAGAGTGTGAGGTGCTGCAGGAGTATTGGAGTGGTAGAACCCGGCTGGTGGGGTCACTCTACCCCGACTCTCACGTTATGCTACCATCGAGGATTACAGGAGGTCTGGGACCACACTGGAGGTCCTGCTTGCTGTATCTTCCTGGCCAGCACTGCACCACCTGCCTTTAGGAAGAACAGCACTCTGCAGGTTTGAAGCAAGAGTCTAGTGAACATGCAGCCAATCTGTCATCATTTTAGTAAGTTCATGAGAGTCATATGACACATCTACAGCTTGTCATCTACAGCTTGTTTTAAGAAAACCCTAGGCAAAATGCAACTTTTAAAATGATAAAGAATCTTAAAAGAAATAAACTTATACTCTGTAAGCACTTTTATCATATAGGATCTCATTTGATTCTTTAAAACTAAAGCGTTTTTCTCTCCTTGCCTATTTTATTGTATCCCCTTAACACTTACCACCATCTAGCATTCTAAATATTTTCGTATTTATTTTAATCATCTGTCTTACCCACTAGAATTCAACCTCCTTGAGGACATTTTTGCCCATCTATAATATCCTCAGAACTGGGAAAAGTGCCTGGAATAGAGTAGGCCCTCATCAAATATTTGCTAAATAAATGAATCAGTAATACATTTGCTTATTACATTCTTTGGTGTTAAACTTTTATTAATTATGGAAATGTTTTTATGCTTTACCTCCATTCTCGATTTAATTTTTCTGAGCATCCAGTGTCAGGCATGGCTTACATCAGTGAATCAACCAGGATCCCTGACCTCACACAGGATATTCCCAGGGGTTCTGTGTAGAGGGAGATACCCAACAAGCACATGCACAAATTATGAAATATTCTGGAAAGTGATAAATGCTATATAATAAAGAAAATGAGAGCAGGTGAAGGGGTTTGGAAATGTAGATGATGGGGAGGAGCAGAAGCTTTAATCTGGAAGCCCCCCTGCCTAGGTGAGGTTCAAACAAAGAGTTCGATGGAGGTGGAGAGGTAGTTAGTGGATATAGTGAGGTGAAGTAAGTGGGGAGAGAGCTCCAGGGAAAGGTGAGGAGACTAGTGTGGCCAATGCTGAGAGGAAGAAAGGGGAAGGAAGTAGGAGATGGGATCAGATACAGCTTCATGACTACTCCAAGAAGGTAATCTTTCCCTCTGAGTGCAATGGGATGCCTTTACAGAATTTTGAACAGAGAAATAACATGATTTGACACTGTAACTATTCCTCTAGTAGCAATGTTAAGAATGGGCCCAGGGTGGGAGGGTTAGAAGTCATCCGGTCTGTGGAAGGAGGCTACAGGTGACAGTGGCTTGGACAGGGAGAAAGGGGATGGAAGTGGTCAGATTCTGCAAGTATTTTCCAAATCCATATCTGGTGGCTGCTTTCTGTCTTGCCTAGGAGCAGGTTGGAACATGTTCTGGCACATGGTGAAGTTGAGTCTGCCTTCCCTGCCCAGACTCCTCTCTGGATGCCTTCTTTGGAGAAAACCCCTCTCTCTCTTTTGGTTTGGTCCTGTTCCCTCTCACCTTCTGTCTGTATCACATGTTGCTGACTTTATAAAGGAAATGGGTTTGAAATCCATTTGCGTTTTCAGCATTTGCTGCCTGAATTGTTTAATACGAAATGAATGTTCTGTCCTTTCAGGAAATTTCAGTCATTGCTGGTATGAGAGCAGGAGTAGGGTGTTGCAGCCCAACTGTCCTGGTTTACCAACTAAAGTTTCTTATCTTTCAAGTTTGACCTCTCAAAGCATAATAAATGCTTCATACGTGGACCTGGAAACAATTCAAATTTTATCTTTAGTGCGATAGGAGAAAGGACAGAAAAGTAAGCCTGGGGGTGCCTGTTAGCATGGACAGATGACCAGGACTGGGGTGACTTGGGACTGAATGTTTGCTGCTCTTACGGTGGAAGGGATGAGTGTCATTGGACTGCAGATCTTTTGTCTTGTACCTGGTCACATCTACTACCTGCAACTCCTCTTTCTGTCTCCCTTCCTTTCTTCTCACTCACCAGATCAAATAAAACTTAAACTTACATTCTAAGTTTTTAATGTAAATTACTTCATCTGTGATTTTTTTTTCAAGCAAGGTAGTTTCTTTCTTGTTTGTTCTTTTTCTTTCTTTCTGTACTGGAGATTGAACCCAAGGGTGCTTTATCACTGAACTACATCCCAGATCTTTTTATTTTTTGTTTTGAGACAAGGTCTTTCTAAGTTGCTGAGGTTGGCCTTGAACTCATGATCCTCCTGCCTCAGCCTCTAGAGCTGCTGAGATTATAGGCATGTGTCTAGCAAGCCAAGGTAGTTTATTTATGAGTTTATAAAGTTTTCAGTGGCAGCATAGAGTTGACACAGAAAACCCCTTTCTGAGCACGTGTGCATTTTTAAATTTAGAAGAGGTGCACTACTACAAAGTCAAGACTTGCAATCATATTTGTGACAGAGTCAAGTTAATAAAATTAAAGGTAAAGTGACTGGGATTTGAGAGTGTCTTGAAGAAGCATGTGAGTGTCTACCAAACCCTGTTCAACTCATGCTGGGACTTGGAACTCATTCCTAAGTACTGTTTTTTTTTTTTTTTTTTTTTTAATGCAGTAGTTTCTTTGACTTTAAATGGGATGAAATACAAACTTTCGGGTACTTAAAATATTGTGTCAAAATCACACCTCATCCCCAACTTCTTTGAGCACAGTTAGGCTCCATTTTTCCTTTCAGGACTGTATTAGTTTCCTGTCTGTTGGAAGATACTGCAACTTCAGTGGCACAAAAAAATAAAAACGTATTTTCTTAGAAAGATCTGGAAGTTAGAATTTGAAAATCCAGGTGTCACCAAGGAGAGGCTCCCTCTGGAGGATTAGGAGAGAATCCTACCTGCCTCTTCTAGCCCCTGTTGACCTTTGGCATCCCTTGGCATTTTTGATTTATGATTCTGTCACTCCATCTCTGTCCTTATATCACATTCTCCTCTGTGTGTGCTAAATCTTCTTCTATCTCAAATGGGCACTTGAGATGGCATTGAGGGCTACCCAGATACTCTAGGATAATTTCCTCATCTTAAGACCCTTAAGGTAAGTCTATCTTTAAAGACCTTTTCCAAATAAGGTTCAAGGATTAGGACTGACATTATCTTGGGGACCATCCTCCAACCCACAATTAGGCCTTAACTCAAACACATTCTTTTCTAATCTCCTTTACAAGTTCCTAAAACATATAGTATGTTATTTTGTCACAATTAGTTTTATTTATATAAATTTATACCTTTTAAAAATGAGAGCCTTTTGTTCTGGTGTTCTAAAGCAGGGGTTGGTAAGCTCTTTCTGCAAAGGGCCCAAGTAAATATTTTAGGATTGTGTATTTGTAGTGCCTGTTGCAACTATTCAACCCTCCTTGGTGGCAGGTAAGCTGTCACAGCCAACATCAAGACAATGGGGATGCCCAGGTTCTAGTAAAAACAGATTTGGCCTCAGTTTGCTGATCCCTATTCAGAGACACCCCCATAGTGCTATTATTATTTCTACCTCTAAATATGAGAACTTCATGTTATGTTTTAGTCAGTCTTCCTTGCTATTAGAGAGATCACCATCTGTTTATTTGTATGTTTTTACTACCATGAAACCAAAAACTATACATGGATGATCAGTGGATTGTAGTTTGATTCTTTCTAAATTGTGAATTCAAAAGTTTTTTTTTTTCTTATGGATATACCTTCTTGATTCCTCTTGAATTAAGAGTGCATTTATTCAGCAAGTACTGATTGTAATTGTTCTGTACACTAAAAACCATGTCCAACGCTGAGGTCCATGTGACCAGATGTGTGTTGTGAGAAAGGGACTGAAGTCTGCTGCTGTTTTTGAGATATGTAGGTGACGAAGTCATCACGACTTAGCCGTGGGCGTGATGTGGGCATGCTGGAGAAGGACTCACTGTTTCTGCCTGATAATGAATGACTGCAATGTGTCTTCATCTCTAGGTGAAGAATGCTAGAAGATTTGACGGATCTTACAGTTTGATACTGGGTAAGTGGATTTTGAACCTCTTGGATCTGCTTTTGTCAGGGGCTTTTGATTACTATCCATGTCAGAGTTTCTTCTCTGTTTACTTTTAAAGTTTCCCACATCTATGTGTGTTTATGCAATGCCCACATACAATATATATAAAATTTGAGCTATTCCTTTAGAGACTGTATCAGTAAGCTATCATCTTGATCCACTTGCTTCACATAGAATTTCTGGTAAGAGACAGGATAGCTATTCTTAGCCATTGCTACCCTGATTCATGCAAAAAGAAAAGAACTAAACCATCAAACATTTGTTGAGCACCAGCCTTAGATGCTTTCTAAAGCATTTCATTATTACAATGAATCTATGATGTACATACTAATGCTACTTCTATTATGCTGATATGTAAAGTAGGGGGCATAAAGAGGTTAATTAATTTGCTGAACCTCCAAGCTAGGAGTTAAACCCAGTCTGCTTTTTCTTTTTTTCTGAGTTATGCTGATAGGTTTGTAAACAATTTGATTATAATTTCTCACATTAAAAGACATTTTACCTGGGAGTCTTCCCAGAACATTCTCTCTCTAGCCCCTAAAATTATAGTTTAGATGTTCCCTTCTTTTAGTGTTACAATTCCATGTTTCTGTTTTTTTTTTTTTACTGTCAATAGTTTTTATTCCCATTTTCCAATATATACTTTATTTTTATACTTTATATAATGTAGTTTTTACAGTAATAGGACCATGTTATAAGACTGTTTTGTAATCTGATTTTTAAAAAAATGTTTAAATTTTATTTGTTCTAATTAGTTGTGCATGGCAGTAGAAAGCATTTATACATTTTGATAGATCATACACAAATAGACTATAATCTCTAATCTTTGTGATTATACATATTGCAGGATCACATTGGTCATACAGTCACACATGGGTATGAGGTAATGATGTCTTTCACTCTACTATCATTCCTTCCCCCACCTCTTCCCCCCCTTCACTCCCCTCTGCCTAGTATAATGTAACTCTATTCTTCCCTATGTCCCCTTATTGTGAATTAGCTTCCATATTTCTGTTTTTATAGTACTTAGTACATTACCCTTTCACAGAGTATATGTTGTCTGAGGACAAAGACTTAGTTAAAAAATTTTATCTCCATTTTCTATCATGATACCAAACACAATCAGTACAACTTTTCTGAATTAAGAATTAACTCTTCTCTGTTTAAGGGCTATTGAACTGATTTCATAGTTTACCTTCTTTTATCATGTCTTAAGTACATGGTTTATTAGTTTGTGATCCATGTTCCAGTGCTATCATCATTTTGTTCTTGAGGATTCTTGACCAAAAAAAGACAGAGCAAGCCAAACAAACACAATAAAACAGTGATGAATCTCAAGTTCAATGGAAGTCTGCTGGATGTTATGGGTAGTAGGTCCTTCATTGAAGAAATTGAGCTCCTGAGCAAAGAAATGAAAATGAGAAAAAGTTTCATCCATCAACTTCTGACTTCGGATGAAGTTGCACTCATGAGGTAAGACAGCCATTTGACAATTAGCTTTCAAGTCTCTTCCAGTACTTTCGGTTGATTTCGAATATCCATCTACCGTGGGCCCTTATATATTTTAGATACATTGTTTCATTCAGTCCTCACAAATATAGGATTATCACTTAACATATTGGGAGATACTAGGAGATACTAGGTAATTTGCCCAGTGACACACAGATGTCACTCTTAGGAGCAGCTACTGCAAAGACCATGCCTTTTCTAGTATACCACACAAAATAGTGACACAAGCAATTTGTGAATTGGTAAGGTGTGCCATTCCTAAGTTTCCCTAAAGCACTTCTCAAACTTTAATGTGTATGGAAACCACTGTGAAAGTTTGTCAAAATGCATTCCAGTTTCAACCTGAGGTCTTAGTTTCTGCATTTCTAAGTTCCCAGGTAATGGCAGTTGTGCCGGTCCATGGACCACCCTTTACTTAGACTTAAGAGACCAACTAAAATTAATCTCTACTGTGATAGGTAATGTTCAAACTATCCCCAAATGCCAACCTGTGCCAAATCTTAGGTGGAGAAGAAGGCACTGTGGGAGTGGATCTCGGATGCCTGTCATGCTTGATGCTGCTGTTTTAGACATTCGCTGCCTTATAGGCAAAGGAGAGATTGATGACACTGTGGGAAAGAACAGGACAGAAAAAAGGTGAAGATTTGTCTGCAGTATTCTCCATCAGCAGTAACTGCCTTTGGCATGCTGTGCTATTGTTCCTTTCTCAATATAAGTTCTGTGTTTTAGCTGGTGGTTATGTTAGAGGAAAGACCTCATATAAAATCTCCTTTTGTTTTGGTTCCTGGAGATCTAGTCTTTTGTCACAGCTTGTCCTCAATGCTAAGATTGATGAAATAGAGATAGATGAAGGCCTCTCTTATCCAGACTTTCTCTCTCAGTCCAGGATGTTGGAGAGGGACCCCAGTGAAAATGTATGCAAGAAATAGCACAAAAATCCATAACAACTTTTCATTCTCCCAAATGCTTTCTTGTGTAGTTCTTTGCTCATGGATTAAAAAAAAAAGGGGGGGGGGCAGAATAGCTAAGAATACCATCCCCTAACTGACAGGGGATTTAAAGCTTGGCATCTCCCATATAGTGATGAATGAATGAATAATTATTGAAAAGAAAGAAGATAAGGAAAAACAAGAGTAATAGAAAATTTATCACTTATTGCCATTTCAACTTCTATTTAATAGTTTGTGATAGTTAATCTGAATTGTCAACTTGATTGGATTAAGATATATCTAAGTTAGGAGACTTCCAGGTGTGTCAGTGAGGGTGTTTCTAGGAATAATTAGCATGTTGGACAGCAAACTGAGGGGAAGACCCACCCTAAGGGTGGGCAGCACAGTCTAAAATATTGGGGGCCCTAAATGGAACAAAAAGTGGGAGAATGAGGAAGCAGCAGCAAACACAAGCTCAATTCTTCTTGAGTGGGTGCTTCAGGTGCTTTAATTGCTGCTGTGATCCTCCAAGGACATCAGGCTCCAGTTCCTTTACTCTTTCAAAGCAGACTCTGATCAGTAACTCTCCAGGTCTTCAGTCCCAGATTGGGACTGCATCATTGATCCCTCTTGTTCTGAGGCTACATGTTTTTGGACTGAGCAGGTACTAGTTCCTCTAGCTCTTCAGTCCACAGATAGTCATTGTGGAACTATTCAACTTCTGGTAATGTAAGCCAGTCTAATAAATCTCCTTTTAATATCATACCTACATGTATATTCTATTGGCTCTGTTGCTCTAGAGAACCCTGACGAATGCATAGTTCATTCTACCGCAGGTAGTGGAAGAGATCCTAGTATCTGAAGAGTACATTTCAGTTTAATGAGCATTTCCCCCTTTTCTCTATTGTCTGTCTCTTTGGTTTTATGTTTGTCATGTTTTATGCAGCTCCTTGGGGCAGATATGAAATTGTATGAGCTCTCACCTAGAGTCTAAAGACTTGGCTCCTAACATTTTCTCTGCTATTAATTTGTCTACTGTGGAAGTCAGCTAGAAGTCTAGGGATTTTTAACATTCATTGAAGACTTGTTCCAGGAGTTGTGGAGATCTAAAGACTTTTCCCAGATTTTTTCCATATTCTTTGGGAGCTTGTGCTTTGATAATCACCTCAGTCTCAATTTTATGCTACTGTTGAATATATATCCTTCCTACTAAATCCTTTATGCCCATTAAGTGAGAGGCACTCATAATATAAGCCTGCTGCACATAGCAGAACTTTTTCTAAATGTGTGTCTGGGACAGGGAGTGATAACTGCTAAGCACAAACAGTCCATGCTCTGCCTCCTACCTCTCATCACTAGGGGTTTCTCCCTGTGCATTACCATTCTCCTCCCACAAGTCAACTTCTTATCATTCTCTTAGTTCCCCTTTCTCTCTTCTATCCCTTTTTCATTCATTCCTTGTAACTCACAAGATCAAAACCAAAAATGAGGGTTCCTAATTTTCTTAAGGAGAGCACTTTATTTCTAATATCTTCAAAGATTTCACTTTTCATCACAATGAGGTATTTTTCTAAAACAAGGATATTGATACCAGTCAATACTATCGTAGTTTATTTTCTCTCATTACGTGTAAAATTTCACGTCATGTAATTGCAAGTGTAATGGCATGCAATAATCTTTCATAGTTTTTGTAGGCAACAGGCCAGAAATTGAAAGACTTAATTAAGTTTACACAACTGTAGAGCTGAGCCAACACCAGGACCTGGAACCTGTGTCTTTTTTAGTTAGGAGTAGGGGCTCTACAAAGCCAAAGTTTTGCAAATCTTGTGTAGCACAGTCTGGTTAATGTTATAAGAAGGGAAAGTGACTGGAATTTGACACTGTATTTCTGAGAGTGGAATAGGCCTGGTGAGTAACTACTGGATCCTTCTCAACTGGTGTTGGAAATGGGATTCAAACCTGAGTGTTATTTCCTATGCAATAGTTTCTTTTTTATTTGGCAGAACTGAATGGGACCAAACACAAATGTTCAGCTCTTTAAATAAATTGTTGTGAAGAAATGACTTCATTGAAATCAAATGACATTTATAAATTCATTAATGAGAAAGAATTTTTTATTATGAGAACAACATATCAATACTAAAGAGAATGTTTGAAAAAGAGAAAAGAAAAATTAATTTGTAATTCCAATATCCAAACAAAACAAGCATTGTTCCTTTATATTTTCTTTTAGATACTGTCACTATGCATGCTGTATAGTCTTGTGTTTATAATGTACAATTAGCTCTGTTTATTAGCAGGTTCCACATCTGAAAATTCAACTGACCACTAATCAAAAATTTTTGGAAAACAAATTACATCTTTACTGAACAGGTACAGACTGTTTCTTCTCATTTAACAATACAATATAACAACTATTTACGTAGAATTTACATTTTATTAGATATTATAAGTAATCCATAAATGACCTAAAATATACAGAAGAATGAGTGTAGGTTATATGCAAATATTATATCACTTTATGTCATTCACTGATATTGATTTCTCGAAACCAATCCTCCATGAATTCCAAGGGATGATAGTATATCTAATTTTGTATCCTTGTTTATTTCATGAATATTTTCTGCATTCTATAGAGTTTTCAAGTCATAATTTTGGTTATAAAATTTAGTATTCAGATATTCTCCTTGGTTTATTTTAGGGTTGTTTATAATTTTTTAACTATTAGAATAATTATAATGTGGATATGATCTGCCAAATAGATAGAATATATCTCCTTAAAAAACATTCCCAGAGAGAGAATTATGGACTCAAAGCCTCGTACCATTATCAAATGCAGCTCTAGGAGAAATATTGCTATTACACTTTTATTAAATAGATTGATGTAGTTTTTCAACTGCTAATTTAGTAAGTGAAAAACGGTACCCAGTTTTTCTAAGTTCGTCTTTACTAATTATTGGTTGGTAGTATTGTGTGTTTGTCTTCTACTTGTTCTTTTTTATTTTGTGAACTTAATAATTATATCCTTTGCACTTTTATCTGTTGTCATTTTATTGTTTTCTTCCCATTCCAGGGTATCGAAAGGGCTTTTTAGAATTTTAAATGATTAAGTTAAGTAGTGCTTTCTTTAAAGCAGTAGGTGGTGTTTGCTGAGGGTTCTTTGCTGCTAAAAGCAAATGGGTGTGGAATTCCTTTCCATTCCAGCATGTGCTGACTCCTTCAGCAGATTTCAAAGCTGTCTCTGGGCTTCATGTCAGTGTGACCTAGAAAGGAATGAAAGCACAGCCAGCCCAGGTCTCCGTCAGAGTTGTAACCTTCACTCTGATTTTCTGTTTTCCCTAAGATTGACCTCAATGTATACTCCATGTTCTTGAGCAAAGTGCATCCTTGGGTTTATTTTCTTCTTGCTTTGTCATAGCATATTAAGGCACATTGAGGTTAGAGTCTGCCCAAGAATACATGACAAAGAAGGTCAGACTCATGTTGTCATCTCCATGTCATTGTCCAGTGATCCCATTATGCCCCCAGAAGCTTCAGGAGCTTCCAGTAGAACCATATGTGCAGGGCCTTTCATGAGGCTTCTCTTGACACCACAACCTCTCTGTCAATTATCTTATATCCTCTGAATCCTGTTGCCTGTTAGCTCTTCTCTGCAATGTCTTTTGGTTAAAGTTTCACCCCTGTTGGATTATCCATTTTGAAAGTCATGTATAAACAGAAAGTCCCTATGGTTTTCCTGATGTGCCTGCTTTCTTGTATTCAGTCACTATTTCTTCTGTTGAAGAGTCTATAAGGTGCTTTGCACATGTTCTCTTGTCTATAAAGATTTTCCCAATTGCCTTAATTGGATTATATCTTTTCTAGTTTGACCCTCCAGTGAATATTATTTGCTCTCTTCTTTTAGCATATAATGAATTATAGTTCAGTTATTTGCAATTTCTTTCTTTCCCCTAAAGGGCTTTTTATATTCTGTAAAATAGAGATTGTGCTTAATTAATTTTTAAATTTCTTGACAACTAATCAATGTATTTCTCTCAAATAATGAGTGGTTTTTTAACTGAAGAATTTGAATGATACTAATGGTTAGAACTTCAGGCACTATGGCAGGCTGAAGCAAATGGAGGTATTTTCGTGCCTTGCATATGGCTTAATACAGATGGCTGCCAAACATGGCTTACAGAAGGGCAAACATTGGTGAAAGCAGTTCCTCAAGGAAAGCTAAAGTTAAGTTTCAGCTGTTTGGTGATATTCACTTTTAGAAATATTCATAAAAGTCAATATTATACTTGGATTTTGTAGGAGGCAAAATTGCCTGTCAAAATGAGTAGGAAATGTTGAATACTTATCCAACCAGTGAGATGTGACTAGTTAGAAAGCCATCGAGTGAAATGTTGTATTCTACTAGTCACAGGTTTTGCTTCACAGCACTTGGTGTTCCCTGGACAAACAGTGATGCTTGAGAGCAGCACAGATGTTTCATTTGCTCTTTTAGCTCCTGGCTGTTGTGAGAGGATCAAACCTCCAGTCAACTCTCAGGGAAGACACCATTTGATTTGACTTGTATAGTGAGATGTTTGTGCAAGAAACTTGATTTAAGAAAGTGAACCTTTTGTACAAAATTGCTAATATGCTAATCTGTCCTTTTTTCTCTACAATAAACAAAACTTTCACAATGTTTATTCTGGCAATCTTAGTTTTTTAATCAGGAGAGGATTAAGCATTAAGGATTTAAGCTCTGTTTGAACACATTCAAAGAAACTTTCTGGACCTATTCCTTCTCTATATTGTTTGATAGAGCACACTATAAATAATTCAGTAATTTTCTAGTTTTTTAAACAAAAATTTTTTTTTCAATAAATTTAGATCAACAGTTTTGAATTAGCACTATTCCAAGCACTAGAAGGCGCTATCTAGATTAGGAAGACCTTGTCCCTGTTTAAAATAAGTTCAGACGATTCTTTTTCTGATGTAAGCCAGGCTCTGAGCAATTAGAGGTCAGGGTATTAGGAGGTTCTTTAGCAGGTGGAAAGACAGGCCAATGACTCTGCTCCTGCCAGATGATCCCAGGAACTTACTCCTCAGCAAAAACTTCAGGTTTTACTTCACTTTTTATTCATTTGAATCCACTCAAAAGTGGAGCTGATATTTAGTGTAGTGGACATTGCTGATTTTCTTCAGTCTAGATCAATGAAATGAAAGCTGATGGTATATTTTTTTCTGCTTTTTTCAACTTCCAAAAAAATTTCACCTTCATTGTTTGTTGCTGGTATCTTTGACTTGTCAATACTGTCTGAAATATCATTTCCAATTCCTACACCACCAACACAGTGGACCTTGGGCAACCTCTTATAAGTCTGTACCTCATGAATTGCTCTCAATGTGACCTAAGTCTGTGTTTTGAGTTATCGTTAAAGGCCAATGATTATAAAAAATGGGCAATTATGTAACAAGATATCTTACACTCTCCTAAATTCAAAATTCAGATTCTACCATTTGTCTTGTCTTCTAATTCCTCTTTTTCTTCTCTTCTTTTTCTTCTACTGCAATCTATAAAACTCGAAGCAGCAAAGCTTTGGGCAGCAGGAGGGATATGATAAATGAATGTAAACCAGAGTACATTAAGGACATAGAAACAGATTGACAGGCAAGTTCTACTGGTCTCAACGTGTAAAGAATCTTGATATGGGTGGAATTTTTGTCTTTTCTTAAGTGACTACAAGATAGTGTCTGCATAGTCTAAGCCAGGTGTAAGCAACGTGTCTCCACTGACAATGATCGGATTAGGAGTGTGTGTATGAACTTATTCTGACCAGTGATATGTGAGAAAATTAAATGCTCAATGTCATATGTTTTTTCTCTGGTAAATAGAGGTATATAGGTCAAGATATCTGCTTTTCTTAGGAATGTCGTTATGTCTATAGGATGACTGGTATTATGGTGGGCATCTTGCCAACATAAGAGGGTTTGGACAAGGTGAGAGGTCATGCTGAATTGGGCAGACCTTAGAGACAGGACAGCCCTTACCTTGCTAGTTCTTGGGACTTCTTCCATGGGATGATATATATCCATTTATTTTGGTTATTTGAATTAAGAGATGTTATTACTTGCAGCCAGTATCACCTTGACTGATAAAGTGTGGTTTTCTGGAGTAGACTGGAAGACATTACTTTGCAGATAGTTTTCCTTTCATACTGCCATATTTCCTATAATTCTACCAATAGGCTCTTACATGAGTTAAGGCACTGAGGCCTCTGTTAACTATAAATCTGCTGTCAGAGAGTGTAACACGTTTGCATTTTATCTCTGTATGTAATCAAATTCTCATTTGTCTTCTAGTTCCTGAGAAGTTAGCAAACCAAATAGCAAAGTTCAATGATGAGAAAGAAGCCAGGAAATACTGGCAAATGGGATCATGCCAGGAAGAGCAGTTTCAGAGCTCAGATGGGTGAGCTGAGTAGCTTTGTGATGGCACAGTTCAAGCTGTGGAGAGAAGCTGAGCAAAGGTCAGGCAGCCAGGACTGGCACCAGGGTGAGTAGCAGGGACAAACAGGGTTTATTTCTACTGTAAATTTACAATCCAAGACTGCCAAAAAATGGCATCGTTCTTAGCTGGGACACAGCATGCTACAGGCTTTCTCGTTTAAACCTGAAGAATTTGTTTTCTGTGCTTTTCACTCCATGGATGTGATACCAAGTTTTGTCTTTCTTGGTTTTTCTGGTTGGCTGAAAGAAATTGGGCTTCTGTGACAGAGTAGGATTTAATCTCAGGGCAAAATATTTATTCCAAACAGGCAGACTCTGGGTCTAATGACTTAGGCATATTCAGTTTGATTGGGGTTTGATAAAATAATATTGATGTTTTGAGTCTGGAAAAGGACATTCTTTTCTCTCATTTCTTCCTTTCCTTCTAAGCATCTCCCAGCCTCTTACACAAAAGAGAGACTCTCCTGTACATTCTGGAGTAAATAGAAAGGCTTCTTTCTTTCCTTCTCTTCTCTTGGTGGACATGGAATGGAAAAAAAACCTAACTCAGAAATAGACTCTATCTCAAGAAATGAAGAAATGCACTTTGTAGAAGTTAAGAACAGGGCAGCTTCTGCAGTCATACTGGGTCTCATTTTCTGAACAGAAACTTCCTGTTTCTACTTTAGTCTGAAGCTGATGTACTCCCCCCAGGTGCTGCCCACACGAGCAGAGCATATGGTTCTGCTAATGTGCAATAAAACTTGAGAGAAACCATTGAAGCCTGCTCTCTTCTGGGAACAGAGGATCTTTCCAATCAATTCCCCCATGATCCTCCCATGTCCTCTTGGCACCTCCCTTCTGGGCCCTGCCAAGCATCAACTCATGACTGCATTTCATCTCTGCCTATTTACTCCTAAGAGGCTAATCCCATGAATTCCATTTACTACTTTTAGAAAGGGGAGGGGGAGGTAAATCAAAAGATGAAGTTGTTTTGGAGATCACCTTAAGGCAATTTCAATAATAAATGATGATGGGGCTGAGTTTCACATACTAATTATAAATGATGACTTGAGTGGATGGGCTCTTCTACAAAGTGCTTGGAGTTATGGTACTCTCTCAGCTTGGTACTGTTTCAAAAAATACACCTCAGCTTTATTATGCAGCCCATGGATTGACCAGTATAATTAAGTTGCCAAACAGCTTTCTTTCCTCTTTCTTTATCACTCTCTTTTTTCAATTACTGCAAAGTTTTTGAAAAATTCAGCTTAGTGCCTTCAATTTCCTAT
Organism: Sciurus carolinensis; assembly: GCF_902686445.1. Classification (NCBI taxonomy): domain Eukaryota; kingdom Metazoa; phylum Chordata; class Mammalia; order Rodentia; family Sciuridae; genus Sciurus; species Sciurus carolinensis. The sequence continues at coordinate 47,750,282 of NC_062226.1, forward strand.
TTGATCCAGGCAAACAAGGCCAGAGTAAACAGATGGTGCTGCCGCTGCACTCCTGCAGGCAAGCCGCCTCAGATGCTGTTGGAATAGAAGAGGGAAATGAATGGATTTTAGTGCTTTGGGGTCTGCACTATAAATATCTTTACAATTGAGAATCACAAGTCTTTTGGTCTGAGCAATGGGATCATCAGAGCTCTGTGAGGTGGTGCCCAGAATAAGACGTAATTTATAAGGGCATCAGCAGTGGGATTCAGAATTTTAATAAATAATTACACATTTATTAAGGTGAAAATTAGTTAATCTGGCACTCTATCAGCTTGAACTCTCAAGTAGCAATTTTGCCCAATTATAGTAAAATACAATTAGTGCCCATAATGAGGGCCCTGAGTCCCTGCAATTATTAGAATGCCTTCTGAATCATCCAAGAGGGATGCCCACTGTGACCAGCACAGTGAATGTTGTGTTTTTTATGCATTCCATTTTTAAAAGTAAGGGACTCTGCCCTTGACTTCAGTGGTAATTCAGTCATATGAAACTCACTATTATACCTTCTCTTGGGATGTTGTTGAAAATATTGTGTGCACAAAGTATCCTTTTTCTGAGGGTCAGAGCAGTAATTATTTTACATATAAAAATCAGCCAAATATGTTTTCTTGATTATTAGATTTTGACTGACTTGTGTAACCTGTCACACTTCCTACTTTGTTTTGGCCTCTGGGGAGCTTAATGTCCATAGGTTATTATTGGATTATTGGATGCTAATCTTATTGATTTTGTTCTTTCGCCTATTTTTTTTCTTTGCTTTCATGATTTCTTCATGTGCGTGTTTTAGTAAATAGTCTTACCTTGTCCATGGAATGACCAGAAATACAAATGCCATGTTTCTTCCCTGGGTCAAGTCAGATAGAAGGAATCTTGCTTTACATGATTATCTACACCTTAACTGTAACCTGACTGTTAGCTCATGCTCATATTTTTGTGGCTTTCTCTAGTTTTGTTTACAAAATATGACTACAGAGGAATTGAGCTCTACTTTTGTTGTCTCCTCACAATTGTGACCCATACTCACGTGGTGTTAGTGTAATCACAGTATCACATATATCTCATTGCAGCTCTGATCACTTTCCATCCGAGGCGTGGGCAGTGTGAACCAGCAAACCACATGTCAGAATAAATCTTATCTAATCTGAGCTTGATACCTGGGAGGATCTTTCTGCCTGTATAATGAAGCCCTTTCTCTACTTTTTGGGATATAGACAGCCAGGTCATTCTTCCTTCCTTTCCTACTATGTACTATGGTCCTCCTGGACCTGCTAGCTATAATCATTGCCCCTACCAGGTAGAAAGTTATGTCGAGTAATGATGGAGTGTGACTTAAGTGTGGAGTTGGTTTGGGTTTGAATCCTGACCTTAACTCTTCTAAAGTATGTGAAGTGAGCCTATTACTCAGATTATCTAATCTTTAGTTTCTTCATCTATAAAATGGGGACATGATAATATACTCCTAGAGGGCACAGTAAAGATGGAATATTCGACCCAAAATAAGTTCTCAAGAAATGTTTGTCATGGTCATGATGATACATTATTTTAATAGCCAAGGTGAATGAGAAGGAATTCTATCTAACTCTGTTTTTCTATTAGATATGGACACTGAACGCTGTCTTCCTGAAGGGTGGTTTGGGACCAGGCTTTGATTGCTTTTCTGTCTCTGGGCTTTATAACACAAATTAGAGATGACTGAGATTATGTTCTAGTTGAATTTTGACCTAGAAATCTGAGCTCAAGTTCCAACTATCTCTTAATACACCTGTGCCTTAATTTCTTCATCTACAAAATGGGAATAGCATTCCTATATAAGACAGTGATTATAGAAATCAAATGAAATATAACTTATACAAACAAAGCATGGTTAATGTAGTAACTCAGAATTATATGAAAACCACTTCTGTGTTATAGGCTATTATCACATAGCAAATACTTAATAGACATGAATATAACTTTGCCTACTCATAGAATATTGAGTTTAAAATATTTTGGTAAAAGAAGCATAGGAGTACTGTGCAGTAGTGTTAATTATATTAACATAATTGTGAAACTAATTGCTAGATCTTTTTCATTTTGCAAAACCAAACCTTGCACCTACTAAGGAATAGTTCCTCATGTTCTTTTCCCCTCAGCCACTGGCAATCATGGTTCTACTTGCTGATACTATGACTGTGACTACACTTGATATCTCATATAAGTGGAATCATCCAGCTTTTGGTTTTTGTGATGGGCTTATTTCTTGTGCCACATTTTCCTCAAAGCATTCATGTTTAGAATGTGTTAGAATTATTTTCCTTTTTAAGACTAAATACTATTCTACTGCATTCACATTTTTAAAATCTATTCATCTATCAATGGACCCTTGAATCATTTCCTCTTTGTTGCTGTGGAATGGTGCTATGAACATGGGTGTGCAAATATCTCTTCAAGATCTTGCTTTGAATTTTTTGTAAATATCCCTAGAAGTGGAATTACTGAATCATATCATTTTTAATTTTCAAGTAACTGCAATGTCTTGATAAATTTTATATGAAATCTTTGGTTATTTTGTGCATGAAGCATCACCTAATTTTAAATAGTAAATGTCTGCTGAATCAGATTTTATGGGAGAAACCATGACCTGGAACTTTTTAGTGCCTTTGTGCAATTTTATTAACAGATATGTATATGGTCTTTCTAGATTTATGTCCCTAAAATACATGAAAATGATTTAAAAGTCATGAATGGGCACATGACACCACAATGCTGGGAGGTTCAGACTCAGCTTTTCTATGATATAGCAATTTGATTCCATTGCATAGTGTCTGATTCTTTGTAAGGCATTGTAAGATACTATATAAAGAACAGAATAAATTATGCAGCTACTTAAACCTTGAATGTTCTGCCTTGGTCACAGTCTCATTATGTACTTTTAATGGAGCATTATACAGTATTAATACTCATTTTTCAAGTCTGTACCCTTTCTGCAAAATGTGTTTACATAAAAGGCTGAGGAAGAATTCTTTTTTCTGTTTAAGCTGATGATGAATAAGTGGGTCATATGCTTTCAGTAGTGTGTTTTGGGTTGAGAGCGATCAGAGCAATGTGAGAATAACAGGGGTGTTAGGTGAAAGCTGGAGCCATCCCGTTTTCCCACGTCTCCCAGGAACGGTAATCCCAACTCCATTAGTACAGAATGAGAGGCCATTTGGGTAAATATAGTCACATAAATATATCATTAGGCAGTTTTGTAAAATGCACATTATTTACTCAAGCAAATATGTAATTAGAACATTTTTTAAAACACAGATTATCTACCAAAGAGACTCAAACTGTTCCTTTGGAGCATTTAAGCCTATTGGGTAAAACTGTAATTAGGCCATTAATTAAACCCAAATCATATTATTTATTAAAAGGTGCTTTGCTGATCTGATAAGCATTTTCTTTGCTCTTTTAAGGCGTTTTAATAATTGATTATTGTGAGCCCCTTGGCTATCACTTGCCCTTCATTCATTCCTTTCTGATTTTCTTCTTGTTTCATTTTGTGATGATGGTTATAGATTTAGATTTCCCTGTGGATAGTATGTGCAAAAATGCCTGATCTAGCCTCGCCACCCCCTTTTCCTGCACAGCCCTTCAAAGACATGAGGATGAAAGGACCAGCTCACTATTTTTTTTAACTGTATCCTCTTTGAATATTCTTTATAGGGGAGGGGCTTTGGAATTGTCCTTGTATTTTTTCCTCATTGCTACTCACTGAACTTAATCAGATAAAAGTTCTTTCAACTTCTGAAACACTGAGGTTGTGTGAACTTTCTGCAAATGGGTTTGTTCTGAATGAAGTCAGATTCCCTCTTTGAGCCATGTTTTGTAACTAGAGAATGAATGCTTAATACTGTTTAATTTGATGGTTTTTTTTTTTTTTTTTTTTTTTGGTCCTGAAAAGGAGTGCTGACCTATATAGGGATCAAACCTATAACAGTCTTTGGTTTGCTTACAGCAGTATTCATTTATCATTTTCCAAGGAACACATGTACCAAAGAACTTTAACAGGTAGGCTGGCTGTATGAAATGGTTACCTGTTTTTTGTTTGCCTTACTTCAACCCAATCTCCCCATTATAACTAGTGTTTGCTTCCCCAACCCCACTAAAAATAATGCAATGTGATCAATTAGTTTCTCAGAAGCTTAGAGTCCTACTTTGCCTCAGGGTCTTTACTTTTGCTGTACCCTCTTTGGAACCCTGCTGTCTCTCCTCTCTCCTCTGTCTTGGCAACTCAAAAAGGCAGTGCAGTGTGCAGTTAAGAACACACACCAGGGAGCCAGACTGCCTAGGATAGAATTGAGCTCCCCTTCTAATTAGCAAAGTAACCTTGGCAAGTCACATGCCCTTCTTGCTCCTCAGTTTCCTTATTTACCTCCCTCATAGATTAAAATCAGTGTGAATTACTGTTCTTTAAGATCTTACACCGTGATCATTGTTATTTAGGTCTTGGTTTCTGGAAAGCCTTCCTTAATTCTTCATATCTGGGTTTTCCCTAGAACCTTCTATTCTAACCCCGACTACACATTGCATTATCCTTGCTTACCGATGACCTTTCCCTTACATTAAACTGAAAATTCCATGAGCAAAGAGATAAGGTTCAACTTCTTCAATATTCCATCATAGCACTTAGCACAGTGCTGGTAAAATAGTTCCTGGCTCCAGAGCACTTATATTGCTCACGGTACTGTGCTAGGCTCTAAAGATACACTAGTGAACAAGAAGTAGGCTGGTTGTCCTCATGTAGCTTACAACAGAGCTTACAGTGGAGAATATATATATTGAGTCAGTAGTTATCTAGAAAACATAAAATTGCAAATAGGATCAGTGTTACAAAGGATAGGTATGTAACTTTATGGAAGTTTAAAATTAGGAGCATTTGGTCTCACCAGCAAATTAAAGTAGACATCTCTGAAGATGTGGTACTTAGTTGAAATCTGAAGGATGAGTGGCTTCTCAATAGAAGAGGAAGAGAGATACATTGCAAATAGCTTATGCCTATATTCTAGGCATGAGCCCAGCACATATGATAGACTGAAAAAGTATAGGTATTTATTTTCTTTTAGGGGGCATGGAAGATACTGGGGGCTGAAATCAGGGGTGCTTAACCACTGAGCCACATCCCCTTATTGACAAGGTCTCACTGAATAGCTTAGGGCCTCAATAGGTTGCTGAGTTTGACTTTGAATTTACAATCCTCCTGCTACAGCCTCCTGAGTCGCTTAGTTGCTCAGCAAGTATAGGTCTTTCATGTGGAGACTTCCAGCAAAAGATAAATGGAAGAAACTGGAGAGACAGAGGTTATGCATGGAAGTCATCGAAGGCCATCTTAAGAAGGCTTTACCTATCAAGATATAAATGCAAAACTGTAGAAATATTTAAAATAGGAAAAAAGCATTATATAGGCATTTAAAAATATCAACTTTTTCATACATGTAGACTGTGTCTGTAAGGTAGAGAGAATAGATTGGATAAGACTGATGTAGAAAATACATAATTCAGTTTATGTGTTTTTGCAAAAGATCTGAGCAAAGAAAAATAGTAACATGGGCTATGATTGTGGTTGTTGAGATAGAAAATAGAGATAGATTTGGAAAACATTTAGTTAGAGTCAAGACTATTTGATAGTGATTAGATATGGGTCATAAGGAAGAAGGAATCACAAGATGATGCCCAGGCATTGGTTGCTGTAATCACTTCCTGAGAACATATTATAGGAAGAGAACAAAGTTTAGAAGGAAAATATTGAGTTTCATTTTGGAAACATACTTGGGACATTATAGATATGATTTCAAATAGAAAGTTGGAAAAGTGGTTCTTGGAGCTTAGTGAAAAAGTCTGGGATATTGACATAAATGTCAGTGTCATCTGTAAATGGGTGAATTTTACAACTATGTGTGTAGATGACAATAACATAAGAAGAGATTCTTGAGTAAAGAAGAGGAAAGGGCCTGGAGCTGACTCCTGAGGCCTCCAAAAGAGGTTACTTGGCAGGTGGTTGGTGAGTTGGTTGGTAAAGGCAAAACCAGAAATATACAGAAGGATGGAAACGGAAGGAAGGAAGGAAGGAAGGAAGGAAGGAAGGAAGGAAAGAAGGAAGGAAGGAAGAAAGGAGGGTAGATAGGAAGGAAACAAGCCAACAGAAGTATATTGCAGAAGCCCATAAAGAGCATGTTTCAAAAGGAGAATGAGGTCTACCATGATTAGATAGAACTGCTAAGAAGTCCTGTGGATTTAGTGGTGCAAAAGTCATTGCTGACCTTAGCAAAAAGGATGCAATGATGGAATTAGTTGCTGGAATAAATTTAGTATAATCTAGAGAATTAAAGAGAGAACAGGTTTCTTTAGTGAATATGGTGATGTGTATTGTGATTCTCATTAATGGAATACTAGTATGTGATGCTTTCCAATTCACTCTCCTTGGAATGGAATCCTTCTTTTCCTGGCATGTCTTATAGGACAAAGTATTTTGTGGAATCACAGTTTGAGAAGTATTGAGCTAAAAGTATTACTTGGGCAACTATTCTTGGTTCTGTCAAGTATCTCATTTCACAAGAGGGCTTTCTATTTTCCTTATCTAATGTTAGACCAGAGAATTGGAATTGTGTGGTGGTTAACAGGAAGATCTCTGAAACTGGACATGCAAAATTTAAATCCTCATGCTTGCTGGATGACCTTGAGTGAGTTACTTAACCTCTTTGTTCTTCAGTTTCCTTACTTATAAAATGCAGATTGGTGATACGTATATGAGATCTAAATGAGTTAGTACATATAAAGTACTTAGAAGAATGTTTAGTACTTAGTAAGAAATTTAAAACTGTCAGTGATGATGATGATTAGAACATCAGAAGGGGCATTAGCTCTTTTTACTGCAACAAGGAATGCAATAACTAGTTTCTGTCAGGATATATACTGAGGAGGAGAAAAAGTTTTCTCTTGAGGTCCATTTGGTAGCAAAGAAAAAGAAAACACTAATGGTATAACTCATGGCCTGTGTGTTTCAATTTCTCCTTTTAAAAATAAATATCTCTCAGAGAGTTTAGAACCAGTCTGGTTCTGTGGATGTGGGTTTGCTAGTGTTGAGCATCGATTCAGATGTATATCAGGGTCAGGCAAACTTAAATTTCACAAAAGGAGCTGGCCCTATCTTTCATCATTTGATAAAGGGAGCCTCCCATCCTATAATCACTCATATGTAATTCTCATTTTCTTTTTCTTTTTTTTTAATTGCCAAAAATACTAAATGTGTATTGCTCAGCTGTTAATAAAATCTTTGTTAAAAAATAAAATTGCTGATTTTCATGGAGAATTACATAAAAGATATAGTATTTGATTTGACATTTCCTCTAAGGGCATAAGACCAGTGGGTTTATAAGCCATTACTGTGACTGCATAGAAGTCTTTCTCAATTGCCCTGTATTGTGCCCCATGTGCCTGGATGCCTGTGACCAGAAGGAACCCTGTGAAAGTTACTCTGAGAGGTTCCAATGGGAGATTTTTATCTCAGGTCTGTGTGCCTCTTCATAAACCACGATATGTTAGTAGTGACAAATGTACTGATTTTTTGGAACTAATTATGCTTCTTATTTTGCTCTGGCTGGTTACTAATATGCCCAGAACTAAATTTGAAGTGTATGCTAGGTGTCTTCTTGTTAGTCCTCTTTTCTTGTTAGCCCTGCTCCGTGTTCTGGGGCCTTTCCCATATGGACAGTTTCAAGTCACTCCTCTGTCCTCAGGCTTTCATTATATTCGGCCCAGGAGAGGTACTAGGAAGAGATCCAAGGGCAAGAACAGAGTGAGACTAGGTACTTATTCCCTGAGCTCTGCAGGTTAGGAATTGCAGGCTAGTTATTTCTCTTAATAAGTCCATAGCTCTTATCAGGTGGCCCTTTCCATGGAGTTCTTTTTCTGCATATTACCGCCAATTCCCTCATATTTCCATTTAGGCCAGGAGCAGTAAAAACTCCCAGGGAAGTTTTTTTTCTGTTATTTTTTTGCAGGCACCCCACAATCAATTTTTTTTTTTTTTAACCAATTCTTAAAACCTTCCCAATACCTTTGGAAAGAGTCTCTTTGCTAAACTCTCCTTAATGGATTCGATTGGGGTTGGCCCTCAGACTCCTACTGAGATCTTCACTGATATACTCTAACAACTGTGTGGGGGCACTGACTAATTACCTCTTATATTTCCTTTGTCCTCTTGTATTTATGGTATTATCTATTTTCCTTCAAAATGTAAATAACTCTGTTCTATGAAGCACTTCAAAATATTTCTTTGCAGACCGCATTTAAATAAGAGGCAGAATATGCAAAAGAAATATGCCAGGTGCTCTGTTATTTGGTGGGAATGAAAAGACAATGAAGTGTTAGTCCTTGGGGAGATCACAGTCTTTGAGGAGGACATCCACAGAAGCAAGTAATCACAATGCATTGTGATGACTCATGAAGATGGGAAAGGTAAAGTCTCATGGAGGGACACTGTGGTGAACTTTCTTATTTTGCTTGGAGGTCTTGGAGGTTGAGGGGCAGTATAAGTGGAGGGAGGTCAGAGGGACTAGAGCCTAAGAGGACTGAGCTGGTCACAAAAGGTGAGGCTATACAGGCAGGTGAGCAGGATGGTCACAGTTACTTTGTGCATTCAGTCGGGCACTTATCTCCCTGAAACATCCATGTTCTTGCTTGGTATTTTGGAGTTCGATTCATTTCCTAAAGCATTGCTTATCTATTATTTAAAAAGTCTTTTAATTTTCAAGTCTTGATTTAAAAGAAAAAAAAAAAAAAACCTTGGAAAATGCAAAATACTTTGTTATTCTCCAAAGATTTATGTTTAACTCAAGTGCGACTAATGAGCCTTGCAATATATGCGTAATTCCTTTCCCCTTTCATGTACTACAAGGCTTACATAAATCACAAATCCACTTCATCAAAGATTTTTTTTTTACAAGTAAGATAGATTATTACTGAGAATATGAGTATCAGGTAAGTAATGTCCAAGAAGTAAAAAAAAAAAAAATACACACTTTAATAAGAGGTGAAAATTGTAACAGTCTGTCCCTTAAAAGGAAATTGTGATTTACTATCTGATCTTAGAGTAGGCCCAAGGATGGTCCAAAAAAGAGCCTGCCAGCAAACACAATGCATCCTGCTATGTGCACTAGGGATGGCTATTTATTATCTGTCACATATGTTTAAAAGAAAAAGACTAAATGATCAAAATCTCTGAATTGTTTAATTTTGGATTAATCAGAAGATGAAACATGGGCTCTCAGTCTTTCATCAGCCTTCAAAATGAGTCTGACCTAGTCTGCTAACTTAAAAATAAAACTGAAAGCAAACCTTCCCTGCCGTGTGAAAAGGTTTGGTTAGCAGGCCTCCTGGACTTTTTTGTCTGTTGGGTTTTTAATGAGAACCAAAGTCTAGGTTCTGGAACATTGTGAATTTTGATTACAGTGGGGTTCCAGCCTGGTTGGATTGGGAGAAATGTCAGAAACCTCATGAGCTCACCAGCCAGCTTCAGATGAAAGGCTGTGGAAAGGCTTCTCAAATTCTGCTCAACTGCTGGTCTTTGTCCTAAACCAAACTCCAGACTTACTGAGGTTCAGTAAGCACAAAATCCTAGTCAATCATTGGCTTCGTAAAATGCCAATTCCTGTTTCAGCAAACAATTATAAGGCATAATTGCTAGTAGAGGAAATCAATTGACCTTCACAGATTTTTAATTGCTCATTTTATTTTGCTTCCTCATAAGTATCCAAAAGATGTCATTGAATTTAGTATGTATTATGCTTCTGTTAAAGTCCCGACATATTGAAAGTGAGGAGGCACCTCAAGGGTCTCCAGTGATCAAGGTGGCTTGTGACAGCTGCAATCTTTAGGGAAAGCACACTTAGGAGCACACGAAGACCAGCAAGTACTCTGTTTCTTGGCTTCTCTCCAGAGACTCCACAGAACATGTCAGTTAGTGACTTAATGGGTAGTTTATATGTGTTGAGAAACATTGAGACATCAGAATCATTCCAGGCACTGAGTTCCTCATCTCTAAGAAGGCTGTAATTCATTTTAACCCTCATCGAGTTTAAATGACCCTTGGCTAACATGGATGATTAGGTACCATTGTTGAGATAATGTGCATTTTTGCTATTGTGGTGGGTTAGTGAGTCTGAAACTCTTCAGCCTCTCATGTAGTGAGACAAAGGTTCTGTGGGTCACCTAGCAGTTTGGTTCTCCTTATTCAAGGAGATGAGATATGTTGACTGAGTTTCAGGAAGGAGACAGTAGACATCCTTCATTAGGAGATGAAATCTAGGATATGAGATGGGAAAATCTGAATTGATAGCTGGCTTTTTTTAAAATACAAAATTGTCACTTCTTTCTTCATTCTTCAAACATTCATTGAACTCTTAAGCCCTGTGCCAGGATTCTGGAATAAATATTAGCTCTTGTCTACATATAAATAAATTCCTTTCAGCTCTGGTCCTGAAAGGAAACAAAGTGTTATGGGAGCTCACTTGAGGAGCACCTTAAGATCAGAGGGACAAAAGTCTTCCTTGAGGAGGTATTGCTTGAGTCAAATCTTGAGAAACAAATGGACCATCAAAAAAGAAGATCAACATTCCTAGGAAGAGAAAGCAGCATTATAATTGGGTGAAAATGAGAGAGAGAACAGACACACTTGGAGAGCAAATATTCTAAAGTAAATACCACTGGTGCAAACACTTTACACCTGGGCCTTTGTAAATAGCCAGGTCTATAAATTCAGTAGATAAGCCTCATCACTGGGGTAATATTAGGTGATGGAGTCCATATGCATATTTGGAGTTTGTATGTCCAAATATATTTGAAGCAGAAGAGATAAACACTTTCTTCTTCTGTTAACAACATCTCTTACTTTCATTTGAAAAACTATCCTTACTCCCATTTTTGTCCACATGGCTGAAATTGTATTGGCTTGTCAATCCATGACAGGGACCCAGTATACCCTAGCCAACTGTAGGGAAAGTTCAGAATGATCAAGGTCTAGAGGAAGGAAGGGCAATGCTGGGGAGTGAAGTGGCTAGAGCAGTAAACTGAAGCCAATTTATGAATGATCTGGTAGTTTGTGGTCACAAGTTTAGACTTTACCTGAGGTCAAAATGGGGGGATTTTCAATAAAGGACTGACATGATTCAATTGAATTTCCAGATGAATCTTTAGAGGTAATGCGAGCTCATTTCAGTACAGCAAGTTATTCCCCGTGAGGAAGGTCAAAATGAGGAAAGCTTCAACAGTGGAGAAAAAGACAAGACCATGGATATCAAGGTGATGGAAACCACAAAACTTAGATTTGGATTGTACAGTTTGAAAATTCTTTTGGATTTCTAAGTGGAAATGTTTAGTCAGCCAACATAGATATAAATATACAGAGTTAGGTTAAGAGAAATGAGATGTAAGTACACATTTCAAAGTTGTCAGTAATGATATTGTAGTGATGGCAATGTGTTGTGGTAGAAGATGATTTGTATAACAGCAGGCACCCAATAAAATAAAGTCACTGCCATGCCTTAGTGGAGAGTCATGAAAAGATTCCTGACTGAACTCTAGCTTTTGAGAAGTATTATCAACCAAACTGTTTGTTGTTCTTTTTTTTTACTTTTGCAACACTACATGGCTTCTGACATTTTTAGTTTTCTCAACACACAAATGTGGAAATTGGTAAGTATCCTACCTGCCAATCAAATGAAATATTCTTCATGAACTTTTATATATTCTTTTTCTTTTGTACTGGGAATTGAATTTGTGAGAGCTTTACTTCTGAACTACATTCCAGTTCTTTCTTTTAATTTTACCAAATTGCTGAGGCTATCCCCAAACTTGCAATCCTCCTGCCTCAGCCTTCTGAGTCACTGGAATTATAAGTATGCCTGTGCTTGGCATCTTTTATATGTTCTTATTACAATAAATTAAATCCCTGCCAATATAAATTTCCACAAAAGTAAACAGCTAAATATTTTCAGTAGTGGTAGATGTGAGGAAAAGAAAGTAGAGATAAGTTACCCATAGATTTCTTCCAACTCCTATTATGTCTCTGCAACTCAGATTCCTTTTTCTCCCACATTTTTAATTGGCACATTATACTTGTACATAAAGATGGGAATTTTTGGTACATATTTGTACATGCACACAATATAACAATATAATTTGGCCAGTATCATGCCCCAGCATTTCCCCCTTCTGTACCTCCCATCCTCTGGTCCTTTTCCTCTACTGATCTCCCTTTGATTTTCATGAGATTCTGGCCCTCCCCCTTCTTTTCCTTTTTCCTCTCTAGCTTCCACATATGAGAGAAAACATATGTCCCTTGACCTTCTGAGTTTGACCTATTTCTTTTAACATAATGTCCTCTAGTTCCATCCATTTTCCTACAAATGACAATTTTTCATTTTTCTTTATGGTTGAATAAAATTCCATTATGTGTATATACCACATTTTCTTTATCCATTCATCTGTTGATGGTCACCTAAGCTGGTTCTGTAGTTTGACTCTTGTGAACTATGTTGCTATGAACATGGATATGCATGTATTCCTATAGTATGATGACTTTAATCATTTAGGATAAATATTGAGGAGTAATATAGCTGGATGATATGGTGGTTCCTACTCTTTTGAGGAACCACAATACTTATTTCCATAGTAGTTGTACCAATTTACAATGCCACCAACAGTATAAAAGCATTCTTTTTTGTCTACATCATCTCTAGCACTTATTATTTGTGTTCTCGATGAGTGCCATTCTGATATGAAATCTCAGTGTAGTTTTAATTTGCATTTCCTTAATTGTTAATATTTAATAGTTTTTATGTATTTGTTGGCCATTTGTATTTCTTCTTTTCAAAAGTGTGTTTAATTCATTTGCCCATTTATTAATTGGGCTATTTGTTTTTTTGGTGTTAGGGTTTTTGAGTTCTCTATGTATTCTAGATAATAATCTTCTTTCAGAAGAGTAGCTAGCATAGATTTTTCTCCTATTCTGTAGATTCTCTCTTCACATTCCTAATTTTTAAAAAATATCTGCCATAGCTATATAACCTTTTATATGACTCTGGTGTGATTATAGAAAACTTCTTAAAGAATGATAGGAAAAAAACCACATAAAGCAGAGTCAAATTAGGAAGAAAATATAAGTGAGTTTTGTTTTCATAATTCCTTTAAACTGTTTTCATCAAAGCCTTGAATTTTACTAACTTATAATGCATTTTAAATGCTAGGAATAAAGACACTTATTGTAAGATGTGGTCCTGTTAAGTTGTTTCACCTCTAGATTCTGCAAATGAAATACACTCACCAAAATTATCCTTCTATGAAACTTGGTTTTCAAACTGGCATTTCCCCCCAAGGAATCCTCAAAGACTCAAAAATGTCTTTAATTTTCAAAATGATTTTAAAAAATGGCATGAAAATATCCTAAGCTATTTTGGATGGCAACTTTAAACTACTGCCATTTCATTCAGAAGATTTCCAAATTGACCAAATTTGCAGTTGTCTTTGCAACTGCATTGTAAGTAATCACCAGAAGAGAGAGAATTCTACTTTTAGTAATGTATTTTTTGAACTTCAGTGCTCAGGTGAACGTAGTTGTATTTTAGGTCATTCGTGATATTTTACACACACACACACGTATACACACGTGTAAATATATAAGTATATGGTATATAACATAACACGTTATATGTGACACATAGTTATAACATATATGCCATGTTATATATATTATGTTATATATATATATAATACATGCAATTTCCTTTTAAGTGGTGATTATTTCTCTGTTTTATGAACTACTACTGCAAAAACATTTTAGAGTTGGCATAATGGATTTGTTTGAGATCTACACAATTGAATGCCATGAGGAGTGATCAAGAGGGCACATTTAAAGCCCTTGTAATAATAAGAAATATGTATTTTTTTCCTTAAATTGAAGGATAGAAGTTGCCATCATTTATTGGGCTTAATAAGTGCAAGGATTATGCTAAGAGTTTTTCATCCTTTTCCGTTGCTTAATCCACAAAATTGTGAAACAACTATGAACCTTATTTTGATGAGGCGTTAGTGTTCAGAAAGTTTAAGTGCCTTGCTCAATGTTGCACTGTAAGGTCCAAAATTCATCCTCTTGGATGTTGAAGGGTAGGATTATTTGCCATGTGAAAGGGACAGATAGGACATGAAGAGAAGTAAGGAAAATATAAGTCTTCTATAATGGGAAAACATTGAATTAGCTTTGCAATGTTGTCAAATTCTTTTTAACTTCAACAGCACCTTTATTTCAAAGAACTGTATTTGCCCATTGCTGAAGTCAGCAATGAGTACCCAGACTTTTCCATATCAGCAGGGTCTATGTTTTTGCCTATAGCAAACTCTTAAAAATGCCTTTATATTTAGCTGAGAATGTTGTTACTTGGCTATTTTACATGCTGTTAATTCTTAAAGAGATATTATGTTAAAAGCTTATTAAAACCTTAATGTTTTTGTGCTTTTGAGAGAGCTTAAACATTTCAAGGCTCAGTTTCATTTCAATAAATTTGGTCTATTATTCTGACATCTGAATATTCTGCAAGTGTTTAGATAATTAACTCTTTGCTATAATAGGATTGCTATTGTTCTTTGGATAGCATTTCTGTGATTGATTGTCACACAGTTTCCCAAAATTTAGGGTAATTTAATTTTGCTTGGGACTAAATAGAAAAATTTTTGAGGGGAGAAAACTCTAATTGAGGTTATGAAAGGTAATACTTATTAATAATTATAATAAAATGATCAAAAAGACTATGACTTTATTATTTAATTGCCAAAGCTTAGAGTTTTACAATGAGAGGGGCTGTATATAAGGAAACCCTCTGGAAGAGAAATAAAAAACTTTGTCTGTACTCTGTGACTGTTCATACCCCTTTATTGTTGGTATGGCTAGAACACTTTGTGGTCTCATCTCTCTGATAGTTGTTTTAGGTTTCGTCATGTTACTACAGTACCCTTAGGTATATGTTTTACTGGTTAGGGATTTCTTTTAGCAAAGGTTTTCCAATAAAGAAGGCAAACCAGGGTAACCATCCTGGGTTTGGTATTTAGAAAACAAAAACTCACTGCTAGAAGATACAGAAAGTAAAAACTGGGCTGTTGCAGAGATGTCAGGAAAGAAGAAAATATAAATGCTAAAGAAGACAAACCGTAAATGTAAAATGTAAAATTAGTTAGAGATGATTAATTAGAATCTGCCCACAAACCACTTGGGTCTTATTTACTAAAAAAGTGCTTATATGTGTAATTGCTTACTCACCCTAAACCACAAAAGCAGATCAGGTGGGCACTTTCATTTCATATTCTACACAGCTGCTGTTCTGTTTTAACACATTCTTTGAATTTAATATTCCAGGAGTGTTTCAGAAAAGGTAATTCTAGATTTTCATACAATACTTCTGAGGTGGAAGGGAATAAAGAATTAAAGAAAAAGAAAATCAAGAGACCGTGCATGGGTTTTATCCCCATGTAAAGGAAGCAGTTTTGAGGAAGGAAATCTAAGCAGATGTAACCTTTACCTCTGTTAAGGAAAAAGGTAATAAGAAACATAAATAAATAGATGCACCTTGTAAAAGAGCTGTAGAAAAAGCTCATAGGCATCATGACAAGGCAAAAGGGTACCTATTTCTTAACAGTGTTCTGGAAAGATCTTTTTGAGGAAGTGAAATTGGGATAAAACCTAAAGAACAGGAAGTAAGGTTATTCAGGTGGAGAAGACAGGACAGCAGAAGGCCTTGAGAGGAGAAAGTCCTTGGTAGGAAAAGTAAGCCAGGGCCCCTGACATGATGTGTTAGGGACAGAATGCCCTGAAATGGGTTGAAGAGATAGGCAGGGGCCAGATTTAGCAGGCCTGGTAGACCATATAGTTTCATGGGAAGTTGTTGAGGAGTTTTGAACCAGGGTTTGAGGGCACATGTAGAAGGCTCACAGTAACTCTGTAAGATGAGGAAATTGAAAAATGAGTTTCTAAATAACTTGCACAAGTGGGAGAGCCAGTTTCAAGGCCTGGATCTATTTAACCCCAAAGCTTATGTTCATTAGAAAGGATTACCTAGGCAAATTGAGGAGGAAGAACTCTAAGACAAGCATCCAGAAAAAACTGGGTTTTTTCAAAATTTCTAGAGAAAGACCCTGTGAATGGATATTCATTCAGATGTTTTTGAATCAGTTTTACTCAGATGGAATGCTCAAGGAAGAAAAAAACTACGAAAAACAACTCCCACACAAGTGACCTTTCAAAGTTCTCTACATTCATTTAAATATATAAAAGCAAAGACTTTTTTTTTGAGTCTGAGCAACATTCTCATATTTTATAAATGCAAATGAAATTGGCTCTTCCCTCCTTTCTTACCTCTTGTGAGTCTATTTATCACTTGTTTCCTGTTCTATTTAAATGTTGTGTCTTGGCTTTCAGAGTCCCCTAAAATTATGTTGTATCCTTTATTGGTGGTGACAGTCAAGTAGCTAGTGAGTGGGCATCTGCTTCCCAATTCCCTGTCTTTATTGGCAAAAGAAGGTGTCCTCTACTGGGCAGCTTGGAAGAATGATTGGCATGGAATGGGGTCATGGCCAATGAATAGCTCATAGAGATAGGCTTTTTTATCCCTAATCCCAAGGTAGTTCCAGCAGATTTCTCAGTTGCCTTCTTAAAGAATCCTTATAGTTACAGAATTTCTAATAACCATTCTCCAGAGACTTTGAAGAAAGAAAAATGAATTAAATCATTAGATGGGAGAAAAGGGTTTGAACTGAAAACACAGCCTAATCATTGTGGCGAACGCCGTCTGTTCATTGGTGATCTGGGCAAGGGAAGGAGTCCTGGAGACCTGACAGCTGGCTTGCATATTTCTGAATGAGTGAGGAAATTTTCCAGTTCATCTGTGGAGAATTTGGTCCGACATTACAGCATTAGGCTACCCATCTGCAGCCTGCAATTGGTACAGACAAGAGAATCACTATTGCTTTGTGGAGACAAGCCACAGATCTGCAATGAGGCAGACTGGCCAGCCTATTTGGGGTTGGCAGGCTGAAGTTTAGTCTATTGTTCAGCAAGCCTCCCTGGCCAAAGGAGAGTGAGAGTCCGATCATGGAGCCCTCATCACATAGTTTCTTAGACTGGAGAGAAGGCATGGACTGAACTGTCACTCTCTGACTTTATGAAGGCTGCCTTACAACACTCCCTTGCAGCCTGTTTGTGCCCTTCCTAATGGGCTGGTGTCTTTTCCCTCTGAAGGCTATTTGTTATTCCAGTTGGATGGCTCTGTTTTGATGCTGATATCAGTTTATGGGTTATTATATCCATTTGCAAATTATGACTCAAAAGAGGAAACTCTGGGATGCAAAAACACTCCATATGCCCATAAATCACAAACTGACTAAAAATTGGCAACACCAAAGTGATTGTGTTGGGAGTTTGAAAGCCTCAGTCAGCCAACCTTTATTGAAACTCTGAAAAATGATGCAGTATTTGGGGGGACTGCAGAGAAAATAAAGAATGTGGAAGAGTACACGTGGAAAGGAACTTGGAGGTCATACAGTCCAAACAGCCATCTCAATAGATGCCTGGTTCCTTGCCATGGGGCTTGCTTTTTAAAGGGGGGGGGGTAACTTAAATAATAAAGAGCCTCTTGTTGACCCAGTTAAATAAATACACTGTGGCCCATCCAAGTTTTTTTTTTTTTTTTTTTTAATTTGGTGTAGTTGATTGGTTGATTCTAAAAGAGTTCTACTATCACTTGTATTAATGAAAAAATATTAAAAGCAGCTGAAGTGTCTTGAGTTCTAACCAATTGTTGGCTTCTTTCTAAGCATTTTATCATTAACTCTCACAAAAACCTGATGAAGTAAATATTATCATTAGTGTTTATGAAAATATATGAGGGTTTTGAAGTTCACCTGGATTTAGTAACTTGCCCAAGATCAGAGTGAGAGCAGTGGACAGAGGCAGGATTTTATCCAAGGTGAAGAGCCTTAGCTATTAATATATGGAAAAGTAGATGAACAGTCATAAGAACTGAAATAAATGTTCTTTTTGCTGGCACTTTTAAGTTATGTAAACTAGGAAAAAATTCTTTCCCCAAATAAGTGTCAATTAATTCATTTAAAATGGATAAACAGTTGTCTGTCACCATGTAAGGAAGATGGAATCAATGTATGAGATGTGAACCTGCTTTAAAAACTCCCAAGTATTACTAAAATGAGCTTTCAACTCTCATTTAGGCAGTGAACACCAGTTGCGTGCCTCCATGTGCAGCAGGAGTCGTGTTAGGATAATAAGTCATGGTAGAGGCCACAGAGAGCACAGCCTCTTGTAGAAGAGGTGAGCGCAGGATTACATTTTTATGAGATAATTCTCATGGCATCAAGAGAAGAAATGAATACTGTCTGAGGGGGTTGAAGAGGGCTTTGCAGAAAAAATGATCCCTCAGATTTTGTCAAATGGAGGAGGCAGCTCTTGTCTGGCTAAGAACATGTAATGAGGAGAGATGAGAAGAACACCGTATGTTAGGAAGAAGGTGACAATTCAAAATATTTTTAAAATGATCTTTTTTATTTTAGACTAGATTTTAGATTTACAGAAAAATTGCGAGGATAGTGGAGAGAATTCCCATATATATTCCACATCCAGCTTCCTCTATGAGTAATATCTTACATTAACATGATGTAATTGTCATAATTAGTGAATGGGGTTGGTGCATTATTTTGAATTAAAACTGATCTTTTATTCTGGTTGCCATAATTGTTTTTCTAAAGTCTTTTCTGATCTAGGACCCAATCTAGGATACTAGATTTACATTTAGTCATACTGTTTCCTTAGCCTCCTTTTGGGTTTGAGAGTGTCTGCTCCTTGAATTTGATGACTTTAACATTTTTGAGGAATACTAGTTGGATATTTTAACAGTTTCTCTCCATTAGGACTCACCTGATGATTTTGTTGATGGTGTGGGGTTATGGGTTTTGAGAGGAAGATCATGGAGGAAGAGCATCATTCTTTTGACTTCATATCAAAGATGTATATTGCAATATGGTTGATCACTCTTGGTATTAACATTGATCACCTGGCTCAGGTAGTTTATGATAGATTTTTCCGCTGGAAGGTTACTCTCCCACCTCATTCAGATTGTACTCCTTGTAAGAAATTTAATATGCAGCCCTTTCCCAGAAGTGGGGAGTTATGCTCAACCTCCTTGAGGTGTAAAATAGCTTCATAAATAATTTGGATTTCCTTTGTATGGGAGATATGGCTCTCAGCCCCATTAATTTTTTTTCAATCATTTATATACACCATATGGACCCATGGATACTTAGGCTACACTTTGGGTAATTTTCTGACATGACTTTATTTATTTTCCCTGCTTTGATCACTGGGAACTCCTTGGTGGGCTCCTGTGTTGATCACTCTTGGTATTAACATTGACCACTCTTACCTTCATTGTGCTCTTTTGTTCAGTTGATGTTTGCATACTCACTTTTTGGCACTAATGGATATTTCAGACTTATCTTGCATATCTCCTTCCCAAATTCTAGAATTAGCTACAAGGATACCTGGTTCCTCCTATTGAAGAATGTTTTTATTTTTTTATTTATTTTTTTTAATTGTAAACAAATGGGATACATGTTGTTTCTCTGTTTGTACATAGAGTAAAGGCATACCATTTGTGTAATCATAAATTTACATAGGGTGATGTTGGTTGATTCATTCTGTTATTTTTCCCCTTCCCCCCATCCTCCCATCCCTCTTTTCCCTCTATATAGTCCTTCCTTCCCCCATTCTTGCCCCCCTCCCTAACCCTCACTCTAACCCTAAAACTAACCCCTCCCATGCCCCATTATGTATCATCATCCACTTATCAGTGAGATCATTCTTCCTTTGGTTTTTTGAGATTGGCTTATCTCACTTAGCATGATATGCTCCAATTTCGTCCATTTGCCTGCAAATGCCATAATTTTATCATTCTTTATGGCTGAGTAATATTCCATTGTATATATATGCCACAGTTTCTTTATCCATTCATCAACTGAAGGGCATCTAGGTTGGTTCCACAATCTGGCTATGGTGAACTGAGCAGCAATGAACATTGATGTGGCTGTATCTCTGTAGTATGCTGATTTTAAGTCCTTTGGGTATAGACCAAGGAGTGGGATAGCTGGGTCAAATGGTAGTTCCATTCCAAGTTTTCTAAGGAATCTCCATACTGCCTTCCAGAGTGGCTGCACTAATTTGCAACCCCACCAGCAATGTATGAGTGTACCTTTCTCCCCACATCCTCGCCGACACCTGTTGTTGCTTGTATTCTTGATAATCGCCATTCTGATAGGGGTGAGATGGAATCTTAGGGTGGTTTTGATTTGCATTTCTCTTATTACTAGAGATGTTGAACATTTTTCCATATGTCTGTTGATTGTTTGTAGGTATTCTTCTGTGAAGTGTCTGTTCATTTCCTTAGCCCATTTGTCGATTGGGTTATTTGTAGTCTTGGTGTTGAGTTTTTTGAGTTCTTTATAGATTCTGGAGATTAGTGCTCTATCTGAAGTATGAGTGGCAAAGATTTTCTCCCACTTTGTAGGCTCTTTCTTCGCATTGCTGATAGTTTCCTTTGCTGAGAGAAAACTTTTTAGTTTGAATCTATCCCAGTTGTTGATTCTTGCTTTTATTTCTTGTGCTATGGGAGTCCTGTTGAGAAAGTCTGGTCCTAAGCCTACCTGTTGAAGATCTGGACCTACTTTTTCTTCTATAAGATGCAGGGTCTCTGGTCTGATTCTGAGGTCCTTAATCCATTTTGACTTTAGTTTTGTGCATGGTGAGAGATATGGGTTTAGTTTCATTTTGTTGCATATGGATTTCCAATTTTCCCAGCACCATTTGTTGAAGAGGCTATCTTTTCTCCATTGCATATTTTTGGCCCCTTTGTCTAGTATGAGAAAATTGTATTTATTTGGGTTTGTGTCTGTGTCCTCTATTCTGTACCATTGATCTACCTGTGTATTTTGGTACCAATACCATGCCGTTTTTGTTACTATTGCTTTGTAGTATAGTTGAAGATCTGGTATTGCAATACCCCCTGCTTCATTTTTCCTGCAAAGGATTGCTTTAGCAATTCTGGGTTTCTTATTCTTCCAGATGAATTTCATGATTGCTTGTTCTACTTCTGTAAGGTACATCGTTGGGATTTTAATTGGAATTGCATTGAATCTGTACAGCACTTTTGGTAGTATGGCCATTTTGACAATATTAATTCTGCCTATCCAGGAACATGGGAGATCTTTCCATCTTCTAAGATGTTCTTTAATTTCTTTCTTTAGTGTTCTGTAGTTCTCATTGTAGAGGTCTTTCACCTCTTTTGTGAGATTGATTCCCAAGTATTTTATTTTTTTCGAGGCTATTGTGAATGGGGTAGTTTTCCTAACTTCTCTTTCTGAAGATTCATCACTTATGTATAAAAATGCATTATATTTATGTGCATTGATCTTATATCCCGCTACTTTACTAAATTCATTTATGAGTTCTAAGAGTTTTCTGGTGGAATTTCCTGGTTCCTCTAAGTATATAATCATATCATCAGCAAATAGGGATAGTTTGAGTTCTTCTTTTCCAATTCATATCCCTTTAATTTCTTTGGTCTATCTAATTGCTCTGGCTAGCGTTTCAAGGACGATATTGAATAGGAGTGGTGAGAGAGGGCATCCCTGCCTTGTTCCAGATTTTAGGGGGAATGCTTTCAGTTTTTCACCATTAAGAATGATATCAGCCATGGACTTAGCATAGATGGCCTTTACAATGTTAAGGAACGTTCCCACTATCCCTATTTTTTCTAGTGTTTTGAGCATGAAGGGGTGCTGTATTTTATCAAATGCTTTTTCTGCATCTATTGAAATAATCATGTGATTCTTGACTTTAAGTCTGTTGATATGGTGAATTACATTTATTGATTTCCTGGTGTTGAACCAACCTTGCATCCCTGGGAGGAAACCCACTTGATCATGATGCACTATCTTTTTAATATGTTTTTGTATGCGATTTGCTAAAATTTTATTGAGAATTTTTCATCGATGTTCATTAAGGATATTGGTCTGAAATTTTCTTTCCTCGATGTGTCTCTGTCTGATTTAGGTATCAGGGTGATACTGGCTTCGTAGAATGAGTTTGGGAGGGTTCCCTCCTCTTCTATTTCATGGAATACTTTGAAAAGTATTGGAATGAGCTCTTCTTTAAAGGTTTTGTAGAACTCGGCTGAGAAACCATCAGGTCCTGGACTTTTCTTTGTTGGTAGGCTTTTGATGACTTCTTCTATTTCATTACTTGAAATTGGTCTATTTAAATTGTGTATGTCCTCCTCGTTTAGTTTAGGCAATTCATATATCTCTAGAAACTTGTTGATATCTTCGAAATTTTCTATTTTGTTGGAGTATAGATTTTCAAAATAGTTTCTAATTATGTTTTGTATTTCAATCATGTCTGTTGTGATATTTCCTTGTTCATTCCGAATTTTGGTGATTTGGGTTTTCTCTCGTCTTCTCTTTGTTAGTGTGGCTAAAGGTTTATCAATTTTGTTTATTTTTTCGAAGAACCAACTATTTATTTTGTCAATTTTTTGTATTGTTTCTTTTGTTTCAATCTTGTTGATTTCAGCTCTGAGTTTAACTATTTCATGTCTTCTACTACTTTGGTGTTGGTCTGTTCTTCTTTTTCTAGGACTTTGAGCTGTAGTGTTAGGTTGTTTATTTGTTGAGTTTTGCTTCTTTTATTGAATGCGCTCCATGAAATAAATTTTCCTCTAAGTACTGCTTTCATAGTGTCCCAGAGATTTTGATATGATGTTTCTTTGTTCTCATTTACCTCTAAGAATTTTTTAATTTCCTTCCTAATATCTTCTGTTATCCATTCATCATATAATGGCATATTGTTTAATCTCCAGGTGTTGGAGTAGTTTCTGTTTTTTACTCTTTCATTTATTTCTAGTTTCAATCCATTATGATCTGATAAAATACAAGGAAGTGTCTCTATCTTCTTGTATTTGCTAACATTAGCTTTGTGGCATAATATATGGTCTCTTTTAGAGAAGGATCCATGTGCTGCTGAGAAGAAAGTGTATTCACTCTTGGATGGATGTTATATTCTATAAATGTCTGTTAAGTCTAAATTATTGATTGTGTTATTGAGATCTATGGTTTCTTTGTTCAATTTTTGTTTGGAAGATCTGTCCAGTGGTGAGAGAGGCGTGTTAAAATCACCTAGTATTATTGTATTGTGGTCTATTTGGTTTCTGAGATTGAGAAGGATTTGTTTGACATACATGGGTGAGCCACTGTTTGGGGCATAGATATTTATGATTGTTTTGTCTTGCTGATTTATGGTTCCCTTAAGCAGTATGAAATGTCCTTCTTTATCCCTTCTGATTAACTTTGGCTTGAAGTCCACTTTATCTGAAATGAGGATGGATACCCCAACTTTTTTGCTGAGTCCATGTGCATGGTATGTTTTCCCCCATCCTTTCACCTTTAGTCTATGGGTATCTTTTTCTATGAGGTGAGTCTCTTGCAGGCAACATATTGTTGGATCTTTCTTTTTTATCCAATCTGCCAGTCTATGTCTTTTGATTGATGAATTCAGGCCATTAATATTCAGGGTTATTATTGAGATATGATTTGTATTCCCATTCATTTGACTCATTTTATTCATTAATTTGTTTATTTTTGCCATGACTTGGTTCCTCTTTATTTGAGAGTTCCTTTAGGATATCTCCTCCCTTTGCTGATTTGCTTCTTTGTTTTTCATCTCTTCTTCATGGAATATTTTGCTGAGAATGTTCTGTAATGCTGGCTTTCTTTTTGTATATTCTTTTAGCTTTTGTTTATCATGGAAGGATTTTATTTCGTCGTCAAATCTGAAGGTAAGTTTTGCTGGGTATAAGATTCTTGGTTGGCATCCATTTTCTTTTAGGGCTTGAAAAATGTTATTCCAGGCCCTTCTAGATTTTAAGGTCTGGATTGAAAAATCTGCTGATATCCGTATTGGTTTCCCCCTGAATGTAATTTGGTTCTTTTCTCTCACAGCCTTTAAAATTCTGTCTTTATTTTGTATGTTCGGTATTTTCATTATAATGTGCCTTGGTGTGGGTCTGTTGTAATTTTGTGTATTTGGAGTCCTATAAGCCTCTTGAACTTGATTTTGCATTTCATTCTTCAGATTTGGGAAATTTTCTGAAATTATCTCATTGAAAAGTTGTTCATTCCTTTGGTTTGTTTCTCTAAGCCTTCCTCAATCCCATAGTTCTTGGAGATTCTGTTCATGATTTCTTACCATCTTCTCTGTTGGTTCGACTTTGTTTTCAAGGTTAAATATTTTGTCTTCAATATCTGAGGTTCTGTCTTCCAGGTGTTCTATCCTATTGGTTGTGGTTTCTATGGAGTTCTTAATTTGGTTTATTGTTTCCTTAATTTCAAGGATTTCTGTTTGTTTTTTTTTCAATATCTCTAACTCTTTATTGAAATTTTCTTTTGCTTCCTGAATTTGCTCTGTTAACTGTCGATTGGTGCGTTCATTCAATGCCTGCATTTGCTCTTTCATTTCATCGTTTGCTTCCCTTATCATGTTGATTATGTACATTCTGAACTCCCTTTCTGACATTTCTTCTGCCATGCTGTCATTGGATTTTATTGATGTACCATCCAGATTTGTTTGAAGCATTTTCTTTCCTTGTTTTCTCATGTCTTTCATGTATCAGTGGACTGCAGAGATGTTGCAGATTTCCTCTATTGACTTATAATGTCCCTGAAGATTGCTAGTGTATCCCCTCTTATCCTTCAGTAGCCTGAAGTCTTGGAGGAAGTTGATACTGCGGTGTTCCCCTAGGAAGCTGCCTCTCCAGGGGCAGTGGTCTTCAGGTGGGGTATATTCCCTGCTATTGGGCAGAGGTGCCTCTACTTGTTGACCAATGGTCATCCAAAGGGGAACTAGACTGCGGGCTGAGGCAAGGCATATTTGGGCCTGTGTCTCTGGTTTTACCGTCCTTGTGGGAAAACCTCACCCGGCGGGGAAGACTCACCCAGTGGGGAGGTCTCGCTGGTCAGTTCCCCTCCTAGAGGTTCCCCTCAGTCCACAACTACCGCCTGGGCAGGGCAGCCTTCCCAGGCAACGTTCCCAGGGGCCTGGACCTACCTCCTGGGCTTGGGAGCCCTGCCCTTCACAGACGAGTCTCCTTAGGTAGCCCCTCCTCAGAGAAGCTGCCCGCAGTCCTGGAACCTTCGCTCTGCCCCTCAGCTTGTCTCTGTGTAATTCTTTCAAGAAAAGGTGCCTAGGTCCCTGGACCAGACCGAGCTATGCACCTAATTGCCTGGCTATGCGACCCGTCCTCTGAGCAGTCACTTGGAGCCTCGTACATATGCTCCAAGCCCCAGTGACCCGCCGCTCGTCTCTTCCTCCAGGCAGCCACCCGGTGTTCTGTGTGGGCGCTTGGAGACCAAGCAACTCACTGCGCACCTCCACCTCCTCAGGACAGCCCCCTCCCCATTGCTCAGGTGGTTGCTGAGACCAAATACCTCGCGCTGCTCAACTCTTTCTCTGGCAGCCGCCGGAGCCGTGGCAGATTGCTCCAAAACCAAGTGGTGTGCTGCGCGGCCTCCTCTGCAAAGTTCCCCGCTTTCCGAGTTCACTGCTCCAGCGGGGGGAGGGGTGTCTTGCCGCCTGGTCAGGGCAGCCTTCCCAGGCAACATTCCCAGGGGCCTGGACCTACCTCCTGAGCCTGGGAGCCTCACCCTTCGCAGACGAGTCTCCTTAGGTTGACCCTCCTTAGAGAAGCTGCCCGCAGTCCTGGAACCTTCGCACCGCCGTTTTTTCGCTCCGCTTTGCTGTCCGTGTTTACCGCTCCTGTGGGGGGAGGGGCGTCTCACCGAGCCACTCTACTTCACAAAGTTCTCTGTATTCCGGGGCTACCGCCCCATCCGGGACGCCTCCCCAATGGGAGAAACTCACCCGGCGGCTTTGAGTTGGTCCCAAGTCACTCAGTATCTCCTCTTTTGAATCTTGAGTCCTGGAGCAACATGAAATGCAGCCGCCCTCTAGTCCGCCATCTTGAAAACCCCCTGAAGAATGTTTTTAGAATCAAGATCTAGGCATAGATCTGTTTGTTGCTAGTAGGATGTTATTATTTCTAGGCCTTGTCAGCTAAGAGAAAGGAAATATGTGTGTTTAAATCAATGAGGATAAATACAACTCTTTATGAATGTTTTAAATGTAGCCATCTGGATCAATATTAAGCTAGAAATGAATCCATACACTCTAAAGTATTCTCCCACCCTAAGTTATTACATCACAGATCATCCCAGGCCTTGGAGATTCTTTGGAATTTTCTATATAGATAAATATGTCAAATAACAGCAGTTTAATTTCTTCTTTTCTACTATTTATCTGTTCATAGAATTTTCTTGTTCTAAAGTACTAGCTAAGACTTATGTTAAAATATTGGATAGAAAGGGTGAGAAAATATCTACACTTGTTTCTTATTTTAGTGGGGAAGCACCCAGATTCTCAATATTAAGTACGATGTTGATTGTAGACATTCTTTATCAACTCAAGAAAGTTCTATCACTCCTAGTTGGCTTAATTTTTTTTTAAAATCATGAATAGATGCAGGTTTTTGTCAAAATTTTTTATGTCAATTTATGTGTTTTATGCTTGTTCTTCTTCAGCCTATTGATGTGATGGATTACCTTGTTTTTTATAAATGTTGGATCATCCTCACACATCTGGAATAAATTCCACTTAGTCGAATTTCTAATGCTTTTGCACATTTGTGTGTGTGTGTGTGTGTTACTGGAGATTGAAACCAGGGGCACTCTACAACTGAGCTACATTTCAGCCATTTCATTTCTTACTTTGAGACAAGGTCTTTCTAAGTTGCCAAGGCTGGCCTTGAATTTGCAATCCCCCTGCCTTAGCCTCCTAAAATGCTGGGATTATAGGCATGAGTGATTGTGCCCAGCTACCATTATACATTTTTAGATGGAATTTGCAAATATTTTACTGATTATTTTGTGTCCAGTTTATATCATATATTTGTCTTTAGTTTTCTTTCTTGTAATGTTTTCATCTTTTTTTTTTTAAATTAGAACAATGTGGGTTTTATGGAATTTAGGAAGTCTTCCTTCTGCTTTTGTTTTTTTGGAAGAGATTATGAAGAATTGATTTCATTTCTTTTCTAAATGTTTGGCAGATTTTTCCAGTAAAATCTGAACCTGATGTTTGCCTTTTTAGAGGTTTGTTAGCTATTGATATAATTTCTTTGATAGATATAATGCATTTCAAGATATTTATTTCTGTTTGTATGAGTTTCAGTAGTTTCCATATTTCTAGGAATTGGTTTATTTCATCTATGCCATCCAGTCGGAGAGCATAAATTTGTTCAATAGTATTCCTTTATTATTCTTTTAATATTCATGGAATTAATAGTGATAAATGCTCTTTTCTTTCCGATGTTAATTTTTGTTTTCTCTATGATACATTTTTATCAAACTTTTCAAAGAACCTGCCTTTGGTCTCACTGATTTTTCTCTATTGTTTTCTCATTGGGAATTTCATTGATTTATGTACTAATTTTACTATTTCTTTTCATTTGGTTGCTCTATACTTAAATTTCTTTCTCTATTTTCCTCAGAAAGATTATAGTACTGATTTTATGCCTTTCTTCTTTTCGAATAAGTGCATTTAATATTGTGAATTTCCTTTTAAGCACCATTTTTGCCAAACCCACAGAATTGCTAAATTGTATTTTCATTTTAACCAAGTTGAATTGTTTAAATGTTTCCAAAAGTTTAAATTTCAAAATTTTCAAATGTTTTAAATATTTTTTCCCTTCAAACTTATTCTTTGGCTCAAGCTTTATCTAGTAGTCTATTGTTTCATTTCCTAATATTTGGGGTTTTTTGAGATATCTTTTTATTATTGATTTCTAGTTTAATTTCATTTTGTTCTGAGAACATACTTTATATGGTTCCTAATTTTCACCACTAATCACGGTAGGATTTATGACCCAGAATACCCTGGTGAACATGAGCTAGAGAAGAATGTGTGTTCTGCTGTTATTGGATGGAGTCCATAAAAGTCAATAGAGCAAGTTGACTGGTAGTGTTGTTTAGGTCAACTGTGTACTTCCTGATACATTCTACCTGTTTGATCTGATACTGACAAAGGAGTATTCAAGTCTCTGACCATAATAATATATTTTTCTATTTTTTTTTTCAGTACTCTCAATTTTTGCCTCATGTGTTTTGAATATCTTCTAGTTAGATGCTTACACATTTAGGATTGTTATATTATCTTAGAGAACTGAACCCTTTATCATTATGTAATATTTTGTTTTTGTACTGGGGATTGAACCCAGGGGTACATAACCACTGAGCCTCATCCTCAACTCTTTTTTATTTTTTATATAGAGACAGGGTCTTACTAAGTTGCTGATGCTGGTTTTGAACTTTTAATTCTCCTGCCTTAGCCTCCTGACCCACTGGAATTATAGATGTGTACCACTGTGCCTAGCTGTGTAATGACTTTCTTTATTCCTGATAATCTTCCTTTTTATGAAGATCACTTTTTTCATAAATTAATACACCTATTCCAGGTTTTTTTTTGATTAGTATTGTATGTCTTTTTTCTTCTCTTCAATCTTAATTTGTTGTGTCTTTATATTTCATGTGGATTTCTTGTAAATGATGTGAAGCTCAGTCTTATTTTGTTTATTCTGTTTATAAGTCTGTTTCTAAGAAAAACTTGTATTGGTGCATTATAAGTATACATAATAGTTGGGCTCTGTTATGTATTCATACATGTACACAATAGAACAATATAATTTGATCAGTTTCATTCTCCAGAATCCTCCCTTTCCTTCTTTTCTTCCCTGCTGTACACTACTAGTCTTTCTTCTATGTAAATCTGTTTCTAATTTGTCTATTTAGACTATACACCTTAAAAATGGTAAGTGATGTAGTTTGATTAATATTTACTGTGCTTGTATCTGTCCTCTATTCATTATTCTTTTTAAATCTTTCTTTGGCCTTTTCTTTTTCTGTTTTCTCTGGTTTCAGTATAGCATTTTTATATAATTCCATTTTTTCTTCTCTTAGTATATCAGATTTACCTGTATTTAAAGTTTGCTTGCAACAGACTTAAAATACAGTTTCACCTTCACCTAATCCTGTTCTCATGCAGTGAAAGTAGGAACCTTGTAGCAGAGTATTTCTATTTCCTTGCTAAGTTCATTGTGATTTTGTTTTGATTCTTTTATTTATCAATCTGTTAGTTATCTAAAATGCTATTGCTATTTTGACTTTATAAACAGTTATCATTCAGATCAATTAAGAATAAAAAGTTATTTGTTCACTAATTTATTCCTCCCTTTATAGTTTTCTTTAGAAATATCTGTATAATTTTCTTTCTGACTGAAAATCTTCTTTTAAGATTTCAGGAAATTGTGTTGATGAATTTCCTCGGTTTTTATTTGTCTGGGAAAGTGTTTATTTCTCTTTTATTTGAAATGGATAGTTTCACCAAATATAGAATTCTTGATTGATGATTTGGTTGTTTCAACATTTAAAATATTGCACTCTACTTCACTCCACTCTCTTCTTGATTGTATGGTTTCTGATTAGAAGTCTAGACTGAGAGATGGGGTTAAATTTCATTCAACTTCATATGAATTTACAGTTTTCCCAGCACCATGTTTTGGAGAGGCTATCTTTTCTTCAATGTATCTTATTTGTGCCTTTGTCTATCATGAAGTAGTCTAGACTGAGAGATGGGGTTAAATTTCATTCAACTTCATATGAATTTACAGTTTTCCCAGCACCATTTTTTGGAGAGGCTATCTTTTCTTCAATGTATCTTATTTGTCCCTTTGTCTATCATGAAGTAACTGTATTTTTGTGGATTTGTCTCTGTGTCTTGTGTTCTGTTCCATTGGTCTTCTTGCCTGTTTTAGTGCCACTACTATGCTGGTTTTGTTACTGTAGCTCTGTAGTATAATTTTAGGTCTGATACTGTGATGCAGGATTGCTGTGTCTACTCTGGGTCTCTTGTTTTTCCAGATGAATTTCATGAGTTTCTTTTCTACTTCAATGAAGAACATTGGAAATTTTGATTGGAATTGCATTGAATCTGTATAGTGCTTTTGTTAGTATGGCCACTTTGACAATATTAATTCTGCTGATCCAAGAACATGGGAGGTCTTTCTATCTTCTAAGGTCTCCTTCAATTTCTTTCTTTGATGTTCTATAACTCTTTCCTTTAACTCTTTTGTTAGATTGATTCCCAGGGGTTTTTACTTTTTATTTTTTTGGAGCTATTGGGAATGAATGGTTTTCTAATTTCTCTTTCAGCTGATCTGTCATTGGCGTATAAAAGCCTGATTCACTTATGAGCGTTAATTTTGTATCCTGCTACATTGCTGAATTCATTTATGAGTTCTAGAAGTGTTCTGGTGGAGTTTTTTGGGTCTTCTAAATATAGGATCAAGTCATTAGCAAACAGAACTAGATTTAGCCCTTTTCTTATTTGTATGCCTTTTATTTCATTCTTTTGCCTAATTCCTGTCTATAGATTTGAAGACTATGTTGAATAGAAGTGGTGAAAGGGGACATCCCTGTCTTGTTGCTGGTTTTAGTGTGAATGCTTTCAGTTTTTCTCCATTTAGAATGGTTTTGGTTTTGGGTTTGTCCTATATAGCATTTACAATGTTGAGGTATGATTTTTTTATTCCTATTTTTTTCTAGTGTTTGAATCATAAATGATGCTGTATTTTGTCAAATGCCTTTTCTGCATCTATTGAGATAATCATGTGATTCTGGTCTTTAAGTAAATCGATGTGGTGAATTACTTTTATTGATTTCCTTATCTTTAACTAAACTTACATCTCTGGGATGAAACAAAATTCAGTTCAAAGTTGATCAAGGACCTAGGTATTAGACCAGAAACCCTGCATGTACTAAAGAAAAGGTAGACCCAACACTCCAACATATTGGCACAGGAACTGAATTCCTTAATAAGACCCCAAAAGTGCAAGAAGCAAAATCAATAAATGGGATGGCATCAAACTATAAAGCTTCTTTGCATCAAAGGAAACAAGTGTGAAGAGAAAGTTTACAGAATGGGAGAAAATCTTTGCCACCTGCACCTCAGGTAGAGCATTAATTTTCAGGATATATGAAGAATTCAAGCACCAAAAGAACTTAATACGAAAAGAAAACCAAATAACCCAATTGATAAATGGGCAAAGGAACTGAACAGACACTTCACAGAAGAAATATGAATGGTCAACAAATACGTTGAAAAATTTCAACATCTCTAGCAATTAGAGAAATGCAAATTAAAACCACACTGAGATTGTCTCACTCTAATCAGAATGGCAATTATCAGGAATACAAGTAACAATAAATGTTGGTGAGGACATGGGGAAAAGGTACAGTCTACATAGCTGGTGAGACTGCAAATTGATGCAACTACTCTGGAAAGAAGTACAAAGATTTCTCAGAAAACCCACCATTTAATTCGGTTATCCACTCCTTGGTATATACCAAAAGGACTTAAAATCAATAAGCAGCCACATCGATGTTTATAGCAGCTCAATTTACAATAGCTGAGCTATGGAACCAATTTAGGTGTACTTCTATAGATGAATGAATAAAGAAAATATGATATATATATTGAAAATGGAGTATTACACCATCACAAAAATAATCACTTTATGACGTTTGCCAGCAAATGGATGGATCTGGAGACTATCATGCTAAGTGAAGTAAGTCAGTGCCCCCAAAGCAAAGGTGCATGTTTTCTCTGATAGGTGGAAGCTAACTCACAATAAGTGGGGAGAGAGAGGAAGAACAGAAGTGTAGTAGATTTTACAATGGAATGGAGGGAAGAGAGGGGGAATAAGCAAACAGAAGACAGTGGAATGAATTTGATAGTTTTCCCATGTACATATTTGAAATATTTTGTTTTGTGTTCTCTGAGCTTCTTGGATCTGTGGTTTGGTATCAGTCATCTGTTTTGAAAAATTTCTTGGTAAGGGTTCTGTTCTCTTTTTCTTCTCTTTCTACTTTTCCAATTGCATGTATAGTTATGTATTTTGGAATTGTCTGATAGTTCTTTGATGTTCTATTCCATTTTTTAAAAACTCATTGTTCTCCTTGCATTTTAGTTTGGAATTTCTATTGACCGGTCTACAAAGTTACTGATTCTTTAGCTGTGTTCAATCTGTTGATAATTCCATCAAATGTGCTACCAAGTGGAGGGATTCCTTTGTTCTTGTCTCCTGAAAGAAAGACTTCAGTGGAGAGGCACAATTAGAAAAACTGCAAAGAACGTATCAGTGAAATGAAGTAACACTCATAGGTTTGTGGAGCCTACAGCCTCCAAAAGGGGAAACAGGATGGAGCTTCCCATGTGGCAAGTTTGTATATTTAGTCTGGAAACCCCCAATCCTCATGTATTATGTAATCGAGGTAACTGGGATTTTGGGGCCATGGTTCAGTGTGCTTGTGCTGGTTTTGCTATGTCAGAAAGTTTAATATATAAATAAAACCTAGAGGGGTTTAAGGCTCTAATGTAAATTACAATGAATTGGGGTCGCCCAAATGACTAACTTGGTGCTTTGCCCATGTTTTGAAGGTGGCAATCCCTTACACTCCTTACACTAGGTTCTTCTTGTTTAAGAAGGTAGTATCTGGCCCTAAAGGAGGCAAGTTTATGTTTTTTTGTTTTTTGTTTTTTGTTACTTGAAGACAAATGATCTTATGTTACTCAAGATGAAGTGAGTGCCCTGGTTCCTTCCCTTCGTCTCCCTCATGTATATTTCCCTACTCTAATAAATGCATTCTTCATTTCCTTTTGATTCTTTTTTGGAATTTCCATCTTCCTGCTCAAATAGCCATGTTTACTTTCCTAGGGAAGTCCTTAACATATTGTTTATAATTATTTTCAATTTTCTTTCTAATTATTCCAAAATCACTGCCTAGTTATGATTACATTTTGTTTCTTCAGACAATGCTTTCTTTTGCATATATTATCAGGTTATTGAAACTGAGGGAAGGCCTTTTGTGTAAGGATTTATGGTAATCTGGTGACTAGGAGGTTGCACTGTGTCTAATGTCTAATGAAGTTGAAGGTACTGGAGGCTTTAATTTCTGGTTTTGGTCCCCTATTTGATGGGCTTTCCTAAAAACTCTTCAGAGTCTGTGTCTTATGCTCCTATTATTATTAGGCTAGATTTCTGTTGGTGTAGTAAGTTGTGATTTTCTAATTAAATCCATTTTATGCAGCCTGTGTCTTGGGACTATGATAACTGTCTTTCCCTGGGCATAGCTTTCCCTCTGCCCTGCTACTCACTTTCCTGATTGCAGTAGTCCTGATCTATTTTCTGGAAGCCTGGACTCCTTTTAACTATTTTCTTTCTACTGGAAGAGACTTCAGTGGGATGAAAATCTTTTCCCAGCAGGGATGAGGTTCTCAAAACCTTTCTCTCTTTACAGTGAATGACTTTATTATCAAGAAATCTCTTACTATATTTCACAATAATTACGCTTTCCTTCCCCTGGTAGAACCATCAGCATCTCCTTCTCTTTACCATAAATACATGGTGGATTTCTTGGTTTAAAAGAAATCTATAAGATGTGTTCCACAATTGTACAAGTCTGTATCCTCAAGGAGTTTCTCATGGTGATCCACTCTTAGCTTTTACCAATCCATCAACATGGTCATTTAAGTGTTTCTATTAGTTCATGGCTCTAGTGGGTTATCTGCTACAGATAAGAGGATTGTAGATGTGCTTTTGTGGATATGCCCATTTGTCTAGATTTCAGGGATGCAGTTTGTTCTATGACTTCAATTTTCTGATGGTAACAAGGAAAAAAGTCATCTATTTTCAGTATGTTCATGTTTTGCTTATTGTAAGAATAGGAATGATGACTTATGAGCTCTTTGCATGTTGAAGATGTTAGTCCAAGGAGACAATTTTTATGTGACTGGAACATAGAAAGTAGAAATGAGATGTGGGAAGCAAGATTAGTAAATATGTGTGATTGAATTTTGATAAGGCCTTTAGTGCCACATTAAAAGTTTGAACTATAATGCCATAGGCCAGAGATGTGAGAATGTGGAAGATTTTCGCTGGGTAATGACATAGCTAGTAGCAATACACTGGTGCCGGAGTGGGACTTCGTTCCTTGGGGACTAGAGGCACAGGCTTGATTATACAATGGCATCACATATACTTGTCCCATTTAGACATCCTAGGTGCTTTTAATGCTATTGTTCAGTTGTTATTTCAGCAGGACATACGCCATTGTTTACTTTAATTGGACTAGAAAGAAAGCTTTTTGTGTTGTCTGTTTCCATAATGCTTTCCCAATGAAATAGGCATAGCAAATACTTAAATAGCAATTCAATTGAGTGGACTGAATCATTCAGGGGTTTTAATGCAATTTCAGCCCAACCTGCCTCTAGTAGGCATGCTGTTGGAAATATAGGTTAGAGGTGACTTACTATATTATTTTCTCTAAGCCTTATAAAGTCAAGTTAATTTCATACTTTTGGGTAAAGAGAAGGGAAAAAGAGATTGTCCCTGTCCTGTTGCTTTTTCGGGGATTATTGTGTGCAAAGCTACAAAAGAATGGTTTATAGCACCACATGCATTTATATGGCTAAAGTAACACACGATTTCCTACACATGAATCAACAGATATGATATGTTAGCACATTTTCTCAACAAAACTGAGATCATTTTATCAAATATTACACAACTTGACTTGGGAAGCACTGTGCTGGTACCATCAGTGAGTCAGCACTATGCCAGGCACTGTAGATAACAATATGACTACCATGGTCCTGCCTTTAATGACTCAGCATCTGGAGCATTCTTTATGCATACAGTCATCTGTAATATCAATCTGATTGTGATAAATGACATGATAATTAAAGTAATGTAAATACCTTCTTTCAAGGTTTTACTATATTAAAAAAAAAGTGCTAAGCTGGAACTATAGTGTAGTAAAGTCTTATAATTTTTTGTTGTCTTGGCATCCATTTTAAATATAAGTTTAAATTTAAAACTTTTCATACCAGAAGCAGGGCTCAATCACCCTTGGCAGTTTCCAGTTCTGTAGCTCCTCCCATCCCTCAATGAGGTAAATCCAGATACCTGTCTTATACAACCTCTTTCTGGTAACCACCCACCTGTAAGCCAGCTACATACATCCTACTTGACAGGCCTGCTGATGATCACACTCCACATAGACTAAAAGTGACTACCTTTTAGTCACAGTGTGGCCTCCTAGAACTAGTAAGTGCTTGCTTTAAATTCACGAGTTAAAACTCCCTGCCAGGAACTTATTTGATTATTTATTATTGCCAGGAACTTCATCCAATGAAGGTATTAACCCATGAAAATCTCCTTTGCTCTCCTCTCCTCCCTTCCATTCCCCTCCCCGTCCCTCTCCTCCCCTCTCCTTCCCTTTTCTCTCTTTATGAGCTTCCTAACCTCTGTGTGTATACCCTTTAGGACCTGGAAGCAATAAAATCTACATTTTCATCTTAAATCTTTTACAGTCTCTGAGGGATGCTCACAATCTGAAAGATCCCAAATTAAAACATACTGTACTAAGAATTGTGTATATATAAACACAGTGAATCTTTAAAGAAACCCTGATATATAGATATTATACCCATTTGATAGATAAGCCTCAGCTACCTTAAGTGTTTTCTATGTGGTCATGGTGAACCAGGATTAGAAATAAGATCTTTCTGACACCAAAACTTTGACTCCTATCTGTTACACACTGTATTAGGGTTATGGGAACACAGAAGGTATGATTAATTCTATCTGGATGAATCAAGAAAAACTTCTCAGGAAAGATGGCATTTACACTAGACTTTGACAGGAGAATTGGATATAGCCAGGCTGAAAACAAAGAAGGGAGCATATGATACAGAAGAAAGAGCAAGGAAAAGAAAAAGGTATCAAGGGTTCAGGATTACAAAAATATGTGGTATAGTAAGAGCATGTAAACATAGATGTCATCTGCAGGTGAAAAGATCTGGTCTGGATGAGACTGAAGGCAAAGGGTATTCACTGGTGTGCTAAGGCATGAATTATATATCATGAATGGATTTGGGAACAGAAGAGTAAGTGACCTGACCAAATGTGAGTTTTAGGAAGGTTACACTGGAGGTGTGTGGAAGTTGAAGTACAGCAAAACAAACCTGGAGGCAGAGAGGCCAATTTAAAACCTATTACTAAATGCAGGAAAAAGGAGTTTAGAGATCTAATTCTTACTATTAAATTTAAAAAATACTTTAATATTCAGGAATAGAGTTTTTTTAACATTGTTATAGGAAAAAACAAAATAAGATACCTCTTATCTGAGCTCCTCTCCTCCCTTCTCCTTACTTATAAATTCAAATTATTTCCATGCCTGGGTCTCAAGTAAGAGTTAATTCCACAGCCTCAGCATCTGAAATTCTAGAGAGAAGTTCTGTTTCTTTTGAATAAACCAAGGGGAAAAAAAAAAAACAAAGTTCCAAATTGGTCATGACCAGGGGATCAATCAAAATGCATTTATTACTTAAAAGAATAATTGTTCAATTCCTAATGTTCTAGACATTCCTGCTAGGAAATTTATTGAGTACATACTAGATTTCAAGCACTATGCTAGTTACTGAAAATAGAATGGTGAACAAAAAAGATATGGATTCTTCTTCCAGACCATTTGTAACCTAACAAGTTTGAGGTGTGGTTGGAAAGCATAGTTTGAAAGTAACACAATGAACCCCAAAGTCATTTTCGTGAGGTTGTTTCCAGGGCTGATACAATTCTGCATGCATAGCTCTCTTGTTCTTGACTCTTGTGTGTCCACTATTCTCCACTATTCTCCTCTTCAGGTTTACCATTTCTTTCAGGATTATCTGCATATGTGGCAGTTTTGTGGGTTCATTACTTTGCTACGTATCTCAAAACTTGCTTCGAATAACTCAAGTTGTCAATCAACTATCATGATCTGACTGACCTGGTCCCAGGATCCTCTTATGAACTGAAAATGCTTTTCTCTTCCTCCAATATAGACTCCTGGTTCTTGATAATGGACATTTGATCATGGTGGTCTTCAGATTCATGTAGTTGTTTTCCTTAAATTATATTGGAGATCAGGATCCTAAACCTTAAAAGCTAAGATATGCTTGCTTGATCATAATATTTTTGTATCTATTTTTGTGAAAACTTAAATGATTTCAAAACCATTTAAACCTACCTAAAATGTTAGTTCCTCAAATTCATTTAAAGAGAAAGTTTAATGAGCCCATTTTGTGGTAGAAGGAAGTCCACACAGTTCTCTTGTTCAATCTGTGTCCTTGAAGTTCTTTTACAAAGCATACATATATTGCTTTGTTGGCAAGGGTCTAAAATGTAGTGTAGAACTGAAGTGAAAAGTTGGGTGAAATTCAGATTTTCACTAGGATGCATCAGTGGATTATATCATAGAACTGGTTATAAAGAGTCTCTTCACTTCTGGAGGGGGCAGTGATGGAACTGGGTAGTTAGGCAAGCATTAAAAAAGTGGGTAAGCTGGTTCTGTACAGGGAACAAATGCCTCAGCCAAGACCTCCTTTAATTGGCAATGGGTCTGCTTGGGATTGGCTCAGCCTGTTATCAGGTGAAGGCAGGCCATCATGGATGTGCCATCTGCTCTCTTTCCTCAGTGATGGCACTTGTTCAGTTCTTACCTTCAGAACCTGCTTCTCTTGATGAGATAAACAATATGTTTGAAGCACCAGAGATGCTGTGCAACTTAGCAGAGAAATGATGTTTTATGAAGTGTCATCCTGTGCAGCCATCTGCAGAGAATCACACTTGACCATCCTTGGGGACTATTCCATTTTTCTTTGGGTTTTGATTCCATCCACTGAAACTGTCAATTTTGATTTGTTTTGTTTAAAGATAGCACATTACATGGCCCCTTTTCTTAGATGCAGAAGGGATTTTTGCATCATATAGTGATTGATGCGTTAAAGTTGGTTATTGGAGATGAATTATTGAATAAGAATATGATATAAAATGATAATGCTCCATGTTCTAATAGATGAGTTGTAAACCTCTTTCCTATTGTCTATAAACTAGTTATTCAGAACTATGAACTACCCTATCTCAAGATTAGATAGAAATTGAGTCAGTACAGTTACAAACATTATAAAAAATATATTAGACAGTAACACATAATTTAAAACCTTTAATTTTTTTTATTTAAAATGGTGCAATTGGGAAAAGGCATTATTAAACACTGACAATAAATATATCATTTTAAGTGACTTATGAATGTATATATTTTAAAACATTTTCTCATGTAACCACAATGATTAGCATACCTAAGTTAACAATTATTCTCTAATAACTAAGAATATGCAGTTCACATCAAAATACTTCCAGTTATATATAAAAAGTCTTTTTAGAATTGTTTTTCTCTAATAAGAGCTACACACAGCTTATGTTTGCTATGTTTATTAAGTATATGTATTGCAGCTTTATTGGAGGATAACTGACAAGATGGTATATGATCAAGTTGTATAATGTGATGTTATGACATATATATATACTTTGTGAATTGATTACCACAGTCAAGTTTATTATCTATCATATCCATCAGCTCACAGTTACATTTTTGATAGAAAAATAGCTGAGATCTATTGTCTTAGCATATTTTAAGGATGCAATACATCATCATCAACTGTGGTCATCATGTTGCACTTAGGCCTGAAGAACTTATTCATGGACTGCAATTTTGTACTCTTGAGCAGCACTGTCTCATTTCCTCTCCTCTACCGGTTACCTCCTCCCCGTAATCACCTTTCTCTCTTCTTA
This sequence comes from Sciurus carolinensis, assembly GCF_902686445.1. Lineage (NCBI taxonomy): Eukaryota > Metazoa > Chordata > Mammalia > Rodentia > Sciuridae > Sciurus > Sciurus carolinensis. The sequence goes on from NC_062226.1 coordinate 47,789,284, forward strand.
GAAGAGTTTAAGATTCTGAATATATGTGAGATTGCACAATAATTGTCTTTCTATATCTGGCTTGTTTCACTTAACACAGTGCCTTCAGGTGTATCTGTATTTCCCAGGAAAACATAGATATTTTCCTATATTTTTAAAGGATGAATAACACTTGGGAAATTCCTCCTGATTTCCTTTTAGAGTCAAAGGAAATAAAATGATGATTTTATTTCCTTTGAATATAAACCTAGAAGTGGGATTGTTCAATGGTTTGGTAACTCTATTTTTAATTCTTCATGTTAGCTCCATCAGTATTAGCGTTGCAGTACTAATTTACATTCTCATTGATAGTGTTGCAAGGGTTTAGTTTTCTCCAGATCCTCATTGACACTTGTTCTCTTTTGACTTTTTGACTTTTTGAAAAGTCATCCTAACAGGTATGAAATAATATCTCCTTGTGATTTTGATTTGCATTTTTCTGATGATTAGTGATGTCAAATGATTTTTCAGATACCTATTGACCATTTATATGTTTTCATTATAAAATGATCCTTTATCCATTTTAATTGGTTTATTATTTTTTTTACTGTTAAGTTATGTGAGCTAAGATACAAACCTTTTATTGGATATATTATTTGCATATATTTTCTCTCATTTTATGGTTTGACTTTTCACTTTTTTGATAATTTTCTTGGTGGTGCAGACACTTTTCAGTTTGGTATAGTCCTACTTTGGTTAATTTTGCTTTTGTTGCCTGAATTTCTGGCATCATATTCAAAAATGTCCGTCATAGAGCTTTCCTGTCCATATTTTTTCTAGGAGTTTTATGACTCTAGGCCTTATATTTTGAACATTTAATCCATTTGGAGTTGGTTTTTATGCATGGTAATTTAAGACTCCAATTTCATTATTTTGGCATGTGGATATCAATCTTAACCCATACTATTTATTGAAGAGACTGTTCTTTTACCATGCACATTCTTGGTGTCTTTTTTAGATAAGTTGACCACATATGCATGGATTTACTTTTGGTATTCCATTAGCCAATATGTCTGTTTTTATGCCAGTGCTTTACTATTTTGATTATTATACATTTGTAATATCTGAAATTAGGAATTTTGATACCTCCAACTTTATTCTTGCTCAAAATTTCTTTATTTAAGGTCTTTTGTGGGTCCGTATAGATTTTAGGATTGTTTTATCTGTTCCTGTGAAAACATGCCTTGTATTTTGTTAGAGATTGAATCGAATCTGTAGAACACTTTGAATATGGGCATTTTGACAATATTGATTATTGTGATATATGAACAAATGATATATTTCTATTTTTTGTGTACTCTTTAATTTCTTTCATCAGTGTTTTGAAGTTTTCAGTTTTTAATGTATAGGTTATTTACCTCCTAGGTAAAATTTATTTCCAACTTTTATTCTTTTTAATAATATTTTAAATAGGATTCCTTTTTAATTTTTTTAATCAGTTCATTAGTGTACAGTGATTTTTTTGTCTGCTGATGTTATATTCTGCAACTTTATCGAATTATTAATTCTAACTATTTTTTGGTGGAGCCCTCAGAGTTTATAAACTTAGAATATCATTTTATCTGCAAACAGTATTAATATTACTTTATTTTGTCTGATTTGGATTCCTTTTATTTCCTTTTCTTGACTAATTACTCTGACTAGGACTTCTAGTACATTGTTGAATAGATATTGCAAAAGTCTGCACATTTATGTTGGTTCATGATCTTAAAGGAAAAGTTTCAACTGTTTACCTTTGAATATAATGTTTGCTGGGAGTTTTTTTGTATGTCCTTTATTGTGCTGATGTACATTTCTTCTATAATCTCTTGAGAGTTTTTTTTTAAGTCATGAAATGTTGAATTCCATCAAATGCTTTTTCTGAAATTGTTGACATAGTTATTTGATTTTTGTTCTACATTCTGTTGATATTATTTATCATATTTATTGATTTGCATATGTGGAACCATCTTTGCATCCCAGTGATAAATCCCACTTGATCATGGTGTATGGTCTTTTCAATGTACTGTTCAATTTGTCTTACTAGCATTTCAGATCTATTTTTATCAGAAATATAGGTCTGTAATTTTATTTTCATGTAGAGTCTTTGTCTAACTTTAGTATCAGGGTAATGTTGGCTTCATAATATGAATTTAAAAGTACTCCTTCCTCTTCAATTTTTTTCTAGAAGGATGAGTATTAATTCTTTTTTTCCTGATGAGAGTTCATCAGTAAAAGCATCTGGTCCTGGATTTTTTTGTTTAATAGGAGATATTTCATTTTTGACTTAATTTCCTTATTTTTCGATCCATTCTTTTTTTTTTAAATTTCTTCATGATTCAAATTTGTTGGTTATATATTTGTAAGAATGTATCCATTTCTTCTAGGTTATCTAATTTGTTGTACATAGTAGTCTTTTATGATTCATTGTATTTCTGTGGCATCCAAATTATTATGTGTTTCCATTTCATTTCTAATTTTATTTGAAATTTCTGTCCTTTTTTGTTAGTCTAGGTAAAGGTTTGCTAATTTTATCTTTTCAAAATGCTAACCAAGTTTCATAGATACTTTCTACTGTCATTCTATCTTCTATTTCACTTATTGTTGCTTTGATCTTTATTATTTCCTTCCTTTTTAAAACTTTGGAGCTGATTTCTTCTTTTTCTAATTTTTTAAGGCATAATGTTAGGTATTTGAGGTATTTTTTCTTCGTGTAGGTGATTATTGCAATAAACTTCCCTCTAAGAACTGACTTTGAAGAATCTCATAAGTTTGGGTATGTTGTATTTCCATTTTAATTTGTCTCAAGATACTTTAAAATTTCCCTTTTACTTTCTTCTTTGACTTTTTTCCAGAAGCATCTTGTTTAATTTCACTTATTTCTTTAACTCCTCCTCTACCAATTTCTAGTTTTATATTATTGTGGTCAGAAAATTTACTTTATTTGATATCAATCTTCAATTTTTTAAGATTCGTTCTGTGGTGTGTTATGTGATGTAGCCTGGGAAATGTTTGTGTGCACTTGAGCAGAATGCACCTTCTGTTACTGTTGGATGGAATGTTGTATATGTACCTGTTAGGTTTTATAGCTCAAGTCCAATGTACCTTTATTGATTTTCTGTCTATATCATTTCTCCAATTTTGAAAATGGCATACTGAAGTCCTTTAAAATTAGTGTATTGCTATCTATTTTTCCCTTCAGATCGATTAATATTTGCTTTCTCTATTTAGGTACTCTAAGGTTGGGTGTACATATATTTATAGTTTTTATAAATTGTAAATTTGTAAAAATTGAGGAATTGATTTCTTTATTGTTATTTAAAGACCTTTGTTTTTATAGTTTTCAACTTAGTCAGTTTTGTCTGATACAAATACAACTACCTCTGCTCATTTTTGTTTTCTAGTTGCATGAAATATCTTTTTTCCACCCCTTTACTTTTGTGTCTTTAAAGGTAAAATGAATCTCTTGAAGGCTGCATATAGTTGGATATTGTTTATTTTTAAAATCATTTAGATAGTCTAGGACTTTTGAATGAAGAATTTAATTCTTTTGCCTTGAAGATAATTATGGGTAGATTGGAATTTACTATTGCCATTTCATCAATTATATTCTGGTGGTTTTGTAGATCCTTTTTTCCTTTCTTCCTTGATTGTTGTCATCTTTTATAATTTGATAGTTTTCTATAGTGGGAAGCTTTGATCCTTTTCTCCTTCCCTTTTGAATCTCTACTATTAGTTTTTGCTTTGTAGTTATTAGGTTTATATAAAATTTTTTATTATAGTCATTGCAATCTATTTAAGTTGATAACAGCTTTGCATACTAACACTCTGTTCTTTCCTCCATTTTGTTTGCATGTTTTTGTTTTATGCATCCTTTAATATATTATCATAATGTTATTTTTAAATATTTATACTAGAATCATATGTGATTTATATACTGGCATTATAGTATCAGAATATTGTGGATTTCCCTACAGTGGATCTTCTGTATCCATAGATTCTGCTTCTCTTTTTTTGACTAACCCCAAATTGAAAATATGTAAAAAAAAATCCACCAGTATTAAATATGTATAGATTTTTTTGTCATTAGTTCCTAAACAATACAGTATAACAATTATTTATATGCTGTTTACATTGTACTATTTGCTGTAAGTAATACAGAGATGATTCAGTATATACAAGAGGATGTGTATAGGTTATATGCAAATACTATGCCATAAATTTAGGGTCCAAAAATTTTGGTATCTGCAGGAAGTCTTGGAACTAATCCTCTGTGGATACTCAATGATGACTATGTAGTGCTTACCTTTATCATTGATTTTTGTGCTTTTGTATATATTTTTGTTACAAACAGCATCCTTTCATTTTGAAAAATACACATTAGTATTTTTTATAAGGTGGATCTTGTAGTGATGAACTCTCTCAACTTTTGTTATCTGAGGAAGTCTTTATCTCTTCTTTTGTGAAGGATAGCTTTACTGGATAAAATATTCTTGGTGTATGGTTTTTTATCTTTCAGCCCTTTGAATACTTTTTCCCACTCTCTCCTGGCCTTCCAAGATTCTGTTGAGAAATTCTGCTGGTAGCCTTATGGAGTTTTCTTTGTATGAAAAGAAACTCTTTTAAATTGGTGCTTTCTAAATTCTTTCTTTGTCTTTGATTTTCTTTTTTTCTTTCTTCAGTGCTAGGGATCAAACTCAGGGCCTTGTGCATCCTAAGCAATGCTCAACCACTGAGATACACTCCAGCTACTGAGTTGTCTTTGGCCTTTATTTTTAAAAGTTTCATTACAGTGTGCATTTATAAAGTCTTCTTTGAATTGATCCTGATCAGAGATCTTTGAGTTTCTTGTAGTTGGATATTCTTGTTCTTCCTTAAATTTGGGAAATACTCACCATTGTATCTTTAACTAAGTTTGCTATTCATTTCTTTCTGTCTCTTTTTCTTCTTCAATTTCAATATGGAAAATATAGCTTTGTGAATAGTGTCTCATAAGCCCTATAGTCTTTATTCATTCCTTTTCCTTTTTTTCTTCTGCCTAGATATAGTAAAATGGACTGCACTTGCTTTTGCCATTTCTTTCTTCTGCTTGATAAATCTGATGTTGATAATCTGTAGTGCATTTTCATTTGATTCACTGTATTCAACCCTATAATTTTTATTTATTTGTTTTATGATTTCTATATCTTTATTGAGGTTCTAATTTTGGTCTTATAATATTTTTGTGATACTGAGTAACCTACCTGTGTACTCTTATGGCTTATTGGGATTCTTCCAAACAAGTGTTTGGAGCTATTTGTCAGACACCTAATGAATCTGGTTTTTAAGGGTTGGTTACTAAAAAATTATTGTGTAGCATTCAAGATATCATGTTTCCTTGCTTTTTCTTTTAGTTTTTTTATTGTTTTGTATTGCTTTGAAATGTATGCATTTGGTGTAAAAGTCACCTCTGGAAGACTTTTATAGTTTGGATCTTAAATGGCTTGTGAAAGCTCATGGGTTGAAGGTTTGGTCCCCAGCTGATGATGCTGTTAGAATGTAGTAGAACCTTAAGGAGGTGCGACCCAGAGGGAAGAAGTTATGTCATTGGTGGAGTACCCTCAAAGGGGATATTGGGACCCTGTCTCTTTCCCTCCCTCTGTCTTTTTCGCTTCCCACTGATCATGATATGTGCAGCCTTCTTTGCTATGATTTTCATCATGATGTACTTCCTGCCTCACCACGGACCCAAAGACCACAGAGTCAAGTGACCATGTACTAACACCTCCTAAACTATGAGCCAAAAAAAACATTTCCTCCTTTTAAGTTGTTTATGTTAGGCGTTTTATCATGGCACTGAAATCTAACACGAAGACTTCATGGATTGTTTAGGTTCAGGAAAAATCTTCACCTATGAGTGGTGTGAGGGTTCTAGCTGTGGAGACTGGTGGTTGCAGTCATAGTGATGGTGTTGCAGTGAACTCTCTGCCTAGATCTATCAAATGAGGTCAATTTTGACAAATAGTACAGTTATCCACAGCAGTTAATGCATTGGTTGTCCACATGGGTGGTAAGCGGTTTTGTGGTCTGGTGGGTTGTTAGCTTCTGGGTTGTTATTGATTACTTTTTCTCCCACAGGGAAGTCGTGGCTGAGGAGATCCCTCTTGGTGCTGGTTTCATTTCACAAGTGTGCTTGCAGTGATGGTGGCACTCATATATCTGATGGTTTGTACCTATGAAATAGCCAGCGTTGGGTCTGGAGTGCACATGGAAGGATCGTGGCTCCAGGGTCTGGGGTGTTGGTGGAGGTACTGGTGTTGCTCCTGCTTCAACACTAGGAAGAATTTGTGAGGCCTGGGTGTGGAGCAGCTGAGCATCTGGAATCTGGGGCTCAGGCATGCGCAAAGCTACTATGAAACTGAGATCCTGGGCGTGGGTGTGCCTGCTTCAGCAATGACTCTGGGGTTCACAGTGAAGGTGCTTACTGTGGAGCAGGATCTGGAGCACAGGGACATATGTAGTAGTTGTGGCTCTGGAGTCTGAGGCATGGGTGGACTCACCATTAGTGGTGACTCCAATATCTGAGGCACATGTGCTGATGGCTTAATTGCTCTGGACCTGTGCTCATGAGCATGGTTTGTAGTGGCTGTGACTCCGGTATGTAGGGTGAGTGTGGGGTTGGGTGTGGTGGTCTTGATCCTAAAGAAGCACAATAGTGGCTACATCTTGAAGGAGTGCATAATAACTTTTTTCTTTCTCTTAGGAATCTGTGGCAGAGATATATTTTGGCTACAGGTGTCCTCTGTGGAGCAGACTACAGGGTCCATGCTGACAAACACTAAGAGGACTTCCACTGTGAAAGCTGTGGGGAGTCTGAAGTTGCCATGGAGGCTTTTGAGGTCCTCAGCAGCAATGTGAGACCACTGAGGACTACACTGGCATCGTTCACATGTCTGATATTGATACCTGTCCTTCTTCGTTTCTAGCCATGTTCAGGCATGTTGGGTATGTTGATCTTCCCAGTGATCCTTCTTGAACCTTTGCATTGTTGTCAGTACTTAATTGAACTCTTGAACTTGCACTCTCTACCCCTGCCAACTTAATCCTGTTTTCAATCATGTCTGTTTTTTAATGGGAGGATAAAGACTGGTATCTCCTACTTTATCATCTTGCTCTATCTTCTTAAATGTTGGTCAAGAATAGTCTTTTCCTTCCATTTTGTCTCACATATCACTGATATATTAAAATTGTCTGAATTGTCCTATAGAACCTCTCCCATATTCTAAATTTGTTTCTGGAGGCACAAGTTTACTTGTTCCCCCATGCTCTACATTATTGAAATAGGCAGTTAAATATAAAGGTTTGATTAGATTCATATTAATTTTTTTCTAAACTTTATAGATGATGTATATTTCAACCTCATACCTGGAGACAGATAAATATGCCTGATTTTCTCATGGCTAGTTATGCTGAGTAATTATTAACCATTTCAACTTTAAAGAATTTTAGTGTTGAACAAATGTTAGGCCTTGGTAAATGGTGAATATTCTTTCTGTAGGTCAAAATGGTGTGGATTATGGTGGGCTTGTTTTCAATTTTTTCCCAAAGAACTCTTCTAAGAGTGAACTGAAATTAAAGACCGCTATCTCATTGCTCCTGAGTTGCCACTGCTTCCAAGCATTTTATCAGTAGACAAATAGGCAGTACATATTTTTTAAATGAGAGAGAGAAAATAATTTTACATTAATATTTCCAATTTAACTTTAAGATGTGGGATTTTACTTTACTTCTTGAACTTCATTTCTTCCCCTGAAATTGAAAATCTTTGTTAACAGTGATATTACCACAATTATTTATCCTATAACATGCTTTAAAAATAAAAAACAATATAGTTTAAGAATAGAAATGCCAAAAAAAATGTTAATACTAGTGCTAAAATAAATAAAGTTTACATAATTAAAGATCTCCATTTACCTAATAATGAATGAGAGCATTGCGTGCGCACATGCCTGTGTGTGTGCCATCCTAATTTCTTTTCTGTGTTCTTTCTGGTACCAATTTTTGCATTACACTTGTGATCATTTTCTCCTCAATTACTAAAGGTGCTTTGAATATTAGGGATATTAAAACTGTGTAATGTTAGATTGTTCTTAGTTATTTTTTGCATATATGCTTAAAAATATAAAATTTTAATTTTAATTTTTATATTATCAGATTTATCAAATTGTTTCTGCAGTGTTTCTAGGTTTTGAGTCAAAGAAAAATTTTATCTACCTCTGGTTTTTAGAGGAATTCATCCATATTTTTCCAACTACTTTTGAAGGTTCTTATTCTGATATATTTGATATTCACACAGGTGTTTAGTGTGAAGAACAGATTTGATCTTATCTTTTTCCATATGGCTCCTCAGTTGGCAAAATATTAAAACAATCTATTTTAAGCATCCACTTTTGGATGTGATGGACTAGCTTGTATCTTGACAAGAAAAAATGGAAACTAGTATAAAATGATGATATGATAATAATAATAATAATAAGATCAAATGAATTGTTTGAAGGTATTGCTGAAATATGTCTTCTAGGAATTGAGGGGAACAGATTTTGGATAGCAGGGAAATAAATTGTGAAGGACCAAATATTCACTCTTCTCTTACCATCAAGAATTTGCTGATGTAATATGCTCAGAAGTAAGGGGCCAAGAACCCAAGTATAAAGCAGATTAAGACAGAAAATCCTGAGTGCACAAAGTAATGTTTTGATAAATACATGCTGCCTTGTAACCAGCACTCAAAGATGATAAAGAATATTTCATCATCTGAGGAAACTCCTTTGTAGTTTCCACTCTGTACTCGGTAGAAGCATCACTGTTCTGATTTCTTTCAATATAGATTAGCGTTGCCTATTCTTGAACTTCTTATAACAGAACCATTTGGCATATCCTCATTTATATCTTTCTTGTTTTGTTAAATATAATGTTTTTGAAGTGCCTTCATCTTGTTTGTACCAGTATAGGTTTTAGCTTTGGATTGGCTAGTTTACTTTGGGGAATGCAGCTCTATCCCAAACTATCACCCAGTGAGTTGGGCAATTGGATATACACTGATGACTTTTCTACTTATTTCCACTCTCTGGGGCTAGACTTTTCTATTTTTGTGCTTCCATTTGATCTTACCCATGCTTCTTTTGTGAATCTATCCTCTTTGTAGGCAGAGACTTTAACTTAACCATTTCTCTTTAGGTTTAACATGGTTTTGTAAGATAATAAATAGGTTGCCAGAATCTGAAACACTTAACTAAGATTCTGCTTTAAATTAACTTACTACCTATCACTGTGGCATTGTTATTTCATAGTACTTTGTCTTTGAACCGACCCTCCTCCTTACCATTGAGGAAACTTGCAAATATGTTATTTTGATTTGATCTATTGGATCATTGACCAGCATTGTGGTTAAGTGGCCAGCTCAGACATTGAATCAGTTAAATAGAAATGCATATTACCTGGAACAAATTATTTCCTCAATAAAGAATTGGGGAACTCAAGCCCAGTTCTTCTTGGTTTATTGTTTGACACCACAAAGATTTTACTATGTTCTGTAGTTGAGCCTGATCAAGTTATAAAGATATCTTTATTGTTTCAAAATTACATCACACTTTTCCATTACTTGTTTTCTTCATTAAAAATTCATGCTATTTTATTTATGACATTCTTATTTTTATCAGAAAATAAGTACCTTGAAGCAAAAGGTACTATCATTTCTAGAGGACTGAGCTACCATTTTATATATATTGGCCTTTCAAACATACAGAGAAAGGGGAGGAAATGAGTGTTGAACAGAATAATGAATGGATATAATCCCTGAGAAGCTTGGTAAATACAATGTCCCATAAAAAGATTATAGTAATTGTCACTTTTGAAAGCAGAGCAAAAGGAACAAAAAGATAAAATCAAAGGGAACATCTGGATTAAAAAATGAGATGAAGTAATGGAAGAGAAACTTGGTCATAAGAACATGCTATAACTTTGTATTGCCAAACTCAAGGGAAAGGTTTAGAAAAAGATGACAGGCTCCACTTACAGGGAACTTAGTTTTCTCAGCAAATGGATTCTGTAATTGGAATTTTTGTTCCTTCTTTTCCCCTGGGAGACTGTGGATGAGAGTTAATTAATGTGGTAAAATTGTGCAGTATCTGAGAATATTGTAACTTGTTAAAGAGCCAAATTGCACTACATCTGTGTAATTTGGGTGATGATATGGGAAAGGGTAAAGAAGACTCAAATCTGTTCCCTCTGAAGTTTTAGGTTCTACAGTTAAGGTTACATAACTGGAGAAGTAATAAAATAGAGCAAGGCAAATACGTCAGATTTATAATAGATGATTGCAAGCCTAATTGTACAGCTTTGTACACCTGTCAGGCCAGGGACGTACATTTAAACTTGCGTATTCAAGACTTATTCCACAGTGTCAAAGTCCCTGCTCACCTAGTTCATTTCTCTTATTTCTTTTTTCAGGAGTTGTTGTAGTAAACCATTGCTGAGTACTAATCACCCCGACTTGGTAGTACTGTATAATCTCCCCAAGTTTGTTTGTAAGGATTTCAGACAAAGTACTGCTGAGATGGCTTGTGTCCCATGATGTCTCAGGCTTCATACAGGTGGGTTGAGTGGAACAGTGGTGACAAGTATCACCCAGATGCTTTATCATTTGCATGTCTGATTCCTGAGCCAGGACTGCTGAAAGCTGAGGTCAGCACTGGTTGGGTTCTGAACGGAAACCTGCTCAAGAGTACCAGAACAGTCAAGGGGAAGCCCACCATCTTCACACTGCCCAAGTCACAGGCTTTCACTTCTGCCAGTCTCTTTTCAGAGCAGCTATAAGAATCCTGAGATTCTAGGAGAAGGAGAGAACGTTGAACTCCATCTTTCTATGGGAGAAGTGTTAAAGAATCAGCAGCCATTAAAAAAAGAAAAAACAACCGCATCTCTGTTAGAAGAAAGTAGGCAACATTGTCTCAGACTTGCTCAGAGAAAAGGTCATGTATTTGTTGCTGGCCTTGTGGCTGTTATTGGTCCCAGTCTTGCCTAGCAGGTCTTAAAGTTAGATTCTACCTGTAAGAGGCCCTTATGTGACATTTGGAAGTTGAAGGGAGGCCAGCAGAGGTGGGAAGATGGCAAATCTCTACTTCAGTCTACAGTCAGCTGAGTTCATGTGTGGTCACTTCCTTAAATGTCTACAGCTTCCTCATCTAAAACCGAGAAGTTTTTCTCCTGATCTTTGTCCCCTGGACCTTTCATAATTTCTGTAAGTACTAATTCCTTGTATTAGATTTCCTCTTGTTTGAAATGTCTAGAGAAATCCTTTGTTTACGTAACTGACTCCTTAAACTATATAATTCATTTACATATTTCTATGTTTACATTAAATCAGGAAATTTATTTTTTTCAGGTTATCAGTTCGGAAAGGTCAAACATATTTAATTTGGGGACTGAGAAAAATGATTTTTTTTTAATATGGTAATACCTAATTTCATTTGCTAAATTTATTTTGAAGATTCCCCCAAGTCTTTAATTTACAATAGGAATATACTTTTGCCAATTAATTTCAAGCAAACTGATATAAATTTGAGACTAAAATAATTCTAAATAGAAAAGAACAAAGGACAAAGAATATTCTGACAGTACTCCATTTGGGGGAAAGGTGCCATGAATATGAGAAAAATCGAATTCATAAATGACCCGGAAAGGAAAAGGAGATGATCTGGGCTAAATAAAATATGCAAAAAAGACATTTTAAATGGAAAAAAAGAAAGTATATTCTAACATAGCTTATTTTGTCCATTTTTGATGTTCTCTTAAGAGTTGTCTGTTTGCATTATATTTAGAGGCACTGGGATCTATAATACTACCATCTATGTTTATGGAACACAAAGCAGCCATAAGATATACCTTTGGTCAGTAACTATATATCAAATACAATATACAAGTATACTTCTAACTCTGGAGCAGTCAAAGATAGAAACAATACTCTGTGCTCCTTAAGATCACTTTATTCAATTATTTTTTAAAAAATTTTTGTGCTGCTGGTGACAAACCCAGGGCTTTGCCCATGCTAGGTAAACACTGAGCTGCGTCCCTAGTCCTGGTCACATTATTATTACAGTACTTTAAAAGAAAATAAGAATAAGTTTAAAAAATACTGTAGTGGGGTAATGCAAATTTTTGGTCCAAATTTTTTATTTATGAGCATTTTTTTACTTTATTTAAATTGTAAACAAATGGGATACATCTTGTTTGTACATGAAGTACAGGCATACCATTTGTATAATCATATATTTACATAGGGTAATAGTTTTTGACTCATCTTTTATTTTTTCCCTTCACCCCCACCCCTCCCACCCCTCTTTTCCCTCTATACAGTCCCTCCTTCCTCCATTCTTGCCCCCCTCCCACCTCCCATTGTGTATCATCATCCGCTTATCAGCGAGATCATTCAACCTTTCGTTTTTTTGAGATTGGCTTATCTCACTTAGCATGATATTCTCCAATTTCATCCATTTATGGCCTGAAAATGCCATAATTTTATCTACTTTATGGCTGAGTAATATTCCATTGTATATATATATACCACATTTTCTTTATCCATTCATCAATTGAGGAGCATCTAGATTGGTTCCACAATCTGGCTATTATGAATTGAGCAGCTATGAACATTGATGTGGCTGTATCTCTGTAGTATGCTGATTTTAAGTCCTTTGGGTATAGGCCAAGGAGTGGGATAGCTGGGTCAAATGGTGGTTCCATTCCAAGTTTTCTAAGGAATCTCCACACTGCTTTCCAGAGTGGCTGCACTAATTTGCAGCCCCACCAGCAATGTATGAGTGTGCCTTTTTCCCCACATCCACACCAACACTTATTATTGCTTGTGTTCTTGACAATAGCCATTCTAATTGGCATGAGATGGAATCTTAGGGTAGTTTTGATTTGCATTTCTCTTATTACTAGAGATGTTGAACATTGAACATTTCTTCATATATCTGTTGAATGCTTGTAGATCTTCTTCTGTGAAGTGTCTATTCATTTCCTTAGCCCATTTGTTGATTGGGTTATTTGTATTCTTGGTGTAGAGTTTATGAGCATTTTAAGTAGCATGTTATCCTTGCTCCTCTTTATATCTCTACCCCGGAGTCAGACTATTGAAAATTTTTAACTCCTACTTTTCTTTAGTTAGTTGAGACACTGTTAGCTACTTGTAGATGCCCTACTTTGATAAATGTGACATCCTTAACTCTTTGTGCTTCATGTCAGCTTACAGATAGATCTGAATCTGAGCCTGGAAAGTATGTGTGTGTGCATATGTGCACAGGTGTGCACAAATGCCACCTGTCAGTCTGCTGATGTGCTGCACTGCCCTGCTCTGCAGATGAGCACACAGGGTTATTAATGGAGGTGGGTTGCCTGGACAGTTGGATGTACTTTGCTGCTTGACCACATTCTTAATCCTACAGGATACATGGAAAATAGAGAGACATAAACAAAGATTAGTAAAGGAGGGGAAAATTCTACAATGCTCAAAAACAAATTCCAAATTCATGCTTGTGGACTAGGAAATGATATTTGCCTTTCAGGACAGCATTAACAAAACACTTTTCTGGAGCACTGTATATCTATATCTAAAACACTTCTATGCATTTTGGCGAAATATCATTTGCATGTACATGTAGGAACTTCAAGGAGCTTAGAGACTTATAAGGAGAGACAGACATAATGTAAGCAAATGAATACAATAAAGTTATAGGGATCCTGATAAAACTCTCTATAGAGAATAACGGGAGCACAAAATAAGGAGTATAGTTGCTGTAGATTCAGCAAAGTCTTAAGCAGAGGAAATGACAAAATAATTAATAAATTTTCAGAGTGAAATAGGAGGAGAGGGAAAAACAATCAGAAGGAATAACATAAACAAGAGCACAGGATTGATGGAATACGTGGGATAAGTAGGTGAGGGAGCTCCAGAGAAGAAAACGTTTGGACATGCAAGAACTTTGTACCTGTCTCTGAGTTTCACTTTGTGTGTAAAGGGAACGTGGGGAAAATTTAATCATCATCAGATTGCAAAGCCAAAAATGTGTTTTAGAAAAGGTCATTCCGGTGGCATTATGGAGAATGCATTAGAAATCTTCTGAGACATCTTGAAAGAACATTAAAGTAACCTACCTGATGCAGTGAAAAGCCACCTTCTAAAGGGTAAGTGTAGATGAGACTACCTTCAAGGACTTATCCAGTACCTTTCACCCTTCACTGTGTGTGTGTGTGTGTGTGTGTGTGTGTGTGCTTGCTCACGTAACTGTAGGAGTGTCCACAGAGAAAATGATTCAGCCATGGTGCAGTATCAGGAGCTATTTTTGTCCAAACCCAGTTTACGAATCGTTATGCCTGCCTCTTGCTGCACAGAGTACCAATAGGATAATGAAGAGGGAGGAAAAAATAAAGCAAAGACTGGAGAAGCCAAACATGTATTATACAAGCCTAAAGTTCTCTAATTCTGTCAATTCCTAAGAGACAACAAAGGGGTACAAGGTGTGGACAAAGGGTTACTAGAAGATGTCTTGTGAAAGAATTTAATAAATGTAATAGGTTCCGGAAAGAATCCACAGCTAAGAAAGAAAAACCCATAGTGAGAGTGCTTTCAGAGAGAGGCCAATCTGGCTTATTGATGAAAGCTTGAAGATGGTTTTCAAGCCAGGATCTGGAAAGATTTAGAAAAAAAAAAGAAAAAGAAAAAAAAAAAAGAGGTAATTAGAACTCTATATGCTTGCTAGCAAGAAGCATTGCATTTATTTCTCCTTAATAAAATGTTAATGAGCTCCTCAGAAGCATTCTTGGCTTAAATTTTGGGGACAACTTAGACTTTAAGAAGAAACCAAAATTTTCACAAATTTGTCACACTATTGGCAAAGTAAATTGACTCAGGACTTAATTTTAAAAATGTTAATGCTAGCCATGATAAAGACTTCAAAATAGATGAACTCAAAGACAATTTAATTAACACATATCAATGAAATTAATAGAAAAGTCATTGGCATGTGTGTTTGTGTGTAATGTATGATTTTGTGGAAATTGAAATTGAAAATAAGACAAAGAACTTGGGCCCTGTTGTAAATAAGGAACTCCCAGGAATGTATCTGCATTGAACATGTAAACTAGATTATTTTATACCTTTATTAATTTTGAAAAACCTGAAGTTGGGGCTAGTCATGTCTAGAAATTTGAGTGTTAATATATTTTGGAAGTGACCTCTTTTAGGAGATAATCCATATTAATCAAACTCATTTAAGATTGTTGAGTAAAACAAAGTAATGCATAAATGTGTAATGAGAAATTTAACTTTCAAGCAAACTCATATACTTATGTCAGATGATCTGCTCAGGGTGGTATGGGAAAAGTTACTTGGGCTAAGCAACCTACATTCAGACAACTACTTGGCAAACTTATCATGGGAACAACCAGAACAGGTATTATAACCATAGCTTGGGGTTCTCAGGCAACACAGGCAGATCACAAACCAGACTCACCAGCTCTTCAGGGTGTGTTCTTCCCTGAATGGGGCTAAGGACATGTTTATAAATGTTCCTTCTTTCTATTGTATTTCTGGGATCTTTGCAAGTCATTTCCCATTCTAGTTCAGGGAAATGTTAAAAGAAAGGGTAGAAATATAAAAATATTTTCAATGAGTTAGTACAAAGTAGAGAGAGCGAAGAAGTGGGAGTTACTTGGGGCTGGAGCTACATTAAACTTGAGGATTGAAAGTTCATTGAGGATTGAGAACTTCAGCAGTTTTGACCTGAAGCCACATTGATCAATCAATCAGTCTTGAGGGAAAAGCATCAGGGATGCCAGAATTGTTTAGAGCTGAGGGAAATATTGGCTTGTGATGGCTGGTAGCTATGAAGTCAGTGCTTTTTCCTTGAAGTCATGGAAACAGATATGGGGAAGGTCTTTTTCCTCTGGAGAGCAAATGGGGAGGTTGAGGGTTAAAGGAAGATGAGAGGATGATATAATAACCTGAGTCAGAGAGAAAGAAATACTTAAAGAAACCTTGGGTATGCAAGCACCTGTGAGATTTTGGTTAAAGTTGCTTTCAATTCTGAACAGTCTAGACTATTTCTAAAAGTTCTTCATTTCTAATGGTCCATATCCTGATCTTCATTATGGAAAAACTTGGGTGAAGAGCTGGAAAGTCAAGGCCTGAATTTTCTGGAAGTGACCAGCAGTCTAAAACAGCCAGTTTGAGGTTCACAGACAACTCCTAAGTGATGTGACCTGGTGTGATAGTCAATGGTGTAGCTGAGTCACATCAAGAAGGATTAAAGTAGTAGTACATCTTCTCAGTCTAATTGGTTCCTTGTCCCTTGACTGGCATAAAGGTGCTCCATTATTCTTGAATGAATGAAAGAATGAATGAATACTGAATGTTGACTAAGAGATCAATAGCACAAAGGGGTTTGTATGCTCATGTCAGCTATCCTTTTTCCAAGCAAGCAGTGTTTAAATAGTAGTATCCATGAGTTGCTGTAGATGGAAGGGATATCAATTATAAAGTTAAAGTCATTGTGTTTATATTTCCACTAAGTGGGTGAGCCCATTCTTGGCTTGTAACCCCATTCCAGAAGATATTTTCTCCATTAAAGGAATTAGAATTGAACATGGCTTCCCTCAAAGGAACACATGGAACTCACATACAATACCAACCACCTGGCACACTTGGGTGTGGCAACTGAACCCCAGCAACAAGTGAATAATCTGAGTACCAGTTAGTCATAGAGACTCTTTTGAGGATATTAAGGGAACCAAAAGCATTTTAAAAGATACATTTATTAAGTTTGATACTTAAATTTAACTCTGAGCAATTTTTATAAAAAGAACATAAATACGTACTATGATAAAAGACAACCACCATCACAAAAACCTGTTTTCAGCCTAGACTGTCATAAATAAAGGATGAAACCCAGAAATAGGGGTCAGCAAGGCATGCATGTTGTAAGGAGAGGGAACCATGCTGGATTAGAACAATGGCAACTTTTTAAATCAATTCACTTGATGGATTATAATGATAAATTTTGACAAATTAGAAAAGGCCTTCATTAACCGCTTAGTAGAGAGGAAGTGAATGTGTATTTCAAACTTGAAAAGACAGGGAGACTAGAAGTAGCAATTGGTCCAGTCCCAAAGTTGAAGACCTATAAAGGTAAATGAAGGATTGACATAGACCAGAGTTTAGGTCCAGGTAGCACACTGAAAATGTGTATGTATAGCTTGGGTTCTCAGGCAACACAAGCAGATCACAAACCAAACTTGCCAACTCTTCAGTGTGTGTTCTAGTACATGATTTATTGTGTACACATGTTGAAGGGTATATTGCTTTCAAGTATTCCAGGGCTCTCCATGGGAAACAAAGGGTAAATTCGTGCTCCGACCCTGGGTATTGATATTGGAACTGGTTATAGGTCTCACATGGTGTGGGTGTTGGTTTTCCAGTCAGCTGTTGAATCTGACTGTCATTGACTCCAGGTCTAGTTTGTATGAAAACCACTAAGTGACTGTTGTCAATAGGTCCTAGGAGAACAACTCTAGACCTTACTTATTTGGTGGACATGGGATATGGACTCTGGTGCCAATTGAAAAATCTTAGGATTTGAGTAAACAGAACTAGGCCATCCAGGCTTGATGGCAGATACAAGAATTCTGTAAAAACTTCCAGTTGATCGCTTCTGATAGAGTAGGATAAGTGTTTGGAAACTGATTCACTCATGCTATCAAGGGCTTAAAGCCTTGCTATTTATTATTAGCTGTACACTATAAAACCTTTTGTTTACAAATCATTTAAATTAGTTTTTCCTCCCAAGGGCTGCTGATTAACTCGCAAGCTATGGAGGAAAGCACAACTGAAATAGGTTAAAAGACGGCCCAGAGTTACGTGGCAAAGCTGTGGGGGCAGAGCTGATAGGAAAACAGAAGTCCCTGGAGTCCTCTCTCAGCCCTCTGAGTCACAGTGCCATTGAGCGTCACCATGCTGCTCCTTCCAGCTAGGTTTGTGATTCTTACAGCAACTCTCGCCACAGGCGGCTTACAGATCATCTATTTGGTGTCTGCAACTATAAATAATCTCTTAGCAAAATGTATTTGAGCTGCAGAGTAAGTAATAGAGTTAAAATGCCTTCATTTGACTCTTGAGTCTGGTAAAAACTGGTTTTCTTAAGCCTCCAATATACTCCGTGCATGACTTCTCTGGAGGCCTGTCAAACCCCTAGAATATTCAAGGAAAGATGGTTTGTATTTGAGTCTGAAAATATGTTTATTTCTGGCCTTGGCTGACTAGAATAATGGTCTGAGAAATGTAAGCATGAGACAGTGAATTAAGATAAATGCCCCACATTTGACTCCCACACTGACAACCCACCTCCATAAACTCAGATGCCTTTTGACTTACTTTTTTTTTCCCTTTTAAATCAGTAAGGCTATTGGAAAACATCAGAAAAAAAGTTTTTATTCCTTTTAATTATTATCAAAATTGGGAATATAAAGATATGTGAAGATTTTTCAAATGAAGTAGTTGATGGATTTTGAGATGAATTGGTTTCTGTGGTGTGTGAAAAGATTAGATCTACCTTTGGCTTCTCCCTTCTGATGTTGACTATTATGCTGTTCTCTACTTATTATGGACTGGATGTTTGTGTTCCTCCAAATTCATGCATTCAAATCCTGACTTTGATATGTTTGGTTTAGGAATTGGGGTCTTTGGGGGGGATTAGGTTATGGCATGAAGCCTGCATGAGTGGGATTAGTGCCCAATTAAAGGGACCTCAGAGAGTTCTCCTGCTCTCTTTCTGTCACGTGACAGTACAGTGGGAAGGTCATTATCTGCAACATGGAAGAGGTCCCTTACTAGAACCCCACAGTACTTGAACCTTCGTCTCAGACTTCCAACTCCAGAACTGAGAGAAATATGGTTCTTTTTATAAGCTTTCCAGTTCATGGAATTATTTTTTATAGCAGCCCAAAATAATACACTAAATATGTATAATTAGTTACAGGCAACGCTGCAGTGCAAACTGGAAGTAGGCTAGTCCAGGACCAAATCTGAAGAATCTATATTATATTTTTAGGGCCACATAAGTATCCTCACCTTTTTGCTCTACTTTCCTCATCCTTTCTGGCTGCTGAAAAAGTTCCTCCCCTCATTTAATGTTCTATCCACGCTCATCTTTATTTATGGCCCCCTCCCTATGTTATAAAATTGCTCTTCTCTGTCTCCTTTGCTAAAGTGCTCATTACTCTGGGGACTATCTCAACTAGAGTTTGGTAGGGGGGAAGTAATCTGAATAAGGCAGCCAGAGCACTCTCCATAAAGGACTTAATTGTTAAACTAATTCTCTTAGAGTTATTTACCTTTCAGAATGGGCTTGTTAACCCAAATGAATCTTGATGTGTTAGAATTTCACACCTGAGAAGAGGGATAGCAACATAATCAGACCATGTGGAGAAGGATTTTAGGGAAGTAAGATTCTTCTCCTGACTGTAGCCTTATAGTTCATCATATGGATTTATTCATGATGCTGGATAACTGCAAATACGTATAATTTCTTTTTCTAATTTGAGCATTATTCCCCTATAGAACATCAGTCAATTGTTTTGGATAATATACATGAGGATTTAATGATGGATTTATGGTCCACCAGATTTGTATCCAACTTAGGAACAGCCATGTGACCCATAACGCAGATTATTTGTTTGTGCTCTAAGGGACCTGTAAGTCTTCTGCTATTTCATGTAGTTTTCAGTTTGCTTGAATTTCACTCCACAGGTCACTAGTGGGTTAGAAAGCAAAGTAGAAATAACCTTAGTTCTTTAGTGGTGGTTTCTCTCCTTCTGTTGTGTGACTGAATTGATGACATTTACCACTTGGTGATTTAGATTCTAGAGGAATGGGATATAGCATTCCAGGCTATGGTTTTCTCACAGTTGGGATGGGATGACAGCCCATTTTCAAGAAAACTAATGAGAACTGTCAACTTTAGGAAGATGGAAAAATGGAATAGTGTAATGGCAAAGTCCATTTCCTTTATATTTCTTCCCTAAGGATATGCAAGTTTGTTCTTAGGTAAAATGGAAAACTTTGGGTTTCTAGCACTAGAATTTCAGTTCATTGTTCAAATTATTTTGAGTTTCTGGGATAACTTAATAGCGAACAAGACCAATTTGACTTTCAGGAACTTGAGAAAATTTATTATGTTCCTGAAGCCAACAAGCCTCCTGGGAGACAGGCAATTGGATAACTTTAGATGCTTCAAAGCTGTGTGTGTTAGTGTAAGACATAAGATTATAGAGATTACTTCTCTCCCCTGAAATTAATTTCACTCAAAAATAGTTCAGCCTTCAGCCATCATTGTTACTTAAAGGGTGTGGTGTGGAGGAAAATATTTATAGGAGATATGAGGAGTCAATGACTTTGACCTTCAGCTGGGACATTCTTATCTTAGGATGTCCTCATCCATGTTCTTTCTATGGGCTCTTGGTATCTTCCAATGTTCAGTTCTTGCTCATAAGGACTGGATTTTTAAAAATCTAGTCACCAATTGTATAATTTGTATTGTGCCTTATAGGCAACATAATAAATCACATAAACATCGGAGGCTTAAACCTTAGTTATACACACCAGCAAGGTAAAAATCATGGGAGGAAATATGGTGGTACAGGTTATTACTAACTAATCCTATTTAAGATGAAAATTAAAGACCTGAAACTGCTTGAGACTGAATGGCCATGAAGTTTATAAGTATACAATTATAAACTCGTGTAAACTTGACTTGAAACCCTAGCTGTTTTCAGGTAGTTGTCTAGAATTGTCCCCCTAAAATAACTGATATCCTACACTCGGCTATATAGAGTATAGATGGTCCCAGGAAGATTATCTTTGCCTGCAAGAGAAACACTTGTATAACTTGAGATCCCTGGAAAATGTGCTCATGCCCAATGGTCATTGGAAAAGTTTGCAGCTTGCTCAGCCAAAGCAGAACATGTAGTTTACCTAAGCAGAACACCTGCTAACCGTAGATCTTCAGGTTGTTCTCTGAACTAGACAGAGCCAGGAGCAGCTACTCAGGGATGGGGGTGGGGGTGAATGACATTTTCTCTCTTGGGTTACCTGGCAATCATTACAAGAGTTGCCTTTACTTCCAGTTGATAATGGGTCTCCTACCATTGTCTCTTTTCATTGTTTTGAACTTTGGAACCAAATCATGCTTGTTATCATTCAACTTAAGAAAAAAAAACAGATTTCATTTATAATTGCATGTTACAAGTCATTTTGATGTCCCCATCTATTCACTGACTAAAATTAGCCCATAATACTCTATAACATTTACCTTTCTTGACAACATTTACATTCTCTGAAATCATCTTGTTTATTCACCTACTTGCTTATTGTTCACATTGCCCCATCAGGATGTGAGCCTCAGGGAGACAGAAACCATGACCGTCTTATTTGCTACCATGTTCTGAGGACTTAGAACAGTTTTGGGACCATGGTAGATACAAAATAAACATTGGTTCAATGAGCGATCTAGGCTAGAATTGACCTGTGCTAAATAGATACATGAACGACTGCATTTCAGGTTCTTGGTTCTATTCCAATCTTCTCTGCCTTTATAGGAGCAGTTGACAGTTTGTCATTCTTTTGTAAGAAAACACGCTTCACCCCTGGATTCCACAGCACTGTTCTGTCCCTGGCTACTTTTCAGTCTCTTATAGCTCAGTTCTTTCTCTATTGGTCTCTATATTTTGGAGCTCTCCAGAGCTCTCCCCTAAACCCTCTTTTCTTTCTTAAATAACTTTCTAGATGAGGTATCATCTATTCCCTTGAC
Organism: Sciurus carolinensis; assembly: GCF_902686445.1. Lineage (NCBI taxonomy): Eukaryota > Metazoa > Chordata > Mammalia > Rodentia > Sciuridae > Sciurus > Sciurus carolinensis. The sequence continues at coordinate 47,811,177 of NC_062226.1, forward strand.
TTTAATCACTTCACATATGCAGACCACTTTTTTTTATTTTTCCTGTACTAGGGATAGAACTCAGGGTTTCATGTATGCTAAGCAAGTGCTTTATATTCCCATCTCTTATTTATTTATTTATTCATTTATTTATTTTTATTCATAACCATCCCTTTTTATTTTGAGATAGGGTCTTGCTAAATTTCCCAGGCTCATCTTGAACTTTCAATCCTCCTGCCTCAGCCTCATAAGTAACTGGGATTATAGGTCTGTGTCACTACACCAGCTTGGAGACCACTCTGAAGTACATACAACCAGTCAGGACATCTCCTTTGGACTCCAAACTTGACTGTGTAACTGCCTGCTTAATCTGCACTCGGATGTCTCACAGCTTTCCTAAAAAACTTTTAAATCAATTGTTAAACTTTCATCCAGCCACCCCCACTAACCAGCCAGCCAGCCACAAAAATGAACAAACAAAATAATCAAATGAAACCTGTCCTTTTCCCATCTTAATCAGCTTTGTAAATGGTACCTCCTCCCACTCAATGGCTCAGATCAGAAACCTAGGCGTCATTCTTGAGTCATGCCTTTCCTTTACTCCCAGAGCTGCTTTATCTGAATCTTCTATTGTTTTTTACCACCAAAATATACCTGGAAGTTTTCTTGCTTCACTGTTGTTGGATTCCTTACCACTTGACGTAATATGAGAGCATTATAGATTCACTCTTCTCTTGTGTTCTTATGGACTACATGGTGACCATAAAACAGATGGTCCCACCCCTGACATAAAGCCCTCTTGGCTTCACATTGCTAACTGTGGCATTTGAAGTCTTAAAGGATCTCATCCCAGGCTTCTTTCTTGTCTCTTTCTCACCCGTTATGCTTCTACCACACGGACCCCTTTTCTCTCTGTCTGTACAGAATTTTCACCTATGCTTATTTTACTCGTGATTGAACTGAATTCTTCTCATTCATTCAGATCTTGACTTAGGAGAATCTTTAGGCATCCCACATAAGGATTTCCTACCCCTATAATATGGCCATAGTCTCTACCTCTAGTTCCTGTTCATCACAACTTTAAATTCTGGTAATCATTAGAGCTATTTGCTGAATATTTTTTGCTTTATTTCATCAGAACACATTTGTGGGGCTGGACTTCTTCACCTTCTTAGGATTTAGGTGTGGCTGAATGACTTTGCACAGGGAAACATAAGCAGAAAGGATATGAACCACTTATGAGCAGAAACTTTAAGACCACTGTGGGCTTTGCATCAGTCGTTTCTTACTGGTATAGAGATTGCAGGAAGCATAAGTTGAGATAAAACCTTTGTCATCCTGAATCCCTGAGTTTGACAAAGATGTACAGACCTCTCTTAAAGACCTGCATTGAGTCAATAGTATGAGTGGGAAAGCAACTTTGCTAGTATGAAGTCATTGAGATTTGGGGATGCTTATTACCACAGCATAATTTAGCCTATCCTGGCCAATATACATACTAATGCTGGTTTTATATCTTTATCTTTCTTCCACTAGATTATTAAACCTGCAAGGGTAGAAACCATGTTTTTTGATTCAAAAGTGTGTATTTATTAGGTAACCAAATGCATAACATGACATGCAATTTAAAAATAATTTTGAGACTGAAAGAACTTGTGAAAGACATTTTTCTTCAATTACTAAATTTAACCCCAAATTGTTTCAATATTTTGGTGAGGTTATTAGAGATAATAATGATGGCATGTATTTAAACACTACCTTATAAAAATCCCATAAAATTTATTTGCCCATTTGGTATATGTATATATATGGTAAAGGTTAAATGTGTACAATGTATAGATAAAGACCTGGTGGTTAGCTGAACTAATTGGTAGGAGGTAGGACAGTATGGGTGCAATAATTAATTCAAGGTAAATCTTCTAAAAACGGTGCTATTACTGCTCCTTTTTCCTTATGCTAACCTTTAGCAAAAGGACCAAAAGGACCTCTGAGACTTCTGTCCCTGATTTCAGAGGAACAAGACACTTCTTCTCTGAAAGGCTGGTAACAGTAATGGCATTGGGGGTGATTTGGAGGTAGTGGTGAGGAAGGGAGGAGCCTTATATTTTGGTTGGGGGTGATAGACTTTATCAGATGCCTAGAATTTAACAAATCCTTACAATTGCATATATAAAAAACAAAAACAAAAACAAAAACACCTAATGAACTTGGTGGTAGAACACATGCTTAGCATACACAGGGCCCTGGAACACAAAAACCAAACACCAATAATAATTTTTAAAAAATCATTTATTATTACTAATAAAGTTTTCCACCATCATTATGCCAATTGCTTCTCAAAAGAAAACAACTAAATCAGATAATTCAGGGATTTGGACATAACTAGCTCCACTTTTTCCTGTAAGAAAATTAAGATTCCAAAAGACCATAGTGTGGCAAGTAAATGAAGCAGCTGATGCTCAAAAACAAACCTTTGCCCAACCTCCTAGCTATTTAGTAGCAGTTGTCTATGTACTGCCTGATCTGCTCTCCTCAATATTTTCCTTGGGCACTGGTTCTCATGAAATTTGTGCACCTGGAGGCCATTTTTGTTCAAAAGAGAGCATGCAATCAGACGGTTTACTTCTATTTCTTTGCTATTTTTTCAAGCCATAATTATTAGTTGCTTAAATTAGTAATACTCCAATATAAGGATTAAAATCCTCAATATAGCACTGTGTCATAAGGCAGCAGCAATGCTAGAGCACTTAGTGTCAAATTTAGCAACCACCACAGAGAGGGAGCTGACTCATCTTGACAGACACCAGTTCCTGGTGGCTGGGTCAACCCCTGACTTTAGGGGCCTCATGGAGCACCTGCTCATTTCTGCCACCAGGAGTCAGAACATCCATGACAGTAGCCTTTAGACTTAATGGCAAGCCTAAGGACCTAGAGGAAGACAGGGTTTTAGAAAGCTTGGAGGCTGTAAATCTTTCTGTATTGGCTAAGAGTCAATGACTATTTGTGACAAAATTGCCATTTCACTCACTCCTCTTCTACCCTGTTGTGTCAGAGATTAAACAGGTAGGTTCAAGTTTTGATGAAAAGATCACGAGTAAAGGCAATGATAACAAAACTTGGTACGAGTTTTGAACTTGACTGAATGACAGCAGATTAATACCATTTAGTCTTTGTCCCTAAGTTCCCTTTCTGCCCTTTACTGTCCCATTTCCTGAAACCATACCCAGTACCCCAACTCTGCTCTATGTTAGGATGAGTCTTCCTATCAGGAACACTTCCTCAGAAGTAAAAATTAGCCTTCATTCTCTGATACTAATATTTACTTACAAAAACTTGGGAGGTGATTGAACCTATTTTCTCATTTGAATAACAAGAGATGATAATAGTATCTATTTCACAAAAGGAAAAGTAGAAAGATAAATGTAAATGTGTTTTGTAAAACATGAAGGAGTCTATAGTTTTATTAATATAGCAATATTTTAAATACAGAGATAATAATGACTACCTCTCAAGATCATGACAAATTTGACAAAACTAATGAGATTACATTTATAACATTCTCAGGCTTCTTCACAAATAATTGGTATGTAATGTCATGCATAATTAATGATAGCTTATTTGCTTTGTGTTTGTGCTCAGTTCAGGGACGCATTCTCTTTTACTGTTTGATTAAAAAACTGATTTAGAAAATGATTAGATTGGGAAATAATCATTGATTTAATAGAACACATACTTAGGCATACCAATAGTAGAGTTCCCAGTATGTCAAATTATCTCTGAGATACTGGACTTCACATCTGATTCTTGTCTAGTTTTTCTCAAGTTTCCAAGAATTTACTGAAGCTAGTCTCAGCTGCTTCAGGTAGATAGAATAGAAGTTGAATTTCATTCTTAATCCCATTCAGATGACCAAATGAAACTATTTTAAAAAAAAGAAACCTACATTATCAAGGAGAAAACTTTACTAGAGTATGATGATGGTCAAGAGGAAGAAGTTTTAAGAATTGGCAAAGGAAGCTCTGAAAACTTTCTTTATGTAGATATGAAAGGAGAAGATGGGTGTGATTTCAGAATTTCTATGTTCTGTTTTTCATAAAAGAAGCTGTATTAAGGGATCTATTGCAGCTGTCTGATATCCTAATCATCACTATTTAATATGTACTCTGTGCAATGTACTGTACCAGGCTCCACTTTGTCAATGAATTATAAAATACTGTTTAATGATCTTTTCAAATCCGTGGAGCAGTTGAGTAGACAGGGCATGCACTTATAAGGACAGTAGCAATCATGTTATAGAGTAAGTGCTGAATGAATGATAAGGAAAATAAAAACCACAAAAAGAGTTTGAAGAAGAAATCTTCAGTGGGTATGGTATTCAAGCTCATAGAAATGGACAGAGTTTATGAGTTACTCATATGTATTTTTAGTACAAAGGGCTGTTCAAATTTTTTCTTTCATTTCTTAATTGAATTTTTGTTCTCATTTTGAATTGTAAGTGTTCTTTATGTATTATGGACACAGGATAATTAACAGATACATTATTTGCAAATATTTTCTTCCAGTCCATTTGCTTAATTTTAATTTTCTTAATAGTGTCTTTTGAAACACAAAATATTTAATTCTGACAATGTCTATTTTGTCTTTTTTTTTTTTCCTTTTATGGATCACACTTTGGAGGTTATTTTTAAGAATTTGTTGTTCAAATCAAGAACATGAGGATTTTTCTCCTCTGTATTCTTCTAAAAGTTTTATAGTTGCAGTTCTTATATCTAGGTGTATTCATTTTGAATTAATTCTATGCATGTTATGAGGTAAAGTTCTAATCTTCTTATATGTGCATTTACAATTATCTCAGCATCATTTGTTGAAAAGAATATTTTCCTTCCACCAAATTGTCTTGACTCCTTTGTTGAGGATCAATTAACCATAAATGTAAAAATTTACTTGTGGCATTCCAATTCTGTTCCTTTAATTTATTTATCATTTCTTTTTACCAGTTCCACATTATTTTGATTTCTTAATAATTACATTAAGTTTTGAATTGGAAGTATAAATCCTCCAACTTTGTTATTCTTTTTCAGAATGCTTTTGGCTATCTTTGTATTTCAAAAGGAATTATAGGAACAACTTTTCCATTTCTGAAAAAAGAAAGCTGTTTTTATTTTGACAGCGATTATTTTGAATCTATAGATTAAGGAGAATGATCAGTGTAGAAATATTGCATGTGAATATATAATCCTTTCCATTCATCTACATCTTATTTTTTTCACATCTCTCAGGAAGATTTTGTGGTTTTTAGTTTTCAAGATTTATGTTTCTTTTATTAGATGGAATCCTAATTTTTTCTTTTTGAGGATTTTGTGAATGGATTTATTTTCTGTACTTAATGGATATTTCTGCATTTATCTTCTGTCTTGTGAACTTGATGAACTCACTTATTAGTTCTTGTGGTTTTTTTTTTTTTAATATGGGTTCCTCAGTATGTTTTACATTCAGTGTCATATTGTTTGCAAGTAGAGTTTTAATTCTTCCTTTCCAAAATGGATTCCTTTAATTATATGGACTTGTTACACTAGCTAGTAGGATAAGGTTGAATAGAAGTGATGAGAGTGAACATCTTTGCCTTATCCCCAATCTTAAGGAAAATAATTCATTTTTTCACCATGAAGTAGAATATTAATTGTACATGCTTCATTGATAGTTGTTATCAGGTGGAGGGAGTTCCTTTATGTCACTGGTTTATTTAAAACTTTTAATCCTGAGTGGGTATTAGAGTTTTTAAAAATAATTTTCTGTGTCTATTGACATTATTATGTATTTTGCCCTATATTCTATTAATATTATAAATTAATAGCTTTTATAGTAAGCCAACCATACATTTACAGAATTAATCCTATATGAGCATATGGTATAATTTTTTCATATGCTTATGGCTTTGTACTGCTGGTAGTTTATTGAGAAAGTTTACATCTATGTCAGCGGTATGCTGTTTCACAGCCAAATTGTATGTTGATTCATCTAATCAATGTATATAGTATATGTTTCATTTACTTAGATATTTCCTGATTCCTTTTTTCAGTGTTTTATAGTTTTCCTCATACAGATTCTATAGGTATTTTGATAGATTTCTACCCAAGTATTTTATTTTTTGGAACTTTTTATAGATAGCAATTTTTAAAAATCTCGGATTTCACATTAATTACTAGTGTAAAGGATTACATTTGTACATTAACCTAGTATATGGTGACCTTGATAAAATGAATTGTTGATTCCAAGGGTTCTATGTGGATGCCTTGTGATATTCTACAACCCAATTACGCTATGTGAGCCTTTCTATTTTGAAGGGTAGAATTGCTGGATGAATTCTTGGTTTACATTTCTTTTTCTCTTGCAACACTTTGAATATTATCCCTTCTGGACTTCATCATTGCTTGTAGAAAGTTAGCTGTACATTGTGTTTTGTTTTTTTTGTTTTGTTTTTTTCTGTACTGTAAGTGATGAATCATTTTCTCTTGTTTTCAAGGTGTTCTCAGTTGTTTTGTCTGTTGACTATGATGTTTCTATTAGTGGACTTCTTTGTGCGTTTCTTACTTTGGGCTTGTTAATCTTCTTGGATGACTAAATTAATGTTTTTACTAAATTTGGACTAATTGTAGCTATTATTTTAAAATATTTTTTCTATTACTTGCTCTTCATCCTCTACTGGGAACCCATTATTATTATAATTATGGTCACCCTCAGACTTCTGAGGCTAGTTTTTTCTTCATTTTTATTTTCTATTCAATTTTATTTTTCTTTAATGAGGGGACTCTTTCTTCTACCATCTCAAATCTGCTAGGTGTGTTCCACTTGCACCAGTAAATTTTGTTTTGTTTATTCTTTTTTAATTTCTAAAATTTTCATATGATTATTCTACATAATTTATCTACTTATTGATAATTTCTATTGAATGAATCACTATCATCATACTTTCCTTTATTTTTCTTTAAATTGTGGTTTTCATTCGTTCTTTCAATATATTTATAATGACTCCTTTGAAGTTTTTTTCTGTTAAACTCAACATCAGTGTTCCTTCAAAGAGAGTTTCTATTGACTGCTTTTTTTTCCCCTCTAACTATGGTCACATTACGCATTATCCATCTTTTGCAACTTTTTTTATTTTTGCTGAAGATAATATTTTAGATAAGTTAGCAATGCTGTATTTTAATCTCCCCAGGATTATTTATATTACTGCTTGCTTATTATTGACCTGCCTGTACTGTGTAGAAGCTCTTTCCATCATGGTGTATGGTCGCTAATACCTCTTCTCAGACATTTAAAAAAATTCTTAATTTTATTTTGAAATCCTACTTTACTGGAGGTGGGGTGGAGGAAAGGGTCCTCCCTCTGTCAGAATAATTTAATAGCCAATTAATTAATCAGAGGTTATTTATACTTAAAATATGTTGAGACAGTAAGATTGTGTCCTCTTCCTATGCATCTGTATTTTGATGGAGAATATCATTTAAAGTTCAAGTTGTTCATAAATTTGACTCGTCCTTTCTTTCCTGGGCTCCCCTCTCTCTCTCTCTCTCTTTTTTTTTTTTTGATGGTGATGATGGTGATGTTAATGATAGTGATGATGCTGATGGTGATGGTGATGATGCTGATGGTGATGGCAATGGTGATGGTGATGGTGATGATGCTGATGGTGGTGATGGTGATGATGCTGATGGTGATGATGGTGATGGCAATGGTGATGGTGATGATGGTGATGGTGGTGATGGTGATGGTGGTGATGGTGATGATGATGATGGTGATGGTGGTGATGGTGATGGTGGTGATGATGATGATGATGATGGTGATGGTGGTGATGGTGATGGTGATTATGGTGATGATGGTGATGTTAATGATAGTGATGATGCTGATGGTGATGGTGATGATGCTGATGGTGATGGCAATGGTGATGGTGATGGTGATGATGGTGATGGTGGTGATGGTGATGATGCTGATGGTGATGATGGTGATGGCAATGGTGATGGTGATAATGGTGATGGTGGTGATGGTGATGGTGGTGATGGTGGTGATGGTGATGGTGGTGATGATGATGATGATGATGGTGATGGTGGTGATGGTGATGGTGATTATGGTGATGATGGTGATGGAGATGGTGGTGATGGTGATGGTGGTGATGGTGATGATGATGGTGATGGTAGTGATGGTGATGATGGTGATGGTGGTGATGGTGATGGTGGTGATGGTGATGGTGGTGATGGTGATGGTGATGGTAATGGTGATGATGGTGATGGTGATGGTGGTGATGATGATGGTGATGGTAATGGTGATGATGGTGATGGTGATGGTGGTGATGGTGATGATGGTGATGGTGGTGATGGTGATGATGGTGATTGTGATGGTGGTAATGATGGTGATGGTGATGGTGATGATGGTGATGGTGTGGTGATGGTAATGGTGATGATGGTGATGGTGGTGATGGTGATGGTGATGGTGGTGATGGTGATGTGGATGGTGATGGTGATGATGGTGATGGTGGTGATGGTGATGGTGATGATGGTGATGGTGATGGTGATGGTGGTGATGATGATGGTGATGGTGATGATGGTGATGGTGATGGTGGTGATGGTGATGGTGATGATGGTGATGATGGTGATGATGGTGATGGTGATGGTGGTGATGGTGATGGGGATGGTGATGGTGATGATGGTGATGGTGATGATGGTGATGGGGATGGTGATGGTGATGATGGTGATGGTGATGGTGGTGATGGTGATGGGGATGGTGATGGTGATGATGGTGATGGTGATGGTGGTGATGGTGATGGTGATGGTGATGATGGTGATGGTGGTGATGGTGATGATGGTGATTGTGATGGTGGTAATGATGGTGATGGTGATGGTGATGGTGATGGTGATGATGGTGATGGTGTGGTGATGGTAATGGTGATGATGGTGATGGTGGTGATGGTGATGGTGATGATGGTGATGATGGTGATGGTGGTGATGGTGATGGGGATGGTGATGGTGATGATGGTGATGGTGGTGATGGTGATGGTGATGATGGTGATGGTGATGGTGGTGATGATGATGGTGATGGTGATGATGGTGATGGTGATGGTGGTGATGGTGATGGTGATGATGGTGATGATGGTGATGATGGTGATGGTGATGGTGGTGATGGTGATGATGGTGATGGGGATGGTGATGGTGATGATGGTGATGGTGATGGTGGTGATGGTGATGGGGATGGTGATGGTGATGATGGTGATGGTGATGATGGTGATGGGGATGGTGATGATGGTGATGGTGGTGATGGTGATGGTGGTGATGGTGATGGTGATGATGGTGATGGTGGTGATGGTGATGGTGGTGATGGTGATGGTGATGATGGTGATGGTGATGGTGGTGATGGTGATGGTGGTGATGGTGATGGTGATGGGGATGGTGATGGTGATGATGGTGATGGTGGTGATGGTGATGGGGATGGTGATGGTGATGATGGTGATGGTGGTGATGGTGATGGTGATGATGGTGATGGTGGTGATGGGGATGGTGATGGTGATGATGGTGATGGTGGTGATGGTGATGGTGATGGGGATGGTGATGGTGATGATGGTGATGGTGGTGATGGTGATGGTGATTATGGTGATGATGGTGATGGTGGTGATGGTGATGATGATGATGGTGATGGTAGTGATGGTGATGATGGTGATGGTGGTGATGGTGATGATGGTGATTGTGATGGTGGTGATGATGGTGATGGTGATGGTGGTGATGGTGATGGTGATGGTGGTGATGATGATGGTGATGGTAATGGTGATGATGGTGATGGTGGTGATGGTGATGATGGTGATGGTGGTGATGGTGATGATGGTGATGGTGGTGATGGTGATGATGGTGATTGTGATGGTGGTAATGATGGTGATGGTGATGGTGATGGTGATGGTGATGATGGTGATGGTGTGGTGATGGTAATGGTGATGATGGTGATGGTGGTGATGGTGATGGTGATGATGGTGATGATGGTGATGGTGGTGATGGTGATGGGGATGGTGATGGTGATGATGGTGATGGTGGTGATGGTGATGGTGATGATGGTGATGGTGGTGATGGTGATGATGATGGTGATGGTGATGGTGGTGATGATGATGGTGATGGTAATGGTGATGATGGTGATGGTGATGGTGGTGATGGTGATGGTGATGATGGTGATGATGGTGATGATGGTGATGGTGATGGTGGTGATGATGATGGTGATGGTGATGATGGTGATGGTGATGGTGGTGATGGTGATGGTGATGATGGTGATGATGGTGATGATGGGGATGGTGATGGTGGTGATGGTGATGATGGTGATGGGGATGGTGATGGTGATGATGGTGATGGTGATGGTGGTGATGGTGATGGGGATGGTGATGGTGATGATGGTGATGGTGATGATGGTGATGGGGATGGTGATGGTGATGATGGTGATGGTGGTGATGGTGATGATTATGGTGATGGTGATGGTGGTGATGGTGATGGTGATGGTAATGGTGATGATGGTGATGGTGATGGTGGTGATGGTGATGGTGATGGTAATGGTGATGATGGTGATGGTGATGGTGGTGATGATGATGGTGATGGTAATGGTGATGATGGTGATGGTGATGGTGGTGATGGTGATGGTGATGGTGGTGATGGTGATGGTAATGGTGATGATGGTGATGGTGATGGTGGTGATGGTGATGATGGTGATTGTGATGGTGGTGATGATGGTGATGGTAATGGTGGTGATGGTGATGGTGATGGTGGTGATGATGATGGTGATGGTAATGGTGATGATGGTGATGGTAGTGATGGTGATGATGGTGATGGTGGTGATGGTGATGATGGTGATTGTGATGGTGGTGATGATGGTGATGGTGATGGTGGTGATGGTGATGGTGATGGTAATGGTGATGATGGTGATGGTGATGGTGGTGATGATGATGGTGATGGTAATGGTGATGATGGTGATGGTGATGGTGGTGATGGTGATGGTAATGGTGATGATGGTGATGGTGATGGTGGTGATGATGATGGTGATGGTAATGGTGATGATGGTGATGGTAGTGATGGTGATGATGGAAATGACTTACACTGCTGAGGATCCAAAACCATGCTGGGAAAGTTTTTACCACTGAGCTACACCCCACCCTCTTTTTCATTATTAATTTTAGTTATGAGTTATTTAATTAATGTCACTCTTTATCCTATATGGTAAATTCCAAGAGGAGGAAGAAATGATCTATGTATGCTGAACTCTCAATTCAGTAAGGCTTCTGGCATATAATAGGTCCTCCAATAAATATAGTTGAAGGAAGAAGAAAGAGAAACAGAAAAAAAATGAAGGAAACAAAGAGAAAACAACAAACAAGAGAAAAGAGGGGCTTAAGACAAACACTAATTTCATCTGGATTGGCAAATATTTATTTGACATTTATTACATGGACACTGGGGTGGAAATAGGAATAGGAGAAGGACAGGCACAGATCTGTGGATATGAAGTTCTCAGACAAGAGGAATAAAGAGGAAGCTGATCACTCCATTTCCATTTCAAAGTTAAAATCTCGCATACCCCAAATGAGTGAGTATATGGTCTGATTCCTGCTAACTCTCAGTCATGTCCCAACTTCTTTTTTTCTTATTTTTTCCCTCTCTTTTTTGAAATCACACTAAATATCAACACCTACCCCAAATGAAGACAAGTTATTTTGAAAAACTGGCAGTACAAGGGTTATGAGAGATGGGAGCAGTATGTTAGAAGAGATGTGGGATGGAGGGTGGTTTTAGAGCAGCATTATTGTCACTTGGAAATAGTGGCATGTTTTTCTGAACTTTTGGACCAAGATTAACAGATAGAAACAAAAGTAGTGATTGCTGAGAATGCACAGCCAGTGTTTAGTAGAAGTTGAATCAGACAAGTATGTCAGCTGATACAGTATTTATTTATGTGTGTATTCGAAAACATTGCTTCAGTATCTGTGTTCAATGCACTAACTTGAGATGGTATCTGGAATGCAGTAATAGATTAGAGCCTTGTCTAAAATCTCAAAGAAATTTATAAAGTAGGAAGAGAGATATTGAAATATACCCAAGACTAAAATGCATTTTGCGGGACTAGGTATGTAGCTCAGTGGTAGAGTTCATGGGTCCTATCTCCTGTACTGAAAAAAAAAAAAAATCATCTTGAGATGTAAGTTCCAGAAGAGCTGTATCAAAAATTGACTTGCTACGTACAATCAGCAATAATATACTGTAAATTTAAAAATCTGCTAAGAGGGCAAATCTCATGTGAAGAGCTTTTACCATAACAAAATAAAATAAAACCAAGAAAGCTTTAGATTTATAAGCTACATACAAAGAATTAAAAATCAAAAAGTAATTAGACATTTTGGCCACTCATTTATTATGTAAGAAATGTAGGGCAACCCCTATGGGCAAGGACTAGACATGATGGGGAGAGTTCCTTGGTTTTACATTGCTTGGTCAGGGTTGCCAGGAGCCCCTGCTTCATGTTCATCATCTGAATGGATAAAGAAACTGTGGTATATGTACACAATGGAATATTACTCAGCCATCAAGAAGAATAAAATTATGGCATTTGCTGGTAAATGGATGGAGTTGGAGAATATCATGCTAAGTGAAATAGGCCAAGCCCCCTATCTCTTTTGTGTATGCACAAGGTCTGATGTTCATCCGGGGGTGTGTGACTGGCTCATTGCCCCTACACTGTCTACTAATCAAAGCCTGCTATGACCTGCTAAGTCCCTGAATATTCCTGTTAATTTTCCTATTAATTCCTCTTCTAATTTCTTACTTGTCAAAATCAGATTATAATTTAAGATTAGCTGTGGCATGACTTTCCCTTCTGGTTGTCAATGGTGTCCATGTCCAAATGCATGTTGTTACCAACAGTCTCCTTAAAATCAAGTCAGCTCTCTCTAGCGGCAGAACAGAGCTAGCGCTATACTGGTAGAATTACCCTTCCAAAGATCCTGGTAGAGGATTGCACAATAGCATGTCCACACCAAACTGCCACAAACTCCCATTGTTTTTATCCAAGGTTCGTTATCTTTTCTTGAATAGCATTTATAAATTTCCTATAAGCCTGTGCTAGATTTTTTAGAACTCCCAAATTACTATTTTTGACAATTTTATCTTATTACTCTTTTTGGGGGGGAGAAAATTTGGTATTATGCTATTTTGGAAGTCCCACCTCCCAATTAAGCTTTTGAAGTAGCTAAAATCCTATGAGCTTAATCACCCATCTATTTATCCTTTTATTGATAATCTTGTGTATATCTGCGCTTATATCTGGTATAAATTCTTTCCACCTCAAGAAATAATATTTTTCGTAATACAAGTGTGCTTGATGATGAATTCTCTCAGTTTTTATATTTTTTGAGAAAGCATTTAGTTACTTACATTTAGGAAGGATGTTTTTGGTTGGTGGTAGTAGATATAGATTTCCAAGTTGACAATATTGTTTTTCTTCTCAGCATGTTAAAACTGTTGTTCCATTGCCTTATGGTTTTCCTGTTGCTGACAGGAAATCCAGAAACATTCTTGTCTGCTTTTGCCTATGTGCTGTGTTCATTTTTGCTCTAGTGATTTTAATACTTACTTTTCAGCAACTTGTGATATGCCTTTACCTGTTTACCTTTGTGGTTGGCCTCTTGGGTTTGTTAATCTTCTATGCTGTATAGGTTTACATTTTTTTTCACATTTGGACAATTTCAGTGGCAATTTGTTCAAGTTTTTTTCTGAACCCCCACAACTTCTCTCCTCTGGGAAACCAATTACTTATATGTAATACTATTTGATATGATCTCACATGCTACTGAATCTCTTTTTTCCCTTATTCTTTTTTCTCTCTACAGCTATATTTGTACAGTTTTTATTGCTAAGTCTTCAAGTTAACTGTTCTTTTTTATTCGACTCTTGTATTTAATTTGTTGCTAAGTATATCCAGGAATTTTTGTCAGACATGTTTTTCAGCTCTGGAAATGCTTCTTTTAAAAATATTTTCCATTTCTCTCTTCATCATTTTAATGTTACATCCTTGTGCATATTGAGTATATTTAGAGTAACTTTTAAAAAGTCCTTGCCTACTAACTTCATCATCTCTGTCATTTTTCAATCTGTTTATATTGACTTTTTTTGGTAATAGATCAATTTTCTTACTTTAAATGTCTAGGAATTTTTGACTGCATGCTTGAAATTATGAATTTTACATTGTTGCATAGTAAATTTTGTGGTCTGTGGTGTCGGCCTTTGTTCTGGCCAGCAGTTAAGTTACTTGTATTAAGTTTAATTTTGTTGAGACTTGTTGTCTTTTTAGGGTGCATCTACATTAGGATTTAGTCCAGGGTTAAGTTTGCTCCTATTATTCAGATTTAATCCCTCTGAAGTCTTTACTGAAAGTCCTTTGTACTCATTGGGATCTGTCTTCCCTGGTTGCTGGAAAGTCATCCTGTATAAGCTCTTGGAGTTACTTGACTGGCAGTCCCTTGATAATTGTTCTTTTTTCCCAGCAGTTGGTTTTTATGCCTCATAGAAATTATCCTAAGCAATCACAGCCCAAGACTCAAGGTGTTCCCTATGGGGATTTGCAGAGCCCTGTTTCTTCATATCTGTTTTAGTCAGGGTTCTCTAGAGAAACAGAATCAACAGGATGTATGATTATAAAAAAGGGGATTTATTAGATTGGCTTACATGACCAGAAACTGGTTTGTCCACAATGGCCATCTGCAGGCTGGAGAGCTGGAAGAATCAACGGCTGTGCAGTGCACGAGGCAGAAGCCCTAGAACAGCAAGGATCCATCAGTAGTACCCTAGTCTAAGACCATGACTTCTGGAAACTACCTGGAGAATCACTGGCAGAGTTCACTTTGGAAGTGTGAAGAAGGGAGAGTCCAATATCCTCAGAGGATCAAAGCAGCAATCAAGAACCCATTCAAGAAGAGTGGAACTTGCATCTGTGTCTGCTTCCTTGTTCTTCCAACTTTTATTCCATGCAAGCCACCACCCTATTGGGTGGTGCTGCCCATGCATAGGGAGGATCTCCACTTCTGTTCACTATCCCAGATTCCAGTCATTCCTAGACATGCCCTCATGGACACACCCAGAAGCCTCTTAATCATGGGCATCTATTAATCCAATCAAGTTGACAATTCAAATGAACCATTACAATATCTTTCTTCTCTATGGTGCACTGTACTGTAACATTTACCCACATTGCACTCCCCAAAATGATTTTTTTCCTGCAAGGCTTCTTTGGTGTCAGACTTCCAGACTGGGTTCTCTCACCTTAAATCACAGTCTAGAATAGCCTCTAACTTAAAAACTGGTACTGTAAGCAAAAATAACCAAAATGGTTTCGGCACCAAAATGAAAGTACAAGTAACAGGGACAGGAGTAGACTCCATGGACCAGCACTGTCTTTCATTCAACAGCTGAGTCAGGCATGGGATGGGCTCACTTTCTGGGTAGAAAACGGCCCTGACCGCAGGGGAGGTATGGGTTTATATAGGTGACACTCTGGGACATGACTTAACCATTGAAGCTTTCAACAGAACATGTCAGTTTGGGCATTCAGAAAACAGATTGTGAGAATTTGACCTTTGTTTTTACTGGGCAGTGTTTTTAAAGGACAAGAATGGAGGCTCCATTGTGTTGTCACTGAGAAAAGATATACTGGGAAAGGATCAATGCTTTCACTTTTCCAGGGATTGTCTTGTCATTGAGTGATGTTGGCTTCCTTTCCAGGGATGATCTTGTCACTGGGAAAGGGTGTATTGGGAAAGGATCAATGTTATTCATGTTTCACCTGCTTCCCCCTTTCTAGACCACTGTTTTGGGGGTCGTTGTTTCCATATCCCTCAGGTAGTATCTTATCATGAGCTTGACTTCATTACTTTTCTTTCTTTCAATGTTCACAATTTTATTATTGTTGTCCAATGTATTATTAGGATTGCTAAATTTAGAAAATAAAAATATAGGACACCTTGGGTTAGGGTATGTTTCAGTGGTAGTGTTCTTACCCAGCATGTGTAAGACCCTAGGTTCTATCCCCAGCATGTCAAAAAAAAAAAAAATATATATATATATGCATTATATGATGCATTATATGTATGTGTGTATGTGTTATTTTATTTTATGTTTTATTTTGTATTTTTATATTTTATATTTTATATTTATATTTGTATTTATATTTTATATTTATATTTGTATTTATATTTTATATTTTTTATATTTATTTTAATATATATTTTATATATATCTGTATATATATATATATATATATATATATGAAGCCTAGTAAATTATAAATTTGAATTTTCAGTAAAAGCAAGCACTTTTTTAGCTTTAGTATGCCTCACATGTTTCATGGGAAATAAACTAAAATCATCTCAAATATCAGCATCCTGTATTTTGTCTGGCAGTACTATTAAATATATTGTTTCAATTTTTAAATAGTTTCTAGTTGTTTTATGCAGGAGGGCATTCCTATACTAGTTATTTCTTCATGGGTACTATCAGAAGTTCTGATGCTATTTGTTTAGAATGCTGTACATTGTGAATCTCATCTTGTTTGTTTTCTTGAGTCAACTATCCTAAAAGATCTTGAAATTTGTCTAGTGGCTAAGTAACAGTATGGCTCAACTTGATCATTTCGAAGCTTGCCTTTACATGTTTCTAGACTAACCTGAATTCTTGGGTGAGTTCCATTTACTGTTCAGGTATGACCCTTCTGGACTTTCTATAGAATGTTATACTTTTCCACAAATTCTCTTTACTTTCCTTAGTTAGAGCACTAATATCACCTGGCTCTAGCAATTATTGTCCCACCCCTGGTAATCGAGTTTTGGAAGTTGTTCAGATTATTTGAATCTCTCTGGTACTTGTTCCTTTCTGGCTTCATGTTCTCCTTACATGAACACAGAATAGTATTCAGTCAGTGACTTAAGAGGATCCCTGTGCAGATGTCTGGAGCTCCTTCTCTGCAAGGCTGCGTCTTCTCTGGTGTTTTTTTCCTGCAAATTCTAGCTACCTCAGATCTCCCAAACTCCAGTCCCTGTCTGTTCAACTCAACAGGGCCACCAGGCTCTGCTTAGAGTTCCCTTCCTGCACTGCAGCTTGTCAGTGGCCTCCAGACACAGAGCAGAAGGACAGAGGACTTGTTTTGCCAACTTCTTTTCTCACAGGCCATAGTCCTATACTTCTGAAAAGAGTTTCATGTATTTTTCCAGTTTTATGGTTATTTACAGTGAGAAAACATGTCTAATATTATTTATTTTACCAAAGCCAAAAATAGGACCTTTTTATATCTTTAATAAGTGAGCTATATAAGGTTCATTACCCTCTTTTATAATTTTGCATATCAAGGAATATCTGCCTCATGCTTATGTTAATCACTTTATATCCATTTTATTTCTTGATGGAGAGTGAAGTTAGGAAGAATTTTATTTGATAATACTGACATATTATCATCTGGGCTATATGCTCAAGATAATGTGTTCAGTGTAAGAAAAACAGAAGGCCAACAAATAAAGGAGTTGCCAGTGGAAGTAATCAACAAATTACACATGACAGGCTTAGAATGGACTTTGGTTCTGAAACAAGGTGAAGAGGATTATAGTCTGAGTGTCCTGTCACGGGATAATATGAGCCAAAGTGGTATTTGTTGGTTCAGTGGAAACTAGGATTGTATGATCTTTAAGAGTCCTTCCATTTCAAACTTTCATTCATTTATTCACTCATCAAATGTTTATGATTGAACATGTCCTATTCCAGCAACTGATTTAAGGATACATAAAAGAGTGAAACTCCTTCCTTTGGTCTTAGAGGACAACATATTATTAGATGAAAATAGGTATGTAATAACTAAATTCAATATAGTGAGAAAGTTCTTGATTTAAGTCTGGTTTTCCGTGTGAAGGTGGGGGAGAGGCAGTGGTTTAGATAGGGTCTACGTGATTCTGATTTGAAATTGCAGTGTGATATGTGGAATGTAATTGTACTATAGTACCTGTAAGAAGTCACCTGAAAATGGGCAAAGCTGAAGAGTAGTGACTCTGTTATTCCTAACTATTGGGATTTGCACTGTGGTTCTGCTAGAAAAAATGTCTAAGTCACATTATCATACTATTTAACATTAATCTTATAAAGATGATTGGTTTACTTAAAAGCTGCTTAGATTAGTGCTATTATCATAACAGAATTATTTGAAAACTACCTTATTATTATTTTATAGTCCAAAATATAGCTGTGAAGAGTTTGAGGTATAGGGTGTGTTCCATGGGCACCAGTGAGGTTGGTCCACTCAATGTAGGCAGGACAAAATGGAAGAACATGGTAGGATATTATTTTATTTGAGAATTATTTTTCAGAGTCAGTAGTTAGTACAGTAACCTTTACATTCATTAGTGAGAATATTGGAATTTTTTTTCTTTGAAGTTTATATTTTTCATAAGGAAATAATATATTAATTAGACAAAATTAGTAAACAGAAAGCAGTGGGAAGGATAAATATTCATTTTCCACTATACAAGCTAATCAATATTAATCTATATATATATATATATATATGTATATATATATATATATATCATGGCATTCTTTTTTCTATGCATAGTTATGCATTTGCTGATTGCTTTACTAACTTGTCATTGTTTAGATTGTAGCATGCAAATAATGTTATGTCTTTTTAAACTTTTTTTTAACATGTAATGGCAAGTACACAGTAGGGATAGCATATCTTTCCCACCTGCCATCCCTAAATCACTTAACAGAAAGAATGAACAACTAGACTGAATTTTATACTTTGTATGTTATGTGCCTTTTTAATTAACTCATTTAATTATCATAACAACCAGGTATGGAAAATGTCATCTCTATTTTTAAAATGAAATAAAATCTTAGCGAAAGACTTACCTAAGTTTACAGAATAACCTTATTAAAATCCACTAGAGATCAGAACTCTTGGACCTTAGTACTCCTAGAAGTGTGTCCTTACAGATCTCAAGAGAAGCAAAGAGAGAGAGATGAAGAAGGAGAGACAAAAGGAGCCAGTGTGGGAGGTATAGCAAGGCAGAGAAGGATGGACCATCAGGAGGTAAGGGATTCCTCCAAAAACAAAGTTCCACACATTTAACATTCTTGACTTAATATTAGAGAAAATGCAATTGAATGAGGAAGAAGAAATAGTTCAAGTTCTTGTCCCATTAGTTTTTCTTGTTTTAGCTAAATGGTCCTGCAGCCACTTATATTTTTTATATCATCTTCAGAACTTGACCATTTTAATAAGTAGTGTCAAAATGTCCTATTATTTTAAGAAGAGTGTCTCACAATTTGAATTAGTCTTTAGTTTTAAAGTGTATTCATTTTAAGGCTCTGTGAAGATTTATGTCTTCTCTCTATGAGGATAAAAGGTTTATTTGTCTTCAGGCTGATTCTGCTTAGGTATAGTCACCAGAGAGTCAGTTCAAGTTTTGTGCTTTAATGTTAGATAGTCTTGCTGCTACTTTGAGACTCTGAATTGTTAAAATTGCTATTTTTTCTCACCCAATAATTGAGGTATCAATCAGTCCACTTAGGTACATCTCAAGAACTTCAGAGAGAAATGAGGAAAAGTGCTACATCTTTTCTACAGAAGTCTTACCTTGAATTTCTCTCTATATAACAGCCTTGGATAGCTCATTCTCTAGCCAAATTCAGCAAATAGGAATACTCAAAATCCAAGTTATCATTGCTTTTGCCATAATCTTTTGCCTAACAATTTTTTTTTAAATCCAAATAATTCCTGATATGCTACTGAAAGGAAAACTGTGATAATTATCCCCTTAGGGAAACTGAGAGCTATTTTTTCTCTCTGATTTCCTTCTATTAACCACTTACACAATTCTATCAGTTTTCTTCAAATTCATCCTCAGTTTTATTCCTTCCTCTTTGTTCCCAGAAACTGTATTTAGATCATTATTGCTTTAAAAAAAGAAATGGCAAGCGTCTCCTTATTTGTTTCTGTGGTTCTAAGATTGCTCTTTCTTTTCATCATAGAAAATGATGTCTAGGTCATCTTCTGACACTAATTTCACACTACTAATCTGTTGATGTTTCTGTGATTCCTCAAGTGTCCTCAGCCTATACGTCTCCAGAGGGTAGGGTCTGTATGCTCAGTGCCCAGAATATTGTCTGCTACTTTGAAGATTGTGGTATTTAGTGAATGAGGGGCAAATCTCCACTAAATCAATGGAGGTAAGGGACAGGGAACAAATAAAAACTGCATAAATCTTTTCCATTGTTTAAAAATTTAGATAATACTCCCAAGGCTAAGTCCTACAAGCAAGAACACCTCTAGGGACCAGAGAGAGCACTTAACTGTAGTCAGTTACCATTTCTCTAGGGCAAAATTTCTTAACTGGCCTGATTTGGCCCCACATAGAATATTTGGCTATGTCTGGAGACAATTCTGGTTCTCACATTGTAGAGGGAAGGAATACAACTGTCCTCTAATGGGTGGAAGGCAGAGGTGCTACTGAGCTTTCTGTCACATGCAGGTCAGCCTACTTAACCAGACAAAACCTCATCCAAAGCGTGGTTGGGGAACCATCTTCTAGGATTTAATAATGTCCTTTGAATTCTCTTGTCACCCATGATTCAATCTACATGGTCAGAAGATAGAAAAATCAAGAAATAATTCATAAGAGTAAGGTTCATAGGATGAAGGAATATTATTTCTTCTCTTTTATCTTTAAGCCAAGTGAGAACATCTCCAGGAGAATTTCTGGAAGACTTGAAGTGGTTGGAAGGTGGGAAGATGACATCTCACACCCAGCTGGACATCTGCTAAGCAGTGGAGACTTATTTAATTTTGAGTCTAAGGAGGGGGAAGGAAGACACCGTGTGGGAATTGCAGTGTACATAAGTCCAGGAACAGGTACTTGACTCCTGCCTGGAGAATTCTTAAGGCTGGGAATCTGAGTGGAGTGACCTGGGATAGCAGGATGAGAGAGGAGGGAAGGAAGAAGCAGATGGAGCCTTCCACTTGGTTTAAGAATGCATGAATATTCTGTGGGCTGACTGAGCAATTCAAAAGGTAATAACTCAATAAATTTTGATGACACTATGTCTCTGAAGATATCTTGCCTGAGCAAGGGATCCTCAACAGTGAAGTTGTAGAAGTATCTGCTGGCAGCAGGAGAGGAATAGTGTGGTGTTGTAAATGGTCCAATGGAGGTTGTTTTGCTTGTGTGAGGGAATTTTGTATTAGGGGGCTCAGCGCACAGCCTGTGAAGGAGCTGCATATTTGCTCTATAGAGGGCTAGCATTCGCCACACTGAGAAAACAAGTGGCCAGATGATAGTAGTACTCCTGCCTTGCTTGCCTTGTGCATGCCTCCTCCTGAGTTTTGGTAGGAGGAAGAGGACCAGCAACAGAGAGGAAATGAAAGAGCAAATAAAAGGGGGAGAGAAGAAAGAGTGAAAGAAAGGAACAGGAAAAGCCCATCTTCCTCATAGAGGTTTCTAAGAGGGCTCATGTACAAATTGATGTGAAGGTAGATTGTTTGAACTGGGTAGGAAATTGCAGTCTTGATCTAGACTAGCAGTATAATATCTGAAAGTAAATTCTCAGTTACTAAGTGTGATTTTTTTTTTTCTTCTTCCAAATGAAAGTAACCAGAATGCTGAAGGAATCAGTCAAAGTATTGTCAAGGATCAAAAAGGAGATCCAGCAGGGCATGTGTGAAGAAACTGATTGGAAGAAAGGGTGTTTCTGATTTGTTTCAGATAGAGTTCAGACTGTTAACAATTCAATTGTCTTAGCTTTTGTTAAACGCATAATATGGTCAAAATCATGTGTTAAATGTTTACATGAAATAAATCATTCTTTTCAATAATACCAAAAGATAATGATTATTCCCATTTAAAGATGAGGAGGAAAAGGTTTATAAATGTTAGTAGTAACTTGCAATAAAATAAGTGGCAAATTTTTTCTAGGTTCTTATGTTTTGAATGCTTTCCAAAATAGTTAATGATTCTGTAGGAACTACAATTTCTATTAATTTCTGGAATTCTGAATTATAGGGAATGGGATTTTAGCAAAATTAATAAAAGTACTTACTATATAGAGATTAACATGATCATTTAAGCATCGAGCAATTATGTTTCTTCTCCCTCTGACTCATAGACACAGGTACCGTAGTTATCTAAGATTTTGCCCTTTCCCCATGGACTTATACATACATACATATATATATATATATATATATATATATATATATATATTTCCTCTATATATTGATATTGTTATCAGACAAATCATCCTATCATTTAGCAATAGAGCTGTCTCCACTCTGACTTATTAAATGTGCTGACTGCTGACAACTGAACAGAGTAAGAGATGAATTGTAGTCATCATGAGGTACAATGGATTTCTTGAATATGTTCCTCCTAACTGAAATTTTTGTGTAGTTTGACCAACATGTCCCCAATCCTCCACAGCCCAGACTCTGGTAACCACCATTTTACTCTGTACTTTCATGAATTTGACTTTTCATACTCCACTTGTAAGTGAAATCACTTATATGATTGTCTTTCTGTACATGGCTTAACATTATGTGCTCCAGGGTTATCCATGTTATCATATGACAGAATTTTCTTCTTTTTAATGTTGAATTCATCTTATGTATCCCATTCTTTATCCATTCATTTGCTGACGGACATTTAGGTTGATTCTATAGATTGATTATTATGATTAGTGTTGCAATGAATATGTTAGTACAGATATATCTTGGACATACTGATTTCCATTCCTTTGGTATGTACTCAGTGGTAAAATTGTTGGATCATATGGTAGCTCTCTTTTGGCTTTTTGAGAACATCCATACTATTTTCCATGATGTTACTACCAATGTACAATCCCACCAACTGTGTACAAAGGTTCTCTTTTCCTTGCATCCTAACACTTTTTATCCGTAATCTTATTGATAATAGCCATTTTAACAGGTTGATGATATCTCATTGTGGTTTAATGATGTTGAGCATCTTTTCATATACCTCTTGGCCATATATATGCCTTTGTTTGGGAAATTTCTTTTCAGGTCCTTTGACTTCAGGTTGTTTTCTTACTTTTGAGTTGTATGATCTCCTTATGTATTTTGGATATTAACACTTTTACAGATATATTATTTGCAAATATAGTCTCCCCTCTTTATTTTCTTTGCTTTATAGAAGTTTTTTTTTAATTTGATGTTATGCTTTTTGTCTATTTTTGCTTTTGTTGTCTTTACTTTTGGAGTCATACCCCCCAAAATCATTGACCAAACCAATATATGGAACTTTCTTCCTATATTTTCTTCTAGTAGTTTTAAAATTTTAACAAACCTCTGCATTCTTATGAAGCTTCCTCAGACCCCAGTGCTGTTATTATGTGTTTTATCTGCACTGCACATTTAGCATCTTAGATACTGGATTCTCTAAAACTGGGAGGTTCAATTTTGATTTAAGATTTATTACCCTTGCTGATGAGGAGATAAATTTGTTATATTTCTTGCATCTCTCCTTCATTGGTTTTACTCTCATTTCTGTTTGCTCAATTCTTCATTTCTATTCTTGAGTTTAAGCATTCATTTCAATAAACCTTTGTGGAATTCATTTAATGAGTATCTGGAGATATAGGAGGAGAAATTCAGAAGACACAGGACTGACTATTCAGTTCAATAATCAAAACTATTGCTGGGCTGGGATTGTAGCTCAGTGGTGGAGAACTTGCCTAGCATATGTGAGGCATTGGGTTCAATTCTCAGCACCTCATATACATAAAGATCCATCAACAACTAAAAGTATGTATAAAATTTTTTTTAAAAAATCTATTGCTAATGATTCATGTCAGGGAGTTTGAGATTTTTATAGCTTGACTTGGAGCTACCTTTCTGGTTCCTGAGTTCTAGATTAGTGGGAAGTAACAACATCCATCTTGCTTGCACAGTTTCTGGGCATCACCTTGATTTTTTTTTTTTCAACCTCCAGTCAATCACCAAATCCCATTGATTCTGAAAGTTGTTGTCTTCAGAATTCACATTCTCTCTCACCCCACTATCAATAACTTGGATTCTGACTACCATATTCTGTTGCCTGTGTTATTACAGAGCTTCTTAATTGAACATCTTGGCGTTACTTTTCCTACTCTCATCCACTTTACCAAGAAGAATATTTTAAAAATAAAGATCTTGTGCTGTTCAGTAGCTATTTATTACCCTGATATGCTGTCCTAAATCCGTAGCAGATATGTAAGTCCTCCACGACTTGGTTCTACTTTCCTACAGCGTCCTGCCTCCGCACTGTCTTCATAGACTGTATTCACAGACATAGAGAATGACTTACTCTAACGCAGAAAGACTATGTTATTACTCTGATATTCCTCCTGCCTTGAATATCCCCCTTCTGTTTCCTGGCAACACCTCTCCCTCCCTTTCAGTTTTTGCCTGGTTAGTTTTTAATCATTTTAGTTTTGGAATAGACATTATCTCTAACATGAACAGAGTTGGTTTTCTGGTTACATGGTCCCTCTGGCTCTGTACTTTGTTGGACTTATCACTTGCCACATATCCCAGACCCCCCTGGACTCTCATCTTCAAGAAACAGGTTTTTTTTTTTCTTTTCTTTTCTTCTTCTTTTTTTTTTTGACAATGGAAATCCTGGTCTTCTAGTGTTTTACACATATTAGGTACTCAATAGTACTTGCTAATTTAGGGAAGTTTTCTGAGCCTAGTACTTCTGTGGATTTTAAACCTAGATGAAGACTTTTAAATATTGATGGACAAATGTATACATTTTAACACACACACACACACACACACACACACACACACACGCCACATACTTACCCTTGATTATTGCATTTTATGTACCATACTCAGGGAACTTGGGAAGAGTGCTATGCAAGCCTAAGGATTGGATTGGCAAATAATTCTTTACTTCATCAGGCTGCTAATCCTACATGCCTGTGGTGATAAACCCCAGAAAATCCGGATAATCCTATATAGTATTCAGAGAGAGTTGGAAACAGCTATAAATACATATCAAACTGTCAAATACCATTATCATTTAGACAACTCTGCAGTCCCTTCCAAATTTTATTAGACTGCCTCTGCTTCACTAAATCTTTCCCAGCTTTTTCCCATTTTTTCCTTCTGTTGCTCCCTTTGCTTTCTCAGTTCTTGCTGTATCCCCCTCACCTTGTACCACTTCTTCTTTTCCTCCTCTTCTTTATTTGCTTGCATTTTGATACCTTTTCCTTCTGTCTCAATTTTTGCCTGGAGGAGTTCTGTCATGCTGTCGGACATCACTCTCCCTTCTTTTCTCCTCTCCTTCCCTACTTCATTGCATTTCCTTTTATATGATGCTTTTGTGTCTTTCTCCCCGCCCCCCCCACACCTTGTATTCTCTTCTCTTTCTTCTCCCACCTGCTGCACTTTGTAGAGTAGTGCCAACATCTGTGTGTGTGTGTGTGTGTGTGTGTGTGTGTGTGTGTGTGTGTGTAGGTGTGTGCACGTGGGGGAGGGCCCCAGTGCTCTCCTGTTTATTCTACATCAGCATCCATATGACTCACAGGCAGGCAAAGTAGTTGAAATTCCACAGATAAGCAAATAATTCTTGGCAGTTTCAAAATGAAAGCAACCGCACTGCCAAAAGCCTTCTGTTTACCACACAAAACAAATGTTGTTACTATTTCAATTCCAAAAAAGCATCTTAAAAGCATCCTGTCACAAGAGTATTGTTCTAGCCTTTATGTCTAATTAGATGTAAAGAAAATCTTTTGTTATTTTTGTTACACAATTTAGGCTTGGCTAATAACCAGAGATAAATAATAGTTTACCCCTGCTGGGTTCTGTAGCAACACTCTTCTGAATAAAATAATGCACGTGCGTAGTACAAATCCTGTGAAAGGCCTTTTTTTTCTATGCTTATTTTTCTTTCATTCCAGTCTTGATTCCTTCCATCTCACAATAATCCTCCTTTTCTTTTTCTTCAGGATCTTTGCAGCATGGTTTCCATAAATGTTTTTGGGAAAACAGCCTAGTTTTGTTTTTTTTTCCCCCTTCATTCCACGTTTTGCGTGTTTTCAGCTAGAATCTGCCATAAGAGTATTGGCTTCTTTAGTTGTAGCTAAGCTATTCTTTTGAGGCTGAATTGGACAGGCGTGGTAAGACTAGGCATCAGAATAGGGAGGTATTTGGCTTATACTATTAGCCAAATAAGGTATACCAGTGGGATTTTTCTATTCCATCTGCATACTTTTCTCCAAACCCTGCCCCCAAACCAAGGTAAAAATTCTTCTGTCGAGATCTCTGTACTCGCTGTGATGTTTATTTTCTTTGCTTACAGTTTTAATTTTGTTTTTGACACAAGCAATGCGTTCTGTCTGCTCGGAACACAGCAAGTATCTCTGATTTTCTACCTACTTGTGTTTGCTGTTGCTCTGATATTTAAGTATGAAGAGGAGAGCTAATGTATGGCAAGCACCCAAAACCCTGCAACAGATGTCACCTGCAGCTGAGGCAACGGAGCACGTTTTATTTTAGAACATAGCTAAAAGTCAGGAGACCTGGGCTTTTGTTCTGACATGACCACAGACTTCCATTTGGCTTTGAGCAAATCCCTTGACTAATCTGTGTCTTTAAGCCTTTATCTGCTTTACATAATTGGCATTCTCATTATGAAATCAAATGAGATGCCATGCCTGACATATTTGAAGAGAAAATTTAAGTACTATTTTAACATAACTTAAATTTCAGGCTTCCATAAAGGCAAAATTATACATAACGTTTGACCCTATGTCAATTGCAAAATAAATCACTTTCCATGGGAATGAGCATCTGCCTTTTGAGAAAGAGGTGATTTAACAATTTATTGTGTGCCATGCTCCATGAATAGACCATTATCATTGTTTCTGTGTTGTCTTCTGAGATTAACAACTGAAGTAGATTTTCCTGTGCCTGTTCTCCAAGAAATTGAGGATCAAATAAATTTTGGAATTGGTTCATGAATTTGCAACAAATTAATAATGGCAGAACAAGAATTGTAATCCAGGGTTGCTTATCTCCAAGGTCAGTGCTTTTTCCATTATTCCAACATGTATGTACTCAATTCTCTTAATCCATTTTGTGCAACTATAACAAAATACCACAATCTGGGTGCTTTATAAAGAATAGAAATTTCTTTACAAATTTCCTAGGCTGGGAAGGCCAAGATCAAAGCACCTGCAGGTTTGGAGTCTGATTAGGGTCCATTCTCTGCCTAAGCTGGCTCCTTGAATGCTACATCCTCTGGAGGGCAGAAACACTGTTCCTCACATAGTAGAATGGAAGAGAGTGAATTCACTCCTATAAATCATTTTTCAGGAGACATTTATCCATGCATGAGGGCTTTTAAAGCCCTGGTGACCTGAACACCTCCCATGAGGACCCACTTTCCCACATTGTTGCTTTGGAGATTACTTTTCCAATATATGAGGTTTGACAGGACAAAACATTCAAACAATAGGGTCAATTGTGCATAATTTCCTATTCACCTGCTAATGCTCTTTTTCCTAGTATTTTGCTACTGTGCTTAATAAGATCAAGTCACCAAAATAATTTTTTTCAGTCATGGACTTCTCCTTGGTTTTTCAATATCCTTTTTTTTTTTTTGATGCAAAATATAATTTAATTTTGTTTGTGTTTCTTGTAAAGAAAGCAATAATGTGACTACTTGAAATGAGTTACAGGGAATAGAGGAAAATGGATTTAAGATCATCAATGTACATGAAGGCATACCAAATATAAAGCAATTTTATAATAAAAGGTTCTTTCATGAAATGTTGAGCAAGGAAAAAAGCCATTTAAAGCATCTATAATTCAACAATATAGTTCAAGTTTAGGTTGATTTTTATTCCTCTCTCATAAAATAATGAGAATACAGAGAGGAAGGTGTTATATGAGTTACTTCTATGTCTTTGACCTATTGGGATCAGGAAAAATCCTAAGGGGTTAAAGTCCACCTCATACCCAAGACCAAAATCTACTCCCACCTTACCTCGGCTCAACGGTTTTCTCCAACTGTGATAAGGATGGTTTTGGAAAAACTCAAAAGTCAGGAAACACTTTCTAGGGTCATCCTTGGAAACATTTGTTCAGTGACAGATTATGTATGGAATTTTTCCAACCACTGCCAATCTGTAATATGGAACGTTATCACAAATCCACTGGTGAATCTCACCTATGGTCATTTTCTTTGTGTGAGAGCTATTAATTGCAAATGTACTGAATGAGGCAGGCATTACAGTATAGAGGTTTCCCATCTTTGTACTGTTGGACTTCTTCCTGGTCCAGAGTTGGATTCAGGTCAAGGAGTGCATTCTTCTTAGAAATTCCGGCTCCATGTGCATTTTGTGTAGCATGAGGTTTTTGGATGGCTGCTCTCATGGTGAGCTGTGGTAACCAGTCCATAGAGGTTAGGTTCAGATGTCATCCTTAATGAAGTTGCACACAGACAAGCCTGTCCATACAAACCCATCTGGACCCAAAGAGAATCTCAGCCTGAGCAGGCCTGGACAGTCTAGCCGAGCCCCTGGCCGCTACATGCGCCTCAGCCCCTGGGGAAAGGTCCCAAGGGCACCTGGTGCTAGAAGCCAAGACCCCAAGTAGCGCCGAGAGTGGCGGCAGCAGCGCGAGTCTCAATATCCTTTTAAACTTGGTTTCTTCTCTTCTAATGCTCCAACAAGCTGCCCTTCAATTAGGTAGAATAGTAAAGATAGTAGTAGACCATGTGTCTCGATTTCATAGTGCTTCAGAGGTATGTTATTTACTTTTGAAAGCCTACCTTTGGTAACACTTACTGAACAAAGTACAATAGTCATGGCGATTTACTTCTTCAAGTAAATAACTATTTAAATAAAGAATGTAATCAAAATTGGATAATTTAAATCTTTTAAAAATATTTGTTCTAATTGGTTAAACATGACAGTAGAATGCATTTATGCATTTTGATAAATCATACATCAATGGAGTATAACTTCTCATTTTTCTGATTGTACATGTTGGATCACGTTGGTCATGCAGTCATATTTGTATGTGATGTAATAATGTCTGTTTCCACTCTACTATCCTTCCTACCCCCATGCCCCTTCCCCTCCCTTCACTTCCCTCTACCTTATCTAAAGTAACTCTATTCTTCCCTAGTACCCCCCCACCCCCACCTTATTGTGAATTAGCATCCCCATATCAGAGAAAACATTTGGCCTTTGGTTTTCTGGGGTTTGGCTTATTTTTTCTCAGCATGATATTCTCCAACTCCATTCATTTACCAGCAAATGCCATAATTTCATTCTTCTTTAAAGCTGAGTAATATTCCATCATATATATATATACCCCCACCACATTTTCTTTATCCATTCATCTGTTGAAGGACACCTAGGTTCCAAAGTTTAGCTATTCTAAGTTGGGCTGCTATAAACATTGATTTAGCTGCATCACTGTAATATGCTGAAAATCTATCTTTTTAAAAAAGTTTTTAAATTTGTTCTAATTAGTTATACATGACAGTAGGATGCATTTTGACACATCATACTTAAATGGAGTATAACTTTTTATTCTTCTGGTTGTACATGATGTAGGGTTACACAGGTTGTGTAATCATCTATGCACATAGGGCAATAACATCCAATTTATTCTATTATCATTAACCCCTATACCTGCTCCCCTCCCTTCACTCCCCTCTGTCTAATGAAAGTACCTCTTATCTCCCCCTGCCTTATTGTGAATTAGCATCTTCATATCAGAGAAAACATTCAGTCTTTGGTTTGTTAGGATTGACTTATTTTACTTAGCATAACATTCACTAGTTCCATTCATTTACTAGCAAATGCCATCATTTGGTTCTTCTTTAAGGCTGAGTAATATTCCATTGTATATATATACCACAATTTTTTTATCCTTTCATCTGTTGTAGGGCACCTAGGTTAGTTCCATAGTTTAGCTATTATGAAGTGAACTACTTTGAACATTGATTTGGCTGCATTACTATAGTATACTGATTTTAAGTCCTTTGGGTATAAACCTAGGAGTGGGATAGCTAGATAAACCTAGATAATGGGGTCAAATGGTGATTCCATTCCAAGTTTCCTGAGGAATCTCCATACTGCTTTCCAGAGTGGTTGCACCAGTCTGCAGTTCTACCAGCAATGTATGCGTGTACCTTTTCCCCACATCCTCACTAACACTTATTGTTGCTTGTATTCTTGATAATTGTCATTCGAACGGGAGTGAGGTGGAATATTAGAGTAGTTTTGATTTGCATTTGTCTAATTGCTACAGATGTTGAACATTTCTTCATATGTTTGTTGAGTGATTATATTTCTTCTTCTGTGAAGTGTCTGTTCAGTTCCGTAGCCCATTTATTGATAGGATTATTTGTTTTTTTGTGTGTTAAGGTTTTTGAACCTTTATATATCCAGGTGATTAATGTTCTATCTGAAGTGCAGGTGGTAAAGATTTTCTCCCATTCAGTAGGCTCTCTCTTCATGTTCTTGATTGTTTCCTTTACTGTGAAGAAGCTTTTTAGGTTGATGTCATTCTATTTATTGATTCTTGATTTACTTCTTGTGCTTTAGGAGTCTTGTTAGGGAAGTCAGTTCCTAAGCTGTCGTGGTGAAGATTTGGGCCTACTTTTTCTTCTATTAGGGGCAGAATCTCTATTCTAATGCCTAAGACCCTAATCCACTTTAAGTCGATTTTTGCACAGGGTGAGAGATAGGGATCTAATTTCGTTATATTACATATGGATTTCCAGTTTTTCCAGCATCATTTGTTGGAGAGGGTATCTTTTCTCCAATGTATATTTTTTGGTGCCTTTGTCTAGTAGGAGACAACTGAATTTATGTGGGTTTGTCCCTCTGTCTTCTATTCTGTACCATTGGTCTGTGTATCTGTTTTGGTGTCAATACCATGCCATTTTTGTTACTCTTGCTCTGTAGTATAATTTAAGTTCTGTTATTGTGATGCCTCTTACTTTTCTCGCTAAGGATTACTTTGGTTCTTCTGGACCTCTTATTTTTCCAAATGAATTTCATGATTGCTTTTTCTATTTCTATGAAGAATGTCACTGGAATTTTAATGGTAGTTGCATTAAATCTGTTTAACGCTTTTGGTAATGTGGCCATTTTGACAATGTTTATTCTGCCTGTCCAAGAGCATGGGAGATCTTTCCATCTTCTAAGTTTTTTCGATTTCTTTATTTAGTGTTCTGTAGTTTATATTTAGAGATTTTTCACCTCATTTGTTAGCTTGATTCCCAAATATTTTATTTTTTTTTGAGACTGTTGTGCATGGGGTAGTTTTCCTAATATATTTTTCAGTGGATTCATGGTATTAATTTTATATCTTGCTACTCTGCCGAATTCATTTATTAATTCTAGAAGTTTTCTGGTGGAATTTTTTAGATCTTCTAAATACAGAATCATGTCATTGGCATGTATCCTTTTCATTTTTTTCTCCTAATTGCTCTGGTTAGACTTTCAAGGATGATGTCGAATAAAAGTAGTGAAAGAGGGTATCTTTGTCTTGTTCTAGTTCTTAGAGGGAATACTTTCAATTTTTCTCCATTTAGAATGATGTTGGCCTTGGGTTTAGCATATGTAGCTTTTACAGTGTTGAAGTATGTTCCTGTTATGCCGAGTTTTGCTAGTGTTTTGAACATGAAGAGGTGCTGTATTTTGTCAAATGCCTTTTCTGCATCTATTGAAATGATCATATGTTTCTTGTCTTTAAGTCTATTTATGTGATGAATTATGTTTATTGATTTCTATATGTTGAACCAACCTTGAATCCCTGGGATGAACCTTGCTTGATCATGGTGCACTATCTTTTAAATATGTTTTTGTGTGTGATTTGCTAGAATTTTATTGATAATTTTTGCGTCTATGTTCACCAGGGATATTGG
Source organism: Sciurus carolinensis (assembly GCF_902686445.1). Lineage (NCBI taxonomy): Eukaryota > Metazoa > Chordata > Mammalia > Rodentia > Sciuridae > Sciurus > Sciurus carolinensis. The sequence continues at coordinate 47,843,155 of NC_062226.1, forward strand.
TCTGAAGTTTTCTTTCCTTGATGTGTCTTAGTCTGGTTTTGGTATCAGGGTGATACTAGTGTCAGAATAAGTTTGAAAGGGCTCTCTCCTTTTCTATTTCATGGAATAATTTGAGAAGTATTGGTGTTGATTCTTTGAAGGTCTTGTAGAACTTGGCTGAGAATCCATCTGGTCCTGTACTTTCCTTGGTTGGTAGGCTTTTGATGGCATCTTTTATTTCATTGCTTGAAATTGATCAGTTTAAATTGTGTATGTCCTCCTGATTCAGTTCAGGTAGTTTGTACATCTTTAGGAATTTGTGGATGTTTTCAAGATTTTCTATTTTATTGGAGCATAAATTTTCAAAATAGTTTCTGTATTTCAGTAGTGTCCATTAGGATACTTCCTTTTTCATCATGAATTTTAATAATTTGAATTTTCTGTCTTTCTCTTTGTTAGTGTGGCTAGGGCTTTATCAATTGTATTTATTTTTCTAAGAACCAACTTTTTGTTTTGTCGGTTTTTTGAATTGTTTCTTTTGTTTCAATTTCATCTCTGATTTTAATTATTTCCTGCCTCTACTGCTTTTGGTGTTGATTTGTTCTTCTTTTTCTAGGGCTTTGAGAGATAATATTAGGTCATTTAATCATTGACTTTCTGTTCTTTTAATGAATGAACTCATTGCAATGAACTTTCCTCTTAGTACTGCCCTCATAGTGTCCCAGAGATTTTGATATGTTGTATTAGTGTTCTCATTTACCTTTAAGTATTTTTAAATTTCATCTCTGATTTCTTCTTTTATCCATTCATCACTTAATGGTATATTATTTAGTCTCCAGGTGTTGGAGTAGCGTCTACTTTTTATTCTATTATTGATTTCTAATTTCATTCCATTATGACCTGAAAGAATGAAAGAATGCATGGTATTATTTCTATTTTTTTATTTTCTAACAGTTGCTTTGTGGCATAAGATATGGTCTATTTTAGATAAGGATCTGTGTGCTGCTGAGACAAAAGTATATTTAGTCATTGATGGATAAAAGATTCTATATATGTCTGTTAAGTCTAAATTATTGATTGTATTATTTAGTTTTATAGTTTCTTTGTTTAGTTTTTGTTTGGAAGATCTCTCACTGGTGAGAGAGGTGTGTTAAAGTCACCCAGTATTATTGTGTTGTGCTCTATTTGATTCTTGAAATTGAGAAGGGTTTATTTGATATATGCAGACCCTCCATTATGTATGATTTTTATGTCTTATTGCTGTATAATTCCCTTTAGCAGTACAAAATGTCCGTTTTTGTTCCTTCTGGTTAACTTTATCTGATATGAGGATAGAAACCCCTGCTTGTTTATGTGACCCATGTGAGTGAGAGGTTTTTCCCATCCTTTAACCTTCAGCCTGTGGATGTCTTTGCCTATGAGGTAAGTTTCTTGGAGACAGCATATTGTTGGGTTTGTTTTTTAACCTGATCTACCAGTCTATGTGTTTTGGTTGATGAGTTTAGCCCATTAACTTTCAAGGTTTTTATTGAAATGTGATTCGTATTCCCAATCATTTTGGTTTGTTTCTAATTTTTAATTTGAATTAGTTTCTCCTTTGATTGGTTAGTCTCCTAGTGTGGTTCCTTCCTTCACTTTTTTCACATTTTTTCCATTTCATCTTTGTGGAATATTTTGTTGAGAATATTCTGTAGTCCAGGCTTTCTGGTTGTGATTTCTTTTCATTTTTGTTTATCATGGAAGCCTTTTATTTCATCTTCAAATCTGAAGCTTAGTTTTGTTGGATATAGGATTCTTGGTTGGCAACCATTTTCTTTCAGAGCTTGGAATATGTTATTGCAGAATCTCCCAGCTTTGAGGGTCTGGGTGAGAAATCAGCTGGGATCCAAATGGTTTCCCCATATATAATCTGATCTTTTTCTTTCAAAGCCTTTAAAATTCTGTCCTTAGTCAGTACGCTAGGCTTTTTCATTATAATGTGCCTTGATGTGCGTCTGTTGTAATTTTATGCATTTGGGGTCCTGAAAGCCTCTTGTATTTGATTTTCTATTTCATTCTTTAGATTTGGGAAATTTTCTGATATTATTTCTTTGGAGGGATTGTGTGTTCCTTTGGTTTGTATCTGCCCACCTTCCTCTATCCTGATAAATCTTAAATTTGGTCTTTACCTGATATCTCATAATTCTTGGAAGTTCTGTTCATGGTTTCTTAACATCTTCTCTCCATGGCCAACTCTGTTTTCAAGAGTATATATTTTGCCTTCATTGGCTGAGGTTCTGTCTTCCCAGTAGCCTAGACTGTTGGTGAAAGCTCTCTGTTGGATTTTTAAAAAATTATTTATTTATTTTTTTTAGTTTTTACAGACTATAATTTGATTCATTGTACACAAATGGGATACATCATTTCGTTTCTATGGTTATACATAATGTAGATTCATAGCATTCGTGTAATCATACATGTACATAGGGTAATGATGTCTGTCTCATTCCACCATTTTTCATACACCCCTCCCTCTCATTTCCTTCTACATAATATAAAATTCCTCCATTCTTCTCTCACTCCCCACCCTTCCATCCCCATTATATATCATCATCCACTTATTAGGGAAAGCATTTGGCCTTTAGTTTTTTGAGATTGACTTATTTCACTTAGCATAATATTCTCCATTTCCATTCATTTATTGGCAAATACCATAATATTATTCTTCTTTATGACTGAATAATATTCCATTGTGTTTATATACCACAGTTTCTTTATCCATTCTTAATTTGGTTTATTGTTTCCTTCATTTTGAGGATTTCTGCTTGTTTTTTTTTTCAGAATTTCTGCTTCTTTATTGAAATGATCTTTCACTTCCTATATTTTCTCTTAGATTTCATTTCTTATACTGTCCTTTACTTTTCAGATCAGTTTAACTATGTACATTCTGAATTCCTTCTCTGACATTTCTTCCGCTGTGGTGTCAGTGGATTCTGTTATTAGAGTATTTTTGTTTGCTTGGGGTGATTTGTTCCCTTGCCTTTTCATGTTGTTTGTGTGTCTACCCATCTAGCAGTCTGGATCTGAGGCAGTAGATTTTCCTACTCCATGAATTTATGGTGTCCCTGAGGATTTCCAGTACTTCACTGTTTACAGGAGACAAGTATTAACTACAACCAATGCAAGCAATATACAGCATTAAACCAAATAGTTCCTATGATGTCTATAAAGCTAATTATTATAATAAGCAGAAATTATATGACAGTTATTGCCTATAATAAAAACAACAAGTTTGCAAAAGGATTTATAATTTCAAATGATGGACAGGGAGAGAACAGAAGTGATAAAGGATATAATAATTGTGAGGGAGGAGAAGGGAAAAGAGAAATAAAAAATTACAGGAAGAGTGAAAGAGATCAAAAGAAATTGTTGGTGGAATTAAAGAGAGATTCATGGGAAACAGGTAAGAGAATAAATATATGTAAAGTAAAAATTTTAATAAATTAAAAATAAAAATTAAAGAATACAAAACAAAACAAATATACTAATCAATCATCCTTGTTCACACACAAAAAAACTAAACCATGAAAAAGAACTGGCTTCAAATATGCTATCAATGAGAAAAACTATAAAAATGTATAAATGTCCATGTATCATCAAGGTCACAATTACTCAGAAAAAAAGAATAAAAGAAAAAATCTTGATGAAAAGTTAAAGAATTCCTTCTGTTGGAGTTTAAGATATTTTTAGCTTCTCTTATCAGCAGTTTTAGGTGGGGTCATTTGAAAAGTAATGCCCCACCCTTTGGTTGCTGGAGTGAGAGATGTAACCCTGTGGGCAGAGTTCCTGGAGGCAGGGTGTAGGCTAAGGCGGGCTCCAGGCTCTTTGCTGAATGGCAGTTGGTCTGGAGATTTTAAATCAACGTGCCTCCAATGCCCAGTACTTGCTGGTCCATGCTGGAAGACTTTACCCCAGGGATCTGGCATGGGTTCCATTCATATGGTAGGGGAGCCAATTCTTAGTCCCCTAGATTGCGGACCCAGTCTTTCCTGGTCTCGGGTTCAGTCTCCAAACAATCTCTCCCACCCCAACCTTTTGAGTTCCTGGCCAGATGCATGTCTTCCAGCAGGTCCTACAAGCAGTAGGATTGGAGGGGGTGGGGTAGAGCCGGGTGGGTTTCCAGGACCAGTTCTCCCATGTGTAAAACTCTCTCCACGTTTGTGTTTTCTCCTGGTCACTTAAGCACATCCTATATCATGCAGGATGTGTTTACTAAGCCTGTATTTTGATCCAAACTCGGGTTTGCTAAGAATTGGTCCTCCCAGCTACTGGCTTCTGCACTGCAGCTGCAAAATGGTTTCTTCCTTTGTCCTCCACACACCACCTAGAGAAATGGCGCCTTCTTTCCCTACACGTGGATACTGTGCAGCACATCTTTCAGGTTTGCTGGGCAATGACCTTGATCTCTAAATGCTCTATACCCAGACATGCCTCGGGACTCCCAAAAATGCAGCTTTCTTTAATTTCCTTATCCCTCCTCTATGCTCACAGAAGGACCACTCTGGCTGGTGCTTCTGGCTTCGCTGTGGCGGTAGCAGTGCACTGGGGATTTCTTCCTTATTTTATTATAACCAACCTCCAGAATCCCCTGCTTTGAATGTCCAGTTTTAAATTCCAGTGAAGCCCCCCCATACTTTTGGAGTTCACCCACTTTGTGGAGAACCTGCCTGTCTGCTTTCTTGGTTTCTAGCCTCAGAGCAGCCAGCAATGAGACCTCCTCTGTTCTGCCATCTCGAATCCTAAATCTATTTTAATTAAATTTTATTTTATAAACACATACTTGCAATAATATGCCAAACTAGGGCAAAAGTTATGCATAAATTAAATGTTGCTTAGAGTGTGCTAGGTTATGTGAGAATTAAGGTGCAAATCAGAGAGCATGAGAAAGCCTCTGAAAGCTGTTTGTCATTGCTATACCTTCGTATTTCAGTTTCAATGAGGGCGTCCCAAAGTTATTTTGGTTCTATGTCTGTGAATAGGATTATGTCTTCTTCAAATTGATGACGTTGAATTCCTCTGAATAAATGCCTTTTAATGTGTCTTCTTTTCTTTCATTGTGATAGTATAAGGGGCATCAGTGACGATTTTCAACCTGGCATGATTGGTGGGGCAAGGGTTTTTGTTGTGTTTACTCTCTGGCTTCTCACTGATTCTAGATGCTGAGCTAGAGTGGTTTGTTAATATGAATAAAATGAGATGTGGCAGTGGTAGTAAAGCAGCAAGAGCACAGAAATTGGAAGTGTGGTAGAAACTGGTGCAGCAGCAGCATCAACAATAGTAGAAACCACACCAGCCAGATGGATGCCCATTGTCCTCTATCAATTTTTTCCTTTTAAAATTATTACTATTATCTTTAAGCTGATAGATAAAATCATGCACTTACCATTTATTACATGATATTTTGAAGTGTGTGTGCATGTGTATATATGTGTATGTGTGTGTGTGTGTATATATACACACATGTGTGTCTGTGTATCGGAATAACTAAATGTAGCTAATTAACTTGTATTACTTCATGTTTTTGTGGTGAGAACTTAATATTTCAGGCACATAAAGACAAATGCAGCATGATCTCACTCATATGTGGAATCTAATCCAATATCCCCTTTCTTGATGTTAACTTTATACCCAGGAGTAGATCTCTGTTGGTGATATGTGGCCTTCTGTTCTTGCCTCATCAATAGTAATGAATATCTTGAATCAAGTTGGAGTGATTATGTCCTCTTTCTTAGGCATTTAATATTTGGAATGTAGAGGAAAGACACATTTGGGGTACCGTGGCACTGAATCCCTGTAGCTGTGGCCCTTGAATGACCCTAATTGCTATGTGTCCAAAGCACTGAATCTCTTAGTTCTTTCACCAAGTATCAAATTCTCTGCCTTGCCCTCTGGGAATTTTGAGTTAGCCTGGTTATTTGTTTCATTTACTTGAGAGCAAAAACATCTTAACTACTGTTGTAATAATTATAACAACAGTATTTATTGAGCTCTTAGTATAAGCAAAACATTAGCTTACCTTAATTTCTGCATCATATAATCTCCACAGTAATCTTATGGCGTGAATATTGCTATTCTTCCTATTTATTAGATTAGGAAACTGAGGTTAGCAGAGGTTAAGTAATTTAATTAAGATTAAACTTGCAATAGGGCTGGACTGAACCCAGTCTTCTGGTCCTAATGTTGACGATCTGAGCAAATATACTGTGCTCATTTAGAACAGCTTATACCAGCTAATACATGGCAAATGCTGGCAATAGGAATGGAGAGAATGTAAAGGAACTGTGGTTTGTTAGAGATAATGGGTAAGGTAGAAGTGGGGGGCAGATTTAACAAGTCCTTCAGAATGTTAAAAAACAGAATGAAAAATTTATAGTAGCTGTTGGGAAAAATTTCTTGACCATAAGGTTTGTAAGCAGGGGAATAAGTTACTGAGGGGATAGTAAAATTAAAAGCTTATAATAAAATATTAAATTACTATTCATATGGAGCAGTTTATGTAGACTTTAATGTGAAGGCAGGGAATTAGAATTGAATTCAGCCTTGAAAAATGTTGTGGACTCTTACAAGCGTAAAAAATTTAGTAGCTAATAAGATTTCCTTTCTCCCCATAAGGAGATGCACAGCTTGTGATATTAAAAATATCAAAATTATTTATTTTATTCTAAGCATCAATGATCAGAAGTAGTAGCTGAATATAAAGACTAGGAGTAAATGAAATTTTAAATTCCTTTGCAAATATGTGCATGAACATACAGTCATGCTGATTATTACTATTTGAGAAGATAAGGAAACACCCCTCCAATATAGATTCTTAAACTATAGGCAAGTAACCTTGATCTTGGTTCTATTTAATATTCTAAATTGTTTCAAAAAATCTAGAAAAGACTGGTAATCCCCAGGAAACAATACAGATTGACTAAGAAAAATAAGTCTATTATTCTCATTTCCTCCTTGGAAACTTGCTAAATACTTAGTAAGAGAAGCCCAGTGATAGAGGGGTGTAATAATCATAGCAATAAAAGAATCAAACTGGATATGGGAAAATATGGCTAAATATATATTTGAAATTAATTATCAATTGCACTTCAATATGAAGGAAAGTCATTAATGGATTTCCACATAAAGTTGTTGCCATCTTTATTTGAGAAATGTTATCAAATGATACAAAATGCTAGTTTCAACAAATATTAAATATTCATACATGCATGATTTTCTCTTTTGATTTTATTTCTTTATTTTCAACATCAACTTTATAAATTGGAGTATAGTATACATTCAATTAAATATGCCAACCAAGAATATAAGACAATGATTTTCATAAAGCAAACCCAGGTATTCAGTCAGCATCCAGATCAAAAAAGAGAACATTATCAAGACTTCGAAAGTCTCTTCTGCTCTACTTTTCCTATTACTCAAGAACCCTAAGAAGTTCCTGGTATTTAATAGATGAGTTTAGCCTGTTTCTTAAGTTTGTATTAATGGAATAGTGCAGTTTGCTTTGTTCATGCATGGCATTTTGTGCTCGGCATTGTTTGTGCTATTGCATGTACCAAGAGGTTGTTCATCCTTACAACTGTATAGTATTTCATTAGTATTAATGTTCCTATGATATTTGGACTCCATTCTGCTGCTGTGCATTTGGATTATTTCTAGTTGGGGGTTTTATAGACAGTACTCATATGAACACCCTTAACATATATTATGTGAACATAATTATGTATTTCCCTAGTTGTTATGTCTTGGATATGAAATATCATCCCAAAAAACTCTTATGATAATGCAAGAATATTTGGAGGTGAAAAAAATAGATTATGAGAGCTGTAACCTAATTAGTCCATCTAAACTGTACTAAACTTAATGGTAACTGTAGGCAGGTGGAGCTTGACTGGAAGAGGGGGGTCACTGGGGGCTCTGGAAGGGTTCATCTTCCCTGAGGCCACTTCCCCACTCTAGTTCCTGGATGCTATGAATAGAGCAGCTTTCCTATGTCGTACCCTTCCACCTGAAGTTTTGTCTCACCTTTGGTCCAGGCAATGTAGTCAACCATCTATGAACTGAGACTTCTGAAACTGTGAACCTCAAATTAAATTTTCCTCCTCTAAGGTGTTCTTCTTGGGTCTTTTGGTTACAGGAATGAAAAACTGACTAAATCAGTTATGTATATGCCAAGGAGAAAATTGCATATTTTCTGCATTACTTGAAGGGTTTTCAATGCACTTGTTATAATTTACACTCCCACCAAAACTATATCAGAGTTCCACTTCATCCATATTTTGAGCAACAGTTGGTAATCATTTAATTTTAATCATTTGGGGGATATATTCTAGGACTCATTAAGGTCTAATATTTAAAAAAATTGAGATATACTCTAAACACTATAATACCCCTAAAAGCATAATTCGGTGTTTTTTTTTTTTTTTTTAAGCATTTTCTTATTGTTGCATAACTATCGTCATGATTTAAATCTAGAATATTTTCATCATTCCCCAAAGAAGCCCTGTACCCAAAGCAGTTGCCCTGCATTTCCCCTTTACTCCTAGACCTTAGAAAATAATAATGTACTTCTTGTTTTAAAGGATTTGACATTTTGCGTCAATGAAATCATACAATTTATGACTTTTTGTGTCTGATTCCTTTCACTTGGCACACTGTTTCAAGGTTTTCCCATGTTGTAGCATGAATTAATACTTCATTTATTTTCCCACATGAGTAATATTTCATTGTTTGATTATACCACATTGTGTTTATCCATTCATCCATTGATGGACATTTTGTTTGTTTCCATTTTCGATCATTGTGAATAATATAGCTATGAATATTCATGTACAAGTTTTATTGTGGACATATATTTTCAATTATCTTAGGTATATATCAGAATTTCTAGGTAATATGGTAACTTTATTTTTAACATTTTGAGGAATTGTCAAACTGTTTTCCAAAGCGACTGCAGTATTTTACATTCTTCTCATCAATATATAAAGGTTTCAATCCCTCATATTCTTAGAAACAATTTTCTTTTTTTTACTATGGTCATTCTAATGGATGAGAAGTGTTATCCACTGTGATTTTGATTTGCATTTTTCTAATAGCTGGTGATGTTGAATATCTTGTGTGTTTAATTTCCATTTGCATATCTTATTTGGAGAAACATCTGTTGAAATCTTTTGTTCATTTATTAATTAGACTATTTGTCTTTTTATTGTTGAGCTATATTTTTAATATATTCTGGATATAAGACCTTTATCAAATATATGATCTGTAAATGTTTTCTCCCATTCAAAAGTTGTTTCTTAACTTTCTTAATATTGTCCTTTGCTGCACAAATGTTTTAACTTTTGATGAAGTCTGATTTATCAAATTTTAGTTTGTTTTCTTGGGCTATGGTATCTTATCTAAGAAACCATGTCTAATCCAGGATCATGAATAATTTGTTCATGCACTTACATTTTTGTCTATGAGTTTTAAAGTATGCTTAAGTTTTGGACTGATTTTGAGGTGACTTTTGTGTATAGTATGAGGTGGGGTTCCAACTTTATTATTTTGCATATGGATATCTAGTTGTTTTGTAACTTTTCATTGAAAAGCTTCTTTCTTCCTTCATATGCTTAGTGTTTGCTTTATATAATATTTGTGTCCTCTGATATTAGATGCATATGTATTTATTATTATTATGTTCTCTTGATGAATTTATCCCTTTATTATTAAATAATGACCTTGTCATAGTTTTTGGAAGCTTATTTTTATCTTATGTCATATGGGCACTATGGTCTGGTTTGGTTACTATTGACATGGGATATTTTCTTCTATAGTTTCACTTTCAATCTGTGTGTATGCTTGAAGCTAAAATGGGTTACTTGCAGACAGCAAAAAGTGTCTCTCTCTCTCTTCTCTTCCCCTGATATATGTGTGTGTATGTGTGTATTTATTCAACCACTCTTTGGCTTTTAATTGAAGAATATAATCCATTTGCATTGAAGGTTATTATTGGTAGATAAGGACTTACTGCTGCAATTTTTTATTACTTGTTTTCTAAATCCTTTGTTCCCTTCTTTCTCTTGTTGTCTGCTTTTGTGTTTTGGTGATCATCTGTGAAGTTAAGCTTTGATTTCATTCTGGTTCTCATGTATCTGTTATAGCCTTTGGATTGTGATTACCATGGGGCTTATAGACAATTTCTACGTTTCTATTTCTTTAGGTTCAGTTATTAGAGAATTTTGTATTTCTTTTTTTTTTATTATTATTGTATACAAATAGGATACATGTTGTTTCTCTATTTGTACATGGAGTCAAGGCATACCATTTGTGTAATCATACGTTTACATAGGGCAATGATGTTTGATTCATTATTTTTTTCCCTTCCCCCCCACCCCTTCCACCCCTCTTTTCCCTCTATACAGTCCTTCTTTCCTTCATTCTTACCACACTCCTTATCCTTAACCCTAAACCTAACCCTAAACCTAATGCTAACCCCTCTGTATTTCTTTAGTAAATATTCTTTCCTTTCTTTTTCTTGTTTTGTGTCCTTTTGTTGATATCTGAACAACACAGATAACTGTGAAACAGTTACCTCTTTCAGGTTTATAGCATTGCTGTCATAGAGAAAACCTTACCTATAGATAAATTCTAGTGTATCAGTTGAGCAGAGTGCATTGTCTCTGATTCTAGGTGGATGCAATAATATAATTTCCATGCAACTGTTCCAGCTGTAATTAACATCAGTGATAACTGTGGTTGCCTCAGTGGCTTAGGCTAAGGTAGTTTGGTGCAGGGGTGTAGCAAGGTAGATTATTAGAGTTCTCATTGTCAAACACTTTAAAGGTCACTGTGTGCTTATTTTCTCTACAGTGGAGAGACTTAGCTGAGGGGATACCTTTTCGTGTTGGGTCTAACGTGGCCTTTAGGTGGCCACAGTGGTGCTGTTTTTCCAGATGTGAGGCGTGAATGTGAAGCTGAAGTCCTGAATCAGTGTCTTATTGAACTACTGTGTCTCCTGTGACATGGGTGCAGTATCATTTTTAAAAGCACCAAACTGAAATCTTGGAGCTGAATAATTCAATGAATGAAATAAAAAATGCAGTCAAGAGCTTTAGCAGAAGACTAACTCAAGCAGAAAAAAAGAATCTCTGAACTTGGATAAAAGTGTTTTGAGATAACTCAGTGAAGTAGAGGGCAGAAGAAAATAATGAAAAGGAGTAAATAAAGCCTGTGGGACTGTGGAACACCAATAAGCACAGGTGGGTGCAGCTCTCCAACCAAACTTAGGATTGCGACTCTGAGGCACTCCTGGTAGCTTAGGCCCATGAGGCAGGGATGTAACTTTGACTCTGATCCTAGGGGTCAGAAACCAACTCTAGAATGGCTCCAAAGAAGAAGTAATGCTCCAGAGGCTTGGACCTCAGGGAGCATGACTGCAGTTCAGGTCTGAGCGTAAACAGAGCACAGTGGAAACTTGAATGCCAGGAGAGGAGGTACTGCACAGTGGGCACTGTACTTTAGACATGTGGGACACAGCAGTGGTCTGGGAGCTATGAGACTAGGTATAGTGTTAACTTTTTGTTGTTATGACAAAATACCTGAGAAAATCAACTTAAAGGAAGAAAGATTTACTTTAGATTGTGGTTTCAGAGATTGCAGTCCACAATGACTTGGCTTTAATATTATGGTCCTGTGGTGAAGCAGAGTAACCTGGTAGAGAGGGTGTAGGAGAACAGGGCTGTTCACCTCATAGCAACCAGGAAGGTGGGGGGTGGGGGGGAGAGAGAGAGAGAGAAGGAGCAAGAGAGAGAGAGAGAGAGAGAGAGAGAGAGGAGAGAGAGAGAGAGAGAGAGAGAGAGAGAGAGAGAGAGAGAGAGAGAGAGAGAGAGAGAGAAACAAGTGCACAAATGGGTTGGGGACAAGACATAGTCCCCAGGGCATATCTCCAAGGACCCACTTCCTTTAACTAGGTCCCATCTCCTACAATTTCCACCACCTCCCAGTAGTCCATTTAGCATTGAATTCATCAATGAATTAATCCATTGATCAGGATAGAGCCATCATGATCAATTGCTTCCTCCCACCTCTGTACATTTTACATTGGAGATCAGGCCTTCAACACACGAGTGTTTGGGGGATTTTCCAAATTATAATAACTCAGGAATGGAAGGTTGCAGCTATGGTTCGGAATCCAGAGGATGGGGAACAGTGCAAAAAGTATTCCACTCTCTAGTGAGATGGTGTAATCTCTAGGGAGGGTTTTTCAGAAGATTAATAGGACACTAGAAAGTTGGTCCAGTTCAGGGAAGCAGTGTCCTGTGGCTGTTTTTCCCAGAGTGCAGAAGAGACAGATTGGCAAAGACTTGGTTTCCTCTTGGGAGCAAGAGGAACTTCAGACACCAAGGGGCAAGTGTATGTGCAGTTGCTTTGCTGGTCTGGGATCTAGGTCCTCGTGGGGCCAGATGCCATGTGGGCTTGGAGACCATGATCATAGCTGCCTCCCTGGGTGAAGCTCTGATTCCTGAAGGGAAGTCCCAGGTTACATAATCATTAGTTTAAAATGACATCTTTTCTTTACTGAACTATAGCATCACCTTTGTTATAAATGAGTACCATGTACATATGGATCTTTTACTATACTACCCCTTTTGTCTCATATTTGAGTCTGAGACCCATTACTCTATTCAATTTGATTGGTCCATATTTATCTCTTAGTAAGATCACACTGTTCAAATTGCTGTCACTTTATAATAAGCTTTGGTGTTTGTGTAAATATTATACCTCTTTCAATCACTTGAGCTTTTTGGGCCCTTTATTTTCCATATATGCTTTTGAATTAACTCTTATTAATACATTTATTTTATACCCCCCACCAAAATAAAATAAAAAAAACTTTCGGAGTTTCTGATTGAAATTGCATTGACTCTACAAGTCAAAGTTGAGCTTTCTAATCCATGGGTATCATATTTCGTCTACGTATTCTTTGATTCTTTTCTCAATAATAGTTTTTTATTGATGAGTACTATTGGCATCTTTTGCTGAAACCTCTTCCTGTGTATTCGATTTAGTAAAATGAAAATAATAAATTTTCATTTCACTATTCCTAGTATATAGAAATTATACTTCATTCTGCATATTGATCTTGTAATCAGCAACCTTGCTAAATTCAATAAATGAATTTTAATAGTTTGATGTTTCTTTTGAATTTTTCTACGAACTTACAATTTGTGAAGAAGGACAACTTTATTTCATCCTTTATTGTCTTCTTTAGGACTTCAAGTTCATGATAGAGACTTTTTAATTTTTAATTTTTCTGTGCTTCTGGAAGATGTTCAATAATTTGTCATTAAAAGCAATATTACTGTAGGTTATTTTAAAGGTTCTATTTATAAGCTTTAGGGAAGTTTTCTTCTGTCCTATCTTCAATGAGAATACTTTCATTGGTTATTTTTAGCTATACATGACATTAGAGTCTATTTTGATATAATTAAGCAAGCACAGAATATATGTTATTCTAATTAGGATCTCAGTCTGGTGTATGTACATGATGGTGGGATTCACTGTGGTGTATTCATATATGTACTTTGGAAGGTTATGTCAGGTTCATTCCACAATCTTTCCTTTTACTAGTCCCTTTCTTTTATTCCCTTTGTCTAAATCTTTGAGCTTCTACTCTTTCCTTCCCCCTTCTTATTGTGGATTAGCTTTCACATATCAGAGAAAACATTCAACATTTTTTTGTTGGGGAGGATTGACTCAGCATGATAGTCTCCAGATTCATCCATTTACTGGCAAATATTATAAAGTCATTCTTCTTTATGGCTGAGTACTATTTCATTGTGTATGTATATACCACAATTTCTTTATCCATTCATCTATTGAAGGGCAACTAAGTTGACTCCATAGCTTAGCTATTGTGAATTGAACTGCTATAAACATTGATGTGGTTGCATCACTGCAGCATGCTGATTTTAAGTTCTTCAGATACATACTGACGAGTGGAATTGCTTGGTTAAATGGTGTTTTCATTCCTAGTTTTCTGAGGGATCTTCAAACTGCTTTCCAGAGTGGTTGCACCAATTTGCAGTCCCATCAACCGTGTATGAGTATACCCTTTTCCCCACATCCTCACCAACATTTATTGTTACTTGTTTTCTTGATAATTGCCATTCTGATTATAGCAGAGTTTTAATTTTCATTTCTTTGTTTGCTAGAGATGTTGAACATTTTTTCATATATTTGTTGACTTAATATTTCTTCTTTTGAGAAGTATTCATTTAGTTCCTTTGCCCATTTATTGATTTTTTTTTTTTTTTGGTGTAAAGTATTTTGAGTTCCTTGTATATCCTGAAAATTAACACCCCATCTGAGGTGCAGGGGGCAAAGATTTTTTTCCTAAATTTTAGGTTTTCTCTTTCATGCTCTTGATTGATTTTTTCTGTTTTGTTTTTTGTATTTTGTTTTTTTGTTTTTGCTGTGAGGAAACTTTTTAGTTTGATACCATCCCATTTTCCAATAGGCATTTTTATCACAAATAGTTATGAAATTTTGTCAAGTGCCTTCTTTATATCTGTTGACATAATCATTGCTTCCACATTGTTAACGTGGTTAGTTTTATTGATTTATAGAGTGCAAAGGCATTTTTATATTACGATTATAATTGATATATATATATTTTTTGTTTAAAGAATCTTTATTTACTTGATCAAGAATAAGATACCCTATGTTCTACTTAGGGTATCTATATAAAAGTTACATCATTATTGAAAATATCAGTATTTTTTTTTATTGGCATGAAACTTTATGACACACAATTTACTTAAAAACTAGATTTTTTTTTATTGTAAACAAATGGGATACATTTTGTTTCTCTGTTACTTTATTTGCCTCTATAATTATGAAAGATTATTCTACATATGAATCTTTAACATCAAAGTCATCTGGGTTGGGATTTCTCTTCATTGTGAAAATGTTTTTATTATCAGGTTCACCTTCACAACTTAGGATTACTCAAATTTTCTATTTTCTCTTTTACCAGTGATTTTATTTCATCTTTACTATCAAATTTACTGAGATACATACTTTAATGTTATTCATTGATTATCTTTTTAATTTTTCTAGCTTCCATAGGAAGTTCAACTGTTTCACTCCTGATTCATGTTTTTTTTGCTCTCTTTTATTTAATTTTTCTTGAATAGCGTGGCTAGTTTATTATTTTTTCAAAAGTATAAGTTTTCTTTTTGCCAATTTTTCTTCATTTTTTTGTTACCTAATTGATTTCTGATTGTTTATGACGCTGGTTCTAAATACTTTGAATTTTTTTAGATGTGATTCTTTTAGCTTCTTGATATGGTAGCTTAGTTGATTTCCAATCTTTCCCTTTTTTTCCTGATGTGTACATTTAAGGGTAATGAAACCCATTCAAGTACATTTTTTTAGGTATCTCCACAAGTTTTGATTTGTTCATATTTTCATTATCACTCAATTCAAAACGTTCTAATTTCAATGGCTGCTGTTGTTCTTGCCTAAGTCAGTGAATTTCTTTGGGGACTTTCCAGTTACCTTTTTGTTTTTGTTTTTCAGTTTTCTTTTACAATGATCAGAAACATATCTCAAATTATTTCAATCCTTAGAAATTTTCTGGGATGTGCTTTGTGATACAGTGAACAATCAATTTTAGAAAATACTTCAAGGGCTCCTGAAAAGAATATGTCTTTGTTATGATTGGATACAGGTTCTGCGGGTTGGATTTGTTAATTATGTTGTTTGGTTTTTGTATTTTCTTACTGATTTTTGACTGCTTATTCTACCAGTTATTGAGAGAAGCTCATGAAAAGTTCCCATATTTATGAATTTTTCTATTTCAGTTTTAAGTTTTGCTTTTCATATAATCTAAAGCTCTACTATTTGATACAGAGATAGATTTTTTTAAAATTATTCCTGGTCCACCATTCTCTTTATCATTGAAAAATGTCCCACTTTATTTCTTTTATTGCCTCCGATATTTTTATTGGATACTGTTGTTGCTACACAGCATATGTTTGGTTAATGTTTATATGGCATATCCTTTTTTCAACATTTAATTTGAACATTTTTGTGATCACTAAATTTAAAGTGTCTTTCATATATGATGTTTTGGTTTTGCTTTTTTAAATTAAGTATAATAATAAAACTTTTGTTTGAGTATTTAATCTACTTTTATGTACAGTTATTGTTCCTACACAATTGCCTCTATTTAGCCCCTATATTAGGTTCCATTTCTATCTTGCCATCGTTTTTTGGTGTTTAAAATTTTTTATCCATCTGTTTGTCTCTTTGCCTAACTTGCTTGAAATACTTTGTTTTTGTTTTTCTAATCACTTGTTAATCTGGAAAGTACAAAATGTATCCTGGTTTATTGAATCTAATGAAAATGATTATTTTGACCAGTTTCCTGATAATATCCTGAACACATTTCAACTTCATTTATGACCTGTTGCCCACCATTTGTGTTGTTTTGTATTTTAATAATGCATATTACACATATAGGAATTTTTTTGGAGATGATTTCTTTTGATTTACTCCCATGTGTTTAACGTTTCCTATGCTGCTTATTTCTTACTGAGTTTATGTATTTCATTTCTTTTCTGTTGAGGTCATTTTTCTTCTGCCTGAGTAACTCCTTTTATTATTTCTTTTATTTTATGTCTGCTAAGCACACATTTGTTCAATTTTTGCTTATTTTGCTCTCATTTTTGAGGGCAAGTTTATCTTGTCTCTTTTTGGAGACTATGTCTCAGCATACAAATTAGATGATATTACTAATCCTCTCTCCCTTTATTCCTCCAATTCTAGTTGTAGAAACAACCCACCTTCAGGAAGTTTTAATTCTGCGGAGTGGATATGTATTTCTCTAGTGTCACTTTCTTGTTGGTCACAGAAAGGAAAAGAGACCAAATTATTTGAGGCTTTGACTTTGTGGTAGATTAGATTCTGGACTTTGAGAGAGGTAGACCAATAGCTATCTTTTCAGCAACCAGGTACCTTTCTCCTCTTGTGTAAAAGAAGAAAGAAGTTGAAATGTGGTCAGGAGTGTTGCTTCAGCAAGGTGGCTCCAAAAGGAAAAGTAAGGAACGGCAGCCAACTGCTCTTCACCTGATCCTTTGTCCATAACATTATGAGCTTTGGTTCTCTGATGTATTTGTCTGAACATTAAGCCTGTGTAGGTCATGCTTCCATTTGCATGTCTGTTTTCTTCAAATCTGACAACTGCTTCCATGTGGAGTCTCCTTGGACTGCTGGTTGTTGGTGTTAATTTTGCCTCCATTAACCTCAGAAAAGGATTGGAACAATATATTGATTAAATTTTATCAAGATCTCACTCTACTTAGGGACAAATATTCCTCTTTCTTCAATTATTATTGCAAAATTCCCAGTCATGTAGTCCAGGATAGCTCAATATAGGTTTTATTATTAGATTATGATGACATTAAATTATATTAATGATTCTGGCCAACAATTCAGAGGTTTTCCAAATTTTAATATAAATCATTCTTAGTATGAATTTTCCAGAGAGAATTTAAGTAGTAAGTGGCCTGTACATGTTCTTAGAAATCACAGTCCAAGTCTTTAAAGTCCCAAATCAAATTTTCTTAAAAATTTGCATTGAAATCCAAAGAAATTAAACTAAAAGATTCACTCATGTCAATTTTTTATTATGTTTTGTCTTAGCAGGAGGGACTTTGGGACAGTAGAGATGGTGTTGGGTGTCCAGCTCCAGCACTAACATTTTGAAGTTGGATTTTGTTGCCTCTCTTATGCACATAGAGCTCAGCTGCTTTCACAGTTTTGACCTCCTTGTTTGGAAGCAACGTTGAGAAACAAATATAGTTAAAAGTTTTTTCTCCAAAGATTAACATGCCTACTTAGATGAAAACTGTGTTTTCTCTGTTTTTAAATACTTGCCTCAGCTGGGTCAGCTTAGGTAAAAGCTACACCTGTAGATTTCAAATGTCATTTTCTGCAGACCACACACTCATGGCTTAACAACTTGAGTTTTCCAACCACCCGACCCTATAATAAATAACCTCAGCTTACAAATGGTAGCTATGATTAACTACTGGTCATTCAATGTCAATATCCCATGGAACCAAGTTCACCAAAGTGGGAGTCCTCATGTGCTCTCCAAATACAATTCAATGTCTTCTCTCTCCTCCATATGTGGTACAAACTAGAGGACTGGATATTGGAATTTGAGGGCATCAGTTATGTCCATTCTTTCTTTACCACTAGTTGAAATGGTGATTAAAATATCACAGTTCATTGGGAGAAAATTGTTTGGAGAACATAGTTCAGAAAATGTCTATGAAATGCTATTGTCAGTGTCTCTCTTTAACCCACTTCCTCTTCTCTCACTGTCTCCCCATTGCTTTTTTGGACAGTTTGCCTAGGGGAGGATTTGGTCTTCCAAATCATTCTCTTTTTTGGGTACTGGGCAGAGAGGGCAGAGATTTAAACCCTTTGATTATGGACTATTAATATACTATTGTTACCAAAATTGGAGCAATGGCTATCACTCATGAACCTGGCCACCCTCAGGCGATGTATAAGTAAAGGTTGGGTAAGAGGTTAGGAGCATTACTCTAGGACGTCACCCCCAGAAAAATATGAGAAAAAGGGAAATAGCAATTAGCTCTCAAAACTAAATTAAATACCTGACTACTAACTCCAAAAATTTGCCACTTTTGCAAAAAAAAATTATGTTTGGAAAGTGCATCAATTACTTATGAAAATGATCCTTGTAGTTTATACTTGTACACAGCTATTGTTCGTACTTCTTAGGAAGAGGTAGAATGCGCCTGATATTTTGCTAAGGAAATGATGAGAAGAACTGAGCAGGATTGGGGGAAACCAGAGTTGTTTGGAGTAGAAAATAGCTGGCTGAGGAAGAAGTCTACAATAATGGCTCTTTTCAAGAACCCTAGAGCACTTTATTCTGTGGAACAAGAAAAGGCAGAATTAGAATACTATGATAGAAGATTCTAAGTGTATTTAAATTGATTATAAGACTTTTAAAAATTAGAACTTATAATATTTAAAGGGAGCACTCACAAAATACTCATATTGTTTGATATATGTGAGCAAAAGTTAATCAGTAAAGTGAGAGCAGAGGATTTAGCAGGGTGTAGGCCGTTGACTGGATCATGAGAGACTTCTTTGTTGGGAGGTTGTCATATTAATTTGGGTATTGCTCAGCATTGCTCATGGGATATTACCATAAAGCAACTTATCTACTCTTCTGTAGCCTCTTTACTTGCTGGGGCTAGTTTTGGTTACGATCCTGAATGAAAATTTGGGCAGGCAGCAAGCCTTCTTTGTTCACTTTTAGGAATGACAAGGGTACACCGAAACTTTAAGCCACAGGACAAAGTCCCAATTCCTTAATTATGATGTTCTCTTCCATACTATAATGTCAACTCCAAATGATGTAAGGGTGAGGCATTTTCTTTTTTTTCCCTCCTATCTTGGGCCTGTTGAAGTGGGAAGGCTGCTATTGTCGAAAGATGCCAGTACATTTCCTTTAGCTCACATTCTACCTGTCCTTCCTCATCTTATAAATCAAGTTTTTTTTCTTCTTCTTCTTTGGGAGGAAAACTGGAAAGGTGATGAGCTAAAGAGAACTGAAATTTTGTTATTTGACTGATAGGTTTGTGGTCAAGTAGTTTTGACACTTTTCGAATTGGGAATATCCCACAGGCACACTTTTTATCTAGTGTGAATTCTTATTTGCAGTAGTCTTTTGAGGATGATAAAATCATCTTCAGCTTCCTGCTTACTCCTTCCTCAGTCCCTGGGAATCTGGAGATACTTTTAACATCCCCCTTTTGATGTCTGTTTTCACCCTTTAAGTGCCTGGTGGGCAGTATAGACAAGCCCATCAATAGCTTTCCTTCTGCTGGGTGTACAGGCCATGTCCCACCCTGCAGAAACCATTCATGGATCCTTTGTTTCAACAAATTCTGAGACAGCAGTTACTTATAAATCACAGCCCTTGAGCTTTCTAACACAAATTCATTAGGCCAGCCTCCTAACAAATAGTTCAGTGATCTCCAAATTATAGGAAGCTCTCTACCTCAACTTGTAGCCAGCACCCCTTAATCTACAAGGGATTAGTAGTTACCAGAATTCCTCCCTTTCTATAAAGAGCATCATGCATAATTCTTTGTAATTTCCACTCTTGACCCCTTTTGCATGGATTGCTAAAGGTTTCTTATATCAAGAATATGATACATATTGTTTTCATACCTGTTTTTGATAGTCTTACAGAGCAAGACGGTATTACAAATATTTTAATATGTAAATTAATTGCATACTAAATTTAATATGTAAATTAATATGTCATAGTATTGATTGTCATAGGACCACAGCCAAAATTTTTGGTTTGATATTATATAATTGACTGGAAAACATTTATTGGACATTGAATATATGGAGTTAACTAAAAGGAGATTTGCGTTGAGGGTATACCTACCAATAAAGAAAATAACAGATTACCTAATATTACTGGAAATAAATGACTTTTGAATGAATGGTTGGAGCAATGTAGACAATAAATAATTTCCCCATCATAGCAAAGTTTACCAACTTCCTAATAGACTAGTTATTGGTAACCCTAAAATGTTTCAATCTGTTCAAAAAATGATTTCATTCTATCTTACCCCCAAGACACATGCTCTTTATCCTGGCATCTGTGTCTTGGTTAAAAGTATCACCAACTTTAATGTGATGACTTTAAATTTGTGGAACAGAGGTGGGAGACTATTGGAGGAGACTTAGTCTTCTAGAATGTAACCCTGTGGATGCATTGGTGGCAAGTCTCTTAGTGTCAGTCCTAGACATAGAATTGCATGCTACATTCAGAGTTTCTCGTTGCCAGGTAACCAGTTGTTACAGGATAATCAGCATTGTTTTTTCACAGATCAAAGTCAGCCGCCAGTAGGGCGCAAAATGGTCTCCTTTACACATAATTGGAAATTTTTATTTCAACATTTTTTTATAAATGTATGACATGCAAATATATGTGTATACAATGTGCTGGAGCAAAGTACATAAAAAACTCTACCCAACTACAGACACATTTTCGATCTATGGAGAAGGAAGCAGGAGAATAACATTATTTTCATTTTTATGAAGCCCATGTGTAGGGTCAGTGGACTAATAAATGAAATCTGAATTATTCATCAGCCTGTATGTCATTCGGATCTTTAAAATCAATGTTGATGGAGTAGTGGAAATGTTTCAACTCTCACCAAACAAATATAACTGTCTCCTTCTTTCTCTTTCTTTCACTTTTAACCACTTGCTTTTATTTGGGATTTTGGATTCTGGGTACGTTTCCATACATTGCCCTAACAACCCTAACACACATTAATCATTTATGGGCCTGAAGTGTGGTGGGCATTTGTGAAGGAGTGTTCCACACCCTGAATCTCACAGAGTAACCCCAGATCTCTCATTCACTGTAGTTAACTTAGAGACTAATTCATGAATTTTCTATATCACAAAGGGTATCTGTGAATTCTTGGAATCCGTTAGGCAGGGATGAGAAGCAAACAGATACTTTTTGACAACAGATATGCATGTATGTACTGTCTCTTTCTTGTTTTTAATATAAATCTACTTGAAGAAAATGGAATTCTTTCTAAAGGGTAAGTTATTGATTAATTTTTCCACTTCCTCCAGTTTTTGCTTCTGTCTTCGCCCCTTTAGATACATTTCTCTTGGAAATTTGAAGTTGTCTGCAGTAAATGCTCAGTACTTGCTAAGCTAATTTTTTTTCCTCATGCTACATTAGAACATGCCAAATTAAAGGGAATATTCAAGGTGGTAGAAAGATTTATTTCTGAGCTAATGAAATGTTATCTGCTAGCTTTTTCTTTGGAATGCTTACTTTCAAAGACAACTGCCAAAGAAACAAAAAGCAACTTATAATTTATTGAATTACTGAGAATATAAGAAGAATAGAGGGAGATCCTTTGGTACTGCATTCACTATGTGTTGTGGACTTTACTTCAAAATACTTCATGATAACAATGATAACTAACATAACCAGCATTTATAGGGTATACACTACATATCAGGTAGTGTCTCAAGTATTTTAACCTATTGTACTTAATATTCACAATGACCTAAGACCTATGAATATATTCTCTCTCTTGCATATGAGGAGCTAGAGGCACAGAGTAGTTAAATCCTGTCAATGTCACACAGCTGCTAGAGGAGAAGCCAGATTTGGACTCAGTCTGGATGTAAAACTCTCACTGAAGACTGATGCCTCTTCATGTCTGGCCATGGTAGGGCTCTGTGAATCATATAATGATACAGAATAATTTCCTTTCCAATTAAATAATTTGTATTTTTTGTATTCTTCAACATGTAAATTGGAATGCTTTTCAATTATGCTTCATTCTTTTGTGTCTGAGGATGAGCAATATGCACATAAATGTCACTTTTGTGCAATCTTTAAAGACCCGAGATCCATATTCATTGGGGATGGGACGTAGGAGTTTAAATTGTTCAAAAGTTCCCCAGATTCGGATGCAGTTGCTCTTCAGATAAGCCTCTGGGAACAACAAGTTTGGAGCAAATTTATGAAAGAATATGCCCATATCTACACAATAACACATGAGATTTTGGCAAGGAACCAAATGGCACAGATGGATGTGGGTGGTAATTAGTTCAACTGGAGCTACCCTATAAAACGTTTCATCACACTGTTGGTTCCAAAGCAGTGTGGCTTGTCCCTGGAGAGTATCTGTGTTGACTGCCAATTTTCTAGTAGCTGAGCTCAGTCACCAGGATGGTGTGCTGTTCACAATGGGCACTCCATAAATAAGATAATGGCAAAAATAAACACGGATCTAGCATGTGCCCGGTGTAGATACTTTAGGTGCATTAGCTCTATGAATCTTCTTGTCCTTCTTCTAAGTTAGATTACTGTCTGTGTCCATTTTTCTTACTAGGAAACTGAAAATGGAGATGGTAAATGCCAGTAATAAGTGAAAGAATTGGGATAAATTTGACTAATATGAGCTCCAAGAAAATGTCTCAACCAAAACTTGAAGCACATCACTGTGTTTGTCTTTCCTCTGCCAATCGGAAGATGAAGATGGGACTTTTATATTGTTATAGTTTTATGACATGATCTTCAAGATTTAAGAATTTCCTGTTACTGATAAGCTTCTTTCTCTCTCCTGACTTTCCCTCTCTCTTTCCTCCTACCTTTTCCCTCCCCCCCCTCCATTTTCCTTTTCTTTCTTTCCTCCCTCTCTTCTTTCTCCCTTTCTTATAACTACATCAAAACACACCTCATTACTTAATACATGGAACAGCAAAATAATTCTTTTCTAAACACCTTAATATATTTAGAAATATTACTTAATGTAAACATGGCAGGCTAAATATTAGCATATAATTTTAAATCAGAGTTTGACACAGGCTTCTTATTTTTACCGGGCAAATAAAAAAGAGCTATGATGTTTTGTACTGTGATATCTGGGTACTTCCTCAGATGATTCAAGGCTAAAGAAAGTGATGGGACTTGGTAAATATTTCGACTTGGCTGAAGACTTTTAAAGCTATCCACTTCTTACGTTTTTAATACTGTAAAGGAAATAATGACTGGCATGTAAATTTTTGTACTGATTTGTAGGAAAATGATAAAAATATTCTCTTGAGCATCACAGAATTTTGGACATAATCTTAAACCATTTTTTTTAATTTTAAAAGATTAAAATAAAATCTTTTAACAACACTGGCTGAGTTCCACATAAAGATCTCTCCAAATATGGCACTTCCTCCCCAGCAGGACTGTGGCTCCTGTCTTTGTATAGTTCCCTAAATACCTTAATTTAAAACCCTCATCCTTTCTCATGCAGGCCAGTGAGTCTGAAACTTTAGTAATGCATATGTCCCCTTTTAAGGAACAAATAATCTAAGAAACTCCAAATGCTTATTTTTAAATTATTTTAAATCATATTATTTAACACTAGGCATAAATCCCTTGTATTTATACTTTTTTTGTTAAGCCTTAAAACAAAACAAATTAGGAATTCAATATAAACAATATAAACAAAAATAGCAAAACCATAGCACTCAAGGTAACAGCATTTATTTAGTGTCAGATTTTCTACTCAAACCTAGATGCCTAAGTTAGATTGAAGATTGATGATTGTTAAGTTCCTCATTTTATTTTCTACTTACTTCTCTTGACTGTAAATGTAATAAGCCATCATTTATATCATTATACTTATCATCATTTTAGAAATTATTTTAATGAATTTATCAATTTGATGGTATATCACATAATTTATTACTATCAAGATGTAATGAAAAGTTACTGAGTATTGATAACTTTTTAATCGATGTATATGATACATTTGGTACACCTATTTATATTTAGCACTACTGTGTGCTACATGAAAGTCAAATTTTCAAGTACTTTTTCTCTTTTGAATAATTACAAAAATCTTTTTTATATTCACACTATGTTTGAACTATTTTTTACTTGGCACAAACTCATCATTTTCAAATCCATCTTTATTCTTTTGTTCGCTCTCAGCAATTAAAATAGTACATAGGTAGTTTTTCTCTATTGTAGCCCTCTCATGATAGCCAGTCTAAGTCTTACTTATTAAAAGACATAAGAAAAAAAAGACAAGTTTATTGCCCTGTTGGAATCCTTAGATTGCTTATTTTGCCTGCAACTTAAATTCTAAATTCTTTGCATGACACAAGAGACCATATTTTGTGTGACTCCCTTTTTCTCTCCATGTCCATTCATTCCCTTTGGAGGGACTTCATGTCCTGTTCCTCAAATGCATGCTGCCTTCTCACAACTCCATTCCTGCAGACATGCTAGTGCTTCTGCCTTGACTGTCCTCTCCTTTCTCAAACCTCCCCTTCCTGCTCTGCATCTTTGGAAACTTTCAAACTCCTTCTCTGTCTCCCTGCCCCAGTGTTCTTCTGAGTCTTTTTAGGCCATCTCCATGTTCTCATAGTATCTGGACATGCTACCTCCTTGCATTTATCAGACAACATTGCCTTTATGTTTGTGTCATTTTGCATGAACAGCTACAGAGTTCAAGAATATTTATTGGGTGGTGTTTACAAAGGCATGGAATTAACCCGTCCCAACCACCAAAGAGACTCTGCAGTAAGGAGGATTTCATAATCAATCTCTACATCTTAATTTGTTGCCTTTATATGCCTTAACCTTCCATTTTGTCATAATATGTCTGTCAGTAACACAGGTTTTGGATGTAAATGTGCTTAGATTCAAATCCACTACAAAATTCTTGTGTAATTCTCCATGTGACCTAATGTTTGTTTACTTGCATCTACTTGCTGCATAAGATTGGTTTAATGATTAAATGAGATGATATACTGGAGTACATATTAAATATTCAATACAAGTTAGCTGAAATTGATGATATTCATATATAAATGTAGAAGTCAAAGAAAAAATTACGTAGATAGCCAATCCTGACTTAAGATGGAAAATAAGACCAACATATCATATGCTGCAGGAAGATCATTTTCCCCTTTGGCATTTTTTCCAATTCTCCTCTAGTGACATTTGGGAAAACAGGCCATGGGTTTATTTTACATGTTTAAGTTTATGACATCCCCTGTATCTATGCCAAGTTCCCACTATTTTGGATTTTCCATATAGAATAGTCTCTATTATCAAAATTTACAAAAGTATCTCTTGTCTTCTACCCTTTGAAAAACTTTAAAGAAACCTTAGTGGTTTGTGCCACTATATGTATTTTGTGCCTTTTTCTGAGGAACTAAGGTACATGCAGAATACACTTTGTAAAATTTTTTTGTTTTGTTTTTTTTCCCCCTCTTATATCAAGAAGATGTCATTTGAAATCTTGGATGAATCATGTGTCATTGCTGAATGGCAAGATAATGGTCTTATGTTAGTAAAGAGAGAGATATAAATGATGTGTTGTAAAGTAATAACAGAAGATTGCTTAACAGGTATGCGAAAATGGCACTAATGCTTACAGATGAAAACGTACTGTGACAGCAATCTGTTAGGATGTGGAGCTACTTGGGGAATGCACATATGCTCCTGCAATGATGTTTTAACTCTCTATGAACACTGTATGCCTATGAGTTCATGTGGAATTCATAAACATGGTATAATAATGGTCTCTGATCATTCTAATAGAGAGTTTATATGAGTTAATACTCATTATCTCATTTATTACATATAAAAACTGTGCTCTTGGTATTCATGGAAAAGGAGGTAGAATGTGAGAGACCAAGGTACATGTGCAGGGTCATGAAGGTAAATGATGAGTAGATTTGTCTTATCCAACTCTGGTTCTTTTCCACTATATAACAATCTGTTTTTAACGTAGAATAATCTGCTTTCCATGTACACACATTTGAAATAAACTTCTATCTGCACTGCATATTTTTCAAAGATTAATTTAAAGCATTTTTTTTCTTTTTACTCCCAGAAAGATTTGCAATATGATTTTTCCTGATGACCAGGTTGCTTTGTTCTTCTGAAAGAATATTATTGGGAGACAGGACACAGCAATTTTCTATGCTATGTCTTTGGGTTTATAACATAATACTCCAATGAGCTTAATGTTCTATAAATGAATGCTTTTTGGTGATGGACAAAAATGATGAAACCATTGTATGGCTATATTAGACATAATAGTGGCTTTTATTTGTCCAAAGGAAACCACATATTGATTTTTTTCATTTGCTTCTAAGATATTTATTTTTTTTCAATTTTTATTTTTACATTATGATGGAATTTGATAAATATCTATTCATGTATGTTATATGCAATATATTAAGCTAGCCTTTGAGAACTTTATAAGGTGGCTTAAAATCAATAGGTTTAGAGTCTGATAAAATATTCTGATGCATAAACTATATAATACTAAGTCTGTTAAGATAAGACTATTTACATTGTTCTATTGAAACTCTACGAAATTAAAATCACTATATTACAATTTGTAGAAGACTTCTAAGGTAGCTGGTCAGTTTTTTTCCTTAGATTAAAACTTAATAATATACTATATTCGGACACATTAAGACAATACAAGTTCAAGGTTAGTGCAAAGAGGAAGTTTACTGTAACATTGAAGTCATGTTCAATATGTCATTTCTGTTGAGTTTCTGTTCACATGAAATATTGTCAATGTTTTTAAAAACTTTGGCACTTCTTTGGGGTTTTATACTAATATAGTTTTGCATAGTTTGTCCATCCGGCTGTTTATCATTCTATCATCTATGTGTTATTTTGAAGGTTCTCTTGAGGGTATAACATGATTATGATACTAATCTCTATGGTTTGGTTTTGATGATAATGATAACAGAGAAAGGAACAAAAGATTAACTTCAAATTTTCCTTGCAAAAATCATATGATTGCACTTGGAGAAGGGAAATTAGAAGATAATGGATAAATGGGCATTACTTATCAAGATTGATGAAAACAACCTTTTCTTCCTCTTTCCCTTCTTCTTTCTTTCTTTCTTTCTTTTTTTTTTTTATTTTGAGAAAAAGTAAAAGAGTTTTATCGCTTTGCTAGCAAAGGAGAAGCACAGGGGACTCCTGTCCCAAAGGCTGTGATTCTTCTTTCTTTTTGTTGTTGTTGTTGTTGTTGTTTTACTGGAATTGGACTCAGGGTGCTCTGCTCTACCACAGAGTTAACTGTATCCCCAACCTGTTTCATTTTTCACTTTGAGACAGGCTTTCACTCAATTGCCCAGAGTAACTTCAAACTTGTGATCTCCTGCCTCAGCATTCTGAGTAGATGGGATTACATGTGAGTGCCACCATGCCCAGTCCACTTATATTTTTCTAAGGGAAAGAAGCCTGACTGAGTAAAAGCCATTTTCCAGTGATAGGCATACTTTGGTTCTCAGAAGGCAAAGAAGCAAATCTGTACACAGTGGTATGGAAGTACTGTCCAAGGAGCTATTGTGCTGCTGAGTCAACCACCTTGCCATTGTGATGAGGAAGGGTGGATGGCAGGAAGATGCTGAAGATTTCATGAGGAGAAAGAAAAGTAGATTTAAGCTGAGTTTTAAGGACTGATTTTAATGGCAGAGATATGGAAAAGAGTATTTTAGGCAAAGAAAATAAGCATACCCAATGACATGGATATGGTGCTAAGGGAGAAAAACTGAGCAATTACATTTGAATTCTTTTATGAACTATGCGTTTATAGATAGAGAAAAATTTTAATCCACTAAATCAAAAGTATCTGACTTATACCCTATAATCTCAAAAAATATACCAGATAAACACAATTTAGTGGTATTCTTTTTGATCTATAATTCCAAGAAGAATTCTTGCCAGGCTGTTTTATCAGAAGTGGAATAGGCAGTGAATATGGAAAATCATTCTTCCTTATCACAAAGACAATCATGGGGACTCACCACTTTCAAAACTTTTAATCTTTTCATGGTCTACTTTTAAAGTAAAGCACATCTAAGGGGTGTGTGTGTATATTTTTTTCAGTATTGGGACTGAACTGAGTGATAATTTGTCACTGGGCTACATCATCAGACCTTTTAATTTTTTTTATTTTGAGACAGGGTCTTCCTAAGTTGTTAAAGGCCTCACTAAGTTGTGGAGGTTGGCTTTAAACTTGCCATCCTTTTGCCTCAGTCTCCAGGATTATAGATGTGAGTCATTGTGCTGAGCTCCTGGAATATTGTTTAAGTAATCAAATTAATATGTCTAAAGCTTCAGTATTCTAATCTGTATCCTTATTTGATATATTACACCTCTCTCTCTGATAGACAATGAAGCCAAATTGAAATCCAGATTTTAGCACTCCCTGTTAAATCTTAAGTTGTTTATATGTCTGAGCTTTAGTTTCTTCATATGTAATTTGAAGGAATGATGGATATGTTTTTGCACACTTGTTTTCAGGATGAACTGAAGGTTCTCTTGCAATGCATTGAGCTGGTGGTACTTGATAAATATAGCTGCTATTTCATCTGAAAAATGAGTTTTTGATTTTAGATCATTCATTTATGTATGTTCACTTTAGTAGATATATAGGTGAAAGTAAGTGAGTTATACAATGCCATACATCCATCAAAGTTTCACCCATGAAGCCCTAAAAACATTTGTATTACAATATATACAAAGAGGTGACTAGTGACAAAACTAATCTATGGGCCATCTTTTTCAAAATTTCAGGATATTGATATTTTTCTCCTTCCACTTGTGTTTGTATATTTAAAACATTTCAGTAAATTCATTCTACAGCTTTGTACTTCAATGCATAGATAATAAACAGATTTGCCTTTTAAAATATTAACAGAATCTGACCCATAATTGATTACAACTATATTCAAAGATCAGATGATTTTGGCTTAAAAAAAGCTTGTAAGATGTATCATTCATATTAAAGCCGATGGAAAATGCTAACTATCAGTATACTTCTGGGCCCACGGTTTATACTTGGTGTTTGAGTGATGATAAGAGACCTGCAGTTATGAAAGTGTGCACTCAGATCTCCTGCCGGAGGTTAATTGATTGATATTCCCAGCTACTACCCCGCTGTATGCACCACTAGGTCACTTTGAGTCCATACTTTCTGAGGGCTATTCTCAAAGACAGAGAATTGGAGGGGAATTAAGGTGGGTCCATGCCAGCAAGACAATAGGATGTTTTTCTGATAAGGATCTTTAGCTAGCAGACCTTAAATCCTCTGACTGAAACTCTCTTGCACCAGTGGTACCCTACTCAACCCTCTTGTCCCCTTTTTCTCTTTCTCATTGTCAGAACTGCAGGGCCCTCTAAAGGCACCCTGTACTACTTCTACTCTGCCAATAAATCTCTGAAATTCTAGTCTCTTCTCGATGGGTAAACTAATGTCTTTTAGTTTCACTTTCCTCACCAGTATTTTGAACATAATAATACCTCATCTGCCTGTCTTACCAGGTTATCAGGACCAAATATTAGAATATGTAATAAAAGCATTGAAAATTATAAATCATTATCAATTATTATAAGCTACTTTCATAACTTGTTTTCTCTGGCAACTTTGGTCCTGCAATCAATTTCCTTTTTGCCTTCTCATAGCTAAGAATTTGTTTTGGTGCTAGTTATTGTAAGAAAGTTCAGTCTCAATTCATCTGTTTCTGTGTCTTGAAATAAGGATATATTAGACCCAACCTTGCTATACTCTGAGATTCTATTCATGACAGAGAAAAATTCATCATAAAGCAGGTATGTCTTGGAAACCATCCAAGGGGATTAGCTACTGAATTTTCAAAATGACCTTATAAATAAACCTTTCTGGAAGTTGTCCTCACAGTATGAAACCTAGCAATAGAGCAATTCTAAGCATTATAAAAATTTAGGGGAATTGCATAATATGTGCATTTGTTTTAGGAAACAAGTATGTAAGAGATAGGGCAAGAAGAAACCCTCACTTCATCACACTCCCAATAATATTGTTACATGGTCTAAATTTCACAAATTAACCCATTTTAGAAAACAGTCTGTTTTCTAGGCTTCTTTCAGGGCTGAAATGAGGCAAGGAGCAGAAGGGCTAATGTTGGCTTTGAGAGAATAAACTTAATTTAGTTCTTATAGTGTTTGTCTCACTGCACAACCTGCATTAAATAGCACTATTATATACATATATAGCAGCAGAGAAAACAGGATTTGTGGCAAAGCACCTTTGTTTATTCTAAGTCTTGCCCTTAATTTTATGTACAACCTTGGGCAAATCACTTAATTGCTCTTCATTTCAGATTTCTTTTATGTTGGGTATATACTTTCCTCAATTAGTGATACTATTTTCCATCTTTCATAGAGAAATGGTACTATTTAATTACAAATTTATGAAAGTATCTGGGAAGACATTTTAGTCTTCATAAGCAATTGTTCTTAATTTTTAGATTCTTCCACTTAAGAGGGTCTAAAAAAAAATCCACTACTATTTCATTAGTGAAACAGATTATCACAGTGGAGAAAAAGATAGTCTAGAGTTAAACCTGCCATAAGTCAAGTCAAGGATCTCAAATTTTCTAATGAATTGGGCTTGGTATTTGACTTGTTTGAAATTTTAGATATTATTAACTCCTTTGTGGGAAGGACCTCACATGATTCACAAAAACACTGAGTAATGCAAACAGTTTCATTCCTTTTTATTAAACAGCAATGTAGGACTTTTATGGCTGCTTGCTCATCTGGAGCCCAGTCTTTCAGATGTTTGTATCACATTGAAAGAGTCCTTGGAAGGTTCTGCCACACCTGTATGGGTCTATTACAGATCCAAGTCTGTCTATAGAAAGCAAAAATATCTCTCAGAAAGAAAGATGTATCCTTCAAGTTTATAGTTGCCACAAGTGCTATGTTCTTCAATATCTTTATCAAAAAATGTGCATAGCTTTTTCAGTACCTTCTGCATGTAAAAGAATGATAAAGTATTTCATATTTTGGTAGGAATTGACTACTTTTGGTTTTCTTTCATTATATGGAGAATCCAAAAGTAAAGAGATGAAGTGAAAATTAAATATAGTTACTATTTTAAATTATATGAATGAGCTACTTGTACTTCAGCAGAAGAACAATCTAGCTCAGGAAAATGTGGAAACCCAGAATCTGAAACTGGGAGGTGATATGGACTATCTAAAGAACTGCCATGCAAAACTTAAGGCACGACAGGAAGGCAAATAATCAGGCTTTAGGAGAGACACAGTTACAATGCAGGAATAGGAATTTGCATCAGCCCCTGAAAAATGAGTAAGAGGAAGTACAAAAATTACAAAATATCATTGCAAGTCTAGTTACTCATTATAATCATGATATGAAGAGAAAAGAATATGAAAAGATACAAAAGGAATTTCTATACCAACTTGTTATGACCAAGAAGAATAAAAAAATAGCCATGAATGTTTTAAATGATATGAGGGAAGCTAATGGAAAAAGAGGATCCCAGAGGATGGGTAAAACAGAAGCCAGGAATGGAAATGAAATGTAAAAAATTCTCATGAATGATTTTAAGTATTGTCAGGAACCAATCGTAATGGAAAATGCTAAACTCAAGAAGGTTCTTCAGCAAATGGAAGAGGAAATGATTTCTCTTCTTTCTCCACAAATGAAGAAGCTTGGAGAAAGAGCCGATGAGAATGCTGGAATTGTTATCTCTGATGTCAAAGGAGAAACTTACCAGACAGTATGTGGGACCTGTGATACTGTGAGAGAGAAGCTTACAAATGGCACTAAGAAATGGTGAAGAACTCTAAAAAGTCATGCAGAAAAAACTTAATAACCAAGTCTCAAAGGTACTGAAAAGTCATGTAGAAAAATCTTAGTAACCAAGTTTCAAAGGTACACTTGGAAGGTTTTAATGATGAAAATGTGATATTATAAGACCTTGAACAGAAAACTGAGAAACTGGAGTTAGAAATTCAGCAATGTAAAGGAATGATTAAATAACAGTAGTCACTGGCTACTGCTCCTGATGCAGATACCACTTCACTATGACACTATGACTGTCTTTATTGAAAGAAAAGAAACCCCTCAAAGAAGAATGGTCTCTTTCTAGAGAGAGAAAAAAAGAAAAAAGGATTTTGAGAGAGAAAGACGAAGATTTACAGAAGCTGCTGTATGTCCAGGAGTAGAGAGAAAGGCATTTGAAGAAAAAGGAACGATTTGGTTAAAGCAGAAGTTTTTAAATAGGACTACCTTTGACCACCAGAATTCAGAAAGTGGTAAACTTTTCAGTGCTTTCTTAGGCAGTTCTGATTGGGGGATAGTCTTATAGTGCACTCAAGGACACAGCAAAAGCCTCACGGCATGTCTAATGGGTCTCCAGTGTGCACATCGAAGCTGACTCAATTCCTTCCTGCTTTACCTTCTACTTCAGACTTCTGCCAGACACGTTCTTGTGTATCTGAGCACAGTTCAGTCGATGTACTGAATATAACTCTGGAAGAAACTAAACCAAATTGGGTTGGCAGAGAATGTACAAATCCAAAGTGGAACATGATATCAGACCCAGGTCACAGTAAGGTTTGGACAGTGGCTGCTCCTTGCCCTATACAAATTCTCATATAGAAAAAGATGACTTACCTTAGACATGTGGAAGGGATTTTTTTTTTTTAAATAACATGTTCATCAAATTCACATCTAAGTTGAAACTTAGGGTATGTCCTAAAGTCAGTCATCTCTAATAATTCCAGATGGTCTGAGTTGTTTGTTTAGACTTCCCTCTCTTCTCCCAAAGACCTGAAATGCTAAGTCTATGTAAAAAGTTATAAAAACTTTGGATATGTATATTTAGTAACAGAAACATCTGGTTCTGTGAATAAAGGATGGAATAGATGTTTGGATTGAAACTAAAGCCTTAGAGTGAATTTCCTCCTCATGGTATTAAAAATAGCACTTTTAGGAAACTGATTATTGTAAATGTTTAACTTTTGTCCCCAATATAGTTGGCACTGGAAGTTTAGCCTTTACTTGGATGTAACTATGGATTTGTAACAAAGCAAGTCCTATATTTATTATGTTTAGTGATATTTTGGAATTATCTCTTTCATATATTTAAAATCAAATGAAATTTATATATGTTTTGTACATAGACATACATACATGATTATGTCAAGAGGTTTTAAGACTTAAAAACTTCACACCACCATGAATATAGTAAAAAATTTAGTGGTATTCTGTTTATAGGTACATTAGGACCATTGCCACACTTTATATTGCATTTAAGCTTTTTGTTTATTTTTTAAATTCATCACGGCAATAAATATGTGACAAGCTTAAAAAAAGAGAAAGAATAAACATGTGTGGACTTGTAAAATGTATTTAAAAGTATTGAAATAGCCTGATATTTGAAAATTTTTTTTAACTCATTAAAAGTTGTTTAACTAGCATAACTTTATGTTTAAGATACTGGCTGTTTTTCTGGAGGTCACTTAATGTCTCTTTCTCAATTGCTTCATCAACAAAACATATGTCATAATAATGATTTCATAAGGGTTTTACAAGATTCAATGCCATGATACATAGATGTTTAACATCATGCAAGGCACAAAGTCAACATAATTATTTTAGATAAAAATTTGATCTCAAAGAAGATGAAATTTTTATTGTTTTAAGATTAAATTTACTCAAGTAGATCTGTGTCAAATTATACTAGGAAATTAGAAAAACAATGATAAAGCAGTTGCTCCAATTGAAAGATAAGGACATGTGTGTTAAGGAGATTGATTGAAATGGAAATATATTGGCTCCTTACTACAAAATAAGTGATATGGGAAAGTTAATTCTAAGTGAAATTTGAGTTAACAAGTGACTCCAAAATTTTTACCTTCTAGCTAAACATTCTCTCAGCTCTGGAAACCATTATCTGACTGCCTACTTAACAAAGGAAATGGAAATCTAACAGGATTCTCAAGATGCCCAAACCCAAGCACCTTGCTTTGTCTCTAAACCCATACTTGCCATTGACTTTCCCTTCTCAATGAAAAATGTCCAATTAGCTATAACTGTAGTTTTTTGTTTTACCTGCATACTTAGTGATTGCCCATCTTCCCTTGCCAGATTAGGTCTACATTTCAAGAAGGCAAAGATTTTATCTGTTTTGTTTACTGCTTTAATACCAGTCTCTAGAACTTCATATCATGGCATTTTGTAGTGAATATTTG
This sequence comes from Sciurus carolinensis, assembly GCF_902686445.1. Classification (NCBI taxonomy): domain Eukaryota; kingdom Metazoa; phylum Chordata; class Mammalia; order Rodentia; family Sciuridae; genus Sciurus; species Sciurus carolinensis. The sequence goes on from NC_062226.1 coordinate 47,877,847, forward strand.
TTGAGTGGATGGATGAAACTGAGTGTAGTTTATTTACTTGGAAGAGAATAATTAGAAAAAAACAAAATCTTGCCATAGCACTGTATGGGCATAGAGTCGTAATGGTGACTGAATTAATAAGTGGGACTATGAGGAAAAGGGGAAAATGGAATGAGGTTTCATTTGACCTAAGGTCTGTGAAGTAGCATGATTATCTGATTGTTAGCAAATGTGTCCCAGCTCTGTGGTGAAGAAAATGTGAAGAGATTGTTTTAAATAACAAGATGGGAGGAATCCCTTTTAGGCATACAGATAGGCAACATGGGGTGTCTAAACATTGGAATCACTGAAAATTTCTTTCCTCCAGCCCTAGAAGATGGGTTACACTTTCAATTCGTTTGATAGGTTTTTGGCAGGGTCCTGCCTGGAGGCAGGGTTATGTACTTGAATGCCACATGAGCTCTCCAGCCTAAGGCTCCTTGCCCTGTAAGTCTGTGAATTAACACATCTCTTTGAACAAACTTGTTTGATAGTTTGTGAAAGAAAACAGACTTAAATAGCAGTTTGGTAAAATCTGAAGACGTGAAAAGTTTTGTTTTTTAATAGAGAAATCAGGAAAATCTTCAGAGCAGAGCATCAATTATATCCACAAATTGCTTCCCAAATATAATCTCAGAATGACCTGTTCTTTTCTACAGCTACCAGTTTACCACTCAGGCATTTAAATCTAAACATGTAATTGATTTAAAGGAGCAATGACTTAGAAGCGAACATGGCTTCCAAAGGAAATGGATATTTTTGCCATAATTGTGACATTTATGATGACACAGATTTAGACATGTATTCAACCTCGTCTGAATATGGATGGTGCAAAGATTTGAATCAACTAAACTTTCAGAGTGAAAATCTGCAATCTGGAAAACTTCAAAGGACAGAGTTGCTCTATGACCTTAGAAAACATTATACCTTCTTCTAGATCGGCTTTATTGCTTAACCTGTTCACCCTTTGTAGGTTCTGTCCCCGTGTTCAGGGAAAATTCCTCTCTTTAATGATAGGTTATTGTAATAGCTTTCCTTTCTATGTTCCGATTTTAAAAACAGTTTTTAAGAGCACCTGAATCAGCCTGGCCCAAGGGCCACATTGCATCTATAAATTGAAATGTCCTTGAGTGATCAGACTCAGGAATATTCTAAAATCGGTCTCCCATTTGAATTCTAATTTAGTGTGCTGCTGTAGACACCAGCTTTGGGTGAGCCAGCTCAGCATGTGTCCCTACTATTTAATGTCAGCCTATGACTATTCTTAGCCTTGACACCTCCAAACAGTTTTACCAGAATGAACAGATTTCTCCAACCCATCACATTTTCTATCCATTGAGTTGCAGATGGAAGAGGATAAAAAGGATACATATATGAAAGGGAACTGGTACACGTTTCCTCCACCCTCACAAGCTAATCTCAGCAACTGAGCTAGTGTCAGTTGCATGTGAAAATAGGCTTTTATTTTTTTATTTTTTCCCCATGCTGGGTTCTGGAGAAATGAAACACTGGGAAGACAATGATGTATCTCTGCCAGTTTTGGGTCTTTAGCTAGCCAAATTGGCAGATACTTAACATCAAAGAAAGACTTTCTAGCTAAAGAGGAAGGACAACTATAAAGGGATCAAAGTAAATGGATATTGACATTTTTGGAGGGCAGGGAAATCCTTTTGGAAATGGGAGCTAATTGCTCGTATAGAATATGAGAAAATTATCTGCATATTTTCTGAAGTACATTCTGAGAAACACTACTGCCCACAGAATCTCAGTGAATGAAGAACAGGAAATTGAACTGTTGGATTTTCCATTTTTGTCAAGATCTGAGAAACTGACTACCTCACATGGTGGATTCTTCTTTTCCTTTTTGGGTAGGGGTTGCTTGTCAAGTAGAGTAACTCTCTGAAATGTCAGGGAAATATCCAGGCGGTACTTGAGGTGGGGAACATCATGGAAGGATTCCCTCTTTCTACCCCACCCCATTCCTCCACTCCCTTTGTTATTCCATATGGGTTAGACTTGGGATTTCAACCCCTTGTCACACAGGGAAAATTGGAGGTGAGAGGTACAAGGTCAGATTTGAGTGTAGAGGTTGAGTAGATTCTTATCTGCCTCCCAGGAAAAGCGAGGGGGGAAAAAAAGGTTGAAGTAAAAGTGATTTTGCAGACAGAGAGAAATAAAGGAAAAATGGGAAGAAGAACCTGTGTCAAGGCAAGTAATCCTATGGAAATAATTTCTGGAATGATTTTCACCTGCTTGAAATTGGAAGAAAATAAAAACTCCCACAATAATATTGTCATGTCATTTCCCTTCAAATACTGCTCACAAATGAGAAAATTACCAGCTCTGCCTCCTGCTGGTGTTGACATACTTAGAAAACATTCAAAACCATAGATTTAACTTTTCAGAGTCCTGGCTGCACTTAATATTGGTTGACTTTTTTTTTTTTTCTTTTACTAGAATAGTCCCTGAATCTCTGTAGCGTTCATACTTTTTCACAGAATCTCAACCCAGAAAGTGAAAAGACTAGTTGAAGATCATTTGAGCATAGTCAGAGATGGAACAATATTGTGAAAGTTGAGGGTAAAAAAGACATTGGTACAATGTAGCAATGGCTTCACAGAAAGCAACTGTGAATAAAGAGTGGTAAGATGTTGGTGAGTGGAACTTTGATTTGTACAGTGATTCCTGGTTTGGTGGTCTCATTCAGTCTTTGGTTGTTCTGTTGATTGAGTTTTCAAATCAGTCAGGTCTGATGTCTCTGAGATATGACAGCAAATTTTATAAAGAATTGTTTATTCTTAATAGAACAATGAAATTAGTTCCTCATTTGTTGTTAAGAGTAGGTAATAAATAATGTAAAATTTAAGGGAGTCATGTTTCTAGAAAACAAAGACAAAAATGAATTCAGTTTATATAATTCCCCAATATATGTGTATGTAAAATCATGAAGGAAAGGTAGAAGATGATAGCAATTTTATAAGGGATAGGCATTTTTCCCATTCAAAATCAGAAATTGCATATAGTTCTTCACGTATTGGAGAATTATAACTATCTCTTTATGTGGAGAAAACATGTTATTTCATTCACACCAAGTTGAATATTTTACTAGTACAGCCTTACAATCAGTTTTTATAACATTTGGACCATGTTGCATTTGTAAAATGTCACTACTAGTTATGTGCAGATCTCACACACAGATGACTGAATTCTGTTTAAATACCCCAAACTTTCAAATTCTTGTAGATAAGTACCTTTGATTTTTCCAGCCCATACTAATTTTAAAAAGGTTTACTTTCTTCACACATCACATCACCTAGTCAAGCAGAAAACAGAAACTGAATTTAAAACATAAGAATTATTTTTTGAATTGGTCCTGGATAAGTTGCTAATCTGTGAAGCTGCCTGATAAGAAATAAGTTTCCTTTAAAAACAGGCACAGATAGTACTGAGAAACAGAAGAAAAAGAAAAGGCATGTAGCAGAGATCTTGAACACATTTTTTGTTAACTATTTTTAACTTTCAAGACTTGGGTTCAGCATATTCTATGAGGTATTTCCTACACAAAGGTTTAGGGCCCCAGATCTTCTCTATGATATGGTAAAAGCTCATTACCTGGACTTTTCCTGATTTAGAATTGCTGATCACTCTGATTAGAGCTAGGGCTAGCTTAGAAAATTCTTTCTCTCATGGAGGATACTAGAAATGAGATTGTAGAGTAGGTGTTACAAGTTCTTACATCTAAGTAACACAAAGGAGAAAAGTACAGGAAAAGTGTAAGTGGAATGTTTACATTGGTTTGTTTAGCTGGTGGAATCATATGAAATTTCTGCCAGTTTTCTCTATTTTAAGTAATATGTTTCTATTATTTTATAATGAAATGTACAATCATAAAAACAAAATACCCAGAACTTTCGGGAGCATTTTGAAACTGTCTAGCTATTTGCAAACAATTAAGGTATGCATTGAAAATTATTTTGCTCTATCACAGCAATTTTTCTTTCTCTAATTACTTCATATGAATGAAAATATTATAATGTTTTAATCTGTCTATCATAAACGTTCTTACTTTCTCTCAGTGAATATTCATTTATGTATGATTCATTATAGTCCTAAACCTATATGAAACATGTTTTAAAAGGTTGCTACCACCTTAACCAAAAATTGAATTCATTGTTAAGGATGGAGAGAAGAGTTTTACGAATGTGTCATCTTGAAACTCTTACAAGTGTGGGTTCTGTTAAATCATAGCACAGATTTGGGATCATTTACAATATGAAATCCAAAATAGGTATGAATGTTTATGTAGGTATAAGAGAGCTAAAGACAGCAATCAATTCATTTAGTGCATGATAAATTAGTATCTGATAGGTGGTTTTGTGATGTTATGAAATCATCATATTTCAACCCTCATCTTCTTATTTCTATGATTTTCTATTGTATGTATTTTCAGAACAGTGAAATTAATATATCTGTATATATTACTGAGTCACCTCAAATGTTTGGTACAATGATATTTCTAATAGATATTTAATTAACTAACTTACTAACAGGATTTATTTATTAATGATGGAGATTTAGCCCTAGAGAATATTTAAAATTTTTCTGTAGTCAACCTATCAGTCTTTTAATTTATTATGAAATATTTGGTGACATACTTGGAGAGGTCTTCTTCGGATCTATAAAACTAACATTCCTTTAATACTTTATATGTTTTATAATTAAATTTTATTGTCCATTTGGTATATTTTATAAGAATTCAATTTATTGCTTTACAGATTGTCTCCTCCCCAGTGTTTAAGCAATATATCTTTTCTAAACTGATACCCACTTATATATTTCCATTTTATATTTTTATGTCTGTTTTTTTTCTATGTTGGTGGCCCCTTTATAAGTTGAGTTTCAAATCTAGAACCCTCATTATAATAGGTAAATTAATGAAATACCCAACTGGAATATCTAAGTTAAATAAAATATAAACCTAAATCAAACAAATTGTCCTCAAATGTATTTTGCTGAGCTTATTTAGATGGTTGCTTCGTATCTTGCTTTTTTATTTTGTTCTTTTAAAATTAGTATATTAAAATTAGTATATAAGCCATAAAGAAGAATAATATTATGACATTTGCAGATAAATGGATGGAATTGGAGAATATCACACTAAGTGAAATAAGCCAATCCCCAAAAAACAAAGACTAAATGTTTTCCCTGATAAGTGGATGATGATACATAATGGGAGTGGGGTTTGTGGGGTGAGAGAAGAATGGAGGAACTTTAGATTACATAGAGGGAAACGAGAGGGAAATGGGGGCATGAAAAATGGTGGAATGAGGCAAACATCCTGACCCTATGTTCATATATGATTACACAAATGGTATGAATCTACATCATGTACAACCATAGAAACAAAACTATGTACCCCATTTGTGTATAATGAATCAAAATGCAGTCTGTAAAAATATAAAATAATTTTTAAAAATTAGTATATAAATATATATACTAGTATATAAGACATTTGTCCAGACTGTCATGCATAATCTTAGGGCTAACAATGATACTTCTTCTGGCTCTGTTTTTGGTAAGGGAAGGGCTTGTCACAAAGGAGAAAAGTACAGGAAAAGTATAAGTGGAAAGTTTACATTGGTTTGTTTAACTGGTGGAGTCATATGCAGGTGAATTGGTTTACCAATCATTTCCAAGTGCTGATTCTGCATGTTTGGAAATTGAACTGTAAAACTATATGCAGAGGCTGTAAGAGCACAGAGGGATGTCATGTTGATTTTTAGTTGTATAGAGGTTGCTGAGATTTATTTAATAAAGGTATAAAAGTAAAAATGAATAATCTTGATATGGCTTTATACTTCAGAGTTAGAATATGTACATGGACATAGTTGAAATAACTAAACGAAAATAATAGTTAAAATTATTTTACATTTTAGGCATTAGGGGAGCATAGGAAGGAAGAAAGGTATGACCACAGGGAGAATCAAAACTAGTTGTATTGTGAAACATGTGATTTTTGTACATAGGAGATCCAATAAAATATTAGAATAAAGTAAATTTATTCACATTGCTAGATAAAAGGTCAAGATAGCAAATCAATTATTTTCTAAATATCAGGAATATAAGACTTCAAAGTGAAATAATAGGAAAAGATGCCATTTAAAGTACTATTACAAGTATCTAGTACCTAGGAATAAAATTTAAAAACATATGGGACCCTACATCATTAGATGGAGATACATATATTCATAAATTAGAAGAATGCATAGTATTTAGATATTTTAAGACAATAAAATAATTACACAAAATATACACATACAGAGTCAGGAAACAGACTTAGATACATAATGACACATGATATGTAACACCTCTCACTGTTACTAGGCATTCAGACTGAAAGCCAGTCATTAAGAGACTGAAATGTTCCTGAGCCATTCCAGAGCATAGAAAAAGATGGGAAATGTCCTAAGTCATTCTGATATAAGGGAGCATTATCATCTTAATAACAAGTTGGTGAAAGGAGAAGTTAAAACAAATTTAAAAATACACAAAGGGAAGTATTTTTATCCAGCTCTCTGTGTGTTTAAAATGAAAAGTCTTTTGAAAACAAAAAAACAAAACAAAACAAATATACACAAAGGGAAAACAATATCCTAGGCCAATCTCACTTATGAGAAATTCTAAGTAAAACATTGACAAATCAAATACAACCATGCACTAAAAATAATTACATCTTGACCATTTAGTGTTTATCCCAGGGATACAAGAAATGGTCAGCATCAAGTAATTTGTTATTATAATCAACAGATTAATAGTGATTATGTAATTATGTAATTCTAAATATTGCCATTAATAGTCTTAAATATTCTTTTTTGCATGTGAGGTATTGTAAAATGCTGTCTATTAAATCTGTTTATCACCTTTTTAACTATGGAAATTTTACTTTATTGCTTTTACAAACATTTCCTTATTTCCACTTATATTTTTTGTGAAATACCTGTCTTCCATATGTTTACACTTCTGTTGTCTTTATTTCTTGACCTTAGTTTCATATCATCTATTTTGGCTTCCTTCTCTTTTTCCTTCCTGAATAATTCTATCATTTTATCTTCAAGTGGTTAATTTGTTCCTCATTTTTAGCATTTGACTATTTATCCTATTGATCACAGTATTTCTTTCGACTGCATTTTTTTTCATGCCAAGTTATTTTATCTGATTCTTTCAAAATATATTTATTTATTCTTCATTCTTTGGTAATACTAATTTTTTTATCATTTTAGTATTCTCACTAAGCCATTTTAAATTCTAATTTACCAACTCTAACTTTATCCTTCAGTGATATTTCTAATGTAGTTTATAGTTTTTGTTTCAAACTGTTTCTTCAAGTGGCTTAACTTGCCATCTGGTGATTCCATTTTTCTTGGGCCCATTGTCCTCTCCAGCAGACCCTGTGTGTGCAGGAAGCTGGGTACCCATTTTTAAGACAGATGAACTTGGGACCCTTACCCCACAGGGTCACTCCAGGTGAGGGATCCGTTCTGGTCCATCAGGTAGAATCAGAGCCAGAAGTACATATTTTTTAAGTGATAACTCTCAGCTGTGAGTTTTAAAGAAGACAGAATGAGGAAACAACTGCCTTAGTCCAGTTTTTCTTTTTCTCCTTCAACTCCTCAATACTTTTGGCTTCTGTTCTCTCTAATTTTTCTCTGGCTGATATTTGCACCATAGTTCTGAATTGCTGTTATGGAAACAAGGACTACTTACCTAAGACTGGTCAAGGAGAAATGAGAATGCCGGCAACTTCTACCTTATCCTCCTGACATAGCCACACTGGGCCCTGGGTCACTACTTCAAACAAGTCCATTTGAACAACTACCACATTCCCCTCGCTCACCTCTCAACCCCTATATATTGTCTTTATTATTTTCTTCCAAAATTGGGTTTCCCTCTCCATTTCTCTACTGTTTACCTTGAGGATCAGAGCCAGTTGTCTTTCTAGTTTAACACCTTGGTGGGTGTTCTTGTCCTCAGAATGCCCCATGCCCAATCAGTATTCCCTTTGCTTTGACTCTTTATTTCACAGTCTTGTTTCTTCCTTTTTGTCTCTTTCCTCTCTCGCATGTTTTATTCCCTCGAGTCTCTTTGCCTTACTTTTCTTCACTTTTCAAAATCTTATTCTCTTATCTCTTTCCTTTATCTCCCAGTGATGATGCTCTTCTGTATTTTAGTTTACAGTGCCTGATTCTTAATCACATCTGTGCCAGATCCCTCTCTTCTTCCTCTGTGGAGTTCTATTTCTCATCACTTTTTCTTTCCTCTCCTCCCGTTCCAGACTCCTCGACTGCTCCTTTAAGGTGTTGCTATTTCTTCTTGACTCTCATTCAGTACATTTTGACCCCAAATGTCTGAGATACCTTTGTTTTATAAGATTGGTCAATGTTTTGCATCAAAATTTTACTTGGCTATGTGCCTTAAATGTAAGGTTTTAGTATATGATTGCATCTCTGGTATTTTATGCCTATGAAAATGTTACATAGTAGATAATTGGCACAGATTTATGGAATAAACAACAACAACAAAAATAATGAATGCAAAGAAGATATGTATAACAGGGAAGAAATAAATGATGATCTTTTGAGTAAGCATTATATTAGTGTACATTTTCTTTAAGTTTTATCTAGTTTCTAAACATTTTCCCCTGTCCATAACATTCATTGTTGAATCATTTTGCATGGTCTCCATAAATGGACGAAAGTGAATTGCACTTTCAGGCAAGAAATCTCAAATTCCTATTTATGCTCTTCTATGTGACTTGTTATGATTGTGAATTTTATTTTAAGAGAGACATAAAAATATGTACTAGGGTAGATAAAATAAGACCTTTGGATGTGGTTAAGAGATTTCCACCTACAGAGATATCATAACATATCAGTCTCCAAGGAGATCTGATTCTTTTGCCTCCTAACTCTGATATGCAGTGACTGTCAGGTTTTTTTCTTCCCCCTTTAGTGCTTATGCTAGTTAATGTATGATCTTCTGCAGACTGCCAGCTTGCTCTGTACTCTGTGGAACAGTTGATCTTGAAAGATGTCATTTTTTCTCATTTTCTGACTTGTTTTGTTACATCGACATTGATTTATTTTGCACTTTTGACAATCTGAATTTAAAAAAAAAAGCAAAACTGATTACATCTCAGAAACTTTAAATTAATGAATTGGATGCTGTGAGCAGAGGGAAAAGATGATATATGGATCTTCCAGTTTTCTTTCTTTTTGCCCATTTCATCATCTTTCCTTTTTCCTCTATCCTTCCCCTTCTCCAAAGTATAAAACAGGTCCAAATATATTTCACCTACCTGAAATGCAAATAATGTTCACAGAGATACTCAATTGAATTGCTAATTATAATACCTTCATCTAGTACCCTCTTGTGGCATGAATTCCATTTCCAAGACAGGATTGTTATGTTTTTTTTGAACCTCGTTTGATGGATTAGCACTAACAAAATTAGTCAATGATCATTAAGGTCCTCTCAAGTTTATTTGTAGTATTAGACCTATTTATTGTAATTTGAATGCACATCCAATCACATCTCCTGCACAACTTCATTTTCACATTAAGGTAGAATTATTAATTAAACTTAAAAGATAGTTTGGAAGAGCAATGACTGACCAGGTTTCTATTTTCAAAACACTAGCCAGCAGTGAAGTCTACAACCAATATTTAGTGCATAGATTCTCAGTCGAACAAACTTTTTTCTTGATTCAGTTCTGCTGCCAGGTGCTGGTTGATTTGGGGTAAATTGGGGTACATTGCAGCTCTGTGTTTTTGTTTTTGTTTTTAAATTTAACTGTAAGATAAAAATACCTCAGGATTAAGAGGATTCTCTCTCTATATATATGTGTATAAACATATATACACACATATGTACATGCCTATGATTGTATTATTATAGAAATAATATATTATTTTGCCTATGTTGGGTTATATGAAGATTATGTATGTATATGCATGCATGTATAAGAAAGAACCCAGAGTAAAGGGTCAATATCTGATAACTGAGTATTCCTGCTGTTTTAATAGTTTGCCATTACATAATTGGTTTTAGTGTTTACTAAATGCCAATAAATTTGAGTACTAACTTAAATCCAGACTCATGTTTATTGAAGAAAAATTATAGAGTTCAGCATCAGATAATGTTTTTCTCTGGTTATATTAATCATTTTTAGTTTTTCTAGAATGGATAATTATCTTCATGGAAAAGCAAGGTAGATGAGAATTTAGCATGCCTACAGAAAACATGAAAGCAGACACATTATGAGTCTTAAATGATTCACTTTTACATGTAGTATTTCATGTAATTTTAAAATTAGTCTAATTAAAACTATCTACAGAGAAGCAAATACATGGAAAGTAGGTCATAGGGGATGAATTTTTTACTACTTTTCATTTACCTCATATTTTCACTTTCTATTTCTCATTGCTCCAAATTGTAGAAACTTTTGAAATTTGAGATGTCTCTTTTACATAGTTGTATTGATGATTAATAGGACTTTGACTAGTTCTGTATTTTATCATTTTACCATTGAAGACAGAAGAGATGAATTAAAATTTTCTGTTGAATAATTGAAGCATAGCTGAATTTAAAAAAATATTCAATGATTGATCACTTGTTGCGGGAATATGCTTCAAAAATTTTTAAACTCACTGATTTTCCAAAAAAGTATGGCCAGTTTGAGTTTACCTCGTGTCATTTGTCAGCCTATTCATTTTTTTTAGTTTACTCCCTAAGCTAAATTACTAGAAGAAAATTCTACCACACAAAGATAAAAAACACTGAACATTTTTGTGGGTATGCTTCCTTTCCATCCTTTTTCAAAATACATACTTTTTGGGTTAGACTGTTCCTTTCTAGGAGATGCAGTAACACTGGTTGTAAAAGAGTCATATTTTGTAACTTCGAAATTGGGTAGATGTTGTTTTGTGGTCTGGATTATTCTGCCCACAATATACCAAAGTTATCTTTGAAAGTCATTATTTATTCTTCTAAGACACCATTATTAAAGGCCCCAATAGTAGCCCATTACATGACTGCACCATAATTCATTTAACCAGTAGAAATGGTCCCTTCTTGATGCAATAATATTGGAAATATTGCAAATGGAGTCATTTGGAATAATTTATTCATATCTACATTTCCTCTGTGTTTCTCAACTTGATTTATTTGCAGCCCTGAGAAATGGAACACATTATGCTTGTCTCTGAGTTATCAAGCATAAACGTATATTCAAGCCTGAAATAATGTGTGTGTGTGTGTGTGTGTGTGTGCACGCGCGTGTCCATGTTTTCCAATATGTGAATATGTGGTGCAGTGAGTGTGGGGAAGGCATAGAATTTGGGAGTAACTTGTGACCATAATCAGAACACATAAAGACAAGAGTGGAAATATATCACTGCTAATCCTTTCTAAAATTCTAATTGCATCACAGTTTCAGGTTGAAATTTTGCAGTGAAAGAACAAAACTGTTTGCCTGTGGCTTTTTATTATGAAGATTTTTTTAGAAAGGAAAGAGAAAAAAAAAAGGAATTCTGAGTTAGAGAATAACTTCTTGTAAAGTTTTTATTAGATGGCAAAGTAAGTTATATTCAGCCCTCAAATCATTTTGCTATACTAAAAAATGGGAACTGTGCCTGGTCTCCTCTATTTTAAATGCATATAACACTTGCTTACCTCTGGAGGTTGTTAACAACTAGAAGCATAATCTCTATATAAACACAATGAATCCTATAGATTCCACAGTTCTTTTCTTTGGCATTTTCATCACATTTTATCTTTGGCATTGAAACATTATCACAATTGAATGAAAAAAAATGTGCAGGTTTTTGCTTTTCTTTTTCTTCTTCTTCCTTTTAGATCAACTTCAAAAAATCAAAGTGAAGAAGTTGGTTTGTTCTCAGGTACAATGGCATCCAAGAGTGCACAACTTTTCTCCTCTAATCACCCTTTTCTTTGTCTGAATGTTCATGGGTAACGTTCCTAGCAAAGAGCCTCCACTTGCTCATCATTCTCTAAGCCCTGAGCAACAATCAGTGTGTACTCATGTGGCAAAGCCCTGGCCTTTCCTATCAATTCTCTTGACAAGAATGTTGTCAAGTCTCGTTTGTTCTTTTCTGAGCTGATGAACTTATTTCAGGAGGCTGGTAGTTATATTTCACATCTGTCTGTATTGTGACGGTGAGCCCCAAGGCTCTGTATCGTCTGGTTTTCGAAGAGCCTTTGCAGAGATTATGTGAGATAATCTTTGATGACTACAGGCAGAGTACCCATTCTCTGAGTAGTGCAGAAAGACTTTTGTGTGAGGTGAAGGTTGCCTTAGTATGCATGATCACTTCTGTTCTCTTACCCTACTTGCTTTCTTTGGTGAGAGGATAGCCATGGAAGAAGGGGGCTAACTTTTTTTTTTTTTTAAGTGTCAAGGGAGAGAGTGCTTCTGCCACCACTGCTATCAATGGATAGATGGCTACTACATTACTTTCTGACTTGTCATGAAAAAAAAAAAAAAAAAGAGTTGAAAATTCCTAGAATACTGGAAAAAATGTCAGCCCCAATGGTGTTAATTTGACTAGTTTAGTCAAGAAACATTTACACTGTGATTATCCATAAGCTAGAAACCATCCTAGGTGAGTGAGATCCTGCATTTATTGTTCTCTAGCTTCCTGAAGTCTGGTAAAATGAGAAACTGAAATATGAGATAGCTCAATGTGAAGTAGTGAACACTGTGATGAAAGAATTATTGACTTTCACTTTTCTTCTGTGACTGTCAGTCTGGATGTAAGAATCAACTTTCCCATTCTGGCGTGGCTGCATTGCATTTAAATTTTCATATCTAAAAACGGCATATGTGATCAAAAAGAACCTGTAACTGGGCAACAGAAGTGGTCGGTTGAGAGGCAGTTTGTGTTGTTTAGAACGTGGACTTCAGTTTCAGAAATCCCTATTCTCTATCATTTATCTTCATAGTCTTAGGTAACTTAATGAACCTCTCTGATCCTTATTTTCCACATCTATTAGCTAAGGATAGTGTCAGCTTCTACGCAGAGTTATGGGATGTAAACGAATTGCCCAAGAGAGAGTCTTCATGTTTTAGGGGCATTGCTGCCATACCTTCATTTTCTACTTGAGTAGACAAAAGTTATCCTTTGAATCCAGATGAGTGAAACTACATAGCCTAAGTTCTACATTCAAATAATGTATTTCTCCCTCTCTTTTTGTGTTCATCCTTATTTCTACACCACACCCATTTAGGAATCTTTTCTGTGTCTCACTTTCCAGTTTCATTTCTAATGTCATATGCAAAGAATAATGCTGACTATGCCCCTCTTTCAAAACCAGCAAGAGAATACCAGTTACAGGAAGCATATTAGGCAACTAGGCACATCAGTATGAGTAGCATGGTACCACATACTTGGGTCAGAAATTCATTCAATGCAATATCCACAAAAGGATCTTGAATAAAGGTATGAAGACATCAACTGTCAAATCTGCAGAAGATAACCACTTTCGAGGGTTTTCTTATTCAATAGGAGAGGAAAAATAAAATGTTGAAACGGTATGGTAGCATAAGTTATAAGTCAAATTCTATCTACATATTCACTATCTCTTTTTGGAGAAATCCAAGTTTTTTTATTAATAATATGTCTACTGAGAGGTATATTTAGGATTAAAGTAACATTAAAAATATGAGGTATCTGCTGTTTAAATTTCTTCTTTGTCTCATTGGTATCCAATTGGGGCTCTGTCACTATATAGCAAAGTGGCCTTTGTCTAGTTACTGACTGCCCGTTCTCTCAGATTTCCCATTTGGGTTCCTTCCAGTTTATATTTTGTGTATGGATTCCTGAATACTGGGCAAAGATGTTTGTAATGCCATTGATTATATGGTAATTAGTCCTATTTTGAAACCAATGTGTTTAAAAACATTGTGTTTACTTAAATTAAATGTTTATAAGGGCAGCCTGATTTAAGTACAAACAAACAAAAACATAGTTCCAGTCTTTCACTTTATTCCAATTTAATACAGTTCCTGCCCTAGGTTTTTGATCTTTCTGTTTGTAATTCCAAAGCAATAGTGTCTAAAGATCACAGTTCACTTTTAAATGTCTTCTTAATGTGTTGATAAGACGTATTCATTGACTTGTGCTGTCCTTTCTGTGTACTTTAAAAATTCATTGCAGAGATAATTATTTGGTGTTTATTTCAGTCTACCTGTGCCATCTTATTTTCTCCTCATCATTAGTAGAGACTGAGAGAGAAAAAGAGGGTTTGTGAGTGATTATTTTCAGCATTTATTTAAAATTGCATTTGTGCTATTAAAATGTTGTCTGATTAATAAATGAACTTTGTCCTTACTTTCTCAAAAGAAAAAAAAAGAAAAGAAAGAAAGAGGTAGACAGTGAAAGAGAATGCAGAAGGAATCTTACATCTGAACTCCAGGAATTGGATGTGAATAAGAGTCATGAAACATTTGATTTCTTCATCTGAAATTTAAAATAAAATTATCATTTCCTGACCCCTTTATTTCACTATGTCATCTCTTATTTTCCTAGTAATTTTAGAGTTTTAAAAATAAATGCATGTGACCTGAGATATTGAGACATTAGTATTTCATAGGTACATATAGGTACATATAGGTACATATAGGTAAATATGTAGATTTCAGGTAACTTTCGCTACACTTTGATTTTCTATTACATCTCAATTCAACTCCTGAACATTGAAGAAGTTATTAGTTGAGTTTTAACAACTACATGTGAGCTTAACATCCACAGGTTGCCAGGAATGAAACAAGTTGGAAACTGGTATTGCCTGAAATTTCAAGGCTCTAGTCTATTGGTTAAAAAAGACAATTATTATTCTAAATAAGTAATAATGTTTTATAAGGTAGGATATAATCAAGTATTGCAAATAAAATCCACAATTTTATAACTATTATTTTTAAACCACTTTATCTGTGTATGATTTACTTTTAATAAGCTATACATATTTTATATGCACATCTTGATGGGGTTAGAGACAAGTATACAGTCCTGAAGCTATCGCCACTATCTATGCTATACGCCTCTGTCACCTGTAAAAGTTTCCTTTTTCCCTCTTTGTTTATTATCACATTTTCTTATATAAATAACAAGATCTACTCTCCTAGCAAATATCTATTCAATATGGCACTACAGGCTTTGCACTGTGCCATAGCTCTCTAGTACTTATTCTAGTACTAATCTTCTATCAACAAAACTTTGTACTTCTGTGCCCAAAACTAACACTTCACTTCTCTTTCCTCAACCCCTAGCAAACACCATTCTGCTCTCTGCTTCTCTGAGTTTATTGTAGATTCACTACATAGATAGCATATGTATTATTTGTCTTCCTGTGTCTGGCTTATTTCACTTAGCATAATGTCCTCCAGGTTTTTCCATGTTGTTGCAAATGGTGGGATTTCCTTTTATAAGAATGAATATTTCATTGTATGTGCACACATACACATACACACACACACTACATTTCTCTGATCATTCTATTACAGGGCATTTTTAAATTTTTTATTTATTTCTCATTGGCATTTTTTTTTTTAGACTAGGGACAAAAACCTAAGATTCATATGGAACCCCAAGTAGTAGCCAAAGGCATTTTGGGAACAAGAAAAATAAAGCTTAAGGCATCACACTTCCTTATTTCAAATAGATTGCAATGCTACTTCAATCAAAATAGTGGAATTGGAATAAAAACATATAGAACAATGGAACAGAACAGAGAGCCCAGAAATAAACTCATGCATATATGGTCAACTTATCTTTGACAGAGGGCCAAGAACACGCAATAGGGAAAGGATAGTCTTATCAATAAATTGTAGTGGGAAAATTGGATATCTGTGTGCAGAAGAATGAAATTGGACCCTATTATACACCATGCTCAAAAAACAACTCAAAATGGATTGAAGACCTACATGTTAAAATTGAAACCTTAAAACCTCTGGAAGAAAACATAGGGAAAAACTTCTTGACATTGACTTTGGCAGTGATTTCTTGGATATGACAACAAAAGCACAGCACCAAAAGCAAAAATAGATAAGTTGGATTACATAAAATGAAAAACTTCTGCACAGCAAAGGAAATAGTTAAAGAAATGAAAAGGTAGCCTATAAAATCAGAGAAATATTTGCAAACCATTTTTGTGATAGGGGATTGTTATTCAAAATATATAAATAACTTTTACAACTCAACTGCAAAACAAATATCTTGCCCATTTTTAAAGCAGGTTATCTGAATAGACATTGCTTCAAAGACACACAAATTGAAAATGGGTACATGAAAATTTACTCAAATGTCACTAACCATTAGAAAAATGCAAATATACAACAATGAGATATCACTTCATACCTGTTAGGATCACGACTATTGTAAACTCAAAAGGTAACAGTATTGGTGAAAATGTAGAGAAAAGGGAATCTTGTATATTGTTGCTAGAAATGTGATTTGGTGCAGTCACTATGAAAAATAGAATGTAGATTTCTCAAAAAATTAAAAGTGGAACTACCATATGATTTAGCAATTCCATGTCCAGGCATATATTCAAAGGAATTGAAATCAGGATCTCAAAGAGATATCTGCACTCATATGTTAATTGCAGTATTACTCACAAGATCCAAAACATAGAACCCAAAAACTTCAGAATCATATTGATCTGTGTTTAAATTGTGATTCTGACATTTCTTTAGTTCAAGCATGTCATGAGTTCTCTAAGATTCTGTCTCCTGTTCTGTAAAAACAGTGGATTGTTTTAAGGGTTAAAAAATAATGTATATACATTTTCTAGCCCTTTGCTGGATACACTGTAAGCACCCAAAACTTGGGTATTAATTATCTAGTAATCACTATTGCTATTACATAATTTTAGATCTTTGGGTTAAAAAAAATGCCCTGCAAATATAGAGAACTAACAACCATTAGCAAGATAATCTACAAATATAAAATCCAATCAAACTTGGAGTAGCCCATCCACACATTAATCCATTGATTCCAGTGTGTCCCCAGGGTTCAATGTAGGAAGTTTGGTCCTCAGGGTGGCAGTGTTGGGAAGTGGTGGAACTTTCAGGAGGTGGGGCTTAGCAGGGTGGAGTGCTACCCTCCAAAGGGATTTACTTAATGCTTGGGTACGATGGCTCAAATATGGTTTGTTCCCTCCATAACTCATTTGAATATGATTCCAATGAGGCATTAAGAAAGTGGAAACTTAATCCAACTATGGTGTTTGCAAGGTGACCAGCATCAGCTGACATCATCAGGGTGGAGTCCCCTGATTAACGTTGGTGGTTTTATAAGAAAGACAGACCAAAGAACACATATACACATATATCCTGTCTCTCAACATGTGATATTCTGCACTGTTTTGGGCCTCTGCCAGTAAGAAGTTCATCACTGGAGGCAGTCCCTTGACCTTGGACTGGAACTGTGAGCCAAAATATACCTGTTTATAATTTATCCAGTTAGTATTCTTGCATTATTAGAAAACAACAAAAATGGACTAAGCTATTGTGGTAGCCAAATTATTTCCTATTGCAATGGTTATTATAAAAAGCCTGACCCTTGATTCTCCCTCTTGGTTCCCATCTCACCGTGTGATCTCTCCTTGCATGTGCAACAAGTAGGTGCCATCACCAGATCCAGCACAGTGATCTTTGGACTTTCAGTCTCCAAAACTATGAGTTATAAAACCTCTTTTCTTTATGTATAACCAGTCTCAGATATTTTGTTATAGCAATGTAAAACAGACTAATACACAGAATAAAGGAATATTTTAATCCAAGAATTCATGAAGAAAATTAAGGGAAAAATCTTGAGTGTATCTTTGGTTTATCTTTGATTACGTCAAGAATTAAGACATAATTTTTAGATATTCTTGTAAAGTGAATGCAAAAAACTGGTTCCAGACCTAAAAATTTTGGAAAATAGAATTATGTAATATAGCAACAATTATACCTTGTGTTAGGTATGGTCTATCTTTCTCCAAGTCTTGACCCATTTGTTTATGAGATAATGTTAATATCTACATATCAGAATTTGAGGTTCTAGAGATGCCATGATGATAAATATAGCAGGATTCTTGCCCCAAAGAAAGTCCTTTGGAGAAAACAAATTATCAGATTACTGTACTGTTGTGATAACTCTTAGGTTAATATATATTGAAGAAGTGTATAGGTGAAATGACTAATTCAAATGTGGGGAGTATCTGGTCATTTTGCAATCTGATTTTATTCCCCTTCAACTCATGGGGAATGTAAATGATAGAATGGGATAGAAGTGATTTAAGAGGTCTGTTACATTTTTGCTTGCTAACATGTACCTCTGCTATCCCATAAATAATACATACCTAATATCCTGTTGGTCTCAGACATAGGATGAGAGATACATGAGCAGTTTCAGTCAAAAGAAGCAGAGGAACTCAGCTAAGCCCAGCCTAGATCAGTTGACACCCATTTGACCCACAGATGCATGAGCTAAATAGATACATATTTAGAATATAGATAAACATGGAGGATCAAGAAAGTCTTCTGTAAGAATGGAATAAAATCTTATGACTTATTTAGCTTTAAATTATCAATAGTTGATTGAGAAAAATCAATGAATTAAGGAAATAATGTATAGGTCAGAAAGACACTGCAGAAAAGAATACAGGATAGGGAGGAGGAGACTGAAGAATATTTACATTTATGTCTCAAAGGTAGTTTGATTGGCCAGGAATCAAATTAGAGATGGATCAAATAGTGCAGGTAATACGATTTAAACTGGGTTGTGCAAACATTGGTGATAAGTCCCTTTATATGTTATAGTTCATAAAATAATGAGCTAAACCATATATCTATATCTATATATATTCATATATAGTTATCAGGAAGCAGTGTGTGCAGTCTAACTAGTCATGCCTTCTGCTAAATCTGGAAGAACTTCCCAATAAAATTCTGTATTAGGCAAAAGAGGAACTCAGAACTCAGAGGACACTGGATGTATTTGTCTATAAAATTGATTTCTCTGAGCTTGTATATTTTTGGTAAAACTTCTGACATCTCCCACTGACAGATTATAAATCTAGATATTGGTATATCTACATTGCTTCATCTCTTCTACTTACTGCCACATGGGAAGAATCTCCAGGATTGGACAATAGTAGATTTTATTTCCTTGGAAAGAATATTTTTGTAATTGGTTTGGGTTGTGAAATGTGGTGATTTTCTATTTTTTGTCTCTTCTCCCCACCAAGGAGACTACAGCATAATCAAAAAATGTTAGGGGAGATAGAATGGATTGTTAAAACCCTATACTTGAGGTTCTCTTTGTCATCTCTAATTACAGAAAAACATATGTCAAATGTCAACATTATTTGAGACTTTCATGATCCTTTATTAAATAATAAACTTGCTTTTCTCTGGAATTCCTGACACTGTCTGCATACCTCCTGTGTAGCACCTCTCTCTCTCTTTCTGTCTCTCTCTGTCTCTGTCTCTGTCTGTGGTGTCTCTCCTTATTCACAGACTGCTGGTGCCTGGAGGGCAAAGGCTGTGTCCTCTCTACTGTGTGTGTTTTGCATCAACCAGAGCACAGGGATTGGCCTGTGCTCAAATGATATTGTAATTTAATGTCATTCATCTGCCCTTCTATCAGTGGAACTACATGTTATTTCCTATGTAAGTTGGAGGCATTGTTTCCTACTATTTGTGGAACGCTTTTTCTGGGGAGAAAGAACTAAATCAAAGTATAATTTCAGTTCTGATTCAATTTGGGCTCCTTTCCTGCTTATAGATTCAATTCAAATTCGTGCTATATACTGTCTCTTCAAAAAAAATTGGACTTGATTTAACACATTCTATAGTGAGAGAGGCAAAAACTGCAATTTCTCATCATAGAGGAAAACACAAACCAGTGAATACTTGATAATTTGCCCTGTGCAAAGAAGATGCCTGTTATGGAAACCAAAACTAAGTGTGAAAAATCTAACATTTAATTTCTTAAAGGAAGGCTACACTTGTTATTGCTGGCAAAGTTATCTAGACATGAGGAGTTGTGACATGTTGCATCAAAATGTATATTAACGCCCTTTTATATCCACACACAAAAGCATCTAAATGAAATCATTCATTCATAAAGGGAAATTCCTGACAAATATTTTATTTCTATTATTTCTTCATTAAAAATTAAGGAAATTTTGCTTTAATTTTAAAACATTTTTCAATGTATTTTGATACTTCTAGCAACATAACTCTACTGTAAAATCTGAACCAATGATACTAAAAATTTCAGGAACATAAGCTTCACGTGGAATGCTTATTAAAAATGCAAATTCCCATATTGTGCTTGATGTATTCTGCATTTGCCTGGGAAATAACACTTTTTAACAACCACTGCAGGTGATTCTGCTCTAGGGAGTTGTAGGTTGTCCATGAACCACACTTTGAGATAGACTAAATTCCCTATAATGCATGCAAATAAATTTAAAATCACTGATTCTAAATGGAAAAGAAATAATCTGTTATTAAATATCTATTTCCTAGTTATTATAGTTACTGCTATCTAGTGACCTTCTGAAAATGGAAAAATGTGTAGTCTTCCAGAAACCTTTTGATTTTATTATAAATGGATCAAAAGGACACGTATATTCCTATCATTGATTTCCCCATCAGCCATCTGCTATCAGATCAGTTTACCTTCATTTATTTTAAATAAACTCTCTTATGAAATAAAGGGTTTTAGCCAAAATTTGTTTAGAAAAGGATGCAATATAATAGCACACTCATTAACTGTTACTTATTTTGTTTTGTTCAAAATTACATATTGTGTACCAAAAATGTATAAACCATATTGGTTTTTACTTAACAATTTGATTCATTTCCAATTTTTGCACCTTTTCTTTAGCTATCCTTCTTAAAAAAAAAAAAGACAGAACATACTGACATTTAATTTCCTGCTTTCATTCCAAATTTTTTTTTTTAGCTAAAAAATGTGTATCAAAAATATATTACTATGGGGCACTGGTTCTTATTTCTTGATGTTATCATTAAGTTCCTTACCATACAATTTTTTGAGGTAAATTGGTTTCAAGGCCAAAAATCAGAACATGAGATCCTGGATTAATTTATTATTTTTTGAAAGGAAATGCGTACAACCAAAATCAATAACCATTTGCCATAGAAGTGAAGAGGAAAAATGTTTCTTTTAAAAACTAAATTGAAGTCTATCTAAATATTGAAACAAAACTGAAAGAAATATTCATTGGGTACCTAGTATATGACAGGTGCTGAGTTGAATAGAAATAACTCGAGGTGGAATGCCTCTTTGTGTTTAGTTCCAAGGGACAGTAATCGTGATTGTATGTCATGCACAATACTTGCTCCTTCCTCAGACCAATTCCTTTAATACAAACCATGGAAAAATATATGTAATATGATCACACCTATGTGATAAAAGTCATATGTTTAAAAGTTTCTCATTGGTGTGTTTTCTATACACCAGTTGTTTGCACTGGGACCTAATATGTACTGATAATTCAGTACATATTTTTGTAGTTGTATTATGGTATGTAGATGTCAGGTGTTGGTGCTATTATACTTTGATTTGAATCCCATTTTCACCAGTTACTTCATGCCTTTGAACAAGTTATTTAACTTCTCTAAGTCTCAGTTTCTTCCCTGACAAAATGGAGATATTAATGACTGTATCTCATCATATTGTAGACCTCATCCTTGAGATAGTCCAGGTAAAGCAATAGTCAAGTTTTCTGCATAAACACTCCATAAATGTCACTGTTATTATTTTTGACTGAATGGAAACCTACTTTGGGATAATTCACATAAAGAAATAATGGTAGTTTATCCAGGGAAAAGGAGTGTAATAAGTAGAAAAGGACAGGGAATTTGAGGAACATTCTTACCTATTAGTCTTAAATTCTCTGTTAATATTAGTATATTTTACTTTTATATTTTAAGTAATAAATGTATTTTTAAAATTTATTTATTTATTTTAATTCATTTTTTAATTTTTTACAGACTGCATTTTGATTCATTGTACATGAATGGGGTACATCATTTCATTTCTATGGTTGTACACAATGTAGATTCATACCATTCGTGCAATCATACATGTACATAGGGTAATGATATCTGTCTCACTCCATCATTTTTCATACCCCCCACCTCTCATTTCCCTCTACATAATCCAAAGTTCCCCCATTCTTCTCTCACTCCCCACCCCTACCCCCATTATATATCATTCTCCACTTACCAGGGAAAATATTCGGCCTTTGGTGTTTTGGGTTTGGCTTATTTCACTTAGCATGATATTCTCCAATTCCAGCATTTATGTGCAAATGCCATAATATTATTATTTTTTATGACTGAATAATATTCCATTGTGTATATATACCAGAGTTTCTTTATCCATTCTTCTGTTGAAGGGCATCTAGGTTGGTTCCACAATCTATCTATTGTAAACTGAGCTGCTATAAACATTGATGTGGCTGTGTTACTGTAGTTTGCTGACTTTAAATCCTTTGGGTATAAACTGAGGAGTCGCCTCAAAAAAAAAAATTAATAAATGTATTTTAAAAGTAACAATATTTTCAAACTTAAGATCATTGAACAATCTAATAATCCATGTTTTTAAAGATTATATTTAACCGCCACTTAAAAATACATAAAATGATTATACATGAAGATGATAAACATTAAAATTTTGACATGGTGTCTGAGTTAGCTTCTCATAGTTTCTGTATTTCTCTTTCCTCTCTACTTTTATTCCCCTGACTGATATAATGGAAGACATGGACATGGTGATGTATCAATTTATCCAATAAAATGATAAATGCTTCATTCATGAATAAATACTGCTTCAGCCAATATATTCCAAACACTTGAGTAAATTATACTCCGTTTAGTGAGACAAGAGACGTTTTAGAACATAGATTACCAATGAGATGCATTGATAGCAGTTTAACATTATAATACAGGTATATTGAAAGAGCACATAGTTGCCATGTGAATAGGAAGAAAAGAAGGCAGAAGATAGGCATTTAGAGGGACAGATTTTAATGGAGGCAGGTGAAACCTTTTAGTTGGATTTTGATACTTAAGTAGATGAGTACATATGGATCAGGAACATCTAACTATACCTCCAATTTGTTTCCTTTTTACTCTATACTACCTACAACATAGTCAGGGCTCTTTTTAAAATGCATATTCCTAGGTCCCAATGCAAACCTATTGAGTTGGACTTTCTGGAGTTTGGATACAACTTGTTAGTTTGATTCCTGATGACTTTATGAACACTTAAGCTTGAGCAACTTTGATTCCCTAATACTTTTATGAATAATAAAATTTGATAATTTTTTTAAAAAATGTTTTTTAGTTGTAGATGGACCTTTATTTTACTTATTATTTTTTTATGTGGTGCTGAGGATGGAACCCAGGGCCTCACACATGTAAGGCAAGCACTCTACCACTGAGCTACAGCCCCAGCCCAAATTTGATAATCTTTAGGAAACTGATGCCACTAAAATAGATGCTATTTATCAGTGAATAATGTGACTTTATTTCAGAATATTTCCTCTTCCCAACTGTCTCCCCAGTATTGACATATTTGTTTGGACAGTATTATCTAGTTTCTGCTAAGAGGCCAAACGCCATCAGGCTGGCATCCTGTATGTATATGGGGTGATGTTGCGGGCAGGGATCTTCCAGCTGTTCTGTAGCCAGCCTTGCTACTAATTATATTGATTTCAGCTCCACAGCTCATGCTAGCTCCACAAATATGCTGACTACATAGCTGGCCCTTCTCCAGGGCACTGAGGTCAGTGGTGGTTTTCACCTTTGATAAAAACCTTCTTGTGTGCAAATTCTGAGCTTTTACTTCCTCTCTTTGGGCATCCTAACTGCACTTCTTCCTCTGGAACTTTGTAAAATCTCTTATCTGCTTCTAGTACTCATTTTCCTTGTTGTTACCATCATTCCTTAAGTCTAATACAAGTAGGATTTTGTCTGAGACAAATGGATGCGCTCAGTTCATCTTAAATCTGAAAATCAGGTGTTCTTTTAAACAATTAAAACCTTTACCAATTTGATGAATATCAGGTGGAATCTCTCTGTTTATTAAATTTACATGACTTTGATTATGAGGGAGGCTGACATTTTTTAGTCATTTAGTATGCCCATGAACGTATTAGACTTTGAGAGGCAGATGAGCCCTGCGGCTGACTCAGGCAACGCAGCTGTTCACAGCTGCACAAAAATAAGTGTCACCAAGCTCAGGCTTCACTGAGCTTTCTTTAAATCTTCCCATAAAGAGGGGTACTTCTAAACAGAGTCTTTTTCCAAGTTAATTTAATGTTCCTCTCTTCCCTTCCTAGGAATCTGTGGGCAGTATTGATATTCTTCTAAAAAGACAGAGGTGTGTTGTGTGTTGTGTGTGTGTGGGGGGGGGGTGTGTGTTTGTAGATAATACAAAGGAAGTCTTGGGTTAGTCTAACTCTGAAGGATCTTAAAACTTCTATATTTGTGAGCCTGAATCAGTATATTTTTAATAGATAGCCGTCCCAAATTATCTTTTTTCTTTGTATTAATTTTTTTTGTCATATAAATACTAAAAATGAATCTTCCCAATAAAAGTAAATGGCAATTACATCTGTCCCTAAGGTGCAAGGACCAAAGTCTTGATATAATTCTTAAAGTCTCTTTTCCCCAACTCCTCCCATATATTCATCAGCAAATTCTATCAAACTATATATATAAACCTAGACTTACCACCTTTCCACTAATTCTTCCCTCTTTTAGGCCTCATCATCTTTTACCCAGATTAATTAGCCTTTTTTCTTCCCCACAATTCTCCAAACAGTAGCTAGAATGAATCAGTTAAAATGAAAGTCAAATCCTGTTACCCCTGTTCCAAAAGTTGGCAGTGCTCCCCATTCCATTTAGAATGTAGTGCCTTACGAGATCCTGTAGTCAGTTCCTTTCCCTCTCTGTCATCTTCTGCTTCCTCTGTACTTCATCTGGAATACACCAGGCATGTTCCTGTCATAGGGAGTGAGCTTTGGTTGTTTCTTTCAGCCTCCTCACCATCTTCCAGTCTTTCCCAATAATAATGTTCTTAAGGAGGTCACACCAGACCACTCTTTTGAAAATGACATCCTTAAGACCTTCCCCACCATGTTCCATCTCTAATTCTTTCCTGTCCGCCATGTCTGTCTTGACGTTCATCGTCTTCAAACAAGGATTGGGAATTTTGAACATTTTTTTCATTAGTATATGAACATATTAGTATGTTCCCATTTCCTAGAGAAGTATCTAACAGATAACAAATGTTCCATGAGTACTTGTATTAATCTGGGACCACGTGACTTCATGCATATCTCATAATATCCCCAAATACCTTTGCTAGATAAATGAGTATTAAGAATTTTTATTTCGTTCAACCAAAACGGATGTATTATTATTATGAAATTCATCAGACCTTTCCAGCAAATCAAAGTATTAATCTGAGCATTGCTGGTTTATAACATTGCAATGCCCTTTTGGGTGAAAATGCTAAGACATAGAGACATTTAGTGGGTTTTTCAGAATGTTTTCCTGAAATAATAAAATTTCATTTTATAATAGTATTTTTGAGTAAATGTATATATTGAATTAATTTTGTCCTCATATATACATTTTGGAAAGTCTTGAAAGAATGGTTTTCATGAACCTGTATGTAATAGAATTTAAAGTAAGTCAGAAAAGACAAGATTGTTACTTCTGGTCAAAAATGAAAAAAATACTTTTGTCTTTCTACATTTGATTCAAACAACAATTCTTGTTTAAAAAATACAAGGAAGTTAGAGTCTATTTGATATTTGGATAGACAGTTTCTATAAGCTAGATTTATATTCAGTTATTGCATGTCTTCAATTTGTATTCAATGGCAATAAGCACTTTGATTTCCAGATTCAATTTGTAATTTTGTTAAAGTACCTGTGTGTGTGTGCATGTGTGTGCACATGTACACATGAAAGTGAACATGTGTTCACTCTATGTAAATTAAATTCTCCTTTCTACTCCTTTCTAGAAGTCTATCAAAAATCTTTTCAATTAATAAATAGAAATTGGTACAACCACTCTGGAAAGTAGTATGGAGATTCCTCAGAAAATGAGGAATGGAAACATCAACATTTCACTCAGTTATCCCACTCCTCAGTCTATATCCAAAGGATTTAAAATCAGCATACTAAAGTTATGCAGCCACATCAATGTTTATAGCAGCTCAACTCACAATAACTAAGCTGTAGAACCAATCTAGGTGTCCTTTAACAGATGAATTGATAAACAAAATGTGGTATACCTGCAAATGGTATATTACTCACTCATAATGAAGAATGAAATTATGGCATTTGCTGGTAAATGGATGGAACTGGTGACAATCATGCTAAGTGAAATAAGCCAATCCCAAAAAAACCAAAGGACAAAATTTTGTCTCTGATATGTGAATGCTAATCCATAACAAGGGAGGGTAGAGAAAGGAAGTATAGAAGTTCATTGGATTATACAAAGGGGAATGAAGGGAAGGGAGTGGGGATGGAATAGAAAAGCCAGTAGAATGAACTGGATATAATTTTCCTATGCTCATATGTAAATACATGACCAGTGGAACTCCACATCATGTTCAACCACAAGAATGGGGTCAAAATCATAGTGTGTTGCACTCCATGTATGTATAATATGTCAAAATAAACCCTACTGTAATGTATATCTAAAAACAACAAATAAAAAATAAATAGAATCAGTGTCCTACAATAACAGACCATCTTTTCCACATAGCTTGTAAATGACACTGATGACACTTTTAAACGTGATAAGGTTACATTTGTCAGAACAGATAGTTGTTTTCTGCCAACTTTCAGTCCATTCGCTGTCCCCCTTTCTCTCTGTCTCTCTGCCCTCTGTATTTATATCCCTAGAAGAACCCATCCTGACCATGTGGTGCTTTAATCTAAAGTCTAAAAGTTAGCTGGAAGGAAGATTAATACAGGATGAACCACAATAAATATGTACATTTAAAGCAATCTTTGCTAAACTGTTGTGTTTGCCAGATTTAAGTGAAAACTTCTCCCTAGTTACTAACCTTCAAAAGGAGTATTTAGAGCACACAGCTGTTAGAAAATGATTAGAATTTTCCAAGCAATATTCTTGTGATCTACAATCTCAAGACATCACAAGGGGCTGAGAAAACACAT
The DNA here is from genome assembly GCF_902686445.1 of Sciurus carolinensis. Lineage (NCBI taxonomy): Eukaryota > Metazoa > Chordata > Mammalia > Rodentia > Sciuridae > Sciurus > Sciurus carolinensis. The sequence goes on from NC_062226.1 coordinate 47,905,168, forward strand.
CTTTGTTCAGTGTGAAAAGGTCTTTCATGACCATAATACAGTCTGGATGTCATGCTTAAGAGATGCCATAGAGATTAGCTTTTTATTCTATGCTCACATTGAAAATTCCCATTTTCAATTTTAAAATCTTGCCAGGGGAAAATGAATATGGCTGAATTGAAAGATTGGTTCTGCCATTCACACACTCTGGGTTTGCATTCAGAACTTAAGAAGAGAGGGAGAAAAAAGGAAATGGATGGTTGAATATGATTCCTTTTGACGGAGCAGGCAAGCATTTAACTCTAGGTTGTGGCTTGTGGTGCCGAGGTAAGAGGTATAAAGAAATGCTAGTTGATTGTGAAGAGATTTTTTTTTTTCATTTCATTTTTGTGCAGATACTATTCTCACCATGTATTATATTTTCCAGCATATGTTGTATTTTTTCTTTCCAATTTTTTTTTTTTTTTTGACTCTTGAGCATTCTAAACCTCTTTCATCATATGCACAGTCAGGTTTCTAGCTTATTTTCTACTCTTTGTCTTCTACTAGTCTTATTTTTTCGCATTCCTTTTCCTGTTATCTGTTCAACCTCTGTTTTCTATTGTTCACTACAATAGCTTAGGACAATATTTGGTCTCTCTCTCTCCCATTACTCAAACCCTGTTATTTGCTGAGTAGTACAATCTGTCTCTGTAATGTCTCCTGTCTTTATTTTCTCTTGGACTTTCCTTTTAGTTGTTTTAATTTATATTTTCATTATCATTTGCTGGGAATCATGCAAAACCTCCAAGACAGTCTTTCTGCTGCTTTTCTTTGTGCAAACAAAACAAACTAAAACTAACCAATTAAAAAAAATAGCAGCCCTTTATTACTAAAGAGCTGGTTACATGATCTTCAGTCTTTCAATCTCCCTCATTACAAGGTGCAAACAACAGGTATTTCAGTGTTTCAAATCCTCTTCTCTTAAAGTTGAACTTCTCCCTGTTTCTATAATGTTTAGAATATTTGAACTTCTATGTCAGGATCTTTTGTCCTCTCTTTTTATGAAGTCAAAATTATGACCTTCCTTCTATTGCCTACCTTAAGTATTACATTTTCATGATATGGCATAAAAATGAATGCTCTCTTTATCAATTTCTCATGATATTTGGGGTGCCCACCTTAAGGCATGTGTAAGATTTTGCTTTGTCTTAAAATTCCTTCATCTTTTTGCCATATTCCCTACTGGAATTCACATTTTGAAGTCAGGGATTATATATTGCCAACTGTCATTAGTTTCCTTCTTTAACTTAGCACTGTGCCTTGCACTAGGAAAGAGAACTCAATAAAATTTTATTTGAGTTAAACTATACTGATTCAGTACTACACAGTGTTGGGTTTGAATAACTTCATGCTCTGACTTCAGTGACTCTCGGTAGCTGCTATTGAACACTAGGAGTGCTCTAAGACCAAGGCAATGGAATGGTTTTGGTCTCTTCTCAACACTGGGAACTTTGTTAAAAAGTTGTCCAACCATAAAAAACACTCACTAATACTTAGAATCTCACAGTCCCTAAATGGGTGTGATGACCCAGATGTTGCTTTTGCTAGTATTATTACCGGGAAATTTTAAGCCACAATGAGACACTAAATTCCATTGCAGATTACATCTATCCTGCAAGGCCCAGGAATGGCCTAGATCCTGAGAGATGAGAAGAATAAGTATAAGAATTTTGTTGCATTGGTTGCCATACATGAGTGCTGTGAGTTTTAGTTGGAAATTCCAAGAAATGCTAAGTTAGTGTATTCCCCTGGGGTTCAAATTTCTGTCAATGTTGTTATTCTGGATAATCTATATAGTGCTACCTATTTAATTTATAAACTCTTGATATGACTGTAAATCAAGTTGTATTTTACCATTTAAGTCGTACCATAGAATCATCAACATACATAGATCGCATGTTTCTCCATGTAAAGAAAAGTAAGAAAATGGTACAAAAAATTAAAGGGAATTATGGCATAGACATTGCAGTAAGAGAGAACTGTTACAAATTGGACTACCATGATTGAAAGAAAAATAAGAACTGTCTCATTTAAAAAAAGAAAAAGAAAACAAAGGACAATTTATTTTTCTCACATTTGACTAATTAGTTGTCAATCTTATATCTTATTATACTTAAATTTGATGTCAGACCTGTGTATAACAAGACATTTGATTGACAAGGCAGATTTTACTCATGGATGTGATGTTATACTCATGTTTAACTAGGTGTTTGATTGACAGATGAAAAATATCAATATATCTTTATCTTTCCTTCTCAGAGTTGTTGTTACCCAAAAGTAAAATAAAAAATGGCCAATAAGCATTTAATTATGCCTTATTATCATATTCCTTTGGATAATATATAATTTTCATGACATTAAACTTACTTCATCTTAGAATATCATATCTAAAAAATGTACTTTAATATTGAAATCTATGCATTATCGATTTTGAATCCTATCTCATTCAATCACAGTAAAGTGCTGTTCTAAAGTATAGTAATCCATTAAATATAAATGTACAAGTATCAGAGTGAGACACCCCAGTAGTGGTGTTATTCAAGTTTATTATTAGATTTCTTTATGGTTCTAATTATTTATATTGTATTTCAAATATTAATTACTAAATCAATCAGATGAATTATACTTGTTTTGGGGAAAAATCTGAGTATGTTTTCTCAAAAATTTTCAAGCAGCAAAGAATATTTTGAAGCATACCAATAAGTGTTATTCTGAAACAGTGTGCCCTAGTTAATAAGTGTTGATTTAAACATAACTGAACATGTTTCTTTAGTGCTGGACTTTCTGGAGTACTTTAAATGTTAATATAAGTGGTGAATATTAATGAATGGGGCATAGTATGGTTTTCCTCAAAATTCTTTGAATCAAATCTTTTCCTGGGGATCATTCAGAGGGGGCACAATGTCTTTCAGGAAATACTGTTCTGAGCATTTTTCCCTTTGTTATAAGTACATTAGGAGTGAATAATACTATATTGCTAGAAAAATAGTACAGTTTGGCAAAATGTGCTTCTTCTGTTAGAATTTGATTTTTGTTGTAGTCAACTTTGTGTCACTGTGACCAAAAGGTGTGACAAAAACAGATAGAAGAGGAAACATTTATTTGGGACTCACATTTAGTTCAGCAGACACTATAGCTGTAGGCCCAAGGTGAGGCAGAACATTATGGTGGAAAGTCATGGTGGAGGAAAGCGACTCAGAGCAAGACAGCCAGGAAACAGAGAGAGCTCTGATCACCGGGGACAAAACATAAACCTCAAAGTCATGTGCCTGTGACCCACTTTCTTCAGCCGTACCCAACCTGCCTATATAGCCACCTAGTTAATCTGTATCAGTGGATTAATCCACTGAGGAAGTTACACTTCTCATAATCCAATCATTTGACCTCTGACAATTCTTGCACTGTCTCACACATGAACATCTGGGGGACACTTCGTATCTAACAACTTTTATTTAAAATATTTGGATTAATGATGGTTGATTGGTTATGATAATGCAATACTGACAATGGATAGATAAAACAAATAAAAAATAATTTTCAGCCTGAAATAGTATACAGTCATTAAAATTATCATGGTAGAATTATATTTATTGACATGAAAATATTTCTAAATAGTGTGTATAAAATTATTAAAATTCTGTACAAAATATGTACAGAAAAATGGGAAAGATAAACATCATATGATGATGGTAGTTTTCTGGGTGGCAAGATTTTCACTGATTATAAGTTTCTCTTTCATGTTTATGTTTTCTAATTTATCTGAAATAATGTATATGATATCAAATAAAGGTGCTATGTAAGTTTACAAAGAAGTCATTATCCTCAACTCTAATCCTTAAAGGTAGGGAACTCACTTGGGAACAGGGAACTTCTAGTCTCTTTTCCTTACAGTCTTTACCAGGACCTGACTAATGATTAGAGAGTGCTCCAAATATGAATGTTGAGCTAGACTGAGCTCATTTGTCTGAATGATCACTCTCCTTACATAAAATTTGTTGAAAAAGAGAAAGTTTTCTGTGGACAATGAAATGTTTCCAAAATTTTAAAATATCCCACTGAATACTGATTATGTGTTATTGCCACCATGATTCCTTGCTGCTTTATCTGTTATAAGTCTGCGACATTGAAAATACATGAATAGTTTAAGACTTTGTGGGCTAGTAGCTGATATAGGTGCCTTGGAAATTTTTAACCTACATGCAAGGTTATATTAATTAATTTGCAGGGAATTGAATATTTCAATATTTATAACTCTATATTTTTAACACTTGTGTATTTAAAAATAGGTTTGCAAAATTTTATATCAATATAAATGTAAAGTCTTTCAAGTCATACACAAAATCTCTTTCAAAGATTTCCTTTCCTTTCAGATCTTAGAATCAAAGAACTAAAAAGGATTCATAGAGTTCCTGCTTTCAGTAGGATCATAGTAAATCATTCCTGACAGAAACAAACCTAACTTTGATTCCCAGTTGGTTTAGCACCCCCAAGTGAATTATTCTGTTCTCATGTTCATACTTAATGGATCTCAATATGTACATTTCTGATGACTTTGTTCTTATAGCACCCTATGGTATAGTTTCGTTTCCTAATCTGTAACTTATCACCAGATTGTGATGCCGAAGAAAACAACTTTAAGAATCTTAAGTCTATGACTGACCTTCTAAAACTCTTATTCTGTAATTCTCTCTTTTCCCCTGTGACCAAAATGATTCTACTCCAATCATAAATATAATTGAATGTGACTAGGAATACATGATTCTACAAATCAAGATGAACAAATTCTCAGTGGGCTAGGGTATGTAAGACATTGCCCAGTTTTCCTGTTCATATTCCTCCCTATGAATGTGTAATAGCTAAAAGTCTGGTTTTCCTATAATTCCCCTAGCCAGTTACCCTTTAGGGTAGTAGTTCAGCACCATTGTCAAAGAGATGGATGCAAGTCTATCTAATTCAACATCTGAGAATGCTTCCAGTTAATTCAGATGAATGAATTTAGTGTCTAATATAAAAAAAATTTTCCATAGAATTTCTTGGCTTTATGTTTGAATTATTGTTCCAAGCCTAAAGATTTATGGTATGACTTTTGTGTGATGCAGTGAACCCTTGTGAGTTTTATAGGCTGCTCACAAAGTTTTTGAGAAAAATGTATCAGCATAAATGCTGATGTTTGGATGGAAAGGATGAAACAACATAAAAATGATGCCTCTGGACTCCAAATTTCTATCTGCAGGAAGAAGACAGAAAGAACTACTCAGCTATAAAAAGTTTACCTTTCATGAGAATGGGAGGGTGACTGAGTGCAGAACTTAAGAGTTCAAAGGGTGGAGCTGAGAGTAATGGACAATTATTTCAGGGCCATGAAAACCAATCAAGGAACTGTCAACATTTGCCCACCTGAATTTGAAGTCCTTGGCCTACTATTTTCCCCCTAATTCTATAAGCATATTTTAGTGAAGAGATTCTAAGTTGCTGCAATGATCTACATCTCCTGAGTATTCACATCTTTGTGTAATCTCTGTACCTAAAATATGAATAGGGCCTGTGACTCACTTTCATCAAGTAGAAAATGGAAAATGTATGTGAGGTCACTCCCATGAGGCTGATATATTTTAAAACTTATATATTGCCAGCATATTCTCTCTTGCTTTCTAACTGGCTGTGAAGGAGGAAGCTATCAACTTGTGTGTTGCCAATATACAGGTCTATGTGATAGGGAACTGTGGACAGCCTCAAAGAGCCAAGGTGTCCTCCTGCCAATAACCAGACAGAAGTGAGTCCCAAGGTTATATAGCTGCAGGGAAATGAGTTCATTCCAAATCAGAATGAGATGGGTAGTGGATAATTCTGTTTGAGCCTCCAGAGGAGACATCAGTCCTGGTTAACCTCTTGATTACAGCCTGCAGAGGATCCAGGTAAGTCATGTCTGAATTCCTGACCTACAAATATTAAACTAATAAATTAGTGTGTTATAGTCATGGATTGAATGCTTGTGTCTTCTTGCAATTTATATGTTGAAATTCTACCCCCAAACTGATGTTAGAAAGTGGGACCTTTGGGAAATAATTACATCATGATAGTACAGCCCTCATGAAGAGGATTGATGCCTATAAAATATGCACATGATGCATTCTGATCATGTGAGAAGGCAGCTCTATGAAGAATGAGCCCTCAGCAGATACTGGATCTGCCAGCACCTTGATCTTGGGCTTCGTAGCTTTCAGAACTGTGAGATATAAATCTATGCTATTTATAAGTCACCCAATCTATGGTATTCTGTTACAGCAGCTCACACTTACTATGATCATTTTAATCAGCCAAGTTTTAGTAATTTGTTACATAGCGATAGAAAGCTAACACAGCAGTTACCAGTATCTGGTTTTTGTCCTACAATTAAGGTTGGATATGTTGGGGTCGTTCTCTTAGTTTCCCAGGTTTGTATATGAAGAGGAACTCTTCTTAAGTTATCTTATCTTTACCAGAACTCAGTTTAGGTGAAAATATTCTGAACTCTGAATTCATGATGTAATGGGATGCGACTTGGGGTGCCTTGGAAGGGAATAAGTACATTTTGTAAGTAAGAGGGATGTGAATCATTGGGGACTTAGGAGCAAATTGCTACATCAGCCCATGCTCTAGAAGAGAAAGTACAGTGGGGTATAAAGACCAGGAGGTGAGATTCCATAGGTACCATTTTGGAGACTTACTACCATATATCCTTGAATCTTAATTAACATTTATTTGTACTTAATATAATATGGATAATTTATACTCAATATAATTTCTTTTATTTGTACTTCAATCTACCATCTTATTATCTTTTCCTATGTAGCACCTGGTCTGTGTTTTTATAACACTACTCCCCATTTTGATCTGTTTAATTTTTAGCAGTATTTTAGTGGTCACATTGAGGAAGATGGTATGTATCTTTGAGCTACTAAGTAAAGTATATATTGGAATCCATTCTTCTTCTTAGAAAGTACAATCAATCTGAAGCACTTTAATGGAATTATCCCTTCTTTTGTACATATTATACATATATATATGTACACACCCTTCTAAACATCAACACACATTTACATATTTAAATGTCTCAAAACAGTATTTTTTTTGTAAATACATATATATTTATCCACACTTTTTACAACTGATATTACTTCATACACTCTGAGCATCCAAGGAGGATCTTTGTTTAGTCTGAAAATATTCTCCTTATTTTTCCTTAATTTTTCTTATTTTCCAACAGTAGGTTTCTAGGATCTGAATCATTTCAGCTTTTGTCTGTTTAATAATGCTTTCATTTAATCTTCATTTTTTGAAAGATATTTGCACAGAATTTTTTTCATTTCTATGATCCTGTGAAAATTATATGCCATTGTATTCTGACTTCCTTTTATTCCTCCTGCTTTAATGTAGTCCACTGTCAGTCTTACCAATCTTCCTGTGTAGGAAATACAGTTGCTCTTTTACTCTCCAGGAGCATTTAAAATATAGTCATCTTCCTTGGTTTACAATAATTTTTCTAGTATATTCTTAATTTTTAAAAAATTTATGTGGCTATATATTGGTATTCTGTTTTGGATCTGTGTCTGAATGACATCTTAAGTTTTGGAAAACTCTCTGTCATTATTTCTTCAATTATTTATTCTGTCACTGTATTTATTTATATTGCTGCCTAACAAATCACCACAAACCTAATGACTTAAAACAATGTCAACTTATTACCTTTCAGGTTCTCAGACCAGAAGTTTGCATAGAACACAACTGGGTTCTCCACTCAGGGTCTCATAAATATGAAATCAAAATGTTGATTGGGGCTGCAGTCTCATTTTAGGATTTAGGCAGTTTTTCCAAGTTTACTGGCTACTGGCAGAATTTAGTTCCTGTGCCAGTAATACTGTGATTTCCCATTTTCTTACTGATGGTTAACTTAAGGTCTTTCTCAGTTCTTTGTAATTCTCTGTACATCAAATTTTCTTTGTAAAGGCCAACAGAATTATCTCTCACTTTTAATCTTTCTGACCTATTTGAGATTCTCGCCAAATTAGGTCAGGCCTAACAATAGTTCTCTCCATTCTGACTAGTTACATCTATAAAATAGCTTCTGCCACAGATCACAACATAGACATGTGTTTTTGTCAGCTTTTGTGTCGCTATGACCAAAATACTCAAGAAGAACAACTTAGGGGCGGAAAAGTTTATTTGGGGCTCCTGGTTTCAGAGATTTCAGTTCACAGATGGCTGACTCCAATGCTCTAAGCCCAAGATGAGGCAGTATATCATGGCGGAAGGTCCCAGTGGGGGAAAGCTTCTCAGCTCATAACAGAGTCAGATGGGGGGGGGGGATGGGGAGAAAGAGAGAGAGAGAGAGAAAGAGAGAGAGAGACAGAGACAGAGAGAGAGAGAGAGAGAGAGAGAGAGAGAGAGAGAGAGAGAGAGAGAGAGGCCAAAGGGAAGGGAAGGTGCGCTCCTTCCAGGGCATACTCCTAGTGACCCATCTCCTCCAGCCATGCCTCACAGGCCTATAGTGAGCACCCAGTCCATTCAAACTAGCTGTAACTGGTTAAGTTACAGCTTTCACCATCCAGTCATTTCACCACTGATTATTCCTGCACTAACTTTTTCAGCTTTTTGGAGGCACTTCATATCCAAATAATAACACCATGTGAGTGATATCCCATAATATTGATAGGTTCCACTTATGCCCAAAGGTTTAGGATTACACAGGTCTTGTAAACCAGAGGAGCTGGAATCTTGAAAGCCACATTTTCTGTATTGATTTTACATCTCCAATAATAAATAACTCTCTTTAATTGTGTCTAATATGATATAAAAATGATCAATTGAGATTTTAATTTTACTTTTGAAAAGTTTATGAACATTTTATGGAAGACTTGAAAATTTACATCTCATACTTCAAATTCATATTTAACTTTTTCTAGTTAACAATTTTTGTTTATTTTTTATTCCACTGGTTGATTTATAAATATTTAATCACAATTATTGTAAATTTGATATCTTAGTATTCCAATAATTGAAATATCTGTAATTTTTGAAAAAGATTTTATTTTTTCAGAGCAGTTTTAGGTTCACAACAAAATTAATCAGAAAGTACAGGTATTTTCCATGTATTGCTTGCCTCAGCATTTTCACAACAACCTCCATTATCAACATCTTACACCAGAGTGGTACATCTGTTACCATAAATGAACATACATTGACACATCATTTTCATTCAAAGTACTCAAAAACATATAGATATGTTTTTGTCAGCTTTTGCTTCACTATGACCAAAATACTCAACAAGAACAACTTAGGGGAGGAAAAGTTTATTTGTTACATCAGGGTTCACCCATTGTTTTGTGCCTTATGAGAGTTGACATGTTTCCACCATTATCATCATGGAGAATAATTTCACTCTTTAAAAATTCTCTTTTCTCTGTCTGTTTATCCATTCTCCTCTAACACTTTGCAACTACTAACCTTTGTAGAGTCTCCAGAATTTTGCTTTTTTTCAGAATGTCATATCATTGAAATCATACAGTATGTAGACTTTTCAAATTGACCTCTTTTACTGAGAACATATATTTAAGATCTGTTTAATGTTTTTTCATGCATGATAGCTCATTTCTTTATTGCTAAATAAAATTTCATAGTACCACAGTTTATTCACCTCTAATAGAAGGATATTTTGGTTACTTCCAAATTTGACAATTATTAATAAATCTGCTACAAACATCATGTGTAGGTTTTGATATAGAAATAAATGCTCAACTCATTTGAGAATACTAGGGAGAAAATTTTCTATATAATTTTCTGTTTTTTCAGTTGGAGATCAGGTCAAAAATCTATTCCATCATGATTGTAACTGGAAAAATCAGTTTTCCCAGTCAAACCCACTCCAATCGTACTTTTGTCTTCACAATGAATACAATTTTATTCATTAGGGCTTTCAATGAATTTCATATTTGTAATTCAATTATCAATTTATAATCAGAGTAATTTACTACACATTCTACATTTTACACATCGTCATATCTTCACATTCTATACATCTTCACATTTTAACACAATTGATATTACTCCTTGAATATCTTTCCTCACTTGGTTTCCAGAGCACTCTCCTTTTATCTTTGACCATTCTGTTTACTCCTCAGTCTTTTTTCCTGATGTCCACTCTTTTCTCTAGACCAAGGGTCAACAAACTTTTTCTGTAAAGGGCCAATAATAAGTATTTTAGACTTTGGGTTACATGTTTCCTCTTTTCTTCTTATTCTGCTTCTACCACTATCTTCATTCTCTTCCTTTCACCTTTTTGGGTTTTTTTTTTAATATTTTAAAAAGTGTCCAAAATTTTCTTTCTTAAGGCCCATATGAAAACCAGCCATGACCCAGAAGAGCCAAAGCAATCCTCAGCAAGAAAAGTGAAGCAGGAGGCATCACAATACCAGACCTTAAAATATACCTCAGAGTCATAGAACCAAAAATGGCATGATATTGGCACCAAAACAGACGTGAATACCAGTGGTACGGAATAGAAGACACAGAGACAGACCCATATAAACACAGTTATCTCATACTTGACAAAGATGCCATAAACGTACATTGGAGAAAATATAGCCTATTCAACAAATGATGCTGGGAAAACTGGAAATTCATATGTAACAAAATGAAATTAGACCCCTATCTCTTACCATGCACAAAACTCAAAGTGGGTCAAGGACTTAGGCATTAGACCAGAGACCCTGCACCTACTAGAAGACCCCACTCTCCATCATGTTGGCTTAGGAACCAAATTCCTCAACAAGACTCCTAACGTGCAAAACGTAAAATCAAGAATTAGTAAATGGGACTGTATCAAACTAAATAATTCTTTACAGCAAAGGAAACAAGAACTTGAAGAGAGAGCCTACAGAATGGGAGAAAACCTTTGCCACCTGAACTTCAGATAGAGAATTAATCTACAAGATATATAAAGAGCTCAAAAAAATCAACACCAAAAAAAAAAAAAAAAAAAGCAATCAATAAATGGGCAAAGGAATAGGCACTTCACAGAAGATTGGGGAAAAGGTATGATCATACTTTGCTGTTGAGACTGCAAATTGGTGCAATCACTCTGGAAAGCAGTATGGAGACTTCTCAGGAGACTTGGAATGGAACTACCATTTGACCTAGTTACCTCACTTCTCAGTTTATTCCCAAAGGACTTAAAATCAGAATACTACAGTGATACAGCCACATCAGTGTTTACAGCAGCTCAATTCACAATAGCTAAGCTATGGAACCAACTTACATGCCCTTCAGCAGACAAATAGATAAAGAAAATGTGGTACATAATTTTCATATGTCCATATACGAATACATGACTCATGTAACGCCACATCAAATACAACCACAAAAATGGAAAGTATACTCCATGTATGTATGATATGTTGAAATACATTCTACTGTCATGTATGACTAAAAAGAACAATTTAAAAAAACAGTCATGAATTGGATTTGGGGCACATGCTTTGTTTTGCTGACCCCTGTGCTAAACTTTCAATATTAGAGTGCTCAGAGCACAATTCTTGAAACAACCCTTCCTTTCTACCTTCTTTTTCTTTTCTTTTTCTTCTTTCTCTTCCTTCCTTCCTCATCTTCAGACACTACCTTAGAGACCTCACCTATTGACATGGCTTTAAACTATCCATATATATTGGTGACACCCTAATATAAGTGAAGCCAGGACTTTTCCCTGAAATACAGGTTTATTTCTCTAATTTAATCAATAATTTTACTGGTATCTTAAAAACACCTCTAATTTTACAAGTCCAGAATTGAACTCCTGGTCCTCATGGCTTACAAAATGCTTATGTCATAGTTTTCAATATATCAGTTAATGGCAATTCCATTCCTTCTATGATTTTATATAAATTTTCTATTGAATCTACTTGCACCCATTCTTTTATACCACACATCCAGTCTATTAACAGCCAAGTCATATTCAATTCCATGGTAAATCTGTAATGTGGACACCTTTGACAGGTGGAGTGTCCTCTAGAGACAGACACTGAGAAAGAAATTTGAGAACAAATAATTTATTTGGAGTTGATTCCAGAAAGTGCCAATAGAGAAATAGGAACATGAGACATGGAAGGGAAGGAAACTAGTAAATGGTACATTATCAAGTGCATTGCTCCTGTAGGCATATGGAATTTAATCTCACCATGAACTCTGGAAACCAGTAGAAAAGATAGACTTTAGAGTTATTGTTCCACTGAAGTCATGAAGAAAATGTTTTTATATGCTGACTTTTGTGTATGATAAGATGAGAGTTTTGCTGAGGGGATATTAATTTCCAAGCACTTTTGTTCTGCTATATCTGTAGATGGAGTAGATTTCAGAAATCAAAGATAAACTGCAAGCAAAAGATGCCGACACTAGCAGTTGGAATTTGAGATGGAATACACTGGAACTGTCTGAAACAGAACATCCTGAGCACTATTCATCCACTTCAACCTGTTACTGTCAAGAATGTCAACTGATCATGATTTCCAAAGAAAAGATTTAAAACAAGGAGGTCAGTGCTGTAATTGATATTAATCATCCCCTCTTTTAAGAGCTGGGTATTGAACACATGACCTCATGCATGCTATGCAGATCTTTTACCACTGATCTACACCTCTAGTCATACCTTTTCTTTGAATCATTCTACATTCTTCTCACCTGCATCAAATGTAGTTATTTTCCTGTTAAGGAACTGGAACTATTCATCCAGGAGAGAAGTGACTTATTAATTGTATTATTTTGAGCCATTTTTTGAAAATACCCATTTAAATTACACCTAAACATAAAAGTGGTTCTACATTGTAGATTTTCTATATTTGAGAAAAAAAATCCTTCCATCTCATTATTTAACTGCAACCATATGTCCTCATGATAATCAGGATTAATTACCCAATTTAGTAGTTTCTTTAACTGCTGCTCTGCTGGCATGGGAAGACCCAAATAACCGAGTGGAAATTGAAGCTTTAAGGTTAGTAGAATTCTTACTCTGTTCCTGATAGTATTTATCCACATCTCTTCCTGGCAACAAAGACCTCTGTTCTAGTAGTGCCTATTTTGTGGGCATGGAAACAGACCCCCTCCAATGGGTCTCTTAGATTGGTGGTGAAGGGCATAGTCCCAAACTTCTTAATTTTCAGGGACTCAGCAGAAATGACAACTGCTAAAGCATATTGTGCATCCTGAAGGATGGTACCTGAACACGATCAGGTGTCATGCTGGACAATGCCTAAGACCATTCAACTTTTCTATCTGGTGGCAGATTTTCAGTGATGCAGTATACGGAAGAACCACTGAGTGTTTCTGTAGTTATGCCACCCTGTACTTCATACAAAAAGTGGATTGCTTATGGAGACAATATTGTTAGGGATTCCATGAAAACAACCCAGACATTCTTGAGCCCTTGAATAGGATGCTAGACCCTGACTGCTGGCTGGGCTCTCTAATCTTTGTGTCTTTTAAATCTGGGTCCTCTGCTGAAGGAGCAGAAGTTTCTCTGCAGAAACATCCTCTCATGTTCACAGCAGAGGTACATGAGTCCAAGATCACCTGCACCAGCACCTTTGTAGCCTCTGTGAGCATCATGTTTGATAACATTCCATTGGTTAGTCAAGAAGTAGACATGAGTTCTTCCTAAAAACATTGGACTAAGAAAGCAAGTGAATATTTCTGAAAAATTTAATCTATCCCAGTTTTCTCTTTTGCTTATAAGTATTGGTACTCCTCCCAAATGCTAGATATAGGTATTTTCATTTAAGCCCTCCCAAGCTCTTGGAAAATCATGGCATTAGGGTTTTTAGGAATTCATGGTCCAGATGTGACTTCTTTGGATCCACAGAATCATAAACAACAATAACAAAAACCCCAATTGTTGGGGTTTTTGTTACATACAGTGGTGCAATGAAGGCATAAGAGGACCAAGAAGTGTCTTTATTTGGAAAGGAAAAAATAGGAAGATAATGTGACAAGTTCATAGTATTTCTGTTAACCCTTTCAGGAAAACTAGTCAGGATCCTTTCCTCAGGGTTCTCAAGATTTTAGACCCTGATTCTATCCCCTGGGAGAGACTTCCAAATCTATGATTTTAGCTTTGACTTGTGAAGCAGTTTCCTTTTCTAATGTTCTCCTTGACTATTTCTGAAGACAACATTAAAGAATATATAATTTTGGTGGATCAGTAGCTTTCTCAGCTTGAGTTTTCACTCTGGAAAGTTATAGATGAAGAAGGTTTTTGTTGTTTTACATTTCAAACAGTCTCAGTCATATCTCGTACATGGTTGCAGTGTTTTCATAAATGGAGAGAAGAGTCATCATTGAGGTTCTCAGTGACTGGTGGCCCCTCACTAGCACATTGCTCATTGTTATGTTGAGGGGAATGTTTCCTGCCCTTCCAAATAACTTAGTCTTCTGTGGCCTTTACAGTAAATATATTCTAATAGGCCTAATCACTGAATCTTTCTACCCATTTGATCCATACTCTGTCCACGCAGTTTTAACATCTCATTTAATTAACTATTGACCTTTTTTTTCATGTGTGTAGCTTAAAGAAAGCACTCTTTCTAAATATTAGGACTAGTTTTGAAGTGTCCTTGTCTGGATATTAATTCAGAGTCATGGGAGAATGTCTTCATATGAACATGCTTTCCCGATCCAGCCTGATATTGGGTCTGTTCTGTTCTAGTGATGTCAAGATCCATTCCCAAGCATGTTCCCCAGCTCCTGCTAAATATAGTATCCATATTGTGCAACTCTTTTAGTAATCATTTTCCTCCCACAGTAGAGATACTACTTCCATAATTAGACCATGATGCAGCTTAACTATAGTTATTGGTCTGGGAATAGGATAAATAAAAGGAGAAGAAAGATCTTAGAGTAAGCATCATCTTGTTTGGCATCTTCTTCAGGTGAGGACTTTGCATCAGCCTCAGAAAAGCAAAGGCTGTTCTCTAGAAAAGAGAAATAGATTGTAGATTATTTCTCCTAGTTTCAGGGATTCATGGGGAGCTGGCATTTCTAGGCTATGAAGGGCCTCATTTTAGGTGTTCTTATTCCTAACCTTGGAGCACAACTTCTTTCTTATCAGGATCCTGCTTTCAGTATAGAGATCTGATGATGTTATGATTTCAGCCTTCTTTGTAATTAAAACTACCTTCTAATCAGGCTTTGTTTCTGATTTTCAGCATAGTGTACCACTGACTGTGGGAGAAGAAAGTCACTTGAATCCTTTTGTATGGAAGTTTTCTGGCTTTAACATTTTGCCTGAATTAATAGTTGGCTATCATAGAAGTTTCTTTTAGTACTTTGATTCACTTAACAACACTCAATTGACTCCATAGTCCTTATAATTACCATTGACCCTACACTGCAAATATTGACATGATTTCATAAGCAAATGCATTTACTTCCACTTTCCCTCCCAATTTGACTGATGAGAATTAAGTAACCATTTTTCTGTAATAATACAAGGGTATCACTATCTCATTTTTCACCAAGATTTAGGACCTCAGTTACCAACTGGAGAATGATCAAATTCCAGAATCCTGCCCTGAGATTCTTCTTCTGAGGACCATATTTATATTAGATAAAATTTCTCCCAGACCTAAATTCTGAGAAAATCATTTGAGTATCAGTAGCTTTTTTTGGCTGTGATTCTGAGAAACTTCATTGGGGAATGGGATATGAGAAAGCAAAGGGAAGACTGCTAATAAAAGGTTTATTATCAAGCAAGTTCCCACCATAAGAAAGGGGTGCCATTTTCCAGTGGGGCACTCTTGACCCAGCTATACCACTCCTTGGTATTTATCCTAAAGTATTAAAGTCATCTTATGAAAGTGATACAGGCATACCCATATTTATAACAGCATAATTCACAGTGGCCAAACTATAGAACCAGCCTAGTATCCATCAATGGATGAAAGGATAAAGTAAATGTGGTATATATACACACAATGGAGTTTCAGTCAGCCACAAAGAAAAATGAAATTATGTAATTTGCAGGAAAATGAATGGAAATTGATACCATTATGTTAAGTGAAATAAACCAGACTCAGAATGTCAAAGGCTGTATAGTTTTTCTCATGTGTGGAAGCTTGAGGGGAAAAGGAAATAAAAGACAGGGGTGGGAGATATCTCATGAAAATTAAAGGAAAATAGTAGAGTAGAGGAAGAGCTGGTGGGGAAGGAGGAAGGAAGGGTAAGGGGAAATTCAGGGGAATGATATTGGTCAAATCATATTGATATATTGTGTGAATGTATGAATATGTAACAACTAATCCCATTATTATGCACAACTATATATGTACCAATAAAAATATGGAAAAACACTTAAAAAGCAAAGGTTAAAACTAAAATTAAATAAAACACATTTCATAGATACGTACCATGTCAGGAGTGATGAAGCTATGGTATTTATATACAAACTCTCATTGGTGGAGGATTTGTTCAAGGAGAAAAACAGTATTTGGGGACTTTTGCATGCACAGGAAACATTAACTCCAGTCCTAGACAGTCCTTAAACGAAGAGATGTAAATGCTGGAAGTTAGAAGTTGAATGGCCTAGACTGAAACATAGGACCCAGGTATGGGCAGGGCTGTGTGCTATCTGCTATAACTTCTAAAGCTAGCATGGTTCTCTAAACCACCATCATCTGTCAATGGATTCTTGCAGTTTCTTCCTACCTGCTGTCCTAGTGGAGTAGCTTGAATATGTCCCCTCCAAAATTTAGTTATTAAAATTTAATGGCCAATGTAGTGATATTTAGAGGGGAAGATTTTAAGGCATGATTAGGTCATCAGGGCTTCTCTCCTCATGAGTGGGATTAAGGTCCTTGTTGAAAAGGCTTTATGTAACATTTGACTGGTTGGCTTGCCCTTCTAATTTGTACCATGTGAGGACATAGCACTCATCTCCATCATCTTGGAACCAGATAATAGCCCTTAGGACAATTGAACCTGCTGACACCTGGGTTTAGACTCCCCCCCCCCCCACTTCCCCAGAAATGTGGGATATTAATGTTTCTGTTTTTTATAAATTACCCAGTCTCGGGTATTTTGTTATAGCAGTACAAGTGGACCAAGACATCTAACTTCCACTTTTACATACCTTCAAAATGTTCTCAGCACGATGATGGGAATGCCAATAAAACCTAAGTCAGATTACACTTCCCCTGCTCAGATCCTCTGTTGGCTTCCCTTCTTATACAGATAAAGCAAAGTCCTTGTTATGACAAAGTTCTCATAAGATCTGTCTCCCCCTCTCTGCCTTCTGTTGCTAGAAGGATTTGAGGGTCATATATTTCCTCATTTTTACTAAAGCTGGGTTATACTAACTATATCTGATTTGTATTTTCATATATACCATTTTATCTATTTTGTAATTATTTTTAACATTCTGTTAAACTTCTGAATCAAATTCACAACTGTGATTTTGCTCAGATATTTACTGATTTTATTATTTATTTTATTCCACAAATTTCTCATTTTTTATAACTTATCTTTTCTCCTGCTTTTTAAAGCAATGTGTATCTGCTATAAAAGACAAACAATATAGAAATGCATAAAATAAAAAATAAACATTGCTCATATCCTTACTCCACAAAAATTATTGACCAGTTTGTATATATGTTTAGAAGATACTAGTTTATTATTGATTTTTTTTCTAGATACATATAAGCATTTACTGTTTGGTAAAATTTTATATTTTCAAATAGTTACATATATCTTAATGGATACAGTGCTATTAATTTATTAGGCTAAAAACACAACATGAGATCTACTCTCTGACAGTTTTTCAAGATTACAAAGCTACTGTAAACTATAGGAACAGTATTTCATAGAGACCTCTAGAACTTATTCATTTTGTATGACCAAAATTATAGTACTATATTACCTACTAATAAATATCACTTTGAAGAGATTGAAGATCCCTTGAATACTGGTTATTATCATCAGACCTGAATGCCATTTTTGAATTTCATAGTTATTTATTTTCATTTGGCTGTGATTTTGTATGAAAATATTAAGTAATATTTATATTAATAATCTGTGATAAATCTCAAACAGTATGGATATGTTAAGGAACAATGTGTTGAAGGTGAAAAAATAAATTGCCCTAAAGTGTTTAAAATTTGACAACTATGAAAACTGTGAAGAATAAAGAGAAAGAGTTGGTATAAAATATAAAGAAATTCTAACCTTTCTTATAGCAAGTGTCCTTATAAGATGAGTGAGAAGAAATAACTTACAAATGATATAGCCATGAGCAAGTCATCTCATCTTTTCTTTCATAAAGATAAATGTCATAATAGATCAGCTCTCTGCCTCTATTTTATATATTTAGTGTATATTTTTTCCTCCTCTATTCTTTGGGGCTGAAATTACTTTGGAGAGTAGTTAGAGAAAATTGAAAGTGTTTTGGAACGTGTAAGAATATAAAGTTCAGACTGCAGTAAAACCTTTAATAACTTGTGAATTATGTCATCTGTGAAATAACAATAGATGACAAACTCAACTGTGGGCAGAATAAAAACACCTTTTAAAAAAAGGAGAAAAAAGGCAGTTTCCCTCTAGAACCAGCTTTAGATTTTCTTTTTCTTGCAAAGTTTTGATGCATCATGAAGTAAAACATAGATGCAATAAAGACAGTCTTTAATATAGTCTTTAATATAGTCTGGCATTCAGTACCAGATTCAAATGTGCTAAACCTATCTTGGTGGTATAACATTGGGAAGGAATTCTGTTTGCTTGTACATAAATTTATTTTTTTTAAACTAAGAGACTGCTTTGTATAGAGTAGGTTTTCTGATAAAAATTTCTTATCAGAAATCCATCATATGTTATTGCTAGTACTGCCCAGTTGATATTGAATTATTGAATTATTTCCTCTTGATGACTAATAAACATGTCATACTTGAAATCTTCAGGAAAGGTCTCTTGTTTTTCTCCAAACCTGTGTCCCCATGTTTTGTTCATCATGGTAAATGATGCCACCATTTATCCAGATGTGCAAGCAAAAATTTGGAGAGTTATTTTGGCTCCTGTCTTTCTTCACTCCAATTGATAAACACAATATATACACATATAAAATAAAGTATATAAAGATCTGACCACTTAACCTTTGAACTTTATCACCCTAATTTAAGCATTTCCCATAGACAATATCTTTGTAGCTGATTTTCCACATTATAATTTTGACCATTTGCAATCCATTCTCCACCTATAGTCATAGATTGATGCTTTAAAAATAACAATCAGCCTGCATTTTGATTCATTGCACACAATCTCATTTCTATGGTTATGCATGATGTAGATTCATACCATTCATGTAATCATACATGTACATAGGGTGATGATGTCTGCCTCATTCCACAATTTTCCATACCCCTCTCCCTCTCATTTCCCTCTACATAATCTAAAATTCCTCCATTCTACTCTCACCCCCCACCTGACATCCCCATTATATATCATCATCCACTTATCAGGGAAGACATTCAGCCTTTGGTATTTTGGGGATTGGCTTATATTACTTAGCATGATATTCTCCGGTTCCATCCATTTATCTGCAAATGCCATAATATTATTCTTCTTTATGGCTGAGTAATATTCCATTGTGTATATATACCAATTTGTGTATAATGAATCAAAATGCAGTCTGTAAAAATAAAAATAAAAAATAAAAAGGATTGTTATAGGAACTAGAGCCGTAATTTCATTTTCCTCAGTAAGCTACCAAAAAGAAAGAAGAGGAAGGGGAAGGGGAAAGGGAAGGGGAAAAGAAAAATCACTAGACCATGCAGCCTTCTAAGTGTGGAAGTCAACCACCTATCCCTGCCAATCATCTTGTCTTCCTGTATCTCTTTTCTTTGGAGTAAGATTAAAATACAGATTTGTAGCAATAAAAAAAATGCTAATTGAAAAAAAAATTGATTGTGGGTAAACATTTTGTGGGAGAAACATAAAGATACTGTTATTGTGTACATGTTTTACCAAAAAAAAAAAAAAATCAGATTATGTCACTCTTTCCATTGCATTTAGAACAATCCGAACTCCTTTGTGTATTTTGGATAGTGTTATAGCACCTAAGTGTTGACATTCTTTTCAATTCAGCTCATCACCTTCTTGTCTTTGCTTACTGGTGTTTAGTAGCTCTGTACCCCCATCCCCACCCACTCCTGTTTCTAGAATGCACCGACTCTTTTCAGCTGTGGACCTTTGAAATTCCAAACTCCTGAGCCTGAACAGACTCTTTGAGTGCTGATTATGTCTGGTTCCCTATCTTTCTGGCCTTAGCTCCAATATTATGTTGGAGTTGTTCCTGACCACCCTAATTATTAAACTTTCTGTTTCATTCGCTTTAAATTACTTCAAATACAAGACACCTGTATTTTCTGCTTACTAGTGATTCATGCATCATCCTTAATATGAAGAAAGAAACTTATCTGTTTGCTGTTTTCACAGAGTGCAAGCTCAGGAAAATGCCTGAACCAAAGTAAGCTTTCAAAATGTTTATTGAATAATTAATAATATCTTCTATCTGATAATCTCTCAGAGCATGCTTGATTTTCAAATAAGAACCCAGAAAATGGTATTTCTATTACCCAATTTTCCATGGTTTAGTCCTCTCCCTATACACAAGGACAATGTAATTTGTTTCTTCTTGAATCGCCACTAATTCCCAGCCTTTGCTTCAGAGTTTTCATAACAAACATTCAGTTTTAGAGCAGCTCAACCTGAAAAATGTTAGCATGATATGTACAACCTGTGAAGGGAGTGTGAGTCCTAATGTGAGTTACCTACTTGCAGAGCCTTGAGCAAATCTAGTTCTTCAAGTCTGATGTATTATCATGGATGAAGATGTTGGACTTACCAACATTCCTTAGGCATGGAACACCATCAGTTTTTACCTGGCAAGGACCTTCACTCCATAAATGAAATGTGAAAATTCTATCATAATGTAATTTCTTGGAAATTCTTGGATAAATTACATCATCTAATATGTATATCTTTCACATATTTCCCCCAGTTCTGCAGAAATATAAGTTCTTACATAAAAGAAAATTTATTTATTATTCTTTCTCTAGTAGTCTTTTCCTTACTAAGGAGAAATTAAAGTGGCATATGGGAAGATATTTATTACCTGATTTCATCTTAGTCTTTGCACCACTGGGGAAATAGGAGAGAAGATGAAGGTAGTCAAGACAAGATCTATTTATTTATTTTATCTTGTAATTGTGCTACTATCTCAAAGTACTTGAGTCTGTGACCCGTACAAGTAGAGGTGGATTAATTTGAGGAAATAAGATTGAAAAAAATTAAATGTAATTGATTTTGATAAAAGATAGATCCTTTCCTTTTTGCATGCCTTTCTCATTTATACCATATAAGTTGGTCTAATCTAAGTGAACAACACCTTGGTGATCATACTGGGAAATATTAAACATATTTTTCCTCCTTCGTCCCCCCTCCTTTTTCTGTTTACATACCTATTTTAGTCAGCTTTTTCACAGCCTACTAAAAGACCTGACCAGAACAATTGTAGAGGAGGAAAAGTTTACTTGTGGGCTCCCAATTTCAGAGGTCTGGGTCCACAGACAGCTGGCTGAACATCATGGCAGAAGAGTGTAGTGAAGGGAAGAGGCTCTTATGATGATCAGAAGCAGAGAGAGACTTCACTGGTCAGATACAAAATATATACGCCAAAGTCATGCCTCCAGTGATCCGCCTCCTCCAGCCACACCCTACCCACCTTCTTTTACCACTCAATTAATTCCTATCAGGGGATTCATTCCACCGACTGGGTTAAGGTTCTCATAACCCATTTTATAATCATTTCTCCTCTAAATCTTTTTGCATAGTCTCATACGTGAGCTTTGGGGAGACACCTAATATCTAAACCCTATCAATACCTCTCCTCTTGGTTGCCATCTCTCCTTCTCTTTCCTTCTAGCTCTCATTTGTGGAAAAACACAAGCAAAACAAAAATGGCAGACATTAACCAACCTATTTCTAGATAATATATTATAATATCATAACTTTTTTTTTATGACTGACATTGTGATGTTCTTTGGAATTCCTCGATGTATCCTGAGGTCAAATTAAGCCTGCTTTATGGCAAAACAATTGTATCTTCATAATGCAGAGAATAATTCCCTATTTGCTTTGGCAGAATTGCCTGTACAAAGGTTTGTAAAACTTATGACCAATCATTCAAATGGAAATTAAAGAGAAAAGATACTAAAATAAAGCACCATTTTATACCACTTGAAATTATTTGGTAAATTAGAACTCTTTATACCCCCACAAAACCCTTACAACTGAATTCAGTGGATCCTTAATATTTTGTTTTCAGAAGTATTTTTCCGTGTGTCTAGTATGTAATTAAACTTTCTAGTAATATATATTCAACATTCTTTGCTAAGAGATTCTCATCCTTTTCCTATTTCAGATTTTAATCATCAGACATCTTAACTCTTTTAAAATATCAGTTTCATTGGTTTGCAAGCCTGTATTCAGTCTGGGAATCAACTTGCACATATCTGTTAAGTATAACTAGAAGATGAAGTGTCTCAGTGAAATTCCAGGTTAGAAACAATCCAATTGCATCATGTAATACAGTAAAAAAAATTAGATGTCTATATAGTAGAATTCAGCATTCTGTTTGTTACATATTTATCACTAACCTGTATAAGTTTGATTGATCTATAAATCTCAATCCAAGTAATCTGTTCTCTGTTTTGAATTCTATTTATTTTTTCCTTGGGGAAAAATGACTTTTTTTTCTTCTTTGACCCATGAAATATAAGAGTTTATAGTATATGGTTCAATTTATGACTTCTACTTTGTAGTGTTATGAATAACTTCTCAAATTAAATGCTTTCTTCTTGTTTAATGGCAAGTAACTATGCATAAAATCTTAAAGGCTAGTGTTAAAGAGATATATTATTTACAAAATAAGAAAGTCATCCACAACTCCAAATTTATGTAGTTATTTATGCATGTTCTCTACTTGTCTTTTTGTTTTATGAATCCATATGTTGTCATTTCTGTCATTCTTAATTTTTGCTTGTCAAATATCTAATAAGCATTATACTGCACTATTTAAAACAATCACTGTAAAATTTTAATAACTTGCTTATGAGTTAGCATTATCTAACAAGCATGTGCCCTGAACTCATAAACATCTTTTCAGTGTTCCATATCATAGATATGCCATAATTTAAGGAACCATTTCTTAATGCTTGCCATTTAGGTTTCTTCCAGTTTTCTCCATTACACGTTATGCCCTAGTGAATAACTTTTGATATCTATGGAGACAGACACTCAGACAGAGAGAATGACAATGTGGTAAAATGGTAGTTTGGGGTTGACAGTTGAAGGTCACTAAGGAATACTTGGAAATATTTATGTAACACTTCCATAACTCTGAAATGATCTCAGAATAATTTAAAGAATAAGCAAATTTGAGTAAGTGGAATTATAGGGTCAAATGTTCTGTATGTTTTGAAAGCTTTCTTTTCATTGCCTTTTTTTAACTGATAAATGGTACAGCATTATGTGAAGATCTGTTCCATTGCTCAATTAACAAGTGATCCATGAATAATCCATGTAGGGGAGAGATTTTTACTGTTTGCTGAATTCATCAACAAGTTCTGAATTGGAAAAGGAAGGCTATGAAAATGTGAGTAGTGAAAGACAAGGAAGAGATATTGCATTTAAAGGAACATCCATGCCAATATTTTTCCCCAGTTATCTTTAGAAGTATTCACACAACAGAATAAGAGTGGGAATAACAATGGACTTTTTCCCTGTTTGGTGGTTTTCTACCTGGCATATGTCCTCTGGGGAGGAATTCCATTATTGTTAGTAATATTTCTGACTTTGTTAAATGCAAAATCATAGAGTCAAGTACTTTAAAGCTGGATAGAAATAGATTCCCCAAACCAAGTCCTGCATGGAAACTGTGGAAACTCAGAATTAAAGGGCATGGATAAGTTTATAAAACTAAAGGCAGTATGGCTATCTCTATGACAAAGTTATCCTTATTAATATTCTTGAACTTTTTCCAAAAAACACAATAATCTTAGTAAATCTACAGAATGAAAATGTTTCCTATCAATTTTATGTAAAACTGACTTCCAGTTACTTGGATGTTTTTGATTTTCTGTAGTTCTAGGATTTTAAATTGGTGGAATACTGAAATCATTTAAAGTTCTTAAAATAATAATATGAAATTGTACACATGTCATTGTGTATGGTCTATGAAATTATCTTGAAGGATAATAGAGTTCACATCAGAAACATTTTCAATTGAAGACCTTCATTAGAGGTCCCCTATTGATTTTTCAGCAAATAAATGTTATGTGTCTCTTGTTCTTTTTCTAGGTTCTGGAGTTTGGGATGACAACATTAAACTAAGCAAAACTTGGCTTCCTTCAACTTATATTTTACTGAGAAACTTACAGTCAAGTAAGCATCATTCTAATGTGAACTAGATAAGTTAATCTTATATGTAATTACAATAATTATAATTTCCATATCCTTTTTCCTGTGGGGAAAAACTATAAGCCATAGGGTTCACAGTGTTTACAATCACCATTTACAAAGATATTGGCTTGAGAAGGAGAGTTAGAAGTATACTTTCATGCTGTTTTGCTTTTTTTTATTTTTAACAGACTGTATTTTGATTATTGTACACAAATGGGGTACATCATTTCGTTTCTATGGTCATACTCAATGTAGATTCATACCATTAGTGTGTGATCATACATGTACATAGGGTAACGATGTCTGGTTTGCATTTTATAGCATTGTTTGCCAGTTTGCCACTTCTTCACTAAAGAAATGCTACTTTGTTAATTAATTCATTTTTAGCATTTTGAATTTTCAATCTTCCTTCTACCAGATGTTGGGAATGTGCCTCACAGTCTTCTAGTTCAAATCAGAGGACATCATATCTGAGACATTTTGGTGATTGAGTACTTAACAGAACTAGAATTGCTTTTCTACTTCATGTCACCAAATTCATATTCATATATCTTTCACTGAGTGGTGGTTTATTCTATAGCCCCCACTGTTTTGCTATTACAAACATGGGAACTGATATTTTTGCACATATGTGAACATGTATAATCATGGAATAAATTCTTACAGGAAACATCCTAACATAAGGTTTTTAAGTGATTAATTTGATAGATATCCTCAAAAACATCTCCAAAGTAACTGCACCAGTTGAGGTGTTCACAAACTACCTGGGAACATACCAGTTTCTCCACAGACTTGCCAGTACTGTATGTGCCAAACCTTGGCTTTCTTACAATTGGAAATCATTTTTTAATTGCTTTACCTTTAATTATTTGATTAGAAATAAGGATAAATGTCTTTTACTTGATATCTGAAAAGGTCTAGATTCCCTACTTTCTGGAAAAAATGGTTGAGTAATTTATGACAACAACAAAAAAGTGGTGGTTTTGTATATGAGTTTGGAGACTGCCTTTCCACTTATTTTTGCAAAGGGAACATTGTCAAATAAAAAAAAATTGTTGGATGTTAAGAATACTTTCAACACATTTCTTCCCTCTAACAAAAATCGTTATTTCGGATAGGTGGATATTTCTATTGACTTTGGTTTCATAGAAGTGTGTGGGTGTTTTCCTTCCATGAATAAGAATGAGGTGAGTTCATTTAAAAGTATTGAAAGAAAGACGGTGTCTTTGTACACAATAGCAATCTTTTAATTTTCTTGCTGTCTTATGCCGAAGCAATGCACAGAAGCTATGGAACAATGTATTAAACTTATCCTCTTGGGATTTCTAGGAGGTGTTTATTTTCTGAAAGAATTGTATTCCTCTTGCCACACAACTTATTTAGGGGACAGGGGCTTAGAATTCTTTTGAATTAGATAGTTGTTTCACTTTTGCAAACTTTGAAGCCTCTTCTTACCAGTAATGACATCTGTTTTAATTCTACCATGTTATTTTGGTGGTAGACAGCTAGCTACCTTGAGAATAAACTAAAGGGCACAAGATACAGATATTGTAGGAGCTAAGTTGTGAATCTTTTAACAAAACAGCAATATAGTTCTTAATATATAGCTAATCACATCATCCTTTCAGATAAACATTTATATCTAATATGTACTAATTATATTCCCTGTGTTTCATAAATTAATATGAAAAAAGTGTTTCTACAGTTTATTAGCTTTAAATGGCAACTGTACTGTGAAGGTTGATTTTCAATAAAATATAATGGGGTTCATCTCAATATTCTGTGACAGGAAATATTAAGATTAAAAGTAACATTTTGATTGACAGCTAGAAATCAAACTTGAGAACCTCATTGTGGCAAACGCAGTAATCTGCTTCAATATACTGAGGTATCATAAGGATGATGTAGGATTGTGTTGTAATGCTATTGCTAGAAGAGAAGGTAATTTCTTTGAACTGGACAGTTTTGAGGGTTTTTTTTTTTTTTACTAATTTGCTAATTTTTACCTAATTGATACTTTTATTTAGTTTTCTATATAGCAAATTTTTCAAACACCATGTATTAGTCAGATAGTGTGGGAGGGAACAACATTTACTGAGCGTTTACAACATACAAGTTGATGTGCAAAGCACTTTACTTAAGTCATTTTGTAGATGAGAAAGAGCTAGGCCTTAGCTTGTGTGACTTATAATGACATAGTTAAGTAGTAGAGTCACAGTCTGAACTCATATGTTGAACTTTAAAGGTCCGTCTCTTAACATTGTTACTCAAACTTGGCTAGTTCAGGGAGGAAGGGGAGCATTTACCAGCTGTTTTAACAGATGAATGCACCTGTCTAAACTTGATGCATATCCTTCAGGAACCTACTGTTTTGAATTGGAGTAGAGAATCACAGTCATTTGCTTTTCTATTAATCTTCTGTGTGGTTCAGGGCAAATGACATCCTTGCAATTTTTCACAAAGTGACATTTGTGGAGGCTCTTCTACATAATAATCATCTTCTTTATCATCACATTTTAATTCTCATTTCAAATCTGTGACATAATGATGGAGAAATTGAGGCTTGCTAGCTGGTCCAAGAGTAACAAATGGTCTAAGAACAGCTATAAAATTCAGAACTTCCTATCTTGCTCATGTATGATATAAGGTGAACCAAAATATAGCCATTTTGTCCCATAGAGACAAGTATTATAAAAGAGTTTAACTGTTAACTGTATTTGCTCCAAGTCTAAAAAACAAAGTTTTTAAGTTCTTGCTCCAAATCTAAAAAATAGTAAAGTTTCCACTTATTTTCTATTTTTGAAGACATTTAAACTTGAGTTCTCAAATGGGAAAAATGTGGTATTTTTTTCTGGTACCTTAAGATCTTAGGAAATGCAGGAGTGATGATCTTACGATTCTGCCTTTTCCCACCAGAGTGGACCTACTTTTCAGAACCAAAATATCATTATTTTACCGGTGGGAGACTTGGGGAAATGTTTTAGGTAACAGAATATTCCATTTGACACATGTCACCATTATTTCATTTCAGATATGCCTCAGGTCAAACACATTCTTGAGACACTATCTTTCAAATAAAAGCTCTTTGTAGAATACCCGAAAAGGAATTTGATGTCATGTTTCCCTAAAACCAATACTGAGAACACATTACATTCTGCTTAGAGTATGTGTTCGTGAATTGAAATGGGCTGAACTAAGTCTGAACTTTGACATTAACCTTATTATTTTAAAAATTTACTGAGAACTGTAGGCAAAGAAATTAAAAATTATCAGGTTATTAGAGGTTGAGCTTAGTTTAGTTTAATGAATGTAAAAGAAAGAGGTATTTAGAGACTTTTAATGGCATTTTCATCCACATTTTAATAATGAATTAAATAATCTAGTTCCAACTCAGTCACAGAGAAGAAAAGCATGAACTTTCTATCACTTGATACTTAAATGTCCCCAATAAAGGCAGCTCTCTCTGTATAGCCTGGGTCTATTTCCTTCAACAAGAATTAATTGCTGTCTATTTATTTGGCTACATGAAGTATTTGGGTTTGTTTTGAAAGTGTGCTTGACACCATTTGTTACACTGTCTCTGAGATGGGGTTATGATTCAGAAACAACTCCTACCATAAGATTTACAAATTTAAAAAATTCCATATTGTTTTCTTAAAATAGAAAATTCTATACAGGGAGAAATAAGAGCTAGTAAGTAATAACATGAAGAAATGTCAATTTAACATAACTGTAATTAAGAATTTTATTAAACAAAATTTTTTAGTATTAACTGGTCTTCTTCATCTGAATAACCAAATTAGGAAATTCTTGTTCTCTCCTTCCTTATAAAAGAGAGGGGCAGAAACT
This sequence comes from Sciurus carolinensis, assembly GCF_902686445.1. Lineage (NCBI taxonomy): Eukaryota > Metazoa > Chordata > Mammalia > Rodentia > Sciuridae > Sciurus > Sciurus carolinensis. The sequence continues at coordinate 47,933,566 of NC_062226.1, forward strand.
TCAATAAGCACATATTACATGGTGTATTTTTTAAACAATACCATGAGGTAGGGATTATTATTTCTGCTTTACAGATGAACAAGCTGAGGTTCAGTGAAGTACAGTGACTTGCACAAGGTAATAAAAATGATAAGTAGCATAGTTAGAATTCCAAAATGCTAAATAAATTTTTGGTAAAATAGATGGATAAACAAAAAGGTTGGGTTGTGCTTATGCCATTAAACATCTAAGTCTGAGACATGAGTTTTATTTTGTGAAATGGTAAAAAATTGTATTTTAAAGACCATCATTCAGTATAAGAATATGCATACTACCCGAGGAGAGAGAAATCCAGATGACTGACTCATCTGCAGATGACTCATTCTCCCATCTGCTTAAGAGAGCTTAATCAGACTTAGCTCAGCTGATAAGGGTTATAGTGGAAGAACAGGCAGATATCAGTGGCTTAGCTCTGGGAACTCTTCCCTAGTGCATCCCACCTCAACCTTCACCAATTCTGTTCTTGACTAGAGAACTTTCACTGTTTTTTTTTTTTTTTTTTTTTTTTTTTTTTATCACATAGGTTTTCCTTATGCCCTGGCTTTCTAAATAGGTAAGGTTTTCAGAGGGCAGGGGCTCCTTCAGTGGGAAGGCAGTCAACCCAGTTATGCTTGCTTAGCACCTACCTCTGTGGAATAAATGAGAGATTGAAGGATCAAGTATGCTCTGCTAACTCTCCACTTGTGAAATTTTTGCCCAATAATTATTATTTGATATTTGCACCATGTGGCATGTGTGTCAGTGCCCCCCTGCACCAGAATATCCTGTAGAGTTTGAAGCAAAGCTCATAGTGATTAAATCTTTGTTAATTTCATATATGGTCACATCGAATGAGAATTCTTTAAAGCTGAACTGTTTAAAGCGTGTTCCGCTATCACCTATTTTCAGATTAGCAGTTTGTTTTCTGCTGTTTTACACCTGATAATCCCCCCAATGTGAACCCGAGTACTCTGGGATCAGCTTCATCAAAATCAAAACACAAGTCAGAAGAAAATGTTGTACACAGGGGTTATTCAGTGTGACTCTTCAATGTCAGAAAGAAACATCATATGGTAAATAAAGGGAATTCCACAAGGAAACTGAACAGGCCATTTCACACCAGTGTTCTCTCCTCTCTCCCTTTTCCTCACTCTCACATCTTTACCTTACTCTCTTTCCCTTGACCTTTCTCTCTCCTTGGCTCTTCTTTCTTCAGTGAATATGCCAGAGAAAAATATGCCAATGTGCAATAAAAATTATTTCCTAAAATCAGTATAAAAGCAGCTTCATGTTACCACAAGCTATGATGTGATAAATGTATTACTTACTTGTAATTCATTTAACTGTCTATAGTACCTATGTAACTTTTTTTCCTCTAAGAAGCATATTCAATTCCCTAGAAAATTCAATATTTGGGATCCCATAGAATTCCATGGTGATTTGTTAAAGGAGATGTAGAAAATGCACAGTTCATAATAGAGAGAAAACCTATCTTCTTCCATTTAATTTCAAAGGGATCCCAAGTGAGTTTTTCCCCCTCTCAGTTTTAAAGACCTCAGTATCTTATGAGAGAAAATCACAATTCATAAACTTTAAAAATATAACATGAAATTAACCTGTTCACTCATCTATTAGTGTTATTTTTGTTATGTGGAAAGCCTCAAATTTCTGCATTTATTACTAGCATTCATTACCAAAAAAAAATAAATGCTTTAATCAGTCAAACAGATTTTCAAAGATCAATAATATCATTTATGAAGAGGAATGACTGTCCCTCACAGACTGTTAGTGAAAGTGGAACTTGGTGAAACCTATTCTCAAATGAAATCTGTATTACCACCTTTCATGTGTATGATAAGTACACCAAAATATAACTGTGTAATGTGATTAAAACTTTCTTCATGAGAATAAACAGAATCACAATAAATCACAATAGGTTGCTATAATTAAGGCAATTTTTAAGTGTATTTAATATGCACATATGATATAGACTATACTCAAATATATAACTGTATATATGTTAATTTTAAATAAAATCCTTCAAGACATGTGTAAATGAACATTATGGAATACAAGAGTGACTATTGTATGATCACTTTTATGATATAAAATGGATACATATATGCACTAAATGCAAGGAAACTTCCTGGAGTTACAGTCAAGTAACTATTAATGGTGGTTCCTCTTGTGGAGAGGGACTCAGGGGTAGAAGGTCATGGAGGCTTACATTTTTCATTATGTGCTTCTCTGAGCATTTATGGTATCTAGTCATGTGTATGCATCTTTATTATTTTTTAAATATCAAGAAGCTAGTGAAATTGACCATTTGAGCATTGAAATATGCCAATAAATGTAATTTGGAAAATATTAACTTATGACTGACACTAGTAAAACATTGCAATATTCATTCTGTATTTTCATAAAAAGGAATCCTGATTTTAAATTATGTAGTTAGAATTCCTGAGGCAAGTTTTAGAATGACTGAATAGAATTGCATATGCAGAACTCAGAAAAATGTCTTAGTGATAGGATAGGTAAGAATGAATAACTATTAATGGATGCTTGCTCAGGCCATACATGCCAGGGCAATTCAATCAGGTGCTAGGGCAGTGAGAAGAAGTGATAATCTTTGTGCTCCATGCTGTTGTTGATAGAGAATCCAAACCTCCTGCTCTTCTGCTTGATCTGTTGGAAGAACGGTTTGGACTCTTGCCCACCACAGCAGTCAGCGTTCCCTTGTTCACTTGGAGGTGTCTGCCCTCCCTCTTTTTTGATACCCTGGTGCTTACCATGGATATGTGGATCCATTGTCACTGTACTGTAGCTTTGGTTGTGGCCAGGGTTGCTGCACCAGCTGTCATCTCCATTCAGCACCTATGCCAGAGATGTAGTAGCTGAATTTCTCAGTGTCCCCAATGAAATAGAAGGACTTGCTCTTTCTCATCTGTGTTTGAGTGTTGCTTTTAGCTCTGGAAAGAAGTCACAAAACAATTGAGATGATATCACACTCTGGAGTACTCAGAATCTTTCTTTTCTTTTGATATCATCTCCTTTTCTTTACTCCACACAAAACCCAAACTTGTGGGCCATGAAACTCTGCCCTCAGCTGCATTCCAATTGGGAGGTTGGAGGTAATCCTGAATCATTGGCATGCTGGCTTTGGAGTGCTTCTGTCAGCTTTAATATATCTCATGAGATTTATTATATTTTTCCCCAAATAAAATGACAGCCATTCTGTCTATACAAACAGAATGGAGCATATCACCAGTTGATACTGTTTCAGTAACTACATAGATGCTGATATTCCCAAATATTGAAACTGTTCCTTGAGGTCCAAAACAGAATCCAGACAACATGTAGTCACACAACATATTTTAACCTGGAATCCTATCTTTCCTTAACACTGTACCTCCAAGTAAAATACACTGGGGTCATGGGTTTGAGTTCTGGCTTTGTCACTTGCTAGCTATGTAATCTAGTTAAAGAAAATTATCTAATATCTTTGAGTCTCACTTTTCTCATGTCCAAGAACTTGTGTGAAAAATGTAAATAGCAATTGTGAATTTAGAACACACTGCTTTGCCCCGAGTAAAATTGTAAAAAATATGGGATGTGGGTAGTTATTACTTTTTCAAAGCCATTCATAGTACCACTCTAATAATAATTTAAATTATCTGGTACATAATAAACATTATACAAGTAATAGTAATCATGAACAATGATAACATCATAAATACATTATGTGATATCAACTATGTATAGCTAATTTAATACTTTAAATTATTTCATGATTAATAATTACATAAGATTTATAACAGTAAAACCTTGTACCAGAATAATTAACATTACATAGGTTTTTTTTCTATAAAAATATTATTTAAAGCATATTACCACTAATCTTTCCTATTATGCATCTTAACCTCTCTCATGTTTGTCTATATTCTTCTGTGGCTCAGATCTTATTTCATGCACACATTGCTTATCTCTCTTTTCTTGTAATAACCTCATACCTTTTGTTTCTAGTTTTATGCCCCTCCAGACTATTCCATATAGTGCATGTGATAATCTTTTCAAAATGCAAATATTGCCATTCTGACTGAAGTGAGATAAAATCTTAGTTTTGATTTGCATTTCTCTAATTATGAGAACTTGTTTTTAGTTGCTGAAACTTTTGAACATTTTTTTCATATATTTGTTGATCAATTGTATTTCTTCTGCGAAGTATCTGTTCAGTTCCTTAGCCCATTTATTGATCGGGTCATTTGTTTTTTGGGTGATTTTTATGAGTTCTTTATATATCCTAGAGATTAATGAATGCTTTATCTGAGGTGCAGGTGGTAAGGATTTTCTCCCAATCTGTAGGTTCTCCCTTCACATTATTGATTGTTTCTTTAGCTAAAAAGAAGCTTTTTAGTTTGAGTCCATCCCATTTATTAATTCTTGATTAAACTTCTTGCACTTTAGGGGTCTTGTTAAGGAAGTTAGATCCTAGGCCTATATGGTGAAGATTTTGGCCTACTTTTTCTTCTATACAGGCAACAGTAAATATTGGCAAGGATGTGGGGAAACTATATTACCCTGCTGGTAGAACTGCAAATTGGTGCAACCACTACAGAAAGTTGTGTGGAGATTCCTCAGAGAACTTGGAATGGAACCACCATTTGACCAACTATCACACTCCTCAGTTTATACCCAAAGGACTTTAAATCAGCATACTACAGTGACAGGGCCTCGTCAACGTTTATAGCAGCTCAATTCACAATAGCTAAACTGTGGAACCAACCTAGGTGACCTTCAATAGATGAATGGATAAAGAAAATGTGGTACATATATATTTGATGAAATATTAATCAGCTTTGAAACATGAAATTATGGCATTTGCCAGTAAATGGATGGAGTTGGAAAACATCATGCTAAGTGAAATAAGCCAATCCCAGAAAAACCAAAGACCGAATGTTTTCTCTGATAAGCGAATGCTAATTCACAATAAAGGTTGGGGGAGGACAGGGAAGAATAGACTTACTTTATGTTAGGTAGAGGAGAGTGAAGGGAGGCGAGGGGAAATGGGGATAGAAAAGGTAATAGAATGAAATAGACATTATGTACATATATGACTGCATGACCAATGAATCTATATGTACATTCAGAAAAATGAGAAATTATATCCCATTTATGAATGATATATCAAAGTGCATAAATGCATTCTACTGTCATGTATAACTAATTGGAATAAATTTTAAAATGCAAAAATTTTCTTATTTTTCTTTAATTAACTTCTCTTCTCTGATGTTTCCTACTTTTCCCACAGTAAATCCCAGGCCTCTAAGAAAAACACATGAAGATCTTCCTGAATTCATCCCTTTTTTGCATTCTTATTTTGTACCACATCTTATAAATTTTGATCCACTATTGTAAGCCATTAGTTATTCAGTGAACTGTGCTCCATCCCATATATTGCCTTTTGCTTATGTTAACATTTGTGTGTGAAATGACATTAACGCCTAGATTGGTTTTAAGATGACTAAAACCTTATGCATAAAAGAGAACCTGGACAAGGCACTAAATTCTGATGTGGGGTGGTGAGATCACTAAGGTAATGGTATGGAATAGGCATGGGCTTTTAGAGATCTTGTAGAATATTGTGTTGCTGACTTTTGTGATAACTACTAATGTTTTAGTATTGCTTTGATTGTTGAATTCTAATATTTGTAAATGGGATGTACATCCTATTAGCGTGAGGTCTACTGAAGACAAACTTTTTAAATAGTACTCGTAATTCTAAATTTTTCTTATTCATTTATAGTTGTATCCTGCCTTTAGTAGACTATAAGCTTCCGAGGGCCAGGACTGTTCCTACTTGTCTCACTATCCCTAGAATTGAGCTTGCACAGAGAAATGTCTAGAAAGTGTTTGTTGACTGGATGGATGGGTGGATGGACAGTAGAGGAATGAATGAATGGTATTACTCTAATTAAGTCAGAATGCTTGGGTACTCTCCACGTACCACAACTTTTTCACAACTTTTTCATTCTTCATGTTAAGACTTTGGGAAATCAGCATTTTCATAAATAAATATCTTAAAACAGTATAACCACTCTGGAAAATGTTCTGGCATTTCCTTATGAAACTCAACATATGTCTACCCTATGATACAGCAGTTCACTTGTGGTATTTACCTGAGAGGGGAAAAAAAAGAGAAACCAGTTTTCTCTGAAGGGGCATGTGTAGGATTGGTGCTATTAAGGGAAACCATCTGTGCCTGAAGTTTTCTTCATGAGAAGTTTTTTTTTTAAATCACAAATTCAATTTGTTTCATTAATAGTGATATTCAGATTTTGTGTTTCATCTTGAGTCAGGTATGTTGGTATGTTGCATTTTTTAATAAATTTGTTCAGTTCATAAAGTTGAATTTTTTTGCCTTAAATGTTATCAACAATATTCTCTTAATATATTTCTTTTAAAATGCTTTATTGGTGCATGAAATTATGCATAATAGTGTAATTCATTGTTATATATTTTTAAATGCACGCAAGTTCTTCAGTTTCATTTTCTTATACCTCTCTTGCCCTCTGCTACTCCCTCTCCTGACTCCCTTTTTATACCTTACTAGTTTCCCTTCTATATTCATGAGATTTCATTTTCTCTCTCTCTTTTTTTTTTCTCTCTCTGACTGACACTTATGAACCTTGACTTGCTGAGTTTGGCTTATTACACTTAACAGAATGATCTCCAGTTCTAATTGTTTTCTGGAAAATGACAGTTTTCTTATTCTTTATGGTTAAACAATCTATTATGAATTTCACTGCTATAAACATGGGTATGCATGTATCACTGTAGTATGCTCACTTTAATTGTTCTGGATCAACACCCAGGAATAATATAGCTGAGTCATGTGGTAATTCCAATCTTGTCTTTTGAGGAAAATCCATCCTTTTATCCATAATGGTGGCTAATTTTTAATCTCATGGAGAATTTCTTTTTCACCACATCATCATGATCATTTATTTTTATTTGTATTCTTGATGAGTATCATTCTAATGTGAATGAGAAGATATTTCAGTGTAGCTTTGATTTCCATTTCCATGACTATGAAAGATGGTGGACATTTTTGCAATATAACCATTGGGCATATCTACTTCTTTTGAGAATTATCTATTTACCTCAATTGTCCATTTGGGTTATTTTGGGGTTGTAAGTTTTTTGAGTTCTTTATATATTCTGGTTTAATTCTCTGGCAGAAGAATAGCAGGCAAAGATGTTCTCCTATTCTGTAGGAATACTCTACATGTGTTTAATTGTTTCCCTTGATGTGTAGAAGCTATCCCAATTATTATTTCATGATTTTAATTTCTGATATTTAGGAGTCTTATTACAGCAGAAGTTGGTGCCTATATATTGGAGTATTGATTCTATGTTTTCTTCCAGCAGTTGCAGAGATTCTGGTCTAATTATTTGGTCTTTGATTCACTTTAACTTTTGTGCATGGTGATATTTAGGGATCTAATTTCATTCTTTTACATGTGGATATTCAGTTTTCACAGCACCACCATTTGTAAAAAGTCTGTCTTTTATCCAATATATATTTTTGGTGAATTCGTTAAGGATCAGATGACTGTGTCTCTCTGGGGTTATCTCTATGTTTTCTATTCCATTGGTCTGTGTTTCATGTTATGGTGTGTTTCATACATGTTATGTATGTGTTTCATGTATCATTACTGGTTTTGTTGCTACAGCTTTTTACTATAATTTGAGATTGATATTGTGATACCTCCTGCATTGCCGTTGTTGTTTAGAATTGCTTTGGCTAGTATGGGTGTTTTATTCTTTATGAAGTTTAGGACTGTTTTTTATAATTCTGTGAAGAATATCATTGGCATTGTGATGGGTATTTCATTGAATCTGTAGATTTCTTTTGGTGCTATGGCCATTTTAACAATATTAATTCTGTCTATCCAAGAACATAGAAGGACTTTCCATTTTCTAGTGTCTTCTTCAATTTCTTTCTTCAGAGTTCCATAATTTTCACTTACAGGGTTATTTCATCTCTTTGGTTGTACATATTCCTAGTTACATTTTTACTGAATGGAATTTTTTCCTGATTTCTTTTTCAGCAAATTCTGTTGTGGTATATAGAAAGGCTGTTCATTTGATTTAGTGTCCTGCTACTTCACTAAATTTGTGTTATCAGTTTTAGAAGTCTTCTGTGCAGTTATTTGGGGGTGTATTCTAAGTAGGAAGATTTTTTTAATTATTAAATTACTGCTTCAAACTCATTGCTTGTTATTGGCCTGTTTAGATTTTCTATTTCCTTTTGTTCAACTTCGGTGGATCATATGTGTCTAGAAATTGATTTGTTTCTTCTTGAATCTATAAGTTATTAGAATATAAGTTTCAGGATAGTCCCTGCTGATCCTCTGGATATCAATTATGTTGTGACATTTCCTTTATTTTCTCTAATTTTATTAATTTGGGTCTTTCATCTCTTTCTTTTGGATAGTTTAGGATTTATTAATCTTGTTTATCTTTCCAAATGACCCAACTGTTTGTTTCATTGATCCTTTATATTTGATTTTATTCTCTATTTGATCCATTTTGGCTCTGATCTTTATTCTTTCTTTCCTACTACTGGTTTTGGAATTGGTTTGTTAATTGTTTTTCTAGGAACTTGTAAAGTATCATTAAGTTATTTATGTGGGACCTTTCTGATTTTTTTTTTTTTTTATGCTGGCCCTTCTATCTCTGAGCATTCCTCTTACAGCTGCCTTTGTAGTGCAAGATATTCTGGTATATTGTATTTCTGTTCTTATTTTATTCTAAGAATTAAAAAAAATTTCTCCCCTGATTTCATTGATGACTCATTCATCATTCAAAAGTGCATTGTTGTCGGCGATCCAAGATGGCGGCCTAGAGGGAGACTGCACTCCCGCTCGCTCCAGAACCCAGGAGTTAAGAGGGGGAGGCATTGAGAGACTCGGACTGAAATAGAGCCATGGGTGAGTCTGCCCACTGGGTAAAGCTCAGCCTGGGTGGCAGGCCCAGATAGAGGTGGCTTATTGGAGCCGGGCAGGGCAGCTAGAGTCATCCACAGGCAGCCCTGCGCACTCCGGAGGTGGGCCCCGCCCACACAGCCAGCTTCTCCAGGTTCTCGGAACGGAACTGGCCCGCTAGTGAGAGCCTTTCTGACCAGAACAAGCTCCGAGTCCCGGAGCCACTGCAGCGCAGCATACTCCGGCAATGAACCAGCGGAGAGCCTCGATCTGCAGGCAGCCTCTGGGATTAGGGCAGGGCAGCCAGAGACCTCTTCAGGCAACTCAGCCCACTCCGGCTGCGGGCTCTCTTCACGGGGCGATCCAAGATGGCGGCCTAGAGGGAGACTGCACCCCCGGTTGCTCCAGAACCCAGGAGTTAAGAGGGGGAGGCATTGAGAGACTCGGACTGAAATAGAGCCACGGGTGAGTCTGCCCACTGGGTAAAGCTCAGCCCGGGTGGCAGGCCCAGATAGAGGTGGCTTATTGGAGCCGGGCAGGGCAGCTAGAGTCTTCCCAAGGTAGCCTTCCACACTCCAGCAGTGGGCTCTTCCCACACGGCCAGCTGCACGGTGCAGGCCCACAGTGAGAGCATTTCCGCACAGAGCCAGTTCGAAACCGTGGAACCAGTAGGGAGCTAGGGGCAGTTTTATTCGGATGAGCTGCTTTATCAGATTCCTCCAAGACATCAGGCTACTGAAGGCTGGGAGGTGATACACTGGAAATCTACTGGGACACTATAAGCCAATAGCGGAAAACTGCAATATCTCAGGGTCCCACTGACAACTGACCAATATGAGAAAACAAGGGAAGAAAATGTCCCAAACAAACCTAGATACTACATCAATAAAACCCAATGACAGCACAGCAGAAGAAATGTCAGAAAGGGAGTTCAGAATGTACGTAATTAAAACGATCAGGGAAGCTAATGAGGAGATGAAAGAGCAAATGCAGGCATTGAAGGAGGAGATGAAAGAGCAAATGCAGGCATTAAAAGATCGCACCAATCAACAGTTAAAAGACCAAATACGGGAAGCAAGAGATCATTTCAATAAAGAGTTAGAGATACTGAAAAAAAAACCAAACTGAAATCCTTGAAATGAAGGAAACAATAAACCAAGTTAAAAACTCCATAGAAAGCATAACCAATAGGATAGAACACCTGGAAGACAGAACCTCAGACATTGAAGACAAATTATTTAATCTTGAAAGCAAAGTTGGCCAAACAGAAAAGATGGTAAGAAATCATGAACAGAATCTACAAGAATTATGGGATATCATGAAAAGGCCAAATTTAAGAATTATTGGGATTGAGGAAGGCTTAGAGAAACAAACCAAAGGAATGAACAATCTATTCAATGAAATAATAACAGAAAATTTCCCAAATCTGAAGAATGAAATGGAAAACCAAGTACAAGAGGCTTATAGAACTCCAAACATACAAAATTACAACAGACCCACACCAAGGCACATTATTATGAAAATACCTAACATACAAAATAAAGACAGAATTTTAAAGGCCGCGAGAGAAAAGAATCAAATTACATTCAGGGGGAAACCAATAAGAATATCAGCAGATTTTTCAATCCAGACCCTAAAAGCTAGAAGGGCCTGGAACAACATATACCAAGCCCTGAAAGAAAACGGATGCCAACCAAGAATCTTATACCCAGCAAAACTTACCTTCAAATTTGACGATGAAATAAGATCCTTCCATGATAAACAAAAGCTAAAGGAATTTACAAAAAGAAAGCCAGCATTACAGAACATTCTCAGCAAAATATTCCATGAGGAAGAGATGAAAAACAATGATGCAAATCAGCAACAGGAGGCGCTAGCCTAAAGGAATAGCCAAATAAAGGAGAAACCAAATCATGTCAAAAACAAATATGAGTCAATTGACTGGGAATACAATTCATATCACAATAATAACCCTGAATGTTAATGGCCTGAATTCATCAATCAAAAGACACAGACTGGCAGATTGGATTAAAAAGAAAAATCCAACAATATGCTGCCTGCAAGAGACTCATCTCATAGAAAGAGACACCCATAGACTAAAGGTGAAAGGATGGGGAAAAACATACCATGCACACGGACACAGCAAAAAAGCTGGAGTATCCATCCTCATCTCAGATAATGTGGACTTCAAACCAAAACTAGTCAGAAGGGATAAAGAAGGACATTACATGCTGCTTAAGGGAAGCATAAATCAGCAAGACATAACAATCATAAATATCTATTCCCCGAACATTGGCTCATCCACGTACGTCAAACAAATCCTTCTCAATTCCAGAAATCAAATAGACCACAACACAATAATACTAGGCGATTTTAACACACCTCTCTCACCACTGGATAGATCGTCCAAACAAAACTTGAATAAAGAAACTATAGATCTCAACAACACAATCAACAATTTAGACTTAACTGACACATATAGAATATACCATCCAACAAAGAGTGAATACACTTTCTTCTCAGCAGCACATGGATCCTTCTCTAAAATAGACCATATTTTATGCCACAAAGCTACTGTTAGCAAATACAAGAAGATAGAGATACTACCTTGTACTCTATCAGATCATAATGGATTGAAATTAGAAATAAATGACAGAATAAAAAACAGAAACTTCTCCAATACCTGGAGATTAAATAATACACTATTATATGATGAATGGATAACAGAAGACATCAGGAGGGAAATAAAAAAATTCTTAGAAGTAAACGAGAACAAAGACACATCATATCAAAATCTCTGGGACACTATGAAAGCAGTACTTAGAGGAAGATTTATTTCATGGGGTGCATTCAAAAAAAGAAGTAGAAATCAACAAATAAACGACTTAACACTACAGCTCAAAGCACTAGAAAAAGAAGAGCAGACCAATACCAAAAGTAGTAGAAGACAGGAATAGTTAAAATCAGAGCCGAAATCAACGAAATTGAAACAAAAGAAACAATCGGAAAAATTAACAAAATAAATAGTTGGTTCTTTGAAAAAATAAATAAAATTGATAAACCCTTAGCCACACTAACAAAGAGAAAGAGGGAGAAAACTCAAATTACTAAAATTCGGAATGAACAAGGAAACATCACAACAGACACGAGTGAAATACAAAACATAATTAGAAGCTATTTTGAAAATCTATACTCCAACAAAACAGAAAACCTCGAAGACATCAACAAATTTCTAGAGACATATGAATTACCTAAATTGAACGAGGAGGACATACACAACTTAAATAAACCAATTTCAAGCAATGAAATAGAAGAGGTCATCAAAAGCCTACCAACAAAGAAAAGTCCAGGACCAGATGGGTTCTCAGCCGAGTTCTACAAAACCTTTAAAGAAGAGCTCATTCCAATACTCCTCAAACTATTCCATGAAATAGAAGAGGAGGGAACCCTCCCAAACTCATTCTATGAAGCCAATATCACCCTGATACCTAAACCAGACAGAGACACATCAAGGAAAGAAAAGTTCAGACCAATATCCTTAATGAACATCGACGCAAAAATTCTCAACAAAATTTTAGCAAATCGCATACAAATATATATTAAAAAGATAGTGCACCACGATCAAGTGGGTTTTATCCCAGGGATGCAAGGTTGGTTCAACATTCGGAAATCAATAAATGTCATTCACCATATCAACAGACTTAAAGTTAAGAATCACATGATTATTTCAATAGATGCAGAAAAAGCATTTGATAAAATACAGCATCCCTTCATGCTCAAACACTAAAAAAATTGAAGTAGTGGGAACATTCCTTAACATTATAAAGGCCATCTACGCTAAGCCCATGGCTAATATCATTCTAAATGGTGAAAAACTGAAAGCGTTCCCCCTAAAAACTGGAACAAGGCAGGGATGCCCTCTTTCACCGCTTCTATTCAACATTGTCCTTGAGATTCTAGCCAGAGCAATCAGAAAAACCAAAGAAATTAAAGGGATACGAATAGGAAAAGAAGAACTCAAACTATCCCTGTTCACTGATGACATGATTATATATTTAGAGGAACCTGGAAATTCCACCAGAAAACTTTTAGAACTTATAAGTGAATTCAGTAAAGTAGCAGGTTACAAGATCAATGCTCATAAATCCAATGCATTTTTATACATAAGTGATGAATCTTCAGAAAGAGAAATTAGGAAAACTACCCCATTCACAATAGCATCGAAAAAAATAAAATACTTGGGAATCAATCTCACAAAGAGGTTAAAGACCTCTACAATGAGAACTACAGAACACTAAAGAAAGAAATTAAAGAAAACCTTAGAAGATGGAAAGATCTCCCATGTTCCTGGATAGGCAGAATTAATATCGTCAAAATGGCTATACTACCTAAAGTGCTATACAGATTCAATGCAATTCCAATTAAAATCCCAATGATGTACCTTGCAGAAATAGAGCAAGCAATTATGAAATTCATCTGGAAGAATAAAAAACCTAGAATAGCTAAAGCAATCCTCAGTAGCAAGAGCGAAGCAGGGGGTATTGCAATACCAGATCTTCAACTCTACTACAAAGCAATAGTAACAAAAACGGCATGGTATTGGTACCAAAATAGACAGGTAGATCAATGGTACAGAATAGAGGACATGGACACAAACCCAAATAAATACAATTTTCTCATACTAGACAAAGGTTCCAACAATATGCAATGGAGAAAAGATAGCCTCTTCAACAAATGGTGCTGGGAGAATTGGAAATCCATATGCAACAAAATGAAATTAAACCCCTATCTCTCACCCTACACAAAACTCAACTCAAAATAGATCAAGGACCTCAGAATCAGACCAGAGACCCTGCATCTTATACAAGAAAAAGTGGGTCCAAATCTTCAACTTGTTGGCTCAGGATCAGATTTCCTTAACAGGACTCCCATAGCACAAGAAATAAAAGCAAGAATCAACAACTGGGATAGATTCAAACTTAAAAGCTTTCTCTCAGCAAAGGAAACTATCAGAAATGTGAAGAGAGAGCCTACAGAGTGGGAGAATATCTTTGCCAACCATACCTCAGATAGAGCGCTAATTTCCAGAATCTATAAAGAACTCAAAAATCTCTACACGAAGAATACAAATAATCCAATCAACAAATGGGCTAAGGAAATGAACAGACACTTCACAGAAGAAGATGTACAAGTAATCAACAGATATATGAAAAAATGTTCAACATCCCTAGTAATAAGGGAAATGCAAATCAAAACTACCCTAAGATTTCATCTCACCCCAATTAGAATGGCGATTATCAAGAATACAAGCAACAATAGGTGTTGGCGAGGATGTGGTGAAAAAGGAACACTCATACATTGCTGGTGGGGTTGCAAATTAGTGCAGCCACTCTGGAAAGCAGTATGGAGATTTCTCAGAAAGCTTGGAATGGAAACACCATTTGACCCAGCTATCCCACTCCTTGGCCTATACCCAAAGGACTTAAAATCAGCATACTACAGAGATACAGCCACATCAATGTTCATTGCTGCTCAATTCACCATAGCCAGATTGTGGAACCAACCTAGATGCCCTTCAGTTGATGAATGGATAAAGAAACTGTGGCATATTTATACAATGGAATATTACTCCGCAATGAAGAATGATAAAATTATGGCATTTGTAGGCAAATGGTCGAAATTGGAGAATATCATGCTAAGTGAGATAAGCCAGTCTCAAAAAACTAAAGGACAAATGATCTCGCTGATAAGCGGATGAGGACATATAATGGGGGGTGGGAGGGGCTAGCATTAGGTTTAGAGTTAGGTTTAGAGTTAGGCTAAGGAGAGCGGTAAGAATGAAGGAAAGAAGGACTGTGTAGAGGGAAAAGAGGGGTGGGAGGGGTGGGGGGGAGGGGAAAAATAAAATAAACATCATTACCCTATGTAAACGTAAAAAAAATAAAAAAATAAATAAAAAAAAAAGAAAGTAGGGATCTTTGTCCCTGGTATCATTGTGTATCATGGACAAAGAAATGCGCAAACATGGCATAATGATATAATAGTTACCATTCCATACCCTTGTTAAACCAATGAAAAATGTAACTGAAAGTTGTGATATGAACTGAATATTCCCTATAATGTTTTGTAGAGAAATTTGGTGCATTTTCCTATAGTATTGAACAATAAATTTATCGTCATTGCTTATTTAAAAAAAAAAAAAAAGTATCCGAACTACAAAGACAAAATCATTACCATCCAATAAATATTGAAATGTAGATTTGAGCAATAAGTGGCACAAGCAATCACCATAAGAAACATCCATACAAATATGTTCTACTGAAGAACTGCTTAGTCTTTACATAATGCATATATTTCAAATACAGTTAATAAAAATTGTTAGCATTTCCCATTTAAAAAAAAAAAGTGCATTGTTCAATCTCCAGGTATTTATATAATTTCTGAAGGTATTTTTGCTGTTGATTTCAAGTTTTATTCCATTTTGATCTGATAAGATGGAAGGAATTACAGCAATTATTATTTATTTTTTTTTGCTAAGACTTGTTTTGTGGTCTAAACTATGACCTGATATGCAGACTATTCCACAAACTGCTGAGAATAACATAATTCATATGTTGTTGGATGAACTATTTTGTAGATGTCTTTAAGTTCATTTGGTTTGTGGTATGCTTTAGGTCTGAAGTGTTGATTTTATATCTGGATGACCTGTGTATGAGAGATGTATAGTGAAATTACCCATTATTATTATATTTTGATCTTTCTGAGCCTTGATTTCAAGTAGTATTTTTTCATACAATTAGTTGCACCAGTAATTGGGACAAAGATACTTACTATTGTTATATCTTCTTATTGGATTATCCCATTACCAGTAATGTGTAGTGACCTTCATTGTTTCTTCTTAGTAATTTTGGTTTGAAGTCCACATTGTTAGATATGAGAGTAGTTACTCCTGCTTACTTTCAGGTTTCATTTGCACAGAAAATCATTTTCCATTCTTTCACTTTCATCCTGTAGGTGTCTTTGCCTGTGAGGCATATTTCATGCCCAAAACTTACAGTTGGGTCTTGTTTTTTAATCCAGTGTGCCAGTCTATGTCTTATAACCGGAGAGTTGAGATTATAACTTTCAGTATTATTATAGAGAGGTATTTATTACTTCCTACTATTTTGATTTATTTCTAATGTTTGATTTGATCATAATTCTTATTTGCTTACCTACTCTTCTAATGAGATTTATTCTTTCCTGAGCTCTCTCATTTGACATTATCTTCTAGTTCTGTGTGTAGGATTTCTTTAAGTGCCTTCTGCAATGCTAGTTTAGTATTTATGAATTCTTTTAGTTTATGCTTACGATGGAAAGTTTAGTTTCTTATTTGTTTCCAAAGGATAATTGTGCTGGATATAGCAATCTTGGCAGTTATTTTCTTTCAGGTCTTGAAATACACCATTCTAAACTCTCCTGGACTTTAGTGTTTCTATTGAAAGATCTGAAGTTATCCTGATTGGTTTTCTTTTAAATAGAAATTGTTGTCTTTCTCTTGTACACTTTAAAATTCTTTCTTTGATCTGTGTTTTGATATTCTGGTTTTGTCTACTTGGGGTTCTAAATACATCCAGTACCTGTAAGTGCATTTTGTTTCCAAGGTTTGCAAAGTTTTCTGTGTTATTTCATGAATACATTATCAATGCCATGAATCTGTTTCTCTATTCCTTCCTCAATGCCTATGAGTCTTAAGTTTGGTCACTTAATGTTGTCTTGTAAATTCTGGTCATAGCTTCTTCTTTTCTTTCTTTCTTTCCTTTAATAAAGGAAAGAAATACTTCTGAATGTATAAAGCCAGTCACTTGTCTTCAAGATCTGAGATTCTGTCTTCTGCTGTGTGTAATCTATTGGAGAAAATAACAACTGAATTATTTGATTTATTGAAACTTTCATTTCCAGAATTTCTATTTGGTTAATTTTCAGAACCTCTTCCTTTTATTGAACTGATATTTCATAACCCTTATTTTTCCTTTAGTTCCTCACTTAGATCTTCTTTTAATTTGTTAATCATTTTAGCAATCAACTTTTTGAACTCTTTGGGATTTTACCATTTTAGTATCTGTGGATTCAGTTTTTGGGTGATTATGCCCTTTTTGAGACATCTTGTTGGTTTGTTTCTTCATATTTTCAGAAGTTTTATGTTGTCTGTGTCTGCTGTGATGGAGCCTCTTCTTCTATTACATAAAGGTCTTTTAGTGAACAGTTATCTCTTCATAATCTTCCCAAGATGAAGATATATCTCAGTTTCAAAACATCCAATCAAAGGTGCTAAGTTAAAATCCCCTACCACTTTGAGAGAAGAGAGAGCCACTTCTGGCAACACTGGTAACTTAACAGCAAATCACATATCAACATATATTTAAAAACTTGTTCCTAATGATCTCTATGACTCTATTAGCCAGTAAGAAAAGTTGGTAAATGGGGCATGATGGTAAATGCCTATAATCCCAGCATCTGGGGAGGCTTAGACAGGAGAATTGCAAGCTCAAAGCCAACCTCAGCAATTTAGCAAGGCACTAAGTAACTCAGTGAGATCCTATCTCTAAACAAAATATAAAAAGAGGCTAGGGATGTGACTCAGTGGTTAAGTGCCCCTGGGTTCAATCCAGTACAAAGGAAAGAAAGAAAGAAAGAAAGAAAGAAAGAAGAAAGAAAGAAAGAAAGAAAGAAAGAAAGAAAGAAAGAAAGAAAGTGAGTGAGAAATAATATAGAACAACAAATTAAAGCCTTCATGATAGTATACTCAATACCTAATTGTATTGAAATAAAGGGTCAAAAAAAGTGACAGAGAAAAGAAAAAGGGCATCAAAGGCAGTCAGAAGATAGAATAAGGAGAAAAAGAAGGATGAATAATAGGGGAATGCAATTGAGATGAGAAAGAACTATTGAAAAAGTTACCAATTAAGGGACATAATTGCATAAAATTAGTTAGATCACAGAAAAAAGGACATGAGACAATACACTAGAAATCACTTTACGTAAAGCATCTGAATCTACAACAATCGTAAAAAGATTGTTTTCTTCTTGCTGAATTTTTAAAAATGGAGGTATTTCTTTCTGGAATTTTAGAATGTTCCAGCAATGAGGATGTTTGTGTGATACAATCACCATGTTATTTGTGCATTTTCATCTGATCCAAAGCAACCAAATAGATTAAGGGAGTCTGTATTCTGAGCACTTTCTCCTCTTTGCCTGACAGTAAATATTGAGGCTGTTCGACTGTTTCAAAGCAGAATTAACTTTCAATATGATTGTGTTATGGCAGACAGGAATGGGATAGCAATTCTGTCAGGCTCTGATTTCTGATCCTCTCACTGAAGAAACCAGTGGCCTGATTCAAATTTCAGCATGTCTCTTGTTCTGGGAGCCTCAGTCATGTGCTGGAGTGAGACATGTAGAATGTTCCCAGGTTTTATCAGCAGACCATCTAGACCCTTCTGGGAATAGGGAAGATGGTGAGACCCACAATGGGATTCTGCAAATTACCTCTTTCTTCCGGGTCCTGATCCATCCCAGTTTCATCCCCATGGGTTTTGCTCTATGTTTCAGACTTCAGATCACAAAGTTTAAATGAAAGCATTATTTGCTCTTCCCAGCTTTACTGACTTACTGATTGGCACTTACAGCCCCTGTCACTGCTCAAAGCTTTCCCTAAGTCCATGTTACAGTCTCACTTCTGTGCCCAGATGCAGCCACAGTTTGGGTGTCCCCTACTGTACTTAAAAGTGAAGCATAAATGGCCATTGAGTTCTGGGTACTTAAAAAACATACCAAGACAAAAGAGAATGAGAGAGAGAGAGTGGGGATGAAAAACAAGGGAAAACTGCAGGGATTTCTAATCTCCTACTCAGAAATTCCAAAGAAGTTTTTTTTAAACTGGCACAACTTTCACCAACTCTCCTGGGTAGTATGGGTACTCTCCTAAGCTGGGTCACTTGGCATTATTGGAGCATTTTTTTCTATTCATATTACAAATTCTTTCGATAGTGGATCCTACTTCTGCTTGCTACGAAAGTTTCTTTCAGGTCACTGGAGGGAGGCTTCCCTTTCCCAGTTACCCTGGGCCTGATATTGCTGCAGTTTATTCCATTTATTAGTACTCTTTTTATACTAAAAACCAATACTTCTGATTTTCACCTGGTTGCTCATTCTCTGAGTTGCCTTCAGGCATTTTCCTACAGACTTCCTACCTCAGTGTGTTGCTACAGAACTGTTTTTTTGATTCAATCTGAGAAAGCAGCTACTACACAGTGGGCTCCTTTAGTCTGACATTTCTCAAGTCAGTTATTTTTTTAATGTCTACAAAATTTGTAACAATAGTCCTTGTTTTACAATTAAAATTGGTGATTCATCTATTCTCTTTTGATCAATGAACTTACAAGCTTATTAATTTTAGTTCTCTTTCAAACAACAAAATTTTAATCTATAATTTTTATATTACTTGTCTTTTAAAAAATATTCCTTTTACTTTGTTTTCTCATATTTTTTTAAAGTTTATCTAGGTAAAACCATAAAAATTTGATTTTAGACCACTTTTCTTTTGAATTTAAATCTCTTTAATCTCCCCATAAGTACTATTTTGGCTGCATTTAACAAAATTTTGATATGTTATACATTTATTGTCTTTTTTTTGAAATATATAATTTAGCTTAGATAGATTCTTTGACCTGGTGGATTATTTAGAATTATATTATTTAATTTTCAAATATTTTAAAATTTTCTCAGGCATGTTAGTGTTTTGGGGTTCTAATTTAATAACATTGTGATCAGGGATCATGATCCATATTTCTGTCTTTTAAAATTTATATATAATTATTTTAATTGCTTAGCATGTTTTTCATCATGGTGGATTCCACATGTCCTTGAAAAGTAATTTATAGTATGTAAATGTTCAGTATGTCCTGCAGACACAAATTAGACACATTCTTGAATTAGTTCAATTGCTGATGGCATTGTCTACAACATACACCTCTGCTTTTTGTATTAGTTGCTAAAAGAGGGATTACTAATATTTTTGAAATTCAGTTTCTTTTTATGTAATTAAAAAGTGTGACTGGAAAACACATAAGGAAATTAGCCATCTTGTTGAACTAAAATTTTAGAGGACTGGGGATATAGCTCAGTGGTATAGTATATTTAGCATATGCAAGACTCTGGATTTAATCCCCAGCAAAACACACACACACACACACACACACACACACGTAGTTTTAGGAATGTATGATTCAAATTTGTATATTTTAAGGGTCATTTTTATTCTGTAATGATATAGTCTTCTTAATATATTAAGCATAGTTTTACATTACTTATCCTTTCAATAATATTATTTGACTGAAGGAAAAAAAAAAACTTTGTAACTTTGAAAACTGATGAGTACATTGTTATTCTACTGTTACATTTCTAGAGATGTTATCTTAAGGGAAAATACATGACCCAGTACAAAATAAATCTCATATTACTTAGTGTAGTAATAGTGAATCTCTGACCAGTTCTACATAAAAATACTTTAAAGAGTGTGGAGAGCAGTGACAGAAAGGGAAAGCAGTGGCTAAGACTGGGGCTCTCTGATGCCCTCATGGCTGTGGCATGCCCGGTGCCTGGGATTGTTTCTGTGCAAGGGCACAGGATGCTTAGCTGCTGTGGCGATGCCCTGCATGAGAGGCTCTGTGCAATAGCCCTATCAGCTCTGACCTTGATTTCAGGCACACAGCTCTTGGAAGGGAAGGAATTCTTATGCTAGACAACCACAAAGTTTCACCAGCTCCACTTCTCCTGTTCCTGCCCACTTTACAGTAACTTTTAACAGTGGACTTCCTTGAGAGCTACACAAATCTCCTAACATTGCACTTTGACTGTGGATTGCAACTGTGGAAGAGGGACACAGATGTCCTAGGTTTTGTAACTTTCCTGAATACAAAGAATAATAGTTGCATAGTCTTTAACCTGATAATGAGACATATATAAATAAAGATTGCTGGCGTAACTCTAGATCTGCATCTCCATCAGAGAGCAGAGTCTCCCCAGAGATCCCAGCTTAATCTTCAAAATCTCTATTTGTGAGTCTTTATTTTTCTAATTCCTCTTCGCCCCTCACAGGAACCTCAAGGTTGGCCGAAACCATATGAAAAATTTTAACAATTATAATTAAAAAATATTAGCTATCCTCTCAGTAACCAAAGCTGGACAAATTGAAGCTGAGTAGTTGAAGTTTTTTGTCAATTTCAGTTGGGTACTTTATGGCTTTTTTGGTCAATTGTCATTAATACATTTTTGAGATTTTGTTATAGTTGCACTATTTTTTCCATTCTTATTCTTGCTTATTAGGCAATATATCATGGTTTTTCTTGGTATTCAATGGCATATTGAATATTTTGAGGACTTAATATTATAAACTGTTTATTTACAACTTGCCAGATGGGTTCATCTTTTCTTCTCAGATAAGACTAAACTAATTTAGAAGTATATTTATTATATGTGAGAATTTGTTCCTCGTCTATATCCCCTAAGCACCATGAGGCTGTTTCTTTACTAGGACTATTTATAATCTGATACTTAATTTAAAAGTAGTCTCCATTATTAGGTTGATTATTTCCCATGGATATTAGCAGGAATAACAAGTGATGCTAAAGCAATGAGATGATTACTTTCTGGGATCTTAAATAGAAAATATAGGGAGAAGAAATCTCCAATCTGGAGAAAGAAAGAAAAGGAAAGCATGAAGATCATTAGAGAAAAATAACAGAGTTGCCAGTCCTTGGAGTTTCCTTAATTGTCATTCATTATATAGATACTTACAGGAATCTGATGTTCCAGAGATTGTCCTACATGCCGAAAGTGTGACAATAATAGCGACAACTTTCCTGTTTTAATTCCAATTTCATTCCAAATAGATTCATATGCTGATTTCCATTTTATTGAGATTGTACTTTCTTCACTAAAAGTCAAAAAAGCCTAACCAATATACTAGGAAAATGATAATTTTCATATCATTTTTTAGATATAGTGTAATTATAAATAATTTTGATTTTATCACTGTTATCTGAATCAATTTAAGTGAATTTTGGGGAAAAACACTAAATTTGTGTAGTTTTTTTTTTTTTTTAACAATTTTGTATACTACAGTTATCTTAAATCTAGGTTTCTATCTGCACTGAATGACTTCATGTAATGTTTCCATAGGAGTGTAAAATCACATAACAGAGCTTCTAAATCAGTTGACTGAAAATCAAGGCATCTAAAAAGAATTGAAGAAGGCTGATTAATTAAAGGTTATGAGCACATACCCTTAAGACAAAGAGTTTTAATTTTGTTTTAATAATTTTTTATAGTTAAAATTTAAGTTGTTTCTTCCTTTTCTAAACTTCCAATTGCTGGAGTTCTGATTGGTTTATTTATGCTGTTAATCGATTTCTTATATGGTACTTAAAAAATTTCATCTCTGGGGTGCAGTTCATATGCTATGAAATATTGCCTCAACAAGGTCCCAGATACTCTAACACACAGA
Source organism: Sciurus carolinensis (assembly GCF_902686445.1). Classification (NCBI taxonomy): domain Eukaryota; kingdom Metazoa; phylum Chordata; class Mammalia; order Rodentia; family Sciuridae; genus Sciurus; species Sciurus carolinensis. The sequence continues at coordinate 47,956,117 of NC_062226.1, forward strand.
AGTCAGGGAAAGATGGCAGCAGAGGAGATGGGCATGACACCAGTCTATAAACCTGAATGGGGGAAGTACTGTGACATCATTCAAAATGGTAATATGTTCTAGATAAAAATAAAATTTAACAGATAAGGTCCCTACTAATCTCAAGGAGAATAATGGTTCAGTAGTTACATTCATCAATGACTAAACCTCAGGTGAGGGTGGAGTTAATTGTATTCTCCCAAAAGCATTTACTGAAAAGCAAAAGCTAGCACTTTTTAGTGTCAGATGCCTTACCAAGTATTTTACACGTTAGTTCATTTAATCCTCTTTATAACACTAGGTGGTATGCATTCTTTCTTTTATTAGAGCATTATAATTAGACATAGCATTTGTGTTCATTTTGACAAAATAATACTTGTAAGGAATTAGATTTCAATCCTAATTCCTCCTTTCCCTTCCCTTTCGCCTATTTTCCCTCTTCTCCCCTATTAATCTCTTTAACTTCTTTCTCTCTCTCTTTCTCCTCCCTCCCTCCCTCCCTCCCTCCCTTCCTTCCTTTCTTCCTTCCTTCCTTCCTTCTTCCTTCCTTCCTTTTTCTTTTCCGTTTTTACTGGGGATCTAGCCCTAGGGGTGCTTCAGCACTAAGCTACATCCCTAGCCCTTTGTTTTTGGCGGGGTGGCGGGGGCGGTGGGGGGGGGGGACGGGTGGGAGGGCGGTACCAGGGACTGAACTCAGGGGCACTCGACCACTGAGCCACATCCCCAGACCTATTTTGTATTTGATTTAGATACAAGGTCTCACTGAATTGCTTAGCACCTTGCTTTTGCTGAGGCTGGCTTTGAACTTGAGATCCTCCTGCCTCAGCCTCCAGAGCCACTGGGATTACATATGTGTGCCACCTGCACCTGGCCCCAGCCTTTTTTTATTTTTTATTTTGAGACAGGGTCTCATTAAGTTACTGAGGGTCTTACTAAGTTGCTGGGGCTGCCCTTGAACTTGAGATCCTCCTATGTCAGCCTCTATAATCACTAGGATTACAGGTATGTATTTTCTACATATACATACAGGTGAAATTCTTTTTGGTACATTTATATATGTATGTAGCATGGTGTTGTTAAATTCATTCCAAATTCATCCCTTTCCCTTCTTTTCTCCCTCCCTGTTGTTCTCCTTCTACCCTACTAATCTTCCCTATCTTTATAATATCCTATCCTCTCCCCAACCACCTTCGTTTCCCTTTTTGTGCTTCAACTTCCACATATGAGAGAAAACATTCAACTCTTAACTTTCTCAGTCTGGCTTATTTCCCTAATGACTTTCTGGTAGCATTCTTATCATACCTACTTTATAGATAAACCAATTGAAGATCAAAGAATTTCCATAACCTGGCAAGTTATACTGAAGTCCGAGGCAGAACTGGAACTCGGACCAGGAAATCTTGCTGGTGACACCATACTGTCAGTCGCTATGCTAATGGGCTCTTGTTCCCTCCTGTTTCCTGATAACGAACTCCCAGTGCTAACCTCTGTATTGGGGCTTGTCCAATACTAACTGATTCTCAAATTTACATTGTACCTATGACTTTGTGTGCATCAAGAACATGTGATTATTTCAGCAAATGTCATGGTTCTAATGTTGGTCACCTTAGAATAGAAGGAATGCACTTTATTTTGTTTATAAAACAAATATAATTATAGCAAAAAATTTATGAAAAATAATTTTATGAAATCCAGCAAAAGTCGGCAACCAAAACTTCACTTTGTATTTCAGGGTATGATATTTATACATAGGTTAAATTTTATTTTCCATTTGTTAAGGGGAATGACATTTCTCCACTTTTAATTTTTCTTTTTAATAGTATAATTGATAAAATAAATTGCACATATTTAAAATGCACAATTTGATGCATTTTGACAGATGTATACCATTACCACATGCAAGGTCATTAATATATCTCACCAACCATAAAACCTTCTCTGTGTCTTTGTAAATCTTCTTGCTGACACCTTCCTGTTGCTGCTTCCAAGATGCAAAGAGGACTGATTAGAGCTTGTAACATGTATTTATGTAACTTTTTGATATAAAGAAATGTTCCATGTAAGAGGGATCTTCAGGAAGAATTGTGGAAAATATAATAGCAAATTGTATAGGAAGAAAAGATAAGGGAAAAAAAGTTGAGAATGAGCGAGTATTGCAAAAAGTGTCTGTAGATATAGGTCTTAGAGAAGGAAAGCAGTGAATTACAATGCTGTTAACAGAGTTAGCTATATGTTTACAAAGGTACAGAAATGGGAGCCATGGAGACCATTCTAAATGCATGAATGGAAAATGTGAAAGTAAACCATAAAAACAAGAAGCCCCAAATACAAAAATCTATTACTCATGAGATGTCAGAAGACAGGAGAGTGGTGACAAAGAATCTGTGCTAAAAAGAAGATGTTAAACTTTAGAAGACAAAGGGCAGGAAATAAGTGAAGTTTAGTTCAAAGGAAAACTTTGAAGGACTATGCAAATTAATGCCAGATGCAAGGTCATAGAAATAGAAATTATAGTGCTTTGGAAAGAGGAAAACCTGTTGAAAATGAGCTATCCACAAGCCATTTGCATTCGTGGCTTATAATAATAAAGAGGGGTTGGATTTATTTTTAATTTTGAAATTATAAAATACATGAAATTTGTTAGAAGCTATATGATAATATGTATAATGTGGGGAGAAGATACAATGATTTTTTACAATATTCCACTCCCTTTCCAAGTGGTTTCTACAAATTAATTAGCACCACTTGATGATGGTTCATTGATGTTATTTATAATTATGGACCAAATTTTATGAAAACAAAACAACCTAATGGAAATAAATATAAGGTCCTGCACGTCAAAAAGACCAAATGCAGGACAGATGCAGAACAGTGGAAAAAGTTTAAATGGTACAATGCATGAAAAGGTGTTATCATTGTAGTGTGCAGATGACAGACTACACACAACTGTTGATCCCTGGAAAATTAAAAGTTCTGTTGGTTAAAATAGTTTTGAGAACTAGTATTGTGCATAACCACTGAGTTTAGCATTTTGTTGTATTATATGGACCCATTTCATGGAATGGGTAACTTTCAAATCACTTCTATCTGTAGTCCAAATTCAAAATAAAAGGAAACAGGAAATTGAAAAAAAAATTGACTTCTCTATATCACTGCTCTTTTAGGCTTTCCATTTATTTGGGAATTTATTTTCAATAATGGTTAGTTTAGATTCAAGTCAGGTCAGGCTTTCTTAACAACTGGAGTGACATGGAAGTTTTTCTAATATCAGTCTAAATATTGCCTTAAAAGTTCACATTTATCATTATATCATAAGAAGATTCAATATTAGCCAGTACCTTAGCTATATTGGCACAGCTATTAATTCCATCCTTCGGATTGTCAAGAATGTTGATAGTGCGTTCAGCTTTGATGCATTGTGGCTCTCCCTATGCAGAGCAGAGCTGAGTTTGCTGCTGATTGGTGCTGGTCCATCTCCATCACAAAGCACAGATTCTCTCTTCCCTTTTGACTTTGCCTCTCATCCTTGTAATTAAGACTCCTTTGATTTTGTTTGGCAACTCACCATCTGCAGAAAAGGAGGGCAAGCCCAGAAAACTGGCGCTTTTACAATTTCACAGGGTCCTTGATTAAACTCCGTTTAATTCTGAGAATCTTAATCAAGGTAATTATCTGACTGAGGGTGTCTGTGTCTGCACTCGCTCCTCTGTGGCTTCCTCCAACAGCTGGAAGGTGTTTTGAGTGTGGCAGCTCTCCACAATGGGCCCACTGTGGAGGAGCAGTGTGTGCATTGCAGCTCTGTTGAGCATAGTCCTGAGTGTATGGCTATATTGATTTGTTTTTAAAACCTTCCAAATGTGTACAAAGCAGGCTGCTTATTTTGTGCCAAAAGACTAGATTAGCTAATTTGCAATAATGTTGAATTCAACCCTTTAATATATTTCCCCATAATTCTCGTAATTTTCATACCAAAGTGCACTAATTACTCATCAGCACACTTCACTACCTTCCCCAAAATACAGCGGGAAGTTCAACCAGGAGAAAGGCCAGAGGTCATAATCCATTCATTCATCTGTTGTTTTATGCCATCTCAGGTTTACTAGATGATAAATATTTTAACTTTGCTGACTAGTCAACATTGGCATAAAAGACAAATAAAAATAACTTGTAATATTAGAAAATGTTGAACCCAGAAAAATTAAAAGTCAAAATAACTTTGAGAACTAGTATTATGTATAACTATTGAACTTAGCATTTTGTTCTGTTATATTGTTTTGTCCAAGAAGGTTCATCTGGGGTTGGGGGCGGGTGTATAGATTTTCTTAAAAATAATCCAGACTTTCCTTTTGATTTATACCTCATGAGTGAATCGATCCACCAGAGCTATTATATATCTTCCTCTTTCCATTTCTTTCCGTCAAGGCCTTTAGTTAGTAGGTGGAGGAAAGATGAGAATCTGCGAGTCATGGCATTTTAGGATAGGAAGGCCTTGGAGAACCTCCAATCCTGCATTTTTCATCCTATATATATTTTTTTAACTTGCTAACCTCTTTCATAATAATATAAACTCTAGTGAGCAATTATATAAATTTTTCATTAATTTCAAGCTTTTGCTATGAGTTTTTTAAAGAAATTGTAAGTCAAATATTTTATTTGAATCAGTGTCATATTTAACACTATAATTTAATATAACCAATAATGTCCATAACATATAAAAGTAAATTAGTTATCTCCTACTTGTTAATTTAAATTAAATAAATATGTAAAAGTAAGTATTTTTACCAACAAAAAATTTAAAAGGATATATTCTGTAATTTTTTGTACATGGACCAAACATATGTTTTTTTACAAAGCAGGATTTTAAAAAATTACCTTCATGGCTTCATATTTGGAATTTTTTTACATTCTACTTAAAAACAGGTTTTTAGAAAAATAACTTCCATATGTTATCTTAGATAATGAAATAATAGAAACCGTGCCAGGCTCTATTTGCAAGCAGTTCTCCCCTGATAACACATTGCCAGTGTGAATCGTTTTGAATTTCAATTTTTGATTTTATTTCTAATATATTTATTTCTTACAAATAAAAACTATGAAAAGATAGAAATGTTGCTGTGTATCATTTTGAATATTAAAGTTGTCTTGATTTGCTGTAAGTGAACTTGCTGAGATAAATTCAGCTTATGTATGTGGTAGATTATCCTGACGTGAGTTTCCAATAGAGCATCTCTCCCTCGTTTTCTGCTATCTGATGTGTTTATGTATCAGATGTCCTCATTTCTTTAAAACAGTTGCCCATTTTCAGCAAAATAATATACAAATAAAAATGAAGATTTCAAAATTTTATAACAGATTGAAAAAATTAAGTGGAAAACTGTGAAACATTCATGGTACATAGTAGCTTCCATGGGCAGAAGAAGGTGACTGAGGGCAAGGAGAATTCTTAATGTTAACATTTTATTTGAAATATTTAAAAGAAAAACTTGAAGCAGATATGCAAACTCAACTATTGACATTTCATTGTCTGTGCAGTTTCCAAAAAGCTATTTCTGAGTTGGTTTGCTTTGAAAATCTACTGAGATAGCTTTGTGTTAGTACTGATTATAAGAAAACAGTTGTGTTAGTTAATATCTTTGTGCTTCAGTGTGTTGCTCTGCTTCATGACATGAATGTAAAAATTAAATGAGGTAATATTTGGAAAGTACTTAACTTAGTGTCTGGCCCAAATAATACACCAAAATATGAATTCTTTGTTTTCCTCTTGTTGCTATCTCATTTCACCATTATAAGATTTTTCTGAATCTCCATGAATTTTCTATCTTCTAGTTCCTCATATGGCTTTTCATCTTCCCATTACTATCCCACAGTCCATCCCAGGTGGATGTTAATTGTCTCCCCCAACCCAGCAACTTGATAATTGCTTCCCTATCAGCAGTCCAAAGGTGACTGTAAAACTCAATTTCTTCATACATAGTACAATGTTCAGAATGTTTCAAAGACCAATATTTTCTTTTGTCAAATAATGAAAAAGTTCAAAATTTGAGTTTTTTTGTGTTCCAAATCAACAATTCATCAAATATCCAACTTGACTTTTTTTGATAACTTGACTTTTTTTTGCCTTTTCCACTGTATACAGGATATATTGGTAATTCTTGGGGAATTAAAAACAAGAAAACAATGAAATAAGGGGAGTTTTACTCAGAAAGTTGATGTAATATCACGATGGCATATCAGGCATATATTACTTAAAAATAAACCAGGACACTCTATTCTGTATTTTTATACTGTAACTATATTTAATATGCAAAAAAGTCTATTCATATCACTATAAAAAGAAATGCTCTATTATATTTTGGTGGTGATCTCACAGAGGATTTTTTTTTCCTTCTCTCATATTCAACATTTTTATAACTGAGCATGTATTACTTTGATATAAATGTATTTGGATGGCTAACATAAGAAACAGGTAGCATCTTCTATTGTATGATATATGATATGTATTTTATATCATACAGTAAAATGCACACAGTAAAATGAGGCACTCATTAAAGATAGTGGGGAATGTGGAGACTAATTGAATATAGGTGAACTTGGTTGTAAATGTTAGCTGCTTTTGCTATAGGCTCCCCACAGATGTTTGAGGCATTCGGTGATAATTCTTAGAACAAGCAATCAAGGTTATTTCAGCAAGTGGCTGTCTCACAAACACCTCCAGGATGCCTTTGAAAGTTGGGGGATGTCGATCAAAGAAAGTTTCTTGTGAAACTTAGAGACATTTATTTCAGCAGGACATTAAAATAAAACAAGGAAACTGACTTCAACTTAACTCCCTACCCTTATGTAATTTTTCCTATTGGAACCAAGCCTCCAATTTTGTTTTACCCAGGCACAAGAATCGAGATGATAATGCATTGCTGTTGCCATAGCAAAAACTGGAAAATGTCTTAGTGTATACTCCATGGTCCACACATGCTTAGAATGGAAAGCATCACATTTGCTTTGATTAACTTCTCTTTCATGGGGCAAAATGGAATTCACATTCTCCTAAATGACTGCATTAGAAATTGACTTTCCCCAAGGGAGGACTAAGGACAAGTCACAGGATAACACTACAGAATTACCTCTGCTCTGAAACTTTGCACATAGGAACAAACAAGAAACCTTGCATTGCCCATTTCTTCTCTTGGCCTCTACCCTTGAAGAAAAATGATCACTCATTTGGACTCAGCAAGGCAGAAAAACATTGATTTCAGAAGACAAAAATCTTAAAATTTACCAATGAAGGATTACAAACTGCAAGGGTAAAAACTGTTCTTTTATCCATACTCTATTGGAAATGTTTAAGTATTAAGAAATTCTTTAACAAGAGTTTTAATATATATGCACATTACAAAATGCTATCAAAGTCATGACATTCACAAGCAACCAAGAATGTGAGATGTCTTTTGTTATGGTTTAGACAAGAAGTGTCCCTCAAAAGCTCATGTGTGAGACAATGCAAGGCATTTTAGAGGTGAAGTGATTGGGTTTATAAGAATCTTAACCTAACTAACTCCTGACAGGGATAAAATGGATGGTAACTATAGGCAGGCAGGCTGTAACTGGAGGAGATGGGTCATTGGGGTGTGTCTTTGGGGCACATATTTTGTTCTTGTTGAGTGGAACTCTCTCTGCTTTCTCGTGCCATGCTTCCATCTGCATTCACCTGCCACAAACTTCCGTCATGATGATCTGTCTCCATGCTAGCCCAGAGCAAAGGAGTTGGCCATCTGTGAACTGAGACCTCTGAAACCAGGAGTGCCCAAATAAACTTTTCATCCTATAAAATTGTTCTTGTCTGGTCTTTATCACAGCAGTGAAAAAGCTAAAATATCTTTAGAGAAGAAATAGTCAGAAACTTGGTGAGGTTTTTCCAAATCCATGTATAATAAAATATTGTTTCAAAATTCTGTCTTTCACTTCTTCCTTTACCATATAGTTGTTTTCCTGGACAAAATAATTTTTAAAAAAATTGTTGTTTTTAGATATAGATGACAGTAGGGTGTATTTTGCATAATATACATATTTGGGGTGCAATCCATTACTATTTTTATCCCATTCTTGTGGTTGAACATGATGTGGAAGTACACTGGTTATGTGTTCATATATGAGCACAGGAAATTTATGTCCAATACATTCTACTGTCTTTCCTATTCCCATTCCCCCTCCCTTCCTTTTATTTCCCTTTTTATAATCCAATGAACTTCTATACTTCTCCTCCCTACCCTCCCTTGTTGTGGGTTAACATCCATATATCTGAGAGGACATTTGACCTTTGGTTTTTTGGGACTGGTTTATTTCACTTAATATGCTATTCTCCAGTTCCGTACATTTACTGGCAAATGCTGCCATTTCATTCTTCTTTATAGTTAAGTAATATTCCATTGTTTATATATACCATAATTTCTTTCTTCCTTTTTTAATTTTTTTGGTACTGGGGATTAAACTCAGGGGCACTTCACCACTGAGCCACATCCCCAGCCCTATTTTGTATTTGATTTAGAGACAGAGTCTCACTAAGTTGCTTCTTACCTTGTTTTTGATGAGGCTGACTTTGAAATTGTGATCCTCCCACCTCAGCCTCCCAAGCCCCTGGGGTTACAGGGGTGCCCCACTGTGCCCAGCTTCTACCACATTTTCTTTATCCATTCATCTATTGAAGGGTACCTGGATTGGTTCCATAGCTTAGCCACACATAGATGATGTGGCTGCATTACTGTGACATGCTGATTTTCAGTCCTCTGGGTATAAACCGAGGAGTGGTATAACTGGATTAAATGGTAGGTCCATTTCAAGTATTGTGAGGAATCTCCATAGTGTTTCTCCAGAGTGGTTACAACAATTTGCAGTCCCACCAGCAATGTATGAGTGAGTCTTTCCTCCATGTCTTCGCCAGCATTTATTGTTACTTGTATTCTTGACAATTGCCATTCTGACTGGAGTGAGGTGAAATCCCTGTAGTTTTGAGTTTTTCTAATTGCTAAAGATGCTGAATAGTGTTTCATATATTTGTTGACCAATCATATTTCTTCTGTGAAATGTCTGTTCAATTCCTTTGCCTATTTATTGATTGGGTTATTTGTTTTTGTGTTGTTAAGTTTTTTGTGTTCTTTGCATATCCTGGAGATTAAGGTTCTATCTGAGGTGCAGGTGGTAAAGATTTTCTCTCATTCTGTAGCCTCTCTTCATGTACTTGATTTTTTCCTTTGCTGTGAAGAAACTTTTTAGTTTGATGCCATCCCATTTATTAATTCTTGATTTACTTCTTGTACTTTAGGAGTCTCATTGAAGAAGTCTGTTTTTGAGCCAATATGATGGAAAGTTGGGCTTACTTTCTCTTCTAGTAGATTCAGGGTCTCTGGTCTAATGCCTAGGTTCCTTGATCCACTTTGAGTTGAGTTTTGTGCAGAGTGAGATATAGGGGTTCAATTTCAATCTACTACATATGAATTTCCAGTTTCCCCAGCACCATTTGTTGGAGAAGGTATCTTTTCTCCAATGTATGTTTATGCACCTTTGTCTAGTATGAGATAACTGTATTAATGGGGTATGTCTCTATGTCTTCTGTTCTGTTGATCCATATATCTGTTTTGGTGCCAATACCATGCCATTTTTGTTGCTATTGCTCTGAAGTATAATTTAAGGTCTGGTATTGTGATGTCTCCTGCTTCACTTTTCTCGCTGAGGATTGCTTTGTCTATTCTGGTTCTCTTATTTTTCCAAATGAATTTCATGACTGCTTTTTCTATTTCTATGAAGAATATCATTGGAATTTTAATCAGAACTGCATTAAATCTGTATACCACTTTTGGTAGTATGGTCATTTTGACAATGTTTATTCTGCCTATCCAAAAGCATGGGAGATCTTTCCATTTTCTAAGATCTTCTTCAATTTCTTTAGTGTTCTGTAGTTTTCATTGTAGAGGTTTTTCACCTGTTTTGAGAGATTGATTTCCAAGGGAATTTGATTCCCTTGGGAATCAATCTTTTTGTTTTGTTTTCTTTTGTTTGTTTGTTTTGAGGCTATTGTGAAATGGATTTCCTGATTTCTCTTTCAACTGATTCATCATGGCTGCATAAGAACACAATTGATTTATGGGTGTTCATTTTATGTCCTGCTACTTTACTGAATTTTTTCAATGAGTTCAAGAGGCTTCTCAGTGGAGTTTTTGGCTCTTCTAATCATAGAAGTATGTCATCAGTAAATAGGGATAGCTTAAGCTCTTCTTTTCCTATTCATATCCATTTAATTTCTTTCTTTTATCTAATTGCTCTGGCTAGGGTTTCAAGGACAATGTTGCATAAAAGTTGTGAAAGAGGGCATCCCTGTCTTGTTCTAGTTTTTGTAGGGAATTCTTTCAATTTTTTTCCATTTAGAATGTTGTTGGTCTTGGGTTTAGCATATGTAGATTTTAAAATGTTGAGGTTATGTTTCTACTATTCCTAGTTTTTCAAGTGATTTGGACATGAATAAATGCTGAATTTTGTCAAATGCTTTTTCTGCATCTATTGAGATAATCGTGTGGTTCTTCTCTTTAAGTCTATTGATGTGATGAATTATATTTATTGATTTCAGTATGTTGAAGCACTCTTGTGTCCCTGGGATGAATCTCGCTTGATCATGGTGCACTATCTTTTAAATATGTTTTTGTATGCAGTTTGCCTGCATTTTATTAAGATTTTTTGCATCGATGTTCATGAGGGATATTGCTCTGTAGTTTTCTTTCCTTGATGTGTCTTTTTCTGGTTTGGGTATCAGGGTGATATTAGCTTTATAGAATGAGTTTGGAAAGGTTACTTCCTTTTCTATTTTACAGAATAATTTGAAGAGTATTGGTGTAAGTTCTTTGAAGGTCTTGTAAAACTTGTCTGAGAATCCATCTGGTCCTGGGCTTTCCTTTGTTGATAGGCTTTTGATGGTGTCTTCAATTTCATTGCTTGAAATTGATCTGTTAAATTTTCTGTGTCTTCCTTGTTCAGTTTGGGCATGTCATATGTCTCTAGTAATTTGTCGTCATGATTCTATATTTTATTGGAGTATAAATTTTCAAAATAGTTTCTGATTATCATCTGTATTTCAATAGTATCTGTGTTATTTCCTTTTTCATCATGAATATTATTGATTTGCATTTTCTCTTTTTCTTCATTAGCTTGGCTGAGGGTTTATCAATTTTCTGAATATTTTCAAAGAGCCAACTTTTTGTTTTGTCTGTTTGTTGAATTTTTTTGTTTCAATTTCATTGATTTTGGCTCTGATTTTAATTATTTTCTGTATTCTGCATTTAGTGTTGATTTGTTCCTCTTTTGCTAGGGTTTTGAGATGTAATGTTTGGTTATTTATTTGGTGACTTTCTATTCTTTAAAGAATGCACTCGGTGCAATGAACTTTCCTCTTAGAACCACCTTCATACTATCTCATATATTTTGATAAGTTGTGTCATGATTCCCATTTACCTCTAAGTTTTTTAATTTCATCCTGATTTCTTCTGCTATTCATTCATCATTCAGTAGTTTATTACTTAGTTTCCAGTTGTTAGAGTAGCTTCTACTTTTTATTCTATAGTTAATTTCTAATTTTATTCCATTATGATCTGATAGAATGCATGGTATTTTCTCTATATTTTTGTATTTGCTAAGAGTTGCTTTGTGGCATAAGATATGGTCAGTTTTAGAGAAGGAACCATGTGCTGCTGAAAAGAAAGTGTATTCAGTTCCTTTTGGATGAAATATTCTATCTTTATGTGTTAAGTCTAAATTATTAATAGTGTTAATTAGTTCTATGGTTTCTTTGTTTAGTTTTTGTTTAGAAGATCTATCTAGTGATGAGAGAGGAATGCTAAAGTCACTCAATATTATTGTGTTGTGGTCTATTTGATTCTTGAAATTGAGAAAGGTTTGTTTGATGTACATAGATGCTTCATTGTTTGGGGCATAAATATTTATGATTGCTATGTCTTGTTGATGTATAATTCCCTTAAGCAGAATGAAATCTCCTTCTTTGTCCCTTCTGATTAACTTTGGCCTGAAGTCCACTTTATCTGATATGAGGATAGAAACCCCTGCCTGTTTATGTGATCCATGTGAGTGATGTTTTTCCCCATCCTTTCACCTTCAGTCTGTGACTGTCTTTGCCCATGAGGTGAGTCTCTTGGAGACAGCGTATTATTGGGTCTTGTCCTTTAATCCAATCTGCCAGCCTGTATCTTTCAACTGATGAATTTAGGCCATTTATATTCCATGTTATTATTGAGATATGATTTTTATTCTATCATTTTGATTTAGTTCTGGTTTTTAAATTAAATTATTTTCTCCTTTGATTGGTTATTCTTCTAGTGTAGCTCCTCCCTTTGCTAGTCTTCACTTTTATTTTTCATTTCTTCTTTATGAAATATTTTACTGAGTACACCTTGCTGTGCAATCTTTCTAGTTGTGAATTCTTTTAAATTTTGTTTATCATGGAAGGTTTTTATTTCATCGTCAATTTTGAAGCTTAATTTTGCCAAATATAGTATTCTTGGCTGGCCTCTGTTTTCTTTCAGTGCTTTGTATACATTATTCCAAGACCTCCTAGCTTTGAGGGCCTGGGTTGAGAAATCAGTGGAAATCTGGATTGGTTTCCTTCTAAATGTTACCTGTTGCTTTTCTCTGGCAGCATTTAAAATGTTCGTAATTCTTATTCTTAGTCTGGCATTTTCGTAATAATGTGCTTTTGTGTGGGTCTGTTGTAATTTTGTACATTTGGAGTCCTGTAAGCCTCCAGCTTTGGGATTTCCATTTTATTCTAAAGGTTTAGGAAATTTTCTGATATTATTTCATTGAAAAGATTGTGCATTCCTTTGGTTTATACTCTAAACCTTCATCTATCCTGATACATTTAAGTTTGGACTTTTCATGTTATGTCATATATCTTGGAAATTCTGTTCATGGTCTCTTAACATTTTTTTCCATGGTCCCCTTTATTTTCTAGATGATCTATTTTGTCTTCATTGTCTGAAACTCTGTCTTCCAAGTGTCTAGTCTATTGGTGATTCTCTCAATTGAATTTTTAATTTGGATTATTTATTCCTACATTTTAAGGATTTCTGACTGATTCTTCTTCAGGATCTCTATTTCCTTGTTGAAATGCTCTTTCATGTCTTATATTTTCTCTCTGATTTCATTGCTTACATCATCTTTTACCTTGTAGATCAGTGTAACCATGAACTTTCTGAATTCTGTCTCTGACATTTCCTCCACTGTGGTGTCAATAGAGTCTACTGTTGAGGTAGTATGTTATTTGGGGTGGTTTGTTCTCTTGCTTTTTTCATTTTGTTTGTGTGTCTCCCCATCTATTTGGGTGAGTCTGGTGCTATAGAGTTTCTATCTTATGGGTTTATAGTGTCCCTCTGTGTTATGAGTAAATCACAAATTGAGGGGGGAGCCCAGTGATAGCAACAATGTATGTAAACAATATATAACAGTTGACTAGATCCTTCATTCCTATTTTGATAGCTAGTGTTAACTGTTTTGATACATAGGGATAGTGGGATCAGCAATTTCCATCAGTAAAAATGGTACATAATCATGTATTATGTCTGACTTAAATTCAAACAATAGGTGTTATCTATGCCTTCTGATGTATTAATTATTGCTGTGATATTGGTGGTAGGGGTAGAAGTTATTTGCCTCAGTTAGTATTAAGAAGTGTGTTAAGGACAGAGTTGAATGTGTGTAAAGAAGAAGAGATAGGAGGGTAGAAAAGTATTTGCAATTCAAAGGGTGAATAGGGAATATACAGTGGTAACAGGATATGAAAGGGGATGAAAAACTAGAAGAATATAAAGGAAGGGAGAGAGAATGGAATTTGGATGTTAGGAATAGAGAAACAGACAAGGGTGATAGAGTAGTGATAAAAATGATACAAAACAAAATCAAAATCATAACCCTAACCCTTAGAATACAGAGCATGGGAAAATATTGCCTTCAAAAAAACAAACAAAAAAAAATACTACCACCACAACAACCAAAAAAAAAAAAAAAAAGAAAAAAAGAAAAAAGAAAAGAAAAGAAAAAGAAGGAAGAAGGAAAACAAAGAAAAACAAGGCTAAGAATGAGGAGAGAGAAGCAAATATAAATATGTACAGGAGTTCTTGAACCCTGTCAGTACACCTTCAAATATAACAAAAACCCAATATAGAAACCCAATATCAAAAAGGAAAACAGAACTACTGCCACAACAAACAAGTAACAACAACAAGATCTTGGTAAAATGTTAAAAAAATTAAGGAGTCCTATCCACTATGGTGGACAAAACAGTCAGTGAGTCTATGTGTTCACTGACTGTGCCCACTTGATTTTCTTTTCATTTCTTCTTGAGGTATGATCTAAGCTTTCCAGCATGGGCACCTGTTGCTTGCATGTTAAAGGTTGGCTTTTAAGACTTCCTAATTTCTCTTCTTGGGAGATTAGTGTGATCGGGCTGGGATATAAGGCTAAAGGTGAAGTGGCTTGCTGGGAAACTGGGTTGTGGGCCTGTGGCAAAGCAACTTACCACATCTGGATCAGGACCCAGTGTTGGATCCTGGGGGCTGGCTGTGAGTCCGTGCGCCAGACCTGGCAGGTCTGGAAGCCAAGCAGGTTGTGGGACCCAGCCACATGAGGGACCCAGCTGGTCTGTGCAGGGTGGTTCAGAGTTAGCCACCGTGGACAGAAGAATTAACTCAACACTTTCAAAAGAGTAAAATAGTGATTATCCCATCACGGACATATTTAGCATACTTCCACAATACAGGGTAAAGGCAGTGCCATAACCATGTGCATTGTCTCTGTCCCTCTCTCACATACACCTGAATATTGATGTGAACTAGCCCTTCTTCCTTTTCTTCTCTCTTTGTCATACTGAGACATGAAAACTGAATCAGCAAGCTGAATGAGTTTTCCTGAGTTGCTTTTCTATGTAATTCTCAAGGGAAATTGGACACCATTTCAACCATCAACAAGGTAACCCAAACTCTGAACCTGAGAGGAGTACCGGAGAAGAATCCTGACTCAGAATTATGTGGAATTGTCCATGTGATTTAGTGAAATCCAATCGATATTAACTAGGTAAAAAAAAGAAGTTGCATAAATCAGTTTCCAAAACCTAGGTGGTTGTTATTAATAGTGTAAATGGATGTGAGAAACTGCATTAAAGATAAAAGTTTTCCTTAGTATTCATGTCTGGTAACCACTGCACTTTGATATTTTCTGATCATAAATCCAAGGCACTTCTTGATTTGATTTCAACCCAAGCATTATACTCAATTCTTCATGCTTTTTTGATAGTGGGCTAGTGGCTTACCAAATCTGCCTTTGTACTTTCTCATTTCTTAACCTTTGCCTTTTACTTCAATGTTCACTCCATCAAGAATGCTGATTTCATTTCTGTCTGAAGGACCTGGAGGAATTCCCAAGGTCCCAGTGAAAAGTGAAAAATGTGGAGTTATTTTAATATGTCTTGATCTTGCCATTACTTATTTTTCTTATATTGTTCCATATACAACTAAACTATAAGCTTTTTGAGGGACAGAACCATTTATTATTAGGAGCAGTGTTAAGAGAACGAATCTTGGGGTCACATGGACCAGAGATAAGTAGTCTTTGCAACTTTAGACTTTACGGACTTGACCAAGATCCTTAACTTCTCTGAGCTTGTTTCCTTGCTTGTACTTCAGCAACGTATCCTATATGATTGTGATGAAGGTTTAAAGTGATGGTAGGTTTAAAACACTTAGAACTGTGTTTTGCACATAGAAAACATTTAAATAAAATAAGACTATTTAACCTCAAAATATCCATCATGCATTTATGTTCACACTAAATCCTTCATAGGAGTTTATTTACATGAATAAAATGTCCTCTTTGAAAAAGTCATTTAAATGTTTCACCCTTTTTTTTTTTTTTAGTTTGTGAAAACCAAGGAGATGTAACCAAAAAAAGTTAGTTCTGTGTACAACAAATAAGTCTGCTGAAGCATTCACAAACCAACTGGGGAGTAGCATAATTGGTGACCTGGGTGAATTTTCTCCTGAAGGCAGTTCCTTGGAAGAACAAGGAAATGCAAAGATATGCAAAGAGTATCATCCAGCTGAGCCAAGCTTATTAGTGCTCTCATTGACTCTACCAGGAGGCCCACCTGCCAAAGCTCTGTCTAGAAACCCTCAGGGGCCCAGATGGCCTCAGATGCACAATAACATCCAAGTGCAGAGTAAACCAGGTCATCAGCCTGGGAATGTCCCTTGTTCAACCATCCTGTCCTGATTTGGGCTGTGAAACTTTTCCTGTGAAAAACAAGAAAAATATTGGTTTTCTACATGAAAAAGGAAAATGATCTATTTGTGTTCAGTGGCATGGAAATATATCTTTAGAAGAATTCAAGAATATCTTAAGGGTTAATAGTAAACTGGAATAGGAATTGCCTACCCAAAGTGAACTGATTTGCCCACAGATAAAATAAAATCTTTGAAAATGTTCCCGTTTATTACCCTTATCTGAACTTTTAAAGTGTTCATGTAACTTTTTATTAAAATTAAAAATAAGTACTCATTTCTTGAGTTGGACATGGTGCTCCATGGTGTTAAAATAGAATAATAGAGATTCTTTTTTTTTGAGTTTTAGGTTTTTTTAACCTTCAATTTATAATGGTGATAATGAATAATTTTCTTACCATATATTAAAATACAAATATTAACTGGAAATTCCCTTGCCCTTAAAATTTAGAAAAGATCATTTGAACCTGACCCAAGAATTCTGAAACCAATGATTGTCTGACCAACACTATATCTGATCTTTTGTCCCACACCAAACCCCAGTGAAATCTTTGTATGTTAATCGAGATGCAAAAACTCTGCCCTATTGTTGAATGCTACAATACTTTGTGCTTTTCCATTTACTACTTTTGTCTTTCGGTTTGGGGATTGCATGCAGGGCATTGCACGTAGTAGGCAAGAAGCTCTCTACTGTTGAACCACAATCCCAGCCCAGAAGATTTGCTATTAATTGTGGGAGTCACCAGGGAAGGGCCACCGTGTGCATTGCTCAGGAAAAGGATATGACATTTCATATTAAACACTCTGCTTAAAAATCCCTTCAGTCACTCTCTGCCTCCTCAAAGCAGAGCATTTTACCTCCTCATCCTCTAGTTTTTTGCCCTGACTCTGATTTCTTTTCTCTGTTTACTTCATTCCTCTTCCTTCCCCAATTTTCTCTTTTTCTTAGAACAAGTAACAACAAACAAATGTCTACAAAATTGTTATTATTTTTTTCAAAATTAGCATTGTGTGATGATTGCAACTGCAACTATGGATTGGTTTAAATCCCAGCTTTGGTACATAAGTGGTATGAACTTGGCTAAGTCACTTAATCTGCCTATACCTCAGTTTAAGTGTAAAATGAAGGAGAAAATAATTTATGCCTCATGAAGTAGTTATAATGAGTAAATGTATTATTATGCACAAGCACTGAGAACAGTGTTTGCATAGATTAAGCAACAAAAATTGTCTTTTATTGTTGTTTCTTGCTTTCACTCAGTACCTCATTTTCAACCTCCAATCACTGATCAAGTGAGTTTCCAGTAAAACATCTTTTTCTTCCTACGAGGAATTATAGTGCCAGATATTTATTTTCATTCTAGGAATCAATTGTAAAATATTAGTGTCTATAATTATTTTTTTGCTATCAATTACAAACTATAGTAATGAATAAGGAATGATATTTATGGATAAAGTGGACCAACCTAAGCTTTATAAAATTTTCATCAGTGGAAAATTATCTTCAGAGGTTAATAATGTTTAGATAAATATTGTACAACTTATTTCTAAAAGTTTATAAAGGGACAAGCCTTTCCAAATATAAAGGCAATATCAGAAAAAATAATTTTTGATGGACTGTGGCACATAAACATTATCTCCTAAAGTAAGTAGTTTTTCTTGTGATGCTGAAATAAAATTGTTTATAACTCTAGCAATGTAAGAAGCAATGGCCGAGATTTATAGACTCAAACTTGCCTTAGTATTAGTATGTTTCCTGCTATGAAATGACAAGCAGAACTATTTAATATCATCTCCTGGGTGAAGAAAATAGCATGTGAATAATAGCTCCCAGGGCATTTTAAAATAAAAACTTAAGTAAAAGGAGCCATTATTTAAATAGAGTTGTAGGGAGGTAAAAAAACTGATCAGGAAAAGATTGGTGCCAAATTATGTAAAGGGCAGGACAAACTGGGAATTGTCGCGAGCAGTGAGTAAGAGAGGAATCAAGTTTGGTTCAACAAGTGGATTTTATTTATGCAATGCACACTCAACTTAACATTCCTAATAATATCAAGTCACATATACATTGAAGATTCACTTCCTTGTTCACCTAGAGTCCAATCCCCATGGACTTACTCAATGCAACATCTCTTAGCCAAGAAGTCAGTCAGCAAGACCAAGGGGATTCTTCTCAGCCGTAGCCTCTCTGAGCTCCGCGGATGTCTTTGGATGTCCTCTGGTGTCTGATAAGCCAGAGGCTGGGTGGCAGTCTTCCCTGTGGAGAGGTGGTCAGTCGTCTGGCCTCAGTGACAACGATCGATCAGCAATCAGCGTTAGAGTGGATAGCAGCTGGGGCAGTCAAGAGACAGAGTGACGTGGAGTCCTCTGATCACGGTGCTGCTGACAGTTTGCTCCAAAAGTCCAGGGGTTTAAGTAGTGATTTTCAGCCCAGTCATGCTTTGGTCTTCATTGATAAAGACCAGAACAGGACTATACTAGGAGCAACCACTCAAATCATAGATAAAGTTTCATATCGGCATTGCTTAGGAGTGTCATCCTGCCACATAGCAGGTTTGTCACCAGGTGCCTTTATTTTAGTTTTACAAGTCCAGGCACATACCAAATATAGCTTATTATTACTACATAACACACAACTATAGCAATTCCTATTATTTCCTTGTCTCATTACAGGAATGCAGAACTCCAGCTGCAGCAAATGACCCTCAGCATCATTGGGACCTTGTTATAACTGAAGTCTCTATCTCCACCCCAGCATTCCCAATCATGCTCAACCAGTGTGGGCTGGGCCCAGGAATCTGTGTTTTAACAAACTCCTCAGGTGATATTCATACTAGCTGAAGTTTGAGAAGCATTAAGGAATATGCATTTCTGATTGCCCACATTCTCTGAAATAAGCTTTAAAAATGAGAAAACCAAAAAAGAAAAATTAATTTGGCATTTTACCTTACTTTATTTGAAATTTGCAGTTTCATCTCCTTCATTCATCTATTCACCTCCTTTAGTGTGCCAGCTTTGGGGATGAGTCTCATCATATTAAAAAAAAAATACTAAAAAAAAAACAAAAACCAAAAAACAAAAAAACAACTCAATATGGATGAAAGTGTTAAATATAAGACCTGAAAATGTAAGACTCCTAAAAGAAAACTCAGAGAAAAGCTCCCTGACATTTGTCTTGGCAATGATTTTTTGGATATAAAAACAAAAGTACAAACAACAAAAGCAAAAATAAATAAGCAGAGTCAAATCAAACTAAAACATTTCAGCATAGAAAAGGAAGCAACAAAATGAAAAGGCAACCCATAGAATGGGGGAAAATACTTACAAACTGTATATCTGATAAGGGTTAATGTCCAATATATCTAAGATACAAAATTTCATAGCAAAATTCATATAACCCAATTAGAAAATCAGCAAAGGATCCAAAGAGATGTTTCCCAAGGAAGACATGTAAATGACCAAAAGGAATATGAAAAGATGTTCAAAATCACTAATGTCAGAGACATGAACTTGAAACCATGATGACATACCACATCAGACCTGTTTGGAAGATTATTGTCAAAAAGACAAAGGATAACAAGGTTGACAAGGACAGGGAGAAAGGGAACATTTATTTGTCATTGGTGGGAATATAAACTGGTAGAGCCATAATGGAAAGCAGTATGAATGTAAAAAACTTAAAGATAGAACTTCCATATGATATAGAAATCCCATTTCTACAGATGTATCCCAGTGGAAATAAAGTCACTGTCTTAAAGAGATATATCTGTATTCCCATGTTCACTGCAGCATTAGTCACAATAGCCAAGGTATGGAAATAGATTAAATATTTACTGATAGATGAATTGTTAAAAAAATTGAGATACATACACACATTGGAATATCATTCAGTCTTAAAAGAAAAAATAGAGGAAAACTGTTATTTTTGAGAATATGAATGAACCGGGAGAACGGTAAGTTGAATGAAATAAGTCAGACAGAGAATGACAAATATTGCATGTCATATATATGGAATCTTAAAAGGCTGAACTTAGAAGAAAGGATGGTTATCATGGGTTGAGGGATGGGAAAAATGAGAAGATGTCAGTTAAAGAGTACAAAGTTGCATTTATAAGATAAGTTCTGTAGCCTTATGTACAACATAGTGATTATAGTTAATAATAAAGCATACTTAAAATGCACTACTGAGAGTAAATCTTAAGCATATGGACATGTTAACTAACTTGACTGTGAAAATAATTTCACAATGTATATGTATATCAAAGCATCATATTATACAAGTTGAATATATAAAATTTTGCCAATCGTGCCTCAATAAAGTTATTTTTTTTAAAAGGAAGAAAGTAATTTCACTGGAATCTAAAGATATTTGAGAATGCTATTAGCTGAAATGAAAAAAGTTCGGTCAGATTAACATGATACATGGTAAGTGGTCAGATTAACATGACTCATGGTAAGAGGTCTGAGCAAATTGGCTATTCATATCTTCAAAATGTTGCTATGTTCTTTTTATTTATCTCTAGCATTTCTAACTGTTTATATAATATCAGTATGTATAAGAGAACTCAGAAGAAAGGATCGTTTTACCAAGTTTCTTAATCCAGATAGATCGTGTTTTGTCAGTCAATGATAGTCCATTAAGGGCTAATGTGCATTTGAGTTTACAACACCCAAAGAATGAGAGAGAGAGAGAGGGAGATGTATACATTGAATGATGGAATATGAGTATACCAGAAATGGTGTTTTAAAAATTCCTTCTTTACGGAGGCTCTAAGTTGGAATAAAATCGTACAGAAGTCATTATTTATTTTTAAAAGGGAAATATAACCCAAATAAGTAATTTTGAAGATATAGATACTTAGCATTTTATTAAGCACAAAAGTAAGGGATGTATAAATTTGTGAATATTATTAATTTATTTATAATAAAATAGTATGGGTTATTGATCTCTGACTTAAAATCTAGACAAATACATTAACATACAAAAGTTTTTAGTTTTTCATATATTTGGTTATAAATTTGATCTACGATGAATCTGAAACAGTGACTAATTTGTAGCTAATTTATATTAGATTCTTCTAAATTTGGAGGAATAGTCTTAAAATGTTGTTAATTATCCTTAAGAGAAAAAACTGTAAACATAATCTCACACAATTTTTCTAGTAATATGAAGTTGTAAAAAGATGAAACATAAGTGGAGGAAATAACAAAGTTGTTAGGCTAAAATATCCTCATTTGTTAATAAATCATTTAAAAATATTTCAGAAATATATTTGGTTACTACTAGGCTTCCAGGGTCCAGAAACTACATATGGTATTATTTCCACAGTAATAAAAAAAATGTAATAAAATCTTGTTTGAATTCCAGTTATGTTCTTTATAAGTTTATTGGAACCAATCATATAACTAAAACAGTACAACAGTGTTATAAGCATATTATATTTACTTTTCTGCAGAATATTTTCTCATTACTAATAGTACTCTTTTAGTATAAGTAAATAAAAGTTATGGGCATCTATGCAGGAAATAATACTTCTTTTATTACCACCCTATACATTAAAAATAATTTAAAATAAATTGTTTTTTGGTTTCTTCAAAAATTGACTCATTTTAAGCTGCATTTTGCAATTCAAAAAAGTTTACTTTCTTATTCTTGCTTTAAAAACTGTACAATTTTAAAAATTATCTACATTGCAAACATAATTTTAAGCAATGTAAGTAAGAAGAAATTGAATTATATGTTTATATAAAAGGGAGATTAGATAAGCAGACAAAATTAGAATCAAAAGGGATATGATATTTTCAGGGAAACTCTTAGTTATACTTGAATTTAACACATAAAATAGAAATTGGAAATCTACCATGGATATTTGTTGTCTTATTAGATATAGGAATTCCTTAAAAATTCTTAAAATTTCATGGAAACCAACTGAAAAATTTTGAGATTTTTGTAGTAATTATTTCGAAACAAATGATGCAAAATTTGGATGGTAAATATTGAGTCCTTATTATAAAACATGATGAACACACAGATTTAATGATATTTAATGTGTTTTAATCTGTTGGGTTTAGTATTCCTACTAATTCTGAAATTGTCCCATATTTGGTCAGTGGGAATCACTAGTTGGCTCTTGTGTCCTTTTGAGATAATTCCAGTAGTTTTTGGTAAATTTACTTTGTTTTCTGCTGTGACAACATTTTCAGCCCTGAAAATCAATGCCTGGACTCAGATATCCTGCCCCAATTAGTTACTGAAATTTGAGTATTAAAATCTCATTCCTTTTTTTGAAATATAACTTCCTGGTTTGAAAATTCATATTAAATATGAATTTATACAAATATGAATATATACAAATATTGTATATTGTTCATCATATTATTGTGGTGACATAAAATTTCAATGAATATTACTATGCATTGATTATGTGTGTACATATACATATACACACACAAAGGCTATTCCATTTTATAAATATTTAATATATTATGGATATGATTGAAACTGTTATATTATTTGATGTTGGCAGAAAGATGAGGAAACATCATTTTTGAAAAGCTTCACTTAATCAAAATTACACTGAGATTTCATCTTATACCAGTCAGAATGACAGTCATCAAGAATACAGATACCCGAAGCTGGTTCCAGGGCTTGGAGCTGGCTCTGTGCTGAAAGGCTCTCACTGGACTGTCTGCTCTGAGAAGCTGGCTGTGAAAGGAGCCTGCCGCTGGAGGGAGCAGGGCTGCTTGGGGAAGTCCCTGGCTGCCCTGTCCTGGTCCCTGAAGCTGTCTGCGGGCCGGAGCTCACCGCTGGCTGCGGGACTTGGAGCTGGTTCTGTGCAGAAAAGCTCTCACTGGAGGGCCTGCTTCAAGAAGCTGGCCATGTGGGAGGAGCCCACCGCCAGAGTGAGCAGGGCTACCTGGGGAAGACTCTAGCAGCCCTGCCCTGCTCTACACCAAGAATACAAATAACCCAATCAACAAATGGGCTGAGGAAATGAACAGACACTTCACAGAAGAAGATGTACAAGCAATCAACAAACATATGAAAAAATGTTCACCATCTTTAGTAATAAGAGAAATGCAAATCAAAACTACCCTAAGATTCCATCTCACCCCAATTAGAATGGCGAATATCAAGAACACAAGCAACAATAGGTGTTGGCGAGGATGTGGGGAAAAAGGTACACTCATACACTGCAAATTAGTGGAGCCACTCCGGAAAGCAGTATGGAGATTCCTCAGAAAGCTTGGAATGGAACCACATTTGACCCAGCTATCCCACTCCTTGGCCTATACCCAAAGGACTTAAAATCAGCATACTACAGAGATACAGCCACATCAATGTTCATTGCTGCTCAATTCACCATAGCCAGATTGTGGAACCAACCTAGATGTCCTTCAGTTGATGAATGGATAAAGAAACTGTAGCATATATATACAATGGAATATTACTCCGCCATAAAGAATGATAAAATTATGGCATTCGCAGGCAAATGGATGAAATTGGAGAATATCATGCTAAGTGAGATAAGCCAATCTCAAAAAACTAAAGGATGAATGATCTTGCTGATAAACGGATGAGGACATATAATGGGAGGTGGGAGGGGTTAGTGTTAGGGTTAGGGTTAGGTTTAAGGTTAGGGTTAAGGAGGGTGGTAAGAATGGAGGAAGGAAGGACTGTATAAAGGGAAAAGAGGGGTGGGAGGGGTAGGGGGGAAAGGAAAAAAAAATAACAGAATGAATCAAACAACATTATCCTATGTAGATTTATGATTACACAAATGGTATGCCTTGACTCCATGTGCAAACAGAGAAACAACATGTATCCCATTTGTTTACAATAATTAAAAAAAAAATTGAAAAAAAAAAGGAATGCAGATACCAATAAATGCTGGAGAGGATGTGCAGAAAAAGCGAACACTTACACTGTTGGTGGGACTGTAAATTAGTACAATCACTATGGAAATCAGTATGGAGTTTCCTCAAAAGACCAGACATGAAACCACCACATGACTCAGCTCTACCACTTCTCCATATTTACCTTGAAAAATTAGTCATCTTACTACAGTGATACATGCATACCCACATTTATAGCAATATGATTCACCATAGCCAAACTATGGAATCAGACTAGGTGTCCATCAACAGATGAAAGGATGACGAAATTGTGGCATGTATACACAATGGAGTTTTATTCAGCCATAAAGAAAAATGAAATTATGGCATTTACAGGAAAATGGATGGAACTAGATATCATTATGTTAAATGAAATAAACCAAACTCAGAAGATCAGGGACCATATATTTTCCCTCATTTGTGGAAGCTACAAAGGCAAAGGAAAAGAAAGGTGGGTAGTGGTGGGGATCTCATGAAAATCAAAGGAAGATCAATAGAATAGAGGGACTAGGAAGGCAAGGAGAGAGGGGGAAGCTCTAGGGGGTGATATTGGCCAAATTATATTATTATATTGAGGGCACATACAGATATGTAACAAATTCCATTGATATGTACAACTCTAATGCACTAATACAAATATGAAAAGAGAAAAATAACATGAATAAAGTGCAAACAAGAAAAAACTTTGCTTATTTAACCTAAAAATAATAATTAGAGATGAATTTGTAGGCTTATGACAAACATGTATCTTGAATTTTCTTCGATCGTCATGTTTTTCAATAACCTATCTTTTCTAAAGTTACCTTTAGGATTGCATCCAATTTTTTTAAATAAAACTTTAGAGTTGTTTGTATTTAGGAGTATTAAGTAAGTACTTTGGAAGTTATGAATGGTTTTATGACAAATATGCTTTACTTAGAAAATAAGGCCTAGGACATTGAACAGGTCCAAAGCTCTAATGAAATCATGCAATTTATTACAGTGTTTTATGTTATTGTTTGAGGGGAAATTGAATATGCTTCTGTAATAAATGGATTAGTAGTAGAAACATTTTTTAAAGAACAGCATATAATTGTTCTAGGGAAACCTGGACTAGAAAGTAGAATGCTAAGAAATTTTGCAAAAATTATTTTTCAATACCACCGCCATCAGCTAACAACCATATATTGCATTGAGATGAGCTGCAAAAGAGTCATTTACACTTTCAGATGGGTTTTAAACTACGTAAATTAGCAGGAAATTTATGTCAGTGCATGACAGAGCAAGGCATACATTGAAAGCATCTAAAATGATCCCTGGCATATAGATAGTAGCAGATCATTTTGTTAGTTTTACTATTTGATTTAGTAATATGCAAATTTC
Source organism: Sciurus carolinensis (assembly GCF_902686445.1). Lineage (NCBI taxonomy): Eukaryota > Metazoa > Chordata > Mammalia > Rodentia > Sciuridae > Sciurus > Sciurus carolinensis. The sequence continues at coordinate 47,981,718 of NC_062226.1, forward strand.
TTAAGACAAAAACACCTCCAAGGCCTCCTGGAAGTGATGAAAAATTACTAAATATGACCCATTGTCATGGAAAAATGTACAATGTTATAAACTTAAATGGCAGAATAGGATTGTCTTAAATACTTAGTAACTGTTTACCCTTCTTTGTGTACAGGCATCAATTAAGATCCAGTCTCATGTGTGATTGCACAAATCCATTATTTACAGTAAAAGATAAATTATGCTTTCTTCTCCAAATCTTTGGGCTGAAGAAAAATATGTTTTGAGGGTGTAGTCTTAGCAGTGTATGGCTGACTTAGAGATTTTTACGTTTTTATCACTGATTTCAATGTTATTTTCCCTCCCCATGCACAAAATGAGCATCTTCGTAATACTAAAAAGAATATAAAATGTCACTTATTTTTTTAAAGTTTCCAAACTAAAAAGAGCTACATTATCTAATACATAAGAGACAAGAAAGCATCAAGGGGAAACAAATACAAATAAAGCAAGTATTAACTATTTTTTTAATGCCTTAGTTATGGCAGTATTCCCTATAGCTAGCAAGTGGAGGTAGTAACTGGCAAGATTTGAATCATTAGCAGAGGGAAGCTATGAGGAGAGGAATTGGAGCTATGGTTTACAATAGGTAGAATATCACAATGATATGGGGAAATGATGATAAAGACAGAGAAACAGCAATAGCAATAGCATTTGAATAGAGGAAAGGGTACTTGTTAGCACAATTAGGCAGGAGGTGCTATTGCTATGTCTCAGCAGGTGCACGCTAATTGTAAAAATAGTGAAATCCTTCAGTATCTTTCGGAGGAATCTACTACCCTAAGTTCCTAACTCTTGTTGTTCCTAACTCTTGTCCTATTCCCCAAAAGCTCCAGATATCCCTATGACCCAAAAGTTGTAGGGTCAAGGAATCTTTAGCAAGAGGTATCCTAAATTTTTCTCTAACATAGCAGCTGACATCCACTCTAATGCCTGTCAACCAGATTGTTAAACATTTTTAATATCACTTTTATCTTTAAGAAGCAAAATTAATAGGATGTGAAAATTAATTTTTGTAGGAGGTGAGGAAAAATAGGAGAGGATGTCTCTCACATATTTTTGAGCAACTGGGTGGATTTTGCTCAAAAGGAAAATATAAGAAAAGGGTTAGTTTTGAAGACTAGAAAGGAGAGAGAGTGAGTTCAGTTTTTGGTATGCTGAATTTGAATTACCCATGGTGATGACTTAATCAGACTTTGAGTTTTTTATTGTGTGTATGTGTGTGTGTGTTTGTGTGTCTGAGGATCATAGCCAGGGCCTCACACATGTCAGGCAAGTGTTCTATCACTGAACTACATCCTCAGCCTGAGATATTATTATACAATGTATACATATATCAAAACATCACACAGTAATGTAAATATTAGGTGTAAATTAGATGCATATATGTATGTATACACACACATACACGCTATATATATGTATTTTAAAAAATTGAACAAAATGAAGAAGAAAGTAAAGGAAAATGGTTATAAACTGTCTAAAGGCAATAGTTCTTAGTGAAGAACTAGACATCCTCAAATGCCTTGTCTTGCAGGAGTTTGTTGTTTGTTTGTTTGTTTTGTGTGTGTCCATATATACAGATACAAGTTGGTTTGGAGTTTATCTAACCCAATTCTCATTAAAGGTAAAAAAACTGGTGTTTTTAAAATTAGTTTATAATGGCCACCAGAAACTAATTGTACAATACATGCTGGAGATTGTCTCAAGCTTAATATTTATAAAAATCTTCTGAAGTATACCTGCTATTGTCTCCATTTAAATTCTCAGGGGAGATAGAGTAAGATGGATGCTGAGTAAGATCCTGTGGGGATCACCTCCCCACCAAAACACCAATTTGAGCAACTATTCACATAGCAAACTACCTTCACAGAGGTAAAGAAGCTTTGTGAGAGATAATAGTACCTGGTTTTAATTTAATAAAAAGAAAAGATGTCATTGAAGAAGGCAGGAAGGAAAAAATTGCCCACACTATCCATCCCCCAGCTTCAAGCAGCACAGCCTTGAGAGAGATGCTTCCTGCTTGAGGGAGGGAGACATGATTAATTTCAGGCCTAGAATTAAAAAGCAGGCCTACTACACTGAAAAGTCATAGGCCAGGCAGAATCCACTGCCTCCAGCCAATACCTATAGACTGAACTGCTGTTACTGCCTTAGCCAGGCAGTCAAGGAACTGCTTCTACCTCAGACAGTAAAGGTAGAAGCAAGACTTCACCCTCTGGGGAGTAGGACACAAAAGGTAGCACAGGAGTTTGTGAACTCAGTGCTGGGCCCACCATGGTAAGAACCAGCACCCGTAGAAAACAAAGGCTGACCTTGCCCATCACAACCTCTAGACCTGACCCAGAACCAGTAGGACAGAAGGACAGAATTTCTCCTTGACCTCTATAACTGCCACCTATGGCAAGGTGAATGTGCAGGTCCTTGTAGTTGTGAGGCTCAGGTACAACCTAGCTTTTTGTCAACTTTGGTGGTCAAGAGACTCTCATTATCAACATTACCCCAACCTCAGGCAGCATAAATAGAGCAAGATCCCATTTTCTAGGGGCAGAACAGGGTAGTAAGCACAAGATTTGACCTTGACCTTGACCTTAACCTTAGTGCCTGGGTGGTAAAACCTAACACAGGATAGATTCTAAAGGCCCCTCTTCCTAGTCCTGTCTATGGATGAGCCTCTGGAACAATTCTGGTGCCAGAGGGAGACACGCAGTACAGTATATTGGAATTCTGTTCCAGTTAACATCACTTGTGACTGTTTATAGCAGTCTTCTGCTAGAACTCCACCTCAGTAGGAGGCAGCTCATAGCAGTGTGGATATTAGTTCTTTCCCAATGCTGTATTTATCTTAGCAGGCTGTAGGCACAGGGTGTGGTGTGGGTGGCCACATGTGTGGCCTAGGAAACTAGTTCTTTTCCCTCCATAGTCATTCTGCCCAGAATAGTGCCTAACCACAGACTAATGACTGTACACAAGGTTTCTGGACCTATCCCAGTCCCAGAGAGACTTTGAGGGATGGACTACACTTGTTAGTTTCCGCTCCTAATCCTGTTGAACAACTGTGGGTTTAGGTTACCTTCTAGTGTGAAAACAGTGACAACATATCAACACACTTGGGGCACAACTGGATTTAGGCCTCCATCTAATGCTGATATAGTGGAAGAAAATATGAAGCCTGCTTAGAATTTTGGAAAGACATTCACAATCAAATCCTGTTCATAGAGTTTGGAAAAATCAGTTCTAAAATTAATTTGGAAGAATAAGATACTGAGAATAGTCAAAGCAACTCTAAGCAAGAAAAGCAATGCTGGAGGCATAACAACTTTGGACCTCAAATTATACTACTGGACTATAGTAACAAAATCAGCATGGTATTGACACCAAAACAAACACAAAGATGAATGGAATAGAATAGAAGACACAGAGAGACAAACCCACATACATACAGTCATCTGATTCTTGACAAAGGTGCCACAAATATACATTGGAAAAAAGATAGCCTTCTTAACAATGGTGCTTGAAAAACTGGATAATCATTGTAGAAGAATGAAACTTGATTCCTACCTCTCACTCCACATAAAACAAAATGGATCAAAGATCTAGAAATTAGACCTGAAACTGCAACTGCTAGAAGAAAACATAGACCCAGAAGTCCAAAATATTGGCACAGTCACCAACTTCCTTAAGACTCTTACAGCATAAGACTCCTACAGCATAAGAAAAAAAACCAAGAATTAACAAGTGGGATGGTATCAAATTAAAGATCTTCTTCATAGCAAAGGAAAAAAGTGTGTGAAGAAAAAGTCTAAAGAATGAGAGATGGCGGCCTAGAGGGTGACTGCACCCCCTGTCGCTCCAGAACCCAGGAGTTAAGAAGGGGAGGCATTGAGAGACTCGGACTGAAATGGAGCCACGGGTGAGTCTGCCCACTGGGTAAAGCTCGGCCCGGGTGGCAGGCCCAGATAGAGGTGTCTTATCGGAGCCGGGCAGGGCAGCTAGAGTCTTCCACAGGCAGCCCTGCGCACTCCGGCGGTGGGCCCCACCCACACAGCCAGCTTCTCCAGGTTCCCGGAGCGGGCACGCTAGTGAGAGCCTTTCTGACCAGAACAAGCTCCAAGTCCTGGAGCAGGCGCAGCACAGCGTACTCTGGCATGCAAGCAGCTTCAGGGACTAGGATAGGGCAGCCAGAGACTTCCCCAAGTAGCCTGGACCCCTGCGGTGGGAGGTGCCTTTCAAGGCTAGCTTCTCAGACCAGACCGCCCAGAGAGAGGTTTTCTACATAGAACCAGCCACAAGCCCCTGAACCAACGGAGAGCTTCGATTCGCAAGCAGCCTCTGGGATCAGGGCAGAGCAGCCAGAGACCTCTTTAGGCGGCTCTGCACACTCCGGCCGCAGGCTCTCTTCACGGGGCGATCCAAGATGGCGGCCTAAAGGGTGACTGCACCCCCAGTCGCTCCAGAACACAGGAGTTAAGAAGGGGAGGCATTGAGAGACTCGGACTGAAATAGAGCCACAGGTGAGTCTGCCCACTGGGTAAAGCTCGGCCCGGGTGGCAGGCCCAGACAGAGGTGGCTTATCGGAGCCGGGCAGGGCAGCTAGAGTCTCCCCAAGGTATCCTTCCACACTCCGGCAGTGGGCTCCTCCCACACGGCCAGCTGCATGGTGCAGGCCCACAGTGAGAACCTTTACGCACAGAGCCAGCTCCAAACCGTGGAACCAGTAGGGGGCTAGGGGCAGTTTTCTTCGGATGCATTGCATTATCAGATTCCTCCAAGACATCAGGCTACTGAAGGCTGGGAGGTGATACACTGGAAATCTACCGGGACACTATAAGCCAATAGCGGAAAACTGCAATATCTCAGGGTCCCACTGACAGCTGACCAATATGAGAAAACAAGGGAAGAAAATGTCCCAAACAAACCTAGATACTACATCAATAAAACCCAATGACAGCACAGCAGAAGAAATGTCAGAAAGGGAGTTCAGAATGTACGTAATTAAAACGATCAGGGAAGCTAATGAGGAGATGAAAGAGCAAATGCAGGCATTGAAGGAGGAGATGAAAGAGCAAATGCAGGCATTAAATGATCGCACCAACCAACAGTTAAAAGAACAAATACGGGAAGCAAGAGATCATTTCAATAAAGAGTTAGAGATACTGAAAAAAAAACAAACTGAAATCCTTGAAATGAAGGAAACAATAAACCAAGTTAAAAACTCCATAGAAAGCATAACCAATAGGATAGAACACCTGGAAGACAGAACCTCAGACATTGAAGACAAATTATTTAATCTTGAAAGCAAAGTTGGCCAAACAGAAAAGATGGTAAGAAATCATGAACAGAATCTACAAGAATTATGGGATATCATGAAAAGGCCAAATTTAAGAATTATTGGGATTGAGGAAGGCTTAGAGAAACAAACCAAAGGAATGAACAATCTATTCAATGAAATAATAACAGAAAATTTCCCAAATCTGAAGAATGCAATGGAAAACCAAGTACAAGAGGCTTATAGAACACCAAACATACAAAATTACAACAGACCCACACCAAGGCACATTATTATGAAAATACCTAACATACAAAATAAAGACAGAATTTTAAAGGCCGCGAGAGAAAAGAATCAAATTACATTCAGAGGGAAACCAATAAGAATATCAGCAGATTTTTCAATCCAGACCCTAAAAGCTAGAAGGGCCTGGAACAACATATACCAGGCCCTGAAAGAAAACGGATGCCAACCAAGAATCTTATACCCAGCAAAACTTACCTTCAAATTTGACGATGAAATAAGATCCTTCCATGATAAACAAAAGCTAAAGGAATTTACAAAAAGAAAGCCAGCATTACAGAACATTCTCAGCAAAATATTCCATGAGGAAGAGATGAAAAACAACGATGCAAATCAGCAACAGGTGGCACTAGCCTAAAGGAATAGCCAAATAAAGGAGAAACCAAATCATGTCAAAAACAAATATGAGTCAATTGACCGGGAATACAAATCATATCACAATAATAACCCTGAATGTTAATGGCCTGAATTCATCAATCAAAAGACACAGACTGGCAGATTGGATTAAAAAGAAAAATCCAACAATATGCTGCCTGCAAGAGACTCATCTCATAGAAAGAGACACCCATAGACTAAAGGTGATAGGATGGGGAAAACCATACCATGCACACGGACACAGCAATAAAGCTGGAGTATCCATCCTCATTTCAGATAATGTGGACTTCAAACCAAAACTAGTCAGAAGGGATAAAGAAGGACATTACATGCTGCTTAAGGGAAGCATAAATCAGCAAGACATAACAATCATAAATATCTATTCCCCGAACATTGGCTCATCCACATACGTCAAACAAATCCTTCTCAATTCCAGAAATCAAATAGATCACAGAACAATAGTACTAGGCGATTTTAACACACCTCTCTCACTACTGGATAGATCATCCAAACAAAACTTGAATAAAGAAACTATAGATCTCAACAACACAATCAACAATTTAGACTTAACGGACATATATAGAATACACCATCCAACAAAGAACGAATACACTTTCTTCTCAGCAGCACATGGATCCTTCTCTAAAATAGACCATATTTTATGCCACAAAGCTACTGTTAGCAAATACAAGAAGATAGAGACACTACCTTGTACTCTATCAGATCATAATGGATTGAAATTAGAAATAAATGATAGAATAAAAAACAGAAACTTCTCCAATACCTGGAGATTAAATAATACACTATTATATGATGAATGGATAACAGAAGACATCAGGAGGGAAATAAAAAAATTCTTAGAAGTAAACGAGAACAAAGACACATCATATCAAAATCTCTGGGACACTATGAAAGCAGTACTTAGAGGAAGATTTATTTCATGGGGCGCATTCAGAAAAAGAATAGAAATCAACAAATAAACGACTTAACACTACAGCTCAAAGCGCTAGAAAAAGAAGAGCAGACCAATACCAAAAGTAGTAGAAGACAGGAAATAGTTAAAATCAGAGCCGAAATCAACGAAATCGAAACAAAAGAAACAATCGGAAAAATTAACAAAATAAATAGTTTGTTCTTTGAAAAAATAAATAAAATTGATAAACCCTTAGCACACTAACAAAGAGAAAGAGGGAGAAAACTCAAATTACTAAAATTCGGAATGAACAAGGAAACATCACAACAGACACGAGTGAAATGCAAAACATAATTAGAAGCTATTTTGAAAATCTATACTCCAACAAAACAGAAAACCTCGAAGACATCAACAAATTTCTAGAGATATATGAATTACCTAAATTGAACGAGGAGGACATACACAACTTAAATAAACCAATTTCAAGCAATGAAATAGAAGAGGTCATCAAAAGCCTACCAACAAAGAAAAGTCCAGGACCAGATGGGTTCTCAGCCGAGTTCTACAAAACCTTTGAAGAAGAGCTCATTCCAATACTCCTCAAACTATTCCATGAAATAGAAGAGGAGGGAACCCTCCCAAACTCATTCTATGAAGCCAATATCACCCTGATTCCTAAACCAGACAGAGACACATCAAGGAAAAAAAAGTTCAGACCAATATCCTTAATGAACATCGACGCAAAAATTCTCAACAAAATTTTAGCAAATCGTATACAAATATATATTAAAAAGATAATGCACCACGATCAAGTCAGTTTTATCCCAGGGATGCAAGGTTGGTTCAACATTCGGAAATCAATAAATGTCATTCACCATATCAACAGACTTAAAGTTAAGAATCACATGATTATTTCAATAGATGCAGAAAAAGCATTCGATAAAATACAGCATCCCTTCATGCTCAAAACACTAGAAAAAATTGGGGTAGTGGGAACATTCCTTAACATTATAAAGGCCATCTACGCTACGCCCATGGCTAATATCATTCTAAATGGTGAAAAACTGAAAGTGTTCCCCCTAAAAACTGGAACAAGGCAGGGATGCCCTCTTTCACCACTTCTATTCAACATCGTCCTTGAGACTCTATCCAGAGCAATCAGACAAACCAAAGAAATTAAAGGGATACGAATAGGAAAAGAGGAACTCAAACTATCCTTGTTCGCTGATGACATGATTATATATTTAGAGGAACCTGGAAATTCCACCAGAAAACTTTTAGAACTCATAAGTGAATTCAGTAAAGTAGCAGGTTACAAGATCAATGCTCATAAATCCAATGCATTTTTATATATATGTGATGAATCTTCAGAAAGAGAAAATAGGAAAACTACCGCATTCACAATAGCATCAAAAAAAATAAAATACTTGGGAATCAATCTCACAAAAGAGGTGAAAGACCTCTACAATGAGAACTACAGAACACTAAAGAAAGAAATTAAAGAAAACCTTAGAAGATGGAAAGATCTCCCATGTTCCTGGATAGGAAGAATTAATATTGTCAAAATGGCCATACTACCTAAAGTGCTACACAAATTCAATGCAATTCCAATTAAAATCCCAATGATGTACCTTGCAGAAATAGAGCAAGCAATTATGAAATTCATCTGGAAGAATAAGAAACCCGGAATAGCTAAAGCAATCCTCAGTAGCAAGAGCGAAGCAGGGGGTATTGCAATACCAGATCTTCAACTCTACTACAAAGCAATAGTAACAAAAACGGCATGGTATTGGTACCAAAATAGACAGGTAGATCAATGGTACAGAATACAGGACATGGACACAAACCGAAATAAGCACAATTTTGTCATACTAGACAAAGGTTCCAAAAATATGCAATGGAGAAAAGATAGCCTTTTCAACAAATGGTGCTGGGAAAACTGGAAAACCATATGCAATAGAATGAAATTAAACCCCTATCTCTCACCCTACACAAAACTCAACACAAAATGGATCAAGGACCTCGGAATCAGACCAGAGACCCTGCATCTTTTTTTTTTTTTTTATTGTAAACAAATGGGATACATGTTGTTTCTCTGTCTGCACATGGCGTAAAGGCATACCATTTGTGTAATCATAAATTTACATAGGGTAATGTTGTTTGATTCATTCTGCCATTTTTTCCCTTCCCCCCCACCCCTCCCACCCCTCCCCTCCATCTATACAGTCCTTCCTTCCTCCATTCCTGCCCCCCTCCCTAAAACCAACTCCAACCCCAACACTAACCCTTCCCACCCCCCATTATGTGTCATCATCCACTTATTAGCAATATCATTCTTCCTTTGGTTTTTTGAGATTGGCTTATCTCACTTAGCATGATATTCTCCAGTTTCAGCCATTTGCCTGCAAATGCCATAATTTTATCATTCTTTATGGCTGAGTAATATTCCATTGTATATATATACCACAGTTTCTTTATCCATTCATCAATTGAAGGACATCTAGGTTGGTTCCACAATCTGGCTATTGTGAACAGAGCAGCTATGAACATTGATGTGGCTGTATCTCTGTAATATGCTGATTTTAAGTCCTTTGGGTATAGGCCAAGGAGTGGGATAGCTGGGTCAAATGGTGGTTCCATTCCAAGTTTTCTAAGGAATCTCCACACTGCTTTCCAGAGTGGCTGCACTAATTTGCAGCCCCACCAGCAATGGAAGAGTGTACCTTTCTCCCCACATCCTTGCCAACACCTGTTGTTGCTTGTATTCTTGATAATCGCCATTCTAATTGGGGTGAGATGGAATCTTAGGGTGGTTTTGATTTGCATTTCTCTTATTACTAGAGATGTTGAACATTTTTTCCATATGTTTGTTGATTGCTGGTATATCTTCTTCTGTGAAGTGTCTATTCATTTCTTTAGCCCATTTCTCAACTGGATTATTTACATTCTTGGTGTAGAGTTTTTTGAGTTCTTTATAGATTCTGGAGATTAGCGCTCTATCTGAAGTATGATTGGCAAAGATTTTCTCCCACTCTGTAGGCTCTTTCTTTGCATTGCTGATAGTTTCCTTTGCTGAGAGGAAGCTTTTTAGTTTGAATCTATCCCAGTTATTAATTCTTGCTTTTATTTCTTGTGCTATGGGAGTCCTGTTGAGGAAGTCTGGTCCTAAGCCGACATGTTGAACCTCTGGACCTACTTTTTCTTCTATAAGATGCAAGGTCTCTGGTCTGATTCCGAGATCCTTAATCCATTTTGAGTTTAGTTTCGTGCATGGTGAGAGATATGGGTTTAGTTTCATTCTGTTGCATATGGATTTCCAATTCTCCCAGCACCATTTGTTGAAGAGGCTATCTTTTCTCCATTGCATATTTTTGGCCCCTTTGTTGTCGGGGTTTCTAGAGCCCCCGGCCTTGGACATGGTCAAGATGGCGCCTGACGCTGAGCCAGGGGCGGCCAGCTATACAGTAAACAACCAGCGAATTCCAATAATTGGCTAGTTAACGATGTGACTAGAGCATGCCCCCCCTCGTGTACCCATCCTGCGCCTGCAGCTGTCCGCGTTTATCTCGTGTACTCTCCCCTGATTGATTGAAGTGTATATAAGCCTGGTGGGTGGGAGAGCGAGGGGGAAAACGGAACGAATGGAGCGGAAGAAGCTGCGGCGACGGCAGCGGCGACGGCGGCGAAGGCGGCCGCGGCAGCAGCCGGAGCGGAGCTGGAAGGAGGGAGTACGCGGGAGTGGAAGGAGCTGGGAAAAGGGAAGCTGAGAGTGCGCAGAAGCTAGGGGTAAGAGAAGTGTAGGAAAGAAACTATGCACAATAAACTTCCAAAGCTTCAGACATTTGTCGTGTCTCTCTCTGCGGCCAGAGGGGACCCGATACTTTGTGTAGTATGAGAAAATTGTATTTATTTGGGTTTGTGTCCGTGTCCTCTATGCTGTACCATTGATCCACCTTTCTATTTTGGTACCAATACCATGCCGTTTTTGTTACTATGGCTTTGTAGTAGAGTTGAAGATCTGGTATTGCGATACCCCCTGCTTCGCTCTTTCTGCCAAGGATTGTTTTAGCTATTCTGGGTTTTTTATTCTTCCAGATGACTTTCATAATTGCTTGCTCTATTTCTGTAAGGTACATCATTGGGATTTTAATTGGAATTGCATTGAATCTGTATAGCACTTTTGGTAGTATGGCCATTTTGACAATATTAATTCTTCCTATCCAAGAACATGGGAGATCTTTCCATCTTCTAAGGTTTTCTTTAATTTCTTTCTTTAGTGTTCTGTAGTTCTCATTGTAGAGGTCTTTCACCTCTTTTGTGAGATTGATTCCCAAATACTTTATTTTTTTCGAAGCTATTGTGAATGGGGTAGTTTTCCTAATTTCTCTTTCTGAAGATTCATCGCTTATGTATAAAAATGCCTTAGATTTATGTGCATTGATCTTATATCCCGCTACTTTACTGAATTCACTTATGAGTTCTAAAAGTTTTCTGATGGAATTTCCTGGTTCCTCTAAGTATACAATCATGTCATCAGCGAACAGGGATAGTTTGAGTTCTTCTTTTCCAATTCGTATCCCTTTAATTTCTTTGGTCTGTCTAATTGCTCTGGCTAGAGTTTCAAGGACGATATTGAAAAGAAGTGGTGAAAGAGGGCATCCCTGCCTTGTTCCAGTTTTTAGAGGGAATGCTTTCAGTTTTTCACCATTTAGAATGATATTAGCCATGGGTTTAGCGTAGATGCCCTTTACAATGTTAAGGAATGTTCCCACTATCCCTATTTTTTCTAGTGTTTTGAGCATGAAGGGTGCTGTATTTTATCAAATGCTTTTTCTGCATCTATCGAAATAATCATGTGATTCTTGACTTTAAGTCTATTGATATGGTGAATTACATTTATTGATTTCCTGATGTTGAACCAACCTTGCATCCGTGGGATGAAATCCACTTGATCATGGTGCACTATCTTTTTAATATGTTTTTTTTATGCGATTTGCTAAAATTTTGTTTAGAATTTTTGGGTCGATGTTCATTAAAGATATTGGTCTGAACTTTTCTTTCCTTGATGTGTCTCTGTCTGGTTTAGGAATCAGGGTAATATTGGCTTCATAGAATGAGTTTGGGAGAGTTCCCTCCTCTTCTATTTTCTGGAATACTTTGAGAAGTATTGGAATGAGCTCTTCTTTAAAGGTTTTGTAGAATTCGGCTGAGAACCCATCTGGTCCTGGACTTTTCTTTGTTGGAAGGCTTTTGATGACTTCTTCTATTTCATTACTTGAAATTGGTCTATTTAAATTGTGTATGTCCTCCTCGTTCAGTTTAGGCAATTCATATGTCTCTAGAAACCTGTTGATGTCTTCGAAATTTTCTATGTTGTTGGAGTATAGATTTTCAAAATAGCTTCTAATTATGTTTTGTATTTCAGTCGTGTCTGTTGTGATATTTCCTTGTTCATTCCGAATTTTAGTGATTTGGGTTTTCTCTCGTCTTCTCTTTGTTAATGTGGCTAAAGGTTTATCAATTTTGTTTATTTTTTTGAAGAACCAACTATTTTTTTTGTCAATTTTTTGTATTGTTTCTTTCGTTTCAATTTCGTTGATTTCAGCTCTCAGTTTAACTATTTCCTGTCTTCTACTACTTTTGGTGTTGGTCTGTTCTTCTTTTTCTAGGGCTTTGAGCTGTAGTGTTAGGTCATTTATTTTTTGAATTTTACTTCTTTTATTAAATGCGCTCCATGAAATAAATCTTCCTCTAAGTACTGCTTTCATAGTGTCCCAGAGATCTTGATATGATGTTTCTTTGTTCTCGTTTACCTCTAAGAATTTTTTAATTTCCTTCCTAATATCTTCTGTTATCCATTCATCATATAGTAGCATATTGTTTAATCTCCAGGTGTTGGAGTAGTTTCTGTTTTTTACTCTTTCATTAATTTGTAACTTCAATCCATTATGATCTGATAGAATACAAGGTAGTGTCTCTATCTTCTTGTATTTGCTGACATTAGCTTTGTGGCGTAATATATGGTCTATTTTAGAGAAGGGTCCATGTGGTGCTGAGAAGAAAGTGTATTCGCTCTTGGTTGGATGGTATATTCTATAAATGTCTGTTAAGTCTAAATTATTGATTGTGTTATTGAGATCTATGGTTTCTTTGTTCAATTTTTGTTTGGAAGATCTGTCCAGTGGTGAAAGAGGCGTGTTAAAATCACCTAGTATTATTGTGTTATGGTCTATTTGTTTTCTAAAATTGAGAAGGATTTGTTTAACATACATGGATGAGCCACTGTTTGGGGCATAGATGTTTATGATTGTTATATCTTGCTGATTTATGCTTCCCTTAAGCAGTATGAAATGTCCTTCTTTATCCCTTCTGACTAATATTGGCTTGAAGTCCACGTTATCTGAAATGAGGATGGATACTCCAGCTTTTTTGCTGAGTCCATGTGCATGGTATGTTTTTCCCCATCCTTTCACCTTTAGTCTATGGGTATCTCTTTCTATGAGGTGAGTCTCTTGCAGGCAACATATTGTTGGATCTTTCTTTTTAATCCAATCTGCCAGTCTATGTCTTTTGATTGATGAATTCAGGCTATTAACATTCAGGGTTATTATTGAGATATGATTTGTATTCCCGGTCATTTGGTTCATATTTAAAATTTTTGACACATCTTGGTTCCTCCTTTATTTGACAGTTCCTTTAGGATAATTCCTCCCTTTGCTGATTTGCTTCTTTGTTTTTTGTCTCTTCCTCATGAAATATTTTGCTGAGAATGTTCTGTAATGCTGGCTTTCTTTTTGTAAATTCTTTTAGCTTTTGTTTATCATGGAATGATTTTATTTCATCGTCAAATTTGAAGGTAAGTTTTGCTGGGTATAAGATTCTTGGTTGGCATCCATTTTCTTTCAGAGCTTGAAAAATGTTGTTCCAGGCCCTTCTAACTTTTAGGGTCTGAATTGAAAAATCTGCTGATATCCCTATTGGTTTCCCCCTGAATGTAATTTGGTTCTTTTCTCTCACAGCCTTTAAAATTCTGTCTTTATTTTGTATGTTAGGTATTTTCATTATAATGTGCCTTGGTGTGGGTCTGTTGTAATTTTGTGTATTTGGAGTCCTATAAGCCTCTTGGACTTGATTTTCCATTTCATTCTTCAGATTTGGGAAATTTTCTGATATTATTTCTTCAAATAGATTGTTCATTCCTTTGGTTTGTTTCTCTAAGCCTTCCTCAATCCCAATAATTCTCAAATTTGGCCTTTTCATGATATCCCATAGTTCTTGGAGATTCTGTTCATGATTTCTCACCATCTTCTCTGTTTGTTCAACTTTGTTTTCGAGGTTAAATATTTTGTCTTCAATATCTGAGGTTCTGTCTTCCAGGTGTTCTATCCTATTGGTTATGCTTTCTATGGAGTTCTTAATTTGGTTTATTGTTTCCTTCATTTCAAGGATTTCTGTTTGGTTTTTTTTCAATATCTCTAACTCTTTATTGAAATGATCTTTTGCTTCATGAATTTGCTCTGTTAACTGTCGATTGGTGCGATTGTTCAATGCCTGCATTTGCTCTTTCATCTCCTCGTTTGCTTCCCTAATCATTTTAATTATGCACATTCTGAACTCCCTTTCTGTCATTTCTTCTGCCATGCTGTCGTTGGATTTTATTGATGTAACATCTAGATTTGTTTGGGGCATTTTCTTCCCTTGTTTTCTCATATTGTTCAGGAATCAGTGGGTCATTAAGATATTGCAGATTTCCTCTATCAACTTATAATGTCCCTGAAGATTGCTAGTATATCCCCTCTTATCCTTCAGTAGCCTGAAGTCTTGGAGGAGGTTGATAATGCAGAGCTCCACGAAGAAGCTGCCTCTCTAGGGGTGGTGACCCTCAGGTGGCGTATATTCATTGCTAGTGGGAAGAGGTGCCTCCACTTGTTGACAAATGGTCATCCAATGGGGAACTAGACTGCAGGCTGAGGCAAGGCCTGTTTGTGCCTGTGTCTCTGGTTTTACCGTCCCTGTGGGAAAACCTCCCCCGGCCGGGAAGACTCACTCGGTGGGGATGTCTCGCTGGTCAGTTGCCCTCCTAGAGGTTCCCCTCAATCTACAGCTACTGCCTGGGCTGGGTTGTCTTCCTCTGCAATGATCCCAGGGGCCCGGACCTATGTCCTGGGCCTGGGAGCCTCACCGTTCGCAGGCGAGTCTCCTTAGGCTGTCTCTCCCAAAGAATCTGCCCGCAGCCCTGGAAACTTCGCTCAGCCCCTAGGCGTGTCTCTGTGCAGCTCTTCCAGCAAGAAGCCACCTAGCTCCTGGGACCCTGCTCTGCACCAATCGCCTGGCTATGCAGCCCCTCCTCTGAGCCACCACCTGGAGCCCCATACAATAGCTCCGAGACCCAGAGACCTGCCACACACCTCCTCCTCCGGACAGCCGCCCGGTTTCCGTCGCAGTCACTAGGAGTCCAAACAACTCACTTCGGGTCTCCTCCTCCCCCCAACCACCCATAGCCCTAGGCAGTCACTCCAAGTCCAAGTGACCCGCCCTGTTCCTCCTCCTCCTCCTTGGGGTAGCCCCCCGGGTGTTCAGGAGCGGTGGCTCCGAGACCAAGTGACCCACCACGCTCCTCCTCCAGGCAGGCCACTGGTGTTCAGGAGCGGTCGCTTTTAGTCCAATCAAGTCACCACTCGCCTCCTCCTCTGGCAACCACCTGTGGCTCTGATGCAGTCACTCCTAGACCAAGCGTCCCACCTCTCTCCTCCTCTAGGCAGGCCACCAGTGTTCTGGAGCAGTTGTTCTGAGTTCAAACAGCTCACCACGCAGCTCCTCCTCTGGCAACCGCCTGTGGCTCTGATGCAGTCACTCGTAGACCAAGTGACCTGCCGTGCTTCTCCTCTTCCTCCGGGCAACCCCCCGGTGTTCAGAAGCGGTCGTTCTGGGTCTAAACAACTCGCCACGCAGCTCCTCCTCAGGCAGCCGTCCGGAGCCCCAATGGTTGCTCGAGTCCAAGCGCTGTGCTGAGCCGCCTCCTCTACGATGATCCCAGTTGTCCGTGTTTACAGCTCCAGTGGGGGGAGGGGCATCTCGCCGAGCAACTCTACTTCACAAAGTTCCCTGCGTTCTGGGGCTACCGCCCCATCCGGGAGGCCTCCCCAACGGGAGAGACTACCCGGCGGCTTTGAGTTGGTCCCGTCTCTCACTATCTCCTCTTTTGAATCTTGTGTCCTGGAGCAACGTGAAATGCAGCCACCCTCTAGTCCGCCATCTTGGCCCCCCCCTGCATCTTATAGAAGAAAAAGTAGGTCCAAATCTTCAACTCGTTGGCTTAGGATCAGACTTCCTTAACAGGACTCCCATAGCACAAGAAATAAAAGCAAGAATCAACAACTGGGATAGATTCAAACTAAAAAGCTTTCTCTCAGCAAAGGAAACTATCAGAAATGTGAAGAGAGAGCCTACAGAGTGGGAGAATATCTTTGCCAACCACACCTCAGATAGAGCGTTAATTTCCAGAATCTATAAAGAACTCAAAAAACTCTACATGAAGAATACAAATAATCCAATCAACAAATGGGCTAAGGAAATGAACAGACACTTCACAGAAGAAGATGTACAAGTAATCACCAGATATATGAAAAAATGTTCAACATCCCTAGTAATAAGGGAAATGCAAATCAAAACTACCCTAAGATTTCATCTCACCCCAATTAGAATGGCGATTATCAAGAACACAAGCAACAATAGGTGTTGGCGTGGATGTGGTGAAAAAGGAACACTCATACATTGCTGGTGGGGTTGCAAATTAGTGCAGCCACTCTGGAAAGCAGTGTGGAGATTCCTCAGAAAGCTTGGAATGGAAACACCATTTGACCCAGCTATCCCACTCCTTGGCCTATACCCAAAGGACTTAAAATCAGCATACTACAGAAATACAGCCACATCAATGTTCATTGCTGCTCAATTCACCATAGCCAGATTGTGGAATCAACCTAGATGCCCTTCAGTTGATGAATGGATAAAGAAACTATGGCATATATATACAATGGAATATTACTCCGCAATGAAGAATGATAAAATTATGGCATTTGTAGGCAAATGGATGAAATTGGAGACTATCATGCTAAGTGAGATAAGCCAATCTCAAAAAACTAAAGGACGAATGATCTCACTGATAAGCGGATGAGGACATATAACGGGGGGTGGAAGGGGTTAGCATTAGGTTTAGGGTTAGGTTTAGGGTTAGGGATAAGGAGAGCGGTAAGAATGAAGGAAAGAAGGACTGTATAGAGGGAAAAGAGGGGTGGGAGGGGTGGGGGGAAGGAAAAAAAAATAAACACCATTGCCCTATGTAAACGTATGATTACACAAATGGTATGCCTTGACTCTATATACAAATAGAGAAACAACATGTATCCCATTTGAATACAATAAAAAAAAAAAATAAATAAATAAATCAAAAAAAAAAAGAATGAGAGATCTCTGCCATGTGTTCCCTAGATAGTGGATTAATATTCATAATTTAATTCATATAAAGAACTCAAAAAACTTAACGTTAAAATCCAACAAATAGTTCAATTAATAAATGGGCAAAATAATTAAGGAGACACTTCTCAAAAGAAGAAATACAAATGGCCAATAAATATTTAAAAAAAAATGTCCAACATCTCTAGCAATCAGGGAAATGCAAATCAAAACGAATTGAGATTTCATCTCTCTCTGGACAAAATGGCAATTATCAAAAATACAAGTAATAATAAATGTTGTTAAAACTGCAAATTAGTACAAATGTTGAAGCACAAGTGTTGAGGGGACTGCAAATTAGTACAACTACTCTGGAAAGCAGTATGGAGATCCCTCAAAAAACTAGGAATGGAACCACCATATAATCCAGCTATCCTGCTCCTTGGTACATTATCCAAGAGATCTAGAATATGCATACTATAGGGATGCAGCCATGCTAATGTTTATAGCAGCACAATTTATGGCAGCACAATAACCATGGAACCAGCCTAGGTTCCTATTGACAGATGAATGGAAAAAGGAAATGTGGTATATATACACAATGGAGTTTTACTCAGCCATAAAAAAGAATGGAATTGTGGCTTTTGCAGGTAAATGAGTGGCAATGGAGAACATTATGCTAAGTGAAATAAACCAGACCCAGAAAGTCAAGGATTAACTGTTTTTTCACATATGCAGAAGAAGATAGATTAAAATAAGGGAAAAAAAGAAAAATAAAATGAGAATGGGACCTATAAAATGGAAATCAGTGGAGTAGAAGGGGATTGAGGGTGGGAGGGACCAAAAAAGGAAAGCACAATGGGATGAATCTGATCAAACTTTCCTATATACATATTTGAATATACCACAGTGAGTCTCACCTTTATGCAGATTCATGATATACTAATTTAAAAACTATAAATAATAGAAGAAATATCAGTAGAAGAGAGGAAAGGGGGCAAAGGGAAGGGAGGAGGAGAGGAAAAAGCAAAGTTCTGGGGGCTGAATTACACTCCACGTTGTATAATTGTGTCAAAATTATGGAACCAACCTAGATGCCCTTCAACAGATGAATGGATAAAAAAAAACTATGGTATATATACACACTGGAATATTATTCAGTCATAAAGAAGAATATTATGGCATTTGCAGATAAATGGATAGAACTGAAGAATATCATGCTAAGTGAAATAAGCCAATCCCAAAAAACCAAAGACTGAATATTTTCCTTGATAAGTGGATGATGATATATAATGGGGGTGGGAGGGTTGGGGATGAGAAGAATGAAGGAACTTTAGATTACATAGAGGGAAATAAGAGGGAGGAGGGGGAGGGGGTATAAAAATGGTGGAATGAGACAGACATCATTACCCTATGTATATGTATGATTACATGAATGGTATGAGTCTACATCGTGCACAACCATGGAAATGAAAAGTTGTACCCATTTGTGTACAATGAATCAAAATAGTCTGTAAAAAATGGAAAAATTATTAAAAAATGAACACCAATATTATGTTTATCTATACTGAACATGTGAAAAAAAAAGTCCAAAAAAGAAAAAAGAAAAAAGCAGTTACATTGATTGAAATGCATGGTCTTTCAGTGTTCAGATGACATCACATACCAACAAGCATTACGAGTTTTAAGAAAAACACATTCGGCTTGCAGTCAAAATAAGTTGACTAAGTAAACAAGTAGAATAACTCCTCAGGTAGATTATTAAAGAACTTGTTTTAAGATAACTCTATTAGATGCAATAAAAAAGACAAATGACTTAATATTCTAACAGAGGAAATTAAAAGAGATACAGAAGACATTTTAAAAAACCAATCAGAAATCCATGATCTGAAAAACATGCCAAGTGAAATTAAAAACACAACAGAAGGCATCAATAGCTGGGTAGATCAAACAGAAGAAAAAAATTAACAAGCTTGAAGACAGGTTATTTGAGATATACAACTGTAGGAGAAAAAAGAAAAAGAATAATGAAGAAAACTTACAGGAATTTGGGGATAGCACTAAAATAGAAAATATTCAGTTTATTGGAGATCAAGAGAGAGTTGAGAATGTGAAGGGGTAAAAAAGCTTATTCAAAAAAATCATAACACAAAGCTTCCCAAGCCTAGAGAAGGTTGCAAATAACCAGGTACAAGAAAGTCAAAATGCATCAGTCAGATTTAACTTAAGTAAATTTACCCCAAGCCATTATGATCAAGTTTCAAAGGTAAAAGAAAAAGGGAAGCTCCCCAAGGCAGTGAGAGACAAGAAACAACACATAGGGATATCCAGATTTTCCTAACAGCAGACTTCTAAGGAGCCACCTTATAGGTCAGTGGAGAGTAGCCAGAGAATTTCACACTGAAGGAAAAAATTGCCTACCAAGAATACTGAACTCAGCAAAGTTTTCTTTTAGAAACTAAGGAGAGAAAAGAAAATTCTCAAACAAAACGGTGAGAGTATATATCCACCAGAAGTTTCCTACAAGAAATGCTAAAAGGATTTTTCAAATTGAAAGAAAAAGATGTTAATGAGTAAGAAAGAAACACTGGGAGGTATAAAATTGACCTGTAAGAGAAACTATACAAAGAAATTCAGAATACTATCGTATTCTAAACATGTGCATAAATCATTTATGTTTTATGTTGAATACTAAAAAAGCAATTAAAGAGGAAGAACTACATTAATATGTTAAAAGGCAATATAGAAAGATGTACCATGGAATAGCAAAAATTCAAAAGGAATGGAGTGCAAGTATAGACTCTTTATTAGCATGTTTCATGGTTTTGTTATTATTTACTTTTTTATTATCATCTTAAGTTACTATCATCTCAAAATAGTGTGTTATGATCAAAAGTTGTTTTTTTGTAAACCTCCTGGTAATTATGAAGCAAGAGTATGTAATAGACAAACTAAAAATACTAATCAAGGAATCAAAGTACACTACTATAGTAAATTACTTAACCACAAAGGAAGACTATAAGAGAGGAAAGAGAAAGAAAGGTACTACAACAAAAGCAGAAAATAATGTACAAAATAACTGAAGTAAGACCTTACATATACCAATTACCTCACGTGTAAATGGATTAAGTTCTACAATTAAGACATGGAGTAGCCACTTTTTATCCACTGAATGGATAAAAAATAAGACCCAACTATATGTTACTAATAATAAACCCTCTTAATTTCTAAGGCACACATGACCTGAGAGTGAAGAGACAGAATAAATTATTCCATGCAAACAGAATCCGAAACAAAGCAGGGGTAGTGATACTGAAATAAAATACACTTTAAATCAAAAGCAATAAAAAGACAGAGCCATTATAAAATAATAAAGGAGTCAATTCAGCAAAAAAGAATAATGATTGTAAATATAAGTACACAAATATTGGAGCACCCAGATATATAAAGCAATTCTTTTTTGTTTGTTTCCTTTGGTGGTACCCAGGACTTGAACCCAGGGATCCTTTACCATTGGGGTTATAACCCCAGCCCTTTTTATTTTATTTTAATACAGAGTCTGGGTACATTGCTGAGGCTGGCCTTGAACTTGTGATTCTCTTGCCTCAATCTTCCAAGTCCCTGGGATTATAGGCATGTACCAGCTAAAGCCAATATTAGTAAACCTAACAGGAGAGATAGAATCCAATGTGATCATAGTTTGGGACTTTAAAACCTCACTTTCATTAATGAATAGATAATTAAGACAAATATTACAGTTAAAAATTCTAAATTCAATGTACCTGACAGACATCTACAGAACATTCCACCCAACGTCTGTAGAATACACATTCTTCTCATCAGCAAATAGAACTTTTGCCAGGATGGACCATATTATAACCCATAAAACACATGACAATAAATTTTAAAAACCAAAACCATATCAATTATCTTTTGGAGCACAATGTGTGTTCTAGTATTATTGACTAGAAACCAATGACAAGAGAAACTTGGAAATTATTCAAATAAGTGAATTAAGCTTATTTTTGAACAACTTTCATTTTTCAAGGAAGAAATTGAGAAGAAATTAAAAACTTTTTATGAAACAAATAAAAACGGAGAGACAACATACTAAGACCTATGGGTTACAGCAGAAACAGAACTAAGAAGAAAGTTTATACCAATCAATGCCTAAATCAGAAAAGCAGAACAATCTCAAACTGTCATTGTTGCATCTCAAAGAACTAGAGAAACAAAAACAAAACAGAAAACAGGACTGAACCCAAAATTTATAGAAGGAAAGAAATGCTAGAAATGAGAGCAGAAGTAAATGAGAGACTACAAAGGAATACAAAATATCAAGAAAAATGAAGAGGTGGTTTTAAAAATGAAAAACAAAATAGACAAACCCTTAGACTAAAAAAAGGAAAGAAGATGCAAACACATAAAGAGATGAAAAGGGAGACATTACAACTGATACCAAAGAAATACAGAAGATCATTAGAGATTATTATAAACAACTATATGCCAACAAATTTGATCACCTACAAGAAATGGACAAATTCCTGGACACATACACCTTACTAAGATCAAATCACAAAGAAAGAGACAGAGTGAACAGACTTGTAACAAGAAATGAGACTGAATCAGTAATACAATTTTCCCATCAAAGAAATGTCCAGGACCAGCTGACTTCACTTCTGAACTCTGCAAAACATTTAAGGAAGACCTAATACCTGTTCTTCTTCAGTTATTCTAAAAATATGGAAATGAAGGAATTCCTCCAAACACATTCTTTGAGGCCAGCATTATCCTGTTACCAAAATCAGAGAAGAACCAACATAAAACTAAAACCAATATACTTAATGAAAATAGATATAAAAGTCCTCCACAAAATACTAACCAAGTGAATCCAACAGCTTATTAAAAAGATTATTGACTATAATCAGAGTGAGCTTCATCCTAGGGAAGTAAGAACGATTCGATGAATGCACGATACATGCGTCAACAGAATGAAGGACTTACCTGGCACTGGGTTGGGCCTTGGACCTGAGTTTATAGGGATTGTACAAGCACTGCAATGGGCCTTATACCTGAGACCAAGGAAGTGGGTCTAGATCCTGGGTCCATGTGTGTTGACCCGGACCCTGTGTTCATTAGTAGAAGCTTGGAGGCTATAGGTGCTGACCTAGGAACTATGTTCAGGGGAGTTGACTTAGATATTAGGACCTCATGTCCTGGCCTATCATTGCATGCCAGAACAGTTCAGGATTTTGGATCCATAATCAGTAGTCCAACATTGGAATCTTTTGGAATAGAACTGAATCCTGGGTGTGCTGGAGTAGGTGTAAACTCTGTGTTTTCTGAAACATGGGACCACACAAACTGGCCAGGATGGTAAACCTTGAAAAATAGCCTGGTACCTGGAAGTCTTGGAACCTGTAGGTGCTTACCTGGCATTTGACACTGGAGGTACAAGTCTGGTTCTGGGGCTGGTCTGAAGTCTGACATTGTCAAGATGGGCTTTGTGCTTGGTATAACTCTTCTTTATCTATAGGGTTTTGCCTGGGACTGGGTTTATGATTGTCAGCCTGATGACTAGGTCTGTGGGTGCTATCCTGGTGCTGCTGGGGCCTATCTGACACGGGGTAGACACAGAGATCAAGTCTTTCAGACAGACCTGGCGCCGTAGGTCACAGAATCCAACCTGGTGCTGTGGCATACTTGGGGACTCAGTCCACAGATATCAGCCTGGAACTTGGGGTCACAGGAGCTAACATGGAAGTAGGCAAGCCTGGAAGCTTAATCTTCAAGATGCTGTTCTGATGGTTGGGACTGTGGAGACCAGTTCATTGCTAGACCTGGTTAACACCCTGGGTTTCGGAGTTTAACCTGTGGTAGTGGCAGTCTTGAGTCAGACCTCTGAGGATGGCCTGGTGCTGTAGGCTTTCCAGAGCTAGGACATGCTGAGATTGTCTTAGTGATGGGAAAACCTGCTGACCAAGTCTGCTGCACAGGCCTAGAACATGGGCTCTAGACAGTGCCACAGTGGTCTTAGAGGCTCAATCCAAGGGTTATAGGCCTAGAATCTTACCATGAGGGTTGCCTGATTCTTAGTTTTCTTGGGGAGAGCCTGTTATTGGGGGTCTGAAGGCAAAAATTAAATCTTTTTTAAAAAACATATTATGTATGCACATATATTTATATGCATGTGGACACACACATATGTGTGTGAGCATAGTTAGGTTTATCAAAATACCTGCAGTCCTCTTGCTCTTTCTCACTATTTCCCACTCCTAATTGCACTGATACCATAAATCGTAGTTTTTATATACTTATTTTTGTATTTACTTGACCAAGTCTAAATCATTAGACTGCTACATTTTGATTTTCCAATCTTAGACAGGACAGAATTGACTGAAACCTTACTATGAAAAGACAGGATTGATTTGCTTATGAAACCACCCTCTCTCTTTGTATACACACACATATACTTTCCTACAAATGTCCCCAAATCATGACATATAATATTGTTTGTTATTAAGTCAGCATTTGTCACACTTAATACTATGACTATATAAATAAAATTCAATACTAAGCTATATGGTAAACTATAGATACATTTCTTTCTTGTAAAACTTCCTAAAAGTTAAAAATGGTCTTACTTTTTCCTCTTGAAAATTTTTCTATGGATATATAAAAATATATTCCTTAAGGTCTCTTACAGAGCAAAAAACTCTTCTCATTGGGGTTCTAGTTACCAGCGATCCACAGGTCCCATATTATTTTGCAATGGGTCCCTTCTAGAGTCCTCCTTATTTCTGCTCCAATCTGGAATGGTGGTTTGTGCGAATTTATCCTATGACTTCTTTTCACCATTACTTTATGTATTTCTCTTGCCTATTTTCTGTTGACGGCCCTATTTTTTGGTGGGTCCCATTTCTTTCTCTTTGTAGGTTTTCTTTGCCACTTTATTGAACAAATGCTGCAGTAGTTAACAGAATGGGTAAACAGGTGAATTTTTGATCCCTTGCATGACTAATAATATCTTCATTAAAGTCTTGATTGACTGGTCATATACAGAATTATATGTCAAAAACATTTTCCTAAATGATTTTGGAATCATACATTAGTATTTTCTGGCTTCTAGTATTGTTTTTGAAAAATGGAATATGGTTTGCTAATCTTTTTGTTTCATTTATTATTCCCTGAAACTGGAAATTTGAGGATCTCTATTTCATCTATGCTGTTATGAACATTTACATTGATATTTGTCATGCTTGCACTTGACAGACCTTTAAATCTAGAATACATGTCTTTCAGTTGTGAAAAAAAATCTTACTTCAATCAAAGAATTTAATTAAAGAATTTAATTTTTCTCTGACCATTTTCTCTGTATTCTCTCTCTCTCTCCCTCTCTCTCTCTTTTGATATTTTGGTATACTTTCTTTGTCATACCACATATATACATGAATAACTATACAGACATACCTGTAGTTTGTGGTTGAGAATATATATTGCCTTCTCTTTTTTTTTTAGCTAACATTATATTTTTATTCATTTTTTTATTGTAAACAAATGGGGTACAACTTGTTTCTCTGTTTGTACAAGAAGTAGAGGCATACCATTTGTGTAATCATACATTTACATAGGGTAATGGTGTTTGATTCATTGTTATTTTTTTCCTCCCCCCCCCCCCCCGCCTCTTTCTTATAAACAGACAATATTGGACTTCCCAGTTTGTTCCTTTAATTGATTTTCTTCTTACATTCTTCTCTCTTCTCCATTTTTTAGAGGTTTATTCAATTCCATCTTTCAAGGATTCTATAAATGATATATTGTTTCTATTATATTTTAACATCAGAAAACTATTATCTTTGTTCTCTAAAGTTTTATTTCTTTTTTTAAAAATAGTGTCTTGTTCTTTTTCTCTACTTCTGAGGATACTAATGATTTTTACACATTCCTTTATTTTCTTTTCACTATTTTCTCTGAGTTCTTAGGGAAGGGATATTTGGCATTTAACTTTCTTTTTTTAAGTGTTTTCTGGTGTCTGATGATGGTTGCTTACCAATCATTTGGCCAATATGTTGTCAATTAATTATAAATAAATGCTTCTTATTAATGAAAAATAATGAAAAGGTTATTTATCAATAAAGCATAAAACTTGGTTTGGAAACCTGAACATATGTGAATGATAGCCATCATTGGATTATCAAGCAGGTATATGCCTCTTTTGTTAGGTTGTTCACAAATGACTGCGTTTTCTCCCAAGCCAGTTAATGTCTTTGGAGGAAAAACTATACTCATCTGTGTCTATGGGAAAAAGTTATTAGCCTGTCTGCCCCTATGGGCTGAGTTCCAGAGAAAAGGTAAGTGGTGAAGGCCGGTTTCATTGATAAGCCAGTGGAATTTGACTGTATCTTCCTATTTTCAGTATGGTGCCTCATTCCTGCCATCTGTAGTGACTGACTCCCTTTGCCTTTGTTTTGTTTTGTTTTGTTTTTTGGTACCAGGGATCGAACCCAGAGGTGCCTAACCAGTGAGTCACACCCCCAGCCCTTTATATTTTTTATTTTGAGACAAGGTCTCACTAAGTTACTTGAGGTCTCCCTAAGTTACTTAGGCTGCCTTTGAACTTCTGATCCTCCAGTCTCAGCCTCCAGAGCTGCTGGGATTACAGGCATAAACCACCATGCCCTGTTCTTTACCTTATTATTTAGCAAACGAATTTGGGAAGTTTTCAAAGATAAGAGGTTTGGTAGACACATGGGAAGTATGTATTATCTCATGCCTTGGCAGAGAAAATGGGTTGTGTATGTGTGTCCAGCTCTGTTAACTACAGTCTTCTGAAGTCTTAAGCCTCCATTCAACCACCTAAATTGGTATATTAACTCCTATTTTAGTGTTTAGTGACCCATTTATTTTCTATGCTGGTAAAACCTATTCATTTGGAAAGAAAAAAATGCCTGTGTTTCTATCATCTAATACATTACCTCTCAAGAACATTATCTGCTCATGGTAAAAAACTGTTTTTACTGACAGATTGAGACAAGAAAAGTATTTAATTTCACTTTTTAAGTCAAAAACACAAGAATAAAGGATTTAATGTTATCAGCTGATGCAAAATAATCATTTATAGGCAGAAGAGACCCAAAGCAAAAATTATAATTACATGCACCAACTAACTTCATCCAGTTACTTTGACATAGATTTTGCAATTAATTCATCTTGGAGATTAATCATAAAACATCGGTGTTCAAATCTAGTCATTACTGATTTATTTATTGTTATTTATTGTTATGTGGTACAGGCATGCTTTTTCCCCCCTGCTGTGGTGCTGAGGATTTAGCCTTGGCCTTGGGCATGCTCAGGCAGGAATAATGATGACACCTGCCTTAAACCTTATCTAGACTAAAACCCTTGTGACTATTCTGATGGCATACACTCTTGGGAATCATTTCCATATATAAAATAACCAAATGCATTGACTTAAATAGGGGAAAAGACTTAGAAATTTATAAATCCAATACATGGCTCTCTTTTCTTTAGTTAGATTGTTAGTTCCACTAGCAAAGTATCATAGAGAGATATTATAAACCCAATATTATTTTGGTATACATTCAAATTTACAGTCCTAGAGCAAGTGAGATCTGTGTAAAATCTAAAGAAATAAGGCATGAACTGTATACAGGAGATTATGGGAAACTGAGCTGAATTTGAGAAGAGTGATAGGCCATTGGAGACCCAGTGGAGTCTCCCCAGGTCCACCTTAGTGATTCACAAGGACACATAGGACGCAACATATCACTGTATCATGGCTAAGATTTCATTGCAATGAAAGCAAAATTAGGAAAAGGACAAGGCACAAGAGGAAAAAGATTGGAGGAAAGTGGGTGTAAGATTTCAAGAGTCTTCTCACTAGGAGCTTTACTCCTCGAGCCTTGAAATATGACAAAATTTATGAAATAGTGTCCATCACAGGATCTCAGAAGAGACTCAATGCTCAAAGATTTTATTGAGGGCTGGTCTCATAGGCACACTCTGGTAACAAAACGGGGAGTCCAAGAAGAAAAGCAGGTATAAAGTGTAAACCAGTTTGCACAGTTTAGGCACAATGAGCCAATCGAATCAGGTAGGAAATGGAATGCTCCTAAAATCTACGTACCCAAGGACTGACCTTGCAAGCAAGGCTTTCTAAGAATAGCAGTCTCGGTCCTACTTTGACAATTATTTTCCGCTCATAGGCCAAGTAAGGAAACTAAATTTTATTGAATGTTTCTATGTTATAAACTTTGATAACAATTTTTTATATAGTATCCCACTTAATTCTTTCAAAATCTCCATGGTTTTTAATAGCAGAAGGGCTGGAACTGAGGTGTGAGGAGATGTAATAACAAGTCTTTGCCCAGTCCTTACGATTAAGATTGCCTTAAGATTCCACTTTGTATACAGTGGTGAGGACAAAAGGTTAGAATTGTCATTCATTTCTACCCAAAGAATTCTAGGACTCCAGAGTTTTGTTTTCGCCAGTGGACTGCATAGGAGTATGTCAACTTATCCCTGAGAAATAAAAGCTGGTTCCTGCATTTTCTATATCCAGTAAAGAGGGCACCCACACTTTAGGTACGTTTCTAAACTTTCTGTGTTCTTTCTTTTCTTTAAACCTTCTCACAGAGAAAGTAAACACTAAGGGAGGTTAGCATATTAGTCAGGAACCTCCAGAGAAACAAATAATAAGAGGCATATGTGTATGTAAAATCATGCATACACATAATTGCTTTATATGATTACACAGGCCAACAAGTGCCAAGATGTGCAGAATGAGTTGGCAAACAGGAGACTCAAGAGGGCTGACGGTGTAGTTCCAGCCCATAGGCTGGGGAACCCAAGATCCAGTAAGAACTGATGCTTATGATCAATTCTGAAGAGAGGAGAAAACCCAGGTCACAGTTCAAAGGCAGTCAGACAGGAGGAATTTTCTTTTCACTTAACAAAGAGTCAGACTTTTTGTTTAATATAGACTTTCATTTAATTGGATTAGGACCAACCACGTTAGGCAGGGCATTCCACATTTCTCTCTTTACAAATTTATTATTAAACTCATTCAAAATCACCCTGAAAGAAATACCTATTACAATGTTTGACCAAATATCTGGGTACCAGATGGTCCAATCAAGTGGACACATGACATGAACAGGTAATTTTATATTTATTCATAGAATGGGTGCATTTGATAAATTGGCAAAGAAATGAGAACACATATAAGTATATTTAATCTAATAAACTTTCTCCCTAATATGGCCACATCTGTCCATGACACAGGGAGGTATAGCAGGTGTTCATCGTTTCTGCCATCTCAACTCCCCCAGCTTTCTTTTGATAGCCACACATTCTCCTTTCCATTTCTTCCCAGGCAGCTTCTTTTGGAGAAATCTTTTTTCCCACCTTATGCAGCTTTTATGAGTTGTAGATTATTATACTATATCATCTCCCTGGCACAAAGGTCAGCTTGTGCTCAAATGAAGCCAATCAGCCTTCATTTCTGTCCTGAACAATTATCTGGAAATGGAACTGGGTAGGAAGAGCCATTTCCTCTCTGGAAGGGAAGTCAGAAAAAATGTAGGTTTAGGAACTGCTTTTACAAACAGGGGTGAAGGAAGGCAACTGGTACAGAGTCAAGAAACAGCATGTTCTTCCTGGTCTGTACTCTGCCCCGTCCTTCCCATATTTGTGAGCTTTTTAAAAATTTGTTTATACTGATTATACATACATGAATTATAACTTCTAATTAGGATCATAGTCTTGTGGTTATATGATGTGGAGTTTCGCTATGAACTCCACATCATATGTGGAGTTTCCTATATGAACATAGGAAAGTTATGTCTGAGCTTTTCTATTTTAATGAGCCTGTTCAGTTTACACTTTTACCATTGCAAATCCCAGTGATTCTTCCCACTAGAAAGTCTTTTATTCATAAAAGGCATTCTTGAGGAGAAGGAAGTGAGACTTGAGGTTCAGGTTCTCTCAATGAGGTGATAGGAAAAGTTCTTCTGGGAATAAACATTTACATGAGGCCAAATTTTACTTGCTAATATAGAATTAGTAATAATGCTTCTTTTACAAAATTCAAGGCCCAAAAATGACTTGAGATGGAGAGAATGAAGATAAACCAAGAAAAGCATAGAAGCAGACCCACCCTAAATATCTCAAATGTCTTTTTGTTTGAGAGAATGAATTAGAAACTTCAGACTGGCCTAACTCATCCTCCTGGTGTTGCAAGGGTCAGGTAGAGGCCTATCCTAGACCAGCTTTATTTGTAAAAATTTTACTGGTGCATATTAATTGTATAGAATAGTTGGCTTCATTGTGGCATATTTGTTCATGCACGTAGCATGATTTGATCAATCTCACTCCTCAGTACCTTTGTTTGCCGTCTTCTCTTTCCTCCACATGACCCTCTTCTTTTTCTCTACTGGTCTTCCTTCTGTTTTTATAAGATTGTTTTCCCCTTTTTTTCTAACTTCCTCAAGTGAAAGAAAATATGATACTTCTCTTTCTGAACCTGGCTTATTTTGCTTAATGAAATGCTCTACAGTTCCATCCATTTTCCTGCAAATGAATTACTTTTGTTCTTCTAGATCAGTTTTTATCTTGAGGTGGAATGAGGCTCAAGACTTTCCAGTAGGAGATTACATGCTTGGCAGGAGTTTCTGAGCATGTGCCTTAAAAATCATGTGAATTCTCAAACTAGATCAATGTTTATCTTGCTTTTATTCCATTACTTTTTTCATCTTTTTTTAGTATTTATCTCTGTAATAAAAATACAATTTATTTATTGCCTTTTGTAGGAATCTAATTACTAAGAGGTAAGGGATTTGAAAACATGATAATATAGAAGAAAGTATGCTAAATATTTGATTTTAAAATATTTAAAATATGATTTTATATATTTTCTCCAGATCACCTCAAAGAACATTTTGTAAAATTTATTTTCTAAGTAATACAAAACAAAACTCACTGTTTTATTTTCATGCTTATAAATATGAAACATGCCACATGATGTGTATCTACCTTTTGGGAATATATTGAAGTGATTATTTACAGGTAACACTTTGGCTTGTGCCAAAGTGGGTAGTTATTGTTTTGCTTAAAAACAGATGTGATAATTATAAATTGTGAAAAGATTTTTAGGTGGACATCAATATCTTATTGAGATAAATGCTGGAAGATTTTATTTATCTTAGAAATTGGCAATCACATTACATTTCAAACTGATAACTCATAAACTTGATTATTGATAAATTAAGGTAAAGTAAATCTTTGATTTTATATATTTTTGTGAAGAGCCTTACAGTTTCTATCAAGTCGGTGAGAGATTTCTTGTGTGAATAGTAAATCTAAAAGGCAGCTGCTAACATGGTCAGAATGGTCTGAGTAGCTTTCCATTCACTCACTCAGCTTTGTAGGTGGGTATGCTGAACATGAAAACTGCTTTCAGGGAATAAATTTCATTATAACTAGTTCATTTGGCTTTTGCTTTTATTTCATCATATGTTAGTTGTTTTTTCTCGATTTCCTAACCCAAATGACTCTCTTTTCTGTTAGTTGCTATTGTCGTTGGGCATGATGAACCAGAATCTGCCAATCTGTGTCTGATTTATAAATAATTTACAGAAACACATGTGAATCAAACCACAGACATAATGTGATGAGATTGCGTGCAATAAGAGTTTACTTCCGAACTCCTTTGCCCTCCATATCATCCTGAAGGCCGCTTTGTGGTTGTACCTTTTCCTAAGTAACTTGGAAAACTGCCTTCTTTTTCTCTGACGTTCAGAAAAGCAATTTCCCTTCTAATGTGCTATTGCAAAGTAGCTGGAGCTGGTTGCTGTGGGATGTTTGTGTGTTTGCACGGTGCACATTTTTCCCCTGATGACTGCTGTCATATCGACTCACTTTGATAGTCAAAATAAGTCTTTTAAAATGTTTCTCTATGCACTCCAGACTAATCCAAACCTAAAACAATCAGGATGACTTTGTTTGCCTCTTTCAGCACCAGCAACATCAAGATAGCAGCAACACTTCCAGCTTAAAGAATGATTACCTTTGCCGAAGATATGAGAGCCTGATAGAAGTGAGCTTGGCTTTCATAAAAGAAATTGTCTCTGGAGGGCTTAGAGTGGTTCAGAAAGAGCTTGCCTGGGGAATCAGGAAGACACTATCAATGGCATAGACTTGAGGTGCCATTTCACACAGAGCTTCTTTTTCTTTTTCCACTTTCTCCACCCCCGCCCATGTTGGCAGAAATTCTTGCAAAGTTGTAGAATGAAGGTGAACAGGACAAAATTAGTAGATTCCTGTGAGTCATGACAGTTTCAACACAACCCCTAGCTGTTCTTCATGTTAAATTATAGTGTGGGGTATTTTAGCATGTATCAGGATGATTAACCACAGGGCAGGCTCACTTCCAAAGGTGGTACTTTATGTCATTGTGTAACATAAATTGAGAGAGAAATAGAGACAGGGTAGGGGGCTAAAAGATTTGAATTTATACCATTTTCACCTCATTATCTTAATGTATGGCACAGGCCTCAGATTTACTCACTCCAAAGTTTCCTGTTAACAAAAGGGATCTGTAATGAAGCCTTAGTGGCACAATACCAGTGTTCAAATGGCCCAAGAGACCTTTCTTAAAGACCTGATTTTAACTATGGAAGCCATGATGTGGCATTTAAAACAACAAAAAGAAGTGTCTTTCTGGAATGAAGCACCCAAGTGATCTCTTAGAGTCACTGAAATTTAAGAAGAAGGAATAAACTAAACCATGTATTACCTCACTACTTGAGACAGAGCTGCATTCAGACAGGAAAGAGGAATTTTTGCCCTAGTGGTCTTAGAGAAGAGCAGGATGGTTTTGCAATAGCAATAGCTAACAATCATTGAGCTCTTACTGTGTGCCAGATGCTGTGTTAATTGTTCATACTAATACATAATAGACTTGCATCCACACTATGAGTTAAGCATGTACTTTTTGTGTCTTTTTTATAGAAGGGGAAACTGAAGCTTGAAGAGATTAACTTCTTTGCCTAGGGCCACATTGCGAGTCAGTGGTGGGACTGTGCATTTTTTTTTTTTCCTTCCCTTAATGGGGAAAAAAAGAGCAAGAGCTTGGACCTGACCTTGGAAATGTGAAGGCATTGATTTTAGTGGGAGGTGGAATCTGTGGATCATCTTGCTGCATTTAGCATCCTAACCAAAATGGGGTCTGGTTTTCTGAAGCAAGCTCAGTCAGTATCAAATATCATTTTTGCTTGGCTGCAGATTAGAAATATAAATGCATTTGTTTCTGTTTGCACCCTTTTCCAGCTGAAAACCTCTCTTGTTAGCTGTCGACAATGTCACTTCCACATTTTCATGTGATGGGTTTCTACTGCTGCTTATTTTGAAACAGAGGTGATAATTAATCTTCCCACATTCAAGCATTGCAAACATATTTCAATTTCAAATGAGATAAGACCCAAGCTGAAACACCCACACTTATATTTTAGATAGCTTTGTACCATGCATTGTAACTGGCCTGAATTTTTTCTGTGGCAGTCCATTATCAATGATGAGTGTGGAAGTATTATTTCTAGCGGGCAGTCTCAGCAGAATAGGGAGCTGACACAATCGCAGGTTCTCTGAGATAGGAAGTTGAGGAAGAAAGGAAATGGGAATCAGGTTAATGTTATTCATTTTGCTGACCTATACACTTCATCTGCTTCACCATGTGTTTTTCAATAGCAGTATAATTGTTAAGCCTACCTGTGGCACCAGGTGAACACATCTCTTCCTGTTTTCCCTGTCACTGATTTTCAAGTTTGGGTCTGGTCAGAGTATATTAGAATCAGAACTATAAGTGACATGTAGGTCATGCAGTCTATATTTACATGTATGTGTTTGGATACTATTTCTAAACTATGATTTTACTAAACATTACTTGCATTCATTAGTGTAGTTTTATGTTAAGTCATAGCAGTAAACCATAAGAAATCTATAAAGGCTTACATTTTCATACATTCTTTATATTTATGTTACAGTGGCTGTTTATTTAATGGGATTTCTTCTGAAGAAATCACAAATTCAATTTAAAACTCTAAAGAATGTTAACATTATTATAAGTACACTTAAGGACACAAGGTCAGGGGTTTTGCAGATCATAACACAAACTTCACAGATACATGTTATAGGTACTCATATTTCACACAGCAAGTATGAAAAACCCATCCCTATTTTTCATCACTTCTTTTAGTTTCCTAATCTCTGTGTGTCTCCTGGCTGGAAGTGGCTTTCAAAGTATCTGCTACTATTCACAGTTATGCGGGTTGGTTGGGGATAGTTGGGAGCACAGCAACTTCAAAGCACCAGTATAGGAAGTATACCATGTTTTAACTGTGAATATTGCTATCGCTAGAAATCTCTGAGATTTTCTGGTAAATATATTTTTCTTCGTTTTATAGACATGTACACATACATAGATCTATGAATATTTATTTGCAAAAACAAAGATGTTCATTTATTTTAGCAACCATAACTGAATGAAATAAAATAGAAATACAGAGCAAAGGAGAAGAAAACAGCAAAATAAGAGTACTATACTGCCTTTCTTTACTTGTCCTATGACCCAGTATTTCAACTTCTGTGTCCTGCTTATAGATTGAATTTTTAAATATTATTTTAATATAATATATGCTAATAATTATTTTATTTATGTATTTATTTTCTGACTTTCTTTTTTTGGCAGGAGGGTGCTAGGGATTGAACTCAGGGGCACTCCACCATTGAGTCACATCCCCCGCCCTGGGGCACTCCACCATTGAGTCACATCCCCCGCCCTATCTGGTATTTTATTTAGAGACAGAGTCTCATTGAGTTGTTTACCTCCTCACTTTTGCTGAGGCTGACTTTGAACTTGTGATCCTCCTTCCTCAGCTTGTGGAGTCACTGGTCCTGACTTTCATTTTAAAAACATTTGAGGCAATTGTGAAATTTAAACAAATAAAACTCTTTGTATTTGGAAGAGTTTCTTTTGATATATATGCTTAGACTCTTCTTTTTCTACATACCTAGGGAATAGTGTAAAAAAAAAAAAAAAAGAGGGGGGATGATGTGATGGGACAGCAAATAAGAAGAATTAATCAGGAAGAGGATAAATAGTGAAATTTGGGACATGGTAATTTGAGGAACTAAATTTTGACCTAGGAAGACCTTCTCAACATAAATTACAAAATTCAAAGTTAAATCTCAGAAGAGATTGAAAACTTGAGATGTTAATTTAAAAGCCAAATCAATAAGTGGTGACCTTTAATAATTAAGAATAATGGTTAACACATATCTGGTATGCCAGGTATTGTCCTAGACTCCTTGCATGAAGGAACTCATTTAGTCCACACAACAACCCTGGGAGGTAGATATTACTATTGTGACTATTTTGAAGATGAGGGAAGAGAAGAACAAAGGTTAAGTGAATTCTATAAAATGATTCAACTTAGAAATGTCAGAATCAGGGTTTCAAACCCAGGCAGATCATTCACAGAGCACAAATTTTTTGAATAAGTGGATAGAAAAATACATGAAGAAAATGAATGAATGAACACATAATGCATTTTTAAAACCCAGATGAATGGACCAGATTCAAATTAGGCTCTGACCAAGTGGTATGGCCCAGCTCACATGGTTCATTGAGTTGAAGTCATTTTTCACTATCTATAAGATAAGGGAGGTATCAAAGATAAATTTGTAAGCTTCTCCAGTCAATATATGGATGATTCTATTATTCCTACCTTCTTTCCCCACTCTACCTGCCAGAACATTTTAGTTCAGGAATGACAATTTTTACTCTACTGCAATAAAATTTCAGAATCTGAAGGGTATGTGAAGATATCAAGATGTATGGATTTGGTCTGAGGCACCATTGTTGGCCAAGTCCATCCTGAATTATTCCAAATGCCAGGAAGTTCCTTCTCCTGCCACAGTTTACTTTCTTCCAGTACAGTTTAGTCTGGCTCAGTTTTTTGAAACTGGAGTTGTGATTCCTCTTCAGAGACTGTTAATACCTCCACAGTATGATTTTATTTTTAAGGTAAAATTTTTGAAGTCAGATGACAAATCCACTACCTGAAAATTTCTGGGTGGGTCTTTCTAAGTTCCAATATTTCACTGCCTGAGTTGGCATATTCCATAAATATGCAGAATTAAAGAATTTTACTTTTAGGGATATTTCCACTGGGTATCAAAGAAACTGCTTTTTTTATTTCCAGATTCTATAAGTTATTCTAACGTGTTTGGCTTTCAAGGCTTCTTAACAAATATACACTTGTAAGAAACAAAGTTTTAATTTTCAGTCCTTTTTGGATACTATCTGGAAATCCTTTCTCTCACTCTGCTTATGAGAATAAATTTTAAACAGTAGGACTTTCATCAGGGAAGGAACACAAAGAGAGGGAGGTAATAAAAATAATATTTTCTAGAAAAGATGTTTGGTGTGCCTGTAGTTATTTTCTGTTGATGAGAGGCAAAGAAGAATGATGGCTGATGGTATCTCCAGCTCTCTATGTTCCCTGGGAAAAACAGAGGGAGTGGGCCATTGTCCAGGTCTTCTGGATATGGAGAAAGATAACTCATTTCCCCCAATCCACTGGCATCACGTATTGTGATTTCTGCAGGATATTTAAAAAACAATCTATTGGTTACTTGAGAAAAACAGAAAAGTATGGAGCAGAGATTAAAATAATGGGGAAATTCTTCTAAAAATTAAAAAATGTTCATTCCCAAGAATGTTTTTGAATGAATTAAGTGAATCAGATTCAAAAGCAATGTATAAACAAACAAATAAAAGGATCACTGTCATCCTGAGTGAGGGCCCCAGTATTGTGTTCCTTAAACCAATTTTATTTTAGTTACGTAAACTATGAAAAGAGACCAAGAGAACTATATTGGACTTATCTTCCCTCATTAGATAGAAAATTGTTTCATAGAAGAGAATATTTCTTTTTCATACTGTGATGGTTACTATACAACATGAATGATTTTCACTAAACTTTCTATATGGACAGTACAGAGTATGGAACTTGGGCTTTATAGTTCATCCCTTGTGGGACTGTGTTTAGAGGAGCCACTGGCTCTAGTCTGTGGCTTTAAGAGCACCATCATGGTCAATGTATTGCTTCATAAGTCTCCAGGTGTGTGAAACCTGTCCACGTAGCAATCCTGTGTAATATTAAAAGAATGAGGAAAATACAGAAAAGGAGAGAAATAAAGAGAACAGGCAATCCAATTCTCATGAGAATATCAGGGGAACGGACTATATTTGTAAAAGTCAGAAAAACAATCTGATTCACTAGTTTAACCTTTTTCACTAAAATAGAATGCTTTTCTTCATATTTGCACTCATCTTCAACCACAGAAAATGTATCTGAATGTCAAAGTACAATAAAATATCGTACACTAAAATTGCATTGCTTATCGATAACATATCTTCAAAGGTGTACTCTAAGAGGTGTTTTATTTCCACTACATATTCCTCAGAAACCATTTTCTGGTGATCAAATACCTCCTTCGGACATTTTCTCTGCTTTTTTGTAAACAAAATTGGAAGATGAAAAATAGAATGTGAAGGGAGGTTATTATGGGAACAAAGGGAATGAACATTAGGCAAAATACAAGGAAAAGTTGAAATCAATTAGTGGAAAGACATAAATGATTGATACTTCCCAAACTCATTGATTTGCGTGAGAATCAGGTTTGGACTCAGACTATATTAACTAGTATTTTTTGTTGTTGTTGTTTTTGTTTTTGCCTTAGAGCCAAAGCACTGGAAACTGAGGCTATTTTGCTTCACACAAAGTTACTCAAGTACTATCACTTGCTCCAAGAAAGTCCTCAGGGTGACACCTGTAAGCTTCCAAAACTCATAGCCCTTCTCCAGAGAGAACCCACAAAAAATATAAATCACAGTTTTAGACTCTTGAATGATTAGAAGTGAATGATTTGATTCACTTCTATGTGTTTGTGTTACCTAAATGTTTCTGGGTAGATTCAAACAATATTTCTATGTGTGTAAAGAGGAATAATAACATTTTTGGTAGTATAAATTATTGAGCTTACACGAATTACTAAAATTCATGTGTGGAAAGATACAATCTGAGACTGTAGTTTTTGCTTTTTCTGAAACTTTTCAACCATCAGTTTTGGATCAGTTTTGAAGCCTTTTCAAAATGTTAAGAGTATAGACAGGAAAGAAATATACTGGTAAGATGGAAATGGGTCCCGTGATTTCTTTACCTTAATTGATATCAGTTCATGTATTAATTTGACACTAGATTTCTAAAGATCATTCTGAAACTCTTAATTTATAGTATTTGTTTACAAATTCATAGGAAAACAATAAATGTCTCAAACACCATCTGGCTGTATTTTCCCCGAAGGGCTTTGCATATTTTCAGGAAAAACAAGTCTAAATATCTTGTAATTTTCACCAAAATGTTTCATAATTTCACAGCAGCCCTGCTAATGAAGTACAGTATGAGCCCTTATAATAAGCCAAAATGATTCCAAACAGCAGACAGTGCCTCCTAATATTGTGAAAACATAGCGAGAACTGCTGGGGTGCAGGAGAGTTGTTTCCTGCTTTGGGCAGAGAGGAAGGCTGAAAGGAAATTTCATTTTGAAAGAATGAGAAAGGTTGATATGTGTATCCACCTTAGACGAAGTTCAAAGAATTCAGAAACTTGGAGAAATGAGTCTGAGGAAACTCTTAATATTAGCTGTGAGCACTGAGATCTAGCAACAATTTTAGAGATAGATAGCAGATCATTTCCTCATATGTAGCGTATGAACATCGATGTAGAAAAATCAACATTTAGATACCTGAAGAAAGGAATACTGAAGATTGCAAAATTGGATCTGAAATTAATTTCCTGGTTTGCCACAGTCATAAATCCAAGCTTTCAACACAGAGTGAGATAGGACAGCATATGAAGACTTATTAAAGCTGGACTCATGGCATCAATATTAACTGGAAGTTCCTCTGACCACATAGAAATACAAATACAAGGACACTAATAGTTGCAGTAGCTAGCAGCTAGTACCTCTGATTTATTGACCTATTGTGCATCTAACACAGAGTCAGTCTCTTGACCCTATTGTTAAGTTCTCACAACTCTCCTTCCGAGTATTGCTAGACTCACTTTGCAGTGAGGTTTAGAGGTCTGAGGTTTAGAGAATGTGAGTTATTTGCTCCATGACTTAGTCTGACACATCTCATGTTCATCATACACCCCTGCCTTTCTGATCACCAAGACAAGTGGGCATTTGGTATTAATTACTCAGAGTGTGGAATGGAATGACTCTACTTGAATGAATGAGAAGAATATTTTAGGTGGTATTGACTGCCAATTATTTATTTTAATAATTATGCATTTATCTTAATATGAATCATACAAAATTTGTGAGCATACTACAATGTTGTATTCAGATATATTGCCTTTTAGGAAAAAATGAAAATTAATTATGGGGTTCGTAATTCAGTTCACATAAAATGCAATTACTAGTATATCACTAAGGAGGGTCAGGAAGGTTTCAAGAACTTGTTAACTGAACATTCCTCCAGAAGTCTTTTGAAGAATAGTGATCTAGCTGTATGTCTATCTACCTACTTATTTATCTACCAACTTACCCACCTGCCTACCTACTACCTACCACTAACTCTAATCTGGATAAAAGATAAAAACAACTAGCATTTGCCAAATGACTTCATACACTTTAACATTAAAAAATTTAATACATTGTCAAATCTTTCTCCCACAAGGTCACAATTAAAGTTCTAAATGCCTCATTATTACGTCAAGTATTCTAGCTTTCTCATTGGTGGTGGTTTAGAGGTGACAGTTATTCTCTGAAACTGAGTTTCAGCTGAAGTTGCAAAGATATCTGTCTAACATCTATCATCTATCAATCTATAGATAGATATGTGCATGAGATGCTTGAGTTTGGATCACTACAGAAGGAAACAAAGTA
This sequence comes from Sciurus carolinensis, assembly GCF_902686445.1. Taxonomy (NCBI): domain Eukaryota; kingdom Metazoa; phylum Chordata; class Mammalia; order Rodentia; family Sciuridae; genus Sciurus; species Sciurus carolinensis. The sequence goes on from NC_062226.1 coordinate 48,021,107, forward strand.
ACAAGGGTTAGACATTTGGAATGTATAGAAACTGTACATGTAATGCAATCATGAAAATGGAAGAGCTTGAAAAGCACCTAGACCATCTAACTCTAGCTTCCAAAAGAAGAAACACCTGTCCAAGGCATAGTAAAATCTGCCAATCATGTATTGGTTGGATCAGGATTTTAATTAGTATTTAATAAAACCATCATAGAAAAAAATTGTTGTTTTTCAAAGAATTTCTGATCATCATCTCTCTTTGTGGAAGCACACCATTTCCAAAACTAGGATGATACATTAACTGTACCAAACAGGTTAACATAAGTCATCCTTACTGATATTCCATATTATTATTGAATAAAAATAAAAGTTCAAAGGGATTGTTATTCTATAACACGTGCAAAAATTTCCATAGTGTTTTAAATGTGAAACAATTCTTGGAGCTTAATTATTCACTTATTTTATGGGAAAAAGTTAGTATATAATGGAAACATTGCTTATGATACTCTACAAAATCAGCAAACACTGCAGAGTATGTGCCAGCTGCAGACTGAAGTGATAAAAGAATAAAGAGCCCAAGGAAAAAGAAAATTGGTTTGAAATGCATAAACAAAACCACCTCTGCCATAAGTAAAAAAAAAAAAAAAAACAATACAGTAGACAACAAGAAGCGTTCAGTTGTAATTATGCTAAGAAAAAATAAATCTCTTCCAATCCTTCACTAATGTAGACTTCACTTCCCACATTTTTGAACCTATTTTGTTAGTAGGGAAGATGATGAAAATAATGGTATTATATCTAAGAAATTAAATCTGGTGAATAATGGTGTCTAAAATATTAAAGCTGGTCCCATTGTTAATGCAGATGAGCATAAAATACAATCTGAAGGAGGCATCTTTATAGTTCTACAATGCACATGATCCAGGTTTAAGTTGATTCCTGCTCCTCTTTTCTCATGCACCCTATGCACACATCCCTTTCCATAACACTTACAAAGTCCCAGTGTAGGTTTATGTGCCCACGTCCCTCATTGGCAAATGGCTCCCTGAAGGCCAGATTTGTGTCTTAGTCATCACTGTATCTGCAGCACAAAGCAGAAATACACAGGGAGCTGAGAATACTGCAGCAGTGTTGCGGGTGGGGGGCAGGTCAACAACCTTTTGCTGCCAAAATTTTAACATATATGTGTTCAACACACTCAATGAATTTCCCCAAGTATATTCTGAAGAACCGAGAATTTATCAGTAGGATCTGGCTTCAGTCCATCTGGATCAACTTTTGTACCAATTCATTTAAAGCTTATAAATTCAGTACTTCAAAATGTGTCCCTCTAGAGGAAAGGATATTGAATTGAACATCTGCAATCAAACAAGGTGTTCTTGAACTAGACCAATGTTTTTGGTGATTTAATACAGTTAGACTGCTTCTATCATACAAAGGCATTTTGTTTGAACACAGAGATCTGAGAAGAGATTGAGTAAATAAGAGTTTACAAAAGTCACTCAAAGTTCATGCTAAATTACATTGATCCATCACAGCAAGGGTATGGAAAAAACAAAAAATGGAACTTCTAGCCTAAAATATGATCAAAACTCCCAGTTTAGATGACAAACAGTAAACTGAAGCAGTTATGGGTACTTGTGCTACAATGTCCTGGACAAAGAACCATGCAAAGATCCCAACTTCCTCCTAGATGAAGTGTGAAAGCTTCAAAGTCAGTGAGAAAAGGTAAAAGTACCACCTGCACATTTGAGACCATTAGGTAACAAACAAAATGTCCATTCACCAAAAGAAAATATAAGGTATCGTGAAAATGAAATCAAATTGTCAATCTTCAGTCAATATTGCATTGTGATATCCTAAGAGTTTACACACCAATATATAAAATAGTTGATTTATATTTTAGATGTTCACAGGGTACTGGGTTGCTATACCCTGTCTTCTCAAAATGTTTTTATTATAATTAAAATCTTTGCAACACATAATATTTAGAAATGTTAATATAATCATATAAAAATTGTTTTGATTACAAAGCAATTTTTCTCCCTTTTAGGAAAAAAGTGCTAAAATGTATAAAGATTAATGTCTACTACTGTGATTCTATTAAACATGGAAAAATCCATTAAGATTTTATGGTGTGTTTTCTTTCAGAAATAGATAAAAAGCAAACATGCACATATAATTTATATATTATTTTATAATTTTAAAATCATACCTACATATTTTTATGTGCCATTTGAATTTGATATTAATTGAATCATCAACTCCCCATGTTATTGAACCTGTTAAAATATTATTTTCAATCACAGAAAACATACTATCATATGACTAAGTTATGATTTATTTACTCATTCTCTACCTAGGGAATTCACATTGTTTCTAAATCTCTGCAGTTATACAACAATGAAATAAATTTCTTGATATAAAAATTTATGTCACATCTCTGATTATTTTCTTGGGTTACATTTCAAGGACAGGAATTACTGATTGAAAGAATTTGGTAAGTTCTAAAGTTCTTTGTACCTATAGTCAAAAAAATTTTCCAGGGCACTTTTATTTTCTTCTATTTGTTTGGATAATTTTCTTCTATTTGTTTATTAAGAAAAGAGACAAACTTAGAGAAATGTTTGAATTTTTCAAGCATGAAAGAATCAACCTCCATATACACACTAACTTAGCTTAAGCAATTGTTAAAATACTGCCATATTTGTTCTTTGTGTATATGTATTCAAATTTGTGTGTGCGTGTGTGTGTGTGTGTGTGTGACAGAACCATTTAAAAAGTAGTTGTAGAGACATCAAGTCACTAATGTTAGCTTCCTGTCACTGTAACAAATACCCAAGGTAATCAACTTAAAAAGAGAAGCGACTTATTTTGGTTCATGTTTTCAGAGATTTTAGCCCCTGGTCTGTTGGCCCTGTTGCTTTTGGGCTGGTTGGTGGCACAGTACCTCTTGGTGAGAGAATGTAAGAGGAAAGACTTGTTTGCCTCGTGGTGGCCAAGAAACAAAGATAGAAGAAGGGATTGGGGTCCCAATATTTCCTTCAAGGTCATGCCCCCAGTGACCTAAATTCCTTGCCCTAGGAGCCACCTCTTAAAAGTTCCTCCACTTCCAATAGCACTACAGGCTGGTTATAAGCCTTTAACACATGGGCTTTTGGGGAACGTTTATATAAACCATTGCATCACTTAACTCCTAAACAGTTTAGCTTAGTTTTCCTAAAATGACATGTTTGGTGTGTTATGAAACCAAAAGAACATTACCACCATTGAGAAATAATTCCTAGTATCATCTCTTTTTTAGTTCATATTCAAATTGTTATCTATGCTACCAAATTCAGTTTCATGCATTGCATTTGGTTCTTATATTTCTTTAAACTATGATAACTATTGTTATATTATTATATTATAATTTTATAATATTAATATTTTTCTCTATACATTAATTGTATTAGTTATTGATTGCTATATAACAAATTACCTTCTAATTTAATAAACTAGCAAACATTACATAATAGTTTCCATGTGCCAGGAATCCAGAAGCAGCTTAGCTGGGTCATTCTGGCTCAGGGCATCTCATGAAGTTCTAGTAAGAGATGTCCACTGGGACTGTAATAATTTGGTAACACCACTGGGGTTAAAGTATCCTCTTCCAAGTTCAGTCATACAGTTGTTATAACCACATGTGAATTCTTTCCTCTTCCAAGTTCAGTCATACAGTTGTTATAACCACATGTGAATTCTTTATAGGGCATCTCATAACATGGCAGAGAGAGAGAGAGAGAGAGAGAGAGAGAAACTTGAGCCCATATTGGAAGTTGCAGTCTTCTTATTATTTATTCTTAAAAATTACATCTCATAATTTCTGTTGTATTCTATTCATTAGAAATGAGCCACTAAGTATAGTTCATAGCCAAAGGGAGAAGGCTAAAGTTTTACTGAATGAAGAGATGCATATTAAAGAACTAATGGTCATGTCTTTAAAATGAACTAAAAAAACAGGGTGAAAGCCTTGTAGAATACAAAGTGAGGTAACTTTGTGACCATAATGGAAGTAAGAAAAACAGGATGATGATATAAACATGTTAGAACACCAAAACAAACAAACAAACAAAAAGAGCAAAATAAAAACAGTGACCAAATGTCCTGTGCTCCCATTTCATGTGAATGACTGGGTGATTGCTTCTTTTTGCCAATCATGGTTAATTTGCAATTAGTTTATCCTGCTTCCCAAATAAAAATCGAGCTACCCAATCATTGAATTATCCCTTTTCTCTGATAGGACTTGATCGTAGGAAAGCTCCTGTTCTTTGAACTGTATCTCAGAATATCTAGCATTGGGCCCAAACCTGTAATGAGTCATTCTCAACATCTTCTTACTGAAATAGCCCATGATTTCTCCTGGGGCAGGTTCTCTTACTACAGCAAATAGCAAATCAAATCCTGTTTGGCTACAGGCATTTTTTATTATCTTCAGCTGATGATTATCGAGAGAATGTTACAATTTCTTTGTATAAATCATCAGAGAACAATTTGATTGTTAAAATTGTCAGAGTAGCATAGAACCTTTGCTTTATTTTGTTGAAGTTTTCCAATATTCCTTGGTTTATCTCTTTAATTTTGCTTTTTGTATTTTTCCTCTTAGGTTTGTTACTTATATTCAGCATGGAGATTTTTGAGATTTGACTGGTGAGTCCATTAGAAAATATTTATGTTGAGCTTGGGTTGTGGCTCAGTGGTTGAGCGCTTGTCTGGCATGTGTGAAGCCCTGGGTTCGAAACTCAGTCCTGCATATAAATAAACAAATAAATAAATAAACAAGTAAGATAAAGGTCCATCACCAACTAAAAAAAAATTTTTAAAAGAAAATATTAATGTCAATTGTGTATTTTTATTTGTTAATATGACTGATATATTTGGTACCTATATTATTTTAAATTAAAATCACTAAATGCATTGTTATTGTTTATAGCTTTAATTTGTAGCTTGCTTTTTTTTTACTTGTATTTCCTTTTATATTTGTGAACTTTGTTCTACTGTTCAAAATGATAACTTTATGAAATGAACACAATCTCCTTTTTGTCTAATTAGGCTACTGTTTGTTTGTTGGTGTTACTACCTCTCATTACCCAGCTGTTCTTGTATTCCTGCCCTTTGCATTGTAATTTTTTAGTAATTTTGCACTGTGTTTTTGCATCCTTGCATTTTTCCTTGCCTTTTGACTTTTAGTTTCACTATGCTATTTCATTTAACTAATAGAATGAGATAAAAACAACAATATAACATTGTAAGCCTGAATTTGAAGAGACCTTGTATGTTTCTATCGGTTGTAATGCACTTCTTTTGCCATGAGAAGAGTGTGCCTGGCCAGCCAGAAAGTTCCAAGGTGAAAATGAGACTAGAAGCAAAGTCAGACTGCAAATTAGGAATCCCTCCTAGGTTAACCTCCCCAGCCAACACTCAGGTATGAGAATGAGGCAAGCTAAGATTGGTAGAGTTTGTCCAATAGACTTTAAAACCTGTTCATTTTAAATTACTGAGGTTTGGGTGATGCAGTATTATGTAGCTAACTTGTATAATCTTTAAAATTTAAATGAATTAAAAGGTAATGGTCTTATTCAATTTTTCCCTCTTTCTTTCCTCCTTCCATTTGATAATTTGTCTTATTTCTGCATTATTATATAGCATTTATATAGTATCTTCCACAATTATTCTCTTTTTTTTCATTAATCCATTTATTATATTTTTTATAATTTGGCTACATGACTTTTTTTTTTTTTTTTTTAAACTCGAAACAACCACAATTATTAGATCAGTTTCTGCAGGAGAGGTGTCTGGACATAGCTTAGCTGGATCCTCTCCTTCAGTCTCACAAAGATATAATCAAAGTGTCAACCAGAACTATGTTCTCATCTGATTCTTGACTGAAGTAGGAACTACTTCCAAGCTAATGTGACTTTCGGCAGCATTACTTTCTTATAGGCTGCTGAACTGGGGCCTTAGTTTACTGCCAACTGTTTGCCAGAGGCAAAGCTTCAGCCCCTTCAAGTATCCCTCAGTTCTTGATACATTCCATTTGCCCCTAGAGATTCAATTTCCATCAGCTCTCTGTCCCTGGAGGCAAACTTCTGTTCCACACTTATTCTTACCTATAGTTTAATCTTAGATTCATTGTGAACTATTTATTGTATTCACCACCATTTTTCTATAATTTTTCCAGCTTGTATGTCGGTTGGGTGAAGCTCTGGTGCAACCCTTAGGAAGAGCTTATTTGAGTACCAAGTTTCGTGAATATTCAAGTTAAAACTGTTATCATATAACTTTGATATACAGTTCAAGTGTATGTTAACTCTTTCCCTAACTTGTTATTTCTTTGCCTTTTCTTAACAACCTGACTTCACTCTTCCCTACATTGTATGTTACTTTGAAATTGTAGATGCCATCACTTTTTTCCTTGCTTGTCAATTACTTCATATTAAACTGTCCCAAGGGTTATTTTCTTTAAGTATAATAGTGTACTCAATTATGTCTTGTGTTTTATGGCAATGGGTTGGGGTTGAATGTTCCACATACTTGATGAGAGATTTCAATATAAGATTCTTTTATTTCAGTAAAATTTTCATATACTAATCATCTTAATTGTTTTGTTTTTCCACTTTGGGAACTCCACTCAGGTAATTAATTGATCTTATCTTTTATGGCAGTTTCTTTCTGATACCTTACTATACTTCTAGTCATATGCCACTTAACTTTACTTTTGGCTATACTTTTGAACCTTGTAATTTCTTTCTTTATTTTTCCCTAGAAGTCAATTTCCCTTATTCTTTAGTTTCTTTCCTGAGTTCAATTACCTCTGATTTCACCTCCTCAAATTTTGTCTGTTACTACTCTGAGCTTTAAATTCTGGATTTGTGATGTTCTTTCATGTCTACAATTGCTTGTTTAAGGTTATTAATTCCTCTTGGGATGTTATGTAATAGTTTTCATCTGATTCATAGCAAGTTTTAGTGTTTTTGTTTGCAGAATAATTTATGTTCTACTTTTTATTTTCTTTTTGTACGAATTTCCATAGATACTATTTTATCTGTATTTTAGTCTATATTTCTATTGGTTTTCTTATGTAATAATCAGTAATTCAATGGAGATGGCATAAGGGCTTTGAATGGTTCTTGTGGCCTTTAGCACTTTTCTTTCACCTACAATGTAATATAATTTTCTAAAAATAAATGATGTAGGGCTTTTTGCCTATTTTTTCTAATATTTACACTACACTAATTTTCTTTCAGCATATTTATACTTTTAGTCACATCTTTTTTTTTTTTTTCTCTTTGCTAACCTACAAATGACAATATTCAAAGTTGCCTTCACTTCCTTTAATGTATGGTCTTTCCAAAACAGCCAGTGATCTCCTTCTTTTTAGCCCTATGTGGCCATAGTATAAAATGCCCAGTCTCCGGTCTTCTCCATATTTCCCTATTGGAGGTAGGATCTACTAGTTCCTTCCAGGTGTGGAAGATACCTCTGAGGTATTTTTCTCATTGATACCCATGAGGTGCTATCTTTAGGTCACCACTGTAAATCTGCCTCACATTACTTCTGTGCAAAATGCCCAATCCTTTCTGCTAGTGTGGGCTTTTTGTCCAGTTCTGTGGGTTTTAAGTGTTTGTGTTCTCATGGGCAATTATGTTTCCTAGACTTGATTTGACACGGGTTCTAGTTGGTTTCTTATTCTTGTACTTCCGTAGCAATTTTCAAGAATGTATGAAAGCATTAAAATGTAGGTAGCCACTTATATCCTGCAGAGACTTGGAAATCCCACACACATTTTAGTAACAACAAAAGTATTTTATGGTTAATTTAAAAATTACAAAGCAGGGCATGGTGACACACACTTGTAATCCAAGTGACTCAGGGGTCTGAGGCAGAAGGACTGAAAGTTTAAAGCCAGCCTAGGTAACTTAGCAATACCTTGCCTCAAAAAAAAAAAAAAAAAAAAAAAATGTAAAAAGAGCTGATTATATGACTGACTCAGTGATAGTTCAATCCCTAGAGCTGCATAAATAAATAAATAATAAATAAATAAATAAATAAATAACATTCTATAATGGTAGTTTTTGTTTCTGACCTTAGCAAACTAAGATATGTGACTTATACAAAGAGATTCATCAATTGAGGTTTGAAAAATATTTTAAATGTGATCAAATATAATTTTTGGCCTTTAGAAAACATGCATTCTAGGTACTAGCATATTGTAAATTTTTTGAAGATATATTTTGTATGTCACCCACTGTGCTTTAGTTTATACAGAGTGAACCTGCTGATAGTATGCTGATGAAGAACATTGTGATAATTCCCTTAAAAGTGAACTTCTGCCAAGTAACATTCTGTGAGGCAAGTCAGATATGATAAAATTATCCTCACAGAAGTATTCTAACTATTTTGAAGGATTTTTAAAGTCCATTAGTGATTTAAATTTCATTCAGGAATACACTGCAGACTCCTGTTTTCTATATTCAATATCCCAGAGTTGCTACTTTATTGTAACTGTTTTTTGAGTGCTGGGGGTTAAACCCAGAGCATGTTAGGCATATGCTCTACCACTGAGCCACATCCCGCCAATCCTAGAGCTGCCTTGAGAGCAAAATTCACATTAAAGTTGCTAGACTACCTAAGGAAATGCATATGGTAATTGTTCCTACCACTTTTCAATTAGTTCACCCTTTCATATAGACATAAGCTTGATCCTTTTTTTTTCACTTGGGCTAGTAAGGGTGTTGAAGAGTTTCAGTTGGGTTTCTAAGAATCATATTTTTATTGCTGTCATTTTGTATGACCATGGGGCTGAGGTGGAAATTCACACGAATGGGAAATCATGATGGCTCCTTTAAGTTCTGAAATAGTAAACACTGAGACGTCTTGAAGGGCTCTGTGCTGGTGATGTGTTCTGCACAGTGTGCCGTCCATCAAGGTGCTAATTTCCTTGCCTTCAGTCAAGAAGAAAAAAGAGAATAAATAAAAGTGACATTCTCTTATATCCAACTGTTAGGCTATCAAAGGAAGCAAAATAAAAGGAAGAAATAAAGTACAGTATATAAAGAGAGAAACACAGAGAGTGATAATGAAATGAAAAATTATATGCCAACTTGGAAATTAGTAAGGAGAAAAAAGATGACAGCTAGAATTCTTGTGAGCTTTGTGAATCCCTGTCCATAGATCATAAACAATTATTATGGCTGGAGAAATATACTTAACCACTAGCCTCAGTACCATCGAAAGATATCGATGTCAAGATCAAAGACACAGGATAACAGAGATCTCCGAGCACTCAGCAACACCTAATGGGAGGGCTCCATACATTTTCTTCTGCTTCCTGAAACTAAAAATTAAGCCCAGGGAGTGAGACTAAATTTTCCAGTGATATTTTATGACACTTGCTTAATTATAAAGTTAAGAATACAGAACCAGACATTATTCAATTTATCTGCTTTTTAAAAAACATCATATTGACTTAAAGGAAATAAAGAGGAAAAATATAAGAATATAGAATTATTGGTATATTTGATTCAAATGATTGGAGTCATTTAATTCAAATGATTACTATTAAATTAATAAAAACAAATATGAATTATTAAAAAGATTTATCTTTTTTAAGTCATTTATTGATTCAATAAATATATATTGAGTATCTACAATGCTCTAAGTATTGTTTAATAGGGTCATAAAACAGCCTCTGCATACTTGCTTCTTATGTTCACTTAGTGGAAAATTTACAGAAAATGATGAAAATATAGAAACAGTGTCCACATGTGAGAATATTAGAGTAAATAGAGTATAATGAAAAAAACACCCAATGCAATTTCATTACATCCATGGATGAGGTTTTAGGATGGCCCAGGATTTTTATTCACTTTTGTTTAATTTTAGGAAGATATTTTTTGGGGAGGTGCAATTTAAGGGCCAAGGGCCATGGATATTGAAGTCAAATAGACATTCAAATGGTGACTCTACTCCATCTACAAGCTATTTTATTCTTAGAAGTTTGTTTTGTTATATTCAGCCATATTTTCCTTACAGCATAAAAATCTAAATATTTTAATTATTAGATTCCTATTAGGGCTAAATTTGCTAATATTTGTTATTAGCAAACAGATCTTATTAAGAATCAGGATAATTAATTGTTATTAAGTCTTTATTGACACCCTTCCCTTTGCTATTAAAGGCAACATTTTATGATATTCTAGCAAAAGAAAGCATGTCATATTCTATTTATCCCTCAAATTTATTCCATCTATGAGTATAAAATGCTTTCCTGCTGAATATTACATGTTTTAAGTATTAGATTTATAGAAGATTAGGATATCAGGATTCGATCAAGTAAAGTTTGAATTCCAACAGTAGATATAATTGTATTGCTTGATGTTCAATAAATTTTAATATTCTATGCAAATAATCCTAACTTTCCAAATTCCATGTAAGTCTTACTATCTTCTTTAAATCATGAGCAGCTAAGTGTTATCTTTTCTCAATCACTAAGTGTCACCTAGAATACATTCAAGATGACAGTATTATTTTTTCTCCTATTACCAATGCATCTAGAGTTATAAAGCATTGATTACATTTCCCCCCACATACTTTAGCAATATGCCCATGCATTTTAATAACAATCTATAAATAAAGTTCCAAGAAAAACTACTTCACCTGTAGCTTTATAGTAACTCATTAGTAAATCAGACCCACTGCATCAGTACCATAACATGTCAGTGGAGCCTAGCAAGGAACGATGCTGGACACTTGGCCTAGGAGAAAGTAGAGATATGTTAGATTTGTTAGTCTAGGCTTGGTATGTTGTCAGGATGACCTTAACAGAAGTATTATAGTTTTGGAAAGGGCAGTGAGCTGAAACCCAAATTGATGGATATGAGCCACCATGTTCAAAATATCAGACAGTGATTTGAGAGTAAGTTGCAACCCAGACAGATTTGAAGAAAAGTAAGCAAGGATCTAGAATGAGGACATTCACAGGTTCTACACATCAGCAGAAGGCATACAGAGTGCATGAGAAGTAATAGCATCATGTAGATTCTGGCATAGAGGAAATATGCTATTTTAACCACGAGGATTCCTCCTGGGGCAGGATGAAAATCTCCCAGGACGCTGACAATGTAATTCTACAGGAGAAGGCTTTGTGGTATCTGTGTTGTATTAGTGAGGTCAAATGTTCAAACACTGGGGATGGTTTGAAACCGAGCATCTAGTTTGAGAAATGAAGCAGTTATGAAACTGCCTGGGTTTTCAAAACTTTATTCTCTCAGTCACAAGTGCTTATGGTGAAAAGAATTATCTGTAAGATTACTTTCATTTCTAGAACCTTGAAGATCTTCCTCTACAGTTTTTGTTCTCTTGTTGAGGGTGGTTTATTTGACTAAAGTCTTCTTGTTGAGAGACTCCTTGATATAGAGTGAGGCTTTCCATTCTCATTTGTGTATGAGTGCCTGCCTATATGTTGGTGTCTGATGTTGCCATTAAAAGGAATAATTATTATTTTTTTAGCTTTTACTTTTTTATTTAAAAAAATTTTAGGTTTTTTTAGTTGTTTATACATGATGGTAGAATACATTTTGACACATTGTACACAAATGGACCATAACTTCTCATTCCTCTGGCTGTACATGGTGCTGAGTCACACCAGTAGTGTAGTAATACATGTATATAGGGTAATAATGTCTGTCTCAATTATTTTTGACAGGAAAGTTTCTTATTGTTTTGTATTTTATGCATCAGAACTGAAGGTCTTAGATTGGCCTGAAGGAGTTCAAAATACCTTTCTTGAGTGTGATTAGGTTATTGCAAAATATTGATTCTCTGAATTCATTTCTATTATTTATGTAATATAGGTGTTTTTGTTTTTTGACATGAAAACTGAACATAGGGTACTCTTGTATATAGAAAGAGCAGAAGTCTTTATATGCTACTTGGTAATACTGTAAGTATTGAGAGGTGAAAAATTCATCCAAAAAGGGATGAAAACACAAATCAGAAAGACTAAGTGAAACCTTAAAGGATATTTACTCTGCTTTTCTTGAGAAACATGCTGTTTGTTATATTTGCAGATTGTTTTGATGATGGAAAGGGGAAGAGCTGGGAAAAAATGGACATAGGCAAGGATATTATAATTTCCTCTGATTTATTTTCTCATAAGGTAGGACAAATATGGGGTGAGGGCAAATCATATAAATATGGTCATATTCACAAATTAATTAATTTCAATTTCTCTCTAATTTATTTAAATTTTTATGGTGCCAGAGATCAAACCCAGGATCTTACACATGCCAGGCAAGCACACTACCACTGGGCTACATTCCCAGGCTTCAGTCACCTTTTAAATATCATTCTCATTTAATTAGTGAGTGAGGTGGTCATACAAACAAATTAGAAACTAGACAGTGCATTTTTTCAAAAGAAACAGTCATTTTTCTATGGGCTAAATAAGTACCCAGAGTCAAAACAATGTTTCCACAGTGAGGTGTCTTGTGTTTTCCCTGTCTGTGTTAATAGAAATTCCAAGTGATATATTATCTTGTCACATTGATAAGGTCACACCCTTAAACATAATTGCTGAAATCATAGGACATTGCAACCTGGACTGTGGTCTTGCATTTAGGTAACATGTCTCCCTAGTATACCTCCATTTTACAGCTGGTGATGGTTAATTTTATGTGTCAAGTTGGCTAGCACATGGTATTCAGATAATTGATCAAACACCAGTATAGATGTCCCTGTGAAGGCATTTCTTTAGATGACATTACTATTTAAAGCACTACATATGAAGTAAAGCAGATCACCCTCCATAATGTGGATGTCCTTCATCTAGTCCATGGGAGTTCTTAAGAGAAAATGAATGATATCCCCAGATAAATAAGGAATTCTGTTTCCAGACTGCCTTCAGACTCAGACCACCCCCTCTGCACTACTTTGTGTACATCCTATTATTTCTTTTGCTCTGGAGAACGTTGACTAATTCAGGACTTTTTAAGGAATATAATTTGAGTCAACACAATTCTTAGAGTCCTTTAATTAAGTAAATAAATAACAGTTTCTATCACCTTTCTCCCTGCCCATACAGAAAATAGCCTTGATATGAGGTATACACTATTCTCTCGTCCTCCATTTCTTTTGTCATTCATTTCTGCCCCCAAAATTTCTAGTCATATTTTTAGCTAAAAATCTACCTTCTGTCTGAAGTCTGTTCTAATGTCCCCACCTTGTCTTAACTCTTGGCAAGGTTGATTATTTTCTTCTTTTGTACTTCTCTAATATCAATAAACATCACTATTATACTGTTTTGGAATAGAACTGAACTTTTGAAAGTCCCAGAGTCATGATACCATTGTTTCTTTGATAGGAATGCTTCCATTTGGTGCATTGCCTTATTGTCCTTCAGGATTCTTTCTTTCTTTGCATGCTTTAGAATTTCTGACTGCAAGCTCATCTTCAGCAGGGATTGGTTTAATGGAGATTTCTTATACTTCATAATTTTAAAGTATCCCTCTAGGGTATTTTCCAAGTTTTTCCCTTTGAAACCAAAGTATCTTTTGTGATTCAAGACCCAATTTTTAAAGTTTTATCCTGAGATGAGTGGTATGAATTCATTCCTCACACTAATGCATAGCTTTAACATTTTTTTTCCTTCGGGTGACCCTATTTCTCTCTTTATATGTGTAGGACTGAGTCAATTTCTCTCACAAAATTTTTATATTGGTAGACCATGATCATACATAGAATTCTCCATATTTCTTTCTGAAAAAGAACATTTGAGAAATGAGCAGTGAGTAAACTTACCATGCAGATACCTGAAATAAGTACTCTACCTGCAGAGGGCACTCTATGTGTAAAGACCCAGAGGTGGTAATATGTTTAGGGTGTAGGAAGAGCAGCAGGGTACTGGTGCTAGAAATGTGGAAATGAGTGTGCAATTGGTAAGATGATGTCAGAGAAATACTAGGGTCAATTTATACAGGGTCTTATATGCCTTAAAGAGAAAGGGAGCAGAGAGAGAAGATAGTGGTCAGGAGGAGGTGATAGCTGTAGAAATATTGAGATCCTTTTAGATGTTAAATATATTCTGCAGTTAGAATTTGCCCTTGGGCTAATTATGGCTTTGGAAAGAAAAAGAGCATTTAAGAACACTTAGAAGTTTTAAAGCTATGTGAACTTAAGCTCTAACTTTTCTAGGTGTGCTTCCTCATGTATAAAATCCCTTTTATAGGAGTCAGTAGTGACACATAGCTATTTACATTAAAATTAAAGCTCATTAAAATTAAATAAAGCTAAGAATTAAAAATTCAGTTCATCAGTAATCCTAGGTACATTTTAAGTACTCAATAGTCACACATACAGAATATATCCATTGTCTCACAAAATTCTATTGGAATATGCTTGATAAGAATATTTCTAAAGTCCTTTCTAGATGCAAAATTTAATCATTACAAGTAACCCTAGTAGAAAGCATAGTGAGATTATATTGTTGCTATTTGTCAGTTAACTCATTTTGGCCAGTACGAAGGCTCATTTATAGCATGTCATCAGTAAATCCGCTTACTGAATTGGACCGAACTAACACCAGTGCAGAAAATCATAAGTGAAATCTTAGTGACCTGAACTGAAGGTCTACAGCTACAGTAAGAAGAGAAGATGAATATATGAGGCATCTAAAAGAAAAACTCCAGGACTTAAAAACTGACTAGTTATAAAAATTTGGGAAAGTAGAGGACAGCTATAAATTCACAACTATTGGGGAGAAAGGAAAATAGGTCCAAAGAAGGAGTAGTTATAGACTAGATAGGAATGTGTAACTTTTACAATGCAAGCAATGTACTTTGTTAAAATTTTACTAAAAGTCTTTGGGTTCTTAGTTCTGTGGGAGACAAGAGTGAATAGAGGCAGAAAATAGAAACAAAGTAAAGCAACTGATTGACTTCAATGGAAATGGTCATTAGTATCTGGAATTACTTTTACTTAGTTACCAGACAAATATATTTCTACTTGTAATGGGGAATTTGACAACCTAGAGAAAGAAAATTTTGAGGTCAGCTTGCAGATCCCACTTCATTTAACAAAGCTATAGTTCAGACCCTAGGAGTGACAGTTATATTAACATTTGCTATTAATAGCAAGTCATTTTCATTTTTTGCTGCTGGTGGGGGTATAACTTACCAACTAGTTATGCCATTTCTCTCACTGCTCCTGTTTTGTTTCGGCATTGGCCTTCATATTAGCTGAGAGCTCTATGACAAATAACTAATAATAAAATTATGATCAAATATCCTATATTAAAACAAGAGGACTAAATTCAATGCAGGGAATTTCTCTATATACAATTTTTAAAATAGACTAAAAGATGAAAGAATCCTTAGCAAAATGATTTTCCAAACCTCTCACTTTACACATGGGTGACTAAGACTCTGGAAGTATAATATTTTGCCAAAAGTATAAACCTAACTCTTAGGAAAAAAACAGAAGCCAAAACTAAATTTTGTAATACACACCTACTCAAATAATTTATTACCAAGCCACTTTTACCAAAGAGTTTGCAGATATCATCATCATCACCATCACTACTGTATTTCTATTACACTTTTTAAGCATTTGCCATGTGTTAGTACTCTTCCATTTCAAGTTTTAACTTTTTCATGAGTTCCAGAACACTCTTTGAATTAATTTCTTATGTCTTAATTAATGTTATGAAAGAAATTCTATCATGAGGAAATTAGAGATGAAGAAAGTGAGGCACAGGGATTGTGCTAAAGTTTAAGAATCTCAGGCTAGAGATGTAGCTCAGTGGTAGAGCACTTGCCTAGCACATGTGAAACCCTGTGTTGAATTCTCAGTACACAAAAATACACATGCAACATAGTCCCTGTTCTGCACATTTTTATGCAAATATTCATAACTTTGCAATTCCCTTTTCTCATGATGTTTACTATTTTAATAATAACACCTTGTCCATTTCTTGAACAGGTTCTGACACTTCACCAAGCCCAAGGAGATCACATTCTACTGGTAGACACTTTTACTTAAACTAATAATTATTGTACCACATGATGAGGTTTAAAACACCTTTTTATAAAAAAATTCTGGTGCTATAGAGTAAACTCCGGGCCTTGCTAAGAGTGGACTCTAATACTGAACTATATACCTTTGCCCCCTTCTAATACATTGTATCAAGCAAAGACAGGGAATGCAATAAACGAACTTATCACTAGCTGGGGAAAGGGAGAAAATTCCTGTAAGCTCTGCTTTGAGGTAAATGTTTATACCCTTGAGAAGTGAAAAGATGTATCCAGGCCCCAGAGTTATGGAAATGTGGCCAAAACAAACCAATGTGGGCAAGGTGAGCATGATAAGATATTTGATAAAAGAGATGAATCTGGAAACAATTATTGATGTTTAAATATTTTTCTTCTTTAAATTCCTGTCTTCAATTAATTCTGTATCTTTTAAAACACATAAAAATTTATATATTGTATAAATCTTTGCTGAACTAAATAGAAAACTGATTGATTGATTAAATGTGACAATATTTGTACTTTTTCCTCAGATGTGCACAAGATTGTGTGTGGGAATATTTCAGTCTAGCAAACAAGGAAAGACCGTGTGGTATCCATAAACTAACTTATGCATAGTACCAATAAATTATGCATTTCTACTTGGCATCTGTTTATTAAATAATTCATTTAGTTTAAATTTTTGTCTAAGTATCTTTCCCCAATAATTTATAAAATCTCTTGACAGTCAATGAAATGAAATACGCAAATTCATTTTCCTTCTCTTCCTGTTCTGCCCTCCTTCCCTTCTCTGCAGTTTGGAGAGATGATAATAGGAGGGGTTAGAGATATACCAAAGATGTTATTAATTTATTCTGTGTTATATAATAGTGTCAGAATAGATAGAACATTTAGATTGGTGAAATACATGATTCATATGTTTAAAAGTCCTGGAAGTTTTTAACAGAACTCTATTTTTTTTAAAGAATATAACTATCCTCTTTTCATTTCTTTGCCATCTGCTCCCTAATCCTGTCTACTGATAATGCTACAGAGACTGAGAAAAACACATTCTCACTGAGAATAAGCAGGGCCCTCCTGTAGTCTACTTTCATTGTCTTGGTAATACAATACTAGAATATGCTACCAGTTTGTAGTCTTCATTTTCTTTTAAAGGAGAAAGACTTGGCAAATTGGTAGTGAAGTAGGAGCCACTGGGTTGGGTAGTGATAAAAATGACATTACATGACCCAAATTGGAAAATATGTAACAATGGGGACTTCTTCCCTTTCTCATACCTGTGGCACAGATGTAATACTAATAGTCAACAAATTTTGGCAAATTAGGCAAATTAGGCAAGTTAATAGGTGGCTGTACCTAAAGTCAGTTCTCCCAACAGCAACAGATATATACACATCTTATTAAACCTCTCGCTGTTGCCGATGCCACTGTCATTTTTCTGAGCTTTAACATAGTTTAATCAAAGGTTGCACTGTCATATTTTCTGCAATAATGCGCTCACCATTTGATATTAGTACCCAATACATGTATGTTAGTCAGTTTTACATCTCTGTGAAAAAAATGATTTATTTTCTCTTAAAGCATATTATTAAAATTTATTTTCTAAAGCGTATCATGAGGTAGCCAAAATGACCAACATGGAGATACACTCCATTCAAGAGAGGACTTATTGTTCAGCTACAGAACATGCAGGCAGCAGACTGACTACCTTTAGCTTTTAGATCCTTCAGGGTGGGCCTCGGTTGTAGAGAACCATCTTTCTGGTCTTTTACATTTGGTAACCGAGGGAGGATGTGGTACAAAGACCCTGGACCAAGTCAAAGCCAAGGCAATATTTATTTGGCACCCCAAATTCCATCTCAATATCTACTGGAGAGAGTATAAACACTGACACCAGAAAAATTAATCCCTATTAAATGTTTGAGAAATAATACATTAAATAAAATCATCTGAAGTTGTTTAGTTTTTCTTTTTTCTTCTGAAATTCTTAGATCTTTAACTTATCTTTATACATTGTGAATCTCTGAGACTAGACTACCCTGTGTAGTTTCCCAAACTTGACAACTACTCCCCCAACCCCTGGGGAACAGTTCACCTGTTAAATAAAATAAGCAGACCATTAGCCTCAGGTTGTCTCTCTGTTGAGCTTCTACTTAACATTCTGCAGCCTAATTTAGGACATGAGTTAACTAAAATCTAACTTAGTAGTGTATGTTATTTTGGTAATAAATGGATGGATTCTCACCCAAGCAGCCAGCTAATCAAATCATGCCCAAATTAGGCAAATGCCAAACTGCTGGCAATCAGCTGATTTTCTTTTTTGTTGGCTTCTGTGTTAGACCCTATAAGAGCTTACTGCTTATGCGGCTAGGCAGAGCTCTCTTAACCTCTTCTGCTTTGAGTGCTGCCTGATTTGTGGATTGTTTTATGCTTGAATAAATTCAGTTAACTTTGATTTGTCTAAAGCTTTTTTTTTTTCTTTTTTTTTTTATCACATCAGAGTATTGTTCTGCAGAAAGTAGGTTAGAGAATCAACACAGGAATTCCCACAGTCCATCGATGGTTGATTTCTCAGTTGTGAAGTTAGATAAATATTTTTGAGTATATTACATTTCCATATACCCCTGCTGCAGAATAACAAGTCTCTTCAGTTATATCCAATTCTTTACCTATATCTCTGTGTAAGTGATAAGGGAGATTTCCTCCTCTTACAAGTCCCACATGATAACCAATTGTGCCACTGGAGCTTCAGATTTCCTCGCTTGGTACCTCTCTTGTGTGCCCAGAATGAATTCAATTTCTCCACAGGTGCTTTCTAGCACTCTAAGCACCTACCTCCCAATTCTCCTCTGCACCCCATCTTAGCCATGTGAATTGGTCACTGTTCTCCAAAGAAATGACCAGTAAAATGTATAGATAGATGAGATTTATTATAGGAATTGGCTCATGCAACTATGCAGGTCAAGAAATTTTATGCTCTGCCATCTGCAAGCAATAAGGAAAGATGTGGTATAACTGACAAAAGGCTGAGAATCAGGGAGACAATGATAGGGAGGGGTTAGAGAGTCTGAGTCTGAAAGCCCAAGAATCAGAAGCTCTAATGTCCAAGGACAGAGAAGATGTATGTTTCACTGGGCGGGGGTGGGAGGGGGGCGCAAATTTATTCTTTCTCTACCTTTCTATTCTATTTAGGCCTCAGTTGGATGATACCTATCTATATAATAAGGACAATCTTCTCTACCCAGTCTACCAATTCAAATGCTGATCTTTTCTGAAAACACCTTCACAGACATACTAAAAAACAAACAAACAAAAAAGTTATACCAACTATCTGGGATTCCCTTAGTCCAGTAAAGTTGACACATAAAATTAACCATCATACCCAGGAAAATTGAAACAGATTAGTTTATTAATTCAAATAATTAGAATAGCAGTCTTTAATGCTGTTTTTTTCCCCAATACTTCTCCTTTGCTCTCATGAGATTCTAAAAATCATATGCAAAGTAATTAAAAAATGAAAGAATGTTCTTCATAATTTTTGTGTTAATTGCTTTTCAGTTAATTACACATTAATGATAATAGCATCTACCATTTTTTAGAGCTTACTATTTTCTAGGCAGTTTTACTAGTTTTCACATATAACATCACTTTTTAAAATAAATTCTGTTTTTAGAATAGTGATTTCCCCTCCAAAAATGTGAAAATAGTACCAATTACTCATACTTCTTTAGTTTTGATTGAGTCACCTTCTTGTTATTTCAGAGTCACATGTACATTTACTAGTCCTATCTCCTTGTACACTATAACAATTTCCCCACCTTTCCTTTTTTTTTTTTTTTTTTTTGAAGACCTTAACAGATTAAATAGTACTGATCAGGTATTCTTTTAAAGAGTTCATTAATTGATATTTCTCTGATATTTTTCTCATGAGTGGACATTTTTTGGGGAGAAAAGAGCAGAGAGATAAAGTGCTGCTTTTACCATATTATATCATGTGCATACAATCGACATGAATTTATCACTAGTGATGCTAACTTTGATTAGCATCACTATGAGTGGAGGTATGCACTATACCTTTCTAATTTCCATAATTAATCATTTTATCCATTTCAAGTACATATCTACTTTATAGAAGAGGAGAAAAAAAGCCATGAAACTTGATCATAGTCACTAGCAGATCTTTCTGGGCAAGTCCTTCATTCTACTATTAATTAAATCCTTAAAAAGTGAGATTAGAGGGCTGGGGATATAGCTCAGTTGGTAAAGTGCTGCCTTACAAGCACAGGGCCCTGGGTTCGGAGCCCAGCACCACAAAAAAAAAAAAAAAAAGTGAGATTAGGGTAAATGGTATAGGTAAATACCTGACTTATGAAAGTTTAGGTGCTGAAATTTTAGACACAAGATTTTCATGATCTGAAACAGTATCTTTTCCTAGAAAGTACAGAGAGGGTAAATGTACCATATTGGGTATATGAAGTCCAAAAATAGTATTGGAAAAAAAAAAGGAATGTTTTCAAAATGTCAATTCTCAGGGAGAATGTCCTTCTTGGTTATGGGGATATTAATAAAGAAAGGGTAATAATTCCATACATTATGGCTAATATACATTGATTTGGAAGTGAAGTCATCGCCATTAATATTCCTTCAACATTTGGCAATAGAAACACTTTTACAGAGAAAACTTCATTCACCCTTCACAGTAAGGATAGGAAGTAATAATAATATCCCTTATTCAGTAAACGCAATAACTAGAACTCAGGGAGTTAAAGTGACCACTCACCATGTGTAGAGAGTAAATGAGAGATGTCCAGTACCTTATACTGGCCTGTCACCTTTTTATTCTTGCCTATGGCACACGCTCTGCATATGCAAAAATATTCAAAACTATTTTGTTAGACTGACTAACTGAAGGAACAGCTAGATGAAGTGATGGTACAAAGGTAAGGCAACAGATTTTCTAACTCCAAATTCAGCAACAGCATGCAGCTAGGGGAGACTGTGTGCTTTACTATGTGTTCTAGGACACAATAATAATACTAGATAAAAGAAACTATTTTAATACTTATAAATACCTCTACCAAATTATGATTCTTGGAGATATTAATACAGGGAGAATTATATTTCTTGATCACTGAATTAACTGAGAATAATTATGATGTTCATGTTTCAACATGCTCTAACCCTATATAGGTAATGAAAACCCACTAAGAAATCCAAGAAAGAGAAAATGATAAAATAAAATAAAATAAATTTGAGTAGGCATTATGAAGGAACAAATTAATGGAAACATCATGGGAAGTATAAGTTCTTGAAATGGAGAGACTTTTATTTTTGCAAGAAGGTAACAAGTGTTTTAATAACATGTACTCGAAGAAGAATATTCAAAAACATTTCAAGAGAGTTTAAATGATTTTATATATTGTTTTCTTTAAAGCATCTAGGAATATTATAAATCAGCAGCTATTAAAGTATTTGTGTGTGTTTGTGTGTGTGTGTGTGTGTGTGTGTGTGTCACCATTTACACAAAGTGCCATTATTACTGATGAGGTGACAATGTCACTTTTATCTCATCAAGGGATTTGTTTATCAATGTGAGCTATTTGAATTTCCAAAATTTCCTCATCTGGTTCTGAGTCAGATCTGGCTCTGTATTTCCTCTAAATGAGCCAGAAGCTTTGAGTTCATTTCTTTCTATTCTAAACCAAAGCTCTGTTATAGAGTGGAACTACAATAATTTCTCTTCCACTGCTCTGAATATGAGTAAATTGAATTCATAAACCCCCACTGTTGCACACCTCTGTGGCCTTGCCCCTTAGAAACAGCACTCAGAAGCTCTTGTTTTTGAGACTGTTCTTCCTGCATTCAGATTTGGATACAGCAGGGGATGGAAGAAGCAATTTTCAGATTCCATGGTGGGCTGGATTAAATTACTCCACAGGCCATATGTCTCACAGACCTACTAGAGTGGATTAAGTGTTTTGCTTCCTCTTTGCATTTGAATATTTTTTTCATAAAAGAAAGAAAATGTTAATGCAGACCTAGTAGGGGAGAAAAAGATAAACAAACAAACAAATTGAGTTAGCAAAGATATATCCTAGATATTTCCTTTTGGTGCATGACAGCTAGGACTAGATGGATTTGAAGATGAAATGGTTGAAGCAGGCCTTTCTTCTTGGACTTTATTAAATGTTAATATATCAAGGAGCATCAGTAACTGTCAGGTTTTTTGTTTGATTTTAATTCCTTTCCAGAGTTCAATTATATAGATTATTGAAATTTAAAAATAAAGCCCCCATATATCTATATTTGTATTTGAAGGGAAAATACAGTTTGGAGTTAAAAAGACATGGATTGCTATTCCTGAACCAGGTGAATTATGATAACATATTTTTTTTCTCTTCTTTTTTCTTCTAGTGTTGGGGATTGAACCCAGGGTCTTATGCTTGCAAGGCAAGCACTCTACCAACTGAGCTATCTCCCAAGCCCTTAAACCCTGGTTTTGCTAACACTTAAACTCAGATGCTCAGCCACAACTTTGGATATTTACTTGTATAGAGAATGAAAATAAGACCTTAGGAACCATGATATTAGCTTCCATTTTTTAAAAAATCAGGTTTAAAATGGTAGGATGCTGTGGGGGTAGAAGAAAGGAGGAAAGTAAAAAGAAGAAGAATTTGAGATTCCAAGATATTTCTGTTATCTTTTTGTAAGCTCAAGGAAAAGCAGTGTAGGTGAGCTCATAACTTATAAAGAAATAAATCTCAAATGTCTATAATACACCTTGTCTGTTGTCCTGATGGCTTTCTAAGATCTCTGTGTCTGGAGAACAATAGAAGCATATTGTTAAGTAAAAACTAGTAGACAAAACAAAAGAGTTTGGAGTTTTTGAAGAAAAACAGATTGATGGTATAACTAAATATGATGATGTGTATTCATTCTTTTGAAGAAAGTCAACCAACACTTTAAAAGATTCTCTCACATGGGCTCCTCCCATGTTAGCACTGTTATAGCACATGTTTCTATAGTGAACTGGATGGTACCATTTAGAAATACACTCCATTCTGGTTCTGAGGTTCATTGGTGGAACTTAATATTTATTAAGTTAAATTTCTATATCAAAACAGCAACAACAACAGCAACAGGAGTTCCTAAAACAGGCAAGGATATTTGCACCCCTGAAAAATGTGTGTAGGGCTTCACTTTTGCCTCTCATATGAGCTCTGACTCAGAGTATTATTTCAGAAAATGTATTACTTCTTTTTCATTTCCTCTGAAGAGATTAGTAAGGTCAAATACACATACTTAATTAGTGAAATGTGAAATAAACAGTCTTCAAGGTCTCTTAGCCCCTGATGGAGTAGGTAGCCAGCCAGAATAGTGTATGACCAAAGATGTAACTAAGCAGAGCATCTTAGAGAGTAGTGTGCATGCAGTTTTGCTCTGCAGAAAAGGAAGTACAAAATAAATTGAATTTTAAGTCATCTGCAGATTATGTCGTTAGTCAAACAGGCAGCTAAGTGGGCAGAGACATCAACTCTGCGTATTTAATGATTTTTACTTTACTACCAAATATCTTAAATCTTCTTTTGCTTTAAGTTCCCGTAATTGGGTTGAATGTAGAGGATAGAAAAAATGCTCTCTGGTTAACTCACTGCTTCCCAATTGTTTTAATGTCATGGAAAACAGAATCATTTAGGCAAACACAGAAGTATTTAAGAAAGTATATGTTACTCCAGAAGCTAGTCATGAAGCAAGTTTCGATGCCACTTAAATAGTCCACTGACTGCAAGATGAAGTACCCAAAATATGTGAAGATTTGTATCCTGTTTTGCTTTTTTTCTGTCTCTAACATCTGAATCCACTGCCTAGGAGTCAGTACAATGCTCCTTTGGATTGAAATACAACTTCCTTTAGCAAGCTCTTGGTTTGATGGATGATAGTTCGCCTTTTGCAGTAAGCTGCTGAGGTAAGGCAATGTGTGCACCCCTAAGCCCAGGAAGTGCTGAACATGGCTTACAATGCCCATTCCAAGAGACAACTATAGAGTGCACCATTCTCCATGAATTCTTTGATGAGTCTTCTTGAAACAGGTGTTTAGAAACCTAGGGTTTTGTGTGTCCCAGGCCTCGCTTGCATGCACAAACTTAATGTCATATGCCTCGCCTTTAAAGTATTTACTGAACACCAACAAGAACAAATCATTTTCATTAAATATCTTTGCATTCTTCTACTGCTATGTCAATGCTAGAATAACAACAGAGAATTAAGCACATCAAATCAGCTCTCAACTATCTGTTCTGACTCATAAAGTATCCTTTGTCCTAAATGTTCTCTGTGGAACAAGAAACAATGGCTGCAAAGCCAAAGAACGTGAAACTGGTTGAGGTGAAGAAATATTTTATGAATTGTTTCTATTATATTTTAGTAGGCACTATATCACTGGAACCTGACAAGGTTAGGAATAATCTCATAATTTACACTCCAGGAGAACTCACAAAAGCATTCTGAGGTTGAGAGTTCATTGGAACAGAGGAATAGCTTCGCTTACGGTGACCTGACTTAGAGGGTTGTAAATCACTACAGAACCTGGCAGATTATTTTCCAGAGAATGTCAGTTCACTCAGGTAACACTCATCATAACATTATTCCTAATAGTGTTATGTAAATAAAAACTGTGTAAATAAAACCTAATGTGAATTAGGTATCATTCATATGCTAATCACCTAGAAGCTATCATCAGAGAGTGTATATTTTTGTCATTTTTCTCTGAAAAAATATATGTGTATACACACACACAAACAGCATATATTGTGTGAAAACTTATTTTAATCCAGTTCATGTTGTGAAAGTTTCCCTTCCTTATGACTTTTATAATAATAGCACTATGGATTGAATTGTGCTTCCCAAATTCATACACTGAAGCCTCACCCTCAGGGTGGAGATAGGGTCTTTCCAAGGTAATTAAGGTTAAGTGAGGTTATAAAGATGGGGCCCTAATCTGATAGGACTATGTGTGGCCTTGTAAGAAGAAGAGACTCCCTTTCTTTTCCTCTCTCCCTCCTCTTTCTCTCTCTGCTGTATAAGGATATAGGATAAGGATAGAGAAAGCAGAGGTCTGTAAACCTGGAAGAGAGACCTCTCCAGAACTCTGATCTGAGATTTTCTTCCTCCAGATCTCTGGGAAAATAAATTTCTGTTGTTTAAGTTACATAGCCTCTATTTCAACTTTACTCACCTTCAACCTTTTGTACTTCCTTTCCTTCCCTCCATGCCTGACTGCCACAACCCATCTTGGACCCTCAGATGCTGTATGTATTCTATTTCTCAAAAAGAAGACCTTCCCAAATTGCCTGAGGTAATGAAAGAGCAGTCTTTGAAAATGACTTGTGTTTGTCAGTCTTAGATGAGGTATGACATGTGATACAGACCTAAAATCTGAGAAGCGACTTCTAAGTCCTAGATGGTTAGTGCCCTTTGCGTTCAGTGGCAACTTGGCAGATAAAGGGATAACTTAAGGAAGATTTTTATCTGCTAGCTTTAAGCATATGTGTTAGTTGAAATATGGAGAAATAACAAAATATATTACGGAGTACGAAGGAAAGGAAATGAGAAAGACTTCAGTTGGGAAATCACACATTTGTAGGAAACAAATGGAAATTCCTAACAGAACTTTCAGTAATGCTTGTAAATGGTAAGCTATGGAACCAAGAATTCTATAAAATATTTTATTTATTTACCAGTTGGTTTCTAACAGATTATTTTATTATTTGTATTTCAAATATTAAAATGAGTATGCTTTTCTTAATTTGCATCAAACAGCATTCAAGGGTAGCAATATCCAAAATGTGCTGAGAGAATGGGCAAAGAAAATCATGCAAGGTTTTTATGAAACACCCCAGAACAAAGTACAAGTAGAATTTCTCCTTAAGATAGTAGAAGCATTAGCAGTAGGCACTGTTGTTCCAAATAACAGGGTCTGTATGTCAGGCTTTTGCTGTGAAAAATAAGAAAAAGAATGACTGTTGAAGGAAGTATGGAAAGAAAATTTAACTGTATACAGGTCATATAATTTATGGGACATTTTTGCTCAGAAAGGAAGGTTATTAAGGAGGATACGAAGCCAGGGTCTGCAATCTTCAAAATTTTAAGTGAAGGAAACAGAAGCCCAGGGAGCTAGCTTTTCCAAGGTCACACAATTAGTGATGAATCCAGAACCAGAATTCAACTCTCCAGATGCCTAAGTTCAGTTTTTTCCTTCCCACTCCACACCATGACAACTGTAACATTCCATATTTGCAAATGTGACAGCTTTACCTTGGAAGACTTCAAGTCTACATTTCTACTATATCTAATTGTCACATAAAAATAGAATGAAAGCTAAAAATAAAATCAACGTTATTTTGTTTTTCCACCCCCCTGCCTTCTTTCTCTCTTTTGTCACTATTTTTTTTTTAACACTTTTAGAGACTGTTCCTTTCTAGGGGAAAATACAATACCACCAAATCCCTTAGTGAATATTGGTTTAAATTCTTCATCAATTAATTTAGTTTCATAAGCACACCAGAAGGAATACAAATAGCACCTGTATTTAGAATTGATTTTTTTTTTTCCTGCAGTGTCTTGGCAGGGAGGGGTCGTTGAAAGAGTGGGACTATTTGGTAAAACTCTTTGCCCTTTTCTTTTTGTAAATGTTGTCTTTTTTGTAAATGTCAAGCCCAAATTATAGGTGAGTATTGGCAGAGTTGCAGAGACTATCTGAGACCCATTACAGCCTCTGGCATTTGTGCTGCTAAATTTGTAATGAGTTGCAGGTGTTTGTGATTGAATTTTGTGTTGCTTTTGTGATTGGCTCACTGCTTCACAGTCCATTAAGGTTATGCTTTTTTTGTGGATGTTAAAACTGTGGTGGTGCAAAAACACCAGTTCCAAGGGGAGATGGTAATAGTTTTAACATAGAAAGGTCTGTATATTTTAGACCAATGTCAATTTCTCCGCTTATCCATGTGGGCACTTACCAGTGTAGGAATATATCTCAGTTATGGTGGTAATAGTTTGACATACTTCACTGAATACTGAGGTTGGAAAATAGCATTTAGAACAACATCTATCCTAGGAATTCCCAGCACTTAGCATGGATAAAACTACCTGAGTTCCTCATTTGGAAAAAATAGTTTCTGTTGCTTCTCTTCCTTTCTGTAAGATTTGGACTCAATTGGTGTGATGAAAACAGGATTGTATGATTCCAAAACGAGTGTTTCATGGACAAGTCACTGAAAAGAACAATATCTGGTTTATTTCCTTTGTTTTATAAATGAGAAATGAAGACCAGAGATCATAGAAAAGAGGTCTATTCAAGTTCCTGATGATTTCATGGAAGAGAAGTCATCAGTTAGCCTCATTTTCATTTTGATGTTATTGTTGTTTTCTATTACTTTAAATTGTCCACAGGCTTGATTGAGAGCTTAGAATTCATCTAATTATGCTGGATTGGAACAGAGGTAGGATATGTTAGATGTGGTCAGTTAAGAGCCTGTATACAACTAGAAGTACATTTTTATATATCTTTTTGGATGAGTGCGTGTATGTGTGTTTGCAATTTACAAAAAACTTGAAGTATCATACAGAACATTTTATACATTGATGTATAAAAGATATCAATGTCATATGCTGTCATGAATATGGAGGCTACCAATTTTCCATATCTAAATATGTTTCAGGATCTCACCCAGTTTCAGGATCATTGCTAACAATGATCAATAACCACCCTAAAAACAAATACAATAAATACCCCTTAAACATTCACCATTCTGTCTCTTTCTCTCTCTCCCTCTCTCCACTGTCTCCCTCTCTTTTTTTCCTTTCCCTCCCTACCTCCCTTCCTTCCTTCCTTCCTTCTTTCCTTCCTTCCTTCCTTCCTATAGTACTGGTATCCACTCAGGCTTGCAGATATTAGATGAATGCTTCAACATGAGCTACATCCCCAGTCCTTTTAATTTTATTTTTTGACAGGGCCTAGCTAAGTTGCCCAGGATGGTCTCCAATCCTGCTTTAGCTTCCCAGGTAGCTGGTATTACAGGTGTGTGTCACTACATCCAGCTTCACCACACTTTTTGGTGAGTGTTTCACATGCTTTATTTCAGTTTGTTCTCACAACACCTTTATAAGGTTTTATATCCCCTTATTACAAGTGAGAAAATTGAAGCTTGAAGAGTTTAAAAACTTGTTCCAAATCAAAGAGATGGTAAGACATGAATCTAGGGTTTCTACTTAAGAATTCTGTCCCTCAGTCATGGCCCTTGAGGATTAATGACTGGATGCTTGCCTGATTTGGATATATAAGAGCTCCAGTGCAGTGTGGATGTACTACTAGGATGTATTACTAGGGAGTTCTTCATAAAATTAAAATAAATAAACATTTATTTATTTGCCCATCTTATTCAGTGCTACATTCATAGATTACATGAGTGAACTGCCTAAATATCAACTCATCCCTGCAGTTTGATAAGCTGAAGCTTCTGAGTACAAATAAAGCATGAATAAGCCTACATATGTATGTGCATATATGTATATGTATGCATGCATTTTCTATATTTTCTCACTTCTTTTAAACTTTAAAACTCAAGCTACTGAGGAATAATTTTAAAATTTAAGTAATATAATAATTGGAAATATCACAGTAAATCACTGTGGAACACATTTTCAACTGTTATTAATGCTTATGATCATTTTATGTGATGGTTATTATTAACATTCCCATTTTGCAAATGGAGTCATTGTGGTAGGGTAGTCATATAACTGACTCAAGTTCAAGTAGCTGATAATTGGAAGAGCTGTGATTCGAGCTCAGAATGCCTGACTTCACATTAGAAACTACATTAATTACAGCAGTTGGCAATCAAATTAACTTAAAAAAATAACAACTGCAAATTCAATCAGTCCTTTATTTAGGATGAGAATCTTCCAATTAAAAACAGTAAAGATGTCAAATCCTGTCTGGGCATTTTGTTACATTATAAAGTTTCTCCACATTGTGTTTCCCAGAACCACAAAGTTTTACTCTCTCTCTTTTGATTTACAAAATATTAGTACCAAAAGTGAATTTCAAATAGATTAACAGTGACTGGCACTTACTCCTAACCTAGTGACAGCAGAATATCGAAGTTCAAAGAAATGATTAATTAATTCAGTAATGCGCAAACCACATATAGTAACACCAATTCAAAGACATTTGTAACAGGTTGCTTTTTCTTGACTAGACTATTATCGCTTTATTTTAACTGAGATTTATGTCCAAATGATGGAAAACTTTGATCCTGGTATTTTTTTGGGAGATCAAAGTTTCACTTGTAAAACTGCTTTACAAGATCTCAGTGTGATGCATATTGTATTAAACTAATGCAAAGAATAATTTGCTTTCATGTTGGGAAATACAACTTAGATAAGTGGAATCCTCCAACATGCTGTTGTAAACAATGAAAAGAAAAGTGAATCTGCTATGCAACACAACTTAATCCATTTTTCCTTTTCTTCATAGGTGTTTTCTTATAGATTTTAAGAGGCCAGTTTGCTTATTTTGTGTGTGTGTGTGTGTGCATAAATTTGTGCATTTCCTTATTTTATTCTACTTTTTAGGGTGGGAAAGAGGTAATATCAAAGCTATTTCTATCGTCTTTCTTGTTCTTTCTAATGTTGATTGCTAAATGATGCAGAATATATATTATTGTCTTTTTAACATATGCTCAATTCATGTGTAAGGCATTTCAAGAAGTACTATAAACATCCTGTTACTTCTAACCTCATACAACCAGCAGGATGACTTTTTAAAAATCACATTGATCACAACAGAACTTTAATTCTTCAGTTGTGAAATGAGATAAAGAAGCACTTTTCAACTTAAGTAATTGTATTATGACCATCTGAATGCTGATTAATGAATTAAAATTACATATAAAATGAAAGTTTTGCAGTCTAAAAAACTCTGTGCCCCTCCATTTCTTCCTATTTCTTCTCCTTCTTCCACTTTGTTCTTTTTTCTCCCTTATCTCTCTCCTATGTCCCTCACCCTATATCTTTTCCTCTTTCCTTCTTTCCCTCTATATCTTCCCCCTCTATTTTGGTGTAAAACATTGAAGCTGGATAGACTTAGTCACAGTAGTGACTTAAAATTACTCAAAGAATAAAGCATGTTTTCGTAATTCATTTGAATTTTCTATAGTATTTCATATGGCCTGATTATACAACTACTATTTTCTAAGCCTGTGCTTGGAAGATTACTACAATAAATTAACTGGCAAGGAATGATAATTTCAGAGTCTACACTTTTGTATGGAAACTACACCAAGAGAGCAGATTGGAAATTCAATCCTTTCAAACATAGTGGTCTAAACCAAAGTAAATTAAATGCAGAGAAAATATCAACAGTTGAGAGATCCAAGATGGCGGACTAGAGGGTGACTGCATCTCCCGTCGCTCCAGAACTCAGGATTCAAGAAGGGGAGGTATTGATTGACTCGGACCAACATAGAGCTGAGGGGTGAGTCTCTCCCACAGGGTGAAGCTCGGCCTGGGCGGCAGGCCGAGACAGTGGGCAACTTCTCAGAGCAGGGCAGCAAGAGTCTTCCCCAAGCAGCCCGGGTCCCTCCGGCGGCAGGCAGGGTCCACAGCCAGATTCTCAGAGCAGGCCCGCCCAGTGAGAGCTTTTCCACACAGAACCAACCCCAAGCCCTGAACCCAGTGGAGGCCCCCACCCTCAGGCGGCTTCTGGGACCAGGGCAGGACAGCAAGAGGCTTTCCTGAGCAGCCCGGCTCCCTCCAGTTGAGGCAGGCCCTGTCTACAGCCAGCTTCTAGGAGCAGGCCCACCAAGTGAAAGGATAACCACGCAGAACCAGCCCCTAGGCCTGGACCCAGTAGCGGGCTAGGGGCAGCTTTCTTTGAAAGCACTGCATTATCAAGTTCCTCCAAGACTTCAGGCTACTGAAGACTGGGAGGTGATATACTGGAAATCTACAGGGACACTATAAGCCAATAGAGGAAATCTGCAATATCTCAGAGTCACACTGATATCTGACCAATATGAGAAAACAAGGGAAGAAAATATCCCAAACAAACCTAGATCTACATCAATAAAACCCAATGACAGCACAGCAGAAGAAATGTCAGAAAGGGAGTTCAGAATGTACATAAGTAAAACAATCAGGGAAGCAAACGAGGAGATGAAAGAGCAAATTCAGGCACTGAAGGATGAGATGAGAGAGCAAATGCAGGCATTAAATGATCGCACCAATCAACAGTTAAAAGAGCAAATATGGGAAGCAAAAGATCATTTCAATAAAGAGTTAGAGATACTGAAAAAAAACCAAACAGAAATTCTTGAAATGAAGGAAACAATAAACCAAGTTAAAAACTCCATAGAAAGCATAACCAATAGGATAGAACACCTGGAACACAGAACCTCGGACATTGAAGACAAAATATTTAATCTTGAAAACAAAATTGACAAACAGAGAAGATGGTAAGAAATCATAAACAGAATCTACAAGAATTATGGGATATCATGAAAAGGCCAAATTTAAGAATTATTGGGATTGAGGAAGGCTTAGAGAAACAAACCAAAGGAATGAACAATCTATTCAATGAAATAATATCAGAAAATTTCCCAAATCTGAAGAATGAAATGGAAAACCAGGTACAAGAGGCTTATAGGACTCCAAATATACAAAATTAGAACAGACCCACACCAAGGTACATTATTATGAAAATACCTAACATACAAAATAAAGACAGAATTTTAAAGGCCGCGAGAGAAAAGAATCAAATTACATTCAGGGGGCAACTAATAAGAATATCAGCAGATCTTTCAATCCAGACCCTAAAAGCTAGAAGGGCCTGGAACAACATTTAGCAAGTCCTGAAAGAAAATGGATACCAACCAAGAATCTTATACCCAGCAAAACTTACTTTCAGATTTGACGACAAAATAAAATCCTTCCATGATAAACAGAAGCTAAAGGAATTTACAAAAAGAAAGCCGCATTACAGAACATTCTCAGCAAAATATTCCATGAGGAAGAGATGAAAAACAATGATGCAAATCAGCAACGGGAGGAACTAGCCTAAAGGAATAGCCAAATAAAGGAGAAACCAAATCATGTCAAAAAACAAAAATGAGTCAAATGACTGGGAATACAAATCATATCAAATAATAACCCTGAATGTTAATGGCCTGAACTCATCAATCAAAAGACACAGACTGGCAGATTGGATTAAAAAGAAAAATCCAACAATATGCTGCCTGCAAGAGACTCATCTCATAGAAAGAGATACCCATAGACTAAAGGTGAAAAGATGGGAAAAAACATACCATGCACACGGACACAACAAAAAAGCTGGAGTATCCATCCTCATTTCAGATAATGTGGACTTCAAGCCAAAACTAGTCAGAAGGGATAAAGTAGGACATTACATGCTGCTTAGGGGAAGCATAAATCAGCAAGACATAACAATCATAAATATCTATGCCCCGAACATTGGCTCATCCACATACGTCAAACAAATCCTTCTCAATTCCAGAAATCAAATAGACCACAACACAATAATACTAGGCAATTTTAACACACCTCTCTCACCACTGGATAGATCTTCCAAACAAAAATTGAATAAAGAAACCATAGATCTCAATAACACAATCAACAATTTAGACTTAACAGACATATATAGAATATACCATCCAACAAAGAGTGAATACACTTTCTTCTCAGCAGCACATGGATCCTTCTCTAAAATAGACCATATTTTATGCCACAAAGCTACTGTTAGCAAATACAAGAAGATAGAGATACTACCTTGTACTCTATCAGATCATAATGGATTGAAATTAGAAATAAATGACAGAATAAAAAACAGAAACTTCTCCAATACCTGGGGATTAAATAATACACTATTATATGATGAATGGATAACAGAAGACATCAGGAGGGAAATAAAAAAATTCTTAGAAGTAAACGAGAACAAAGACATATCATATCAAAATCTCTGGGACACTATGAAAGCAGTACTTGGAGGAATATTTATTTCATGGGGCGCATTCAACAAAAGAAGAGGAAACAACAAATAAACGACTTAACACTACAGCTCAAAGCGCTAGAAAAAGAAGAGCAGACCAACACCAAAAGTAGTAGAAGACAGGAAATAAAATCAGAGCCGAAATCAACGAAATTGACACAAAAGAAACAATCAGAAAAATTAACAAAATAAATAGTTGGTTCTTTGAAAAAATAAACAAAATTGATAAACCCTTAGCCACACTAATAAAGAGAAAGAGGGAGAAAACTCAAATTACTAAAATTCAGAATGAACAAGGAAATATCACAACAGACACTAGTGAAATACGAAACATAATTAGAAACTATTTTGAAAATGTATACTCCAACAAAACAGAAAACCTCGAAGACATCAACAAGTTTCTAGAGACATATGAATTACCTAAACTGAACGAGGAGGACATACACAACTTAAATAAATCAATTTCAAGCAATGAAATAGAAGAGGTCATCAAAAGCCTACCAACAAAGAAAAGTCCAGGACCAGATGGGTTCTCAGCCGAGTTCTACAAAACCTTTAAAGAAGAGCTCATTCCAGTACTCCTCAAAGTATTCCATGCAATAGAAGAGGAGGGAACCCTCCCAAACTTGTTCTATGAAGACAATAACACCCTGATACCTAAACCTGACAGAGACACATCGAGGAAAGAAAATTTCAGACCGATATTCTTTTTTTTTTTTTTTTTTTTGGTGCTGGGGATCGAACCCAGGGCCTTGTGCTTGCAAGGCAAGCACTCTACCGACTGAGCTATCTCCCCAGCCCCCAGACCGATATTCTTAATGAACATCGACGCAAAAATTCTCAACAAAATTTTAGCAAATCACATACAAAAATATATTAAAAAGATAGTGCACCACAATCAAGTGGGTTTTATCCCAGGGATGCAAGGTTGGTTCAACATCCGGAAATCAATAAATGTCATTCACCATATCAACAGACTTAAAGTTAAGAATCACATGATTATTTCAATAGATGCAGAAAAAGCATTCAATAAAATACAGCATCCCTTCATGCTCAAAACACTAGAAAAAATTGGGGTAGTGGGAACATTCCTTAACATTATAAAGGCCATCTACGCTAAGCCCATGGCTAATATCATTCTAAATGGTGAAAAACTGAAAGCATTTCCCCTAAAAACTGGAACAAGGCAGGGATGCCCTCTTTCACCACTTCTATTCAACATCGTCCTTGAGACTCTAGTCAGAGCAATTAGACCAAGGAAATTAAAGGGATACGAATAGAAAAAGAAGAACTCAAACTATCCCTGTTCGCTGATGACATGATTATATATTTAGAGGAACCTGGAAATTCCACCAGAAAACTTTTAGAACTCATAAGTGAATTCAGTAAAGTAGCAGGTTACAAGATCAATGCTCATAAATCCAATGCATTTTTATACATATGTGATGAATCTTCAGAAAGAGAAATTAGGAAATCTACCCCATTCACAATAGCATCGAAAAAAATAAAATACTTGGGAATCAATCTCACAAAAGAGATGAAAGACCTCAACAATGAGAACTACAGAACACTAAAGAAAGAAATTAAAGTAAACTTAGAAGATGGAAAGATCTCCCATGTTCTTGGATAGGCAGAATTAATACTGTCAAAATGGCCATACTACCTAAAGTGCTATACAGATTCAATGCAATTCCAATTAAAATCCCAATGATGTACCTTACAGAAATAGAGCAAGCAATCATGAAACTCATCTGGAAGAATAAAAAACCCAGAATAGCTAAAATAATCCTCAGTAGAAAGTGCGAAGCAGGGGGTATCAAAATACCAGATCTTCAACTCTACTACAAAGCAATAGTAACAAAAACGGCATGGTATTGGTACCAAAATAGACAGGCAGATCAATGGTACAGAATAGAGGACATGGACACAAACCCAAATAAATACAATTTTCTCATACGGGACAAAGGGGCCAAAAATAGGCAATGGAGAAAAGATAGCCTCTTCAACAAATGGTACTGGGAAAACTGGAAAACCATATGCAACAGAATGAAATTAAACTCCTATCTCTCACCCTACACAAAACTCAACTCAAAATGGATCAAGGACCTCAGAATCAGACCAGAGACCCTGCCATCTTATAGAAGAAAAAGTAGGTCCAAACCTTCAACTTGTTGGCTTAGGATCAGACTTCCTTAACAGGACTCCCATAGCACAAGAAATAAAAGCAAGAATCAACAACTGGGATAGATTCAAACTAAAAAGCTTTCTCTCAGCAAAGGAAACTATCAGCAATGTGAAGAAAGAGCCTGCAGAGTGGGAGAATATCTTTGCCAACCATACTTCAGATAGAGCGCTAATTTCCAGAATCTATAAAGAACTCAAAAAACTCTACACCAAGAATACAAATAATCCAATCAAAATGGGCTAAGGAAATGAACAGACGCTTCACAGAAGAAGATCTACAAGCAATCAACAGATATATGAAAAAATGTTTAACATCTCTAGTAATAAGAGAAATGCAAATCAAAACCACCCTAAGATTCCATCTCACCCCAATTAGAATGGCGATTATCAAGAACACAAGCAACAGTAGGTGTTGGAGTGGATGTGGGGAAAAAGGTACGCTCATACATTGCTGGTGGGGTTGCAAATTAGTGCAGCCACTCTGGAAAGCAGTATGGAGATTCCTCAGATAGTTTGGAATGGACCCACCATTTGACCCAGCTATCCCACTCCTTGGCCTATACCCAAAGTGCTTAAAATCAGCATACTACAGAGAAACATCCACATCAATGTTCATAGTTGCTCAATTCACAATAGCCAGATTGTGGAACCAACCTAGATGTCCTTCAATTGATGAATGGATAAAGAAACTGTGGTATATATATACAATGGAATATTACTCAGTCATAAAGGATGATGAAATTATGGCATTTGCAGGCAAATGGATGAATTTGGAGATATCATGCTAAGTGAGATAAGCCAATCTCAAAAATCCAAAGGACAAATGATCTCACTGATAAGCAGATGATGACACATAATGAGTTGTGGGAAGGGGGCAAGAATGGAGGAAGAAGGACTGTATAGTGGGAAAAGAGGGGTGGGAGGGGTGGGGGGAAGGGAAAAATAACAGAGTGAATCAAATAACATTACTCTTGTAATTGTATGATTACACAAATGTACATGCCTTTACTCCATGTACAAACAGAGAAACAACATGTATCCCATTTGTTTACAATTAAAAAAAAAGTATCAACAGTTATGACATGCAAAATAGGTTATATACCCTTATCCCAAACTCTGTGAGAAATTTTGCTTGAAAAACTGAAAAAGTAGTATCCCACAGAAATTTTTGTGTAGTTTGGTGTGGATGCGTCTCATGCTTCAAGGACATTGTCAAGTGGGGAAAGGTGAATGTGCTAAATCCAGGACATTTGAACCAATCTCCCTCCCTTATAGAGTGACAGGTACAGTGAATGGATCCCCCTTACCTCACTGTTCCTTGGAAATGGCTGCATGAGAGCAGTAAAGAAATGAAGAACTGCACCGCCCAGAGAAGAACTGCTCTGCCACATGTAAAGCATGTAGTCTGTCCTGGATAACATGGAAAACGTGAAGCTCAGAGAAGAACCGGAATGCCCGATCCTAGAAAGTCAGTCAGCAAGGCTGTAGAACAGCACAGAAGGCAGACCTCTCCACCACAGACTCTGTTCAGTACAGTTAAACTCTACAAGCATCTTGTTAAAGTTTCACCAAACACATGTTGATTTGAAAAAAAAAACAAAAAGGATTAGAGTCCATAATTAGTTTGAGAAGTACTGGTCTCATGATATATTAAGACTTCCATCTATGAACATGTTATACTATTTATTAGTTCTTTATTTTTTATCATCAAATGATTCATGGTTTCTGGTAGTGTATTTGAATATTTGATAATTTTTAATGCTCTTGTAAAAGGTATCAGTTGTAAAATTTTGTTTTCTATCTTTTGTATAAAAATGAATTTTGTTGAGCAAACTTGTTAAGCTCACTAATTCATATGAAAAATGTATTTGTGGATTATTTTTTATTTTCTAAACCATCAAATATCAATTTATGGGAGTTTCATTTTCCTCCTCTCTAATCCTTATGCGTTAGTTTTCTTGCTTGTTTATTTTATCTTCAACTTGAGGTTAGTTGTTAGTGGTTGAAGTGGTTTCCCCCTCTTTAATTCTTATATGAGGTGGTTCTGGGTACCTTGTCCTGTTCCTTGTTTGAAAACAAAGTATTCAATGTTTTCCACTTGAATAAAGCTTATATTACAAGTTTTTGGGAGAATTTATAGCACTGTCCTTTGTTGCTCAGTGATGAGGATATGTTCTGAGGAATGCAACATTAGGCGATTTCACTTTTTACAAACCTAGATAGTGTCACTGCCACACATAGCTTATTGAGCCTAGGCTACAAAGTTGCATACCATGTTACTGTGCTGAATGATGCACAGGCAATTATAATACCATGGTAAGTAATTGTATCTAAAGACATCTAAATATAGAAAAGGCACAGTGAAAATATAGTACCAAAGATAAAAAACAAAGTCCCTTGTATAAGGCACTTACCACAAATGGAGTTTGCAGGACCTGAAGATGCCTTAGGTGATGAGTGAGTGAGTGGCGAATGAGTGTTAAAGCTTGGGACATCGTTGTACACTACTGTACATGTTATATACTCTGTACACTTAGGCTACACTACATTTATAAACATTTTTTAATTTCTTCAATAATAAATGAAGCTCAGCTTATTACAATATTTTTCTTCATATATTTTAATTTTTTAAACTTTTGGACTCTTTTGTAATGACACTTAAAACACAACATGTACAACAGTGTAAAAATATTTCCTTTATAAACTTGTTTTAGAAGTTTTTTTCTATTTTTAAAATTTTTAAATTTCACTTTTAAACTTTTTAATTAAAAAGTAACATGCAAATGCACACATTAGCTTAAACCTACCCAGGGTCAGGATCTTCAATATCATTTTCTTCCACTTCCACATTGTCTCACTGGGAGGTCTTCAGGGTCAGCGACACTGTGGACCTGTCGTCTCCTATAATAACAATGCCTTCTTCTGGAATGCCTCTTGAAGGACCTGCCTGAGGCAGTTCTTGGAGAGGTGTCATTCTTTTCAGAAATATGTCTATGTTGGTTTGCTTGGTACATTTCTTTTTCTTTTATTTTTTATAGATTTGCTTGTATGCAGACAATGCTTCATGAATATTCCCCTCTATTAATGAAAACCTTTCAGTGTTGGCTCTGTGTTTTCAACATTTTAAAAATGCTTGTTAAGTCCTCCAAAAGCTCCTTCTAAACCTTAGACTGAATTTCCTTGAGAGCTTTCTTGCATCATCTTCAGTTATATGTTCACAAGGCAATAAGATTTTTTCAACTCCATTGTAATCATATGGGCCATTCTTGAATTTCAGCTTGTCATTGACTGAAATATTGTTTTGTGGGACAGGATAATTTTGAATATAAGAATAGGCCCATGTACTCAGGCATTCATGTTGAATCATTCCTTGGACTTTCTCTTTTGAGTCTTATGCCTCTCTGTAGCTAAAAACTAGAGAATGTTTCCTGTTTACAAAAGCTCACTGTCCATGGTAAAGTACTGCATGGATATGCTATCATAGTCTCTCCAAGTGTTGTATTTATGAAAATGTAGATGTGCTAAGTACTCACAAACATGCAGACTGGTAGGTATGGTTATATTTCCAATTAAAGGCGATTGGGCAAAAAGTGTGGAAAAATTTAGGAAAGGAAAATGGTGGAGGCAATGGAAATATTGTGGGAAACTAAATTACATATTTAAAAGTCAATGGGCAGATCAGTTTTGGGGTAAGAAAGGTTCAAGAAGCAAAGGAACAGAAGATGAAGCAGTTGATTGAGACGGAGCTAGGTCATTAGAACCATGCAGTCCCTTGCTTAGGTCATTTCTCTAGTATAAGAATAAAATCCATTACCTATCATTACTAAATTTGCATAATCTATTCTCCGTCTACTGTGTAAAGCTGACCTCTTGAATTTGTCCCCCTTTTTTACATGGCCTCCAGCTCACTATCCTTGTCTAAATTTCTCAAACAGCTTTGCCCCTTCAAAGTGTCCTCGTGACTCTGCATATGCTGCTCTTTGCCAAACCCTGCTCTCTCCTTTTCTTTCCTTTTCTTACAAAACTAATTAATTCTTCAAATCTCTGATAAATTCTTCCATTCCTTAAAAAAACAATGTCTAATCCTTTACTTTGTAACTTTAGGAAACCCTGTTATGCCCTCTGAAAAACCCCTGGCATTGTGTTTCATAGAACCTAACACAAAAATAACTGAATTAAAGACTCTATAATAGTTCAAGAGTAGCAGCTTCGCCAGGGCAGGAAGTGAGGCTGTCCTACTGAATGCAGATTACAGAGGAACTGGAATTTTATTTGGAAGAAATTTTTGAAACATAATATTTAAACCGAAATCATATTGATAATTAAGACAATAAAAATAAAAAATTAACAATCCCCCCTATTTTTATGTAAAAATTTTTAGATTATTGATAGATAACCTTTTATTTATTTTCACTCATAAATCTGAAAATCTTTTACACTAAGTTTAACAAATATGTTGTGACTGTGTGTACTAAAAGACACTGGATTAAGAGTTAGAAAATCTATATTCTAACTCTTATCACTGGTTGGGTGACTTCCCTTTTTCATACACCTATATCAAAATTAGGATTTAAGGTTTGAACAAAATCATGTTTACAAATTGTTTTGACTTTTAAAATATATATATATATATATATATATATATATTTAACTCTTATCACTATTATCTCAACTTTCCAGAGTATTTTAAAAATGGTAATCATTTTGTTAATAATTAGTTGGAATCTCGTTTTCTGAAATTTTATCAAACATCCCTAATTTGCACATACCTTCTGAATGCCAATAGGTGTTCAGGTTAGTAAGCTAATGGCTTTATATTATTGTATTTAGTAAATTTCTTACTTAAAAATATTTTATCTCACCTTGAAGCTTTCCAAAGAATACTATCATGTTACTATTTTTGTTTACCTGGTTGTTTTCAGAGCTTTGGGCATGTATTCCTTTATTTTGAAGGCAAATTGGATCATTCTTAAGCATCTGTATATCAGGATGCTCTTTTACAGCAGCAAACTCTATTGGGTTATCTACTCTACATCAGGACTGTACCTCTGGTAAAAATGTTGGTTTGTAATAAATGGATCCTGTTAAAGCTGTGTGTTAACCTGGGTCTATGGTATTATATTTCAATGTGTTTTTTTCCCCCAGCTATTTGCACAAGATAAGGTGTGTGTGTCTGCACACATCAACAATAGCCAGAGGGAAAAAGATATGTTCTGCTTCTCACTAGAGTTCCTTCAATGACATGTCAATCAAAGTACATTAGTCCAATTGTCAGTATTCACATTAATATTGAAATAAGCATTAAGTTTTAGAAAACAATAAAGACAAACTAGAGAGGCATCAGCAGCATTGATTTTAATCTTAGATTAAATATTCACTTTGACAAACTAAAAAATAAATCATCTTAAAATAACAACAAACAACAACAAACAAAGCTATCACTTTTTAGGTCATTCCATTAAGGGATCCAGGGAAGAGGGACGGACGACTGTTCTTAAATGCTACCTTAGTGTTGATATTTTGCAAACATGGAGCATTTATCGTTTGATTTTTGCCTTCCTTACAACCTAAGTTTGGCAGAAACCCTGAAGCATATTCTCAGGGAAAAATGAAAAAAAAAACTTAGACATTTCAACCATCTGCCAGATATACCTATCAAATTATTCATTTCTCAGGCTGCTTAAGGTTATTTAAATTCATAGCTTTTCAAACTACTGACAAGGTTTGCACACTGTGAAGAAAATGAATATTGTTAAGGGTTAAATGGACAGCTTCACACTTTAAACGCATTATAAATTCACCCCAGGCATTCTCCTACTGATTTTTCTTTTTATTATTTTATTTTACAATCAGAGACTCTTCATAATTGTGGACCATGCTGACAATCTGCATGACAACGGAAAGATTCAAACAAAACTGACCCAGGTATAGGACAATAGATGCATTATACCTTCAAAGACACAAGCTTTCAAGTGAATTTTAGATATACAAACAGTGCTTTCAGAAGCAAAGTTGAATCCAGTTTGCTTTGCTGGACTATATACCCTACTCTGTTCAATTTGCTTGACTTGACCTGAAGACCCCCAAGATCACCTTTGAATGTGGTCATCATTAAAATGCAGGCTGTCTATCAAGAGAAATTGTCTCCCAGAAATCAATAGCTTAAAAACCCTTGTGGCTAACTGTTCTGCCAGACTCTTTCAAATTTTTATAATGCTGAAAATAGTGAAGAGAAAGTAGAGGTTCCATTTCTTTGATTTCTTTTTATCACATTCTGTCAGTCCTCTATCAAGTTTCATAACTCAAAGACATACATTTACCACCAGGTGTAGTTCAAAGGGATGTTGACCTTTGATTTACAAAACCCTTTAGCTTTACTCTATGCTTTTCCAGAGAGATTCCCCTTTTTTCATATACCACAGGAGTAATACGAACAAGAAAAGACCTGCAGAGTTCAGGACACCATGTAGGACAATGCTGAGCCTTGCACCCCCTAGTGGTTAACAGTTAATACTTCATTATCTGTCAGTTTGGTTTTGCAAAATTGGTTCAGTGAAGGATTGAAAGGTATTTTAGTAAACTTTGATGTAAAGTGACAGTCTGACAAACATTGCATGTTTGGAAATAATTATACTGGAAAAAAAGAGAAATCTATGTTCTAGGGTTGCCATAATAAAACC
Organism: Sciurus carolinensis; assembly: GCF_902686445.1. Lineage (NCBI taxonomy): Eukaryota > Metazoa > Chordata > Mammalia > Rodentia > Sciuridae > Sciurus > Sciurus carolinensis. The sequence continues at coordinate 48,063,079 of NC_062226.1, forward strand.
AGGCTCTTTGCCGTTAGTCATACTTAGCAGAAAGATATTCTAATCCTGCCTCACACTAAACTTAGGTCAGTTACTTAACTTATCTGAGCATCAATTTTTTCATCTATAAAATAGAGCTGATAATTATATCCAAATTGTAGACTTCTTGGGTGTAACAAAGACTTAGCTTCATGATTTTAAAGTGCAGGAAAAATGTTGAAAAATAGAGTTGTGATACAATAGTTAATGTGACTATATTTGATATACAGCCTAAATGATATCATGATAGCTGATCATCATAAATGATGATTGTGAAGAGTTGTGTGAAAATGGAGTTATAGTTTTATTGTATGAATTATTAAATTGTTTATTTGCTGGAAATCCCCAGGCTCAGATATATAGAAAGTAAGAATTGTTTTTATTTTTTTTTCCACAGAATCAAAATCATAATTATGCAGAACTGAACCTAGGTGAACTCATACACATTTGAACCTACTATATTGTCCCTTTGCTTTGCAAACAATAGAAAAATTCGTCATTATATTAGTACTCATTAAATCTAAATATACCAATTGTATATAAGATACACAGTGTTATATTACATATTATTGTTTGAGTAGAATTTGGATTACTTAAAAGATGACAAATTAATACAAAAAAAACAGACATTGGCAAAATGGGGGCATTTGAACTCTTAAAGAGTCTTGGAGTTTAGAGTTCAGAACATACACAGGTCTTTTGTGAGATGTTCCAAGTTTGGATTCCCACTCCATGACTTGAAAGAGTTTGTGCACTGAAGACTTCTAAATCTTCTTTGTGCCTCAGTTGCCACATCAGCACTAGAGGGATACTGATATCTTCCATCTCATAAGGTTTTTTTTTTTTTTTTTTGAGGATGGCATGAATACATACATATAAGTGTAAATAAGATAATTGTAATACTATAACAATGATAAATGATAACAACAATGATGATAATAGCTATGACAATGATAACAATGATAACTCTGTGTATTTCCTCTATATGTCTTGCCTAATGGATATAAAGAATGCTTTAATTGATTATTCTTAAAATGTTTATTTCTGGGGTTATGTTTAAAAAACATCTTCATGAAATTGAAGAGATAATAGATTTTCTCTTTCACCCTTGAACTTTTAATGCAAAGCAAAAAGGTTTTAGTTAGAGACAAAATATAATTTCCTAAATCTGGAATACTTGGTACATTTAAATGGATAATTGAAGGAGATAGAATTTTTTTAAAAAACTTTAAAGAATGAAATTATTAAAAGAAAAAAGGATGCTTTTGAAGCTGATTATATCTGAAGGCCCAGGGACAAAAGACTAGCCTATCCTACCCTCCTTTTCAAAGTCATCTCAGAAATGCCAAGCAGACTGAAAATATTTAGGCTCTGAAACTATTCTCTCCTGAGTCTTAGGGTAGATACTAGGGACACAGACCTATGTGCAAAATCTGAAAACCAGCAGTCAGGGTAGACTGTCAGGATGAACGTGAATCCAGAGTGAGGAACTAGATCCTGGTACAATTAGCATGATGTGACTGCAAGTCACAAAAGGAAGCAGTGCTTCTGTAGCACTTCTTCATTTAACCACATCAGTATCCTTCAGACAAAAAAAAAAAAAAAAAAAAAGGAAGCTCAAAAACTACAAATACTTTACAAAATTATACTCCATTTAGCAAGATAAAAGTAACCTAGTGAGCCTTTCTGAACATTGGGGATGTAAACTTGGTTGGGAGAATCAGAGATGAGATTACAAAAGACTTTGGTTGTGAAATCCTACATAATTGTTAGAGGATGCTGAACTTTTCTAACAGCTATTAAAAGGTGGCAAACAGTTATATAAGACTAAGTATCCAAATAGTGAAAACAAACATGCCATTAAAGAAAAAATAAAGAATATTTGATAAAGTATAATGATCCTGTTTCTAGTTCAAAGAGAAAGTTCCGCTATGTATTCTTACAAGGAACTAGTAGTGCAAAATGGTGAAAAATAGCCCCTGTAGCAAACTTAGAGCTATGCACTCTACAAATGGATTTCACAGAGCTGGCTGGTCCTTACAACACCCTTTCATGTAGGCAAATGGGATAATAAAAACAATTCGTCTCAGCAAAAATAATTCAGTGAGTTGAAATAGCAAACCAGTACAATACGACAATAATCATATAAACACCTGGAAAGTTTGGACTGTCAGCAAGTGGCAATTCTTGAGTATTTGTCTGGAAAAGAGAAGTTATACTGCCTTCCCTGGTTAGAAAACTATCATGAACAAAGCACAGGTACAGCTATGACAGTATTAAGGAATTAGATGATAAAAATAGAGACTAATGCAAAAAAGGAAGACAAAAGACTTAGTTTTCCAAATTGGAACACAAAATGAAGTTTCTCAGGAACATTGGCTGAGTCTAGTAGCAGTCCTGAGTGGACAAGATCAGAAGCAAGAGAATTTAGATGTGTTTTTCCAAAGGGTTGGGAAGAGCCCATTAAATCCATTCTGATTAAATCAAGAGTGAGACTGGAATAAACATACTGGAAGAGCAACACTAGCAAGAAGAATCAATGACATATCACCGTAAGAAGTTATAGAATTACTTGTTCTGCCTTTCTCATAACAAATCTCAAATCTCAGCAGACTCAAGTGATGAATATTGTAAATGGACATGAACACATTAAAATGTTTCAGAAGGCAATTTGAAGTTTCTCCTCTACCATTAAACTTGTTTTGACTACTCATTTTGAATCTCCAATAAGTTTGATATATCTCCAAAAGGGACCACTATTTCATAAACCCTATAACTTCCTCATATTTTTATTACTATTATGATTTCAAGTTGACTCATAAAGCCTCTTTGTCTTTTTGCTACCTCATTGCTTCCCTTTCCTATCACCTATTCTGTAAATTATTTTGAACTTTGCTCATATTTATTCTTGTTTGTAATACTTGACAATAAAATGCATTTATTTAACCTAGATGAAATATTCCTTCTTTCCTACCACATCCTGTATATTTGCTTTTAATATTTTAATTATCCTAGATAAGTTTGTGTTATGACAGGTTGTATACAACTCAACAGATACAACAATAAATGAAAATAAGTTTTTATAACAGATTATAAAGCTATCTCTTATGAGCACTTTCAACAAAAACAAAATGGTAAAGCTCAAATATCTGTTTTGAAATTGTTGTCATTATATAGGTGACACCCACAGCAAGGGAAATAATTCTGTGCTTTAGAAAATAATTCTCTGTTGTTGCTTTCCCTTCCTTGTGTACAAAAAATCCCCCTGAAGGTATACACATGAGGGTGAAGTTCAATAAAATTTGGAGTTGCTCGACTTGGTGTCAGAAACTTTGGATTTCTAAATAAAATTGACAAAGTCATTTTTATCCTTGGGACTAATAACAGCAGGGAATAGAAGCATTCAACATGCAATATAGAAAGAAAGATCCCCTGATGCTTTGTGATATTTAAATGAAAATAATGGAAGATGAAAGCAAATCCTCACTTAGTCTTGTTTGCGATCCCTAATAATTATGCTTGAGGAGATAAAAATACTCATTGAAGAGAACATTTAAAAATTCTGTGGGTTTACCCATAGCAGTGCAGGCTTGACTGCATTTCTTCTTTATTTATGTTTTCAGTAAAGGACCTTCTCTCAGCCATCTTCTGAAAACGATTCGAGACCAGGTTATTTTTTCCTGATAATTTGTTCATTTAATATTGCACATTTATTATTACTATCACTATATTCAAGAAGTAAGGATAGATGCTCCTTAGCTTATGATGGGGTGCATCCTGATAAACCCATAGTTCAACATATCATAGGTTGAAAATGTATTTACTATTCCCAACCTACTGAACATGATAGCCAAGTGAAAAGCACTGTAGAATTTTGGTTGTTTACCCTCATAATGATGTAGTTGACTGGGAGCTGGGACTGGCTGCTGCTACCCAGCATCGTGAGAGAGAATAGTGGGGCATGTTAGACTGGGAAAAAATTAAAATTCAAAATTTGAAGTATGGTTTCTACTGGATGCATACTAACTTAACACCAACAAGAAGATGAACAATTGTAAGTCAAATCTTTTAAATCAGGGACTGACTGTACACTGGAAGATACAAGATAATCAGGTGGTATCCATTTTGTCCATTGAAAAAGACAATATATTCTTATAAGTACTTAGCATATGACTTGCTATACAACAAGTATCCAAATTTTGTTGAATTTAAAGAAAAAATTCAGTCCGAAAAGGCAGAGGAATCAGCTGTGTGTTTTAAAATGTGTAATAATATGAATAAAGTATGATAAGGACACAGAAAATGTTCTATATCCTAACTAGACAAGTCAAAGGAGGCACCGCAGGAGAGATTATGGTTGATGGTTCTTACAGAAGGGGGAAGTATTTATCCACAAAACAAGGGAGGGAAAGCATAGCCCAGGAATGGACCCTTGTACTGAAAACCCATCTTATGTCGTATATATTGCCAACTTGGAATAATTTGAAGGTTATCTTCTAGAGTGAAATAAAAAAGTTACAGCCTTATCATATTTGGTAAAAAGCAAAAGATGTTTAGAAAAAAATAAATGTGCTTAGCAAGGAATGCACTATTCAAAGTAGCTGGAAAAACACAAACCAAAACAAATGAGATGGCATTTGCAAGTACTGACAACAATTTTTAAATTATAAATACAAGGTTGGCTGGAAAATACAATAAAACAAAAAACCTTTCTAGAAGACACTTTGTCAAACCGATTTGCAAACCTTAAACATATTTAGTCCAGTCATTCTACTTCTAGGGATTTAGCTTGAAAATACAAACCAAGTATACACCAAGATTTATGTAGGGTCATTATGAATAAAAATTAACTTAAACAAAACACAAAATATCCAACAGTAACAATAGTAAAAAAGTTATAATAATTCTTCTAAAGTAATATTATCCAACATTAAACATCATGGTTTTCAAAACATTTGATTATATGAAATATTGCTCAAAATGCAATTTCAATGAATTCAGAAACATACACAGCAGCATATGTGTGATGATATCAATGTATTGAAAGTAAACATGTCTATTGAAACATTGACTCTATTCAGTCATGACCAATGGTCCTGGTTTTGGATTAGAAACCAAATTCATAATGCAAGATTATGTTCCTACAGCAACAAATATACATTGTGTAAACTTCCACATACCAAAGGAAACCAATGGAGTCAGAAAGCAATCTACTATGGAAAAGAAGAAAATATTTGTAAACCATATAGTTGATATGAGTTAAATCTCCAACATACATAAGGATCTCCCACAAATTATAGTAAAAGTCTAATAATCCAATTAAAATTGGACTTAAAGAGTTAAATGGTTCTCCAAAGAAGATACATAAGTGATCAATGGGTATATGAAAAGATGCCCAACATCACTAATCATCAGGGAAATGCAAATCAAAACCACAATGAGATGCTCATTACCTCACATCTGTCAGGATGGCAATCATCGAAAAATAAAACCAAACCAGATCCACAAAAATCAGGAAGTGTTGACAATGACAGGAGGAATTGAACCCTGTACACTGTTGATGGGAATGCAAAATGCTATTGCTGCTATTGAAAACAGTATCCAGATTCCTCAAAAAGTTAAAAATAGAACTATCCTCTGCAATTCCACCTCTGGATATATAGCCAAAGAACTGAAAGCAGGATCTCCAAGAACTCTTAGCATTCCTGTGTTTAGCACTATTCTCTACAGCCCATACATAGATAAAAGGATAAATAAACTGTGGTAGATATATACAATGGGATAAATAATATGAAATGAATGGCCTTTAAGAGGAGGAAATTCTCCAAAATGTAACAAGATGAATAAACCTGGAGGACTTTATGTGAAGTGAAAAAAAAGTCAGTTAGAAGGAAAAATACTGCACAATTCCACTCCTCTGACATATTAAAAAAATTCATAGAACTAAAGAGTAGAATGGTGGTTGCCAGGAGTGTGGAAAGAGGAAAATGGGGAATCACCAATCAACATCAAATTTCAGCCCAGCAAGGTGGTAAATTCTAGAGATATACTGTACAACATTGTACTTATAATCAGTAAAATGTATTATACACTTAAATATTTATTAAGAGGGTAGATCTAATATGAATTGCTCTTATTACAATAAAATAAAATACACAAATACAAAATAGGTAACACTATAAACGCTGTTTATCCAGAGATCAAAGATTTTCTCCCAACCAACAGGAAAAATATTCTCCCCCCACCCTCTGTAAGTTCATCCACTTCTTTAGTCAAGAGATGAAGAGTATTTTCCTTTCCCTTAAATCTGAGTTAGCCCTTAAACCACATAATGATATTCTGGGACTTTGAGCCAAGCATTATGTCAGCTTGACAACTTATGCTTCTTCCGTCTTAGGACCCAGCTGCTAAGAAACCACAGGACATGTCATATGGTAAATCCAGGTACCAAGATGATAGCCCTAAGTTTCCGGGTCACAACAGCATCAGCCACATGAATGTCAATCCATCAGCCTCAGTTGAGCCAAGTCAATGCCACATGGAGCCAAGATTTTTTTTATCTCTAACTCCATCCAGATAGTAAAAAAATTGTGCTGATTTAAATAATTAAATTTTGTTACAAAGTAATAGACAACCAATACGAAGAGTAATCCACAGTGGAGTTGAGATCCAAATACTCCTTGGTGTGATTTGGGAATGCCATATCCACTTTGCATTTGAGATCTGTGTAGTCATGAGATTCAAGGCAGGGTGTGGACCACCTCAGGTTAGAGATGCTAATAAATCTGGTGTGTGTTTGGCTTTTATGCTGTGTAATTTCTCAGCTTCTTGAGTGGTACATGACTGCTATTCTTCAATATAACCACATTTTATAAGTATCATTACTCAATAAATATACTGGGCATAAATTTTTAAATACTTGATCCTGCATTTGGTACATACTTAACTGTGCATCTTTTTCTCCTTTCATCCAACTACATCTATATTGAAAAAAAAAAAAAACTGGAAAGATATATTTAAAAATATGTTTGTAAATGTTTAATTTATATTTCTCAATTTTTTATCTCTAACATAAAAATATAATAAAATTTAGGTCACATCGTATAATGCACTGGAGCCCATGATAGCACTCCTTCAGGCTTTTATTGAGTGGGTGGCCTCCACAAGATGGAGAGATAAATTCTTTGTTCAGAAGGCTGGTTGCTCCTTCCCTTGACCTTATGTTTCTATATTGACTGCCATTCAGTAGTAAAACACTCTTTGGCTCTTGCCCGTCTCTGGCTCTTACTCTGTTCAGTAGATGATAGTGAGTTACCACACAGGTAGGTTAGGGAAAAGTGTGAGACATGTCTCACACAGAGGCTTTCTGCCCCATTTCTTTTAAGAACAGGGAGATAGTAGAAGCATTTTTTTCTACTTCTCCTTGCCTTAGGAGTGTTAGGGTAAGGTAACAATAGGAGAAAGCCTGTGGTGACCCAGTTATGACTGTCACTGGAGAGTCATGTCTGTTTAATGATGTGATTTCTAATTAAGAATTAAAATGTTGCACTATTGCTAAGTGACATTCTTCAATATAAACTTTGGCTAGGACAATGATACACTAGGAGACTTTTGAGAAAAAAGAAGTTACCAAACAGGATAGCAAATGTTCGTTGATGTATCAACCCTGAATTATGACTGAAAAACCAAGATGACAATTCTAGCTTTAACACTAATAGAGTTGACACCTTGGGTCTGATATATCCTTTTGGTTTAGCTACTCAATTCAGTCAGTTTTTATGTTAGGTAGAGTGGTGTTATTTTTGAACCCCTAAAGCCCTAGTGTTGATAATTTCTTAAAGTCTTTTAGCTTTTAGATCAATGTCTTCTAAAAATAAATTGTCTATACTAGTCAGTGTGAAAAAAATAAATCTGGAAGATTATACACAAAACTCCATATTGCTTTTTTTGTAGGGTAAGATTTTAAGCTACTTTCAATATATACATACATACACTAAATGCTATATGTTTTTGTATATTTATAAATATATACATACACAAATAGGTTTTTGTTTAAAAAATTTTAAATTATTTCTTTGATATTCAAGGACATTTTTAAAAGGCTGATATCCAGTGAGAGTGTTTGATAGGTAATATGCTTTACATTATCTCATTTAATTCTATTAACAACATGTGAGATGGATTGCATTTTTCTATCTTATTAACAAAGATAATAGGACTCAAAGACATTGTGCCCTGGTGATGGTGAAACTAGAATTTGAAATTTGGTCTGTTCTGGTCCACAGTCCATATGGTTAATTGTGATGGTGTACTGCCTTACTGTTCAGCTCACGATAGCTGATAATTAAGTTGGGAATTGATGGCTCATTTCTCATTTTACTCAATGTTATATGACTGGTTCATGTGTGAAGATAAGTGCACCTGAGCTCAGTTCTCAGATCAGCAGTGAGCATTCATTTCTAATTAGCAAGAATATCTAGCATCATATTTTTACAGTCATAGAACTATTTCTTCATGTATAACAGCTAAACTCCTATCTCAGTGAAAATTTTATCACTTGGTTTGAATATCTTACTTTCTACATAATCCTCATATGATTGATTTAAATATCTTGGAAATAGCATTCCACACATTTAGGCATCTCTCAATTTTGTAAAACTCAGCACATTTTCTGCTATTTTTGTTTTGTTTCATAACCCTGTGGAATCAAACAAATGTGCTGAAACTTATGAATGCAAGATTAAGGACAGCGTACTCTATTCAATTGTGTGTATGGGCAATTGGAATTAAATTTCACACCCAATCTTTCTTTCCATCTAATAGCTCACTTCCCTTTCTATGAGAAAATTTACTTATGCCAAGAAATTAGCTGTGAATGAAGCAGACTTAGAGAAAGGCTAAAATGAAGGTCTGTGAAAATGGATGTGTGATCTTTTACCCATATCACAAATGTTCTTCATTCAACCCTAAACATGTCCATCTTCTAAAAAATAAATGTGATGAGGTTTATTGAAAAAAAAATCACCCTAGAGAAATACGTATTGACTTCAAAATATTAGTACTTGTTGGCATTAAAATACTCTTCATTTGAGACTTCATATAGGACTTTGATTTGACTGTGAAGAGATTCTGTGCAGTGTTCAGTTCTGAAAGAAAGAGGTGAGAATTCAGGCAAACAGTTGGCAGGAATGAGATTGAATGAATGCAATGTTGGCAGTAACGTATTTCCATGGACAGAAGGCCCTTGGAAGGTTCTTCTACTTTACTCACCAAGATTTTCACCTAATCAATCTATACTGTGATTTTCCTCATTATAAAATGAAGATGATAATAAATTATAAAATGAAGATGATAAAAAAATTCATCCAGCAGGAAAACTTCAATGAAAATACAAATGTTTTCAAATTTCCTCTGGTCATCTTCAGCACAAATCTTCATGAGTGTATTGATATTAACATAATTTTAGAAAGGGAAAAAATAGTCAAACAAACACTATAGCCCCACTCACTAATTTGTTTAGTAACATTATGTGTGGCCAGTTATTACACACAAAAATTTAGCTTAAAAGGGCAAAAATAATTTTAGAAGTTAACATGAAGAGGCACGAAATCAAAATTTCCACCAGCATGGAAACATTACTTTTCTTTAAGCAATAATTATTTCTTTATTAAATTAGCAGATTTTCAATGAATACCTGTTATGAACTAGCATGGAATACAAACTATAAAGAGAGTTATTTATCCACAGGTTATTGTCTTGGGGGTATAAGCATTATCTTGTCAGGGAAAAATTGGAATCCTTATGAATGACCACTGCTTATACTTCTCCTGGCCAAAGTAAACTGAACTCCCTTCATTTCCAGAATGATAATACAACTTGACAATAATTGACATAGGGTTTTCATTATGTGGAATAAGTCATATATTCAATATAAAACATTACACATTAAAATTGCAAAGATTCTCTCATTTGCAAACATTTAAACACTTACAAATACTTTGTCATGATCTAGGTAGTACATGGTTCTCAGTATGTGGTCAAAATGTTTGTCTTTTTCATTGTATTCAAATTGCATTGGTGTTTATTATTTACTATGCTTTTTTTTTTTTTTTTTTTTTTTTTTTTTTTTTTAATAGGAGGGGAAAATGAGAGCCTTCTCTTTCCCAGAGCATTTTAGTTTGGTCTTAGATCTCAACTTTACAAAAGAACCTTGACATAAAAATTATATTAATAATTCATGGACTATATTAATGGCTGAGTTAAAACTTTAACAAGTTGGTGTTACAAAACTGTCAAAAACGTTACAGCCCTGCCTCCTTTAATTTCAACTGCTTCTGATGAAGCGTAGGGAAATGCCTTATTGGTGTGCAGTGTTACCAATTATCTGACAGAGCCAGAGTGAATTTTCAGCTAATCAGAAATAAGAGTGCAGAATTAAATCTCCCGTGTGAAACTCATCATTTACATATTTATGATTCAAAAATGATAATAAGGCTAATGAGAAGCTCACACACTGCCTTTAAAAGTCAAGCCAATCTTACAGCTAATTTCCAACAGATGAAGCTCCTGATACATGGTTGTTGAAAGATGACGTCTGTTGATGATAGTTTAGTTTAATTAAACATTACAATTATTTGTGTGGACTTATCCATACATTATGTAAGGGGATTTGTTTTTAAACTATGACTCTTTGGGTTAAGAATGAGACACAAGGTTAATGGAATGGCTGTAACACAAATTTATGCACATACAATGCACTGAGGAGCATGATGATAATATATGCATGTATTCATCCACCTAACCCCAACACAGCTTTCTATGTGTCTGGGAGTACTAGAGAGGGGGTGACCAGTTGTAACTTGTGAGGGCTCTTTAGAGCTGTTAAGAGCTCAGAGTTGTGTGTTGCATACACATTTCTGAGTTGAAGCAACATCTTGTGTGCTGTGATTATACTCATTAAGTGGCACTATCTTTAGAGTCGACACATTTGAATATGTTCACTGCTGCAGCATCATTAGCTACAGAGGTGATGTGCTTGTACCCCTCATTCACTCTAAGAAATATCTTATACGTGTCACCAGTTTTGCTGATGCTAGCAGATGACCCTTTCTGTGCATAAAGTGAGTGTTAGTTAGTTCTCTGTTAAAATTCTTATTTGTACAAGGATTTGGGGCATACTTTATATAGTCAGCACTCTCACAGACCTTATTTTCAAAGTACAATTTTTTTCCCTTCTAAATTGGTTTTAAGTTAAATAAACTTGAATTGAAAAGTTTTCATGCCAACAAGAAGTGTCTGTTTCCTTTTGGCTTTGTTTTTAACTGTTTTTCTAGGGAGAGTTTGTACATTGAATAGCATATTTCCAAGTGGCAAAAAGAAAGACAGCTTTTTTTTTTTTTTTAATTAATGCTGGAGATCAAATCCAGGGCCTTATACTTGTTAGGTGAGTGTTCTACCATTAAGCCATATTCCCTGCTCAAGAAGTGACATTTTTAAGGTCTGTTATAGTTCTGTTTAATGCTTTATTATTATTATTATTATTATGACAAAGTTGTAACAATACCAAAAACAAAACAAAACAAAACAAAACCCAAAGCAATAACAATAGTTTAGGTGTTCATGGGAAAAATAGGGGTCACTTACAGTACTAGAAAAGAAAAAAATGTCATCATAACTCTCTACTTTGCAATATTAGTTACTGTATAAAAAGGTACAACAATGGCTTAAGATAATATGTTTTTGGTATTACATCATTTCTTGGGTCAGAAGTCTGGGCACAACTTAACTTTGTCCATTGCTCAGGGTTTCTTAGGTTGTGATAATATTGGCTGGGGCGATGGGCTCCCAAAGCTCAGTGTTCTCTTCCAAGCTAACATGGTCATTGGCAGAGTTCAGTTACTTGTAGTTGTAATTCTGAGGTTGTAAGTTCCTAGATGTTATCTACAATTTCCTGACATATGCTGTTATGGACTGATCATTTATGGCTTTCACCAATTTATAAATCCTAGCCCCCAAAGTGATGGTGTCAGGGGGTGGAGTATGGGGGAGGTAATTAGGTCACAAGAGGAGAGACCTGATGACTGAATCCAGGAAGAGACATCACAGCTCAATCTCTCTCTATACTTTCTACCATGTGAGGATACAATGAGAATGCCACCAACCGCAAGCCAGAAGAGAAACCTCACCAGACACTGTATGTGCTGGTCCCTTGGTTTTGAACTTCCCAGTCTCCTTAACTTTGAGAAATAAGTTCTTGTGGTTTCAGCCACCATTATCTGATGTTTTCTCATAGCAACTTGGATTAAGAGTAGTTTTATTCATGGGCAAGTCCACATCACAGAGGCTTGTTTGTCTGAGTGCAACAGGAGAGTCTATCACATTATTCTAAGAGTCTTATGTAATGCAGCATAATGATGGGAGTAACACTTTATCATTTTTCTAATTTCTATTGGTTAGAAAGATGTTATAGGGTTTGCTTTCATTCAAAGGTATTATACAAGCTTTTCATACATTTTTTGGAGCTAGGGATGTTAACTCTATGGTAGAGCACTGCCTACATGCATGAGGCCCTGGGTTTGATCCCCAGTACTGGAAAAAAAAAAAAAAAAGACATATTTTGGTTACCTTAGTATGTGTCTACTAGTTCACCACAATCCCTGAAAAGCAGCAGAATATAATAGTTAAAAATATAGATGTCAGCTCACACATGTTCAAATATCAGTTCTATTATTCACCGCCTGTGTGACATTTGGGAGGTGCCTAACCATTCTGTCTCAAATTTCAATCTTTAAAGGATAATGGTAACAGTTCCCCCAATGTTGTAAGGATTAAACATATTAATTAATTTTAGGCACTTAGAATGTTGCTTGGCATATGATAAGCTCTCAATAAGTGTTATTGCTGATTTTTATAATGAAGTAAACAGTTGTCATTTCCACATTCTTAATGGAAGAAGTAACACTATATCTATATCTACATCTATATCTATATATGACACAGTGAAACATATATATATATATATATACATTTATATATATATATATTTATAAAGAAGATGGTCTGCTGGGGAAATGATTAAATTAGTATCTTACTACTTGAACCTGCCAAGATACTTATGAAACTAATTATCAAGATCATTATTTGTATTATATTCACTTTTGGAGAAGATGACCCAATGACTAGAGTTTCAGCATGGAGATTAAAATTAGATAGATAGATAGATAGATAAAGTCATTGAAACAAATTGAGAAACATTAGAATTCATTTTACAGATTTGAAAATAATGAATGATAGAGACATAGAGAATGGTAGAGTTTATCTAAAAAAGTAGTTTTCAAAGTTTTCTATATTTAAATGGAGATGTGGATTCCAATATTGAAAGTTCATTTTATGCCAGCTGAGCATGGTGGTGCATGTCTATAATCCCAGCAACTAGGGAAACTGAAGCAAAAGGATCACAAGTTAGAGGCCAGCCTCAGCAACTTATTGAGACCCTAAGCAATTTATCCAGACCCTGTCTCTAAATAAAAAAATAAAATAAAAAGTGCTGGAGATGTAGCTCTGAGGGAGAGCACCCCTGGAATCAATTCTCAGTACAAAAAAAAAAAAAAAAAAAAAAAAGGTTCATTTCATATACTGAATCACTTTTTTAAGAAAGAGTAAACCCACATCAGGAAACATTAAAGTAAAATTTCAGAAGATGAAGATAGCAGATTTACTATTAAAATCTACTGGAAAAGAAAAACAACAAAATCATATTCATGAAAAAATAGATATGACTAAAAATTATATTTTCTAGATAGATTGATGTTATTTTTTTAACCTATAATGATAGTTAACTGTTTCATTGAGGTCCTGAGAAGGTAAAAGTTCCTAAATTTATATAGCCATGGAAAGGTAAAGCTTGTTTACCTAAGTTTTACATTCCACCTAATTATTATTTGAAAGTGAAGGCTAAAGTAACAGTCTCAAGGTATTACAACAGAGTTTAGGACCCTGAGTTAGTCAAATAACTTGTAGAGGCTATACTTAATTAGAATGTAAGTGAACTCAGTGAACGAAGGGAGTATGTGTAGGTTCCAATGAAGAACAAGTATAGAGTTTGAAAATGATATCTGTCAATTAACTCTTTTACAATAACTATTTTCTGAGTTACAAAAATCAATAGGAGCTTTAAAATATTTAGACAATGTGTTAGTTGGAATGGTAATTGTAATGGGTAGTTAAAACATAACCAAGTATACTTCCATATTGGGAGAAAAGCAAAAACATTGAATAATAATAGACTTTTAATGTGTCAATAATTTATAAAAACTTATATTCTAAAATATGTATTAGAACTTCTATACATTGAATGTAATAACTTCTAAACCAGTAAATGAATAAAAGGAAAGATGAATTACATAAAATAATGTTAATTTAATAGTAGCAGAAGATAAAAAAGGAAAAAAGTGGGTAAATATAAAATACAGACTAAAATGGTGGAAAAGTTAAACTATATCATTACAATAAATGTAAATGGATCATATATACACACTAAAGCACAAAAGATTTTGTTAACAGAAAAATAATTAAATAGCTATTGTTTGCTTTTAGGAGACAATTTATAAATAAAACCATTTTGAAATGTTCATAATAGAGAAATGGGCAAACAATGAACTATGTTGTTCTGAACATTTTTCTGAACAAATGATTCGGAAGAATGCTATTACATCATTACAATAACAGATGAAATTAAGACAAAGACATTTACATAGATAAATGGACATATAGCATCATTAACATAGATGAATAAGTATAGAGTATGATAATAAAAAGAAAATACCTAGAATACTATGAACATAGTATTGTAATTTATGTACATAACAGCACAGCATATTCAAAAAGATAAATGAAATAAAAATTGAGAGTATTGTGATTTTTCCAGACACTGATAAATCAAGCAGAGGAAAAAAGTCTTAACTCCATGATATTTTTATACAAAACTGACTACCATTCAAAGAAATGATTATCCACAAAATATATTTTTAACCATAAGGAAGAAAAAAAAATAGGAAACCAGTACTTAAAAGATAAATGTACTTCAAAACTTCAAAATGCATTCAAAAATAATCATTTCTTTAAAAGTTTTTACTTGTTTGATTTTTTAAACTAACTGCAATATTTGAGATCCATTTTTTCAATTTCACATTATTGAATACATGGTCTGTCCTTTGTTTCAACCTGAAAAGATCACCTTGGATATTAAATTTATTCATTCAGGATTTGTGTCCATTTTTAAATTATAAACATACCCTCTATCCATTTGAGTCATTTATTAAAAAAAAATGGTGAATCTGTTAACCTGAAGGACAGAGATTTAAACTCTCACTGTATCTAACTGGTGAGGGGATAAGGTATTACCAGATAAAAGATTTGTATTTGTATTTTAACTATTGCTTTTCATCCTATATCCTCATACACTAGATCTGATTTTAGTTATGTAGCTTCTCTTATAAACTTATGCCCAAGAATACACAATATTCTTTTTATTTTTAATCATCCATGACATGACTGGGAAAACTGATACATTAAAAAGGAAAAGTTTAAGAGAACAAAGTAGAGCTAAATAATGATCATACATAAAAATTATGTCCTGAAGTTCTAACTTGCTTTTTGAAGCATATAAATCTTTCTTTGTTTACTTAAGAAGTAGCAAAGAAAAATAAAGTTTCCAGTCACAACATTCACCTCCAGTCTCTTATCTCCCTACTCATAGAATAAATACTAACAAATAGCTTCATCTTTGAGGCCTGTTCTCAGACAAGATTCATTAGTGAAGGCCAAGAAAGAGAACAAATGATTTAATCCTACACACAATAGTCTGGCTGATTTTTTTCAATTTTTATAACTTCATCAAGTTAGTTATATTTCAAGAGATCAGAGTAACACTAATATTCATATGAAAAGTTACACTCATCATAGAGAGAAATATCCCAGAATTATGGTATAGTATTTAATAAAGCACTTAATATACAATGAAATTCCCATAAAAGTTCCTGCATTAAGTACATTAATGGGGTGTATACCAATCCTCACTGGAGGCAAGTGCTGGACTGTGAATTAGGAAGAGAACTTCCCTCTCTGGGTCTCAGTTTTTTCTCTTGTCAAAAGATGTGGTTTGACTCGGCTGGATATAAGTGTTCTTGTTGCTGAAGTCTTTTGCTGAACTTTTATCTCCTTCCTCCCTACCTCCTTATCTGTTCAAATTTGGATCCTCATAAAACTCACAAAATCACAATTCTCTTTCTATATATCACCTATCTAGGGGAAAGGAAAAAAAAAAAAAAAACAAAAACCCTTTTTCTTTCTTTTTTAGAGTGCCTCTTGGGGAAAATATCTCCTTAGTTTGCGATTTAAGCTCACACTCTGCCTTTAATTGGCCTAGGTCTCCCTTTTTCACTGGTGTTCTAATTGTGAATTTGGTATTTCTGTTGCTATGTGTTATCCAACTGACTTTATGCCTTTCTTGGTAGAGCACTAATTCCCTCCAGACTTTCTGTCCTGGGGAAGTGAATCAAACTCCTTTTTACTGCCTGACTCTTCATCATGTAGGATGTCCTCAGCTATTTCCCTAAACCTGTTGAAGGTAGTTCTTTAGTCAAATGCAAATATTCCCCCATGCAATCTGCTACATGACCTCAATCTTCTCCAAGCATATCCTTAGCCTACAGTGCTCTGCTAACTCTGCAAAGATATTTGTAATCCTTTCTCTTAAATGTGTCTTTCCAGAGTGAAATCATTAACTTTCCCCCCAAATGACTATATCAATTACTTCTGTCCATAACATAAAAGGACACCAACTCTCTGACAAAAGTGTGCAGCTCCCTTATTGGAGTAAGGTACAGGCCTGTGACATGCCATGGAATTCCACCTCCTGGTCACTTACTCTTCAATATGCTGTTGGTAGGAAACAAATAATCTAAGAAAGTCAATTTTCATTTGGGATATATGAAGTTTCTAAGAAATTCCAAGTGAACAAATTAAACCATATCAGCTAATTCTGATTTACCAGTGAAATTTATACTCAGAAAAGTACTGACAATTTAACCCAGTCTTTAAGGATAAATAGTAATTCATGCAGTAGAAAGGGAAAAGAATACAAGGATATATTATGGAAAACTTAAATGCATTGTACTTTGAAGGACAAAAATGCTCTCATGTATTTATTGAAAATGAATATTTAAAGGAGTATTTTAAGATAAAGTTAAAGCGATAGTGTGGTAAACATCAGAGATCTAGTCTTAGAAAGTTTTTGTTACTCTTACAGTGAAAAGTGAGCTTTTAAAGAGTGTAGTCAAGGAGAGGAGAATCATGATCAGATTTGTGTTCTAGTATGATCACAAAGATGATGAGCTGCAGAAAAAGACTGAAAATACCCCCAAACTAAGTGATGTCATGGCAGAGGAGAGAAGAAAAGGATATGTGAAGGTTTAATAACCAACATATTTGGAGGTGAAGAGAGACAAGAATAAAGAAGGTAAGGTCACGCTTACAGTTTAGTAAATAAGTAGATAGTAACATTAACATAATTAAAATATAGGAAGGAGGTACATAGTGGAACCAAAAAGAGATTATTAAACTACAAATATTTGAGTTTAAAACTGAAAATAAAAACTTTAAGCTTAATGGAAGTTTGAAGGTTTGGGATTTAAAAAGTGGTTGAAACATAAAGACCATCCTTCAGTAACACTTGTGTCTAAAATGAGGGACAGTCTTTAGGGGTACAGATTATGAGTATGGAGTTTAAATGTCACTAATATTACCAAAATTGTCATATCATTTACTTCTTAATATCAAGGATAACTAAATCGATAAATGTCATGATTGTATATACAATTTTACTCCTAAAATTTAAATTTCTTTTTTAAGATCCTTATGATTAAAGTGTCCTCAGCTTACTATAATAACACTTTTTCAGAGTTAAAAAATACACTTATATTAAGACTTTAATAAGTACAATGGGTGAGAATAAATTAGATATTAAAATTATGAAACAACATATCAGGCTAAGCTATTTGTCATAGTTCATTTTGTGCTGCTGTGACAGAAGACTGTTATAATGAACTGGTTAATTTAAGAATTCTCACCATTCTGGAATCTGGGAAATCCAAGATCAAGTCTTTAATAGGTTTAGTGTCTAGTAATGGCCCAGTCTCTGCTTCCAAGATGGGGTCTTAAATGCTACACCCTCCAGAGGGCAAGGAAATATTTCTTCAAGTGTCAGGAGAGTAGAAGAGACAGAATTCACTGTTTTTAAAACAGAAACATTTATTCATTTATGAAGGCAGAAACCTAATGACCCAATACCTTCTGTTTGGTCTCACCTCAAACACTGTTACATTGGAAGTACAACTTCTAACACATGAATTTTTGGAAGAGAAAAAAAAAAACATTCAAATCATGGCAATATTCTTCAATGCTTAGTAGATTATAACCAAGAATATCTACTTTGGAAGTTCTGATTCAATTCGACTCACAGTCTTTAAGAAACTAATGTTTTTAATGTATTTTTTCCTAGAGGGATAGGGTGTTTTCTTTCCTCAGCAAGTCCTTGCTCTGCAAATCCATCGTATGGTTGTGTTCTTTGTCTTTATGAGTCCTCTGAGTCCTTTGGAACCTGGGCTTATCGTGTTTTTCCATACTTTCTCATTCTATTAAGTCCCAAGTTTTTTCCTTCCATGAAGGAGTAGTATCATAAAACTTGTAATTAGGTGTTAGTCTACTGATGCTTTGACATGGCAGAAATGACATCACATTGTAGGAAATGCAGCATATTAATATCATTAATTCACATTCCTAAAAATTCCAATGCCATTCTTTTCCTCAGAACTTTCACACAGGTCATTCATATGAGTTGGTCAACCCAAGTTTACCAAGTCACAACTACTCAGCCAAATCATATTTATCATGTTTTTTATTTTCAGAAAATAGTCTTTTTTCTGACTACTTCTTTTTGTCTGATCTTAGTCCTCCCAAGATATACTTAGATAACCTCAGTTTCATAAAAAATAAGCACAATAAAGTACAAATTTTCTGAGAAAAATTCTGGGATGAGCTTTTAAAATTACATTTTCCCTCTTAGTTTTTAGTTTTTATATTATAAATTATTCATCACTCTCATGATGTGGCAAATTATAGTGAGTAAATTTTTGTCTCACCCTATGGAATTCTCTTAGGTGTCTTTCCCCCTTAAGTGTGCTCAAAACTAAAAAATACACATGGCCCACTGCATTGATTGCTATTTTACTTTCTGAGAATGAGGCATATTGCAATAAAAGTGCTCAAGCAATTGGCTAAAAAATATGAAAGTGTTAATATTGTTTCAAGAACAAATTCTATGTTTCTTAAAATTGTGGTAAAGCACAAAATATTTTGGAGTGGTGAGAGAAGTGCTTATTTGGAGAATACAAAAAGATAAAACAATCTCGTGGAAATAATAGACTCTAAGAACAGAGAAGATGTGAGAAATGGTGCAGAAAAGAATATCTTGAAATGGACAATCCTGCCTAAATTTAGCTATGTTTCTTTTGCACACTGAAAGTATTGTCTTTTTGTCATTCCTTTCACTTGGAGTATCTTGTGGTAAGAAGGAATCAGTGTTATGCTCTTACATAGGTACTATCTCATCCAGTAAATAAGGGCCCATCACTGATAAGACTTCTCAGTACAGGGGTACTGTACTTTGAAGAATCCTGTCATTCATCAAAGAACCCCCCAAAAAAACAAATTGAAGATTGCCACCTCTATTTCCTACCACTCCAACACTTGACACGGTTCTGTTGGAGTAGAGGTCAACACTTGACACAGTTCTGTTGGAGTAGAGGTCAACACTTGACACGGTTCTGTTGGAAGATCATCCTCCCTCTTGGGGGCCATAGGCATGGCATGTCTCCTTGTGCAGTTGCTTTTAATACTAATAATCAATATATCCTTAGATTCAGATTATAGAGAATACTGGGGAGATTTCATGGTACTGAGACACAAAATAATACAATAAAGTTTAATATTAATACTTAGATGAAATTATAAATAAGCAATTATGATTTGCTCAAATTTGTAGGGAGCCTGTGATTCTTTTAGTATACAAATTCTCTAAAAGTTATATATACGTATGTGAGAGTATTCCTCTGAGCTTTGATGTGGTGTGTGGTCTTCATTGCTTTCTTCGTTTTTGTGATTAAGTTTAAGGATATTTTCCCACTTAATAAAAAATAAATAGGTTAATCATAAGTACAATTTGTATTCTTCCTATGTCTAGTTCTTTAAAGATCAAAATAGTTTTATTCTGCCTTTGAGTACATGAAATAGAATAAATATTAACTATAAGATGATTCCTCTATTCTCTATTAGTAATAAAAAAACTTTCCACTGTTAATAACTAACATTAGTGTTCTTGGAAAGGGTAACTTCTATAAAAACTTAATGATGTATTATTTCAGGGAAAGTAAAACTAAATGGAGCATGGTGCCTTCACCCTTGCTGGGAACTATTTTTTTTTTTTTTATGTAAGCTATTTTTTATGTAAGTATTTTACATAGTGCTCATACACTGAGAACATGTTTCTTAAATAAGAACATTAATCATACTCTTGAAGATATTTTACTTAACATTTCATTGTATTAACCATGGAATGATGTAATCAATACCAAAGAAAAAACATACAAAAAGATTCTGTGTGCCATTTCTCCACAGTGCCAAGGCTTCCCATCCACCTAGGACCACCGACTGCTGCTAGGGCTGGACACCAGCAGAAGATCAAAAGCTCTAGAGAGAAACATAGCACAGATCTACAAGGGCATTCTTCTAAAAGAGAAAGAGCCCACCATGACCAAGAGTATAGAACTAACTGAATAAACTCTGGCACTCTAAAAGATAAAGGATTACATAGAAATGGAGTGCTTCAGAAATTTCTCAGAGGGAGCTATCCATGGTACTGACACCTTAATTCAATTTACTATTTTTTTATTATTTTTATGAAGAGACCTTAATATATCTGGTAAAACTATCTTTGCTAGTGTTTATTCTGCCTGACTTTACTTAAAATTTATTTTAATGATCTGCTATTGTATTGAACTTCTCTTTTGTCTTGCTTTTAACATTAATAGTTTCCTGGCACTAAGATTTGCAATAACTAAATTTAGATTTAGTTTATATATCTTGCCAAGTATTATAAAACTAGTAAATATTTCCTTCAATATTTGAACCTAGGTCTATCTCTACTTAAATTCCATGTTTTCTCTTATGTGGTTATAATGTGTTCAGTCTTGAGATAACAGATGACTCACAGAAAGGGGAGGAAAATGCACTAACCTAGTTAAAATTTTTAAGATAATCTGAAATTTTTGTTATGTAATATTCAAATTTTCTGCAATGCAAGAACTGGAAAACTATTCTCTTTAGAGATTGTGACCATGGACAGCAGAGTGATATTTTTAGGGTTACACGGAAGGGCCTGGCATATAGAGGAGAAAGTCCAGTGAAGAATGGCACAAAGAAAATACTTCAAGGGTGAGGAGTGTATTCTAAGGCATATGAAGATGAAACCCTACAGATTTCATGATATCATGAATACCACACACTTTTGTAGAGAAAACTGATGGTTTACTTGGTTGTTAATGATTTACTTATTCTGATCCATGGAAGTTTTAATTAGACTTCAGTTATAAACCATGCTTGACACACAGTGAGTGTCTAAAGCAATGACTCATAGTCTGGTTCTCTTGAGTACACAAGATTTAACCAGCAATCTTCCCATGCAATTACAATGGGAACTTCTGTATTTCATGTGTGCAATACTTATTATGACAAAAATTAATGTAACTTATAGTATATTATTAAAATAAATATCAATCTATAAATAGTACGGTTTAAATTACCTGTATTTTCCTCCATTTCTTTTTCTAAACATATGAATGACAATTGCTAAAAATGTACCATAAAGCAAAATAGTGTATTATTTGTTAGTAGAACAGAAGAATTTATGAAGATTAAAAGGTGTTTTTTTTGGGGGGGGCAATTGAGAGATAATCAAAGCAATAATTTTCAAACATATTTTAACTTCATTTTGTGGTTTATATGCATGTGCAAATCATCCTGTACTTACAAATTTCTTCAAAAGCTTTTGGAAAAAGATCTATTTTCTTATCCTGGACCCTAGATAGAGGAGGCATATTCCTCCTAGTTTGCAAAATGAAATCCTACTAGACTTAATATATATTTCTGAGAATTGAGTACTTGCTAAAAATGAAGGAAGACTAAACTTCTTAAATAAGAATTAAAAGTGTGATCTTAAAGGTTTTTATAATAATTTGTTGCTGATTTTCACCACCTGATCCAATGCTAATTAATAGTATAAATAAACATTGTGGGTCAAAATTAGTTATTCTGGAATAACAATAATTCCTTGTCACTAGTCTTTTATTAAGTTTGATCTATATGGTAAAGTAAAAAAAATATACTTTTGTTTTTCTATAAATAAGCACCATGTTCTTTTTCCCTGAGGCAAATTAATTCAAATATTATTTTTCTCTATAAGCTTTAATGATATGCAAATAAGCAACCAAATGACTAGAATGAACCATTAAAGTTAATATCATTTTTTATTCATTCACACAGTATGGGCTAGACAGAAAATGAGGTCCAGAAATCTGCATGGAAGTGCCATTGAATATTTGGCTAAATACAAGTCTGTGCATGCAGCGGGTAAAACCCAACTGTGTTGGATAAGAATAACTTACGAAGAAAGAACAATTAATGAGGTAGTTATATGAAAAACAATTCCCAGAGCAAACACAGAACTGACAATCATTTATTTGCTCTAAGCCAGAGTTGAGAAACCTTACTAATTATACAGGAAATTAAGTAGAAGCTACAAAGTGCCACATAAAGAACTAGGGATATATTAGTTGTAAGGTTCAATTTCTTTCTTAAAAAAAAAAAAAAGATCCTAAAAATAAATTTAAAACACAATGCATCGATCAGCAAGTTATGTAACTATCTGTCAGAAACGGTCCAACATACTTTGAAGCTACACAACAAAATCCTACTCATAAGACAATATTCACAATGTCTGGTATCCAGCTAAAAATTACTATACATAAGCTCAAACAGGACACATTTCAACAATAATTAGGAAGAAGAAAATTAATCAATAGACATTAATAAATAGACACATATAATTATCAGTCAAGGATATTAAAGTAGGCCTAGTATATGTTATTATTTGAAGAATAACATGAACATGTGGACAGAAATTAAATATATTAAAAATAGACTGATAACATTTAAAGTGAAAACTATATGATATAAAATGAAAAAGAGACTAAATATGTGAAAGGAAAACAATGGGCATTATTATTTGAGACAATAATGACTTAAAAATATAGAAATCTTATTTTTAAAACAAAATCAAAAAAAGGAAAAATGAAATCCAAGCAGAAGTAAAATAATGAAAAATCCATTAAGATATGTAATTATTAAATGTTTGAAAAACACCAATGAAGAAAAATATGATAAACATACTCAAAGAAAAAAGATTCATTATGTAGAAAAGAACAAAACAAAGGATGGCATCGGACTTCTCTTCCAAACAATATAAACCAGAAACCTGTGAAGTGATATTATTAAATCACTGAAAGAAAATAAAACACATAGAAATATATACCTAGAAAATATACCTCTAAAAGTGAAGAAAAATGCAAGCAAAATGAAGTTAAACTTAAGAAATATAAGTTAAGAGAATACATATCCAGGAGAGAGTTCATATAACAAATATCACAAATGTTCTTAGACAGAAGAAAAAATACATAAATTAAATTTATCAAAACAGCACAGGTTTTGAAGACTGCTGAAAATGGTAAATATATACATAAAAATAATTTTTCTATGATTTCAAATTTCTTTAATATAAATAAATCTACAACATATACAGAAGCAAATGCATAACATTATAAAATGATGAGAAAAGATAAATGGATAAATGAAAATACTCTGTTGTAATGATATTGCATTATATGTGATATAGTACAACATTGTTTTATACTAGACTCTAAGTTAAAGATGTATAATATAAATGTAAAACCAAAATTTGAAAATAAACAAAAGGTACCATTAATGAAATAATAGTGAAAATAAAATGAAATTTAAAATTCTCTATTTTTCAAAAGAAGAAAGAAAAATGAAAATGAAGAAAGATGAAGAACATAAGGCTTAAATACAAAATAGAGGGCAATATGTATTCCAACCAAATATCAAAATTATATTAATTATAAATGAACTTAACTATAGGAAAAGCAGAAATTGTAACATTTGATAGGCAAGGTTCAACTCTATTTTCTTGACAAGGGGCATAATTTACATATATAGACATAAATTAAAAGTAAAATTAATACAAAGCACATGCCATATGAAGAGTAATCAAAAGGATGCTGGAATAGATAAAAATATCAAAATAGACTTTATGAAAGACAGCCATTTCATAAAGAGGTCAATTCATTTGAAAGATAAAAGTTCTAAGGTCATCCACATCTAAAATGTATTCAAAATACATAAAGCAAAAACTGACAACATGGAAAAGACAAATTGTCAAACATATTCTGATGACATTCTTCTCTTAGTAATGATACAAGGAAAAACAGAAAATCAAAAACGTCTAACAATTTAACATTAAAATTTAACATGATGTAAGTGACATTTGTGTAACTCTTCACCAAACCATGGAACATCTACTTTCCTTTTATGGGGATATAAAATAACCATCAAATCAGAGCATACTTTGGACCATAAACAAATATGTTTTCAATTAGCATATATAATTAAATAAAAATTATTCTATAGCATACATAGTTTAAATTCACTTTCAAGTAGTACAAGATCAAAGTACATGTTTTCATAGAAAATAATTTTTAAAAGGGAATTAAATTCAAAAGCAGTAAGAGAAAAATACTTGGAAATTCCCAAATATGTATAATTAAGTTACATGTTTCTAAATAACCCATGGTACAATGAAAATATAGGAAAGAAAAACAGAAAGATATTTTCTCTTTTTCTTACACATTCACATGTACATACACAAAGCATTTTAGAATTTGTGAGATGCAACTTAACTAGTAAGTGGAAAATCTGTAGCATTTAAAGCTTAAGTTAGAAAAGAACACACAAAAACTCACTTATCTAAAACTCTACCTTAAGAAACAAAATTTTAAAAAAGATATCTCACATGTGAAACAGCTCAAGTTACAAAATAAAAACTAGAGCAGAAGTTAAAAAGATATTACAATAAAAAAAATTAGTTGCATCAAAAACTGATTTTTGGAAATCGTCACTAACATGGATGAATCTCCATTAAGACTAATATGTACAGAATAAAAAAGGACACAAATTATAAAAGTCAGCAATAGAAGAGGAAATATCACTGTAAGTTCTACAGATGTAAAATGGAATAAGGGAAAAAGGAATTACATAGCAACTTAAAGTTTCGAATATGATGTATTTGTTCATTATTTTAACTGCCGTATTTCATTTATAAGTGTATAACTGTTCTACATTTATGAAATTACAAGCTTTAAATATATGTAACATATTGTATATAATTTACATTCCATCTGAGCTATTAGCAATTGTAGTTATTCTATAAAATATGAAAACCTTCCTTAAAACATATTTTTGTGTGAACATGTGCACATGTTCATGCATGTTGTATTTATCAAATCAATATATACTGTAGTTTTCCCAAGAGTTACTTCTAGCATTTTCTTGTGAATGATTTTTTTCTATCATTACCAGTAATACATATTTTCTCCTTAATTATATTTATCATATATTATAATGTAGTGACATAGCTTGAATTTCTAGTTATTTTGATCTGAAATCAAATAATTAATAGTCTGCCTATATATCATTGAAACATTTAAATTTTTCACAGCATAGAAATTTCATTACCACATGTAGCTGTTGCAGTGAATAATGTAAATATGTTGAGCATTTTTGTGATGCAAACAATGCTAATTTAATCTAACAAATACCATTTGAGTCAGTTTTATTTTTATTCTATTTTACAATCAGTGATGCTGACACTAAAAATAGTAAAGTAATTGCATAGGGCCACACAGTTGGTAAGTATTAGCAATCAAATCTTGCAGACTGAATCTTTATCTAGTAGCCTATATTACTGTCACAGCCATACGGAATGCTCAGGTCTGGGTATGTTAGTGGGTTGTAACATCTGGAAAGAAGTTAAAATCATGGAATATTAATGGAAATTGATCACATTCAAGAAACATTTATAGAGTGATATATTCCAGTGTGCTAGATCTGAGGACCTAGAAAAAATGATCTGTCCAGGCACAGAATGAGTGACAGATGCTCGATATACATATACATAAAATCTTTGTATTCCTTTTTATAAGACAAAATTCAAATCTTGGTACCATCAAATAATAATTCTGTGACCTTGGAAAAGATTTCAGATTCTTTATAAGTTTGTTTTTGTATTTTCAAAATGATTATTGTGATAGTAGTTTCTCCATAACTGTTTGTGAGGAATATAATTTAACATCAGTATGTAATGTTCTTTCAACTGTACCTAGTGCATAATTTTTTTAAAAAAACTAATAAAGGCTAGGTTACTATTATTATTTTATTTTTAAATAGAATTGGAAGTCCATGTTTGGATCCAATAGCATGAGAAAGTTTGATGTAACTATTCATTGCCTTTTGTTTGGTTATTCATTTTCTAGCATATATTTTATTTAGTTGATATAAATACACTTACATTAGACATTTTTATTTATTTGTTTATTATTTTAATTTCCTAGTGCCTAAAAATTCTACCATAGTTGTCATTTTCATTTATTTATACATGTAGTTTTTAAAGTGCCCTTTGATTTCTGTTGTTTCTTCCCATTCATATAGACAACACACCAAAATCAGAGGCTGAAAGCATTCTTGGGAATATGTCAAAGGAAGCATGTTTCAAAGTCAGTGTCTGAAGCAACTGCATAAATAGTTCCTAGGACACACACCAACTGCATTTTCTTAGCTCACTTCAGACCACTTAATCAAAATTTCTATTCGAAATGCTCAAGGAACCTCTGCTTTACAAACCTCCCACAGGTAATACTAGAATCAAGGAGGCACTGATCTGAGAAGCTGGACTTAGGGACCAGAGCCTACTGACATCAAATACATTATTATCAACAATTCCCTACTCCCCAAAGTTCTCTGTTGCTCTACCTTTTTAGATTTTTAAAACTTGCTTCTGGAAGTAACTTTTTCCTTTGCTTTCTCTTTTATTATTAACTAGTCAGATGGCTTTTGTCACTTTCCAAAAATCAAAAGTATTGCTATTATATGTAGGGTTATTTTTAAAGGCTAAGGGCAGGTGGGGGTAGGAGTGGAGAAAGCTTAATCTTTTCAAATCAAGCACTCAGACTTCCCCTTATCACCCTGACCCTGCTTTCCAAAAGGACTTTTCTTTGTGATATTTCATAAGCATGACAGAGAGCCATGAGATCTCAGTTTTACTTTGAACAGGAAACTTTTCCTGCAGCTCTAATTAAAAGGAAGTTTCAAACCGACAAATTAACAGTTTTAATATGCGGTTCCTGGTGATTAACTGCTTCATTTTAACAGGTATTCACTGTTAACACTGCAACTGTTAATTTTAACAGCTGATTTTCAAATTCCAAGAAGAGCAAACGTGATTCAAAATTATTGCTATATATATTTTTAAAAAATTTCTTTGCCAGTGGTATAACCATCTTCATTTAGAAATCTTAAATAGCATTTTTCTTCTTTCAATAATTTTGTCTCTTTCTACTGAAATAGACCCTGAGCAGCAATTTCGTTCTTTTTCTCACTTATCTTTATTTCTTGTTGCCTCAGTCACTGTCTTTACATGTTACCATGCCTCTGGATGTTGGGTGAGGAGAAAAATGTTGTAATGAAAATCTCTTTAGTCAAACATTTTTAATCTTTAAAAATTCATTTAGAAAGTGAGCCACACTCTAACTGATTTACATTCACAGACATAAGAAAATATGGTACATTAAATCTCTTGAAGAATCTAAAATAAATACAAATATGGCTAACTTTGAAGAATCTGACTTCTGACTTTTAAAGTTTCATTTTTTCATTTGTTTCCCTAGAGGATACAAAGCTCTGATTATCAAGGATGATATAAAATCCACTGATAATCCCCAAAATTCCTTTTAGCTTCTAGTTTTTAAGCCTTTCCTTAAAGAATTCTTTCTTCAAAGCTGTTAATAAGGAGTTAGAGTGACTGCTTTAAAATACATTCAGGTAGTTGTATCTTATAATTTGAATAGAATGTTACTTTCTGGGATCCATTCTCTCCCATTTTAACTTTTGTATCACTTCCAACCCATTTCCCCCCTTCCACAGGAATTCAATGCCATTCACATCTAGTTTATTCTTCCAATTTTCATTTACTTTTTCTGCTTATTTTTTTGCACAGTAATTATAGAAATATAGTTTTATACATATATGAAATATGTTTATGCATAATTATACATATTTCATTTAAACATATATACAGTTCTTTTGTGTACCATATATACACATGTATTTTCTTAATTCTGTATATATATACATATATATACATGTATACATGTATACAATATATATACATGTATTTTCTTAATTCTGCCCTGTAGAAAAGGTAAAGCTGTATTCTTTTGTCATTTGTATTTTTCCCTTGAGAATATTTAATTTGAAAACTGTTCCATATTAGTTCACAAACATATACCCTTATACTTTTATACAGTTGTATTTTTATTTTTATTGTACTAGAGATTTATTTGACCACTTTTCTATGAACAACAATTCATTTCCTTTTCAAATATTTGTAATTTTAAACAATGTTGTAATGAGTAACTCTGTGTGTCTGTGTGTGTGTAAACATATTGTTGGAAGTATATCTTCAGGGTAGATTCCAAGGAATGAGAAGAGCAGATCAGTAAATACAGTAAGGAATAAAGGTGGATGTGAAGAACCTGCAATATTGTAGCATCTCCCTGAAAGTGAAATAAAACAGCAACTTTGCAGCCGCGAACTGAGGTAGGAAGATTGTGAGGAATTCCATAGGCACTCACAGAGCTGCAACCAGGTGAAAACAAAAAATATTGGTTTCTAGAATAGAAAAAGAATTAATGACAGCAACAGATGGCGGCAGCATCCAGCAAGTGATGTGGTGACTCAGTGAAAGAGGGGAAGCTCCCTCAAGTGAGATGAAAGAAATTCTCCCACCAAGTTTAAGGAAAACAGATACTACTCGCCAGCAAATTCACAATCTAAGCAGAAAATAAACTCAGAAACAGCAAGCTGAACTAGACCAGAAGAAAGTTCCAGCATTTGCCATTGGAGTCAGTTAAAGCGGGGAGCAGTGACAAACTTAATAAACACTCTTTGTTTAAACCTCGTGAGTGGGACTATGTTGTGGCTTAGTGATGAAGCACTCACCTAGCACTTGTGGGGCACTGGGTTCAATCCTCAGCATCACATAAAAATAAAATAAAGGTATTGTGTTCACCTACAACTAAAAAATATATACATATTAAAACAACAACAAAAAACTTCCTGAGTGGCAGACTAGAAATCCCTACAATTTGCCTTTGTTTTTCATATTTCACTCTCTGTTTTTTCTATTGTTCTTTATTCTTTTTCTTCTTTGACTTGATTTTTGGTACACTTGCTTTCAGAATACCCAAGACCAAACAACCATGTAGGTTTCACTTTTTACTGGTTCAGTGAGTACCCATGCCATTAGTTAATCTGGGCCTAGACGTGAGGCAACAACAAAGACTGGGGAGAAACTCATGATGGCCTCTGCAGCTGTCTTGAGGCACAGAGCAGAAATAAACAAAGTGCACTTTAATTTGAAATTGGCTGTCTGAGTTCTAGAATAAGGAACATGTTTGAAAGGAGCAGAACTGGGATCATTCAGGGTCAGACAGAAATCAATAAGCGACATGCCTCCTCCCTCAAGCCTAGAAAGGGCTGGAAGATAGGATTATGCATACTACACACCTCTACCCAGCAAACAAACTAGGGTTCTCAGGTTAAGGGGTGTAATAATCCAGATCAGGTGGAGCAAGTGAGAAGGCTGATCAGCACACCTGCCAGATGTACACTCCCACCTCTTGACACATTTGGAGAGGAAAGATGCTTCCAAGCAAACATTTCACCATCAATGAACCAGCCAGACAAGAAAAGATGGAAATTAGCATACAGACTAACAACTTTGGTCAGTTTGGACCAGAACTGTATCTGTGTCACACAAACTTCCTTATAGTTAGGAGATTCTAAAATCAAAACCCAGAGAAGAGTGTTTCAAAAACCACAGCAAGTTTGTCAATTAATTGAATCCTCTTTCAATACTTCTTTTCTATCTCCATTTCCCTCCTCTCTCCTTCATCCTTTTTACTCTCTTCATTTTAACTCATGCCCTCTTTCCCCTACCTTTCTGTTCTTTTTCTTTTCCCCTTCTTTCTTTTTTGCTATTTTCTTTATTTTTATTCCTTTCTCCAATTCAATTTAGTATACTGTCATTAACTGTTAATCTTCTCATCCTGTTCTAAATTATTTCTCTCCCTCATTTCTCTTTGGAGTTTTAGAAATCATTAGTACAACTTTTCTAGCATATATTATTTTCTCTTAAATTTTCACTGTTGATAGAAGTTACTCACTCCTTGAAAAGTAGTATTGGAGATTGAAATTAGCTTTGTTTCTTTTAATTAGATCTATTGAAACTAAGACATATCCCCAGGCCAGGAGTTATTATAAAGAGGAGCCCCCACCTAAAAGAGGAAGAGGGAAACATATCAACAGATACATAAATCTAGAATCTCAGAAAAAATGAGGAAACAGGCTGTCAGTATGCCTTCCAAAAATTATAACCCCTCAATCACTGAATCCACAGATATTTATGTGAATGCAATCCCAGATGAATGACAACAACAACAATGAAAAACTGATGGATAAAATGATTGATGAACTAAAAGACTTAAGGAAAGAACTAAGAAAGAAAATGCAGGGTGTAAAGGAGCATTTCAATAAAAAGATAGAGATTCTGAAAACCAACCAAACAGAAATCCTAGATATGAACATTTAATAATTTAAATAAAAATTCAGTTGAAAAACTCACCAAAAATTAGATCATGTACAAGAAAGAATTTCAGATTTTGAAGATAGGGTATAAGAGCTTGAAGACTCAGTCAGCAATATAGAAAATAAAAGAAAATCATGAGCAGAATGAACAAGAACTGTGGAACAGTATTAAGAAGAAAAAATTAAGAATTATTGGAATTGAGGATATGGGCTAAGATATGGGCTAAACTTGTGGAAAACTTTTTCAGGGAAATAACAGAAAATTTTCTGAACAATAGGAAAGAGATGAACATTCAGATACAGGATCCATTCAGAATTCCAAATAGATAGGATCTAAAAAGAACTTCTCCATGACATATTCTATTTAAAATACCTAAAATACAGAACAAGGTTACAACCTTTAAAACCCCAAGTGAAAATATTAGGTCAAACTTAGAAGTAAATCAATCGGAATAATTTCTGGTTTTTCATGAAGAACTGTTAAATCCAGGAGGGCTTTAAATGATGTGCTCCAAGTCATGAAAGAAAATGACTCTCAAACAAGATTGATATATTCAGAAAATCTATCCTTCAGAAACAAAGAAGAAATATTAACCATCCAAGATAAGCATAAACTAGGAGAATTAATGTCCTTTTAGTTACCACTAAGAAAATACTTAAATACTACACACAGATATTAAAGACAAACAGCAGAGCTCAGGAATGAATGAATCTCAGTAAAAGAGCATATAAGCAAGTGAGAATCAGTACTAAATCAAATATTAGAAATAAATCAAAATGGCAGGAAATAAGACATGACTCTCTATGATAACACCAAATTTGAATGGTCTCACCTCTCCAATTAAAAGACACAGACTGGCAAAGTGATTTTAAAAAACAAGGACCAACTTATGTTTTTGGCATGAGGCTCATCTTATAGGCAAAGAAAGTCACAGGTTGAAAATGAAAAGATGAAAGATTATGCTCTAGGCAAATGGTGCCTGAAAACAAGTGGGAGAAACTATGTTTATGTCCAATAAAGCAGATTTCTAGCCAAAATTAATCAGAAAAGACAAAAAAGTTTATTTCATACTGCTTAAGGGAACAATCCAACAGGAAGCTACAACAATAGTAAATATTTGTGCCCCAAAAATCAGTGTACTAAATTAAATAAAGCAAAGCCTACTCAACTTAAATATTCAGATAGACCCCAATACAATAATACTGAGTGATTTCAACATACCTCTTGGACCAATAGATAGGTCACCCAGACATAAAATTAGTAAGAATTCTTCTGATCTAAAAAATATTATACAGCAAGTGGACCTAACAGACATTTATAGAATACTTTATCCATTGAATTAGTAGGATTTCTTCTTAACTTCTCATGAAAACTTTTCCAGAAGGTTAATATCCAGGGTTTTCCACATCCACAAACTGAGATAGTTTTACTTCTTCCTTTAAAATATCATATAATTCTTATGCCTGTATTTGATTTTTTCCTTTTCTTATTGTGGCTATTACCTCTGGTACAATGCTGAATAGTGTAAAGGATCACTCATGTGCATGGAAAAACTAAATATCTTTGTAGTTCTTCATTTTTAAGTATGAAGACAAGACAGAACACATAATCAAAACAGATTTAAGGAAAGCTTCAAATAAGAAATATAATAACAAAAATGAACAAAAGGGAGAAAGGACAGTGGGAAGAGTAGTAAAATATTACAAATAATTGTAACTACCTGAGATGGGAACGTATTGGATCCATGAATTAAGAGTACAAATTATTGCAAAGGGTAAATTGGAGAGTGAATTCTAGTGCTAGAAATTAAAGTCTATAGGCATAAGTATTAAAAATTAGTGAAAGAAATAATAAAGAAAAAACAAAAGAACCAGAAGTCCAAATGCTGCAAATCATGGTAAAATAGTGAAACCTAGTCATTGGAGGAAGAACAAAGATAAAGGAGAAAATAGTGTAACTGTTGGGAGATAAATCATTGTAGAAAAAAAAATTCATATTAAAACGCACTGAGTTTTCAGATTGTATGGCATGAATACCAAGAATGAAATTTAGGACACCAGAGATAAAGAGATCTTAAAAAACTTCAGAGACAGGGTTTGCATGTATTGATTCTATTGAAGGAGACATCTCTCATTGTTTGCATTTCCATGAAGATCACCCAAATACCTATTATTGCATATAAATTTTGTCATTTTTGACCCTAGAATTTGAAGGCATAGATGTGTCCTGAGTACAATCAACATGTACAAATTAAGCTTTCAAACACATTAGCATATTTATGGTGTGGAGATATGTTGCACTGTGATGAAATGAAAGCTTAGATTTGAATTTCTGCTTTGATTCCTGCTAGTCAATTATTTCCATGAATTCACAATAATAATACCTTTCCTGCCCTACCTCACAGAGCTCTCAAATGAACTGACAACCATGAAAGCGCTGTTTTCTAAATAATATAGCACATGTCAATTAACCTTTAAAATATCATTTTGTTAAAAGATTCAATCCACAATAAAAAAAGATGGAACTTCCCTTTCCAATTTACCTACATCCAAAATTCCTTTCAAAACAAAGTTTACATATTTATGTATGCTTTTTTTATTGGCCTCAGTTGTTGGTAAATTGTCTCAGTCACGACACTGATCATCTTTCCATGCACTATTCCTTTCTACAATGCTAATGATGTTGTGAAATTTTGCTGTGCTGGAACTTCCCACATGGGGAGGATTTTCCTCCCTCCCGCTACAAGCTAATAGGAAATCTCTTCATTTTGCCAAATTGAATTCATTAGAAAGAAAGAAAGAAAGAAAGAAAGAAAGAAAGAAAGAAAGAAAGAAAGAAAGAAAGAAAGGAGGGAGGGTGGGAGGGAGGGAGGAAGGAAGGAAAGAAGGAGGAAAAGTGGAGCAATATTGTAAACATTTG
The DNA here is from genome assembly GCF_902686445.1 of Sciurus carolinensis. NCBI lineage: Eukaryota > Metazoa > Chordata > Mammalia > Rodentia > Sciuridae > Sciurus > Sciurus carolinensis. The sequence goes on from NC_062226.1 coordinate 48,097,184, forward strand.
GTTAAGATGAGTCAATTCTAATATTGGGAATGATTTTGTTTGTAGTCTATTCATAAAGTGTAAAAGTCCTGATACTTTGGTAAAAGATTCAAGATAAGACAGCTAAATTTCTAGAAGGTCTCAGCATTATTTCTGAATTAGATTTATAAAGTAGATTTTGGCCGTCTGGGTGTTTGTTTTCTTTTCTCTCTTGGTAACTAGTGTCTACATATTTCAAGCAGTTTCTGGATTTTTTGATAACGAAATTTACTTGGCCAATAATCATGAGTGCTATTTTTTTAACATGATTTTTCATTGTTTTAGAACTGTTTTTACATAGTACTATTGATATGTATCTGATCTGATGAATTAGCTGATCCATGCAGTAGGTATAATTAGTAATAAAATGAATTCATTCATATTCTAATGTATGAACTGAAATGTACTTTAAAAAATATCATTTGTTATTATTTTCTGCATTCAAAAAAAAACTAACCCTTAATGTCTCCTTTGTTTTTTAATTTCTGGAGATGGAGATTGAACCCAGGGTCTGCTAAGTATGCATTCTACCACTTCCAGTCTCTGTGTTTCTTTTTCTTATTGTTTTTATTACACTAATCTCTGATCTTTGCTAAAAATTGCTATTCAATGAAGAAGATGTAAAAAGTCACAGGAAAATGAAAGGAATAGAATGGATTTTTTTTAAGCGAAATACCACCCCCCCCATTTTTTCACAGATAAGTACAGAAAACGGCTTTACATGTCCTTATTAATTCCAAATGACACTTCTCCCTTCTGGAGAAATTGAAGTCCATTTCTTCACAAATTATTTCAATGATCAAAGCATCAAACACAAAACCAGTCTCACATTAGCACTATAACAATATAAAAGCATGATGAATATAAATATTATTAAGAACTTATTACTTATATAGGACAGTTAGGGTCAGATTAAAGGACATAATTTAAAATTAACTCATAACTCTCCTCACTGAGAAAGTAGGTCAATATTTCTATTAGAAAAGGAACCCTGGAGGGCAGGGATTTCATCTGTTTCACTCACTACTACATATCCAAGGAGTAGAACATTATCAATAGAACACAATTAATAATTGTTAATATACTAGTTACTGAATGAACAAAATAACAATTAATAAATGAAATCTGTGGGTTACAAGTAAAGTAAAAATATTAGTAGGATTTACCAATCATCCTGCAACTTGAAGAATCCTTGACTAGAGTTCTGATTGAGATAAGCCAAGTGTTATTTCCTCTGAGGATCTCTGCAATAGGGGTTAAAAACACCTGCTGAGATCTGTACCCGGCATCAAAGAATAACTATGTCAGATCTGATCTTTCAGTGGCAGAGCTCCCCTTCAAATGCAATGTTTGTACTCTGAATTGCTACATTTTAATTTTTTTCCAGTGGAACACAGTATTCTCTTAATGGTGCAAAAACTCTCCAGTTAGAGGCAAGAGCACTGGAGAGAACGTCAGTCACAGGCACAGTGGGCCCAGCATAGGTTTCAGGTCACAGTGAAAACTAGCTGGGGAAAGTTGGCCATGGCTTCTGCTCCTACCTGCTTGCCTCCCAATCTACCAAGGCTGCCAGGTTCCTGAAATGATAGTGCAGAGCTGCTTCATGTAGTCCGATGGTTTATGATCGATCTGGAAGATGCTGATTGCATTTCAGTGAAGTTTAAAAGATCTAATGAAAACCTACTAACACAACTCAGGTCAAATATCTGTGAAGGATAAACATATTCAATGAAGGATAAATAGAATTGAAACTTATATTCCTGGAAAAAATTATACAATAAAAGGAAAATAAAATGTGCTTATAAAGAAAGATAATTACATAAATGACAATATGGAGCACAAGTAATTTTAATAGCATCACATTTTTAATCTCAGAAAATGGATGACAACATAGAAAATAAGACTTGAAAGATAAAATAATGAAACAACATAAACCAATATACAAAGGGACCATCAGATTTATAGACACATGTATTTATTTTGTGTGTGTGTGTATATGTATATTATATGCACATTGTATAATACATATATTATTTTGTATATGTATACATACACATATATACATATGCAGAATTAAGACAAACCCTTCCACTTCATTTGTATAAATACTTGATCAAGTAAGGTATTTTTCCCACTTAGACCTTAACAGTTTATTGATAAATTTCTACAGCAAAAAAGGTTTTATGTTGGTTTAAAAATAAAACCATACCCTGTACTTGGTATCTGGGACTCTATATCTGAGAGAAAGTAATTTACAAATAAGAATCTATAGCAGTCTACTTTAAAAAATTCACTAGAGAACATTTTTTCATATGTCTGATAAAAAATATTATGAAACTTAATAATTATAAAACAGAAGCATTTTACTAGCAAAGTAACATTGATTCAACTTCATAAATCTACTAGGAAATCATGAATTTGTTGTGGGTTCAAATACTTCAAATTATGAAACATTTAATATGTGAACATTTCAGTGTAAGTGGGATTAAATGGCATGGAGTTTCAGAATTACAAAGTCTGTTGGAAAACATTTTACATTATATAGGTGAACTATTTTTAATGTGATAAATTTGTCTAGCATGGGAATATGGCTTTTCTTGTGGACATGATACTAAAGTTGAAGGTGCTACGAAGCCCAATGAACACCTGACTAGATTGCTGAAAAATTCCAAACACAGTATTTCCCATGTCAATTTTTATATTTTTTCCTTTATTGTCCAAATTCATCACTCTGACAAGAATCAAATAACTTTTCTCTATCATTGTCTTTCGAATCTCAAGCAATATATATGTTTGAAAAAGTCAAGTCATTCTCTACCATCTATGTTTCTTAAAAAAGTATTCTTTCATGATAATTTTTGCATTCCCAGTACAGATTTTGTAGCTACTGTGTCATCAGTATGACCGCTTACTGTAAATACCAAAAATATTTTCATTTATAAGCAACTCTTAAAACTAAAGACCTGTATATCTTTGTGGCAAAGCAATACTTTCTTTTCTGAGAATTTAAAAGTGAAAGTAATTTAACTCTGTGCCTGAATTTGTGTTTACATAACGATGTTACTATAGTCGCATAGCTACACACACATATTATCTTTTAAATACATTTCTGAAAATGGCCAGCTTCTATTTAAATAACTCAATATATTAATGAATACTCAGCAAAAGAGTTGAATATTATTTTTTAAACACTTTAACTCTGTAACCCTTATGAAGTCTTGTTAAACTGAAAGAAGAAATGAATCCAAAAATATGGGTAAAACTAATTAAAACTATATAGATAGTATTATGGTTTGGATATGAGCTGTACCCCAAAAGCTCAGGTGAGATTATGCAAGAATGTTCAAAGATAAAATAATTAAATTATGAAAGTTGTAACCACTCAATAGTTGAATTCACTTCAATGAATTAACCAGGTGATAATGTAGGCAGGCAGAGCAGAGGAAGTAGGTCACTGGAGGTGACCCTCCACCTGACACTGGAGGTGTCCCTGGCACCTCGATGCTCTCTCTGCTTCCTGGCATGAACTGAGCAGCTTTCTTCTGTCATACCCTTCCACCATAACGTTCTTCCTAAACTTGGGCCCCAGAGCTGTGGAGTCAGCTGACCATGAACTGAACCTCTGAAACTGTGAGCCAAAATAAACTTTTCCTTCCCTAAGTTGTTCTGAGTGGATCTTTTGGTCACAGGGACAGAAAGCTGACTAAAACAGGTATAAGATAGCTTATTCAATAAAAAGCTATGATTATGTTTTGTTCCGAGGCTTTTATTTTTTCTATGACAATTGTCCAGCTTTTATTGTGAAATAATGCAATTATTCTGTATTGAAAAATCAAGAAAAAGGATCAAAGAAGCTACACCACATAGACCAAATTCAAAGTAACATCTGCAACTAACTTTGAAGCCTTATAAAACTGATTCATAGGAAAATAAGAGCAAGAAAATTGGAGTTGGTGTGATTCATTCACAAACTGAATTGATTTTGTGAAGATGAAACGATCCCTTTCCATTTTCATATTTTTTTTCTTAAAAATCTTAAACTAACCATTTAAATTCAGCAAGTATTTATTGAGTCTGTTTACCACATATCAAGCATTGTTCTTGGCACTGATGATATGTTAGTAAAGCAAACAGATAAAAGATCCTGGCTCCTGTGGAGTTTTATATTCTCCTAGAAGGAGGCAAATAATGAAACAAAAATATAGAGCACAGTGAGTGAAATTGTGAGTGTCAATGACACGGTGATGCAATGAATCCAATTTTCAACAGAGTTCCAGGTAGGCCTAGCTGACAAGGAAATGCCTTACTGAAGACTCAAATGAGGTAAGGAAGTGAGCCATGGGAGGAGATAATTTAAGGCAGAGTGCATAACAAGTTCAAAGACTTTCCTGGAAAGGGAACAAGAGCACAAGGTCAGTTGTCCTGGAAGTTAAATTAAAAAAAAAAAAAAAAAAAAAAAAAAAGAAGGAAAGAAAAGTTTTAAGGTAGATGATTGATCTTGTGTCAAATATCATTGATAAATCGAACTATTGAATAAGAACTGACCATGAGATTCACACTATGATGACCTTTGAAAAAAAGCAGTTTTGTTGGAGATGTTCAGAAAAAAGTTGGGTAGGCTGAGTAGAGTGGGTTTAGGAAAAAACAGGACAAGAGGAACTGAAAGTCAGTGAGGGTTTACACTCTGTTCAAGGTATTTTTGATAACAAGGGAACAGAAAAATGGTGTCCATCAAAGAGGGAAATGTAGTCACACAGAGAAGTGTGTTTAATAAGAGAAATGATAGCATATCTAGTCTATACTCTGATGGAAAAAATAATGGTAAAGGAAAGAGAAAGAATTAAGGTGTCCCTGAGTAGTCAAAAGGAATAGAATACCTTGCACAAAGGGAAGGTTTGCCCTAGAGAGGAACATTTACCAGTGTGAGAGGAAAGGAAGAGAACGTAGGTAGAGACACTGCTAGGTGAAGAGTTATTTCTGAAGGGTCTTTGCTACCTATTTGCAATTCAATTGTGGAAATACAGAAGATAGATGCTGGAAATATGGCCTATATTATCTTCAAAAAATTTGGAAATATCAACTCCCAAAATTTATAAATGATATATATCTTCAAGTGTTTTCTTCTCACCAGTTGGATTCCTTTGAAGTTTCCATTCTTTTTTGCAACTAGTACATAATACTGATATACTCTACCTCTATAATTCTATGACTACCTAGAATGAATGGAACTTAAATGAAGTTGGTTTATGTCTAACTCCTAAATTATACGGAACATTCCTGAGGCAGATGAATCATCAGCTAAACCGTGATAATATAGAGAGGTTATTTTTTAGGTATTCTCTTTTCCATTAAGTCATTAACAAAAATTTTTTTATAATACTTTTATACTTTGTGTTTTCTTATGGTTCAGACAAAACCCTACATTTATGAATCTAATGTTAGACATTATATCAATTCCTACATCAATTGGCAATATTCAGCAAAGTCTTTTCTCCTCCTGAACCCCTTTTTTATTTGCCTTCCCAAACATATTTTTCCACTTCTCAATGCCCCTCTGTTCAGTCTATTTACTGATATATCTTTTCCCTGAATCATTAATATTGGGATTCTCAAAGTTCAATTTGTGGAACTCTCTTCATCTGTACTCACTTTTCAGTTAAGCTAAACTCATATCATGGATTTGAATACCAGCTAAGTATGCATTCAGTGGGTTTTCACAAACACATGGAAAGCATAGAACACTTCTTGGACTCCAAAAACTTTGGGTTCCCTTCCTGTCCATCGTCATCTCCCCCAAAGGTAACACCACCTTGCTTCCATTATCCTGGATTATTGTTGCCTATGTACAAACTTCTTGTAAGTGGAATCATACTGTATTACCATATTTTATCTTGCTTATTCTCTCTAACATGAGATTACTCTATGAGATTTATCTTTGAGATTCCTCTATTTGTGAGTTTCAATAGTTGATTATCTTTTATTGGTTATTAATTTTTATTTTATGAATATGCCACAATCTATTTATCCCATTCTTTTATTGGGGCATATTTGAATTGTTTCTAGTTTTGCACTACTATGAGTAAGGAGCTGAAAATATTTTTTTACAATTATTTGATAGACACGTATTTCATTTCTTCTAAAAAGAAATTGCAGTCATAAGGCTGGCTGTATGTTTAACTTTAAGAGATTACATGAAGTTCTCCCCATGAACATATCATTGAAGATGGCTCTGTCTGCTCCACATTCTCCCTATTTAGTGTTCTCAGTATTTTTAATGTTGGCTATGGTAATGGGAAACACTTGTTTTAACTTAAATTTTCATTACCTGACACAGTATTCTGTTAAGAACTCTTTCATGTGTTCTTGGCCATTTGACATTCATGTACCCACTTTTGTGACATGTATGTTTGAATTTTGGTCCATTTCTACCGGACTTCAGGTCTTATTGCATCTAAAATGTATTTCCTACATTTAGATACAAGTCCTTTGTCACATATAAGCACAGTTTGTATTTTTCTTTCAGTTTATGATTTGAATTGTTTTCATTTTTGTATCTATCAAATTTGTTTTCTTTTACATTATTGCCATGTTTTAACTAAAAAAAAATCTCTGCCTACTCCAAAATTATGGAGACATTCACTTGATTTTTCTTCCAGATTCTTTATCCTTTTAACTCATATGGCAAAGATGCACCTTGAATCAATTAATTAATGCAGGATTATTTTATTTCAATGTTCAATTGCTCCAATATTATTTCTGGGAAGGTTATATATTGAAATGTGTTGGTTCTTCATTAGATTTCAATTCATGCGGTATCTATCTATGTGTAGACTCTATTCTGTTCTGTTGTTTTACTTTTCTATCCTTATGTTAAAATGATACTGTCATATGGCTTTACAATAAGACTGAAATTCAGTAGTTTGAATAATCTAAAATTTCCCATCATTTCTAAAATTTTAAGCTATGACAGAGCATATTTATTTCCATTTTTTTTTAACTTGTCAATTACTACCTCCAAAACCCTATGGGCTTTTTGAGATTGAATCTTTTGAAACTATCAGTTTTAGAAGAACAGATATCTTAACAATTTTGAATCTTTGAATCATTAAATAAGGTTTGTTTCCACATTTATTTAAAATTTTAACAGTTTTCCCAACAGTGATTTATTATTTTTATTTTCAAATGATGTAATGAATTGAGAAACTTTTGTGTATGTATTTTTTTCTTTTTTTTAAATTTATTTTTATTGTAAACAAATGGGATACATGTTGTTTCTGTTTGTACATGGAGTAACAGCATACCATTTGCACAATCATACATTTACATAGGGTAATGGATGTTTGATTCATTCTGTTATTTTTTCCTTCCCCTCCCACCCCTCCCACCCATCTTTTCCCTCTCTACAGTCCCTACTTCCTCCATTCTTGCTCCCCCACCCCCCATTATGTGTCATTATCTGCTTATCAGCCAGATCATTCGACCTTTGGTTTTTTGAGATTGGCTTATCTCACTTAGCATGATACTCTCCAATTTCATCCATTTGCCTGCAAATGCCATAATTTTATCATTCTTTATGGCTGAGTAATATTCCATTGTATATATATACCACGGTTTCTTTATCCATTCATCAATTGAAGGACATCTAGGTTGGTTCCACAATCTGGCTATTGTGAACTGAGCAGCTATGAACATTGATGTGGCTGTATCTCTGTAATATGCTGATTTTAAGTGTTTTAGGTATAGGCCAAGGAGTGGGATAGCTGGGTCAAATGGTGGTTCCATTCCAAGTTTTCTAAGGAGTCTCCACACTGCTTTCCAGAGTGACTGCACTAGTTTGCAGCCCCACCAGCAATATATGAGTGTACCTTTCTCCCCACATCCTCGACAACACCTGTTGTTGCTTGTATTCTTGATAATCACCATTCTAATTGGGGTGAGATGGAATCTTAGGGTGGTTTTGATTTGCATTTCTCTTATTAATAGAGATGTTGAACATTTTTCCATATGTTTGTTGATTGCTTGTAGATCTTCTTCTGTGAAGTGCCTATTCATTTCCTTAGCCCATTTATCGATTGGATTATTGGCATTCTTGGTGTAGAGTTTTTTGAGTTCTTTATAGATTCTGGAAATTAGTGCTCTATCTGAAGTATGATTGGCAAAGATTTTCTCCCACTCTGTAGGCTCTTTCTTTACATTGCTGATAGTTTCCTTTGCTGAGAGAAAGCTTTTTAGTTTGCATCTATCCCAGTTATTGATTCTTGCTTTTATTTCTTGTGCTATGGGAGTCCTGTTGAGGAAGTCTGGTCCTAAGCCGACATGTTGAAGCTCTGGACCTACTTTTTCTTCTATAAGATGCAAGGTCTCTGGTCTGATTCTGAGATCCTTAATCCATTTTGAGTTTAGTTTCATGCATGGTGAGAGATATGGGTTTAGTTTCATTCTGTTGCATATGGATTTCCAATTCTCCCAGCACCATTTGTTGAAGAGGCTATCTTTTCTCCATTGCATATTTTTGGCCCCTTTGTCTAGTATGAGAAAATTGTATTTATTTGGGTTTGTGTCGGTGTCCTCTATTCTGTACCATTGATCCACCTTTCTATTTTGGTACCAATACCACGCTGTTTTTGTTACTATTGCTTTGTAGTAGAGTTGAAGATCTGGTATTGCGATACCCGCTGCTTCACTCTTTCTGCCAAGGATTGCTTTAGCTATTCTGGGTTTTTTATTCTTCCAGATGAATTTCATAATTGCTTGCTCTATTTCTGTAAGGTACATATTGGGATTTTAATTGGAATTGCATTGAATCTGTATAGCACTTTTAGTAGTATGGCCATTTTGACAATATTAATTCTGCTTATCCAAGAACATGGGAGATCTTTCCATCTTCTAAGGTCTTTCTCAATTTCTTTCCTCAATATTTTGTATTTTTCATTGTAGAGATCTTTTACCTCTTCGGTTAGATTGATTCCCAAGTATTTTATTTTTTTGAAAAAATTGCAAATGGAGTTGTTTCCCTCATTTCCCTTTCAGCTGTTTTGTTGCTTGCGTATAAAAATGCTTTAGATTTATGCGTGTTGATTTTATAGCCTGTTATTTTGCTGAATTCATTGATGAGGTCTAGAATTTTTCTGGAGGAGTTTTTTGGATCCTCTAAATATAGAATCATGTCATCAGCAAATAGTGACAGCTTAAGTTCCTCTTTTCCTATTCATATCCCTTTAATTTCTTTAGTCTGCCTAATTGCTCTGGCTAGAGTTTTGAGGACAATGTTGAAAGAAGTGGTGAAAGAGGACATCCCTGTCTTGTTCCCATTTTTAAAGGGAATGGTTTCAGTTTTTCTCCATTAAGAATGATGTTGGCCATGGGCTTAGCATAAATAGCCTTCAGGTATGTTCCTACTATCCCTATTTTTTTAACATACTTTATTATTTTAACTTATCCCTATTTTTTTAACATACTTCAGGTATGTTCCTACTATCCCTATTTTTTCTAGTGTTTTGAGCATGAAGGGGTGTTGTATTTTGTCGAATGCTTTTTCTGCATCAATTGATATAACCATATGATTCTTATCTTAAGTCTATTGACATGATGGATTACGTTTAGTGATTTATGGATGTTAAGCCATCCTTGCATTCCAGGTTTGAACCCCACTGTATGTATTTTTGATGCTATTTTAAATGATACTTTTTTGTGTTATAAAAATACAATTAGTTTTTATATAGAGAACTTATACAGAAATACATTGCTTAATGCACTTTTTAATGTCAGATCAGCCCTGTATTCCTTGGCTAAACTCATGTAGTCATTATGTCATATTATCATTTTGGGATTACATTAACACATTAATTACATTTTTAATATTCAGGTGTATGAAGTATATTGGTCTTTAGTTTTCTTTCCTTTGCCATATTTTTGAATCATGGTTTTGTGTTGACTTCATAAAAAGGATTGAAAAATACTCTCCCCTTTTACATTTTTCAATGAATTTTTGTGAGATTGGTACTATTGCTTGGAAATCTGATAGAATTCACCAATGCAACTATATGGACTTGGAATATACTTTGTAAATGGTTTTGAAATATATTTAATTCAATTTTACAAAAGACTTAGAAGTATTTTTACTACTTTCAATTTTTACTCTCCTCTAGGAGTGGGGAGCCATCCATGTCTAGCAGAATCAGACTAGGCTGAACCATGAGATACAGAGGTCTGACTCCCAGGAATCGGCAGTCCTAAGAGACTGTTCCTGACCACTGGGGAGTAGGTGGCCCTGTGTGGAGTAGTTCACTATCTGAGGAGATGCTAATTGCCTAAGCAAATAGCTTCCCTAACTCCCTTCCATCCTGTTCCTCACAGAAGCAGCCCCTCCTGGTCCAGGTTTCTTTATAAAAGAAAGGTGAAGGTGGGGTTCTCCATCTTGTTGTTGGAGGCCAGATATGGTACGGCCCAGTTCACCACACTCCCTTCTATTTGAAAAGAGTACTGGCTTTTGTGTTTATGGATTAGTTAAGTTTATTAGTAATAAATTGTTTTATTGCTGGCACCAATGTCCTCTGGCAGAAACTCTTCCCCTCATCCACCAGGAACGTGGAAACCTTCCACACTAGAGCTTGACTACTGACTAAGTTTCAAGACTTTTCAACTGTATTTTCTGAGAGAAAAGCGAAGGGAAAATGAAAGAGGGAAAATTATAGATAGATCCTTAGGAAGCACACTCTAGTCCTTTGCTTTTTTTTTTTTTTTTTTGAAAGATAATTTATTTTTAATTTTTTAATTTGTTCTTTTTAGTTGTATATGACAGCATATTTTGACATATTTATACAAACATGGAGTTGCATCTTATTTTAATTAGGATTCCAGTCTTGTGGTTGTACATGATGTGGACATTCACTGTAGTGTATTTATATATGTACACAGGAAAGTTAAGTCAGAATCATTCCCCATTTCCTGTCCACACTTCCTTCCCTTTGTGTGTTTATTCCCTTTCCCTTTGAATCTCTGCTGCTTACTAGCAACTGGCAAGGATTACTTAGAGAACAGGGATGGGATGCCTAAGCAGTCTATCATAATTCCACAAGTGGTGATGTATTCTTACTCTACAAAAAAAGTGATTTTCATAGCTGGGGCATCATAGTTTTGTTTGCTTGTTTGTTTTTATTTGATTTTTATTTATCTATTTTTTAATAAATAAAGAAGACTAGTTGATTTATTTTCTCTCTGTAAAGAAGGCACTGAAGGGAGCCAGGACAGTGGAGAAAGACACCTGTAGATGTTTTAATACTGTCTAAGACATACCTTTAAAACATCAGCCTATTGAAGACAATGAACCCTGGGAAAGAAGCAACCAAAATGGAGACTTAGGTCATGATAGCTGAAGGACTATATTGGAAATATTGAAACAAGGCTGACCCATATGATGTGCTCTGTTCCTCCCCTCTTGGGTCTAACCTAAACTGGCAGCACAGTTTTTCTCTTCCAAGGTTGAACCACTTGTGCGTGGTGTTTATAATCATTTCAGTCTAAATTCATTATATTAAAAACCTCATAAATTTTATATAATGTTGCATAAAACAATCATTACAAGAGGTACAAGCTTAACTTTTTGTGAGAAGTCAAGTAAATCATACGATCAAATATCTGTATTTGAATCCTTCATTTAAGAATGTCCAGGGCATCTGTCAATTGGAATTTGTGGTCATTTACTTGCCTGAGATTGGTCAAAAAGCCAAGAAAAAGTTATATACCATATTGTTTACTCTCAAAATTTTTTTTTTCTGGTAGTAGTTTGTTTATTTTTAAATGAGGTAGAACAATTTTTGCAAAAGGGAGAAGTTGACTTCAGAAAACTAGTGAGAGAAAAGGAATTAAAACTTCCAAAAGTACAGAAATTTAACTACAATTGAGAAACTAAGTTTTCCAAAGGTCTAAAGACTTTGAAATTAATAACTATTTGCATAGCACCATTATTTTTTAAAATCAATGACATATCACTTAATTCAACAGACTGACATGGATATTTCAAGAGGCTCATTTCTAAGTTAATCAATATCATTTTGTGTACAACTCAATAATTATAAATATTGCATAAGAAGATAGATCTGCAGAGATAAAATATAGTGTAAAAATATAATACACAGTAAGATGGTAATGAAATGAGTCCAGGAATGAATATTGTGACTGATCATTGAGTGAAAGGTCAACAATTTCATTACTTTTAATGTTGCTCTGTTAGGAAAAACTTTGCTAAATATCTTACAATGTTCTAGATTAAGGAAGTTTACATAGATAATAGTCATAAAATAATACTATGAATATGTTTGCCTATTTCCAAAATAAATATAAAACTGATGAATTATCTTTCAAGGAAATGCATTATTGAATTATGCTTCCATTGTTCACCTATCAAATTGACAAAGCAATAAGCACCAATGTTTTCAAGAAATGTGAAACTAGCATTCATATGTTGTTTTGTTGGCTTATTTGTACATTTATCTTTTATGTTCTTTATAAATCCTACCCCTAAGACACTGATAGTAATAGTGTCATTTTTATTTTTTATTTTTTTATTCTTCTGCAAGATGATTAAACTGAGTAGTTTGCTCTACCACTGAGCTGTATCCTCAGTGTCTTTTATTTTTATTTTGAGACAGGGTCTCGCCACGTTGCCAAGTCTGGCATGGACCTTGCCTCCCAAGTACCCGGGACTGCAGGCATGCCCATCACACCCAGCTAATATCCTTATTTTAGATAAAGAGGAACTGAGGTTGATGAAGTGTAAATGACCAGGTCATGGTCACCCAGCAAGTTAGAGACAACATAAAGTCCTTACTTTTCCACATGCATTCCCTGACCCCATATTTGTTCTTTAAAAGAAAGCACAAGGGAGTCAGTGATGAAGTGGTAGAGGTTTCTGATCTGAACTGCTAATCATAAACCCTTTCATTTTTTTTTTTTTTGGCTCTAAAATCCTATTTACAGCAATTAAAACAAGAAGAGCAAATTGATATTGTGGAAAAAGTCTTCAAAAAGTTCATCAACTGATGGGAGATGTGAGGAATTTCTGGAATTTATTACTATTAGTCAGATTTAATCAGAATTATATGGAACCAAAGAACCTCCAACATCATGGAAATGAAAATGAGATTGAAATAGAATAGGTGAATAGTCTCAGAAGAAAAGCAGGATATTGTCAGGTTTAAAAGTAACAGGGAAGAAGAGAGAAAAAAGGGCCATTCCAAGTCACCTGTTTAAGGAATTGAAAGGCTACCTACTTTAATCATGCTAATTTTATGTGTCCCTTCACTCCACATAGCTTTTCAAATGAAGAAGGAAATCCTAGCTGAGGTCACTTTCCAATTATGTGTGAGAACAAGGAAGTGTAGGTCCAGAGTTTATTGATAGACACCACAAAAGATTGAGAGTTTCTTCACTTCCAAAACCAGCTAATCTGGCACCCTGAAGATCATTCCTTTGACAGAGCATTAGGGACGTGACCCTCAACTTTGCAACCACAAGAAGAGGAGCCAGGATATCAGAATAGATGTTAGCTCTCACTGAGACTGAACCTGGAAATTTCACGCAAATTTAGGCAAGTGTATCCAAACTACTGATATTGATCCTTGTATACCTTTATTTTTATCTTGGAAATGCAATGAAGAATCACCAAGCCTTCATAGAAATCAGCACCATGAAAGACAGAGAGCCATAATTACAAAAAGGACACAAATTAATATAAAGAGGGAGTGTATGTCAAAGAAATTTTTTAAAAAACCTGTATAATTCTGATTCATTGAGATTGAGATGTCATCACATTGATGAAACAAGAAATTTACATTATTCAAAAAGTGAAACAACTAAAGCATTGAAAAATAAAAGCAGAACTTGTGAGATTTTAAAGGCAAAGTGACAACAAGCAAACCTATATAGACTGAATATCAGAGCAGACAGAGCTGAAGGTTGAATCTTTGATACCTGGAATCAAGAGATCGTGTCATATGCACTATGGAAAGAGGAAGAGATGAGGAAACCATGTGGTGCTAGAATGTGGAAAATCTAACAGGAGTTGTAGGAAAAATGAATAAAGAAAAAGGTGAACAAGAAATACAAAAATAGATATGTTTTTGAGCTGAATAAAACCTTGAGCTTTGGGGGGGCAAAAAAATGTTCAATAAATACTAAGGGTCATGGTAATGGTGAGGTAAAGGTATGAAAAACAGTGTTGAGCAAAGAAATCAGCAAAAATTTATAGTTAAATTATATACAAGTTTCAGAGTATGATTGTTAACATTAGACAATCAATAAAATTTACATTTATGAAACTAGACACATATTGAAAGTATAATAAAAACCACAAATTGAAACTTCAAAAGATTTCAACAAAATATGGGATATTGGAAGAAGGAGAAAGTGACAGCTTGCAAAAAGTATTTTTATTTGGAAGGAAATGTTATAGTTGCTGATTAATTCTCCATGTTGATGGAAAAATATGTTTAAATATTAAATAAATATTTAATATAAATGATACATAAATAATGATGGAGTAACCATATTAGCACCGAATTACCTACTTCCACACTTTGTTTTACATAAGAAAGAAATAGATAGCTCTGTTTTTTGAAATTACTCACTGTTATAGGCAAGTGAACCTAATTTTGACTGATACAGTATATATTCTCTTTGGATGGAAAAATATGTTAATCTTTCTTTTTCTTTATATCATTTGGGATTTTAGCTTCAAACTTCTGTTTTTTTTTTTTAATAATAATATGGCATATTTTTCTTTCTTATATTCCATTCTTTAAGGATACATATTTCTTGGAAAAAATGCATACTTTAGTAATAGTTAAATGTTTACTGTCTTTGCTATTCTGAAAATGATCTACATTTTCTCTTGTACACTGATAATAACTTTAGCTACCATTATATCTATGTAATGTAACATTTTAAGTTCAATTTTGTAGGGCAGTATGTTGAATACAATGTTCCACTGTCTTCTTGCATTTAATGTAAATGAAAAGCTTAGTCAATCTGATTCCTGTTATTTAAAATAATCTAATATTTTTATTAGGAAGATTTTATAATTTTTCTCCTGGACTCCAGGGTTCTAAAAATTTGATTTGTCTAAGAAAATGGTTTTTGGTCATTTATCTTGCTTAGGACTTGGTGGACCCTTTTCACTTGAGAATTATGCCTCTCAAACAATGTTATTTTCTTTCCTTTGTGTGTTGGGTAGGGCAACCAATCTGCCTAAATCTTCTTCTTGAACTGGAAGTGAATTACCTGTGTTTCAGTAAATGGATATGTGTGGTGAAATCTCCACCTGAGATTTCATGCTTTAAGGTTGACTTTTGTTTGCCTCTGAAGTAACTTGAGCTGATATGGCAAGGTAGCATAACTGATGCAAACACAAAAATTCCACACAAAATATAATACTTTTCAAAACAAATAACTTCCTTAATAGAAAGTAAAACTTCTAATACTAGAAAAAAGAGCAAAATCAAAATCAATTCAAGAAGGTGGGAAGTGGAAATATCCGTGACCTTATTTTCTGGAGTTTAAGTTTTTCTCAGGAGCTCTAGAAAGGGAGACCCTAAGAAAACCCCCAGAATGTCCGCATCTATCAATCAGGGCTAGAAATAGTTCAAGGTCCTTCTCAAAAACTAACAACAAAGCATAGTTTGTTTTTAGGCCATGAAATTTCCCTGTAAAGAACTAAATAAACCCATCAATATGAAAAAAGTAAATTTTGGGTCAGTGACTCCTCCAGCGTTAAGACAAAGAAAGAAAGGGTTTGTTAAGACATTTTCAATTTCAGGGCAATCTCTACTTGTATTAAAAGAAAAACAAAGATGACCTCACAATAACAATAGACTTTTTTGATTGTTTAGGCCCACTATCATTCACATAAAGTATTATTATGCTTCATTTGAAGGCATAAACATAATTAGAAAATATTAATTTTACTTGATGATTAGATGGAGACATTTTATTATACCTTTTTGAAGTATAAGAGAATAACCTCTTACAGCATAATAGCATAAAATTACATTTTGTGTGAAAATTTAAGTCCTTCGAGTTTTGAACTGTATGCACTGATTTCAGAAGAGGATTATGTTCGATGACAGTTATATTCAGGGAGTCTATAAGGTCAGAGAATGTCAAGTTGCTTCCTTTCCACAGTTTAATATTGTACGGTTTTGACTCATTTCCACCACTGAGGTATCACAGGTCTAGTTTGGTATACTAAATAGCAACTCTTGAATTGGTCATTTATTGAATTCTTCCTGTGTGTTAGTCGTGTCAAGAGCTATGGAAACAGTAATGCAGGAGACAGCAGTCTTACCCCACAGGATTTCATTGAATTTTGGTAGAAGTCTTGAATTTCTTAGATCAGGTTGCTTGGAGAAAGTGTTTCCCAAGTCCCAGTTCTTTCTAAATGATCTGCATTTATGCTCTACTCCCCTGGTATATTACAGTATGCCCATATGTCAACTATTCTGCAGGATTTACACGGAGAAGAAAACATAAGATTGAGGATTAATGCTATATATTTTTCATAAAGAGATTGAAAAATTTTTTTTCTGTACAAAGAAAATACCATTCCAATATCTCAGTGTATTGTAGTAGAAGTAGGATTATGGAGGTGGTTTTTGTGTTCACATTTCCTGGATTACTCATCATAACACATTTAAAATCAGATGATTCATTTTTGTGGGGAATGCAGAAATTAGCAGTAGGAGGCTGGAAGAGTCTGTGCAGGTGTACATGTGAAGAAGCTGAGTTCAACATCCCTCAGGGTATGAACAACCCCTATCCTTGCTCCTGTTCCAAAGTGATTTTCCCTTTGATGAAAACAAAAAAGGACGACAAAGATATAAGAAGTAGGTAAAATTGCAATGGGAATATTATGGAATAAAATATTGAATGAGTTAATGAAAAATACCAAAATAAAAAATCAGTATACAAAAAATGATAATGCTACACATATAATAGAGGATCTAAATTAAGAAAGGAGATGAAATAGTCAAAGACAACATAGATAAGTCTTATAAAATCAGTTAAAATATCTAAGATGAAAACCAAAATTAAAAATGTATTAACAAAAAGGAAGAAAAGCAGAAAAAATGTTAAAAAGTAATATAGCCATACCAGTTACCTGAGTAAACTTAGACAATAGATAGACAAACACAAAAGTAGAACAAGACCTTTGGTATTCGTAAATTTAAAGGCAAATACCAATTGTATAATTGTCTTCTAAACCTAATAACCCATGATAGGTTCATTCTAAAAAGAATCTTAAAGTGAAAACCAAGTCACTGAAACTTTAAAAAACTTTAAGTTATTAAATATTTCAGAGAGAAAATACTTAATTTTCTGTACAAATACAAAATGTTCTAAATGTTTTTAAATACTGCATAACATTGCCAGCAATTTTTTGTCTACCGATACACCAAATCTTGCTGTTATTCATATTTGCTTCAGGTACATTTTTGAAAAAGATAGAAGATAGATTTAAGCTACAGGTCTACCTACGGGAGCTGATCTGCCTCTCTTACACTCCTCTCTCCCTCTCTGTCTCCCCCAACTGCTTCCCAGCTGAGCAAATTTCCTCTGTCATAGTCTTCTCTCACGATGTTTCTGCCTTGGAGCTGTATATATAACCTTGGACTGAATCCTCTGAAAAAATGAGCCAAAATAAATATTTCTAATCCTTTAAGTTTTTCTGGTCAAATATTTTGGTCACAGCGACCAGAAAAAAAGCTGAAAAACACAATAATATAACTAGCCATGCTTTTATTTGACTAGTTTTTAAATAGTAGTTTTTTTCATGCCTATGTGCCTTCATGTTCTAAAGTTAGTGGTGGGTAGACTATTTACATATACTGTTATAGTGAGTATATTTGAATTAAATATATCATCTTGTATTTGTTTTTTGTCCCATCTCTTGTTTTTTTTTTATCCAAATTTCTGCTTATTGTTAATTGACCTTTTATTTGTATGAGTTTCCATGTAATAATTCCACTGTGGCTAAGTGGAAATGTGAACTATTTTTAGCCTTAAATAATATTTGGAAACTGTTTTACTTCTTTCTTCTTCTTTTTTTCCCCCCTGAACTTAAATACTTTACTCATATCAATTTGTAAACTAGTTTATAGCCAAAGGCACAAAAATTCTGCATAGTATCTTGAGCTCCCTCTCTGTGGAATGTCCTCATTTCCAGTACTCTTTCCCAAATCCCATTTTATCTACAACCTGCTTTACAATCTCAGACTCATCAGTTGGGTGAGCCAGCCATTCTCTGTGTTTGACTCTCCTTGTCCCTAGTCCTAAAAATTGTCTCTAGTCATTAAGCTTGTGCCATCAGGAGGCTTACTTTGTTTCTTTTCCTTTTCTTAGGGATCATAGTCTGGTAATGTTTAATTACCAAGTGACTGGAGATAATTTTCAGTATATTAGTTATTTCATATGTTTTACTTGTGTGTAGTTGCTTCATATAACTGATACCTCATATTCCAGTTGTTTCACAAATTTATAAGTAAGAGAAAAAGCTTTCCCTTACTTCATATTGGTAGAAAACAGAAATTCAGGGTCTTTCATTATATTGTACATCTTTTTTCCAATGACTTATAAGACATCTTTATGAATTTGTATAGGAACCTGTATTGCAAGGTTCTCATCTTTGATTTGCTCTTTCATTATTCAGTGAATTTAATGACTTCTATGGATTTATTTAAGAAGTTTATCTTAACCAATGATCATGAAGATCTCCTGTTTCTCCTGTTTTCTTTTGCAGATTTTCTTGTTTTCTTTTCATTTATATGTATGATTCCATTGTAAATAAATTTTTGTGTTGTGTGAGATAATTAGAAAGTGTATATCCAATACAACTAACTAATCTAACATAGCTTATTGAATAGATTCTGTTCCACTGAATTGCAGTAACACTTTTACCAGAAAACACATAACTGAACATGTATGACCCTGGCTTGTCTTCTGTTCCATTGGTCTGTTTCTCTATCCTTGAACTAGAAAGACATCATGGTAAATATGGAAAGTATCTAATCTGATAATATAAATTCTTCCAACTGCGTTACATTAAAAAAAATTTGTTAATTTCCAAAGTAATTCTTAGAATCAGTTTAAAAAATTACATACACAGGTACACATACCTACAATGAGTCTAAAGATAAATTTGCAGAGATTGTCTCCTTAATGACATCAATTCCCGAACACATAGATATGATATCTTTAGTTACTTATTTATGTCTATTAACATTTAATTTAGTGGTAGTTTTAAAATCAGTTGTTTCATCCCTTATATTTCTATAACCCCATATTTATATTAAAAACTTGATTAGAGTCAGGTTAATTTTTAAGACTATAATTTCAGGAGTAACTTCTGTTTCTTCTAGAAATTTCACAAGTAATATACACCTGTCATGAACAAGGGGATATAGAAGGATTTGGGAAGATCACACATCTCTACTGAAGATAATCAAGAGTATTCATGATGTATAAATCCCTGGTGTCTTTTCCATACACACTTATATTCAGATCTTTTTCTCATGAAAAGTGTCATATGAACCACATTATTCTGAAATTTGCTTTTGCCACTTAAGAATAAAAATGCAGTCTGTAAAAATAAAAAAAGAATAAACTGTGGATATTTGTGAAAGTCAGTAGAGTCATGCTTTTTTCTTGTTCTTCTGTATATTTTCCCTTCATTAAGGAAGTCACACCATATGATCATATATTTTCCTACTAATGGACATTATGGTAGTTGCAATTCAAATCTTAATACTTTGGTCAGATGATTTTGTCTACATCACTGATGGACAGAGTAAGATATTTTTGTAGTTTCCGTGACATTAGAGGACCTCCATTACATACAATTTATGAAGAGTTGATTTTTAAAATTTTTGTTTTAATTGGTAATATAATTCTTTTATTTGCTTTGTCTCCTGATACACCCTTAATATTTCAATTATTTTATTTCACTTCTCGGTTGCACTTGTATTTCTTTGTTTTTCCAAAGACATTTCAATATATTTCCATTTGTCTCTGAGACATTTTAATGCTTCCATTCAGATTCTGAAATAATTGTTTTCTCTAATTTGAATAAATAAGGATCTTCATGGAATTGCACATACCACTAAAGTTGTGGTTAAGTTCTCTACCAATTTCTGTATAAATCCTGATTGAATTCTGCATATTTCAATTTTATTTAATGTTTTTGTTTTTGGCAGAGCCCTAGTTTGTCCATCTAATTACATTTTGTGAATTTAAAGTAAAACATAATTTTATTTGTAGCCTACTTAAATAAACCATTTGTTACTTCAGTTTATGCACTGAGAGGAAAACATGATCACAATGGGTTGTTTTAATTACAATTAAATTAATAAACCTAAGAGCTAAATATTGCTCTCAAATTTAAAAATCTAACTCATGAATGACTTTAAGAACAAGAACAAAAGTGAAAGAAACAAATACACTAATATTTTTGAACCAGAGAATTTGGTTTTTGAAACAGAGAAAACATCTATAAAGATGTCATGAAGTATTATTTAATAAAACATTTTGATATAATTTAGCTTATATGTAATAAAAGGTCATGTTGGAAGACACCATATAATAATTAATTTTATATTTTTCTTGATATTAAATAGATACACCTGTGATAATAACTTGTTTCCATGCACACTAAGAATCTCCAAATAGTTTATTTGTTTATATAAGGTTTACAATGGGTATTGAGCTATGCAATCTGCATATCTAAAGTCAGACTTGAGATTTTGTTTTTCTAACAAGCTTCCAGGGTGCATGGATACTGCTGTACCATAACCATATGTTGCAGAGCAAAAATCTAGAGAGAGTTTTGCAGTTAATCTTGTAATCATAAACTGCAAAACCAGTGAAAGATAAGAGTTTGTGTAGTGTAAAGTTCCTCAATGAAATGTTCCTCTCCTACTTACTATTTGGGTAGAATGTAGCAAGTAAAAGAAGTAAAATTAAAAAAAAAATACAAGATGTAAAAATATTCTTTAACTAGGATTATATCATGATTCCACATAGCAAAAGTTATTCATACCACAGAAACTTGCCCTGGACAAGTTGTTCCTAATTATTGTATTAATCAAAAGGGTGACTAACTTCTTGCCAGAAACTGTTGCTTCTTTATGAAGCCCTCTTAAGGTAATTATCTTGCAATGTAATAAACTCAGTCTTCCAACAGGGCATAGAACTTTAATGATCAAAAAGGAAAGATTCCCCAAATTTAATTACGTTTCAGACTTTTCTCTGACTGCTGTCTCTGGTTATATTTTGCAAAACAGATAATGTAAAATATCATCAAACAAATTGTATGTGATCCAAAAAACAACTTAGAGAATGAATTCAATACAAACTCATAAAATTAATTATGGCATTGGCTTGCTAAGCTTTAAGCTTTATTGGGATAAAGGTACCACTAATCTTTTTGGTAGTGTCCTAGAAAATTAGCTATTCAGCACAAGCTATAATTGAGGCCACAGTACCAACTAAAGTATACAGTAAGAAAAGTGGCAGACAAATTTATAAATTCTCTGTTTATATTTCCAAACATTCTCTATTTAACTAACAGTTTGAGCATGTATGGACCATTAGTGATCATTAATCTATGAAGCAGTTCTTGAATTTCACAAGTAGGTTTGAATTTCACAAGTTGCATTTCATGTCAGGGAGTCAAGATTATTCACCACTTTCATATGCTAACACCTGTGATCAAGGCATAAAGGCTGATAAACTAGCATTTAGCTCTTTGTATAAACACATAAGCAGAAGGATAAGACACGAATTTGCCAATTGCTTTACCCTGCTGAAAATATTAGCCAATATCCATAACAAGCACATAAAGCTGTAAAAACGTTTTCTCTTTCCTCATAGCAAATCCTAGAATATTAAAGTACTGGTGTACACGGTCAATCCCAAAAGAAGGAGTGAGTAAGATATTTAGGACAGGAATTATTTCTTCACTTTTAAAAAATTAGGGCCATAGTGAAAGCTCTGAGGAAACACAACATTCAAATTAGGCAATTAAGTCCATGATTTTCTGGGTCAAAAGTTCAGAGAAAAAAAATTTTTTTCTTAAAAATCTGAAAAGTTAATAAAAGAGAAAGTATTATTGAAAAAAATTAGAATAGAAAGAAATAAAATTTAATTCTGTGTTTATGAATTGGAAAACAATATTGTTAAAAATATCCATACTACTCAAAGTAATCTACGGATTTAGTGCAATCCCCATCATGATTTGGTAGTCCTCTTCTCAGGAATTCCAAAAACAATACTAAACTTCACATACAATCTTGAAGGATCCCAACTAGCAAAGACAATTTTGAAAAAGAAAACCAAAGTTAGAGGTCTCATGTTTCCTGATTCCAAAACATATTTCAAAGCCATAATAATCAAAAGAGTATCATCATGACATAAAAACAAACACACGAAGCAATGAGAGGATGGAGAACCTAGAAATAAACTCCATGATACATGGTCAGTTGACTCCCACAAGGGTGACAAAGCTACCCAGAGGCTAAAGGACAGTCTCATTAACAACTGGTACCAGGAAAACTAGTTATCCATATGCAAAGGAATGAAGCTTGTTTTTACACAATGTACAAAAATTAAACTGGATTAGGGATGTAATTGTAGAACCAGAAACAACAAAATTCCTAGAAGAAAGCATGGAAAGTGCTTTATGGACATTGGATTCAGAAATGACTTTTTGAATGTGACACTGAAGCACAAGCAATAAAAGGAAAGTGAACAAATAGGACTATAACAAAGTTAAAAACTTGTGTACAACAAGAAAACCATCAAGAGAGTGAAAGGCAACCTACAGAATGGGAGGAAATATTTGCAAATTATTCATTAGATAAGAGTTTAATATACAGAACATATTTAAAAAGTCTTCCAATTCAATGGTAACAAGATAAATTAATTTTAAAATGCACAAAGAAGTTGAAATAGACATTTTTCGAAGGAAGACATAAAAATGGCCCACAGAGCCATTCCTGGAATTTGCCAGGAATTTTTTTTTTTTAAAAATCAAAAGTACAATAAGGTATCATTTGAATAAATGGGTTAAGGAACTAAGCAGACACTTCACAGAAGAAGATTTATAAGCAATCAACGGATATATGAAAAAATGTTCAACATCTCTAGTAATAAAAGAAATGTAAATCAAAACTACCCTAAGATTTCATCTCACCCCAATTAGAATGGTGATTATCAAGAATACAAGCAACAATAGGTGTTGGCGAGGATGTGGGGAAAAATGTACACTCATACATTACTAGTGGGATTGTAAATCAGTGCAACCACTCTGGAAAGCAGTATGGAGATTCCTTAGAAAACTTGGAATGGAACCACCCTTTGACCCAGCTATCCCACTCCTTGGCCTATACTCAAAGGACTTAAAATCAGCATATTACAGGAATGCAGACACAACAATGTTTATAGCAACTCAACTCACAATAGCTAGATTGTAGAACCAACAAATGTGCCCTTCAATAGATGAATGGTTAAAGAAACCATGGTATATATACACAATGGAATATTTTTCAGCCATAAAGAAGGATAAAATGATGGCATTTGTAGGTAAATGGATGGAGTAGGTGAATATCATGCTAAGTGAGATAAGCCAATCCCAAAAAACCAAAAGCTAAAAGTTTCCTCTGATAAGTGGATGATGATACATAACGAGAGGGGAGTGATTGTGGGGTAAGTTAAGAAAGGAGGAAGGACGGATTGTGTAGAGGGAAATGAGGGATGGGGAAGGGATGTGGGGAAGGAAAGATAGTGGAATGAGATAAACATCATTACCCTATGTTACTGTATGATTATACAGTGTGACTACTTCAAGTACAACCGGAGAAATGAAAGTTGTACCCCATTAGTGTACAATAAATCAAATAATAATAATGATAATACAATAATAAAAAGATATCATTTGATATCTATTAGGTTGGTCAGTCATGAAAATAAACAAATAATCAGTGTTAGGAAGGACATAGAGAAATTGGAACCTTTGTGCACAGTTAGTGTGAGTATATAATTTTGCAGTTGCTAAGGAATGCATTGAGGGGGTTCTTAAAAAATCTTACAAATGAATTGCCATATTAATTCATCAATTACATTTATTTAAAAGCATTTCCTTATTTAAAAACACTGAAAAATGGATGTTGAGAGATATTTGCCCATCCATGTTCATTGCAGCATTATTAGCAAAATAGTAAAAACAACCTAAGTGTACGCTATGGATGAATGGATTTAAAAAATGGGGTATAGGGGCCAAGATGGCGGACTAGAGGGCGGCTGCATTTCACGCTGCTCCAGGACGCAAGATTCAAAAGAGGAGATAGTGAGAAACTTGGGACCAACTCAAAGCTGCCGGGTGAGTCTCTCCTGTTGGGGAGGCGTCCCGGATGGGGCGGTAGCCCCGGAACGCAGGGAATTTGTGAAGTGGAGTTGCTCGGCGAGACGCCCCTCCCCCCGCTGGAGCGGTAAACACGGACAACTGGGATCATCGTAGAGGAGGCGGCTCAGCATAGCGCTTGGACTCGAGCAGCCGCTGGGGCTCCGGGTGGCTGCCTGGGGAGGAGCTGCGTGGCGAGCTGTTTGGACCCAGAGTGACCGCTTTCGAACACCGGGGGGTTGCCCGGAGGAGGAGGAGAGGCCCGGCGGGTCGCTTGGGTCTAGGAGTGACTGCATCAGAGCCACGGGCGGTTGCCAGAGGAGGAGCTGCGTGGTGAGCTGTTTGAACTCAGAGTGGGCGCTCCTGAGCGCCGGGGGACTGCCCGGAGGAAGAGGAGGAGCGCGGCGGGACGCTTGGTCTGGGAGTGACTGCATCAGAACCACAGGCGGTTGCCAGAAGAGGAGCTGCGTGGTAAACTGTTTGAACACAGAGCGAGCACTCCTGAGTGCCGGGAGGTTGCCCGGAGGAGGAGGAGGAGCGCGGCGTGTTGCTTGACCTGGGAGTGACTGCATCAGAGCTGCGGGCAGTTGCCAAAGGAGGAGCTGTGTGACGAGCTGTTTGAACTCGGAGCAGCTGCTCCAGAACACTGGTGGCCTGCCTGGAGGAGGAGAGCGGTGGGACGCTTAGCCTGGGAGTGACTGCATCAGAACCACAGGCGGTTGCCAGAGGAGGAGGCGAGTGGTGAGCTGATTGGACTAAAAGCAACCGCTCCTGAACACCGGTGGCCTGCCTGGAGGAGGAGCGTGGTGAGTCACCTGATCTCGGAGCCACCGTTCCTGAAGACCTGGGGGGCTACCCCAAGGAGGAGGAGGAGGAACAGGGCGGGTCACTTGGACTTGGAGTGACTGCCTAGGGCTACGGGTGGTTGGCGGGAGGAGGAGACCCGAAGTGAGTTGTTTGGATTCCTAGTGACTGCGTCGGAAACCGGGCGGCTGTCCGGAGGAGGAGGTGTGTGGCGGGTCTCTGTGTCTCGGAGCTATTGTATGGGGCTCCAGGTGGTGGCTCAGGGGAGGGGCTGCATAGCCAGGCGATTGGTGCAGAGCAGGGTCCCAGGAGCTAGGTGGCTTCTAGCTGGAAGAGCCGCACAGAGACACGCCTAGGGGTGGAGCGAAGTTTCCAGGGTGGTGGGCAGATTCTCTGGGAGAGGCAGCCTAAGGAGACTCGCATGCGAAGGGTGAGGCTCCCAGGCCCAGGACGTAGGTCCGGGCCCCTGGGATCGTTGCAGAAGAAGACAGCCCAGCCCAGGTGGAAGTTGTAGATTGAGGGGAACCTCTAGGAGGGCAACTGACTAGCGAGACGTCCCCACCGAGTGAGTCTTCCCGGCCGGGGGAGGTTTTCCCACAGGGACGGTAAAGCCAGAGTCATAGGCACAAACAGGCCTTGCCTCAGGCCACAGTCTACTTCCCCATTGGATGACCATTGGTCAACAAGTGGAGGCACCTCCGCCCACTAGCAGGGAATATACGCCACCTGAGGGTTACCACACCTAGAGAGGCAGCTTCTTCGTGGAGCTCTGCATTATCAACCTCCTCCAAGACTTCAGGCTACTGAAGGATAAGAGAGGATATACTAGCAATCTTCAGGGACATTATAAGTTGATAGAGGAAATCTGCAATATCTTAATGACCCACTGATCCCTGAACAATATAAGAAAACAAGGGAAGAAAATGCCCCAAACAAATCTAGATGTTACATCAATAAAATCCAACGACAGCATGGCAGAAGAAATGACAGAAAGGGAGTTCAGAATGTACATAATTAAAATGATTAGGGAAGCAAACGATGAGATGAAAGAGCAAATGCAGGCATTGAACGATCGCACCAATCGACAGTTAACAGAGCAAATTCAGGAAGAAAAAGATCATTTCAATAAAGAGTTAGAGATATTGAAAAAAAAACCAAACAGAAATCCTTGAAATGAAGGAAACAATAAACCAAATTAAGAACTCCATAGAAAGCATAACCAATAGGATAGAACAGCTGGAAGACAAAACTTCAGATATTGAAGACAAAATATTTAACCTCGAAAACAAAGTTGAACAAACAGAGAAGATGGTGAGAAATCATGAACAGAATCTCCAAGAACTATGGGATATCATGAAAAGGCCAAATTTGAGAATTATTGGGATTGAGGAAGGCTTAGAGAAATAAACCAAAGGAATGAACAATCTATTTGAAGAAATAATATCAGAAAATTTCCCAAATCTGAAGAATGAAATGGAAAATCAAGTCCAAGAGGCTTATAGGACTCCAAATACACAAAATTACAACAGACCCACACCAAGGCACATTATAATGAAAATACCTAACATACAAAATAAAGACAGAATTTTAAAGGCTGTGAGAGAAAAGAACCAAATTACATTCAGGGGGAAGCCAATACGGATATCAGCAGATTTTTCAATCCAGACCCTAAAAGCTAGAAGGGCCTGGAACAACATTTTTCAAGCTCTGAAAGAAAATGGATGCCAACCAAGAATCTTATACCCAGCAAAACTTACCTTCAAATTTGACGATGAAATAAGATCATTCCACGATAAACAAAAGCTAAAAGAATTTACAAAAAGAAAGCCAGCATTACAGAACATTCTCAGCAAAATATTTCATGAGGAAGAGATAAAAAACAAAGAAGCAAATCAGCAAAGGGAGGAATTATCCTAAAGGAACTGTCAAATAAAGGAGGAACCAAGATGTGTCAAAAATTTTAAATATGAACCAAATGACTGGGAATACAAATCATATCTCAATAATAACCCTGAATGTTAATGGCCTGAATTCATCAATCAAAAGACATAGACTGGCAGATTGGATTAAAAAGAAAGATCCAACAATATGTTGCCTGCAAGAGACTCACCTCATAGAAAGAGATACCCATAGACTAAAGGTGAAAGGATGGGGAAAAACATACCATGCACATGGGCTCAGCAAAAAAGCTGGAGTATCCATCCTCATTTCAGATAATGTGGACTTCAAGCCAATGTTAGTTAGAAGGGATAAAGAAGGACATTTCATACTGCTTAAGGGAAGCATAAATCAGCAAGATATAACAATCATAAACATCTATGCCCCAAACAGTGGCTCATCCATGTATGTTAAACAAATCCTTCTCAATTTTAGAAACCAAATAGACCATAACACAATAATACTAGGTGATTTTAACACGCCTCTCTCACCACTGGACAGATCTTCCAAACAAAAATTGAACAAAGAAACCATAGATCTCAATAACACAATCAATAATTTAGACTTAACAGACATTTATAGAATATACCATCCAACCAAGAGCGAATACACTTTCTTCTCAGCAGCACATGGATCCTTCTCTAAAATAGACCATATATTATGCCACAAAGCTAATGTCAGCAAATACAAGAAGATAGAGACACTACCTTGTATTCTATCAGATCATAATGGATTGAAGTTACAAATTAATGAAAGAGTAAAAAACAGAAACTACTCCAACACCTGGAGATTAAACAATATGCTACTATATGATGAATGGATAACAGAAGATATTAGGAAGGAAATTAAAAAATTCTTAGAGGTAAACGAGAACAAAGAAACAACATATCAAAATCTCTGGGACACTATGAAAGCGGTACTTAGAGGAAGATTTATTTCATGGAGCGCATTTAATAAAAGAAGTAAAACTCAAAAAATAAATGACCTAACACTACAACTCAAAGCCCTAGAAAAAGAACAGACCAACACCAAAAGTAGTAGAAGACAGGAAATAGTTAAACTGAGAGCTGAAATCAACGAAATTGAAACGAAAGAAACAATACAAAAAATTGACAAAATAAATAGTTGGTTCTTCGAAAAAATAAACAAAATTGATAAACCTTTAGCCACACTAACAAAGAGAAGACGAGAGAAAACCCAAATCACTAAAATTCGGAATGAACAAGGAAATATCACAACAGACATGACCGAAATACAAAACATAATTAGAAGCTATTTTGAAAATCTATACTCCAACAAAATAGAAAATTTCGAAGACATCAACAGGTTTCTGAGACATATGAATTGCCTAAACTGAACGAGGAGGACATACACAATTTAAATAGACCAATTTCAAGTAATGAAATAGAAGAAGTCATCAAAAGCCTACCAACAAAGAAAAGTCCAGCACCAGATGGGTTCTCAGCCGAGTTCTACAAAACTTTTAAAGAAGAACTCATTCCAATACTTCTCAAAGTATTCCAGAAAATAGAAGAGGAGGGAACTCTCCCAAACTCATTCTATGAAGCCAATATTACCCTGATTCCTAAACCAGACAGAGACACATCGAGGAAAGAAAATTTCAGAAATATCCTTAATGAACATCGACGCAAAAATTCTCAACAAAATTTTAGCAAATCGCATACAAAAACATATTAAAAAGATAGTGCACCATGATCAACTGGGTTTCATCCCAGGGATGCAAGGTTGGTTCAACATCAGAAAATCAATAAATGTCATTCACCATATCAATAGACTTAAAGTCAAGAATCACATGATTATTTTGATTGATGCAGAAAAAGCATTTGATAAAATACAGCACCCCTTCATGCTCAAAACACTAGAAAAAATAGGGATAGTGGGAACATTCCTTAACATTGTAAAGGCCATCTACGCTAAACCCATTGCTAATATCATTCTAAATGGTGAAAAACTGAAAGCATTCCCTCTAAAAACTGGAACAAGGCAGGGATGCCCTCTTTCACCACTTCTATTCAATATCGTCCTTGAAACTCTAGCCAGAGCAATTAGACAGACCAAAGAAATTAAAGGGATACGAATAGGAAAAGAAGAACTCAAACTATCCCTATTTGCTGATGATATGATGGTATACTTAGAGGAACCAGGAAATTCCACCAGAAAACTTTTAGATCTCATAAGTGAATTCAGTAAAGTAGCGGGATATAAGATCAATGCACATAAATCGAAGGCATTTTTATATATAAGCAATGAATCTTCAGAAAGAGAAATTAGGAAAACTACCCCATTCACAATAGCTTCGAAAAAAATAAAGTATTTGGGAATCAATCTCACAAAAGTGGTGAAAGACCTCTACAATGAGAACTACAGAACACTAAAGAAAGAAATTCAAGAAAACCTTAGAAGATGGAAAGATCTCCCATGTTCTTGGATAGGAAGAATTAATATTGTCAAAATGGCCATACTACCAAAAGTGCTATACAGATTCAATGCAATTCCAATTAAAATCCCAACGATGTACCTTACAGAAATAGAGCAAGAAATTATGAAATTCATCTGGAAGAATAAAAAACCCAGAATAGCTAAAGCAATCCTTGGCAGAAAGAGTGAAGCAGGGGGTATCGCAATACCAGATCTTCAACTCTACTACAAAGCAATAGTAACAAAAACGGCATGGTATTGGTACCAAAATAGAAAGGTGGATCAATGGTACAGAGTAGAGGACACGGACACAAACCCAAATAAATACAATTTTCTCATACTAGACAAAGGTTCCAACAATATGCAATGGAGAAAAGATAGCCTCTTCAACAAATGGTGCTGGGAGAATTGGAAATCCATATGCAACAGAATGAAACTAAACCCATATCTCTCACCATGCACGAAACTAAACTCAAAATGGATTAAGGATCTCGGAATCAGACCAGAGACCTTGCATCTTATAGAAGAAAAAGTAGGTCCAGAGCTTCAACATGTCGGCTTAGGACCAGACTTCCTCAACAGGACTCCCATAGCACAAGAAATAAAAGCAAGAATTAATAACTGGGATAGATTCAAACTAAAAAGCTTCCTCTCAGCAAAGGAAACTATCAGAAATGCAAAGAAAGAGCCTACAGAATGGGAGAAAATCTTTGCCAATCATACTTCAGATAGAGCGCTAATCTCCAGAATCTATAAAGAACTCAAAAAACTCTACACCAAGAATGTAAATAATCCAATCGACAAATGGGCTAAGGAAATGAACAGACACTTCACAGAAGAAGATCTACAAGCAATCAACAAACATATGGAAAAATGTTCAACATCTCTAGTAATAAGAGAAATGCAAATCAAAACCACCCTAAGATTCCATCTCACCCCAATTAGAATGGCAATTATCAAGAATACAACCAACAACAGGTGTTGGCGAGGATGTGGGTAGAAAGGTACACTCTTACATTGCTGGTGGGGCTGCAAATTAGTGCAGCCACTCTGGAAAGCAGTGTGGAGATTCCTTAGAAAACTTGGAATGGAAACACCATTTGACCCAGCTATCCCACTCCTTGGCCTATACCCAAAGGACTTAAAATCAGCATATTACAGAGATACAGCCACATCAATGTTCATAGCTGCTCAGTTCACAATAGCCAGATTGTGGAACCAACCTAGATGTCCTTCAATTGATGAATGGATAAAGAAAATGTGGTATATATACAATGGAATATTACTCAGCCATAAAGAATGATAAAATTATGGCATTTGCAGGCAAATGGATGAAACTGGAGAATATCATGCTAAGTGAGATAAGCCAATCTCAAAAAACCAAAGGAAGAATGATATCGCTAATAAGTGGATGATGACACATAATGGGGGGTGGGAAGGGTTAGTGTTGGGGTTGGAGTTGGGTTTAGGGAGGGGGGCAGGAATGGAGGAAGGAAGGACTGTATAGATGGAGGGGAAGGGTGGGAGGGGAGGGGGGGAAGGGAAAAAATGGCAGAATGAATCAAACAACATTACCCTATGTAGATTTATGATTACACAAATGGTATGCCTTTACGTCATGTACAGACAGAGAAACAACATGTATCCCATTTGTTTACAATTTTATAATAAAAAAAAATGGGGTATATACATTTAATAGAATATTATTCAGCCTTTAAAAGGAAGGAAATCATGTCATGCTACGACATAAATATATCTTTAGAAAATTATGCTAAGTGAAATAAGTCAGTCAAAAAACCCCCAGATATTTCACAATTCCATTTATTTGAGATATGTAAAGTAGTTAAACTTTTAGAAACAGAAAGGAGAGTGGTGGTTGCCAGGGGTATGGAAGGAGAGGGAAAGGGGCGTCTTTGTTCAGTGAGTGTAGAGTTTCAGTTTTGTAAGATCAAGCTATAAGGAGCCACCAGTTGCTCAACAAAGTACCTATAGTTAATGCTATTGTACTGTATACTTACAAATGACTAAGATGGTAAATTTTGTATTTTTACATTTCTTTAACCATAATTTTTAAAAGAAACAAATAGTGATAAATATTACTGATACACTGACATTACAATAAAGACTTCTTTTGGATTTATTTGGGAAAATGAAAGAAATAAACATTCTCTAGGCTGGGGAGGTAGCTCAGTGGTAGAACACCTGCCTAAATCTATGAGGCCCAGAGTTGACCCCCACCAGCATATACACACACTAAATTAACCTCTAAGTACTAGATTATTACCTCAAATAAAAGAATGATCCCTGTATTTACGTGTCTGTATTATGCAACCAAAGAAATAATGAAGGAAAAAAATCAAATGTAATTTAAAACAATGAGAAAGGTAGAACTAACTCCATGGAAAGTCAAATTAAAGGTCATACAATCTAAAAATACTAAATTAAATATAGGACATGTCATTATAACTGGGTGTACTTAATAATTAAGGTCGTACTGGAATTTTTAAGTTTAAAGAAATTTGAATACATTGTTTTACTCTTTTCTGCATTTCTAAATTAGCAAAGAGACTAGTAGTAATTATTTAGAGAAATAGTAGCTTTTTTCCTCTGATGATTTTTCACTTATTTTAGCTCAAAATGGATATCTGAAAGAGATAATGAAATTGAATTATTCTTTGTCTCCCAAAATGGTGTAAGGACATGGAAAAAGTTTTTAAAAAGTGATTTAAATCATAAGTGTGGGGAAAAGAAATCACTGAATTTAAACTTGGTGATAAAATGATTATAGAATTGTGCACAGTCATTAAAGTTATCTAAAACTCCAGTGTTATTCAATTGATGGGCCTTTAATGTTTTGTAACATTAGGAAGATATGATAAGATAGGAAATACATAGTAAGTTCTACTGTTTTAATTCTTACCTCACTTGACTACTGTTTTCTCCCTTGTTCTATTTTATCTGCTCATAAGTAAGATATTTGAGGGTTTTTGATGGCTAACTTTAGAAATTAACAAGTGAGAGTGAATTTTTTCTTTGGAATAACAAAACTAAAATTCATTTGGAATTAAAACATCCCAAAATTAATTTTTGCACTTGGTGGAAAAAAATGAAACAGTGTATGTCTTCAATTTGCTTAACATACTAATTTGAATATACTATATAATAATAGTCCTACTTATAAATTTTTTAACATTGAAGTCTTAATTTATAATAATTACTGCTTTTTATACTTTTGAAGTGAAGTGGATTCAATTTCTGTGAAATATTTATTTTGGATGATGTTTAATGATTGACCAGTATCTATTTCCAAATGTTGCTACTGTTATATATATGTATATAAAAGAAACCCTTGCATATCCCTTTGCTGAGAGATAAACTATTCCATGTAAAAATTTTCTGGAAGCAATTGTCACCATTGCATATCGACTTAATCCCTTATCCAAATATTAGTTTTCTTGATATGGAATCATATAATATGTAGTGCTTTGTGTTTAAATTCTTTCACATAATATTTAAAGATTCACCCATGTTACAATATGTTTTCATATTCCATTCCTTTTCATTTTTGCATTATGTGAACCTATCACATGTGTTTACCTACTCATCAGTAGACACTAAGTTGTTTCCTCCTTTGACTTCTATGGAGAGCATTTCTATGAGCATTTCTGTATTAATCTTTATGTGGACAATTTTCTGTTCCTCCTGGGTAGATAACTAGTAGCAGAATTGGTCGATCATATAGAAAAAGTACATTTATTTAATGAAGGTATTATTCTCTGAGGTAAAACTGCATTGGTTACTTTTTGTGCTCCTGTCAGAAGGGAAGGATATATGCAGAGGTCCTGCTTTGCCATCTTTCTTTTCTCATTGCTCTCCTTTCCTCTCCCTCTGTCCCAAAGGCCTTCATTCAAGGAAAACAGCTCACACTTTGGGTGTCATTTCCCCTTTTTCTAGACATAATGATTACCAGTGGGGGGGGAGTCTAAAACATAGTATTAAGATAAATATGATGAAAATGGCTATGATTAAGTATTTGGGGAAATAGTTAATGGTAATTATAGATATTAGAGTAACAACAAAGCAAGAGGAAAATGCTATAAAATTGATTACATTGGTAACTACTAAAATGTTTTCTTATTTCTATAATTTATTTAGTAAAGTAAAAATTATAGACTCAAATATAACAGGTAAAATTTACTTCTGTAATTTTGTAGTAGTAACCTTTACAACCCTATTGTTGATTTTACATTGCTTAGTTCCTGTTGAATGGCTATCACTTATTATTACTATTAATGTAGTAGTAGAAGTAGTATGGTGTCATCATTCTTAGCCATTATTTAATTCCCATTTCTGCCCAGCTCTGTCTTTGTCATCAGTACCTTCAAAGAAGGTATATCTAAATACTAGACTGGAGTGACTTTCAGACCATCCATCATGGTTTAGGGCTAATCCCATAGTCCTTCGCTTGCATTTTCCCACTATTTGTTAATGGTAAGCTCTTGCCTGTGTGCAACTGGATTTTGTACTTATCACTGTTTCTTTGTGCATCCTTCTGTTCCTGCTGGTTTAATGGACTTTATGATTTTCTACTTTAACTTAACCTTGATTCTGACTTCCCTACCTAGTTCTGATTTAAAGCCATTCTCTCTCTCTCTCTCTCTCTCTCTCTCTCTCTCTCTTTAGAAATTGAATAGTCCCTAGTTCCTCAAGGGTGTTTCAGGTCTTGTTGTTACAGAAACTTACTCTGCAGTCACTACTAATAAAATACATCATGTTAAGTGCCTACCATATGACCAGCACTGAGATAAATGATAGACATGTAAAAATGAAAAGTCCACAGTATTCTGCTGCAAGTTCCTTCATAACTAACACTCCGGTTCTAATGAGTTGTGTTTGGAAACAGATTTTATCATTTCACTAGTTGCCAAATATCTTATGCTTCTCACCTACCAACAAACCAGTTTTTCTTTACTATATACTAGCAATAATTGCCTTCAGCATCAATCATTCTATCCTGAATCACTAAATACATGGTATTGTTATTACTATAATTATTGCTATTATTGCTATTGTATGTCATTTCTGAATGCAGAGGGGAATTCGGAAGAAGGAATATTTTGAAAAGAATGATACTGACACTTTCTCTAAAAGAAAATGAATTATGCTAAATGTGAGTCAGAATATTTGAGTCACAAAAAAGGAATAAATTGTGTGTACCTTGTTAGAATTTTTCTTGCCGGTAATTATAGTATCATTCCTTTTCCTAGGCATCTCAAAATTCACAAGATTTATAAGATAAACTTGCAGGAACACCTTGAATGTTTCTTTCCCTATTGGATAGTCTTACATTTATGGGGACCAGGTAAAGGGCTGCAGTTATGCACAAAACCTGATCCCAGACCCTCAGTAACTGAGAAGAAATTCCTCATAGGTGGTAACATTCTGCAGTTTGACAAGGTGCACACTTTCTAGGAACACCATCTTCAATTAAGACCTTCCTACTTGGTGATATGAAGACGTCAGCAAGAGCATGAGAGTGAGAAAGTGAGAGAGAGAGAAAAAAAATCATATTAACTTTTAGATGTTTTTAGGAACATTTTATGGCTCACCCGATACTAATTATAATATGATTTCAAATGTGTTAAGTTAACATTTCATGAAGTCCTTTTCATATGCCAGCCTTAGCAGGTCTTATTTTTGCTTCCTGCGTATTTTCAGGCACTGAGATAAGTAGTTCATATTGCTTCTTCTCCTTTTATAACTTTTTAAATATGTGTGCACTCAAACATCATTTCTTAACTGGATCTGTATCTCTTCCTTCACTCTTTAAGCTCAGATATTTAATTGTACCATTTCCAATATATTTAAAATACAAATAGCATATGAAATGTGTCAGTCTTCACATTGAATTTATAAATAAGTCTGGTCACAGTCAAATAATTTCACACATTGCCCAGCATAAACGTCAATTTAAAATATGAGGCTCATAAATAAAATGAAAACTGTTACCCAGCATATCTAAAAACAGTTATTATGTCAGAGTTAATCTTTGCACCAGCTCATGGTCTTTCTTCTGCATACTGCTTTGAATGTGAGCCCCTAAATACCAAGGGTCCTGCATAATAATCTCACTATGCTACCTCATTTGTAAATTTAAATTGGGGAAAGCATCATCATCTACCTGAATTGAATTTAACCTTGTGGAAAGGAAGATAATTGTATATTTGCAAAGGATGTCAAAATAACATGAGATGGTGCATTTTCATTGAAAAATAAGCAAGCCCATTACAAAGTTTCCTAGAGAAGCCCCAAATATCAAAGAAGCATCATCATAGTTCAGTCAAATGTTGAGAACTAGCTCTGGAAGGTCACAACTTGAACCAACACCGAAAACTGGTTATCAGTGCACAAAGTACATGAAACATGAGTGAAAAAGGACCTTTCTGATGAATATTGAGTTTACAAAGGAATCTGCATGCTAAATACCTATTTTCAAGAAGAAAACGATGCTAGATTTTCCCAAGGAACAGTAGAAGTATGTTTTATTGCCATTATGGAATTTGTAATACTTAGACTGTAATGAATGGAATAATTTTTAATATAGTGGGAAAGAGTTGCTTCTGTGTCACACTACAATGACTATATATATTATTATCTACCCACCTCTTACATTTTTGTTGGCCTCTTAAGTTTAATTCTAGTAAGAGGTTAATTTTATAAATTTACTGACAGTGAGCTTCCCACATGTGGTTTCTTCAAGGATCTCTGCAGAAGGGCTCTTTAGGTGGTGGGGAAGTGCATGATGTTTCTCATTCAACTTTGCAACCAAATTTCAACTTGATTAATTGCAATTTTTTTGTCAGGAAGATTTTAAAAGTCACTCTGATGTCAGCAGCTGTGAAAAGTTTTTGCTTTTTTGGTGGTGGGGGCAATTCTTCTCTCCTATTTAGATATACTCATAATTATTATTTTCTTGAGTTGTAGAATTTTACCAAACTTTTTCCTTTAAAGTCATACATTATTAATTTTGCCTGAATGTTGTAATCACTTCCCAAAAACTGAATTATGTTTCTTTCTCTAAGTTCTGATTACTTCTATGATTCAATATCTTTATCTGTAAAACAAATTTGCACTGACCTCAGGTTTATTTTAAGAATTAATATGTGCAATGCACTTCATATGGTTAGTAATTTTAACTGTTATTTCTTTTTATCATTATAGTTGTTTCTGTTTCTTCAACTTTTAGCAATTTACTATAAATACATTGTGGATTCTCATGTTCTCTCTTCAGTGTTTGTATTCTACTATCATTTATTGAATTTTCCATGTGACAGATACTAGGCATTTTATATGTTTTTATCTGTATTTTCTCAATGACCATGTCAAATAGGTTTATGACTTCCATTTTACTATGAAAGACAATTTGAGACTTAGACACATTAAATAACTTGTCCGAGGTCTCATGGTTAGTGACAGAGTTATAGTTCAAATCAAGGTCTAGCTGGGTTCTTGATTCAAAGTGAGCATTTTATCATCCCCTTACCTTTGTGTGTGTATGTGTGTCCAGGTGTGCACACCTTGAGTTTATTTTCTGTTTCATTAACTGGAATTCTTCAGGATTCATTTTATTATCCAGTGATGATCATATTTATTCAAAACATGAAAAATTTGTTTTTATTTCATGGACATGGTTTTTTTCTTTCCCTTTCCATACAGTGAATGCAAAGTACTTTTAAAATCTTTCTTTATACCACTAATTTTTTCCTCTGTCTTTGCATTTTCATATTGCTGAACCTGTTCATCGTTAGTGTTAGATTTTGATTTTCCTGCTCACTCAAGCCTCCTTGGGAAATATGTTCTCTACAATCCTGTTAATGGTCATAATTCATGACAAAATAAGATTGTATCATGATGCCAGGTAAAAGTGATAGGCCCGTTGGACATATTTTTGAAAGTGTAAGTTAATGCTGATTCTGTACTTGGTGGTGAAGGTTGAAGTTAGGAACAGAGACTCAGTGATTGATTCAACCTCCAACTAAAGACCCAAACCTCAAATATGGCCATCCAGTCAATGATCAGCAGCACATTTTGCCTGGATTGGGAGTTGAGAAGTATGACAGAGATTTCAGGATACTTAGTCACTTGGATCTTTTAAAATTTAATTTTCAACAGAGATTTCTTTGAAGATTTAAGACTAGAGTAAAATATTTCTCTGTAGTCACTGTGGTAGGGGTCATGCAAACTGTGCCATGATGGTAGATCCTGTGTTATCAATTCTAAACATCCCAGGGATAATTCTTCTTTCTTTTCTTTCTTTCTTTCTTTCTTTCTTTCTTTCTTTCTTTCTTTCTTTCTTTCTTTCTTTCTTTCTTTCTTTCTTTTTCTTTTTCTTTTTTGTACCAGGAATTGAATCCAGGGGCATCGCTTACCTACTGGGTCACATCCCCAGCCTATTTTTAATTTTTTAAAAAATTTTGAAACAGGGTCTCACTAAGTTGCTTAGGGCCTCACTATGTTGCTAAGGTTGGCTTTTAACTTGTGATTCTCCTGCTTCAGCCTCCAGAGCCTCCAGGATTACAAGTGTGTATGACTGCACCCTGCTATTGCAGGGATTCTTAGAACAATGATTCTTCAATCTCAGGGCTGGAAGCCTTCACCTCAAAATCATTTGAGGAGGTGCTTTTACTGAATCAGAATTTGGGGACAATGAACTGAAAAAAAATGTTTGAATATACCCCAGGTGATTCTACTTCAGGTTGAAATAAGAGGAAAAGGTATTCTTTGAGAACATGGAATGCTCCCAATTGTTTTCTTTCTAGAGTTATTGTATTTTTTCAAAGGTTTATGAAGTTAACAAAAATATAGAAATTCTACGACTCTTCAATTTTCCAGGAAATCACCAGAAATGTTTTATAGTAAAGTGTTGTGAAATATGAGAACATAGCTGTCCTACCTAAAGAGGGTAGAAATAAACCAAACTCACTGACCTCGCTTACAGGAATTCACTTCAAAAGAAAATGGAGAGAGCTAAAAGAGTTGTTAGCCTTTTCACCACATTCATCATCATCCAAACAATAAAAGGCAAGTAAGAACTTCAGTTTAAAAACAAGAACATCTTCAAGCAGGTTGCCTTTTTATGCAAAAATCTAATTACACCATATCTTAAGACGTTTTTTTTAAAAGTACCTTTTTTGGTAAGTTTGGGAATATGTAACTCTATGATAGAGTGCTTTCTATATTTTGAAAAGTAAGTATGTATTTCTATACTGTATTAACTAATAATATCATCATAAACTAAAGGGCTTGTTTTAATACTTCTGATTCTAGGAAAGAATATGCATTTTGTGTGTGTGTGATATAATTATATTATTCAGAACTTAGTGTTTACAGACTAACATAATATATGGAAAATGGAAGCACAATTAATATCTTATGTTTCTGCATTTCTATTTTAATCAAAAGACAACTTTGATCTATTTGGTAATAATCAAAGGCTTTATATAGAGTTTTGTATGATTGTTAATACAAATTTTAAACTTGGTTGCTCAATAAAAATCAATGTAGCATATTAGGAAGGGTAGTTCCAGAAGTGAGACAACATGTGTCCTTGACTCATTCTGTCATTCAAACTAACCAAGTCACTTTCAGTTTTTCAAGTATAAAATTAACCAATTTTAAATTAATAACTTCTAAGGTTCAAGTCAGTTTAAATGTGAGGCACCTTTTATTCTAACTCTGATTTCCAATCGTGAAAGGTAAGGTGACTGTTTAGCATAGGAAAAATGCATGCAGTCTATGAAAACAAAAATTCGTACATTAAACAAGCAAAGAAACTAATAGCAGGTATAAAAATATCCCATTAGTGTCATTCACGTAAACATTTTAAAGCATATTTGATTGTTCTTTGGCTACTATATGTTTAC
The DNA here is from genome assembly GCF_902686445.1 of Sciurus carolinensis. NCBI lineage: Eukaryota > Metazoa > Chordata > Mammalia > Rodentia > Sciuridae > Sciurus > Sciurus carolinensis. The sequence goes on from NC_062226.1 coordinate 48,136,754, forward strand.
AGATTTGTCTAATTCTTAAGTCAAAAAGCTAAATAAAGTAAAAATTGTCTTGCTGCGTTTGATTTAGGTCATGACGTTGGACATTTTTTGTTATGTAATACAGAACTGAGTTCATTGCCTTTTTTGGTAACATTTTCCCTGAGAGTGTACTATTTAAAATTTTGAGCATTTACAAAGTAAAAGAATTGTATAATAAATATTCATGTAACCATTACTTAAAGTCTACATTTAATTTTTATGGAATTTATTTTTTTCTATAGGTCTACATTCTTCTATAAATCTCTCTGTCACTAGGTCAAAGTAAGGTGCAGACATCAATACACCAATACACTTCACCCTTCCATTTCAGCATGCCTAGGATAATGTGGAATTCAACATTTTCTTATAGTTTTTATTTTTCTTTTGAGGTAAATGATAAAGAAATGCTCAAGTTGAAAGTTTAGTATTTGATAAACTTTGACAAATGTATACACCTGTTTAATCCATGCTGTCACCACTGAATAAAACATTACTACTGTCCCAGAAAGATCCCTCTTGCCTTTTCCCAGTTGATCCCTGCTGCTACTACTCTCCCACCAGAAGCAAATGATGTTCTAGTTTTCCCAGATTAGTTTTCTTGTTCTAGAATTTCCATGCAAATGGAGTCACAGGATATTTGCTTTTGTGTGAAGTATCTCTCATTAAACATGATGTTCTTGAGTTTTTTCACTTGTTTGTATCAATATTTTATCACATCTAATTGCTATACTGTAATTGGATACTCTTTTGGGTTACCAAAATGTATTTATTCTACTTTCATTGTATACCTAGATTATTTCAAGTACTGAACTATTATAAATAAAGCTGCTATGAACCTTTCACAAGTCATTTTATGGACATATGCTTTCATTTTTATAAGATAAATCCTTAGGATAATTTCAGGGTCATAGAATATATGTATGTTTCAATTTAAAATAAACTTCCAGAACTTTTCCCAAAGGAATTATATACTATTTCATATTATCAATAATAATGCATAAGAATTATGGATAATACAGAAACTCATCACCATTTAGTCCTGTTGGTCTTTATAATTTTGACCTTTCTGGTTCTGGTGTTTTTCATGGTATTAACTATTTATACTTTCTTCATGAACAATAATGTTGGGTGTATTTTATATGCTTATTTTCTATTAATATACCTTGTTTGGGGAAAAGCCTATTTCTATCTTTTCCCATTTCATGTTGATTTTTTTTTTTGATTGCCTTGTATGTTATAGATATGTCTTTTGCTTTGGCCAATATTATATTCTTATTTACCCCCTTGTATCGCTTATGTAGTAAGTTTTTAGAATGCAAAGTGCATTTGGTCTCTCTATAGGTGTCCCCATAGTTTTAACAGTTACAGCATTGCCCAAAAATCTAAGTTAAAAGTCTCCTTTGAGACTCAAGGTAAATTGACTGTGAGTCCCTGTAAAGATCAAAATCAAGGTATGTATATATATATCCAATAGATGGCACAGAGTAAACACTCTCTTTCCAAAAAGGAAGAGTAGGAGTATAGAAAGAAGAGATGGGACTAAAGCAAAATGGAAACCCAGTCAGGCAAATATTAGGTTCTATAGCTCCATACCTGGGACAACAAGTGGTGACATATGATCTCCAAAAGACTTGGAGAGCCCCACCCCTATGGCCTTGACCATTGTGGTCCACTGGATCTTTCTCTTAGTCTGTCTCTGAACACAATCAGCAGCTCTTCTTGGAAGACAGTCCCATTACTGGCATCTCTTAATCCCTGGGCTCTCCACCTAGCTTCAGCTTCATTATCACAGCTTTATGCATTGCTCTTCCAGGTCCTGCACTCAGAAATTCCAACCCTGCCACACTTTTCCTAGCTCCAAGTCCTCCTTTAAAAGTTCGGGGGATGCTTCTATGACCCCTAACTCTAGAATCCTGAATTCTTGTAAAACCAGCACAACACAGGATGCCACCCAGGTCTGCCACTAACTTGAGCAATGACTGGGTTCCCTTGGCACATGACTACCCCAGCCTCTGAGTGCCTGGGTGACTGAGCATGGTGACGCAGGTTCTGGGGGAAGCACCTTCCTAGAATCTCCTGTGTGAGCTGGTGCCTCCATGGTCTCCTAAATGAGTTTTCGCTTTTTATGCTCTTGCTGTTTCCTGGGATGCCTTCAAATCATCTTTCCTACTGTCTCTGTAAAATACTGGGTTTCTCTTTAGGGGTAGTAATCTCTCCAGCAACCATACGTTCCTTGACCCCATTTTATATGCATTTTTCATGGCCAAAATACAAGTATTAAAAGTCTTTCAGTTTTATTCTTCCCATTATCACAGTAAACCTGGCTAAAAGCTTCCAGCAATACCCATATTGCTGCCTGAATGCTGTACTGCCTTGAAATTTCCTATGGAAGATTACTTAGTCAATCACCTTTAAAGTGTCTCAGGACAAGGAAAAATATAGAAAAGTTCTTTGCCAGAATGTAACATGAATAGCCTCCATTGCACTTTCCAACAGTCTTCTTTCCTATCTGAAAGCTGATATGCACAATCTTTACTCTGCATTTTTATTGGCTTGCTGGTTTTCTGAGCTTCCGCCAGAATTGACCTTTAAGCTCTACCTATAATATTCTAACACTTTCCAGTCTGCATCTCCAAAGTTTTCAAAACTTCACCCATAAACCAATTTCAGACTTCTGAACCACATGTTCAGGTTAGTCACAGCCATGGCCCCACATCTCAGTACCAATTTCTTTGTAATTTAAGTTTTCATTATTGTGAACAAAATACTGACAAGAATGGTTTAGAGGAGGAAAAGTTTATTGTGACTCATAATTTCAGGAGGTTAATACATGACTGACCAACTCTATTGTTCTGGGACTGAGGTGAGGCAGAACATCATGGCAGAAGATGTGGCAGAGGAAAGCTTCTCAGTTTGTCGCAACCAGGAAGTAGACACAGAGAGCAAGGGAGGAGCCAGTGACAAAATATAACCCCTCAGGGCATGCCCCCAATGACTTATTTCCTCCAGGCACACTCCACCTGCCTGTAATGACCACATGATAATTCATTCAAATTATCAACCTGTGTAATGGATTCATCAACTGATTGGGTTACAACTCTGATAATTTAATCATTTCACCTCTGAACATTCCTGCATTTCCAAACATGAAAATTTTGGAGGACAACTCATATTCAAACCATAGCAGTTCTCTTTCCTCAGTTATTGAAAATTCCTGTCCATTTTTAGTTTGCTAACATTTTTAAAAAATTATGAATGGTTGATAAATTTAGCAAGCATTTTTCTGTGTATATAGAAATGATTTCATTGGCTTACAAAATGTGAGAAAAAATAAATTTTAAATGAAGTTCTCCCTATCTATTTTTTTCTGTGACCCTAAATGACTGGAAATAGATAAATAATCCAAAAGTACAACTGCCTATAAACTGCAAGTTCACACATGCATTTCTTTCAAAGGAAAACCAGTTTGGCATGTTTTAGCTGGCTTCTCATCTTCAATATATAAAAATATTCTGAAACAACTGAGAAAGTACTGCGTATTAGAGAAAAGATTTATTTGGATAAAATTATCATTCTGTGAATCTTACAGTCTGGTGGATGGTTTAGGAGTACTTTCCCCCTGCTTCAAGGCTAGTTGACCATGGTTTCCAGGATTAGAATAAAACATTACTTACTATTTATCAAATTCAAGTAAGAAAAAAAAACGATTGACTCTTCTTTGGGCTCAATTTCAAACGAAGAAACACAAAACTGGTTTTTAAGCTTGTGTACACAGTTAGTAGTAAGTTTCTTTAATAGCTGTCCCTTCCAAAGTTAACCAAAAATCATCAGCCCTTTATCTCTGGAATTCAGTCAATTCCTCAATTTTGTGCTGCAATATAGACACTACCTTAACATTCCTCTTTTGGAAATCCTGCCCAACTTGAAGTTCAAGCTACCCACAATGTTATATAAAAGCAGTTCTATGCTTTCTTAAAGGGAATATATATATATATTCCCTTTAAGATTATATACTTTGCAAGAAATATATTGTTTCTTCTTTCAATATATGAAAGTTGTCTTTTCCTTTATCAAAGCATTTGTTCTAAATTGTGAATTGATTTCTGACTAGTACATGGTGCTAGAGTAGTAAACTGAATAACCACATGACTACTGACTATAGGTCAATTGCATTTGAATTTCAGGGAACATATGTGAAATATTTGATATGAATATCAGCCTTTGTTGGTTCAAGAGATCCTGTAATAAAGGGTTTCTGAGAAGGATAGATAATACCTGCTGGGAAAAAATAATAATGCTAGGTGTATTATGAAATACAAAAAGTGTTTTGAAAGCATCTAAATAACCAGCCCAAGTAAGAGGCACTGTCTGGGTCAGTGGATTGGAGTCTTAAGGATTGTGTGAGAATCTGCCTGGAGTTGAGAAATAGATCCAGGCAGAATGATATTTAAACCTCTGTAATGGCCAGGGGTGCTAGAGAAAACCAATGTTCTATTTAAATAGGGATTTTCTTGACCTGCTTTCCCAATCCTGTATTTCAGTGATTTAGGGAAAGGAAGTAGAGAAAGAGAGTGGAACACAAGATTCAGAAACTGAGAAAAAAGTAAGACATAAGCCAATGATTTCTGGAGGACAGAAGAATCTAACTATGAATGAAGTTCAGAGATTTAAAAAATTATATAAAGCCTAGGCATCTTCATCTTATTCTGATGGAAATTATGAGTTTTTAAAATATATTTCAATGATGAATTATAAGGTCTGTTTCAGATTTTATTATGAAAAATTACTGAACAACAACAACAAAACAAACAAGAAAACAACTATGTGATTTTTAATGTGTAGTTGGTAGAGAAAGTGGAGAAAGAAAAGTATATGTGTGTGTGAGTCTATTTTCTGTTACAGTAACAGAAAATGAGGAAAAGAGACTGAGGAAAAGAGACATATTAAGCTCAGTCTGGAGATTTGGGGCATGTCACCAGATCTGATGTCAGTTCAGCTCTGGCAAAGACCTCATGGGAAGCAGGAGTGCATGCAAGAATGAGAGGGGAGCCAGAGTGTGATTCAGAGTTCTGTCTCAGGTTGCATAACTAGCTCTCTCCAGATCTTCAGGAGGCCTGCACTCTACTCTGAGAATGGCACCCCCTAATAAACAGAAGACTTCAAACTAGGTCTTACCTCTTACAGGTACCGTCACTCCCTCACCCCATCACCACACTGAGGACTCAGCTTCTGACACAGGAATTTATGGTAGACAAACTAAACACTACCCACAGCACTGTGTGTACAAGAATATTTCCTGCTTACACTCTGTAATTTATTGAAGGGTGTTAGACATTTCACAGATTCTTCAGAAACACTGCACCAGGGAATTGGCACTCAAAGCTACACGACCCTTCACATTGTCCGACAATATTCAGAGGCAATTGCTCTGATGCTGAGTGTTGACACTGAAGCTGGGCCGTGATGGACACTGAACACAAGATCCTAAACACAGCACAGTTCACAGTATAATCCCTGTCATTGCAGGTTTCTAAGTTTGAGTTTGTTTTCCACACACTGCCACCCATTTAACAAATGGAGGTTTCATATTGATGTCTTTCAAACCAATGCCCATTTTGGGTGCATTTAATTAGCAAAATCTAGGTCACATGCTTTGTGCTGAGCACAGGAACTACTGTGACCAAGAGTTAACCAGTTTTTACATTGGACAATAGGACAAATAATATGGGGTGCAACCACCTGTAAAAGGGCAATCAAGATATATTTGGTAAATATTTATTAAATCTGATCATCATGATGCCTTTTTGCACCAGTGTTTTCTGAAAGGAACTCTTGTTTGTTTTTCCTGAAATCAGTGAATAGCATGCCAATGTGTTTCTGTCAATCTATCAGCTTGGTGATTCCCTTTTATCCCAGGAAGCCCATATTCTCTCACAGAATCCTGGATTCTACACATCTTTTCCTTTGGAAGTTGTATTTGGGATCCATTTCACTTTGAATCAGAGATCATGACTTTATTTTCCTAGAATTCTCAATCCTCTGTTTGTTTTATTAATTTATACAATTATAACAATATGTCAGTTTCTTGCAGTATTTCTGTCATTGTGCTAAAACAGACAAGTTATGCTAGTATTGCATTCTTCCTTTCTAAATTTATGGAAGTTAGGTTAAAATTAATACCAAAGAAGTCCTCCCTCGCCTTGCCTCATCTTTTCCTTACCTCTCATCTCTTCTCTTTTCTTTTTTCTCTTTTCATTAAGCTTGAAATTGATCACATTATTATAACATTAAGGAGGTGCAAGCAAATATTTATGAATACCACTAAACAAAGTGGGTGATTCAATCCTTGGAATTAATCATATTTCTTTTATCACTTTGAGTAAATGTGATAAAATGAGACAATTGGACTTCTATCTTAACAATGAAATAGAGCTCTATGGTTATTATAAAATAGCGCCTTGAAAGCCTTCTATTTCCATTTCTATTCAGAGGTTAGAAGCGGTAAAGAATGACCAAAATGTTACCACCCAGGGTGCAGGGGGATTATCTTCATGGACTATGATAAAATGTCTCATTTTTATAAGAAAAAGATGTAGTCACTGGATAAAAGAAGGGATTTATTTATTTACTATCATTTGTGAAGCTTTGTAACAATGAACCATGTTTATAAAAGGTTTAGTCTTTGAAATATCATGAATAACATAACTCTTACTCTAAATACTTTATATTTTGGAGTCATAAATAAATACACTAGAACTGAGAAGCAGAATAGAACATTAATTACTCAAGGGATTGGATGAAAAGAGATGCACTTTATTCTAGAGTTGCTGGACTGATGATTGGCTTATTTTCCTCAGGCTTATAGAATTTAAAAAGAAGAACAGAATGATAGTTATTAATCTCATTGAAAGTGAAGAGTTCAAAGATTATAAAAGAATAGAGGTGACATCAATTTAAAAAGAAAACTATTGAAGGTATTTTTAATATAGCCAGATAATCTCAGATGAAGTCACAAGATCTTAAAGATACTAATTAATGAAAAAGAAAACTAAAAGCTCTCTGTTATGACGAAAACAAAAGCTGATGTTGAACAACCAAAGCTTAAAATATGGTTAAGGTAGTTTGACTTTCTGTAGATAAGTCTGTTAAAAAGACAAATTAATACATTGATACTTTGAAGCATATTTTTATCTATTGAAATTATTTATTCTGGAACAGAAAAGGTGATATATTATTGCTTTTATTAAAGAATAATCCTTGCTACCTGTTTTGTGTTTATATATTAATTTTTCATAGCTCAGTGATGTTGTTATGATTAAAGGTAAAAGCTATTGAATTATGACAAGTGAAAAATATTGGTTATCATATTTCCTTAAGTATTCAGAACTTTCTTCTTCCTACTCTATAAAATCATTAAAGTTGTATTAGATAGATTTTCACATAGCCACTATTCATTGAAAAATAATCCCTTTCAATAACAGCTAAAAAATCAAGGCAAAAATAACGTATAAAATTTAAGAGTCAATGTGTACATGTCTTAGGAATTTACATTTCTTATTTTTGTTTTTAAAATCTTATGTGGACATCAACCTCAAAATACTTTTAGTTTTTGTTTATTAGACTATCAACTGTGTTAAAAGATAGATACATGAATTTATAATCACCTAGAATGTAATAGAACAGGCCTGTTTTCAGATGTTTTTGCCCATGGGTCCCTCCCACAATGAAACGAGGACACAGTCCTGTGGGAAGCAATCACTTGAGACATCTAATCTTCCCCAGCACTGAGAAAGACACATGGGGACAGATAATAGGGCACCAGAAGAAAGGATTATGTCATATTCACCCTTTCCTAATTTTATCTCATCTCAACATCACATTTATTTCTTTCTGTTGACTTGAGAACAGAAAGGGGAATGATATGACCATTGCTGAAGCTGAGGTTTTTGAGGGAGAAGAGGGTAAATCTCATATTGTGAGAAATAAACATTGCATACTGTTTTGTTATTGAAATCTTTGCATATTCTTTGAAGGATTTTCCAGAGTGCTGGATTCTGTAGACTTTTTGATCCTGTGGTTTGACAAACACCAACCTGTATTCTACGTGGACCTTCTTTACCTGGACTCTATGGAAAAAGCAAAATGTATTCTAAGATGCTAAAAATGGACATTCTAGATGACTCTCTTAACCATGTAAGGAGTCATTCAAAACCATAAAATAGCTTAGTACAGACAAAAGGTTGCCCAATCTTACCAAAGTAGAAAAAACTTCAGATTCCACTTTTTCAGTGAGACAACGTGACTCCTCCTCCTTCAAATCCTCAAAGGCACAGCTGGATTCCATTTGCTGATACTAAAGAACAATAATATGTGAAAGAAATTTATGATACATGCTGTATCTATGATTTCAATTATAATATTTTGTCCTGAAGGAGGTCATGTCTGCACCTCTAACTTATATTCATTAAGAATGAGGAATTGTCACTCCTTATTAGAATGTCGGGTATCTTTGGTTCTTTGATCTTTTAATCCCAAACGTTCATATATTAATCAATGTTTGGAATTTCAGAATCTAATCTTTCCAAGGAGAGTCAATTTGGATTACCAGATATCTTTAGTTTCTTTTCTTGCTTATACACATCCTGATTTGTTTGCTCCAAGAGAACTTTTAATTCACTAAATATTTATTGAGCATCGCTAAATATTTTTGAGCATCTGCTATATGTCAAATTCTCATCTAGAATCTAATGGATTCAACAGTGAGCAAAAGATGTACTCTTGTCCTAGTGGAGCATACATTATGTGGAAAAAGTTGTGAAAAATCCTTCTTACTTTTCTATAATTAGTAATGATATTTGTTTTAAAAATATTTATGTTAATCTCTATGCTTACAAAAAATGATATTTTCCATTTTTATTTGCAAAGCATCTTCAATTTTTATTATCAGTTTTCATGGTAATTGTGAAAATAAAAATTTGAAAAATACAGTAAAATGTCTCAAATTGCTAGTGTAACATGTGTGTCTCTCTCCTGCCTTCCCTGTGTATCAATTTGATATTTGCTTCTAAGTTGTCATGATAGTACTGAAGCCTTTCTTTTTCCTGTAACTAGCTACAAAGCTTCAATTTTGTGCCAGTCATTGTTTATGGTTTTGATTCCTCTTTTCCATTCTTTCTATTTCTGACCTAAATTAGTCTCCTTGACAGTTCATCCCACACAACCCAACTTGAAAAACATCCTTAATGCTTAACTCTAATTATGTTGTTCCCTAATCTATAAAGCATCAAGGTTTCTTAATTTCTTTCAAGATACATTTCAAAATCCTTTGGTTGGTGAAGAAAATTCACCCTACCTAAAAGTCATTGTGCTGTCAGCATTATCACATTATCTCTGTTGGAAGGCTAGGGTTTGGCTATATGAATAAAAGGTAAAATATAACATTTCTCTGAATCATATGCAGGAACAAGAGCAGAAGTGAAGTTTCTCTGGGGGAATCTGCTGGCAAAGTGGTTCCAAAAATATTTGATGTTAGAATCACTTTAGAGTAATAGTTATTGAAAGTTTTTGTTTATGTTGAATATTTAAAGAACTAGAAATTAAAACATATTTAAGATACCATTTAATTCAATTAAAACAAACTGATAAATCATATTAACATACATAACATTTTCATTTTCATATCTGGTTGTACATGTACCTGTTGTGATATATTATTTTAGTTGAAGTATATTAAGAAAATCTGGTCTCAACAAATATGTAGTTGGAAAAGGAAGAATCATTCTATTAACACTTTCAGATAATTGAGAGTATTTCTCTTCAATATTGCATTAAAACTCATTGTTAGTAGTTTCTAAAAGGTGGTGGCAATATGGAATATGAAATCATGTCAGTTAAATTTTTGTACTCAATATTTATGAGAGTAATAATTGACAATGTTACTATTTTTATTAAAATAAATTTTCCTCATGAACTGCCTGAAAGGACATTGAGAACAATTTTACAAAAAAAAAGACATAAATGAATGCATCAGTAAGAGTGATTGAGACTATAGGTTTCAATTTCAGAAAAATTCCTAGTTCTCCCACTTCTATGCTACATTGCTTAAGCTTACTTATGAAACTTCTCTAGGCAAGTTTTTCCCTACATCTAAAATAGTGATGTTAGCAATGATAGTATCAGTTTCAAAAAGTTACTAAGACACTTACATGATGAGGCTATGAATATAAAATACTTGACAAAGTGCTTGACCTATTGCAAATTCCCAGGAAATAGCAGATATTATTATTATTGATGAATTCTTAATATGTATCAAGAATAAAAAAAAAGTAAATAATTGAAAATTGAATGCCAATGTAAATTAAATGATCTTATGTGTATGATATGTATTTTGGGAAAGGATTTCCAACTCCTAGGTGAAGAGTCCTGAACTCCATGGCACTTTTGGGTAATAATATGCCCAAAGTATTCATTCAACCCAGAGAACTTTCAAACTGGAAAAGACATAGTAGGATAAAAAATCTTAGTATTTGCAAAAATATTTAACTTCAAACAGAAAAACAAAATGTTTTTATGTAGTCATAAGAACAACTAACCAAGAGAATGAAAGAAAAAAACAACTGAACTGGTTTTACTGGAACTGAGTTGGACAGCATTTTCCTTGTTTGAGAAAAACATTTTTCTATCCTTTCATTACCACATGCACTGAATAGTCCCATGTGATTAACAAAATCATCTTGAAACACTGGCATGTGTTGGCCACAGATGAAAAATTAAATGGCATCTTTAAATTCCCACCCCTCATCTCATTTAAGAGAGAATGTTGCTGTACTTGGATTCCAGTCCTTCTAATCAGGCAGCACATTTCCTATCACATCCAACACCTGGCCGACTCCCGTGTGCCAACTGTGCCCAATGCAATGATATGTCTGGAAGTAATTATTTCTATCAACCACATAAGGGCAGAGGATATGAGATTCACCACGTGCTCACCTTTTACACAGACTTCATTTTTCATTTTAAATTCCTGTGTGGATTGGCCATGTAGCATCACCTGAGTCTCTAAAAGAGAAATTTTTAAAAAACAAAAATGAAATTAAATGAGAAGTATCAGATAAGGAAAATATTCAATCTCATTTGCAAAGGTATGCATATACCATTATTATTGGCAATTATTTCTAAGCAAATGAGGATTAAGGACAGAAGTATATACAGTAATGGTCTCCCATTTCCTGTTTTGAAAGTGACATTTTTCTGAGGGAAATATGCACTATGAACAGGAAGCTATTCCTGACATACTTTTTATTAGATTTGATCTATTTTGGGGTTGTATGTGTGAATTTTCTCTTTCCCTAATTTATACATTATAGAAAGATAATAAATAAATGTATGTAGATATAATATTTTTGGAATCAATATAATTGTGCCACTTTGCATTCTCCATGTTTTTATAATGTTCAAATGTTTTTTTCTTTTGCTAAATCTTTTGTTACAAATATTGATTAAATCATCTCCTCTTCCAGGACCTTTGGGTATTTAAATCATGATGTCTTTAGAGTCTTCTTTAGGCATTTAGCATATTGTGTCATATTTAGCAGTTAGCTTTCAGAGAAAATGATTAGTAAATAGTTACTGGATACATTTTAAAAACAGATATTTTTCTGTAATATCTATGTCTTTCATTGAGACATATAACTGAATTTGTTAAAAATACAGATGCAAAAAGAAAGAGGTCTTAAAGTGTAATCATCTGATCTACATATTTTGAAAGATCCACTTCTTTCCTGTTTTCACATTTTATTGTTATATTTTAATTGAAGTCTTGTATAATTTAAGTGAGACGGACAATCAATACAAAGATCGATTCAGCCCTAAATCCATGCCTGAGATCACTAAGGTTTTTTTTGTGAAATGCTGCGTAAAACTAATTTGTCTCCAGTTAAGGTACCCTATCAAAATACCTTTTAAAATATATAAGGGAATACAAATATATATTAGGCAAATCACGGGAAGAACAAACATAATCTTATGTGAAATTAAAATTAACAATTTTATATAGTATTATCTGATTTATTTTTACTAATAAATTGAAATTCCAGTAAAAACAAACAAACAAACAAAAAAACAAAAAACACCAGTGTCTTGTAGCCTCCAGAAACATCCCATTTTTAACTGGTCTTCTCTGATTCCTTCAGCTTCGGAGTTGCTCATTCCCAAATACTTTCGTCTTGATTCATTTCTGATGAGAGGAAGTGGCCTCCTGTTTGTGGAGCATAACAATAGGGGCATTCTGCTGTTAACCACATGGGGAGAAATCATTTTGACATTATCTACCATCTTCTCTAAGGATGCTACGTACAGTGACAGGAGAAATAATTCCATGATAATAAATGGCATCAGCTGACTTTTATCTCAGGATCTTATCTCAAGAGATCTGAATAGTAAGACTACCACTCAACCTGAAGCAGGTGTCCCTTCTTTTAATATATAAAGCAAAAAAAAATGTATGCTAAAATTTCATGTTCCTACCCCAAACTTATGATTAGAAGGGTAAATTGTTTACCAATATTCTAACATTGTTTGGCTTGGTCAAAATACGCATAAAATGTACTTTAAAAGTATAGTAGCTATAGAAATGGAGATTATTTAATGGTTTCCATGGATTGAGAATTCTATAAGCTGAGAGAAGGGTGGTATGGTTACAAAAGGGCAACTGGAGGGATAATGTTGGAAGTACTGTCATCCTGTCTAGGGTGGAGAAAATACTAACCTACATGTGTGGCAAAACCGCGCAGAATGAAACAAAGACACACAGAGATACAAACCAGTATGAATAAAACTGAGGAAATCCAAATAAGATCAGTAAAATTTATCAATATCAATAACCTGGTAGTGATACTGTATTAGTTTTGCCAAAGTTTATTATTGAAGGACACCAGGGAAAGACTACATAGGACATCTCTGTATTATTTATTACAGGTACAGGCAAATGTTTTATCATTTCAAAATAAAATATTTTAAAATTACAGTGGTAGCCTTGCTCCGTGATGCATGACTGTAATGTCAACCACTTGGAAGGCTAAGGCAGGAGGATTGCAAGTTCGAAGCCAGCCTCAATGATTTAGCAACTTAGTGAGTCCCTGTCTCAAAAATTAAGGGCTGGAGATGTGGCAGTGTTAAGTGCCTCTGGGGTGTAAGGAGAGCTTGGAAGACCTCACTCCTATCTTCACATCTTCACCAAAAAAAAAAAATAAATAAAAAATTCTTGTTAGATTCTGTAGTGAACTGAGATCACAGAGAAATTGCTTACCCAAAACAGACACAGGGAAACTCAATGGATTAGGGTAAAGTTTAAAGAGCAAGAATCACTGCTGGCACCCATACAGGTTAAGAAAATATACACTGTAATTGGTGAATTTCGGGAGACATACAATGGACAAGCTCTGAATTAACACTCCAGGGGCTCTAGTCATAGGCAGCCCTCACACTTTCCTGAGGTTTATTTCCAGGAACCCAATAAACTTCTCACAATGAAGATGGGAGAAAAATCCCCTTCTAGTTTTAATAGGGAGAAAGGGAAAGTAGTCAGCTTTTAAATATTTTCAGAGTATTCTCTTTTCCTTAACAAAACCTGCTAAGTTCAAGGTGAGCCTGGGCAACTTAGCAAGACCATGACTCAAAATTTAAAAAAAAGGAGCGCAGGTGGCTAGGGATGAAGCTCAGTGATAGAGTACCCCTGGAATCCATCCCTATATCAACAGCATACCTTTCCTAAAAGAATGAGACCTCATCATAGGACTCATCAAAGGACACCTTATCCACCTCTATAGGGCTCCTGAATAATAACAGGAGAATACAACTGAAGGAACTAAAAATATCTCAGATATCATCAGGCCCAGTGACTCAGGTCTAACCTCAGTGACTTGGAGGCTGAGTATCGTAAATTGTAGGCCAGCCTGGGCAACTTAGTGAAACCCTCTTTCAAAATAAAAAAAAATAAAAATAAGTTTGGGGTTATAGCTCAGAGGTAATGTTCCCCTGTGTTCAATACACAGTACAACAACAACAACAACAAAATTTTTTTAAAGAAAGAAATTAAGGAAATCCACAGAGAACAGGACAGACATAAAACACCACCACCAGAAGATATTTTAGCCTCTAGCACCACAACTACACAAATAGTGAGCAGTCTAATTCCTCATCAGATAAACATACCTATTACATCCTTACAGTTTACAATAAACAATTACAAACCATATTCAAAGATGAAAACCATGGCTGGGTACGTTGGTGAATGCCTGTAAGCCCAGAACACAGGAGACAAAGGCAGGAGGATCCCTCAAGGGTAGGAATTTGAGAATAGCTTGGGAAACACAGAAAGACTGAAAGAAGGAAGGAAGGAAAGAAAGGAGGAGGGAGGTAGGAAGGAAGAAAGAAAGAAGACAGACAAAATCAGAGTTTAAAGAGATAAACCAAGAATCAGAACCAGATTCAAATATGACAGGAGTTGGAATTATCACACCAGGAATTTAAAACTATGGGTAACATACTAAGAATTGATCCTCCTGGCAGAAGTAGACAGTCTACCAATACGCAGCTGACTGCATAGCTCAGGGATAGAGCACATGGTTAGCATGCACATGGCACTGGTTTACATCTCCAGCACCAAGAACAAAACAAACAAAATAAAATACAAAAAAAAAAAAAAAAAAAAACCTGGCAATATGCAAGAAGATGTGGTAATGAAAAGGCATGAAAACTCTAACAAAGAATCAAAAAGAAATGCTAGAAAAAAAACTACTCTACCAGAAATTTGATGGGTTCATCAATAGACTAGATATGATATAAAAGACAGTGAGCTTGAGGATATGTCAACTGAAATTTCCGTAACTGAAATGCAGAGATAAAAGGAGAAAGAAAGATAAAACAAAATATCTGCAAAAAGTACAATATATGTGTAATGGTAATACAAGAAGTAGAAGAACTGAAAGAATTGAAAATCTCAGATTTGTTTAAAGATTTTCAAGGAAACACACAGACAACAAGGGAGATTCAAGTAAGCACACTGGAAGCTATGTTATTCTTTCACTCTATAACTTTAGCAAGAAGTAGGTACAAGTTAGCTCCTAATCAGGTAAACAAACATAAAACCTCAAACTAAAGACCTATGGAAACTTATATAATGGATATGCAAATAAAAAAAAAAAGGATAAAATGATGAAACAAAATACCTAAGACTGTGGTACAAACACAAAATATGTAATAAATGTACAATGGGCATACCAAAGTAGAAGAAAGGAACAACAGAAATGTTTGAAGTAATAATAGAGAATTTTGAACAGCAAGGAAAAATATAAAAATTCACTATCATGAATTTAACACCACTCTATCAATAATTGACAGATACAGCAAGCAGAAAATTACTAAGTACATAGTTGAACTGAACAGTACCATTAATCAACTTAACCTAAGTCACATTTACAGAATATTATCTCTAAAAACAGCATATTACACATTCTTTTCCAGTTCACATGGAGCATTTACCAAATAGAGCATATTTTGGATCATTAAATACACCTTAACAAATTAAAAAAAATAAAAATTAGTAAAGTATACTCTCAGAACACAGTGGAATTAAACTAGAAGTTACTACCAGAGCTGGGTGTAATAGTATATGCCTGTAATCTCTTTGACTCAGGAGACTAAGACAGGAGGATTGCAAGTTGAGGCCAGCCTCAGCAATTTAGCAAGACCCTAAGCAACTTAGCAAGACATTGCTTCAAAATAAGATATGAAAAAGGCTGGGATGTCATTCAGTGCTAAAGCATCACGGTTCTATCCCCACTACCAAGAGAAAAAAGAAATTACTATCAGAAAGATAACTGGAAAATAACAAAATACTTGGAGTTTCAACATTTTAAAATAGTACATGGAAAAAAGAAGTTCCAAGAGAATTTTTTTAATTGAAATAAATGAAAGTACAGTTTAACAAAATCTATCTGATGCAGCCAAAGTGGTGCTTAGAGGGAAATTAGTAGCATACAAATAAATATATTAGAAAGTAAGATCTAATACTAATAATCTATGGTTCCACCCTCAGGATGCGAGAAGTAGAGCAAACTAAACTCAAAAACAAGTAGAAGAAAATAAATAATAAACAGAAAGCAATAATAAACTTGAAAAAGGAAATTAATAGAGAAAATCAACATGACGAAAACCCAGTTGAAAATATATTTGTAAATATACTGATAAACCAGGCTAACCTCTCCCTGCCAAAAAATGTAGGTATTAAGAAAGAATGTGTATGATGTGTGTGTGTGTGTGTGTGTGTGTGTGTGTGTGGGTGAGAGAGAGAGAGAGAGAGAGAGAGAGAGAGAGAGAGAGAGAGAGAGAGAAAGGTTGGGAGAGAATGCACAAGTGAACGCTCACACGACAGATAGAGAAAACACATAAATTAATAATATAAAAAATGACTGGGAATGAAATCTACCAAATGCTGTCCATTATAAATGTACCATAGTAAACCCAATGAGTGTGTGTGTGTGCGTGTGCACATGCGAGCACGCGTTTGTGTGTATATATGCTGCTCATGATAGAAGGTTAATCAGTACAGTAGATCAAATGGACCAGGATAAGGAGGAGGGGAGATAAAGGGAAGGCATTAGAGAAGGAGATTGATCAAATTATATTATGATGTTATGTGTGTGTATGAATCCCTCTATTTTGTCTAATTATAATGTGACAAAAAAAATTTAAACAAGTAATTGAACAGTCACCACTATTGATTCAATGAGAATTAAAAGTGTAATAAAGGAATACTGTAAACAATTCTTTGCCACAAATCTGAAAACCTAGATCAACCGATCCAATTCCTTAAATGATGCAATGGAGAAATAATCATCCTCGTCTCAAATCAATTAACTAAACTGAGTTACTTAATCACCTTTGAAATCCTTCTGAAGCTATAGATGAGATCACTAGTGAATTCTACTAAACACATACAGAGGAAATTATACTAACTCTATCCAATTTCTTCCATGGATAATGGAGGGAATGACCTAATTCTATGAGGTCAATATAATCTTAATATTCAAACTAGAAAAAGATATGATGAGAAAGGAAGACTGGAGATAATGCTCATGAAGATAGATACAAAAGTCTTCAGTGAGGCTTTAGAAAATTGAATCCACAAATGTACAAAAGACCCCCTAAGTGGGATCTATTCCAGGCATGCAAAGCAGTCTCAACATTAAAATATTCATTAATATAATGCATCACATCAACAGGTCAAACAGAAAAATTACATGAACATATAATTCAACACTCATTCATTATTTTAAAATATTACTAAACTAGGAATAGAGGAATTCCTCAAATGACAAAGAAAATCTATAATTAACATCACACTTAACATTAAGAAGTTAGATGCTTTCCATCTAAAATCAAAAACAAAGCAAAGGTGTTCCCTCTCACCACTCCTTTAAAACATCATACTAGAAGTCCTAGCTAATTCATTAAGAGAAGTAAAGGAAAATAAACAGAATATAGATTGGAAAGAAAGGAATCAAATTGTCTTTAATTTCTATGTGGAACATCCCAAATAACTGTCAACAATAAACTCTCAAAACTATTAATTATACCAAGTTTTCAGGATTCAAGTTTAATGCAAAGAAGTAAAACGATTCCTATATACCAATGATAAACAGTAGAAATCTAAAATTAAAAACAGTATCATTTACTTTAGTACTAAAATACAAAATATTTAGATACAAATCTAAGAAAACATATGCAAGTACTATATGGGAAAATTACAAAATTCAGATGAAATCATTTAAAAAGATAAAAATAAAAGGGAGAGGTGATCCATGTACATGAAGTGGAAGACTTGATATTTTAATGGTATCACTTCTTCTCAATCTATTTGCTCTATAGATTTAATGAAACCCTAACCAAAACTCTAGTAAGTTATTTTGCAGATATTAGCAAACTAAAGTTCACATAAAGAGGCAAAATGTCCAGAATAACCAACATAATGTTAAAGAGCAAAGTCAGAGGACCGTCAAAACTTGACTTTAAGACAGTAATGATATTCAGGAGAGTATGATATTAGCTAGAAAATAAACAAATAAATTGACGGAACAAAATAGACCAGATTAGACCCCCTCATGTTCAGTCAATTGACCATTGACAAAAAAACCGATCGATTTGATGGAGAGAGGACAGTCTTATCAGCAAGTGTGCTGAAACAACTGGAGTTCCACATGAAAAAAAAATTAAACATAGTCTGTACACATTTCATAAAAAACTGACTAACTCAAAATGGATCATAGACCTGTAATTTTATGAAACAATATGGACAAAAGCTAACTGACATTGAGTTTGTTGATGAGTTTTTAGATTCAACAACAAAAGCATAATTCATGAAAGAAAATATTTGAACTTTATAAAAATTAAAACTTTTTTTTAGGAAAAATACTGTCATATAGTGAAAGTATAACCCACACACTGGTAGAAAATCTTTGCAAAATACATATTTGTTAAAGGACTGGTATCCAAAATATACCCCAAAAAAGTCTTAAAACTCAAAACAGGAAAACCAACAATCCATTGAAATGGGTAAGAGATCTGAACAGACACCTTCTCAAAGAAGATATACAGGTGGCAAATAAATATATCATATGCCATCATGTATCATTAGGGAATTATAAATTAAGACACCAGTGACATACCATTACACACGTTAGGCTAAAATCCAAAACTCTGACAGCATCAAATACTGGTAAGGACTTAGAGAACAGGAACTCTCATTCACTGCTTGTAGAAGTGCAAACTGGTACAGCCACTGTAGAAGGCAGTTTGACAATTTATTACAAGGTTAAACAGACTCTTCCTACATGATCCAGGAATTACACTTCCTGGTATTTACTTAAACGAACACTCACATCTGTGTAAAAGTCATATATGAAAGTTTATATCACTTTTACTCAGAATTGTCAAAACTTGGAAACAGTCAAGATGTTCTTCAGTAGATTATTGAACAGGTGAACTGTGGGTACATTCATATGATGAAATTTGTGGTTTGGAGAAAAGGATGCAAAGGTGAACGATAGGGGACTTTTCGGGCAGTGCCCTAAAACACTGTAATTGTGGACACATATCACTCACTACCCATTTGTTGAAACCCATAGAAGTTACACACAAAGTAAATCCTAATGTAAACTATAGGCTTTTAATAATAATGCATCAATACTGCCTCATCAATTGTATCAAATGTATCACACTGATCCAAGATGTTAATAATAGGGAACCTCTGTTTGTAGAAGTAAAGGGGTGATTTCTTTCTACTTT
The DNA here is from genome assembly GCF_902686445.1 of Sciurus carolinensis. NCBI lineage: Eukaryota > Metazoa > Chordata > Mammalia > Rodentia > Sciuridae > Sciurus > Sciurus carolinensis. The sequence continues at coordinate 48,156,116 of NC_062226.1, forward strand.
CTGATCATTTTTTTCTATAAACATAAAACTGCCCAACATGTTGCTCATTTTAAAAAGTGTATTGGCTTAAATTTTATATTAAGAAGTTCAACCATTGTATCTAGGCTAATATTTGATTATGCATACCAGAGATCTCTATGATGGAATGTGAGATCTTGAGTGAAAAAATATTTTTATATATATAACATCATTATATTGATGAACAGATTAGGTATAGCTATAAACCAAACTATTTCCAAACAAAAAGTAAATGTTTGATATTTACTGTGGTGGATACAGAAGAACAGAACACAGTATTTAAAAGTATTCAGACCAATATAGTATAATTATTACTATTCTTTATGGTGTGACACTTTTCCAAAACATTCAGTTTAGTAATAAAAAATTAGAAAAATGAAATAAAAATTTGCACATGTTGTATGTAGAAAAAGGGTAAGGAATACAGTTAGTCTCATAAAATCAGATAGATATTTTTTACCCTAAATCTATTTTGGGGCAACATCAGGTTAAATATTCATATCAATAAATTTTCCCCAAATCATGTAAAGTTTCTATTCTACCTTTTATTGGCCAAGAGAGATGCTGCTTAGTAATGATTTAAGTTATACCAGTCTCTTATACTGTGGAATTTAAAATGATTATTTCAGTATCATGAGAATGCTGAATGATTTCAATTATTTCCTTTAAGGAGATGAAAAAAATAAAGTTTTGAAAATGAAATTTTAACCAAAATATTTGACCTTAAAGAAGCTGCATTTAAATTTTATTCCCTACCTCTTTATTTATTTAAAGAAAAGTAACTAGTCTCAGGTATTTTATAAACAGAAATTTACATTTTGTGGAATTTTTTTTTACAGATTATATCTTTACTTTTTGTTCTAACATAAAAAGTTAATGAATTCCCAAGCCCAAAACAAAACAAGTAAGTGATTCTAGGAACAACTATCTAAAATTAGAAATATGCTGTGTAAGAAACTTGATTTCATATTATTAACTTAATGAAGGATATAAAATTAGGTTTGTAATTTTAATATACACAAAAATGAACTACATGATAAATATAGATCATTTTATGTGTAAAATTTAAAAATAAATTTAAATTTTTTTAAAAGAGAAAACCAAGAAATGAACTTAAGGTGGATCAGTGGCTGAGATATCAATTTTTTATAATGTTAACTTTTAGAGGAATATAAGCAAATATCTTTTTGCACTCCAGTTAACAGTCTTCTTATTTCTACATAAGAAAATACTCCAAAATTTAGTGGTTTGAAGCACAATTTATTATGATCCTTACAGTGGGGTAATTCTCCCTTGAGTTCTTTCCTGTTTTTTTAATGTGTGGACAGATGGTGAATGAATGGAGTTTTCTGAAGGTGTGACTTAGTGGGACAATCAGGAGGCCCACTCACATGTATAGGAGCCCATTGTGAGTTAATTAGGGAACTCATGGGAAGCTATTTTTCAGAGTGCTTACACATTGCCTCTTATTGTGACTTGGGTGTCTCCTGGTTGGGATCTGAAATGAATAGGAATATTCCAAGAGACTCATTCTGTGTCCTAGTCCCAGAAACCCAGAATGTAACTTCTGCTCAGAAAGTTAGGGGAAGGGAATTATATTCAACCTCTTGATGGGAGAAAAGTAAGGTAACATTGCAGAAGAATAAGTGGGATGGGACTTTTTTTCTTCATTTTTGGAAAGTGCAATATTCCATAGCTAGAGAAAGAATTCTAAGCTTGAATAAAATAAATGCATGAGCAAAGAAAGAATACATTCATATACATTTAAGTTAAAACCATGTGTTAAAGCTGTGCCACCCACCACCACCATGCCATCAGCTACTGCCCTGCCACCCCATCTCCGAATGTGGCCACTTCCAACTTAGGATACAATCACCACCATTGCCATCTCAAGATACAGCAGCCTCCATCTTGGGACAATGACCAGAGTCTGGAAGCCCAATATCAAGGTGCTTGCAGGTTTGCCACCACTGTTGCCATCTTGGGACATGGGCACATCCATCTGGGGACACTGACCAGGGCCTGGAAATCCACTGTCAGGATGCCTGTGGGTTTGGTGGCACCTGAGATCTTCCTGCTGGGTGTGCTGGTGGCTACCACCTGGCGGCAGAGGCTGGAAAGAGCTGGGCTCTCCCCAGCTCTGTGAGTCCTGAAGCACACAGGGAAAGATGGGGCAGGCTACAGTGGATTGGAAGATGGAAGAGGGTATGAGGCATCTTGCTCTGTTTGCCCAGCCAGCTGGACTAGCACACATTGGGTTCCCTGAAGCCCACTCAGGCTAACACTCACTGGGCCCTGTCACCAAACTGGTCAATGGGCCCTAGCACCAACTAGGTCCCCAATTCCCTCTCTAGTCCGGCAACTACCAATCTCCTGGTCCTGTCAGGTTCAGCATCAATCTGGCACCCAGCAGGAACTTCCACCATCCCAATCCCCAGTCTTCCAACCTCCCCCTAGCCACCAACCTGGCCCAGCACTCACAGGTAGGTAGCTGACCAGCAGCTCTGAGCACCTGGCCCTGAGTCACCCAAAACAGAACAGCTCTCCACAACAGGCACACAGGTCACAGTGCTCAGACCTCAGGACCACCTGGGAGAAAAGTGCTTGATGTCTTAATAGGAATTATTTGGTTTAAGACTGTGTATTGTTTACATTGGGTACGGTTAATATTGATCTCCCCTTTAAAGACAAGGTACTGAAAATCATCAGGGACACTATAAGTCTACAGGGTAGAAACTGTACTACCTCAGATCCATGCTGCTAGATGGGAAGACACACAGACACCATGAAAAGACAAGGGAACAAAGTGCCCTAAACAAACCAAGATGCTCCATTGACAACACAATGGAAGAAATGTGAGAGAAGGAATTCATAATGTACATAAACTGACCCATGACATAAAGAGTAATGTAAGGAGTGAAATCAGAGATCAATTTCAGGAGGTGAAAAATCACTTCAATAAACAGATAGAGATTATGAAAAGAAATCAAGCAGAAGTCCTCAAAATGAAGGAATCAATAAACCAGATTAAAAATTCAATAGAAAGTATCACCAAAAGACTAGACCACTTGGAAGACAGAACCTCAGGCAATGAAGATAGAATATATAACCTTGAAAATAAAGTTGACCACACAGTGAAGATTGTAAGAAACCATGAAAAAAACTTCCAAGAATTATAAGATAACATGAAAATAACAAATTTAAGATTTATCAGGATAGAGGAAGACACAAAAGATACAAACCAAAGGAATACCCAATCTTTTCAATAAAATACTATTAGAACAGTTCCCAAACCTGAAGAATGAAATGGAAAATCAAATACAAGAGGCTTACAGAACCCCAAATGTACAAAAAAATTACAACAGACCTACACATGGCACATAATAATCGAAATGCCTATCATTCAGAATAAGGATAGAATTCTAAAGACCACAAGAGAAAAGTATTAGAAAAGTATAGGGGAAAACCAAGTTGGATCTCAGTTAATTACTCAACCCAGACCCTCAAAGCTAGGTGGTCCTAGAATATACACCAAGTTGTGAAAGAAAATGGATGACAACCAAGAATTTCATATCCACAAAATTAAGCTTCAGATTTGCAGATGAAATAAAAATCTTCCATGTTAAAAAAAAAGTTAAAAGAATTCACAACTAGAAAACCTGCACTATAGAACATTCTCAGCAAAATATTCCATGAGAAGGAAATGGGAAAAAAAATAGCAAAGTGAGGAACTACACTAAAGGAAAAGTCAATCAAAGGAAAAACCAAGTAAAAAATTAGAAATAAACCAAAATAAGTGGGAATACAAATCATATCTCAATAATAACCCTGAATGTTAATACCCAAAACTCATCAATCAAAAGACATAGACTGGCAAATTGGATTAAAAAACAAGATTCAACAATTTGCTGTCTCCAAGAGACTCACCTTCTAGGAAAAGACATCCACAGACTGAAGGTGAAAGGATGGGAAAAAACATATGACTCACATGGTCTGCATAAACAATCAGGGGTTTCCATCCTCATAACAGATAAAGTGAACTTCAAGCAAAGTTAATCAGGAGGGACAAAGAAGGACATTTCATACTGCTTAAGGGAATTATACATCAACAAGACATAACAATCATAAATATTTATGCCCCCCAAAATGGAGTTTCTATGTACAACAAACAAACCCTTCTCAATTTCAAGAGTCTAATAGACCACAACACAATAATACTGGGTGACATTAACACACCTACCTTGCTACTGGATAGATTTACCAAACAAAATGTAAACAAAGGAATTATAGAGCTAAATAACACAATCAATGATTTGGACTTAACAAACATATATAGAATATTACATCCATCAACAAGTGAATATACTTTCTTCTCAGCAGAAAATGTATCCTTCTCGAAAATATACCATATCTTATGCCACAAAGCAATTCTTAGAAAATACAAAGACATATAGATACTACCCTGCATTCTATCAGACCATAATGGAATGAAATTAGATATCAATGATAGAATAGAAATAAAAAATTAAAAAATAGAAACTACTCCAACACCTGGAGACTAAATAGTATACTACTGAATGACAAATGGATAGCAGAAGAAATCAGGAATGAAATTAATACTTAGAGGTAAATGAGAATACCAATACAACATATGAAAATCTCTGGGACACTGTGAAGGCAGTGCTAAAAAGCAAGTTCATTGCATTGAGCTCATTCATTAAAAGAAGAAAGTGAACAAATAAATGACATAACATTACATCTCAAAGCCCTAGAAAAAGAAGAAAAAATCAACACCAAAAGTAGTACAAGATAGGAAATAATCAGAAGGAAATAATCAAAATAGGAAAAAATCAGAGCAGAATCAACGAAATTGAAACAAAAGAAATAATTTAAAATATTGACAAAATAAAAAGTTGGTTCTTTGAAAAAATAAACTGATAAACCTGTAGCCATGCTAATGAAGAGAGAGAGAAAAATAAAATTACTAAAATTCATGATGAAATAGGAAATATCACATTGCAACCTACTGAAATACAGAAGAAAATTAGAAACTATTTGAAAATTTATACTCCAATAAAATGGAAGATCTTGAAGATATTGACAAATTTCTAGAGACATGATCTACGAAAACTGAATAAGGGAGACATACGCAATTTTAATAGATCAATTTCAAACAATGAGATCAAGTGGGTTTCATCCCAGGGATGCAAGGTTGGTTCAACATCAGGAAATCAATAAATGTAATTCGCCATATCAACAGACTTAAAGTCAAGAATCACATGATTATTTCAATAGATGCAGAAAAAGTATTTGATAAAATACAGCACCCCTTCATGCTCAAAACACTAGAAAAATTAGGGATAGTGGGAACGTTCCTTAACATTGTAAAGGCCATCTACGCTAAGCCCATGGCTAATATCATTCTAAATGGTGAAAAACTGCAAGCATTCCCCCTAAAATCTGGAACAAGGCAGGGATGCCCTCTTTCACCACTTCTATTCAATATCGTCCTTGAAACTCTAGCCAGAGCAATTAGACAGACCAAAGAAATTAAAGGGATACGAATAGGAAAAGAAGAACTCAAACTATCCCTATTTGCTGATGATATGATTATACACTTAGAGGAACCAGGAAATTCCACCAGAAAACTCTTAGAACTCATAAGTGAATTTAGTAAAGTAGTGGGATATAAGATCAGTGCTCATAAATCTAATGCATTTTTATACATGTGATGAATCTTCAGAAAGAGAAGTTAGGAAAACTACCCCATTCACAATAGCCTCAAAAAAAATAAAATACTTAGGAATCAATCTCACAAAAGAGGTGAAAGACCTCTACAATAAGAACTACAGAACACTAAAGAAAGAAATTAAAGAACACCTTAGAAGATGGAAAGATCTCCCATGTTCCTGGATAGGAAGAATTAATATTGTCAAAATGGCCATACTACCAAAAGTGCTATACAGATTCAATGCAATTCCAATTAAAATCCCAACAACGTACCTTACAGAAATAGAACAAGCAATCATGAAATTCATCTGGAAGAATAAGAAACCCAGAATAGCTAAAGCAATCCTATGCAGGAAAAATGAAGCAGGGGATATTGCAATACCAGAACTTCAACTATACTACAAAGCAATAGTAACAAAAAAGCATGGTATTGGTACCAAAATAGACAGGTAGATCAACGGTACAGAATAGAGGACATGGACACAAACCCAAATAAATATAATTTTCTCATACTAGACAAAGGGGCCAAAAATATGCAATGGAGAAAAGATAGCCTCTTCAACAAATGGTGCTGGGAGAATTGGAAATCCATATGCAACAGAATGAAACTAAACCCATATCTCTCACCATGCACGAAACTCAACTCAAAATGGATCAAGGACCTCGGAATCAGACCAGAGACCTTGCATCTTATAGAAGAAAAAGTAGGTCCAGATCTTCAACATGTCGGCTTAGAACCAGACTTCCTCAACAGGACTCCCATAGCACAAGAAATAAAAGCAAGAATCAACAACTGGGATAGATTCAAACTAAAAAGCTTTCTCTCAGCAAAGGAAACTATCAGCAATGTGAAGAAAGAGCCTACAGAGTGGGAGAAAATCTTTGCCAATCATACTTCAGATAGAGCACTAATCTCCAGAATCTATAAAGAACTCAAAAAACTCAACACGAAGATTACAAATAATCCAATCGACAAATGGTCTAAGGAAATGAACAGACACTTCACAGAAGAAGACCTACAAGCAATCAATAAACATATGGAAAAATGTTCAACATCTCTAGTAATAAGAGAAATGCAAATCAAAACCACCCTAAGATTCCATCTCACCCAATTAGAATGGTGATTATCAAGAATACAAGCAACAACAGGTGTTGGCGAGGATGTGGGGAAAAAGGTACACTCATACATTGCTGGTGGGGTTGCAAACTAGTGCAGCCACTCTGGAAAGCAGTATGGAGATTCCTTAGAAAACTTGGAATGGAACTACCATTTGACCCAGCTATCCCACTCCTTGGCCTATACCCAAAGGACTTACAATCAGCATACTACAGAGATACAGCCACATCAATGTTCATTGCTGCTGAATTCACCATAGCCAGATTGTGGAACCAACCTAGATGCCCTTCAGTTGATGAATGGATAAAGAAACTGTGGCATATGTATATACAATGGAATATTACTCAGCCATAAAGAATGATAAAGTTATGGCATTTGCAGGCAAATGGATGAAATTGGAGAATATCATGCTAAGTGAGATAAGCCAATCTCAAAAACCAAAAGAAGAATGATCTCGCTGATAAGTGGATGATGATACATAATGGGGCATGGGAGGGGTTAGTTTTAGGGTTAGAGTTAGGGTTAGGGAGGGGGGGCAAGAATGGGGGAAGGAAGGACTGTATAGAGGGAAAAGAGGGATGGGAGGGGTGGGGAGAAGGGAAAAAATAACAGAATGAATCAACCAACATTACCCTATGTAAATTTATGATTACACAAATGGTATGCCTTTACTCTATGTACAAACAGAGAAACAACATGTATCCCATTTGTTTACAATAAAAAAAAATTTCAAACAATGACACAGAAGATACCATCAAAAGTCTAAAAACCAAGAAAAGCCTAGGACCAGACAGATTCTCAGCTGAGTTCTATGAGAACTTCAAAGAAGAATTAAAACCAATACTCCTCAAATTATTCCATAAAATTGAAAAGAGGGAACCCATCCAAATTCATTCTATGAGGGGATTAGTACTCTAATACCAAAACCAGACAAAGACACACCAAGGAAATAAAACTTCCATATCCCTGGTGAGCACAGATGCAATAAAATGCTGGCAAATTGCATTAAAAAACACTTTAAAAGGATAGTGCACCACTATCATGTGGGATTCATTCCAGGGATGCAAGGTTGGTTCAACATATGGAAATCAATTAACGTAATTTATCACATCAATAGACTTAAGGACAAGAATCATATGATTATCTCAATAGATGGAGAAAAGGCATTTGACAAAACACAGCACCTCTTCATGTTCAAAACACTAACAAAACTAGGGATAGTAGGAACATACCTCAACATTGTAAAAGCTATCTATGCTAAACCCAAGGACAACATCATTCTAAATGGAGAAAAATTGAAAGCATTCCCTCTAAAATCTGGGACAAGACATGAATTCCCTCTATAACCACTTCTATTCATCGTAGCCCTGGAAACTCAAGTTGGAGCAATTAGACAGACAAAAGAAATTAAAGGGATATGAATAGGAAAAGAAGAACTCAAACTATCATTATTTGGTGGTGACATGATTCTATATGTAGAAGATTCAAAAATTCCACCAGAAAACCTCTAGAACTAATAAATGAATTCCTCAATGTAGCAGGATATAAAATCAACAGCCTTTAATCAAATGCATTCCTATACATCAGTGATGAATCCACTGCAAGAGAAATTCGGAAAACTACCCCATTTAAAATAGTCTCAAAAAAAAAAAAAAAAGCTTCAGAATCAATCTAACAAAAGAGGTGAAAGATCTCTACAATGAAAACTACAAAACATTAAAGAAAGATTTCAAAGAAGACCTTAGAAGATGGAAAAGATCTCCCTTGCTCTTGAATAGGCAGAATTAACTGTCAAGATGGTCATACTACCAAAGCATCTAATGTAATTCCTATTAAAATCCCAAAACCATTCTTCATCGAACTAGAAGATTGGAAATATAAGAGACCCAGAATAACCAAAGCAATCCTTAGCAAGAAGAGTGAAGCAGGAGCATCACAATACCAGATCTTAAACTACAGTACTACAAAGCCACCGTAACAAAAATGGCATCATACTGGCACAAAACAGACATGTGGACCAATGATACAGAGTAGAAGTCACACAGACAAACCCACATAAATACGATTATCTCATACTAGACAAAGGTGTGAAAAACATACATTGGTGAAAAGATAGCCACTTCAACAAATGGTGCTGGGAAAACTGGAAATCCATATGTAATCAAATAAAATTAAACTCCTATCTCTCACCCTGCACAAAAATCAACTCAAAGTGGATCAAAGACTTAAGCTCGAGAACAGAGACCCTGTGCCTAATAGAAAAAAAAGTAGGTCCAAATCTTCATCATGTTGGCATAGGAACTGACTTCCTTAACAGGACCCCTAAAATGCAAGAACTAAAATCAAGAATCAATAGATGGGATGGATTCAAACTAAAAAGCTTCTTCTCAGCAAAGGAAATAATCAATAATGTGAACAGAGAACCTACTGAATGGGAGAAAACCTTTACCATGTGCACCTCAGATAGAGCACAAAATCTACAGGATATATAAAGAAAGCAAAACAAAAAAGAAACAAACAAATAACCAAATCAATAAACGAACTAAGGAACTGAACAGACACTTCACAGATGAAGAAATACATCAATCAACAAACATATGAAAAAATGTTCATCATCTCTAGCAATTAGAGAAATGCAAATCTAAACTACTCTAAAATTTCATCTTGCTCTAGTCAGAATGTCATTTATCAAGAACTCAAGCAACAATAAATGTTGGTGAGGATGTGGGGACAAAGGCACAGTCATACATTGTTGGTAGGACTGCAAAGTGGTGCCACCATTATGAAAAGCAGTATGGAGATTCCTCAGAAAACTTGGAATGGAACCACCATTTGACCCAGCTATCCCACTCCTCAGTCTATACCCAAAGAACTTAAAATCAGCATACTATAGTGACACAGCCATGTCAATGTTTATAGCAGTTCAACTTACAATAGTCAAACTATGGAACCAACCTAGATACCCTTCAACAGATGAATGAGTAGAGAAAATGTGTATATATACACAATGGAATATTAATCAGCCTACAGAAGAATGAAATTAGAGAAATTGTAGTATATATATACATAATAGAGTATTCCTCAACCTAAAGAAGAATGAAATGATGGCATTTTCTGGTAAATGGATGAAGCTGGAGAATATCATGCTAAGCAAAATAAGTCAATACCAAAAAACCAAAGGCCAAAGGTTTTCTCAGATATGCAAATGCTAATTCACAATAACAGTGAAGGACTAGGGAAGAATAGAAGTAGTTTAGATTAGGCAGAGTGAAGGGAGGGTAGATGGAATGGGGGTAGGAAGGATAGTAGAATGAATCAGACATTATTACCCTAGGTAGGTATGCGATTACATGACTGGTGTGATTCTACATCATGTACAACCAGAAGAATAAGAGTTGTGTTCTATGTATGTACAATGTGTCAAAGTGCATTCTAATGTCCTGTATAACTAATTAGAACAAATAAAAAATAATAATTAATAATACTAATGTTAATATTTGTAGACTCATTTGGAAAATTATTTAACTGTCAACCTTCAAAAGACATTTGCATATTAGTCATGAAAATCCTCGTCTATAATAGCAAAACTGTGGGGAAAAGAAGAATTTCATCCACTAAAATGGATAAATAATTATGGCATAGTCATACACACAGGCACACTACACACACACACACACACACAGAACTTAGTGCTACAGTAGAAAAATGAAGGCATAAGAATGTTGTATTTGCATTAGTATAATATTAACATTTGTATTGAAAGAAATGAAGTTTGACCCAGAAGACTACATAGTATTTTATCAATGTGACAAACTTAAGAAATAAGTAAAGTTAAGAACATATTAATAATCAAGGTATACAAATTAATGCAAAATTAAAAATATTAAAATCAGTGAATAAGAGTCAAGGATAAACAAAATAACAAAATTTTTAAAAAGATAAAATCATATGATGTAATACCTTGCCTAATTGTAATAGAATCTGAGGCAAAGGGAAAATAAAACCTCTAAATTGGCACATTAGATAATAAATTGATAAATCCCACTCCCTCCCCCTTTTTAAAACAATTCAATGGTGTCAATCACATTTTCACATAAACTTTACTTTTCACACAGTTAACTAACTTGCTACTAAGAATCAGTTATATAGAAATGGTTGCACATGGTGTATGCACACAAAAATATTTGTACAATGATATTCCTAGAAATAATTGACACATTCTAGACAATTTTACCTTTAATATGGAAGTAAACAATATGTTATGATATGTAAAGTCAATAAGTTTTGATATATAAAACAGCATGAAAGGCAAATTGCTAAATCATAAAGTCTAAAAGGTAGATTATATTGTCCTGTATTTCTTTTTTATTTATGCACATACAGAATAATTCACTAGAAGAAGCCATACAAATCTTTTAATAGCTGTTACCTATGGGATAAAAAATGAAAAATGTGGGTATGGGGAGGGAAGGAGGAAATTCTCATTCCCCTCAGTGTGAAGTATCTTGTTTTAATTGTAGAAATATCTTCCTTAATTCCCATTGAAATTTTTTACGGGTATACATAACTTGATAATTAAAAAGAGTAATTTAAAATTATCCTCAAAAGCATAATGAATAGAAAAAATGCAACTAAGAATACTGACTTGGAAAGAGTTTGTATTTTTCTTTTGTCAATTATTTAAGATCAAATGACATTTCATGAAAACCACATTACTGACTACATCTGATTTGGTTATAAAGTGTTTTCAGTTAATTCAATCTTTAAAAAGTGAACCAATAGTATTCTGAAGTGTTTGAATATACTTACTAACTTTGAAGTCTAAATGTGGTCCACGATGGGATGTGGATGCCTTCAATCTCTGCCAGTATTTGCATGTCTATGTTAATAGTGAGATTAGACATGGACACAGAGCTCTGATTCTTCTCATGTTGTAGGAAGGCCCAAGTTAATAGTAATGTACCAATATTGAAAATTTGCTAAGAGAAAAAAGATAACTATGAAGAGTAATGGATTTGTTATTTACTTATTTTTTAATTTTTTGGTATGGGGGATTGAACATTAAAACTAAACTATATTCCCAGACTTTTTTATTTTTATATTGAGGTAGGGTCTCACTAAGTTGTGGAGAGTCTCACTAAGTTGCTGAGGCTGGCCCAGAACTTGTGATCCTCCTGATTCAGCCTTCCATGCTGTTGGGATGTGTGTCACTACACCCAGCTTGATTTGCTTACCTATATAACCATTTCACTATGCATATATATATATATATATATATATATATATATGCTGTACATATATATATATGATATATATATATGCTGTACATATATATATTTATATATATATATAAACTTGATGCTGTACTTATTAAGTACATACAATGCAATTAAATCCATAAGTAAAGGGCTGGGGTTGTAGCTCAGTGGTAGAGCACTTACCTAGCATGTGTGAGCTATAGGGTTTAATTCTCAGTACCACATATAAATAAATTTTAAAAAGTAAAGGTCTATTGACAACTGAAAAGCACACATATATATATAAATATATATATATATATATAAATCCATAAATCCATAAGTAAGATTTAGAGATGTGTTTGACACTCTATTTATTTCCTGAGGAGTTGCTGTCTTCCTTTCTGGCCCATGTCTGTTTTATCTTTGTTAGTAACACTTTATGCAAAGTTCCATCATCATCCTATGATTCTAAAGTCTGGGATAACACTGAAAAGAACAAGTTATTTGCAGGATATAGCACAAGTTAGCAAGTTCAGGAGAAATTTTAGAAACATTTAAGTTTTCTCAGATTTTCACAGGATTTCTTTAAACTTTATTGATTACTCTTAGTCTCCTGTGGGGTCTATTATAATGCTTCCATGTCCATGTCACATACTAGACATTTTTGTGCTATGCAATACAATAACAAGAGTTTTCACGTCGAGCTTCTGAGTTTGTATTCCTATTTTTCCATGAACTATCTGTGTAGTCATGCAATTATTACTCTACTTCTCTTAAGTGTCAGTTTCCACATCTGTAAAACAGAGAACCCTTACTTATCTTACAGTATTATAAGTATCTTACAGCATTTAGGTGTCCCCCTAAAGCTTATGTGTGAGACAATGTAAGATGGTTTAGAGAAGAAATGACTGGGTTATGAGAGCCTTAATACAATCAGTGAATTAATCCTCTGATGTGATTGAGTGGTAACTGAAGGCAGGTAGAGTGTGGCTGGAGGAGGTGGGTCATTGGGGACATGCCTTTGTGGTATTTATTTTGTATCTGGCAAGCAGAGTTTCTCTCTGCTTTCTGATCATCATGCAAGCTGCTTCTCTCTTCCAGAATCTTCTGCCATGATGTTCTGCATCATCTCCAGCATCAAGAAATGGAGCCAAGCTTCTGTGAATTGAGACCTCTGAAATTATGAGCCCCTAAATAAACTTCCTCCTCTAAGATTATCCTTGTCAGTTCTCTTAGTCACAGCAGTGAAAAAACTGACTAAAACATACAGGGATATTATAATATTTAAATATGATAATTTATATAACTTGTTTTACAGTTTTTAACAAGGTAAATAATCCATAAGCAGTAACTATTATGTGTTTGGTCAAGTTGTGACTTGTGTGCAGTGCAGAGCCTATGAATCCATCTTTTCTATATTCTTCTGTATCAGAGGTAAACATTTTTACTGGTATTATAATAAAATATATATTATAGCATATACCCATCTTCTTCTTTCTATCTATCTATCTATCTATCTATCTATCTATCTATCTTTGTCTCACTCTTTTTATCTACTGTTTATCCATCCACCGTTCTATTTGTCATTTATTTATTAAACCATGTAACTCACTTATATCTCCATGGTATATCAGAAACAAGGCTAGCTTCTGTAGAAATATAGAAAGAGTAAAGAAGAGAATACATGAAAAAGTTCAACTTGGAAAATTTCATTTGGCCTGATTCAGTTGAGCTATATTTGCAGTGAAGTTTGTATTGATAACATAGACTTCAACTGCAAGGAATGTCTCTTCCTTCTTACTCAGTTGGTACATCTGGAAAGAAAAAGGAAAGAATATATCTTATTTTTTTCAGACCACCAAAGCTTAAATAAAGTCTATGTACTCCTAAGCTATAGATCTTTGGTTGGCCAGCTGTTTCCCCACATGTGGATAGGTGGATAATGGCTCCCTGGGTTCCATCAACACCAAACACACCAAAAAACAAACAGACAAATAAATGAAAAAGAAACCTGTCAGATTAACATGACACCTGCACTGTAAAATGTGTCTCCAGCCATCTGGAATGCAGCATAACCAAGTCCTTGACTCAGTATTTCATGTAATCCACTTCTGCAGTAAGGAGCTTAAAAAAATACACTCTCAAAAAAGGCTTTCTTTGAAAGTGGTACATATTCTCATTTCTTGGAAAACTATGGGATGCCATCACACGTCGTAACTCATAAAAAATATATAAAATAACATGCATCTAATTAATGCTTATGAATTTTTTCAGAAAAATTAAATTTTTATATTTTTCAAGATCACTATGTTCTGCCATATATTTTCATTGTTTCTAATATTTTTAGTTCCATGAAATATGCTAACTTTAATTTTATGATAACTTTACTGGAGAAAATATCAGTTTCTGCCTATGAACAGTACAGATATTGGTCAACCCTTCAATAAACTATGATTTTGAGAGCATGGATTATTTATAGGGATAAAGATACAATTTGCTTAAATTATTTGTTAGCTTGTATAATTGTGCTTTTATTGATAAGCATTCAATTAGGATATTGAGTGTTTATATACAAATTAAGCCACAAAAAATTTCTGAAATACTTTTGTAACATTTATAGTACAGAGCATGCTAAATTATTTTAAAAGAGGAAAATTTAAAGGAAACGTGGGGGTTGTTTTGAGATTAATTTAAAAAAAAAATAGATAGCTAAAGATGAGGTTAATTTATTGGTTGTATTACTTGAAAAAGGGAACCCTCAAAATATCTTACATTTTATAACATATAGTTTTATATGTTATATTTTATAACATATAGTTTTATATGTTATATTTTATAACATATAGTTTTATATGTTATATTTTATAACATATAGTTTTCTTCAAAAATATCTTTTTGATTCATGTGTCAGAGCTTTGTGGTTTCAAGAAAGTATCGATAATAAAATGCCTAAAAGTATAGGAGATGCCATAGTGTGGCAAGTGATGCTATGGCCCTAGTATTTATAAGGCATGCTCACCAGCATCAATGCCTATGAATGAACAAAGAATGACACAAGTCTCCAAGTGCTGACATGCTATGTCTAGAGTAAATACATGTCATATACACTGTGTGCACAAGACAAAGAAAACACTATGAATCATATTTACGACATAGCTATTTATGCTTGGTGATACCATAATCAGAGAAAATATGCATCTTAAAAATCATCTTTAATATATTATTATATCATATTGTGTGCATGTATGAATATGCAATGAATCCCACCATCATACAACAATAATATACCAATAAAAAATAAAGCATATCTCTTTAAAAAAAAAGTTACTTTCAGTGAAGCACTCCTACTTCCATCAATTTGATCTCAGCCAATCATCACATCCTGGATTAGTATTAGAATCCCTTTTCTCTCCCTAGTCAAAATGTTTTATATATTTTTTGTCATTTTATGAATTTCCTGCTTTGGGAGTAATTTTACTGTCATTTCATAAGAACTTTGAAATGTCATGAAACTTTTGGAAAGTATAGTACTAATAATTAAAATTTAACCAGAAGTACCTCTGACAGTATCATTTGAATGTGCAATTTCTTCATATAACATATGTGAAGGCAAGGGAAAAAATGCTGCAAAAGGAATAGAGTTTTGACAGCAATACACACACTATATAGCACATACTTATATATGTCATAGTGGCAGCTTCTGTAACATAGAAATACATTGGAAAATGAAATGCACAGGGACATGAAGCCATTAGGTAGTGCTGACTATCATTTTTCATGTTAACAGAATATTTTGTCAACCCTATCCAGCAAAAACTCTGATGTATAAAACAATATTGCTAACACATCTGTCAACCTCTGTCCTTTCTTTTTACTTTGCATATACATCTCACAATTCTCTGAAGGACTTGCCTTCCCATTTAGCCCTTCATGAAATCCCAGAACTGCCTTATTCATCTGGTGCTTCCACGTACAACTGTGAATACTGCATCTTTCATCTTACCTGATGGGTAGTGCTTCCTCAAATCCCAAGCAACAGTTAGAGGACTTGAGGAATGCTCAGAGAGAGAAAGAGAGAGAAAAAGGATGTTCTGCTCTCAAGGGAGGCCACTGAAAGAGAAATCAATCACGTGAATTAAGAGCTTTTTATGAATAAATAATTCATACATGCTAAGTTAATTAACCAACTTCCAAGTCAGGCTTATAACATTCTAGAGTTAGCCAGCATTGCATCAATCGAAATGGAATCATTTGGCTTTGCTTCATGAGATCTTCAAGTACAAAATGACTGTGCCGAGTTGAAGGCTACCTACCATTCAGGAGAATATAGTAGCCAAAACCAGGTGCTTGAGTACTCATTTTCCAAAGACTAAAACAGGTATTTCTTCATAAACACTCTGACCACTGTATTTAATAGTTTGACATTTACATAAATGGATTGCAGTGTAGTTGTTGAACATATACTGGTATGATTCCATAATCCTGTTTTAATTAGATGGATGTTGCGAGCATACAAAAATCACAAGCTGCACTCCCTGTGGTGATGCCATACTGGCAAGGAATCAATCACCACGGCTCTGGTTGCCATAGAAACTGATAGCTCCTGCACCACCATCTAAGTGGCAAATGATTGGTGGTGTACTCATAACACAGGGAGAGCAATGAGTTTTTCTATCCTGTCCAGCAGCTGTGCCAGAGAGTTAATTAAAAGCAGAGAACATGAAATAAATCTAAATCTGTGAAGAAATGAAATGTACAGTACAAATTGAATTCCCGTGTCGGACAGAAATTAATATGCAGCGCAAACCACAGAGCTGCCTGAACAAGCAGCAGCTGAGAATCTTGGGAAATGTTGCCTCTGAGACGGTTAGAGCTGAAATGTGGAGAGGGCACCTCCTTATCTTATTACCTAAACAAGCACTTTGTTCAGCATTTGTGTTGACTGATGCATGCAAATTGCAGCCTCAAATGTTAAGAGTTCCTGTTTCCAAGCAGGAAGGACAAAGCTTAACTAAGATTTAATTAACAAACTGTTAGCAACTGCAGTTTATCAGCTGTGAACACAATGTAAGTAAATGTTTCTACTCCTGTACTAGAATTCACCAGACAACCTCTGTGAAAGTCAATGTGTTTTTATTGATAAGCCACAAATTCAAAATTCATATTTCAAATATTGCAAGCCAAGGAGCAAATACCTGAAATGCATTCTTAAGAAATAAGGGAAGCTTGATATAGAAATATTTTTTTTTTCTTCCCATAGAATGAGCTACAACAGATCAGGCATGAAATATTTAACTAGAGAGAACCAAGTTTTCTTGGTTCCGTCAAGTTTCATTCTGTGATTTCAGTTTTATCATTTGTGAAAGTATTTGAGCATCCTGGTCTCTATGTGAAGCCAAGCACTTCCATGGGGCAAATACAACAACCCACAACCACAATTATGTATCTCTGTGACTGCCAGATATGCACAAATTCTAGGAAGCAGAGGCGAGAAAAATATCTTAGATCCTGCAATTCACAACTCTACCTAAAAAGCCCAAATAAAGCAAAATCAGGTGTGTGGAGAATAAGCATGCCAAAAATTCTGAGAGAACTTCAGAATTTCTTTCATGTTGTGGTTAGGATTTGAGGTGACCCTGCAAAAGCTCATGTTAGAAAATGTAGGAATGTTCAGAGGTGAAATGATTAGATTTAGAGATGTAACCTAATCTGCAAATAGATTAATACTTCGGATTACTGGGTGGTAACTGTAGGCCTTTAGGGCCTGACTGGAGCAAGTAGGTGTGTCCTTAGGAATTTTATCTTGTCCCTTGGCTCCTCTTTTTCTTTCTTTGCTTTCCAGTTGCCATAACTGAGCAACTTTCCTTGTCACTTCCTTCTGCGATGATGTTCTGCCTCACCTTAGGCCCAGAGTAATAGAGTCAGTCAACCATAGACTGAACCTCTGAAACTGTGAACCAAAATAAATTTTTCCTTTTCTAAGTTGTTAGGAATTTTGGTGATGGTGACAAAAAGCCAGGAAACAACTCTCATAATGACAGATACATATACACTTAATGCCCACTGATCAGTGTTCCTCCCATCAATATGCAATTTCATCTGACTAGCCCTCTATTTCGACTGAAGTGCTCTCCTCAGAAGAATTAATGCAATCCTTCTCATCACCCATTTTATGTACATTTTCTAATGTGATAAAAAAGAAAGCAAACACTATGTTTCTACATATGTATTTATGATAATTTCTCTGTATGAATCCAATTTTTATATGTAGTTAAGATCTATTTGGTTTGAAAATATCATACAATGTCCATGATGTAGGGGGTGAAATCTTGAAGTGTCTATTTCAAGGGCAACTCTTTACTCTTTGAAGATCATGAATAGGCTTGCATTGACTGGTAGAATTAATGTTATTTTAAGGAAAAAAAAAAACTTTAATTTGACACAAGGTGGGAGGGAAGAATAAAAATGTTATTAAAGTCAAAGGGAAAGAACTTCCAATATTATTCTAACTGCACCTTTTAGACTTTAAATGCACTCAAGTTAATTACACTACCCCTGTTATTATCTCTGAGTAGAAACACTGATAATCATCAGTAGGAAAATCATCTATGTCTTCATGAGAGTAAATTTCTGAATGCATGAAAAGAATAAAAATTTTAAAAATTGGTAACTTATCTGGAAATATTGAAATAAGATGTCATAAATGTATAAAATAACAAAGTTTGTGTAGTTAATGTGTAAGGCTGCAGATTAGCATGCAAAATATATCCTTAAGTAGCCATTTCAAAATGAAAAAGTTCTGGGTTTCACAAGTTTTTCAACACCTTTCAAAAATGTCACTTTGAATTCACAGACATGAGTGGTTTCACACTAAATATTCTATGTAGTTAGAACTTATTATCTCTGATTAGGGTCATATGCCAGGAGGTTATGGATCATGAGATGTTACTATCTATGATTAATAACACTGCAGATAAAATCTTTAATACATATCATTTATTTCCCATTCTCATTGCCTTGACTTATGTTCCTATATTGTCTGATTTAGATTCTTATTTTTTCCCCAAATTGGTCTTGTTGGACAACCATTCTCATCTTGCATGGGGCAAGAGGAATGATAGGTATAGTCTGATGAATTTCCCTAAATGTTTAAAATATTGTGTTGCTTTTTATTTATTTATTTTTTAACCCACTGTACGCATTTACACATTTGGGGACCATGGTTTTCAAAGAATGATTCTTAAAACTATTAGAAAACCACACACATGCACACACACACGCACAGACGCACACACACACACATACACACACACACACAAGAGAAAGAGAGAGAGATCACTGATTCCTAGGACACCCCAAATTCTGATCTAGGATTTCTGCTTACCAAAGTTATCACAATTTTTTACAAGAGAATCAAAAAGTAAAGTCACACTTAAGAAAAAGCAGAAATTTAGCTTCAACAAAATGACATCCATTGAATCTCTTGACCATTTTTATCAAAGATCATTTCACCTGGTGAGAATTATGGTGAGGCTCCACAGTTTGGGTAAGCAATGCTGAACTTATCACTTTGAATATTAGTCAGTGTTTTCAGCCATTTTTGTGCCGCTATCTTTATAAGAATAACAGCAACCAAAGGGCCTTTTGCTCTGTAAAAATAGCATGAACAATTACGTGCAAAATTTTTAAAGAATTTCCATGGTTTCCTGACTTCCCAGAATCACCCTTGATAAAACAACCCTTCTTTTACACTCTATTCTACATATATGCCATCTCAAAATTGCTTCTTATTTTTCCTTTTGCAATATGTATTTCATTAAAGGTTAGCTGTTATCATCATCGTCATCATCATCATCACCACTATTATTATTTTCTGTGATATCCCTTGTTTGTAGAACTATGTCCTATCTTTATATCTACGTGTGAGGGGGAAAAAAGCTTTGTTTCCCATGAAAAATAAAGTGTATGCATTTGTAAAGGAATGTTAAAGTGCAACTGTTTTATTCTGTTTCAAGTGAGTCCCCAAGGCAATATATGTCACAGAGTAAATTGAAGTACAAGACCACTATGAATGACTTACAAAATAAGCTTATAGAAAATGTGTTCTGCAACTCTTTAACTCTCTCCTCACATTAAAGATTTGAAGAGGTTAGGAAGTTTGATGTTAAAAGATGATTCCTTGAAGTTGGTTGTGTGATACCTCATTTCGGTTTCTTCTTTTATTCAATTCAGAAAAAGAAAACATGAAGGAGACAGCTGGGAGAAATGAATGTTTCCCCTGAAAAGTAGAAGCAAAAGTCAATTGTGGTTTAACCCAGCTGAGGGAGTCTCAAGGAGGAAACTAGAGGGCTACTGATTCTGATGTGGAACAGGCGAGAGATGAGCTTACTAGGACAGATGTTGCTAGAGCAAAATACATAAAGGTCAAGTGTGGACCAGGTGCAGACCACAAACAAGAGAGAGTGGCCAGGCATTAGAGATTGACAAAGAAGATCACTTAGAAGGGCAAAGTCACCCAGATGTCTCTCAAATGGAAGAGTAAATACACTACTGGAAATGTGGCTATCCTTTTCCCAATGACACTAGGCTTCTGAGAATCTACTAACTGCCCCACAAGAAAATGTATCATTTTGAAACCTCAATGAACTGGAGAGATTGACATGAAATTTCAGGTTAAGTCAGGTAAGAATTTTCTTTGTTCTCGCTTTCACTAGCATTCCTGTCTCAACTGATCTGAGCCGGACTCACCTCTAATATTTGAGGAATTCGAGCAATAGCATATGTCTAGAGAGTTAGCAATGAATTAAAGTATGTAAACTCTTAAATAAACCATGTCTTTTTTTTTTTTTTTTTTTTTTTTACCTGATGCATTCCTAAATATCAGAAAGGCTACAGATCACTTCAGAGTTCTCCAGTTTCTTTTAGTCTAATGCAGTTAATTGGCAGCATAGAGTGAACCCACTGTTGGCCTTCTGACCTCTAGGGGAGCCAGTATTATTTCTCTCTTCTCTTACAACTTCAGCTACTTTTAGCACCAAATTAAATCTCACAGACACACCTGAATACCTTAAAATAGATATCTGAGTATCATAGACACTGCCATGAACCACAGATGCTTAACCACTCCTCAGCCAGAGTCTGCTCACATCAGCAGAGTAGCCCTCCCTCAAAGGGGCAACACCAGTGAAGAGCACTGCAGAAACTACGGAATCAGGGCTGCATCATTTGGACAGTGAATGCAGGGATACTCAGGTACTCCCACCATAGTGGGTTTAGAGGACATCAGTTCTGCAAAGGTATTTCATCTTTCTCTGAAAGATTCCTCTTTCCCACATGAGTGGGCAAGAGTAGAAGACAGCCAACATCAGACTTTCTACAGCATAGGGTCAAGAGTACAACCTTTCTTATTGGGTCTAAAAGTAACACAATCTGAAAGAATCAATGACAATTGTTAACATGATTAAAACAAGAAAAATATCAATAACAGAACAGAAGGTGTTATAAGAACAATGGAAACCAACTGTGTCTTCCAGTCCCCTGCATTGGGCTGGCCTGTGGCTTGTACAAATTCATGAGGAATGTAGTCATAACTTCCAGAAAATGTGGCATGTTGTTTCCTTTAGGCATTTAAATTACTAAATTAGACATCTACATTACTGACTAAAGGATCTTTTACCACCTGTTAGTGTTCCAAAATTAATGAAGC
The DNA here is from genome assembly GCF_902686445.1 of Sciurus carolinensis. NCBI lineage: Eukaryota > Metazoa > Chordata > Mammalia > Rodentia > Sciuridae > Sciurus > Sciurus carolinensis. Next base: position 48,177,927 of record NC_062226.1, read on the forward strand.
TCATTCCAAATTCTGTTTAGAGAAAGAACCTGCCTTATAGAAAACCAAACCAAAACACATGTTGCTTGTAAGTGAAACTACAAGTTCTAATTATTCAATATTATTTGTTATAACTTTATTCCACAAACAATGGATTTTTTTAGCTAATTATGTCTTCCTTACTTATGCTTACTTTTTAAACTCAGAGTCAAATATGTGTATTATTTTATTTGAAATATGGGATCTCTTCAATTACATTCTTACATATTACATATTTCTCTGGTCTTACCTCATATTTTTATCTGTATTATCCTAATTCTAAAGTTGTCAGTGTTTCTATTTTATAATGTACATATTTTTATAAGCCTACCAAAATATTTGTGATAATCTTACATAAATTTCATATATATTTTACATACATATGTTTTACTATATTATATATATTTATATTTACATAAGAACTTGTCTGATGTATTTGGAGTTTGCTACATCACACTGATGGAAAAAAGAAGAAAATCAAAGCCAGAACAGAACATACTGAAACTAGGTGAATTTGAAAGCCACCAGAATTAGCTAAAGAATTATCAAAAATTCAGGCATTTTTATGCTCCTGATACCAGCTAAAGATAGCCCCTTTCTCAAGTATGTTGGATGTAACAGATAAAAGTATAAATTATAGGTAATATGTCAGTATATGAATCTATTCATTTAGCAATAAATGAATGGTGGAATGGCCATTCTGTGTTGGTTACTATGTGTGTTGATAAACTAGGCTTGCCTTCTCCATTGCTGAGTGGGAAGAGTAGAGGCAGGTCATCCACAGTCTTGAGGCCCATGTAATCATATGTGACTCTCAACAAGAAGGACTCTTTAATGCTCTGCTGCTGCCATCTTGAAATTCTTAGCCATTTTTAAACAAGGGTATTCCACAATTTTCCATTTTGCAGTTGCTTCACAATTTATGTAGCTAGTCCTGGATAGTAGGTTGTATATTCAGAATCTTTGTCTATCTGCAGATTTCCCCAAACTCTCTTGTGTTTCATCTGGATCTGGCATCCAAATTTTCTATGCCTGTGAATGGATTTAGATTTCTTTGTTAAGACACAATACTGGCCCATTATCTTGTCCCTCTCAGAAATAAAAAAGAACAGTTTGAAAATGTACACAGATCCTCTACTGTGTCAGCAAGACTTCAGAGTGACTTATTTAAATGATTAGTTTATAATATACTTCTGTTTGAGGAGAACAAGTTCTGTGGGGAAAAGAATTGTGCAAATTGAAGAAATTGTAAAGTCTGGTTTTAGTAATCTGCAGAGATGGTACCGTATATTGTTCTTGCTATCTTTTTTGACTTCTGCTGGGTAGTGCTCTTTAGCTATATTCTTGAACACAGAAAATTGAAGCCTTAGGGGACATGAAATCCTCCTTTATATTTCTCTACTGTTCAGTTTTAACTAACACACACTGGTCACACATAAGATTTTTAGTCTTTTTACATATCTCAGTATTCATTTCTTCCTTGCAGTGCCTGACATTTATCTTTACATCCTCAATATTGACTTTAGGCAGGGACTGTAACCTGGAAATTATTTACTGAGATTGAAATAGCCTTCTGTATTCAGGAAGTCAAATGGGTGTTTTATACATACTATTTTGTGGAATTAGGAATTATTTACTTCATCTCACTCTGTAAGCTTGTATAAAATTCAGAAAGCTGGACTTGACTGATTCCTGATACTCTCTCTTTGAAGCCTGTGTGATGGTTATTGTCTTAGAAGTGCAATTCTAGTATATTAAAACCCTTCAAATACTCCAGGATCTGCCCTCTCTAGTGTAGGGTTCAATATCTACATTAGACATGACCTGCTATGTGCTGTTAAGAAGTTTATTTAAAACAGGTCAGTGCGTGTCCCATGCTGAGTTTTCTGGAAGCACAGCTGAGATGAAGTTTTAGATGCAGAATATTTATAGGAGATCAACACTTCTGAAGGACATAAAGCAGAAGTAGGATTGGGGAGGAAGACGTTTATCTGTAATGCAGACTTAATAAAGCCTCAGCCAACCTACTATAGAGCTTTGAAGAACATCTCACCTCCAGTTGAAATAGCTGTATGCCCTCTTCTACTCAGTCACTGAGGCAGGCTGCCTTGGGGAGGGCTTCCCTTCAGCAGGCCCTTGAGGCTGAGGCAAGCCTAAAGGAGTGGAAAGCTGAAGTTTGCCTCCTGACTGCCCTCCTTGTAGTTAGGTAGCAATTTCTTCCTGGAGATGAGATCTGGGTGGCTCATCCCTATGTCTACCATGGAAGATTTTCATCATAACAACTCCTGATTTGACTTCCTAGATTAAATAATCAGAATAATTAAATTCTGAATTAGATAAAATATCATATGTATAGTGAAGTTAGGTGCTCAAAGCAGGTGCTTCCCATCATGAAAATTATAGCTGTAATTATATTCTGTAAAGCACTGTGAAAAGGTTTTGCATTATATTTCTCATTGCAATTATGGGTTTTTAAACAGTACATTGTCTATTTATGAACAGTCTGGGAGTCTAATACATTGTGTCATTGAGAATGTCATTATTCTCATGATCTTGGTCCTGAGTGGTTTCTGATAGGCCTTACAGACTGCACAATCTGCTTTTGGTTTCAAAATAGAATCGTTGCTAGCATTACTAACTATAAGGAGATATAATATTTTATCATCAATTTTATTATTGTTTCTGGTTTACTACTCCCTATATATTGTCTCCAAAGGACAATGTTTGTTATTTTCTATACTTAATTTTTCAAATTACTCGTTGAACTAAATTTTATACAAAATGTCCAAACTCTTTAGCATAATTGACTCTTTTTTTTCCCCCATAGCATTATGCTTAGTACATAGAAAGTTTACTGGTTCACATAGAAATGTCAATAAATATTTTGGACATGACCTAAATATTTTTAAATTATAGGTGAATTAACATAATTTGTAACACCATGAGGCTTCTAAAGTAGGGTGTGAAATAAGCAAAAGAATGGTACTAAGTAAAAAGCTGAAAATTTTAAAAGCTCCCATCCCAGGTTCTCCAGGTCTCTGAAGAAAGAATTCACTCAATAAATGAAACTGGTACAGTATGACACTCATGGAAATGTCTCTCCATGAGTTAGGAAATATTGACCTTATGATAAAAATGACTTATCAATATGCTGTTGTACAAACTAATGTTGGTACAAACTAGGGGGTTGCTACTGAAACCACACGACACCAAATAACAAGGATGATGGTGGTACCATGTCTCTTTTCATTAGGTCAACATCTCCGAGAGTTGGGAACTTCAGACCCTGACAAATGCAAATTGGTTTCAAGACCTGAGAGATAAGACAATGAGATATTAGAAAAGATATTTCATGTGAGAATTCCAAAGGGAATAAAATAAAATTCAGACAAAATTCAAGTAGATCTTTGTACACAGGGTTAATAATTTTCAATAATTGGACAAAAGAATAGATGCTAGTAGGAAAGTGTTCAATAAGCTAGAATGAGGGGCAGCCACTAAAAGTAACTTTTTTTTAAAGATGTGGCTTACACATCTGGTTACAAATTCTTATTAACAATATAAGTTCCATATACACAAATATCCCTTTCTTTCTGTATATAACCAGAATGAAACATATTAAAAGTATTTGCAATTGATTAGTTTTTTTATTTGTTTAACTATGCTTTCCTTAGTAAAGATTTTTTTCAACAAAAAGGAGAAAAAAAACTTTTATATAAGAAAACTATTTATATATTTTTCTTCCCTTTGTTGATGCAGAGCTAAAACTCATAATTTATGAGGAAAAAAAATATGCTTGGAGATTAAACACTCCATACTGGTTTTCACTTTCTACCGTCTGTGTTTCCTAAATAAGATTATTGATCTGGGCCTGGTTGCTTTCAAAACTTACGTAATTCAACATATTTTTTAAAAACTGAAGGAAGAGTAAGGTCAAAATCAAATAATATTGGACCAAAGGGGGAAAAATGTTGAAAAGTAATGGAGTGAGAAAAATGAAAAGCCTAAAACAAAATCTTATTAGAGAAATTGCAGCTGTTGAACCCAAATTCCAGTATAAGCTTCCTGATAGCTTATTTGACAAAGGCCTCATATTATTGTAATTAATTAACTATTGGGAAGATATTAGCTTATCAGGAAGGACTGAACATAAACTTTGAACTTTTTCCCATTAACTAATTTATTCACATATTTAACAAAAGTTTATTAATCATATACTGCATAGAAGGAATTAGACTAGTGGCTTAGGCATGGGGCAAAAAGAGAATAGAAATGTAATTACAAGTGAAGGAAAGGTTAATGTGGATGGAGAAAAATCTGGGGATACAAGTCTCATCAATGCGGTCTCTGAAGCGCTGGCCAGTACTGCTAACAAGGAGCATCTTCGTAAGATCTGTGTTGTCCTATGAGATCTTTGAAGACTGATATATACACTTAGATTATGAAACTAATATAATGACATATATATTTACCATAACAACTGCCTGTGTCACATCTGTCTTAACTATTTTTCAATTTTCTTCCCCCTCTTGCACACAATCTAAACTCTGTAAAGTTAGGAGTTGCAAATTTACTCATATCTTATCTCTCAAGTATAGAATGACACCTTGCTCCATAATAAGTGCTCAGTACATGTTTCCTTAGATACTGGTGAACTGATTGATTGAATGATCCTTCCTTGCAAAAATCTCCCTTTTTTATTATAATCTGCAGATTGGATTCTTTTTTGGCCCCCCAGTCTCTAAATTTGTACAAATGATGTACAAATTTTGGGATGTTAGTATAAAATATAAAAGATAATGTATATTAGTATGCATTCACAGTCTTCGAATATTTTCTGAGGATAGGAGAACTTTATCAAAAAATCTTCCATGGGAAATTCATGTCTACATTTTAAGAGACTCTCCCTAAAATGTATCAGGAGCAGATAGTAACCTCTCATTTCTTACTCTCATTTACTCTTTGTTTTCCTCTTCCTTCCCTCATACGCTCCTAGAATTTGATGTGACTCCTGGAAAATCCAATACTTCCAAAAATTACAAACCACTGTGGTATTTAAGTTTTAATATATTCTATGAAGTCCCTCTATACCTCTCAGTCCCACCTCCCCATGAAGATTGAAACCAGGGGCACTCTACCACCAAGGTACATCTCAATCCTTTTTATTTTTGAGACCGGGTCTTGATAAATTGCCCAGGATGGCCTTGAACTTGTGGTCCTCCTGCCTCAGCCTCCCAGGTTGCTGGAATCACAGATATGCACCACTACACTGGGCTAGAAGTCTCTTAAAAGGTAGGTTTTATCAATATATCCCACACTGTTATCCTGTCAAATGTGTCTCATGAAAACACGGCATGTTCTAACTCCACTACTGTTGCATTTAGAGATGTGTGGAAAACTAACTTCAGACTTTAAAAGGAAGCAGTTTAACTCAGCACACCAAGCAACTGGATGGCCATTCATGGCCTGAGTTTTCAAGGTGTACTTTTGCTGATGTGTTTGACATTAGACAATCACTGCTTCTCCTCATCTTGTCTGACTCATCAATGAAGTGGCACATCCTTATGGTGACTCGTGTGAGTCTCACAGTGTTTAAGTCCTAGCACTGATAATGCACTATACTATGTAAGTAACCATTGAAAAATATTCTAAGGAATACCTAAAAGCAGTAACATTTGTAGGTAAATAATAATTTGAAGAAAGCTTATATGCTTCAGGGCTTCATGAATATAAGGAAAAAAGACATTTATTCATTCAGGTAAGATTTCACAATGAAAATAAAAATTTTCAATGGAGATGCACAAAACAGCTTGAAGCAGTGATCATTTTATTATAAATTGGAGAGAGGGTCAATGTTAGAGACTTGGGAAGGAGGTATGTGTGTGTTGCAATTTGGATGTGTACTATACATAATTCTAACCAAACAAGTATGCACTGCTTTCAGAACCTTGAAAAGGATGAGGATGTTTTGATTCATTGAAAGAATGAAAAGAAAGTTCTTCAGAGTTTGCCTACTGAAATGTGAAGCTAATAGAAAAATGTTTATCATTATAAATCTGATGTTAGGATTTTGCTTAGACCACAGTAGTGTCCACTTATCTTCAAGAGACTTTCCAAGACTCTTAGTGAATGCTTGACACTACAAATACTACTGAATCCTTTATGTCTTTTCACACATACACACCTTTGATGAAGTTTAATTTATAAACTAGGCACAGTAAAAGATTAATAATAATGACTAATAAAATAGAATAATCATAATATACTGGAATAAAATTGCTGACATCACTGCTCTTGCACTTTGAGGCCATTATTTAATAAAGTAAGGGTTACTTCATACAGGCACTGAGGTACCACAATAGTGAATCTGATAACCAACACAGCTTCTAATGGACAGGTAGCACAGACAGCGTGGAGAGGATGGACAAAGGGATGATTCATATCTCAGGCAGAATGGAGTAGGATGGCTCCAGATTTCATTATGCTACTCAGAATGGCATGCAATTTTATACTTATTAATTATTTATTTCGGGAATTTTAAAGTTCATATTTTTGGTCCATGGTTGAACATTGGTAACTGAAACTGCAGATGAGGAGATTACTGTACTAGTAAATGAGTCCCTTAATTCTCTATTTGAGAGTGAATAGCTATCCCAGCTGTAACAGAAAATACTACTAAAAACAAAAACAAAATCAAACTAAAATGACCTTTCTTTCTCCTTTAATCACAGCCCATAAGCTATAGTTTAGTGCCTTGTTCTTCTTAGTCATGCAGAGAACAATCTTAGATTGATAGCTGAATTTTCTCAGAGAAGAACCTGAACTTCGTGGAAGGTCACTTCCTTTACTTCAGAATGTTTGTCTTACATTCCAGTTACTTTGTATTTTTATCAATTCTCCTTCTGAGTGGCTCAAATCATTTCACCAAATGATCTTGCCAGATGAGGTGAGTCAATCATTTTGGGAAATTCATTAAATTGAAGGCCACTAGGGTACCATTTGCTCAGCTGAAGTACTATTCACGCAGGCTCAAGGAGTTAATGTGCTTACTAAAGTGCTCACAAAATAGTTTATTCGCCTGGAAAAATCTCTCCCCAAAACTCATTAATTCCTTTAACATGCTTGCCAAGCAAGTATATTAAAAATATCTGAATTCTGATCCTCTGGATAAATTAGATTTCAAGGTGACATTTTATTATATTAAAGGCTAGGTCTGAAAAGACACTGTAAGGCAAAACTAAAAAGATGTTGAAATCAAGAAAATGGGACTAAAGTCTTGACCTATGTCAACTTAGTCTATATGTTGACTACTGTATGCAAGGATGAGGATGTAAAGGTAACCAAGATGGAGTCCTTGCATAAAGTCTCCATAAGCAAGTGGGAAAATACTTTAACTGTGGGGAGGCAGACCAGTTTCCTTCTTCATGAAAAGGAAGGACTATAACATAGCCTCACTAGTTACCATCATAAAATAAAGAATGTAGGTATTCACTAGAATCAGGTATTTCTGAACTTGAATTCATATTCTATACACATCTTGGTTCAGTATAACCATGGGAAATTAAATAACACCCAAGTGTAATTTTCCTTATCTTCAAAATTACCTTATCTTCAAAATTATTTATAGCATTACTTAGTTGAAATGATTGTGTGGATTAGATGTGCTAGTACACAAAGTTCTTAACACTATGCCTGATACACAAGAAGCTACCTAAGTATTATAGAAATTTACACATAAATATGAACCAATTTTGCATACATACATTACATACATACATATACACATGTATATATATATATATATATATATATGTATATGCATTATGACCTGTCAATCATAATGAACTTCTATTACTCTTCTAACACTTGACAAAATATCAGTGGGAATTATATGAACATACTTATAACAAACACCAAAAGATAAAAATATTATACAAAATGAAACATTAGTAATATGGAAAAAAGAGCTATAGTATTAAAAGAACATCAATTAATTCACTTATGTATCTTGGTTATTTCTAAAGCCCTATGAACTGGAATCAAAAAAAAAAAAAAATCAACAGCCATTTCTCTACCAAGGTGCACACATGAGCTTCAATCATTTATAAGATAATTACAATTATATTCCCCCATAAAACAATAAAACTATTAGTTAATGGGTCAGTAATGAGCAGTATTCTGATACACAAATGAAAGGGAAATCATTTTCAGGGTAAACAAACCCTACGTGATCCCCAGTGAGCCCTAATTTCCCAGATCGTGGGGTCTACAACTTTATCTAATTTCCTCCCCTTGACTGTGGGTATGAACTGTGGCTTTATTCCTGCCAATAAAATATGACAAAGGTAAAGGGATTTGGGCAATATAGTTAAGAAAATCTTAAGTCAGTTGTTTTTAATTAATCCAAAGGGAAATAATCTTGGGCAGGTATGAATTAATCAGTTGAAAACACTCAAATTAGAACTAGGTTCCCATTGGGGTCAGAGACTGCATTGGTGGGTTTGAAGAATCCAGCTGCCATGTGAGAGGAGCTGTGGAAAGGGTCATGTGACAGGGAATAGCATGCAGTCTCTAGGAGCTAGAGCAGTCCTAGCCAAAGACCAGAGCAATAAAAGGGGCCGGACTTTAGTCTTGTAACCACAAGGTAATGAACCCTGCCTACACCAAAAAAGAGACTGAAAACAGAATTTTTTCTTAGTTGAGCCTCTTATGACACTGCTACCCCAGCCAACATCTGGATCACAGCGTGGTAAGACCCTGAAGTAGAGAACCAAGCTAAACTGCTGCTAGACTTTTGAACAACAGAAACTGTGAGAGAACAAATGTGTGTTGTCTTAAGCCACTGCTTGTGGTCTTTTATTACACAACATAGAAAATGAATACCTCCTCTTAACAGAAACTTTTTTTTTTTTTTTTTTTGGCGGTATGCTGGGGATTAAACCCAGGGCTTTGTGCTTCTGAGGCAAACACTCTAGCAACTGCACTATATCCCCAGCCCTTAACAGAAACTTTTGAATTCAAGGTACAAAAAGATAAAACAATGCAATTGTAAATGGTGGTGTTCTTTCATGCATATGAACACTTACTTCCTGTTGGAGGTACAAATCTTTTCAGTATGAGACAGCAGATAAGCTGAGATGGGAGTCTCTTCTCTGAAATTTCCTAAGCAAAGAAATCATCCAATCGAGGTAAGGCTACAGAGTATTCAAGTGTTTTATATGTACCATGCTCAATAACTTTATCATTGGGAGAAGTTGCTATTAGGTTTGGAACAAGTGTCCTTTACAAGTTAGTTTAAATTTTTTATTAATCACTCAGTATTAACAACAAAAGGAACAAATGAGGAGAAAAAGGAAAACTTAGGTGCATATCAAAATTACGTTAGGAATTATATCCAGGGATATTACTATAAAAGGAAATAAGATGTCTGCGGGCATTGTGATTAGCAACTTGGAGAGAAAAGATAGAAAGTGCTTGGGGATATCAGCCTTTTGAGTGGAAGTTGGTGCAGTGAAAAGGGAAAAAAAAGATTTCCTTTAGGTCTGTGGGAATAATTAAAGAGGCATAGCTAGAGTGTCAGATGAATCTAGGGTACAAGTTTGGACCATTTTTAAATCTGTAGGACAGACACATGGAAATAGGACTGTTCTCCTTACAATTAATATATGAAAAATTTAACCATTTGTATAAAGTATAATCCTATGACAGAATTGAGCTGAAGGGAGTTCAAGGGTCCTGGAGTCTAATTCATTTTTTGCTAGTGAGAAACTTAAGGACAAAATCTGGGAGATGACTTGTCATTCATCAATTTATTATGAGAGCTAGAAATGGAACAAAGTACTCAAATTCTCAGTTAAGCGTGTGGGTAAAGCTTATTAAACAGATGTGAACTGTTAAACAAGAATAGGAATATCTCACAAGGTACTTTAAGCATGATCTTGTCCAATAGTTGAATGCTTTCTTACAGAATGGGAAAACTGAAAGCCTATGGGGTTACATAACAGAATTCCCATCCCCAGATATAAAACATAGAGTTTGACAAATGAGTCAGACAGAATTTGGGCCTCTGTTTCATTTTTCCATTCTGTCCCATTCTGATATCTCTCTCCACACCAACCTCCACAGGAGTGCTCGTCTGGAATACTACTGATTTCTCCTGCTCCACCTGTGAAGCTCCTATGATACTGTAACATCCTTTGACATACCTTCTTTCCTTTACCCCACAAATCAGAATTGACCAGCCTTCTACTCTGGTTCTTCTGAACTTTTTGTCAAATTATTGCTCTCTCATCTCTGATAAAGTCATTCTAAAGCATGAAAGGATATGAATATTTTAAAAGCAATCATAAACTTTCCATGTCTCAGTTTCATGAAATAATTTCCAATATTAGACATTTCATATGGATGGGAAAGTGTTTCTGGAGAATGTATTTGAAGCCTTTGGATAACGCCATAAAACCACTTAGAAATGTAGACAGACCTAGTTGCCAGGAAGTTACTTCAAAATATAAACCAAAAGTAAACTGAGTAGATGGCAATAAAATCCTTTGAAAAAATCAAATGCCTTATAAGTCACAGGGGCAGATACTTTTTGGACCTTTTTATTTTCAATGTAAAACCTGACTAGAATCTAAAGTTTCTAGGCTAGCAGTGGAAAATCCCAGGGTATGTGTTGTTTAAACTGTTTTGTTGGTTCCCCACTATTTTTAATGATATTTTTTTTCTTACCTGAACAACCCAGAGGCTGAGCAAATGCAACTCAAATCCTGTGGATCTTTTTAAACTCAGCTCGATTCTCACCTCTCTCTCTGCTTCTTCCCACCCCCCACTCAGTTGCCATGTTCAACAACACTTCAAAGGTGTGGCTGGCTTCATTTCTGTACTTAGATGCTGTTTAAAGAAGAAGCTAAATTGGAATCCGCTTATCACCCTTGGGTAGGATTTTTTAACAATATTTAAAACCAGAGAGAACCCCCAGCCACATCTAAAATGATACTGAGTGTATCAGCTGGGTACTTGATCTTCAAAGGAAGTCATATCCTTGGATGAAGCTCCCTATCACCCGTAGCATTGCATCTTAAGCCTTCTGACTCACAGCTTCATGGATACTCAAGGCACTATCTTTATTTCATATTTCTTTAAAATGGAAGAAATAAGTGAAGCATGTTTTATACGTTATTTTTTACATGATGATGCTTTATTCAAATTAAAGAAGATGGAGAAAAATACTAAAATTAATCTTCTCTAATGTATTTAAAATTGGGTCAACAGAGTTGGAACTGATAACATAAACACTAACTATTAAATAATCTTAAGGGGAAGAGAAAGCACAAACTACCACAGAGTTCCTTCACCTAATTGTCTGTGGTATGAAAGATGCAGTCAGTTGAAAACAGAATCATTATCTTTAAGCAGAGGTTCCTTTCCATATCTTCTTACTTTTATCTCTGCTTTCAAGCTTCATGTAACATATACTTACATTTAACAAATACCTTTATATGCCTTATAATCAGTGGTTTGAATACAATATTTTACCCTCTGGAAGGATCACAATGTATTTTAAAGGACTTTCCAATTGGAATGAATGGTGAATGATAGATAAGTTTTCCCCATAGGTAGGAATGGTAAACTCCAGCAAAGATGGTAGCATGAAGAAAGGCAAGATGAGATGAAATATATAGACATATTTGTAAATTTTCAAAATTGCTAGAGTGAAGGACAGAGGCAGAAGTGACCACCAAAGACGGGCAAAGGATCAAGAAGAAGGATCTAATTACTTACTTCAGATTGAGTGAGGTTAAGGAGTGACTACTAGTGAGGCCAAAATATGGAAAAGAGAGTCCTTGGGTCTCCCTTTTCTATGAATGCCTTCTGGCCTATTATCCAGTCAAGAGGGTAATAGACCAGAAGGCAAAGCGGTTAATGAACACCAAAGCCAGGAGAGACTTGAAAAACGAATCAAGTTGAAGCAGATGATGGCAGGATGTAAGGATACAGTATATAAAGATGTCAGTACATAGGGATATGACAAAGAGAAACAAAGTACTAAATAGATGCTATTTAAAGAAATCAGACTTAGAAACACAGAAAGTGAACTAGGGTGATATATTTGGAGCCTAACAAATGAAAGATAGGAAAGTTCCTCAAATGTACATTTGCTAGACTACATGATTCATGGAAATACAGTGTGAGTCCTGAGACTCATAGATAGCTCATCTGTTCCTGGGTATCTTGGGAACTTGGGAAGATACCCAAACCTCTGCAAGGTATAGAATGAACAATAACCTACTCTGTAGACTATTTGTGAAGTTTATTTAAATTGAAGTAAACAACAGGCACAATTTGGGGGACAAAATGGGTATATGATGTTTTAATTTTCTTCTTTGCAGCAAATCTACATGAATTATGTCTGCATTCTGCAGATTTTTAAAAGAAGTAAAACAGGATTCAATATGATGGGCAGAAATATATAAATACCACAAGAGAAAAGAAGCCAGGGGCTGAATTGAAGATAAGGCCAATTATGGTCAAGCATGAGAGAATGTAGCATCTTTAATCCCTAGAACATGTAAAAGAGACATGAGCAGGGAAATTGTTTCTTGATAATTAGGGCCTATAGCTCTTGTAGGCTAGTAAATAAAAAAGGTTTATATAAGTTTAAACTTATCCTCCTATCTTTATGATGTGGTGCAATTTGACAAAAAGCTGCTGTTCAATCCAGTTATGAACAATTTAGGCAATGATTTCAACTACTAATACTGCATTAAAATGCTTTACAACACATTTTGCAGAGTTTAATCTGTAAATTAATTAGCAGAACAATTTTATTTCAGTGTCATTAAATTAAATCTAGTCTTATTAATTTGCATTCCTAATACATGTGAATTTGTGATGTGGGATGCTGTAAGTAAAGAATGTCTATAATATACCCCATTCCCTCAAAGATCCCATATTTTAATAACTCACTCCCATTCATGTGAATTTTTATCGTCACAAACCCATGGGATATAGTAACTTTATACACCACTGTGGATCAGGTACAGTTAATAAAGATGAATGGAATGTCCTACCATCATTTCTTCAAACCATTCAATGTCCTTTCCCACTAGAGGTTTATCCTGTCTTAAAATATATAAAGTGTCAAAAATAAGGTAGGATGTTGATTTCCAGAATCAATTACTTATTTTCAGTGTAAGATATTATTTTACTAGGCCTCAAATATCTTAGTATCAAGAATATCTTGTTGCAAAACAACATATAGCCTTTGAGGACAGGTATTATATCTTGCTCTGTTTTCTCAAGAGCAGCACTAGACCTTTCAAGGTAGCTTGATAAACTTTTCCAGTAATCCTTCTCCAAGACTAATAAGCAGAGTAATAAACCTCTCTCTCATCACTAAAAATATGTGTATTTCTCCTCTTGGCAAACATCCTGGACTTCTTATTTTTACTCTCTCATTTCCTACTTCCAAATCAATGTCTAATGATGCTACTTCTTAAATGTTTCTTGAATCTATTTGCCTTCTATCTGTACTCTCTCTGACCTACGTTAGTCCCTTATTTTTCAAGCAAAACAAACTTTCCTCCCTCTGTCCTCCTTTATTGGCAAAATGATCATTCAAACAAGAAACCTTGACATGGAGCTCATTTGCTAAATGGTTTCAGTGGAGCCTTATTGCCCACAAGATAAAATTCAAGTCTTTGTTTAGAATAAAATGTCTTCTAAAACTGACCCCTGCCTATATCTTGCCCTTTTTTCACGGCCACTTCCTGCTTCATACTTTAACTGTGCATGCCCCCTGCCATTTCACTCTGCTCTGCTTGAAAGTTCTGCTTGAAATATCCTCTCCCTATCTCCCACTTCTTCACTTCACCATCTCTTACTCATACGTCAAGGATAAATTTATGTGACATTTCTTCTAGGAAGCGTTCTTTGAAAACCTTTCTTGAGGAAGAGTCAGATACTATTCTCCTGAGTTTGGATAACTCTCTGTGTATCCTTTTAAAACAATACTTATTGTTGAATTTACCTATACAGGCTAATAGCTCTTAAGGGGAAAATAATGCCCTTAGTATTCATGTCATTTATTTCAGTTGTGCCTCAAACACAATCATCAATAAAGATTTCATGAAATATATCAATTTTTACCTATTTATCTAAAACATTTAGTTGCCTTTTCTCTTTGAATGCTACTCCTCTCTGCTCCATTTTACTAGATAAATCTAACAAATCTAACTCAGATACATGTGCTTTATAAAATTTGGTGTTAGCTTACTAAGATTTGTAGATTTGGTCATTTATAATTATACCATCTTCTTATCCTTTATTATTAATATGGTTTATTAGGGAACTTAACCCCAGAGTTATCAGGGTTTTTTCTGTAGCCTGTGGAGAGAGACTCAACAAACATCATTCAGAATCTAAGTTAATTACAGTCCCTGTTGTAATTACAAACATGCTATGCATTTTATTAACTCCTTCAAAGAATCTTAACTGTATGAAAAAAGTAAAACTTGTTTTTGTAATAATTAAACTAATGTAATCTTGCTCAATATATCTGCCCAACCCTGGCCCCTAATGGCTAAAATCTTTGCTTCAAAATCATCAAGAACCTCATACTAGCTGCTTTGCTATTGATTTGGCTCTCTTGAAATTGTTGCTGAACATGAACTTAAATGTAAAAGCATATGAATAAATTCATAGTATAAAACTTTCCTAATTTCAATGATGTATTGGCTTTCTAAGCTCAGTGTGTAGCCTGTACCAATTATTTCCTATAACCTTAACAGACTTTTTATGGAGCACAGAAAGATGGAGAGTATGAATAAATATTGGCTAATAGTTTTTAGTTTTTGGTACACAATGATTTTGATCATATAAATAAATATAAAGGAAACATCATTTGAAATCCAGTGGCCTGACTTCTCCAGCAACTTCATCAAAATGTATTAAGGTAACTTGTGGTTAGATCTAATGGAAATTTCTTGAATGACAGAATAAGTAACTAAACCTTTTTAAGAGTGAGCATAGAGAGAGAGATGTTGGGGAAATTCTCCTAATACTCTTTCTTACACACAAAATGAAAGCATGTTTAAAAGTATTCTTGTTTTACCAATCATTCTTCTAGGAAAAAGCTTAAAAATACTATGACTCCAATCATTTAGGTAAGTAGAATTTTTATTTATTTATCTATTTGGTTTGCACACTTTTTAATGGTTGGAAATAACTCCAAAGGGAAACAAAACTTTACAACACAAGAAAATCATGCACAATTTTTTTATTTTTTTATCTATTCCTTCCATCTGAAGAATTCCCCTTTCATCTAAGATGACCATAGACAACAGAAGTGCCACTAACATTTTTGTCAACAATAATTTATTTCAATTAAAAAGTTGATTTGTTTGACCTCAGTTTTTAATCCAAACTTTCCTATGGGTTAAAAATTTAGGACTATTCCGTTAGTTATTTAGTATTTTCCAAGTGTTCAGGATTAGATGCTCAACAAAATAGAAGGCAAAACTATTGGAAGGCATGCAAAAAGGAGAGAAGGGGAGAGAGAGAGAGAGAGAGAGAGAGAGAGAGAGAGAGAGAGAGAGAGAGAGAGAGAGAGAGAGAGAGAGAGGAGAGGGAGAGAGAGAAATATAGTTGGTTGTTAAATTCTCAGGGAGACAGTGATTTTATCCCTAACCCTTTGGCCTTCATCTGCAGACCTAATTATAATCAGCTCAGAAAAAAACAACTCCCAGGCCTCATAACAATGTACATTTCCACATTAGCCTCCGTGAAGAGAGAAGGACAACAAGGTAAATGCAAGCAGGATATAAGATTCTAAGGAGGGAAATTAGGAATTCTAGCCTGCTTGTGCATTACAAGAACAAATATGTTCTCTGGAAACCATACAATTCATGTAGAATCCTGGCAGATGGAAAAATAGAATAAATAACCCCCACTGATGACAATGACAACTATTAGATGGCTTGCTTAGTTGAAGTGCTGTGATCTGGGATTTGGCATGCCATGTTCTGCTGCTGCATAGTTATGGGATGCTGATGTTTCTTTGGGTAACACTGGAAGCATGATGGGGAAACTCTGAAGATAATAGCTGCCCACTGTATTATTTATTGTAACTTATCATATATTTCAATTCAGTAGACTTATGCGTCTTGTACTTAAGCAACGGACCCGAAAACGCCAAAGGACTCCTAAAAACAAACAGATAAACACAAGTTGGAATGTGTATTAGGTTTGCTTGTATACGGGTTGACACACATAAGTGAACAAAATTTAGGCTAACCTACGTTTTTTATGCCTACGGGTTTAAGAGATGCACATTACTCTGTTGATCATCTTTGCCACTTATTACAGAAAATTCTTGTTTTATACTAAAAATTTAGAAAATAGTAATATAATCTACTTATCAGTGGTAACCTTTTAAAAACCATTTTTGAAAGACAGCATGTAAAGGGAAAAAACACTTACGAAACATAAGCAGGTTTCCTATGCCTAACGGACTGAGAGAAAAAAGTTAGTCTTGGATTACAGGTGGGCATGCATAATATACTGGTACCTTCTGAAAGTGACTGCCAGCAGCACTATAGCCCTGCACTGGGACTGGCCTGAGGACAATAGAAAAGTCAACTTCTCCCTGTAGGCAGGAATTTGAGCCCTGCCTCTGGAAGTTCATTTTGCACTGGAAGAGAGGTAGCCAGAGGCAAAGACCTATACTGATTTGTAAGATGGATGGAAGAGTTCAGCTGGACAACTAGGGACTTGGAAAGAACACAATTAGAAAGGTATGTGGACAGACCTTGCTAAAGAGCATACATGGAGTATGAAGATGTTTGTGATGTGTAAATTTCACCAAAGACATAATTCTATACGTGAGAATTTTCAAAATCAAGGAAATCAATTATTTGGGGGGGAGTGGAATCGAATTCCTTCCTCAGACACTGCTGTCTTTCACCAATTAGATTGTAAAGCAAAGCAGCCACTAGCACCCTTGTAATTGCACAATGCTCCAGGGTGCTTGTAATATTTACATCATGGAAAAGGCAAGTCTTCTATTTTTTTTTTTGGAGTAGACATATATTCTGTATATAGATTTGTCTTCCCAATACTTATTCTACCCATGGAGTTACAAAAGGTCCTATTCCATCATAATTTTTCCCAGAAGCATCACTTCTATCTAAGAATCTCTCTTCACAGCAAATAAAGTGTGGCTACAGAACTGTGCTGATGAATCTCATTGATCTCATTCTATCTCCTATCTTCAAGAAGCAATTGGAAGAATAGGACATTGGAATTGTGTTTGAAGATTCAGATGCAGTGATAACTAGGTGGTAAAAACTTGCTGGGCTTGGGCAATGTAAACAGGAGAACTCCTGGTCCCCAAATCAGAGTCCAGAGTATGCTGCTACTTTTCTCATAACTAGTATTTATGGATCTGGGAATCGAGGAGTAGTAATATCTCATTATCCCTGTGGACCTACTAGACCTACTAGAATTTTTTTCCTTCTGTCTCAGTATTTAAATGATCTTAGAAAAAAAATAAGATTCCCCATCAGAGGACACACAATGACTCCATTAAACTGGAGTTGAAATTTTCAGTGGATATTCAATTTATTATGCATTCCTGACTTTGCACTCTACTACATACCCAGCTGTAAGGTCATTAGAGGTCATACCAGAGGTATTTAATACTTTATTATTTCCATTGAACTTTCCCTAATTCTATTCTTTTAATGCCACACATTTTAATTATTCATAAATTTTAAAGAAATTTGTATCCTTTTAAGAAATGTTTACTCTTTATATTTTCTAATGCCTTTTGGGGGGATGGGTACTGGGGATTGAACTCAGGGACACTCAACCCCTGAGCCATATCCTCAGCCCTATTTTGTATTTTATTAAGAGATAGGGTTTCACTGAGTTGCTTAGTGCCTTATGGTTGCTGAGACTGACTTTGAACTCGTGATCCTCCTGTCTCAGCCTCCTGGGTCACTGAGTCTAATGCATTTTAAATCAAATGATTTTTTAAATTTTAATTTCATTTTTTATATCTCTAAATTCTGTTTTAGTGTACTATTTAGAATGGATAGACAAGTAACAAAAAACTTTTTATTTGTATGTGTAAGTCTTATTTTATCTTTATTATTAAAATATTTTTCACAAAGTATAAGACACAATATTGTTACTAATTTCCTCCAACTGAAGGAAAATAGTAAAACTGTCATCTTCTGGGTTCATATTTTCTATTGATAAGTTAGACATTAATATAAATATTAGATTAAGTAGGTTGTATATCTTTTTTCTTGATTTGCTTTTCACATCTTATTTAGGTTTTTAACTTTATTTAAAAATACTTATAGAATTGCATTAGATTGCAAAAAATATTATGGAATGGTTTCTCACACACACACACACACACACACACACACACCCTTACCTTGGTTGGTTTCTTTCAATGTAAATGGCAAGAGATGATCATTAAACTAGGAAATACGCTTCAATATCTTCAAATAGATTGAATATCTAACTTTCTCTGCAAATACAATAAACTAAACCTTGAAAAGATTTTGGTAATATGAAACAACTATTTTTTTTTATTTTTTACAGATTGCATTTTGATTCACAAATAGGGTACCTCTTTTCATTTCTATGGTTGTGTATGATGTAGATTCATACCATTCATGCAATAATACATGTACATAGGGTAATGATGTCTGTCTCATTCCACCATTTTTATACCCCCCTCCCTCTCATTTCCCTGTACATAATCTAAAGTTCCTTCATTCTTCTCTCATCCCCCATCCTACTTCCCCATTATATATCATCAACCCACTCATCAGGGAAAACATTTGGTCTGGTTTTTTTGGGATTGGTTTATTTCATTTAGCATGATATTCTCCAATTTAAAAAATCCTTAGCTAACTGGGAATAGAAGGAATCACTCTTAACTCAATTATCACCAAAAATACAGAACAAATGTTTAACATGAAATATCAAAACTATTCCAAATAAAATTAGGATATGATGAGAATATCTATTATTTCCCCAATTCACCACAAATTCAACTTCCAAGATTATTCAATGAGAACATTTATAGCAATAATCAATATAACTTTAGAAAATATAGAAAAAAATATTAACTTTTTCAAATGATACATTTTTCTCCTTAATTAGACCAAGGACACACTATTTAAATTGGTAAAGAAGGCGATTAGATGTAAACACCAATATAAATACTACTTTTTGGCATATGAGTACATTTAGATAAATCAGTTGATAATTCATTTTCATATATAGGAATAAGGAATAATCGAATTTTCAAAAGTGTCGATCTTTCCAAATTATTTTAAAAATGTGACCACAAACCCATAAAAATATTTGCAACATTTCCATGATTCTTTTTTTTTTTTTTTTTTTTTTTTTTTTTTTGTAGTGCTGGGGATCAAACCCAGGGCCTTGTGCTCACAAGGCAAGCACTCTACCGACTGAGCTATTTCCCATTTCCGTGATTCTTGAAAATTAAATTCTAGAATTCACATGTGCATTCACATGTATAACTATACAAAATGATCAAGGATGTTCTGAAAAATAACAAAGAAATTTCCCTTGCCTTGGTAGACATTAAAACCCATTATGAAGTTATGGTATATATCCAAAATTGGACTACTGATTTCTCCCCAGTGATTCTCTGCTTCAAGATTGTATTACCATTCACCCAGGCAGTAGATAAAATATTTTTGGAGTTATTCTTGACTTCTATCATATCCATTATCAAACATATTAACAAAATCTGCCATTCTCCCCTATGAGTGTATTATGAATTTTCAGATTGACATCCCTTCTACAACTCATACCATAGTCTGACCAATACTACATGTGGTCTAGCCTATGTTGCTTGCCTGGCTCAATAGCCTCCTATAGGTCTCCATATTTCCAGTGTCTTCACAGAAGAATGAAATTTTTCTTGTATGCCAGATTATATCTGTCTCCACTCAAGATGCTTCAAACACTTTCCATCACACTTTGAATATTACAAAATCCATTACCATGATCACAGAAGTAGTGCATAATGTGATTTTTGATGCTCTCTTCAACCCTGACTGGATTGCTTTACTTCTTGATCACTTAGCTGCAGCCATATTGACTTTTTTTCTCTCTCTTAAGAAAACTCAAATTACTAAAATTGGTGATGAAAAAGGAAATATTACTATGGACACTATTGATATACAGAAGATAATTAGAAACTTTTGAGAATTTATAATAAAATAGAAAAATCTCAAAGAAATTGACAAATTTCTAGAGATATGTGACCTACCCAAATTGAGAGGACATACACAATTTAAATAGATCAGTTTCAAGCAAGAAATAGAAGATGCCATCAAAAACCTACCAACCAAGAAAAGTCCAGGACCAGACAGATTCTCAGCTGAGTTCTACAAGAACTTCAAGGGAGAATTAACACTAATACTCCTCAAATTATTCCATGAAATAGAAAAGGGAACCCACCCAAATTCATTCTATGTGGGGACTATCACTCTGATACCAAAACCAGATAAAGACACACCAAGGAAAGAAAACTTTAGACCAATATCCCTGGTGAACATAGATGCAAAAATTCTCAATAAAATTCTGGCAAATCACTTACAAAGACATATCAAAAAGATAGTGTGCTATGATGAAGTAGGCTTCTTCTCTGGAATGCAAGGTTGGTTCAACATAAGGAAATCAATAAACATACTATATCACATCAATAGACTTAAAGACAAGAATCATATAATTATTTCAATAGACACAGAAAAAGCATTTGACAAAATATAGCACCTATTCATGTTCAAAACACTAGCAAAACTAGGGATAGTAGGAACATATCTCAATATTGTAAAAGTTATCTATGCTAAGCCCAAGGCCAACATCATTCTAAATGGAGAAAAATTGAAAGCATTCCCTCTAAAAACTGGGATGAGACATGAATTCCCTCTATAACCATTTCTATTCAACACAGTCCTAGAAACTTGAGCCAGAGAAATTAGACAGACAAAAGAAATTAAAGGAATACAAATAGGAAAAGAAGAACTCAAACTATCACTATTTGCCAACATGATTCTATATTTAGAAGATTCAAATAATTCCACCAGAAAACTTTTAGAACTAATAAATGAATTCAACAAAGGAGCAGGTTATAAAATTAAGACCCATAAATCAAATGTGTTCCTACACATCAGTGATGAATTCACTACAAGAGAAATTCGGAAAACTACCCCAATCACAATAGCCTCAAAATAAAAAAGTTACTTAGGAATCAATCTAACAAAAGAGATGAAAGCTCTCTACAATGAAAACTATAGAACATTAAAGAAAGAAATTGAAGAAGACCTTAGAAGATGGAAACATCTCCTTTGCTCTTGGATAGGCAGAATTAATATTGTCAAAATGGCCATACTACCAATAGTGTTATACAGATTTAATGCAATTTCAATTAAAATCCCAATGAACATTCTTCATACAACTAGAAAAATCAATCATGAAATTCATTTGGAAATATAAGAGGCCCAGAATAGCCAAAGCAATTTTTAGCAAGAAGAGTGAAGCATGAGGCATTACAATACCAGATCTTAAACTATACTACAGAGCAATAGTAACAAAAATGGCATAGTGTTGGCACCAAAACAGACATGTAGACCAATGGTACAGAACAGAAGACACAGAGACAAAACCACATAAATACAGGTATCTCATACTAGACAAGGTGTGAAAAACATACATTGGTAAAAAGATAACCTATTCAACAAATGTTACTGGGAAAACTGGAAATCCTTATGTAATCAAATGAAATTAAACCTCTATCTGTCACCCTGCACAAAAATTAACTCATAGTGGATCAAAGACTTAGGCACTAGAATATAGACTCTATGCCTCATAGAAGAAAGAGTAGGCCCAAATCTTCATCATGTTGGCTTTGGAACTGATTTCATTAACAATACTTCTAAAGTACAAGAACTAAAATCAGGAATAAGTAAATGGGATGGATTCAAACTAAAAAGCTTCTACTCAGCAAAGGAAACAATAATGTGAAGAGAGCCTACTGAATGGGAGAGGATCTTTAAAATGTGCACCTCAGATACAGCACTAATCTACAGGATATATAAAGAACTCAAAAAAATATAACACCAAAGAAACAAATAACCCAATCAATAAATGGACTAAGGAACTGAACAGACTTCATAGAAAAAATGCAATCTATCAACAAACATATGAAAAAGTGTTCATCACCTCTAGTAATTAGAGAAATGCAAATCAAAACTACTCTGAGATTTCATCTCACTCCAGTCAAAATGGCAATTATCAAGAATTCAAGCAACAATAAATGTTGGTGAGAATGCGGGGAGGAAGGTACACTCATACATTGTTGGTGGGACTGCAAAGTGGTGCCACCATTATGGAAAGCAGAATGGAGATTCCTCAGAAAACTTGGAATGGAACCCAATTTGACCCAATTATTCCACTTCTCAGTCTATACCCAAAGGACTTAAAATCAGCGTACTACAGTAACATCGCCACATCAATGTTTATAGAAGCTCAATTCACAAAAGCTAAACTATGGAACCAATCTGGATACCCTTCAACAAATGAATGGATAAAGAAAATGTGGTATATATACACAACAGAATATTACTCAGCCTTAAAGAAGAATGAAATTATGGTGTTTGCAGGTAAATGGATGGAACTAGAGAATATCATGCTAAGTGAAATAAGCCAATCCCCAAAAAATAAAGGTTGAATGTTTTCTCTGATAAGTGGATGCTGATCCATAGTGGGGCAGGGGGATAGAGAAGAATGAAGGAAATTTGGATTGTGCAGAGGGTAGTGAGGGGAGGGGTTGGGCAGTGGGGATGGGAAGGACCGTAGAATGTGATAGCCATTATTACCCTATATACATGTATGATTATAAGACCAGTGTGACTCTTCACCTCACATAGCCAGAAGAATGAGAAGTTATGTTCCATTTGTGTACAACATGTCAAAATGCATTCTTTAAAAATTTCTTATATCTAATGACAGTCCTTTATTTTATTCATTTATTTTTATGTGGTGCTGAGAATGGAATCCAGTGCTTCACACATGCTAGGCAAGTGCTCTACCACTGAGCCACAAATTCAGCCCTTCAAAATGCATTCTACTGTTAATATATAACCAATTAGAAAAAATATAAAAAATTTTAAAAAATACTGTTCTTCCTCAGGGCCTTTGCTCTGGTTTCTCTCTTCACAGGGTGCTTTTCCAATATGTATTCAACACATTTCCTTCCTTGACTATGCACAGTTCCATTTTTAAGCATTGCTTCTGCAGAGAAGCCTTCTCTTAACACTATATCTGAAACTGAACACCTTCCACCATGAAATTCATTGTTTTGCTTTACAAAATTTCTCACAAACTCTCAATTAATAACTGATGGTAATCTATATATAGATTCCACAACTTCCTTACTCCTTTGCAAGAAAGTATGATAACTTGAAGAAATGAGTTTTACACTGCTTCCCAAAATGTTTCCAAGGGAATAATTCCCATCACCCACAGCTTGATACCAGACAGTCTATCTTCCTTTCTCCTTTCTACTGCTCTACTGGTGGTTTCTTCATCTTTTAGATAAAACAAGCCTGCAAAGCCTGATATGAAAGTATGTGTGATCTGAGACTAAGATAAATTTAAAAAAATGTAAATCTACCAAATTTGTCTTCTGGGAGAAGATTAATGAATTGATGTGTGACTGATGGGAAAAGAGAGAAAATATTTGTCCCAGAGTCATGAAATTGAAGATTTCTCTAAAAATCCTATAGACATTAAAAAGATAATGCAGTAATATAAAAAAACTTTATAACAGTAACTTTGTGACCACAGATACAGTAGACAATTTCCTAGGAAAATAAACTAATTAATATGAATACTGAAAGAAATATAAATCTTCATAGTTCTGTATAAGTTCAAGTGATTGAGTACATAAATAAAAATCTTTCCCAAAGATACTTTAGGTATGTTCAGCTTCAGCAAGAAATCTCACATATAGTTTTAAAAATATTTACAACCGTTTCAGAAAATACAGAAACAATACATTTCCAATGCATAATCTTGATGAAAATCCTGACTAGGGCATTGCCAGAAAAGAAAAATATAGATGAATCACTCTCATAAATATAGTTCAAAATACCTCATACAAAAATTCTACATAAATAAATTAGTTAATTGAATCTGGCAATATGTAAATAGTCTACTATATCAAATGAAAGCTTATTTTCTTCAGGAATGCAAGGCCAGTTTAATATTTAAAAATAAATCAACATAAATTAACATATTAAATATATAAGAAAAGACAATTACTTCAGAGAAGGAAGAACAGCAGTGGTTTGATTCCAGAAACAGTTTAGTCAGACATGTTGTATATTACTTAGGCTATGAAACATTGCAACCTATGTCACAAGGAGTTCTAACTGGTAAAAAAGTCTTCCCCCACACTTCCCAAAAGACCACATGAGTTTAAGCAATGTATCTTAATATTTGTAACCTCCAGTAATTTGCTTTGTTTCTTTGTTTCTTAGTTCCCTACTCTATAAAATTGTAATCTATAAAATTTGTCTTGACTGTTGATTTTATAGTACACTGTTGTATGGATCCCAATTTTATAAAAAATGTGCTGACTTTTAAAGTATATTTCTACACATCCCTTTGGTGCTGTTATCTAATTTTAACAAGGTATCAATTATATGCATAGAGAATGACAATACCAAATACTATATATTATGTGGAGAATAGTGTTAAGTGGAAATATAATCTCTCATTTCTAAAGATGTTATGAATGCTGAAAGTTTCAACCAGAATTTTAAATTCAGT
The DNA here is from genome assembly GCF_902686445.1 of Sciurus carolinensis. NCBI lineage: Eukaryota > Metazoa > Chordata > Mammalia > Rodentia > Sciuridae > Sciurus > Sciurus carolinensis. The sequence continues at coordinate 48,202,836 of NC_062226.1, forward strand.
AAAAAAAGTCCACCTTTATTAGGGTCTTAAATCCTTCCTTTCTCAGCTGGAAGAATGCTAGAGGAATCCAGCTGAAAGTGAGTGAGCATAAATACCATGTAATTAACAAAGTCTGGTTTACTCTCCTTTGTGTTTGATATAATAAATCTAGGGCTATTGTAGTATTTTTAAATACCATGTTACCCAGACAATGAAACTTTCTATATGTACCATCTGAGAGAAAAAGACTTTAGAATTTTTTTCTTTTTGTTTTAAACATTGAGATTTATGCACATTGAGATTTATGCATAACATAAATCTCACTAATAAATCTGAAATTCTTATTTGCAAAACTTGTAAGCTTGTTGTGCTGTGTGTGTGATCTGGAAGTGTAAACATGACCTAGCACCTTCCCTAAGCAGCACTTGCTCGTGGTATCTCAACATTCTAGACCTGTGACCACACACTCATTGTGCTTCATTCATCTGGTGATATGTCATCTTCCCTTTTAAGCCTGGATAACTTTGTAGATACAGTGGATTATTATTCTTGTTTTCACTACTTTTAACTCCAAATTGGATATAGAATAAATATCAATGCATGATTTTCAATGAATAAATGAAAGATGATTTTTTTCTCTTTTCCAAAATACTGCACTAAGATGTTCCTTCTTTTCTAATGCAATCTGATCATAATCCAGATTTCCAATTTTTTAGAAATGTATTTTGCAAAATATCACTGTATCTTCCTCTCTTAACAAGAAAAGCAATAGAAGCAAAAATAAAAACACTGGCAAAACTTTGTTTTCTTTAGGTTTTAGAATGTGTTCTATCAAGAAATATCAAGAAAATTTTAAAAATTGATAAATCATATTTATGTAATTTGTTTTGCAACTTTGAATAATCAAGTACTAAATGATAAATATGCAGAGTTCGACTGAGGTTGTTACACTTTATTTCAAACATAGACAGTCTAAAAGGCAGGGGAAAACAGAATCATGTAGTTGGGAACCATCAGAACTATTTTGAGAATGGTGACTAAAACAATCAGGAGCAGAGAAAGCACATAGAAAATCATTAAGAATTAAGTTGGAAAGGTAACCTGGATCATTTTTTGAATCCTGTTGTAGAAAATGGCAAAAGCATGAAAAAAAAATTTGAGCAGGAAAATGATGCATATCAAGCTGAACTGAATAACATTAATTGAGAGACTATGTAGAATACATAAAGTACAAAGAGACTGAGCTGAGTGAGATGTATTTCATCTAAGCCATATAATGACTCTGAATTTCTTTAGAATGATGTATATTACAATAATAATTAAAATTACAATGAAGTAATAGGTGAGCAAGAAAATTTGATTATATTTAGCCAATGAGGTACAGATAAAATAGATGTAATACATAATCAACTATAGGTATATTGAAATAAATAGGTAAAAGCATTATAAAATACTCTTTAATGATTTAATACAAAATTTAATGAACTTTACATTTTGGTATGTAAGTATTATTTTTATTCTGTATATTATTTATCAGGAGATTTAGTCATTTCTGTTTTCCCTTTAGAGCTTTTCAATAAAAATTCATCTTTATTTATTTTATTATTGAAGTATCCAGATGTGCTTTAGACCTTGAACAGCTCTACTTTCTGCCAGCATCAATCATGGTCAATCTTTACCTAGTTGCTATAAAGAAGAAAATGTTGGGGAAAAAGGAAAGCCTTAGCAATCTGCTGGCTTTTAGAGTTGCTCAACCTAGGAGATTATTTCCAGTGTTCTTCTCTCTTGTAGTCTACTTTTGAAGTAATTCCCTCAAGGTTCCCTTTTTTTTTTTTTTTTTCTTTGAGCTTTGCATACCATTTCATTTTCTGCCTTCCTTCCCTGCCTTCCCTCCAGTGTACCAGGCAAAGCATCCTCTGGTCTTAAAAACAGCTGTAACACCTTAATATATTCAAAGATGGTGTGTGCATTTGCAGCAGGCTGTAAACATAAATTGAAGTAAAACAAAACAACAACAACAACAAAAAGAAACTAATCATCGTAGAAAAGACCCTGTTCCTGTGGTCTGCCTAAAATGTGCACCTGAAAGTTGGCATAAGTTTCAGCTGGATCCCTCATATTAGCAATTCATCCTTTTCTGTTTTATTCTCCACTGTCTTGTGAAAAAAGAAAGGTTCTATTGTTAGACACATGATGCCCAATGAGACATTATGGTTACTGGAAGCCTGGCTCCTACAGGGACAGGTAAATACTGAGGCAGACTGAGCTTAGCTGCACCACCTCTACCCTGAGGACAAACATAATGCTTTAGTGATTACAGTAGTCCCCATTATCCACAATTTCAATTCCCACAATTTCAGTTACCCACCCTCAACCTTCACCAGAAAATAGTAAATGGAAAATTTCAGAAATAATTCCATAAATTTTAAATAACATTTATTACAGTGTATTATAAAAATTGTTCTATTTTATTATTAGCTATTGGTGTTAATCTGTTACTGTGCCTAATTTATACATCAAACTTTACTCAAAGATGCATGCTAACAGGAAAAAGCAGAGTCTATATAGGGTTTGGTACAATCTGTGGTTTCAGGCATACACTGGGGGTCTTGGAAAATATCACTTGCTGATAAGGGGGAACTTCTGTATAGCTAAACTTACAGTAAAAAGTTTTGCAAATTTCATGTAAATGTTTAGAAAATTTATACAAATAAACTTCTAACATCTCTTGGTTAATATGTTGGTAAAGCCTTAACAAAAGGAAAAGCCTTTATGACCTCATCGTGAGACTGTTTTTGTCTTGTGTCATTTACCTGGTTCTATGCTATCCCTTTAGTTTCTGTGGCCCATGATGAACCACAACACAAACTGAGCTGTTCTAGAACAACTGTCTCTGAATATCAGAGCAATTACACTTAAATTAGTTTTTCTCTGGCTGCAATTTAGCAGTTTCTTCTATATGTATACTTTTTCACCAAATGTACCTCTAGAATTTTAGCTATTCTGTTGCAATTTTCCCATGGGACAGATACTGCCTTAACCCTTTAGAGATTGCTTTGCCTTTTGCCCCTTCTTATAATTTGAAAGTTACATTTTTTCCTGACATCCACTCTGTTTTGCCTTTTCCTACAATAGTAGCGAATTTTTAGCAACACATGTGGTTTACTCATGATAAACAACTGCTTAGATGAGCACTACTTGATAAATTCATCCCAGAGTGCAGAAATAATTGGCTCTCTGATTACTCCATTCTTTCCTAGATTATAAACTTTTTGGAACAGAATGTGAGCCTTCCTATATATCCCTGGAACCTAAAGCAGTGCCTAGCAAGTAAAAGGTGTTTTCAGTAAAGGCTTGTTGAGTCTGAATGACTATCATTGCTAAATAGCTTCTCCACTTTGTGGGCATTCCAGTTGCCCAATTTGAAGGCATTTGGATCACACGACCTTTTTGAATTTTTCTCATTGTCTGATTTCATGATCCCATGCATACCTTCATCCCAATATGCATAGAGATACTCTACTTGAGCTCAGAGCACCACACACTGATTCAAAATATCCTTTCTGAATAATGATAGTTGTTCTTTTTGCTTCAGAATGCCTTTTGGGCAACTATACATGGTTTTCTGGATATGGTCTTAAATGCCTCTACTGGTTAATCATAAGTAATTTTTGTTTTCAAAACTAATGGTTCTAGAATCATTACTAGATTGAATTTACAGTTAGAGTATGATGATGTTTTTCATGAGAATGAACTCTTAAATAGCTATGGTTGGTCAGTTTGGTGTTTACAATTCATGACATTTCCAGAGAGACAAATCTTTGTTTACCCACTGTCAGAGACGGTTTCTGCAGATGAGGTAAACATCACCTGTGGCTCAGCAGCAGGCCCACACCATGTACCATGCCTGAGCTACCACTAGTAGATGATCATTGATTATGCTTTTAGTTTTTTCAAGGTCAAGGAAAAGTCTGACTGGGATTATACAGCAGATACAAACTACAGCCTCAGCGGAAAGGTTTTTTAATGCCTTTTCTTGCTTTGGCAATGATGTACTATATGCTGCAGGCTTACTGTGTCTCTTTAGCAGGTCATATATTTTCTTTTATGCTCAGCTGAATACAGCTAAGATCAATTTTTAAATCACATTGCCATATTATCCATCTCCACCATTCGAGACTAGGTGGATAATTATTTGCTATTTTTAAAAAAGCCTTTCAGTTATACAACTTGGGAGAGGTAGGACACACTTAATTCCCCTGAAGTGTTAGGTTATAAATTAAAATTAAACCAAACCTTGTGTGTAAAATCTCCATACTCCAGAGAAAAGATCTATTTTGTATTTGTAGGGTATGTAAAAGAAGAAAAGCAAATAAAATGAGTACGAATAAAGAGTAACTACAGAACAATTAACACTAGAGAAATAACCAGTTTTTCTATTTTAATCAAACACTGAAATCATTGACAAAAAACATTTCAGATATAAAATAAGGAAAGAATATAATGAGAAAAATACTATTTCTTATTATTGCTATTATTTTTAATTTTCCCTGATTTAGAGATTTTGTTTTTATTTTATAAAGCTACTGTGATTTGGATGTGGTTGGTCCCTCAAGGGTTCATGTGCTAAAGGTTTGGGAGGTGGTGGAACCTTCAAGAGGTGGACCTGGAGTAAAGTATTCAGATCATTGGGAGCAGTGCTGTCAGAAGGCATTAACACTTGTCTTGAGTGAATTCTTACAAGCATGAGTTTTTATGGAAGAGCAAACCTGACCCCTGATTCTGTCTGGTTTCCTGTCTTTCTCTTCTGCATGCAGCTGCTTCCCTTTTTTCTCCTTTGCTGTGTTGTAACAAGTCAAAGGGTCCTTCACCAAAGGCCAAATGGGGCCACCTGAACTTGAACTTTTAGCTTCCAAAACTGTGAATTAAATAAACATCTTTTCTTTATAAAGTTTCCAGCTTCAGGTATTTTGTTAGAGCAACAAAATGTAGATTTATACCAAAGAATAAACTGAAACAAACTGGGTGAAGAGTACTTTTCTGTACTATTTTTGCAACTGCAAGTGAATGTATAAATTTTTCAAAACAAAAAGCTAATAATATAAGAATCACATTTGTGACTATCAAAAGATAAAACATGACTTTACTTACTTTGTATTTTTCACATTATAACAATACTCTATTCTGAGACATTTCTTGGTTTGTAATGTTTTCATAGAGCGAAACAAAATTTTGAAATTAACTAAGAACCAGAAGGCATTTAATATAAATTGGTCATAATGATAAATAAGTCAAAATAATATTTTTTCTTCTTAATAAATGTGTAAGAGACTGTCATATAGTGGTCTGTTCTGAATAAACTTGTCAAAGAAAGTAATGTTCTTATCCCTAGAACAATGAGGAAAATAAATGTATAAATTGAAACTTATGAATATCAGAAGGCATGAATGGAAAGGATTTCTTTCACAAATCAGAAACTATTAGGGAAGAGTGTGTTCCACTGAATGTTGAAGCAAGAATTTGTTTAAAGAGTGGCTCAGATGAGCATGTTTAGAAAAGCTACTCTTAATGTGCCTTCAATTTTTCTCATAGCCTTAATGTTTAAGTTATCTTACAAGTAAAAAGTCATATATTTAAGTTAGAAGGATATGCAAACTATGACAATGGGATGACAAGGAAAGCCAAATAAATGCATTTATAAAGGAAATAAAAATTAAATTCAGAAATTTGAATGAGAAAATGCAATATATTAAGAACTTTTTCTTAAACACAGCTAAACAACTAAAAAAAACTAGAAAATAATAGTCAATTTTAAAATAAACATTGTGATTGCAAAGGTCGTTTGGAAATATGCCTTCTGAAAACAGATTCTAAAAAAAAAAAGTGAAGAGAACTGACTATTTCAGTGATATAGTATCATATAATAAAACGCTACACTCATTTAAATACTTGTTCTTACTGCATTAATAACATTTGAGTTGAACTGAATAGAGAAGAAAGTGACAAATTTTTTTTAAAGAAATGTGATATATGGGTTTCAAGATGGCGGACTAGAGGGCGGCTGCATTTCATGTTGCTCCAGGATGCAGGATTCAAAAGAGGAGATAGTGAGAGACTTGGGACCATCTCAAAGCCTCCAGGTGAGTCTCTCCCATTGGGGAGGTGTCCCGGATGGGGCGGTAGCCCCAGAACGCAGGGAACTTTGTGAAGTGAGTTCCTCGGCGAGACGCCCCTCCCCCCACTGGAGCGGTAAACATGGACAACTGGGATCATCGTAGAGGAGGCGGCTCAGCACAGCCCTTGGACTCGGAGCAACTACTGGGGCTCTGGGCGGCTGCCTGAGGAGGAGCAGCGTGGCGAGCTATTTAGACTCAGAGCGATCGCTTCTGAACACCGGGGGGCTGCCTGGAGGAAGAGGAGAAGCATGGCGGGTCGCTTAGTCTAGGAGTGACTGCATCAGAGCTACAGGCGGTTGCCAGAGGAGGAGCTGTGTGGTGAGCTATTTGGACTCAGAACGACCGCTTCTGAACACCGGGGGGTTGCCCAGAGGAAGAGGAGAAGCGCGGCAGGTCGCTTGGTCTAGGAGTGACTGCATCAGAGCCACAGGCGGTTGCCAGAGGAGGAGGCGGGTGGTGAGTTGTTCGGACTCAAAGTGACCACTCCTGAACACCCAGGGGGCTACCCCGAGGAGGAGGAGGAGGAACAGAGTGGGTCACTTGGACTCGGAGTGACTGCCTAGGGCTACAGGCGGTTGGCGGGAGGAGGAGACACGAAGTGAGTTGCTTGGACTCCTAGTGACTGCGTTGGAAACCGGGCCACTGTCCAGAGGAGGAGGTGTGTGGCGGGTCTCTGGGTATCGGAGCTATTGTATGGGGCTCCAGGTGGCGGCTCAGAGGAGGGGCCACATAGCCAGGCGATTAGGTGCAGAGCAGGGTCCCAGGACCGGCTTCTTGCTGGAAGAGCTGCACAGAGACACGCCTAGGGGCGGAGTGAAGTTTCCAAAACTGTGGGCAGATTCTCTGAGGAGAGGCAGCCTAAGGAGACTCGCCTGCGAAGGGTGAGGCTCCCAGGCCCAGGAGGTAGGTCCGGGCCCCTGGGAACGTTGCAGAGGAAGACAGACCAGCCCAGGTGGTAGTTGTAGATTGAGGGGAACCTCTAGGAGGGGAACTGACTAGGGAGACCTCCCCACCGGGTGAGTCTTCCCCGCCGGGTGAGGTTTTCCCACAAGGTCAGTAAAACCAGAGACACAGGAACAAACAGGCCATGCCTCAGCCCACAGCCTAGTTCCCCTTTGGATGACCATTGGTCAACAAGTGGAGGCACCTCTGCCCACTACCAGGGAATATACCCCACCTGAGGGTCACCAAACCTAGAGAGGAAGCTTCCTTGTGGAGCACCGCATTATCAACTTCCTCCAAGACTGCAGGCTACTGAAGGATAAGAGGGGATATACTAGCAATCTTCAGGGACATTATAAGTCAATAGAGGAAATCTGCAATATCTTAATGACCCACTGATTCCTGAACAATATGAGAAAACAAGGGAAGAAAATGCCCCCAAAAATCTAGATGTTACATCAATAAAATCCAACGACAGCATGGCAGAAGAAATGACAGAAAGGGAGTTCAGAATGTACATAATTAAAATGATCAGGGAAGCAAACGATGAGATGAAAGACCAAATGCAGGCATTGAATGATGAGATGAAAGAGCAAATGCAGGCATTGAATGATGAGATGAAAGAGCAAATGCAGGCATTGAATGATAGCACCAATCGACAGTTAAAAGAGCAAATACAGGAAGCAAAAGATCATTTCAATAAAGAGTTAGAGATATTGAAAAAAAACCAAACAGAAATCCTTGAAATGAAGGAAACAATAAACCAAATTAAGAACTCCATAGAAAGCACAACCAATAGGATAGAACACCTGGAAGACAGAACCTCAGATATTGAAGAAAAAATATTTAACCTTGAAAATAAAGTTGAACAAACAGAGAAGATGGTAAGAAATCATGAACAGAATCTCCAAGAACTATGGGATATCATGAAAAGGCAAATTTGAGAATTATTGGGATTGAGGAAGGCTTAGAGAAACAAACCAAAGGAATGAACAATCTATTCAATGAAATAATATCAGAAAATTTCCCAAATCAGAAGAATGAAATGGAAAATCAAGTTCAAGAGGCTTATAGGACTCCAAATACACAAAATTACAACAGACCCACACCAAGGCACATTATTATGAAAATACCTAACATACAAAATAAAGACAGAATTTTAAAGGCTGTGAGAGAAAAGAACCAAATTACATTCAGGGGGAAACCAATACGGATATCAGCAGATTTTTCAATCCAGACCCTAAAAGCTAGAAGGGCCTGGAACAACATTTTTCAAGCTCTGAAAGAAAATGGATGCCAACCAAGAATCTTAAACCCAGCAAAACTTACCTTCAAATTTGATGATGAAATAAAATCATTCCATGATAAACAAAAGCTAAAAGAATTTACAAAAAGAAAGCCAGCATTACAGAACATTCTCAGCAAAATATTTCATGAGGAAGAGATAAAACACAAAGAAGCAAATCAGCAAAGGGAGGAATTATCCTAAAGGAACTGTCAAATAAAGGAGGAACCAAGTTGTGTCAAAAAAATAAATAAATGAATAAAATTTAAAAAATGAACCAAATGACCAGGAATACAAATCATATCTCAATAATAACCCTGAATGTTAATGGCCTGAATTCATCAATCAAAAGACATAGACTGGCAGATTGGATTAAAAAGAAAGATCCAACAATATGTTGCCTGCAAGAGACTCACCTCATAGAAAGAGATACCCATAGACTAAAGGTGAAAGGATGGGGAAAAACATACCATGCACATGGACTCAGCAAAAAAGTTGGAGTATCCATCCTCATTTCAGATAATGTGGACTTCAAGCCAAAGTTAGTCAGAAGGGATAAAGAAGGACATTTCATACTGCTTAAGGGAAGCATAAATCAGCAAGATATAACATTCATAAACATCTATGCCCCAAACAGTGGCTCATCCATGTATGTCAAACAAATCCTTCTCAATTTTAGAAACCAAATAGACCATAACACAATACTACTAGGTGATTTTAACACCCCTCTCTCACCACTGGACAGATCTTCCAAACAAAAATTGAACAAAGAAACCATAGATCTCAATAACACAATCAATAATTTAGACTTAACAGACATTTATAGAATATACCATCCAACCAAGAGTGAATACACTTTCTTCTCAGCAGCACATAGATCCTTCTCTAAAATAGACCATATATTATGCCACAAAGCTAATGTTAACAAGTACAAGAAGATAGAGACATTACCTTGTATTCTATCAGATCTTAATGGATTGAAGTTAGAAATAAATGAAAGAGTAAAAAATAGAAACTACTCCAACACCTGGAGATTAAACAATATGCTATTATATGATGAATGGAAAACAGAAGATATTAGGAAGGAAATTAAAAAATTCTTAGAGGTAAATGAGAACAAAGAAACATCATACCAAAATCTCTGGGACACTATGAAAGCAGTACTTAGAGGAAAATTTATTTCATGGAGCGCATTTAATAAAAGAAGTAAAACTCAACAAATAAACAACCTAAAACTACAGCTCAAAGCCCTAGAAAAAGAGGAACAGACCAACACCAAAAGTGGTAGAAGACAGGAAATAGTTAAACTCAGAGCTGAAATCAACGAAATTGAAACAAAGAAACAATACAAAAAATTGACAAAATAAATAGTTGGTTCTTCGAAAAAATAAACAAAATTGATAAACCTTTAGCCACACTAACAAAGAGAAGAAGAGAGAAAACCCAAATTACTAAAATTCGGAATGAACAAGGAAATATCACAACAGACACGACTGAAATACAAAATATAATTAGTAGTTATTTTGAAAATCTATACTCCAACAAAATAGAAAATTTCGAAGACATCAACAGGTTTCTAGAGACATATGAATTGCCTAAACTGAACGAGGAGGACATACACAATTTAAATAGACCAATTTCAAGTAATGAAATAGAAGAAGTCATCAAAAGCCTACCAACAAAGAAAAGTCCAGGACCAAATGGGTTTTCAGCCGAGTTCTATAAAACCTTTAAAGAAGAGCTCATTCCAATACTTCTCAAAGTATTCCATAAAATAGAGGAGGAGGGAACCCTCCCAAACTCATTCTATGAAGCCAATATCACCCTGATACCTAAACCAGACAGAGACATGTCAAGGAAAGAAAATTTCAAACCAATATCCTTAATGAACATCGATGCAAAAATTCTCAACAAAATTTTAGCAAATCGCATACAAAAACATATTAAAAAGATAGAGCACCATGATCAAGTGGGTTTCATCCCAGGGATGCAAGGTTGGTTCAACATCAGGAAATCAATAAATGTAATTCACCATATCAATAGACTTAAAGTCAAGAATCACATGATTATTTCGATAGATGCAGAAAAAGCATTTGATAAAATACAGCACCCCTTCATGCTCAAAACACTAGAAAAAATAGGGATAGTGGGAACATTCCTTAACATTATAAAGGCCATCTATGCTAAGCCCATGGCTAATATCATTCTAAATGGTGAAAAACTGAAAGCATTCCCCCTTAAAACTGGAACAAGGTAGGGATGCCCTCTTTCACCACTTCTTTTCAATATCGTCCTTGAAATTCTAGCCAGAGCACTTAGACAGACCAAAGAAATTAAAGGGATATGAATAGGAAAAGAAGAACTCAAAAAATCCCTGTTTGCTGATGATATGATTATATATTTAGAGGAACCAGGAAATTCCACCAGAAAACTTTTAGATCTCATAAGTGAATTCAGTCAAGTAGCGGGATATAAGATCAATGCACATAAATCTAAGGCATTTTTATACATAAGTGATGAATCTTCAGAAAGAGAAATTAGGAAAACTACCCCATTCACAATAGCATCGAAAAAAATAAAATACTTGGGAATCAATCTCACAAAAGAGGTGAAAGACCTCTACAATGAGAACTACAGAACACTAAAGAAAGAAATTAAAGAAAATCTCAGAAGATGGAAAGATCTCCCATGTTCTTGGATAGGAAGAATTAATATTGCCAAAATGGCCATACTACCAAAAGTGCTATACAGATTCAATGCAATTCTAATTAAAATCCCAATGATGTACCTTACAGAAATAGAGCAAGAAATTATGAAATTCATCTGGAAGAATAAAAAACCCAGAATATCTAAAGCAATCCTCAGTAGAAAGAGTGAAGCAGGGGGTATTGCAATACCAGATCTTCAACTCTACTACAAAGCAATAGTAACAAAACCGGCATGGTAGTGGTACCAAAATAGAAAGGTGGATCAATGGTACAGAGTAGAGGACACGGACACCAACCCAAATAAATACAATTTTCTCATACTAGACAAAGAGGCCAAAAATATGCAATGGAGAAAAGATAGCCTCTTCAACAAATGGTGCTGGGAGAATTGGAAATCCATACGCAACAGAATGAAACTAAACCCATATCTCTCACCATGCACGAAACTAAACTCAAAATGGATTAAGGACCTCAGAATCAGACCAGAGACCTTGCATCTTATAGAAGAAAAAGTAGGTCCAGAGCTTCAACATGTCGGCTTAGGACCAGACTTCCTCAACAGGACTCCCATAGCACAAGAAATAAAAGCAAGAATTAATAACTGGGATACATTCAAACTAAAAAGTTTTCTCTCAGCAAAGGAAACTATCAGCAATGCGAAGAAAGAGCCTACAGAGTGGGAGAAAATGTTTGCCAATCATACTTCAGATAGAGCACTAATCTCCAGAATCTATAAAGAACTCAAAAAACTCTACACCAAGAATGCAAATAATCCAATCAACAAATGGGCTAAAGAAATGAATAGACACTTCACAGAAGAAGATGTACAAGCAATCAACAAACATATGGAAAAATGTTCAACATCTCTATTAATAAGAGAAATGCAAATCAAAACCACCCTAAGATTCCATCTCACCCCAATCAGAATGGCGATTATCAAGAATACAAGCAACAACAGGTGTTGGCGAGGATGTGGGGAGAAAGGTACACTCATACATTGCTGGTGGGGCTGCAAACTCGTGCAGCCACTCTGGAAAGCAGTGTGGAGACTCCTTAGAAAACTTGGAATGGAACCACCATTTGATCCAGCTATCCCACTCCTTGGTCTATACCCAAAGGACTTAAAATCAGCATATTACAGAGATACAGCCACATCAATGTTCATAGCTGCTCAGTTCACAATAGCCAGATTGTGGAACCAACCTAGATGTCCTTCAATTGATGAATGGATAAAGAAACTGTGGTATATATATACAATGGAATATTACTCAGCCATAAAGAATGATAAAATTATGGCATTTGCAGGCAAATGGATGAAACTGGAGAATATCATGCTAAGTGAGATAAGCCAATTTCAAAAAAACAAAGGACGAATGATATCGCTAATAAATGAATGATGACACATAATGGGGGTTGGGAGGGGTTAGTGTTAGGGTTAGAGATAGGGTTAGGGAGGGGGGCAAGAATGGAGGAAGGAAGGACTGTATAGAGGGAAAAGAGGGGTGGGAAGGGTGGGGGGGAAGGGAAAAAATAACAAAATGAATCAAACAGCATTACCCTATGTAAATTTATGATTACACAAATGGTACGCCTTTACGCCATGTACAAACAGAGAAACAACATGTATCCCATTTGTTTACAATAAAATAATAATAAAGAAAGAAAGAAAGAAAGAAAGAAAGAAAGAAATGTGATATATGATAAAGTTGGCTTTTCACTTAGTGGTGTGTGTGTGTGTGTGTTTGTGTGTGTGTGTGTGTCTATATATCTATGTCTATCTATCTGTCTATCTATCTGTTCGTGTTCTTGGGGTAGCTGGTTAGCCATGCCAGAAAACATAAATTTCACATTTACCTCACTCTGTAAGCCAAAATATATCCCACTTGTTCCAGAAATTTGAATATAAAATAGTAAAAACATGAAAGTAATAAAAGAAAAAGGAAGGAGGTTTAGTATTCTTAGAATGAAATATTTGAAGCCATAAGCAAACAATAAGAGAAGACTAATCATGTAAAATGTAGATACTTTTACACACACACAAAAAAAATTAAAGGTGAAAGACATACTTGCAGTGCATTTTACAGAGGAATGGCTCACATTCTGGAGAGAAAAGCCTTTCCTGATCTGACCCAGAGCTTCCCTGCCAAGAACAATTACCAACACACGTGTCCCCCCATTTCTCCTCTCCTCTCTCACTGTTCCTCACTGAACTTAACATTCCAAATACCCTCCGTCTCCTGGCACTTGAATTGCTATTGCGTCCAACCAGATTGTGGTCTTTCAGATATCTGCAGATCCCTGGTATCCTGCTCACCTCTCTCTTCCTGATCATCATGGCCACATTAACACCTTTGTCCCTCTTTTCCTCCTTCCATCCCAGTTGTTGCTACAGAACTATTACTTGCCTGACATAATATCACTTCTTTTTTTATTGTCAACCGTCCTAACCAGTCTCACAGTTATTGTGAATAGGAATATCGTGCTTTTACTTTTGACAGTGAACAACATAAAATTTTAATGGCTTACAATTTTAGAGGATGTGGGGAAACAAAGTTGCTCTAGAGAATGATGACACTGTCCAAACTTGTTCTTTTATCTTTGGTTCAGGAGGTACAGATCAAATATTTCATTCAACTAATACACTCACTTGTATACATAAAATATATGTGAGTCGTGGTATTGTTAGTAATAATAAAAAAATAAATGTAATCCAAATGTCCATTGGGGGCTAATCAAACAAGTTCCTGAGCATCAAAAATAATATATCAAACACTGCTTAGGAAGAATAGCATAGGTTCATAATTATGCTATATAAAGTAAACAAACTGAAGGAAGGAACATAGTTTAAAAATCCAGTATGTATAATTTGCTTTCATTTACATAAAGCATGAATAAACAAAACAGGGAAGTTGATGGCTGTCACCTCACAGGGAGTAGAACCAGATGTGTAAGGTAAGAGGTAGACCTAATTTCAATATATCTTTTAGTGCTGTTTTACTTTACCACTTTCTGTGTCGTCAACAATCTCAAGCAACCACAATGGAAAGAGAGTCAGAAAGGGGACAGGGTGTGTGCTCATCTCGGAAGGCAGTCAAATGGCAACAAAGAACTAGAGAGGGGCTGGGAAGATTCTGTCTGCATAGAGTGATGGGAAGCCACAGAGGAGGTCGGTTCCCCACAGAGGAGACGAGTTCCCCAGCCAATTCTCATGGAAACCAGTTTAGTTTGAGGTCAGTTTTGTCTAACTCTCCTCAGTCTCAAACAAGATTGTCTAATGAGACTGACATTATTTGAAAGCTTTTTGTAACAACAATTTACCTAAATTCACATAGATATGCGATCTTAGGGATACCTGGTGGGATCATTCCTACATTGGAAAGTGGATTTTCTAAGAAGCAAAATATCTTTATATTCAAATGTATAAAACATAAATTGTGTGTCTAAATTACATATATCTTTAAGCAGTAAGTATACTTATATAATCCGTCTTCTCTCAGATGGGGAACTACATTTGTAAATTTTTTCCTTGGGGACCTACGACATGTACATTTACACAATACATTCATTTCTACATTTAGTTTGGTCTGTTAGAAATTTTGCCTAAAGTGAGTTGTAATAGAGACCTTTGGGTCTGATTTTCCCATGTAGTTTGACATATAAAAGATATATGTGAAAATGTATGCTATCAGAATGAATTTTAAAGCTCAAAAAATCAATAAAACATTTCACGACAGTTGACTCAAACAATTCTAATATTTTGCTTTAGGAAACCTCAATTGTTTCCTTTAATAAAATTAAGAAAATAGTAAAGCGTTAAAAAAAAATCACTAGATTTCTTATTCTGAAGTAATTTTATTCTATTACTACATTTTATTATGTGACACATTTACAATTGAATAATGTAATGCTACAAGGTTTTCATTTTTTCCAAAATTGTTACTCCATCAAAGATATTTTGAAATTCCTTTGATGTTCATAGCCTTTACATTTTTTGGTTGTTATCCTCCTGCACTTATACTTTGGTTTATTTAAAACAGCTTTCTAATGGTAGTTCCACTTCTAGTCCATTCAACTCTTCTGAGTTTGTAATGCTCTTATTTCATTCCTGTGCTAAAGCATCTTAAATGATTACCTACTGTTCAAAGGATAGAGTCTCAAATACTTTATCACTGAAAGCCTTTAAGACTTTGAGTATCATAATATAACCAGGTTACCCTATACACAGCTAATTACAGGAAACTGGTCCCAATCTGTAGACTCGAAGACCTGGAACTAGAACTGTTCATTGGACATGAGCCAAAAGCTGGAGGCACTGAATTGGAAGCAAGCATATAAGAAATTTAGACCACAAAGCCAGGCCAGTTTTTCCCCTACCCATGAAACATCAACAGACACCAAAGCAGGAATCAAAGTGGAGACATGGAGAGAACAGAATAGCAATCCACACAAACTGTTTATCCTGAAGCAGCGGGGGTAAGGAAGGAGGAAGCTTTCAATACATTAATAGGATTGTTTTAAGAGATGAGTGGAGAATCAAAAAGGGAAATCCAGATAACTTAGCAGATGGGCAGAAGAAAAATCATTTTAGAAATAAATACAATGTTTAGACAGCATATCAAGATTTATATTTTATTTATCCCTCTATATTTACATATACTGATAGTTAATATTTATATGAAGTTCATTACTATGTACTATGAGCATTGCATGCATTATCTCATTTCAATCCTAAAAATAATCCTGTGAGGTAAGAGGTATTATTATCATCAATTTAAGGGTTGCAAAGCAGAAAAAGTTAGTGACATACCTAAAGTGACACGATTAGAATATGATAATGTTGGTTTATAGCCAGGTTTACTTACACCAGTCGATGCTCTGGGCTACTGGTGTTTTCTTTTGGCAATTACCCCTGCATATTTGCAATGCTGCACAACTACAAATATGCTAATAGAAGCAGAGAAATCAGAAACTACCTGTATTGCTTATCTATAGTGGTATAGTCATTTTCTGAATAGGACTAGAGATTAAATTTGTATCTTTCAGAGAATGATTGACTCTTTGAGCAGCAGTGGTTTGTTTTTTGAACTCTTCCGTGCCCTCGGCCCAATTGTGCCCTTGGCTATACAATTTCCTGAAGTGTATGTTGTTTGGCAGGGTGCATTTATTTCTCCTTGATTGGTCTACTTAGCACTTGCAAATATTCAAATAAATAATTTATTTTTGTTACTTGAGCCATCTTATCTATTTTACAGAACAATCTATTCTAGGTAATGAGCAATGATGATATTTGCAAAGTAACTTTATCTCTGACTCATTCACCAAAGGAATATGAAACATTAATTTTTCTTTCAGTGTGTGATGGCAAAATACTTAAAATAGAAAACATAAAGCTATTTTGGTAATATTTATGTCACTTGCTCTTATTTAATGCTTCAATAAGAAATGAGATATTTTCAATCATTGGTGTTGAGATCTCTGTTTTTTAAAATTGTTTTCCATGTTTACTGCTTAGATGGAGAAATATTTTAGCTATGATTTATATTCCTAACAATTATAATTTATTAAGATTCCAACCTAGACATTTCATTATATTGGATTATTTTGCTTTAGTCTGCTGAGCATTAATGCTGCTTTTAATGTCATTGGCTTTTATATCCTTATAATGAGCTCCTTTGTTTTACTACACAAAATTGTCCTTTCACTGATGTGCTAAGGTAGATGCCTATAACAGAAAATCATCAAAATAAAATGAGATTTTGTGAGTTAACCTTCATGTTTTGATTTCTTCAGTGATTTTTGTTATCTCACTTTCTGGCTGCAGGTGGTTTTGTAGATAAACAATTGGATTAATTCAGAAACCTTAGAGCTCCTCGCCTATAGCAACAGGAGCAACAAAGTAGGTACTCTTAAAGGCTATTCTCTTATATATAGAAAAGTCTAATGTAAGGAGAGTTTAATTAACCAAGAAAATCTGTTATGCAAAATCAAATGGGAACTCAAATGAGAAAGATTTGTGAATGGGAAAATTTTAGGAAGGGAATAGGGGCTGCATAGAATTGCATATCAAAATGAAAAGTCTGAAACTGGATTAAGTGGCAACAAGAGCCTTAAGATTATTTTGAAGAAAAAAAGGAGATTATTAGAAAACGGTAAAAGAGTCATCAAAATTATTTTACGTATTACCTGTCCCTATCTCAGCCCCAACAACAAAACTGGATGGTTAGTGTAACTGCTAATGGATTCTCTTTACCATGTCATCCTCAGAAAATGTTTGCAGATTTAGAGACCAGTCAGACTTGCTCCCTAAGATGAGAACTTCTTCCTACTCAGTTGACTGTCCCACTTTTTTGTGTTCTTATCCTACCTTATTGTTTGTGATAGGAGACCCTGACGTTTAGACTACAGGAGAAGGTATTGGCTCCGGGTTGGCAAAAGAATGAGTTGTGGTTTGTGTATGGAAAGAAGGTCATGAATGGTGTGTAGAGGAAAATAAATTCTTGCTTACAGGGAAATGCAGTGTAGGGATCTTGTAAAAATGTCTGTAAGATAGTTTCTATTTTCTCTGAAGAAAATAGAAAAATGCTCAAAAGTACAGCAAAGTGGACTTAAAGATTTATAAGAGTGGCAAAAATCTTGGAAAACATCAAAATCAAGGTGATCAGAGAAGATGCAATCAAGGAAAAATAAAAAGAGTTTTAATTTTACCAAGAGCACATTTTAAATCTGACATCAAAATCTAGGTTTGAACTTTCCAAGGTATTGTTCTGGAATGGGGAAAAGGCAGATAAGTGTTGAGAAATATGAACATCAACATTATTGAACGTAATCTGAGCGAAAATGATGGAACATTATTTTAGGATGAAAGAAAGATATGCAGAGGAAGTGAAATGGGGAAGTGAAGGTAGAAAGGAGAGGGAAGAAGACAATGAAATATTAGAAGAAAGAGTAGAGTCAAAATGAGACTTCTGAAAAGTCCTCCATAAAAGCAATGAGCAAACCAGAAAAAAAAAAAAAAAAAATGAAAGGCAGAGAGAGAGAGAGAGAGAGAGAGAGAGAAACTATCAGAATCCAACAAGTGCAGAAATCCAGAAATAAACAAAACACTTTAGCAAGGATAGTACTCATTCAAGAAAAGTGTCTGAATCTTAGTTGAGTCTGCCAGCTTTGTGGCATTTTCCCTTTCACTATTCCCACTGCTTGCTCTCTAGCTCCATGGTAGTCTTAAAATCTAACAGTTCACATTTGCAGTGGAAACTAGTAAAGGGGGCAGTCACTGGAGAGAGCAGAAGAGGTTTAGAGCTCCTTCGATGACTTTCCCCAAAGAATTGCCAGTCTCCAACTTGCCTGTAGTTCCAGGAAGATGCCACCTGCAAAGCTATCTGTACCGACATGACATGACAGCTCTCACCCCAAATGAGCAGGATTTTCCCCTGGGGGTGGTGAAGGGGAGTATTTGCCATTAAAAAACTACAATCAATTGTTTAACTTCCAGTTTCCCTGGAGCAGTTGAGGCAGTGGATAACAGTTCTGGCAAACAATAGTATAAGAAAAAGCATAAAAGGAAAAGCTGGAAATAAGATTCCAAGGGACTTTGAAATACTCTGAAATATTACGGGGAATTTAGAAAGCCACATGAATGCATAAAGCACATCCTGCAGGCAGCATTCTCTCCCTTGTGGAAAGACAAAAGGAGGCCCAGGCTGTCATCTCTGGCGGCACTTGTGGCTCTGCAGTACTAGAAAGCAAAGGCAAAAGCAGACTTGACAAATCCCAGGCTGCATGTTGAAGGTATGCCCCAATGTGCACACACAGCCCCTCAGCTAAGACTGATCGTATTTTTACCAAAAATCAATTGTTCATATACAGTGGGGATCTACTTCTGGACTCCATCATGTTCCATTGATTTATCTGCCTATCTTTACATCAATAACATGCTGTTCTGATTACTATATGCTCTAGACTGTGCCTGCCCCAGAAATTCATACATTGAAATCTCACCTCCAATATGATAGTAACAAGTTGGGCCTTGGAAAGTGATACAGACACAAAGATGGAGCCTTCACAAATGGATCAGTATTCTTATAAGAGGAGGCCTTAGAGTTACCTTGTGCTCTTTTTGCTCTGCTTTCTGAGGCTACAACAGAACATCAACAATCTGTAACAAGGAAGAGGGCCCTGAACAGAACTGACCAAGGCCGCAGTCTGTCTCAGACTTCCAGCCTCCATTACCATGAGAAGTAAATTTCTGTTGTTTTAAAGTCACTCTATGATGCAGTGTTATAACAGACTAAGACACTGTAGATTTGTAAACTTTTCTTCCTTTTCAAAGACTTTTTGCTGTTGTTGTAATTGAGAGACTTTTCATTTCCATGTGAATTTAGAATCAAAGTTTATAAAATAATTTTTATATAAGGATTGCATTGAATATATATCATTGTTCAATTTATGGAGAACTGACATTTTAACAATGCTGGACTTTCTAACCAATGAACAAAGAATGTACCTCCATTTATTTCATTTTTAAATATTTTTCTTAACATTTTGCAGTTCTCATTGTTCATGTAATTCCCGTATTTTATCAGATTTATCCCTATTTTAATCATTGTATCTATTTAAGTGGTATTTTTCTGTTTTAAGCTCATATTGCATTGTAAATATGTGTAAAAAAAAGGGATGTGTGCACACTGATCTTGCGTCCAGCAAATCTTGCTGAATTCATTCGTTATAGTAGCTCTTGTCATACATTTCATTGTGACTCAAAACAGTTTTGCCCTTTTGGTGTTCTATGAGTGAGTACAAAGTTAGTTGAAGAGATTATCTTTTTTAGGTTGAAGATGTACCTGTCTCTTTCTAGTTAGCTGAGGGGTTTTTTGTTTTGCTCATTTTTATTTTTAATTAGGAATGAATGCTTGATTTTGTCAAATGTGTTTTAATGTCTACTGAGATGGTAATGTGTATTTTTAATTTGGGGACTTTTAATATGGCAAAGTACATAGATTGATTTTCAAATGTTGAACCAGTCTTGTAATGTTTCAATGAGGATTTTGTTGTCAATGTCCACAAAGAACACCATTCCACAGTTTTCTTGCAATACCTTCATTAGTTTTGGTAATGTGTAATTCTGGCCCTAAACAATGAAACGAAAGATACTCTTATATTTTCAATTTTTTGGAAAATTTGTATGGAATTTATATAATTTCCTCCCTAAATATTTGGCAGGATTCACCTGTGAAATCATCTAGGACTGAAGGTTATATTCACCTAAAAATACAATATGTTTATAAGATATAGGGCTATTCTTATTTATTTTTCTTGAGTAAGCTTTGGCAGTTTGAGTATTTGAAGAAATTTGTGTGTTTAATTTAGGTTGTTGTATTTATTCCCATAAAGTTGTTCACAATATTCCATTATTGTCTTTTTGATATCTGTAAACAGTGCTCTTCAAAGTTCTTCACCCTCACAAAAGCCTTTAAAGACATTTTCTTTGGTGGTGAGACACTTAAGTTGAGATGTACCATCCTAACAAATTTTTCAGTTTACGATACAATAGTATTAACTACAGGCCTTGTGTTGTATAACAGATCTTTGGAAATTGCTCATCTTCTTTTATTAAAATGCAATATCTGTAGACCAATTCACGAATTCCCCTTCCCTGAGCCCAGGTAACCACCTCATATACATGGGATCATGCAGTTTTTGTCCTCCTGTGATTGGCTTATTTCAGTCAAGATAATGTAAGGGAATCTTGCCATTTATGACCACATAGAACAAAGTAACAGAGATGATATATGTGACTAAAATCATGTTCTTGTGA
Source organism: Sciurus carolinensis (assembly GCF_902686445.1). Lineage (NCBI taxonomy): Eukaryota > Metazoa > Chordata > Mammalia > Rodentia > Sciuridae > Sciurus > Sciurus carolinensis. Next base: position 48,223,740 of record NC_062226.1, read on the forward strand.
GATTCTGAATTCCTGTTATAGGAAGTACTAAGTCTACAAGTGCATTGTGCTTTTTATCTTATATTAAGAGGATTCTTTAAAGATATGTATACATATATAGATATACATATATATAAAGATATACATATAAAGATACACATATATAAACATAAAAAGATGTTTTATCTATAACAGATGCTATGATTCTTAATGTAGTTTCTATTAATAACGGATAATTTTATTTAACATTGAAATGGGAACATTTCCCATCAAAAGTAAATCATTTTGGTAATTTTATTATTTCTAATAACAAAAATGTATTGTGTATTTTTTAATAAGCTTTCTATTTAGTTTTTACTTTTTTCTCAGATCCTAAATTTACTCTGCATGTCATCTTATGTATTAAATATTCTATTTATATTCCCTTTATAGTTTTGCTCAAGATCATTGTTATTGCTTCAGTAGTTCTAATCTTTCATTGAACATTTTTTTAAAAATTCATTAAATTAAATAAAACTAATTGCAGAAATGTCTTGTTAAATGATATGTATAATCAAAATGCAGTTTATAAAAATAAAAAAATTAAAAATGATATGTATATTAAATAATAAATGATTACTTTATATAAGGTACAAAGGCTGTACATGGAAGGTAGTACTCACTGCCAAGAACACTTTACAGTGCCTATCATGTTATATTCGTCAGTAGTAAGTTGTAGCAATTATCAAATGCCTAACAGAGGTCACAGAAAATAACAATGACAAACATATTTAAAACAATAATAACCAGTAACGTCATATCATTCTTTAGCACTTATAGAATATTTTCATAACTTCTCTTAATTCTCACAAAATACTCTAGATTAATATGATAATATAATTCTTTCAATTGTGTATATGGACTCAAAAGTCTGAGCAATTACATATGTTCATAAAGCCTTTTTTGGTAAGCTAAGAACATGTTAAGTATAGAGACACAAAAGCTTGGTATCCACAATCCTAAATGTCTATATTTTCATCAATACTTCCTTTGTAACTAGAGATTGATTCTTGATTCCAATCCAAAAGACATTTGTGGCTGTTTCAGTAAAAGATAAATAATACATATTTCTACTCTTTAAACTATCCAACCATTGCTGCGAAGGAGAAGATAGTATAAAACTTCCCTTGCCGTCTAAAGTCCAACTAACAGCTAGCACCTCCTTCTTGGTTAGAAATGGCAGGAAAAGTTGTATCACATTTGAATTAAATGATGAAAAGTTGGCCATTCTGACAATTCTCCATCTTTACAAGAAACCTACATTGAACCCAAACCAAGAAACTAGTGGAGTTTTAGGATCCCTGGATGAGAATTCTCCATGCCACATCATTATCAACATGCCCACCTCTGGATTTCCCTTCTCAATAGCATATCAGACATGGCGTCCATTCCATGGAAAACTGTACAGTTAAATGTAGAGGATGTTGTTAATGAGAGGCTCTAAAAATCAAGAGTTCCTGAAATAAGTATTTTTTCATTTGCATATGTGAAGACATTGGTGTTTTACATTTAGAGAAAATAAAATCTTGACGTACTGAGGGATATTAAGAGTTGTATAGTAAATAGAACCCAAAGAAAATTGTGCTGGATGGTAATCTTTGTTAAAATTACTTGGCCTCTATATCCAAATTTCCTTATTTGCAAAATATGAGGATTAAATGAGTTAGTACCAATAAATTTTTATGAACAATACTTGCCACATACTGAACACCTTGGAAGTCAATGAACAATTAGGATTTCTTAAAGTTTGGCACTTTCACAATTTGTACATCTTCTAGAACCAAGGTTTAAGCAGGAAACTACCAACTAATAGGGAAATAATATTTATGTGTATTTCTAGCTCCGAGAGATAGTTTTGATGAGGAGGTCTTCAGACACATAAAGGATACTGAATAACTGCTATGCTATGGTGTCAAACAAAACTCAAATCTTGGGTCTGAAAACAACAAAGGCTGATTTCTGAAATACATGTCATCACTAACACAGGTTATCAATGAGATCTTCTTAACAGAGTCACTCAAGGACTGAGGATAGGGAGGAGCCATCATCTTGAATATTGCTGATTTTACCAGAATTTTTTGTTTGTTTGTTTGTTTTTTTAGACACCTCTGGACAGTTTTTCACTGTCATATCATCCCACTCAACTCATTGGCTAAAAGCAGAGGACCAAGGTGTTTAGTCATTCCTGAACTCTCGTTCCCCAAGTGAATGAGAATCAAATGTTTGGGAAGAGCATTAACAAACACCTTACAAATGCCTAGCATGTAGGCTGAGGGGTAGGGGTGGGAATGGGGTAGGAAGCAGCCAAATGATGAAGTGGAAAAATGGCTGTAATTCTGAGTTTATATAGCATCCCTTTCCCATCCTGTCTTCCTCCCAATCCCTTGACACACTCTCAAACTCTTCATGCCAGACAAGTAGTCCCATCCAATTATCTGGTTGTTTTTTGTTTGTTTGTTTGTTTGTTTTAGAAACAGAAGGAAAGAGAAATACCAGTTCTAATCTAGCAATTTTTTGTGTCCATAGATCAGCCAAAGTGTATAGCTCCATGGGATAGAATTGTTGACATAACAGTTTTCAGCAGTTTGGGCTATAACATTAGGAGCTATGCCTTGATTTATCATATAGGTAAAATCTACAGAATTTTCATTTATCTTATGGGCCAAGGGATGACTACTTAAGAGTCAAAGGATTGCATATAATTACTACCAGAGTGGCAGGGAAAAGGAAGTAGCATCACTAAACCAAGATAAAAAAATTAAATTAAAATGCTCCTGTATATATCACCCTTTATCTCCCATTACCTGAGCTGACTTTACTCCTCAGACTACCGTGGACCTGCTAACCACCTCATCAGGATGCATGTGGCTCTCTGCTTAACTTACACCTCTTTTGACAACTCTTTTTTATTTTGTTTTTGGTTCAGTTATATTAAAACTTTGGGGAGGAGAGAGGGAATTTCTTGACTGGCTAGGATCCTGAATGCACGTAGGGCCAGAGCCCAATTACTAACATACTTTGGGGACATGCAACAATGAATTGGTCACTATCGCAGAAGCACACATGTGCTGCTCAATCTTAAATGGTACCCTTAGTAACAAAGACATTTTTTTTTTCTAAGCATCTTTTGTGAAAACAGTTATTGGAGGTAGAATTGGTCCTATTTAATTAACTTTTTACTTCCAACCCTGAGGCACATGAGAAAATAATGAAAAATCACCACAAAACAGTTGGTGACCACCTACTGGGTTTTTTTTTTTTTTGAGCATTTCTAAATGTTTTGTTTCTATGCAAAAGTACTTTTCCCTTAGCATTTTAGTTATCAGAAAACCCAATTGTATTAAGATAAAGGAAAATAGAGGAAAAGTGTTACATTGTTCACCTTTTCATTGAATTGCTTATTTGTGTTTGTTTTTATGTTTTCCATTGCTCTAATTCTATTTGGTGCACTTGCATTTACTTCCTATTTTTTAAATACTCAGAATTTACTCCACCCCCTCTCAATTTTGACGTATTTCTGTCTTTTCTGCAAATCATCATACTGTATCATTAATGTAAGGCAGCAGAACAAAGAAAGTTGATGTTTCTAGCTCTCCTCTTATATCAGAATGCAACTCATTTAAATTATTTATATTTGTTTATTTCTCATATTATTCAGTGGAATTTGAACAAAATGCTGCCATTTAATGAACTGAAAACAGTGATTTTGCAAACACATTGGAATAATACAGAGTATTTAGATTGCATGACAATATTGGTATGGCAATATATATCATTATTAGTATTAGTGGTTAATTACACTGCTATGTTGATAAATTGCAAAATAACCCTGACACAGTTCTCTTTTTCATATGCCCTTTTTTCTCTGTGCTACAGAAATTGCAATGAGTAATAACAAAAGAGGTTAACCAACACTTTAAAGAAATGAAAGTGGTTAACCTTTTGTTGATGCTATTTATAATTTTGAGTTTGTGGTTTTAATAAAAATATTCCACAAAAAACTCAAATAATTAATAAATTCTCCCTGAAGATTATTACTTCTGTCAGTACCTAGAACTGGTATCAAAAAATCCCCTAAAACCAAACAAAGTATACACCTTCACTTTTTGTCATGTTCAAAGGACAAAAGTGATATCAAAATAAACCAACTTTTTAAATGTCAAGGATGTCCTATCTATAAGGACAAATTTCTTGGTTTTCCATGGTTGGAAGCTAAATAACGATTTTCTTGAATATGCAAACTTGGAGCAAAAAGGAGATCATTTAGATAAGTGCACAAGGGAAGAAAAGTGGGAATAACATGATGGTGGTCATACAGAAAGATTCAGTCAAGGTTAATGATGTTGACTTCAGCCTGTGAACATAACTCTGAAAATTAAGGTGGTAGGAAGAGGTATCAATGGTTTGGAGGGAAATTCTGCATATGAGGATAACACAACCATTAGTAGCTACTTAATCTTATCATAACCATGACATTAAAAACAGGTTTTTATTTCACCACCTGAAATTGAGCATGCTACTTTATGTTTCCATGAGTTTTATAATCTATCCATCTAGCTGGATTCTTTTCTGTGATTTATCCTCTTGGAGAATTTGTATTCAACTTCAAAATCAATTCAAATAATAATCTTTCTTTGTTACTTCCCTGGGCCTGGTTAGAATTGATCTCTTCCTACTTTATATAACTCTGAAGTACACTTATTTGTTTACATGTCTTTGTGGTCAAACAGTGAGCTACCACCTAAGGGCAAGGACTTTATCCATGTTCTTTATATATAGTGATCCTGGTGGATATCGGGTAAGATGTAAATGTTTATAAATTAATGATTCACATGATCATAGTCATTATAATCCGTAATAACCTTATTCTGGTATAACAGAGCTATCAGGACCAATTGTCATCTTTCATTTCTTTTGAGTTTAAGATGCTAAGAGCAACATTGCACATATTGTGCTGGCAGGAGGACACATATCCAGGTCATTTAAAACACCTTGACAGTACAATAGAATAAGAGGTTTGGTAGTGAAGAATAGATTACATGAAGTTAATGAAAAGAGGGGAAATTGCAACACAGATCACCAATTGCAGATGTTTAGCGCTACGTGGGAGAAAATCAGGTGATTTAGTTAAGGAAACAGCATGTTTCTTTTAAAGCTTTACAACAAAGAAAAGGAATAATGGTTTTGAAAGACCAAACAGTAATATTGTTTTGATCTCTATTCAGTCTTCCTTTTGCACTATGAGGTTATTGACAAAATTGGACCTCCTCTCTCAATGACTTCTCAGTAGGCTTTCTACGATACACTATGCCACTCTCTCTACAACTGCTCTGTATTCACCTCTTCCAATGGTCTACGAGTTTCCTGAGGGAAGAACTCTGGTTTTTATTTGCCTTTCTTTTTCCTTGCCAGGCATACTAATTTATTTGAATAAATATATAGAATTTTGGTAATTTAGCTAATAACTAGTATTAGTTAAAGGGAACTTAACCTTACATGAATATCTATACAGAGAATTCAAAACCAGAAAATACTATTGACTTCAAGTGAACAGTAACCAGTGGTACTATAATAACTTGAGAAAAACAGAAGGGCATGCTGGGAATGACTAGGAAAATTCTAGAAATATTTTTTTAAATGTTGCAATACTTTTCTATAAACTCTTCTTCAGAAAATAAATGAGAAACAAGGAAAAAAGCTATATTTTCAGATGTTCATTGAAAATTATCTTTAATGGTGAAATTTGTAAATAGACTAAATTTCAGCAAAATGACAAATTGATCAATTATTGTGTATTAGCTCAAAGATATGTTCATACAGCAATTAAAATGATAATTATGAAGATGTTGCCCAGACACATAGAAGAGTTATTATAAAACTTAAAAGAAAAGAAGCCAACAGATCATTGTAAATGCTAAATGATTGCAATTGTATTAAACATATATGCAGCTAAATGGAGAAAGGGATGCAACAAAATATTTCATAGGCATGACTTCGTGGTGGTAAAATTATGGTTGCTTTTAATTTTTAAAAATATCTTTCAATGTTATAGTGTTTAAAATAAAGAGAAGGGACATAAAACTTGAGTTGTTTTTATTTTTGTTTTTTATCTTGGAAAATTAAGATGAAGACTCAAAAAGACAAAAGTGGTTTTCCTTAAAAAAGAGCTTATCAAATAATCCTTACCTTCAATATTCTTTAATATTTTCTTTTTAAAGTAGGTGTTTCCATATAAACACCTATTGTGTTCTTTGAGTATTTCTATTTTCCTTCCTTCATACCAACTATATTTTAAGACCACACAAACTTATTTTCTTATACTTATGCAGGTCTAAATTCCAATTCAGGTCTCACTGGAGTACAAGGAAAATGTTAGAAGGGTGTTATTCCTTTCAAAAGTTTCTAGGGAGAATCAGCTTCCTCATGTGTTCCAACTTCTGGAAGACACTCAAATGCTTGAAGCTTCCTTTCCCTGTCTTCAAAGCCAGCAATATGTCCTCTATTTGACTCTTCTCCCTGGTTACATTTCTTTCTGAAAATAGCCAGGAAAGGTTCTCCACATTTAAATATTTATGTAATTAAATTCAACTCACATATGATCCAGAAAGATCTCCATCTCAGGAAGTCACTTTGCCAGGTAAAGCCATGTACGTGCAGGTTTTAGAAAAATGGATGTGGCCATCTTTGAGGTAGGTGGCACTATTTGTCTACCACATTCACTAGCTCATACATGTCTAAAAATTACCCAATTTTCTGGAATGATCTTAAATCTTGGTTAATTAAGCTATTTGTTTCTATGGAAGAATATTTTTTTCTATACTCTTAGCAAATTATCTGCAAGTTATAAATAACAGTTATAAATCTTTAAAAGTCTTTAGTAAATCTCTGTCCCGTTTTTCCTTCCTTCTTGAGTATTTAGCCTAAAAGATACCAGGTGAGATATAAGTTAGACAGGAGTGCATGCTGTAAGGGAGATAGGTGCTGTGGCCTCATGTAATGAGATACAAAGGTGTGTGTATGTGTGTGTGTGTGTGTGTGTGTGTGATGGATGGGGGAAGATGGCCTGGTGGTTGCAACCATCTACCATGGGATGTATGTGACTTAAGAGTGGGGTAAGGAGGCCAAACATGGTCTGGTAAGGGTTGTAAAAGGCTGAGAGGGTGAGGAGGCCATTCTTGTGGCAAACCTCTGAGTAGTCATCCTCAATAAGTGCAAGAGGGACATCCATGGAAGAGGTGTGAAACAGTGCGAGCAGGTTGGTGTGAGGTATCACAAATCTGAAGGGGTGAAGAGGGTGTCAGATGTGGAGTGGTCATGATCCCAACATATTTTGTAACAGTCCAAGTATAGTACAGATGGCATACACATTGAGCAGTGCACAGCAATAACAACTATGATTTGGCAGAATATCACAGCCCGAAAAGGATGAGAACACCCTGAGTACATGGGAGCACCACAGTGCAGGGTTCAGAATCTGTTCATGGTGAGGAAGGTGTCCACACAGCCCAGCTCAGGTCCTGTGTCCTGAGATCAATAAGTATAGTTCACCTCCAGACTTGGAGGAGAGCTTTATAGCCCAAATGAGATAAGTAGGACAAATTCAGAGGGTTAACAATGAACATGAATAGAATATTGAAATCTAACATGTTGAGATAGGAAGAATATCCACGTGATAAGGTGGAGGGGGAAGAAAGCTGATTGTATACAGTAAGAATTCATCAAAGTAAAAGTATTAGGGATTCTGAAAACCAGGTTTCCCATGGTTGGAGAAAAGTGTTTAAAAAGGAGGAAAACTAGAATGAAAATTTTAGCATTTCTATTGGATTGGAATTGGGGATATTTGTGTGAATTCAAAAGTTTTAATGCATAAAGATGGTATAGAAAATATATATATATATATATATATATATATATATATATATATATATATGTGTGTGTATGTGTTTACAGTCCCTAGTTCCATTCACTGAGAGGGCCTTGGAGCACCATATCTCTATAGAAATGAGAAGACAGAGGCCCAGCTTTGTTTATTAAGTCATTCTTCACTAAAAGTAAATGCTTTCAGCCAGGCACAGTGGTGCACACCTGTAATCCCAGCCAATTGGCTATAATCCAGCCACTGCCGAGGCAGGAGGACTGTAAGTTCAAAGCCAGCTTCAGCGAAAGCAAGGCACTAAGCAACTCAGGGAGACCCTATCTCTAAATAAAATACAAAAAATAGGGCTGGGGAATGTGGTTCAGTGGTTGAGTGCCCCTGGGTTCATTTCCCACTACCAAGAAAAAAGGAAACTATTTCTCAAATTGATAATTTTATGACTAATAAAGGAAGTATATAAAATGAACCACTCAGATCATAATGTGAATGAAAATAAGGAAGTGCCCAAATAATCATGCGGATATAGCAAACACACACACACAAACACACACACTACACACACTCACACATAAAACCAGTCTGAATGCACTCTCAATAGTTAGATAAAATAAAAATTTGTGCATCTAAATAATAATCATATTAACAGATTTTAACCCATTACATAAAATTGAAATCAATTCATCTATAGCATAAATATATGCATACATAGAAAAAAAAATCTTCCCAAATAATGCAATAAAAAGAAAGATGGTCTTTGAAGAAAACCATCTGTATTGGCTTCCATTGGCATAATATTCATCAGAAAACATTAATGATGGTAAAAATTTGATGTAAAATAGAAACATTTACATAATCTCAAAGCATCTTCCCATATAACACTTACTGATTCTAAATTGAGGAAAAAGTAATTTTACTGTGGTGAAAACTAGGAGATACTACCTCAATCAAATGCTCAAAATTAACATCATCAAAATGGAACAAATCAAATTATTTACCACCTGATAAGATGCAATCACACAATGTTACTTCTGTGATATTCCTGCCAAAGCCATTTAATCAAAGGAAACATCAGATAAGCCCAAATTGAAAGACATTTTCTAAATAACTGGTTTAGAATCTTCGAAAGTGTCAAGGGCATGAAAGAAAAGACAAGGCATAGGAAAGAGGTAAAAGGAGATTGAAGATACAGAGCATCTAAATGCAGTACATGATCTTAAAGTTAGGGCTGCTTTATGGAAGGTGGACTGTGTAGTGGTACCAGGTCCAGCATTTGGAAGGGCCCCAGGTTTGATTTCATATTCTGTTGTTTTATCAATTCTTAATAATTTTAACCACACCCACATTTATTTTGAACTGTATCCCAGGCATTATAGTTGGTCCTGTTTAGATTGAATCATTTTTTTTCTAAAAAGGCCATCATTACCCTATGTACATGTATGATTACATGAATGGTATGAATCTACATCATGCACAACCATAGAAATGAAATGATGTACCCCATTTCTGTACAATGAATCAAAATGCAGTCTGTAAAATTTTTTTAAAAAATTAAATAAAAAAGGACATCATTGGAACAATTGACAACATTTGGATAAAGTATGCAATTAAATGGTAGTAATATAATTTCATGATTTTGATGGATAAATGGAGGTTACATAAAAGAATATCTTCATAGGAAATACACACTAATATACTTGGGTGTTAAGCAAAATGTAAGCAACTTTCAAGTGCTTTAGAGAAAAATACTCTTTGGGCTATAATTGGAACTTTAAGTTTGAAATTATTTCAAAAGAATAAGGGAAAAGCAATTTATCAAAGCCTGTGTAGAGTTGATGAATTAAGACAATATGTGTGTATGGAGCTCAGGGGCATTATGCTGAATGAAAAAAAAAATGCTCTAAAGTTACATAGTGTACACAGTACGGATAAAACATTCTCAAAGTGAAACAAAACAAAACAAAACAGATCATTGTCTCCGAGTGTTGAGAGTAGACCCAGGGACTCAGCAATTAAGAGTAACATTGGAATTCCTCTATGGTGATGAAACAGTTCCTGGTGACCCCAAATTTTCATATAGGAAGAACTTAGGACAGAAATATAGTTGGGAAATTTATAGTGAGATTAGAGTGAGAATGAGGCTTATGTTGAAGCTTCATTGGTTCCAAGGGTCTTGTAATGGAGTGACTACCTGTTGACTTTATCAGAGGGAAATAGAAAAGAAGGGGAACTCAAACTGCTGACGTCATTTCACAGGGTCCCCACTGATTTAAAGATTTAAAAAATCTTATGAGGGAAAAATTTTTTAATTAAATTTGATTAAATATTAACCATTGTTCCTTTGAGAATGATATCAATATTTGGTTTATATTATGTGATAGTCAAAATTTACCCAAATTATGACAAAAATATTTTTAAAACTATTCTGAATATCTTTCCTTGTCTTGTGAGCTAATATAGAAAACTATGGAAAGAGATGCTTTATGGTTCTGTAGAATCTCACAAAGGGGTGAATGCTGGTGAAGACCCCCTCAAGTTCCGTTCAGTCTGACTAAATTTTAGACAGTTCCCTTGCTCACTTTGGATCTGGGATTTTTATTTTTTTCTTTTAGAGCACTTATTTTAGAAAACAATTGTAAAACTTTCCCCTACCTCTTCCCTTTGAAATGTAATTTTTTAAAAACCTTCGGTCAGTTTTATAACTCAGGAATGACTTTCTCAAGGTTCATAGTCATCCTTCAGAAATGTGTTCATCAAAGATCAGATCCCCATCTCTAGGCTTCCTCTTATCTTAGAGGGTAGGACCCTAACTTGACCAGTGAATTATTCAATTGTAAAATTGCATCCCCTCATGAAGGCACAAGAAAGTTTAGCTTTTCTTTGGGTGAGGCCAGTTACCAAACTCAAAATGTCCCTATCCAGTTCTTAAAACCTTCGTACCCTTGACCAGTTCAGTAGAGCATGCCTGTAGTTCAGTGGATCCGGAGGCTGAGACAGGAGGATTCCAAGTTCAAAGTCAACCTCTGTAACTTAGTGAGGCCCTAAACAACTTAGTGAATTTTGTATCAAATAAAATATAAAAAAGGGTGGGAGGTTGCTCAGTGGTTAAGCACCCTTCAGTTCAATCCTTGTTACCAAAAAGAGGGACAAGCTGGTTAATGAGTACCCAAACTTACTTTCTTATCTTGTCTGTTGCAAATTTTATTGAGAGCTGATAAAGAATCCCCGTTCCCACTTTTTGTTTTAATTTGGGAAATATTTCCAGAATTCTCAAGGGAAACAAAGATTTATTTTTATTTCATGTAAAGGCACAAATGATAAATTCATGTTTCAAGGTGGTTTCAAGTTTAGTCAAGTTTTATTTAAATACATGTTGAATATGTAGATCTTCACAGAATGTCTACAAATATTAGTGACTTCAAATTACTATGAAATAATTTTGGAAAACAGGAGGAAAATAATTTTAATATACTTTATTAAATGTAATATACTTTATTCTTCAAATTTTGATGGTAATAGATTTTTCTCAGGAAAGAAGGACTTGTCTATTTGAAAAATAACAGAAAACCAGATAGTAATTGTCCCTCTAACTCCTGAGCTTAGAAATCAGTAATTTAATGTGAATTAAATACCTATAAAAAAGGGAAGGGAAATGAGAGGGGGCAGGGAGCAGGGGTAGGAAAGATAGCGGAATGAGATAGACATTATCACCCTACATATGTATGATTACACAAATGGTGTGAATCAACATCGTGCACAACCATAGAAATGAAAAGTTGTACCCCATTTGTGTATAATGAATAAAAATGCAGTCTGTAAAAGTAAAAAATAAAAATAAATTAGAAAAGGGAAGGGAGCATCAATTGATTAATTCTGTTGCTAAGATAACTTTCAGGAAAGATTGTATAATCTGTTTTTAAAAAAGTTTTTATTGTTTCTGGACATACCGGCTATAATGGAAGACGTTAGGCAATTCTGAGGAGGGAAGTTAGGTTTTTGCTATGATCAGAATACTGAGGCTGAAACAGAAGGTGTTTAATTTACTGAATACTGCCATTATTGGTAGAAATACAAACTAGTCTTTCAGACTAAAATCTTACGAGTCGTCTTAGACTTCTCCTTCCTCCCATAGTTCCCTCCTCCAGAGAGGGCCTTTAATTCCTTATCTGCCAGATAAATATAATATTCTCATTCCAAAGACAGCAGAAAGTTCCAGTCAGTTTGGTCATCTGTAAAGGCCTTTATCACACTCCAAATTTCAGTGGGGAAGGCTTAGCATAAACATAGAGCCTGTAATATTTTTTTAATTTTATTTTTACAGACTGCATTTTGATTCATTGTACACAAATGGGGTACATCATTTCATTTCTATGGTTGTGCATGATATAGATTCATACCATTTGTGTAATCATACATGTACATAGGGTAATGATGTCTGTCTCAGTCCACCATTTTTCATACTCCCCTCCCTCTCATTTTTTGATACTCCAAAATGATAAAAGACAAAACTGTAATCATTTTTCTGAGAGTAGAAAGGGAGGTCAAGACTTATTAAGTAGTTTTTAAAAACAGTTGAATTTGAAGGGTCATGGTATCTGTAGTAGTTAAATTGACTGTATTTTAAATCGTTTCCCCCCATTCTGCAAGTCTCAAACTTTAGTACAAAGTCAGTCACTGGGGTTCTTGTTAAATCATGGGCTGCCAAGCTCCCCTCCAAATTTCTAATTGAGTAGATCCAAGGTTGGGGCCTGAAAACTTGCATTGTTAACCAGTTCCTTGATGATGCTGACAGTAACATATGAGAAAGAGAGTCTTAATGTTTCTCTTTTTTTAACTTTGTTTGTAAAATAAATGCAGAATAGACTGTTAGCATCTAGTTATTTTTATAAGGATGAGCTACTGTCAAAACAGAACACAGGGGAAGCATGTTACTCTCTCATATTTTATACATAGCCAGAGAAGACAAGTCCTCCATTCTAAACTTTGGATCATTTAAATGTTCCCCTCTTCATTGATGGAAATGTCTACTAATGTAGGCAAAATGCCTGGGAAGAAAAAGCAATTTCATTGACTTTCTTTTCAAAATCAGCTTTACAAATGGCAACAAATTTCAGCACTGAATGTTAGTAAATTTAAATGTAAGCCATTATACTACCTAAAATTAATATTACTTTTGTAAAATACCATGGTGAAAAAAGCAAGTGATGAAAAGTATCTATCTAGTTTATGTTCTTTTCTTGAAATATAGAAACAATAGTTGCTATTTTTGGTGTGCAGGGGAAAAAGGGTCTTTTGCTTCATAATTGTCTTTGGGGATTTAAAAAAATAATAATGCTTTACTATAAGATTTTAAAAGGTAATACTGAGCATTTGTAAAATCTTGAAGACTTTAAAAATTAAATTTTACTACTCAGAGATAACAATTATCAACATTTTGGTGATTTTGTTCTAATATTTTAATTTATATTTTTATATGTTTGGGATGATGGTGATATACAAATTAAATTCTTCATTGTTTCATATAGTAAAATAAATATCTTCTCATGAGTAAATATTTTTAAAACATCTTCTCTAGTAACTGCACACTCATTGCAGGGATACAAGGTATTTGATCTTCCTTATGATTGACAACATGACTATAAAATGACCAAGTCTCTAAGATAGATAAGCTGCTTTCCTAAGAGAAAAGCAGGACTTTGAAATTGGCCATGCTGACTTCTACAGATGCATCACTGACTCAATAAACTACTTTTTGTTTTCCCACCAGTAAGAATAATGAACAATTGGATGTGCCACAAGCTGGATGTTTGTCTTTTAATACCGCAGTGACTTTACTATGGAATCTGGTCTGTTGAATATTGCTTACAAGGAAAAGTTTCATTTCTAGTTCAGATGTTTCTCTTTTTCCTTGATATTTTGTGTTATGTGTAGATAGTTTCTAATAGTTTGCCATTATAGTCAATTCCACAAAATACATCTTGTGCCTTCTGATCATTTCTTTCATACAAATTCCTAGAAATGAAATCACTTGGTCAGGGTGTACATGTTAAAAGACATTGTCCAAAAGAATGCAGCACTCCTTATATCTTGTTACAGCCCCGAATCTTTTGTCATCTTGCGCCTTCTCCTTGGGGTTAGCATCCCCATACATTATTTCAGCTCTTGTCCTGTATCAGTAGCTTTCAAAGCTCCTCTTCATGGAGACCTCTCTCCCATTGCCTTTCTTCCTTGTTCTAACTTCTTAACAAGATCAAAGGGAAGATTTTTTTTTAAATGTCTTAAAATTATATTTTCTCTAGTAGAAGCTGGAAATATTTGGAGGGAATCACATAAATTACAACCTCTATAATAAATAGTGAAATAAAAATTCTTGTAAGTAAATAAATAAATAAATGGCTACTATCTACAACACAACAGAAACAAAGAACCAGGATTGACCATAGACATCTTAACAGTCTCCTACAGGGACACATTTTCTTCCTTATCAGACCTGAATAAACGTACTCATGTGATCAGTTTTGTTCTAAAGTCTCTAACCCTTTTTCTTATGGTCAATTCAATAGACAAATCAAGCTCTAACCTAGCCAGAACTGTTAATTTACCCACATTAAATCTCAGCCTGAACACTCTACTTAAGTTATTGGCAGAAATGCAGTAAAGTCTTTCAGACTAAAAACTGGAGGGTTTTTATTATATTGCTTTTTCTTTCCACATATTTTATTGGTTGATTTAAATATATATAATGAGGGGATTTGTTGTTACATATTCATACATGCACACAATATAACAACATAATTTTGCCTGTATCACTCCCCAACAGTTCCCCCTTCCACCCCCTGATTTCTTTCCTCTATTAATCTCCCTTTGATTTTTATTAGATCCCTGCACCCCACTCACCTTTCTCTGTCAGAAGAGGATTAATATCTAACTTTCACATATGAGAGAAAATATATGACCCTTATTTTCTGAGTTTGGCTTATTTCACTTAATATAATTGTCTGAAATTCCATCCATTCTCCTGCAAATGACCTAATTTCATTGTTTTTTATGGCTGAAAAAAAACTCTATTATGTGTGTGTGTGTGTGTGTGTGTGTCTCACACTTTCTTTATCCATCATTGGTCCCTCGATGGAAACCTAAGCTATTTCCATAGTTTGGCTATTGTGAATCGTGCTGCTGTAAAGATGGGTGCATCCCTATAGTGTAAAGATTTTTAATTCTTTCAGATAAATATCCAGGTGTGGTTAGCTAGGTCATATGTTGGTTCCTTTCATAGTCTTTTGAAGGACTCTATATACTGATTTCCACAGTGGTTGTACTACTGATTTACAATCCCACGAACATTATAAAAGTGTTTCTGTTTCTCCACATGCTCTCTAGCACTTATCACTGTTTGTATTCTTGAAAGTTGCCATTCTGACTGGTGAGAGATGAAATCTCAGTGTAGTTTCATTTTGCATTTCCCTCATTGCTAGTGATGTTGAACATTTTTCTCACATTTCTGTTGGCTATTTGTATTTATTTCTACTTTAGAGAATTATCTGTTTAATTCATTTGCCCATTTATTAATTGGGTTATGTAGTTGTTGTATTGGTGTTAAGTTTTTTATATGTTCTAGATATTAATCCTCTGTCAGAAGAGTGACTGATAAAGATTTCCTCCCATTCTGTTCCCTCTTCACATTCCAAATTGTTTCCTTTCTCGTGCAGAAGCTTTTTAATTTGATGCATTCCCATTTATTAACTCTTGGCATTATTTCCTAAGCTTTATGGGTCCTATTAAGAAAGTTATTGCTTTGTGCCTGTATGCTGGAGTGTTGACCCTACATTTTCTTCTATGAACTGCAAAATTTCTGGTCTTTCTAAGGACTTTGATCCATTTTTGAGTTGACTTTTGTGCAGGGTGAGAGATAAGGGTCTGAAACTGGGGAGTTTGGGGCTATGCTTCTTTTCCTCCCATTATTCCTTCTAGCAGAGATGTCCTTTAATCCTTTGTCTGCTAGGTGAATTTCATGCTACCTTGCAACAATCATTTTAGGTGATATTCTTCATAAAGTGTTTTTTGAATGCTATTCTCTTAAGGTCCCTATCTATTTCACTTTCACTGGTTATTATGGTTTAGACAGAAGGTGTCTCCACTTACAAAGTTACAAAACTCACATATAAGATAATGCAAGAACATTCAGAGGTGAAGTGATTGGATTATAATAGTGATTTATCAATGGCTTGATCCATTGATATGAATTGACTGGGCGGTAACTCCAGGCAAATAGGGTGTGGCTGAAGGGGTATGCCTTTGGGGTTTATATTCCCTGGTAAGTGGAGCCCTTTCTCACTGCTTCCTAATTGCCATATCCTGAACTGCTTTCCTCCACACCCTTCCCCCATAATGTTCTGCTTAACCTTAGACCCAGAGCAATGGAGCTGACCAATTATGCTATGGAACTCACAAACCATGAGCCCTCGGATAAACTTTTCCTCTTCCCAAATTGTTCTCGTCAGGATTTTTGGTCACAGTGATGAAAAAGCTGGCTGAAGCCCTGGTATGTTGTAGGAAGTAAGATTATGTCTACTTTGATGTAGTCCACATAAAATTTTACTAATGCCCTCTGGAGAGAGAAATTGAATAAACATAAATGGTTTGTCTTCCATACCTACAAAATCAGTGTGTTGGACTAGCATGGAAGCAGGGAAGGCAATGAGTGAAGAATAGCTTCTGTAAAAAATCTTCCAGATGGTGAACACAGGGCACAGTGCCATTCAATGAAAGGAACTTGAACACAGGACAGGAAGAGCATTTGAGCCATTTAGACCCTTGAAAGGGAATTGAAATAAAATTTCCAGACATTCTATCTGGGGTCTGAGGTGGGCAGGGAAGCTGAGAGTCGAAGTGTATTTTAGTTACCACTCTCTTTCTCACAGACCACTGTTATTCTTCCCCAAACCAGGGCCACCAAGTATCGAAACTGCTCTTTGTGTCACTGTTGTGTCTTGCTATTTACCTATTTTCTTTCATTTTTAGGAGATACCCTATTTTTAATTTTACTTACATTCATTATTTTTATTTGTATTCATAACGGTATTCCCAGAACCTTGCACAGTGTTGGACACCCTGAAGTATTTCGTTCCTTCTAGAATGTAAGTCCCATGAAGGCAGGGGATTTCTTTATCTTCTGCTATATTTCCAATGACTAAATAATTGCTTGATACATGACTGGTGTTCAGAAAAACTTGGGGAACATACTTATGGGTTAATGTATCATTTAATTCCATGAACTCACATAAATAAAAATTTTAAGTTATTTAGAGAAAGAGGACTGTAATTAATACTAGACCCGCATTTTAAAGTGTTTATGGTTTGGAGTTAATATTTATGCTTCAGTTCATGGTTTAATAAACCCTGTAGTTCATTTTATAGTGTTAAGTTCAGTCATTTGCAGTTATTCTTGACTTTTTATTTTTTAAATAAAATATTAAATTGTATGACCCTGGGGGAATTGTTTAATAATATAGTTCATCCTTCCTAACTATACGACTTTCTATGAGGATGGGTTATAGTCAAAACATAAGGTATAGTTGCCTGTATCAAACATTTCTTTTTTTTTTTTTTCTGAAAAAAAATCTTCTTTTCTGAAATACGCTTCATTTTTAGATCCAATTCCCTGCTTGGTCCAAAATTGTTAAATGCTTAAGTAGATGTAAGATTGCTTATTGTTTTAAAGTCTAATGCTAGCTTAATTTTTCTCTGCTCAAAACTTATATACTGGAACCAGGATCGTAGAATCTTATTTCAAGTTCTGCCACTGCCAATACAACTTCAGTTAAATTTCTTGAACTGCTAGAATACACTTTATTGATCTGAGAGATGGCTAGACTTCATAGAAGATTGTTAATGTCCCTTCTAGTTCCAAACACCTCACTTCATGCAATTAAAGTATTTTGTAGCAAATTGTCAATAAATCCTAACTCCTGAAGTTAGGTTTACTTTTAAAATAAGACCTGATTATTCTTGATAGACCTGCCCAAAATTATGCCTAAGAAATATTTTATAAAGATATCTTATTGGCACTGTGACCTCATGCACTTATGCCCAGGAATTATCACCCTATGAGCAAGACACCAGTCTTACTTTGTTTCCTGTACTGAAATTTGTGGGATTTAGTTCTTCTGCCTCAGGCTTCACATCACTAGTCATTGCTGCCAGGAAGACATGAAACCTTAGAGAGATCCCCAGATGGAACAGCTATTATTTGTTCTGTAATAAAGAAATATGCTGTATCCCTTTTTTATTGCCTATAGTATTTCCTTGGGAACCAACTTCCCAATGAAAAGTGCATTTATGCCAATAGATAAAGAATTAGAAGATTTGGTTATCTCTGTAACTAATAAAGCAGGTTGGAAGAGCATAAGCTAAGTGCTGGAGTTTGTATCACCACTCAGTTACTGAAGGCAGAGAACATGTGATACAAATGTCCCTTAACTTTAGCTTTATTTATGTTAACAGTAATAAACAATTTAGGACCAACTTTGAACAGTGAGTCAAGGCTCTAAAAAACTTTGCTGCAACCCTTTAAATTAAAAAATTTAAAAATGACAAAGCCGAACTCAAGCAAAAAGTAAAAGTTAAGAATTATAATTTAGTTAAGAAGAGATTTAAAAAGCAATAAAAGGAGCATAAATGAGTGAGGGGTAGAGTTGACAGTTATGTTGTACTGCAAGTAGCCACCAGAAGTTCAATTACTGATAGAGAAGGGGATTGAATCATTGTGTGAGAGGTAGCATTAGAGGCACGCTTCCTGCTTCCACATTTTGGGACTATCAGGAACTGATCTAATTCATGTCCTGTTTCTAGGCCTAGATCTTCTATAACCCCCAAATCATTTTAGTCAGTAACTCCAAGAAGCCAAGGGAAACTGGTAAAAACTATATTACAAGATTACGTTCATATGAAGAAAAGAAAACAATGAATGGGCCCCAAACAAATATACTAACCATGAGAAAAAAGCTAATTCCAGGAAGAAAGTCAACAAAACCAGTAACTGAAAGAGTATTTGCAGATGATCAAAGGACAAATAGCTAAGAAGGAAGATAAACTGTAGAATAAACAAAGACACCAACATGAAATAAGGTAGAGTGAATATGCAAAAGAACTTATTCTATGAGAAGTCTTTGAATAAAGATTATAGTTATTAAGACAAAAAATAGATGAAATAAACTTTTGCCAGAGTAGAGATGAACAGCAAATTAATCAATGGGAGGCAGATCTGGAGGGACTCATTAAGAATGCACAGGAAAAATGAAAAGGTTAAAATAAGATGAAAAAATACTTGAGAAACATGGACTAGACATGAAAATGCGGCAGCGTTCATATCATGCAGGTGTTCACAACCACTTGTGAGCCAGATCCAGCTTAATGTTTGTTTTTGTGAATAATTTCTTTATTTGAACATAGCCATGTCCATTCATTTATCTGTAGCTTAATACTACTTTCATGGTATACCTGAGCAGAGTGGAGTAGTTGTGGCAGACACCATATAGCTTAGAATGCTTGAAATGGTCACTGTTTTTTACAGAATCAATTCACTGACTGATGATCTAGTAGGTACAAGTAGAAGATGATACAAAAATGATTAGTAAGCAAGCACTATCTGAATTGAAACATGGATGAAAATTTTCTACAGTTGAAAAAAGGGATTCATTTTCAGATCAAAAGCACATTGCAGATGCAAAACTGGATAAATAAAAATAAATCCATGTGTAGATCTGTTATAAGGTAATTGAAGAGCTTAAAGATTAAACGAAGCATCCCAAAAGCTATTAGAGAAGAAAGATGATTACAGGAGGGACACTTGGACTGAGAGTACACCTCCTGACCCTCAACTATTAAGGCCAAAAAACAATGAATAATATTTTCAAAACACTAAATGGAAATAACTGGTTAGCCAAGATTTATGTACAGCTAAATAAACCTTCAAAAGTGGAGGCCAAACACAGTCATTTTTAGACATACAAAGTCTAATAAATCTTACTGTCACTGAAACTCACAAGAAAATTAATAAATATATTTCAGGAAGGAGAAATAGTAAAACAGGAAGTTGTGGGAAACAAGTTTAAATGGTGACCAGGATCTGTGTCTGCTATAATTTGTGTCTTTAATGTCCTATGGTACTGTTAGGAGGTGGTAGAACTTTTAGGAATTGGGGGTTAGTATAGGAAAGGTCATTGGGGATGTGCCATGAAGAGGATATTGGGACCCTGGCTACTCTTCCTTCATTCTTTCTGCTTTCTGATTACCATGAGGTGAAAAATTTGCTCCAACAAACGCTCCCCACCATGTTCTTCTGCCTTACACAGGCCCAAGGCAATGGGACCAAGTGACCATGAACTGAAACCATAAGCAAAATAAATCCTTCTCCTTTCATGTTAATTATCTCAGGTGACAGAAAGCTAATACATATTCACTGCAAAACAAATAATAAAAGTTTACATTAAAAAAGAATGAAATGAAAATGAAATAATTACAGCAATATTGTAGAGGTGCAAATAATAATGAATACATAAATTCTAAGAATTTCTGTGATATGGTCAGGAGGAGGTTAGAAGTACTGACACCTATAGATTGTGATTTCACAATTCTAGTCAAATTTGTATTTTTGGAAGTAAGGAAAATACTGAGTATAACTATATTGAGATTCTTTAAATTTGCAGAAAGATGCAAGAGAATATAGAAATGTTTATTCGAAAAAAGGAAGAAAGAAAGATGCAAGGAAAATAATTTTAAAATATAAAATAATGAGTAATAAGTTTATGTAATGGTTCACCATAAGTGTGCAAGGACTAATTCTTCTTTACAAAAGACATAAGTTATCAAAACAATACTAATGCAGTCACGAGTGAGCTGGCGGGTGAAGAGGTCGCCTGCACCACGGAGATAACGGGCAGGCACCCAATCCACCTGCCTTGCAGAGCTAAGCAGCCAGCAGCCTACCCGCCCAACCACCAGGCCAAGCACAGCTGCCATCACTGAGCGACCCCGACTGATCCCTGCATCGGGGGCGGTACCATCACCGGTCAGTCAAAGTCCTAGAGCGAGCTGGCTGGTGAGTCAAGTCACCAGCATGTGGAGGTAGCCTGACCACTATGCCAAGGTCTGTTGCCATCGTGGAGCAAGCCGGCAGACCAGCCAGCCCACCTGCATCACGGAGCTAACCAGAGGCTTCTTTATAGGCTGGTGCAGACATTTTGAATTATTCCTGAGGGCTTGGCCATCATCATTGGAAGGGCAGCTCCCTTCCTGAGATACCTATAGGAGACTGGAGGACCTTTGACAAGACCCAGGAGTCAAGAAGAGGAGGTATTGAGAGACTCAGGACCAACTCAGAGTCACCAGATGAGTCTCTCCCACTGGTCAGGCTCCCCGGATGGGGCAGTAGTCCCAAAACGCAGGGAACTTTGTGGAGTAGAGTGGCCAGTGAGACTCCCCTGCTGGAGCCGAGAACCCAGTCAATTGGGAGCATTGCAGAGGAGTGCCGCAGCAGAGGGCCACACAGCGAGATGCTTCAAGGCAGAGTGAGGATTCGAGGCCCAGGTGGTAGCTCTGGTCCCCAGGGAATGTGGCAGAGGAGGGCTGCTCAGAGAGGGAGTCCCTCACAGGGACAGGCTCCCCAGCCGAGGGGGTAGATCAAGACCCCTGGGAACATCACAGAGGAGGGCTTCCCAGTCCAGGAGGTAGTTCTGGACCAAAGGGAACTGGTCAGAGGAGAGCTGCCCAGCAAAACTTCCCCACCGGGTGAGTCTCCCCCGCTGGGCGAGGCTTTCTCACCAGGGCAATAGAACTAGAGACACAGGCCCAGACCAGACGTACCCCAGTGTGCAGTCTAGTCGCCCTTTGGCCGACCATCAATCAACATGTAGAGGCGCCTTTGCCCACTGACAGGGAATATATCCCACCTGAAGGCCACAACCCCTAGAGGGGCAACTCCCTAGTGGACCACTGCATTATCAAGTTCCTCCTAGACTTTAGGCTGCTGAAAGCTAAGAGGTGAATTATTGGAAATCTACAGAGACAATGTTAGTCAATAGAGGAAATCTGCAATATCCCAGAGTTTCACTACTAGAGGAGTAGATCCATGAGCAATATGAGAAAACAAGGGAAGAAATGTCCCGAACAAACCTAGAGAGTATAGTAATAAAATCCAATGACAGCAGGCAGAAGAAATTTCAGAAAGGGTGTTCAGAATGTACATAATTAAAATGATCAGGGAAGCAAACGAGGAGATGAAAGAGCAAATGCAGGCATTGAATGATGACACAAATTGACAGTTAAAAGAGCAAATACAGGAAGCAAGAGATCATTTCAATAAAGAGTTAGAGATATTGAAAAAAAAAAACAGAATCCTTGAAATGAAGGAAAGAATAAACCAAATTAAAAACTCTATAGAAAGCATAACCAATAGGATAGAACACCTGGAAGATAGAACCTCAGATACTGAGGACAAAATATTTAATCTTTAAAACAAAGTTGACCAAAGAGAAGATAGTAAGAAATCATGAACAGAATCTACAAGAACTATGGGATATCATGAAAAGGCCAAATTTAAGAATTATCGGGATTGAGGAAGGTTTAGAGAAACAAACCAAAGGAATGAACAATCTATTCAATGAAATAATAGCAGAAAATTTTTCAAATCTGAAGAATGAAATGGAAAACCAGGTACAAGAGGCTTATAGGACTCCAAATACACAAAATTACAATAGACCTACATCAAGGCACATTATTATGAAAATACCTAACATACAAAATAAAGAGAGAATTTTAAAGGCTGCAAGAGAAAAGAATCAAATTACATTCAGAGGGAAACCAATAAGAATATCAGCAGATTTTTCAATCCAGACCCTAAAAGCTAGAAGGGCCTGGAACAACATTTTTCAAGCCCTGAAAGAAAAAGGATGCCAACCAAGAATTTTATACCCAGCAAAACTTACCTTCAGATTTGATGACAAAATAAAATCCTTCCATGATAAACAAAAGCTAAAAGAATTTACAAAAGAAAGCCAGCATTACAGAACATTCTCAGCAAAATATTCCTTGAGGAAGAGATGAAAAACAATGATGTAAATTGGCAAAGGGAGGAACTACCCTAAAGGAACAGCCAAATAAAGGAGAAAACAAGTCATCTCAAAAAAAAAAAAAAAAAAAAAAAGAGCCAAATGATCAGGAATACAAATCATATCTCAATAATGACCCTGAATGTAAATGACCTGAACTCATCAATCAAAAGACATAGACTGGCAGATTGGATTAAAAAGAAAGATCCAAAAATTTGCTACCTGCAAGAGACTCATCTCATAGAAAGAGATTCCCACAGAGTAAAGATGAAAGGATGGGGAAAAACATACCATGCACATGGACACAGCAAAAAAGCTGGAGTATCCATCCTCATATCAGATATTGTGGACTTCAAGCCAAAGTTAGTCAGAAGGGATAAAGAAGGACATTTCATACTGCTTAAGGGAAGCATAAATCAGCAAGACATAACATTCATAAGTATCTATGCTCCAAACAGTGGCTCATCCATATACATCAAACAAATCCTTCTCACTTCCAGAAATCAAAGAGACTACAACACAATAATACTAGGTGATTTTAACACACCTCTCTCACCACTGGACAGACCCTCAAAACAAAAATTGAACAAAGAAACCATAGATCACAATAACACATTCAATAATTTAGACTTAACAGACATTTATAGAATATACCATCCAACAAAGAGCAGATACATTTTCATCTCAGCAGCACCTGGATCCTTCTCTAAAATAGACCATATTCTATGCCACAAAGCTAATGTTAACAAGTACAAGAAGATAGAGATACTACCTTGTATTCTATCAGATCATAATGGATTGAAATTAGAAATAAATGACAGAGTAAACACCAGAAACTACTCCAAAACCTGGAGATTAAATAATACACTATTGTATGATGAATGAATGACAGAAGACATCAGGAAGGAAATTTAAAAATTCTTAGAGGTAAATGAGAACAAAGAAACATCATATCAAAATCTCTGGGACACTATGAAAGCAGTACTTAGAGGAAAAATTTTTTTATGGGCCCCATTCAATAAAAGAAGAAAAAATCAACAAATTGATGACTTAACACTATGGCTCAAAGTCCTAGAAAAAGAAGAATAGAGCAACACCAAAAGTAGTAGAAGACAAGAAATAGTTAAAAACAGAGCTGAAATCAATGAAATTGAAACAAAAGAAACAATTGAAAAAATCGACAAAATAAATAGTTGGTTCTTTGAAAAAATAAACAAAATTGATAAACCCTTAGCCTAGCTAACAAAGAGAATGAGAGAGAAAACTCAAATTACTAAAGTTCGGAATGAACAAGGAAATATCACAATAGACACGAGTGAAATACAAAACATAATTAGAATCTACTTTGAAAATCTATACTCCAACAAAACAGAAAACCTCTGAGACTTCAACAAGTTTCTAGAGGCATATGAATTACCTAAACTGAACCAGGAGGACAAATATAATTTAAATAGATCAATTTCAAGTAATGAAATAGAAGAAGTCATCAAAAGCCTACCAACAAAGAAAAGTCCGGGACCAGATGGATTCTCAGCCGAGTTCTACAAAACCTTTAAGGAAGAGCTCATTCCAATACTTCTCAAAGTATTTCATGAAATAGAAGAGGAGGGAACCCTCCCAAACTCGTTCTATGAAGCCAATATCACCCTGATACCTAAACCAGACAGAGACATGTCAAGGAAAGAAAATTTCAAACCAATATCCTTAATGAACATCGATGCAAAAATTCTCAACAAAATTTTAGCAAATCGCATACAAATATATATTAAAAAGATAGTGCACCACGATCAAGTGGGTTTTATCCCAGGGATGCAAGGTTGGTTCAACATCCGGAAATCAATAAATGTAATTCACCATATCAACAGACTTAAAGTTAAGAATCACATGATTATTTCCATAGATGCAGAAAAAACATTTGATAAAATACAGCATTCCTTCATGCTCAAAAATAGGGATAAAAATAGGGATAGTGGGAACATTCCTTAACATTATAAAGGCCATCTATGCTAAGCCTATGTCCAATATCATTCTAAATGGTGAAAAACTGAAAGTATTCCCCCTAAAAACTGGAACAAGGCAGGGATGCCCTCTTTTACCACTTCTATTCAACATTGTCCTCGAAATTGTAGCCAGAGCAATTAGACAGACCAAGGAAATTAAAGGGATACGAATAGGAAAAGAAGAACTCAAACTATCCCTATTTACGATTGCATGATTATATATTTAGAGGAATCTGGAAATTCCACCAGAAAACTTTTAAAACTCATAAGTGAATTTAGTAATGTAGTAGGATATAAGATTAATGCTCATAAATCCGATGCATTTTTTATACATAAGTGATGAATCTTCAGAAAGAGAAGTTAGGAAAACTACCCCATTCACAATAGCTTCGGAAAAAATAAAATACTTGGGAATCAATCTCACAAAAGAGGTGAAAGACCTCTACAATGAGAACTACAGAACACTAAAGAAAGAAATTAAAGAAAACCTTAGAAGATGGAAAGATCTCCCATGGTCTTGGATAAGCAAAACTAATATTGTCAAAATGGCCATACTATCAAAAGTGCTTACAGATTCAATGCAATTCCGATTAAAATCCCAGTGACGTATCTCACAGAAACAGAGCAAGCAATCATAAAATTCATCTGGAAGAATAAGAAACCCAGAATAGCTAAAGCAATCCTTAGCAGGAAAAATGAAGCAGGGGCTATCGCAATACCAGAATTTCAACTATACTACAAAGCAATAGTAACAAAACGGCATGGTATTGGCACCAAAATAGACAGGTTGATCAATGGTACAGAATAGAGGACTTGGACACAAACCCAAATAAATACAATTTTCTCATACTAGACAAAGGGGTCAAAAATATGCAAAGGAGAAAAGATAGCCTCTTCAACAAATGGTGCTGGGAAAACTGAAAATCCATATGCAACAGAATGAAACTAAACCCCTATCTCTCACCATGCACAAAAATCAACTCACAATGGATCAAGGACCTTGGAATCAGACCAGAGACCCTGCATCTTATAGAAGAAAATGTAGGTCCAAATCTTCAACATGTCGGCTTAGGATCACACTTCCCTAACAGGACTCCCATAGCACAAGAAATAAAAGCAAGAATCAATAACTGGGATAGATTCAAACTAAAAAAGCTTTCTTTCAGTAAAGGAAACTATCAGTAATGTGAAGAGAGAACCTACAGAGTGGGAGAAAATCTTTGCCACTCATACTTCAGATAGAGCACTAATTTCCAGAATATATAAAAACTCAAAAAACTCTACACCAAGAATACAAATAACACAATCAACAAATGGGCTAAGGATATAGACAGACACTTCACAGAAGACTATCTACAAGCAATCAACAAACATATGAAAAATGTTCAACATCTTTAGTAATAAGAGAAATGCAAATCAAAACCACCTTAAGATTCCATCTCACCCCAATTAGAATGGCAATTATCAAGAATACAAGCAACAATAGGCGTTGGAGAGGATGTGGGGAAAAAGGTACACTCATACATTGCTGGTGGGGCTCCAAATTAGGGCCGCCACTCTGGAAAGCAGTGTGGAGATTCCTTAGAAAACTTGGAATGGAACCACCATTTGATCCAGCTTTCCCACTCCTTGGCTATACCCAAAGGACTTAAAATCAGCATACTACAGAGATACAGTCACAACAATGTTCATAGCTGCTCAATTCACAATAGCCAGATTGTGGAACCAACCTAGATGTCCTTCAATTGATGAATGGATAAAGAAACTGTGGTATATATATTCAATGGAATATTACTCAGTCAAAAAAAATAATAAAATTGTGGCATTTGCAGGCAAATGGATGAAATTGGAGAATATCATGTGAAGTGAGATAAGCCGATCTCAAAAAACCAAAGGAAGAATGATCTCGCTGATAAGCAGATGATGACATATAATGGGGTTGGGAGTGTGGCAAGAATGGAGGAAGGAGGGACTGTATAGAAGGACAAGAGGAGTGGGAGGGGTCGGGGGGAAGGAAAAAAAATAACAGAATGAATCAAAAACTATTACCCTAGGTAAATGTATGATTACACAAATGGCATGCCTCTACTTCATGTACAAACAGAGAAACAAGATGAATCCCATTTGTTACAATAAAAATGAATTTAAAATAAACAATACTAACGATTGTGATACTGTTGTCATGAGTAAGAAAAACAAGAAAAAGTTGTAAATAGTGCCAGGTACATGATGGGTATTCAGAAAATGGGTATCATTGTTCCTTGCTGTTGCTACTGTGGCTGGTGTCACCATTCATACTCATATGGTGGAAAAGAAATAAAGGTTAGAAACAGTAATATAAAGAAAAGCCATTTTCAGAAAATGTCCGCTGAATATCACCCAGGGATTTAGAAAATCAGTGATATATGCCTATTGTCAATGGCCAACTGAAAAGTGTTTGTGGTGGCTGTGACCACAACAGGCATCAGCTGTCATCACCGCTGACATTTTTAGCAGAGGTGCCAAGGATTGAAGCAGTTTGGAAGATTTAAGTGACTTGGGATTTTGAAAGAGTGCTGCTCACCAAAGGCTTATGGCAAGGTCAAGGTCAAGAAGCAAGTGCTAGGCAGTTATAAATAGTGAACACTGAGGCCTGGGTCATAATATTAAAAAGCCAACGAGGACAGCAAACTGGAAGTTTGGAAGATCAGGAGCCCTGGTGAATATAGTCAAAGACACTCACTTATCTAAAAGCAACCCTCTGGTACCAAAGATTTACCTCACCTTCGAGGTCATTCTTATGCTTATATATTTTTTTTTTCCTGAAAGATACCTTTTATAAATGTTAAGGAATCTTCCAGTGTGTTAGTCAAAACTCCAAGCAAAAACAAATTATCTCATATCTTTAAATTATCTCATCATCTTGAAAATATAAATATTTGGAAAGTTCTTCTAAAAGCAAGATGAAAAGATAAACATGGAAGATTATATTATAGTATTTGAACTTTGTGTCTCAATTGGACTCAGAGGTATAGACAACAAGTAGTGTATTTGTTTTTATTTTATAACGTTCCTCTATTCAAAAACAGTGGTGGTCATCGTGTGTATGTGTGTGTGCGCGTGCGCATGCGTGCACTGTGAGTGGCCGTGTGCACGTGCAGCTGCATGCCTGTTTCTTCAGGCAGAACCTATGTAGGCTGGATGGCATCAGTACTACTATTTTGCCTTTTAAAAGCTCCAGATTCTCCTTCAAAGCTGTCAGGATTACATTTCTTTGCATTTACAAGTGTTCAACATCTCAGCTCCTCTACAAGACAACCCCTGTCTTTGCTCTTCAGGTAACCTGCTGTAGTAATCGCTGGCATGGGCAGCTTTTTATTTATTAGGAGGAAACCTGGGGTTGTACCCATTGAGAGAAAATAGTAGAAAATGTAATAAAAGAGGGGAGGATTAGAATTCTCCAAGCATCCTGGAAAGTAAGGCATTTGAGGCATTTGGAGTGACATTGTCCCCAAATCATTTTGGGCATCAACCTAATTATAAAGTCATTGAGGTCCTGGGGCAATGGTGGGTTGCCTTCTCAATATCAGTAGGAGCCTTTGGCTACCAGCAGCCCTATGTGTTCCTGAGGCTCAAAATGAGGATGATAAAAAAAAAAAAAAAAACACATGTGGAAATCTGTAGAAAGACTGAGCTTTAGTACTTTGTCTTTGAACACTTAGAATAAGGACAAGGACTCAGATGGCAACTATGTGTATTTTTCCTACTTAACTACTTTGCAGCCTGAGTGGTGCCTGTTGCCTTAATTAGGCACCTCGCTTCATACAGAAAGGATGGCACACCAGGGCTGCCTCATGTTTATGTAGACTGCTTAGTCCCTTCTGGATTGTAAAAGCTGTTTTTGATAATAAAACTGATTTGTATCTTTTTCTTTTTCTTAACCTTGGCTCTCCAATATGCTAGATGTCTGCAACAGTACTCATCTCACAGAGGGGCCATACCTCACTAGCCATATAGCTCTTTACTTTTGATGTACCAGGGATAAAAACAACTGGGATTTAGCTCTCTCACCATAACCTTATAAAACCTGACAGCCAGATGGTCAAACATTCAAATGACTCCAGCTAAGCACGGAAGGAAAAAAAAAAAAAAAAAAAGAAAGCACGCACACACACAAATATGAGGGAAACATTTCTTTTCAAATTAAAAAATGCAGATGACAAAACCCCTTAAAACCTGTGAAAACACTGTGTGGCAAAAATCTTCCCCACTTTGTAATAAGACCAATATTCTCTGTCTATGCTTAGGTAAGAAAAGAAATAGGCTTGTTTGTGCTGCATGTTTGTTCTGATCTGGAATATCTTGACATATACTTGACAACTCTGGCTATCTTTGGCTTTGGGGTCACATTCTTATCTTAATCCTTTATGTCATTGAGTGGTTTGCAAAGAAAAGCATTCATAATTTCAGATTGCACTAGAGAAAGCAGGCCTCTAGTGCTCATACAATGCAGCACTTCCCCCTTAGACTTTTGTAGATTTCATCGCCTTTTAGAGCTGACAATAACTTACAGACAGCAGCAAAGAAATTGAGTCCAGTGATCATAAAGAAAGAATCGTGCCAGTTTAAAGTTTTCTAGATACTTTAAAAGTGAGTCACTCTCATTCCTGACAAACGTTAAACATGTTACCATGAAAAAACTGGAGGGCTACAAACACCAGTTAAAACCTCAGCTATTCATTCCTGTAAAAACTAAATTACAGTGACAGAAAACTCAAGAGGACTAAATACAACTGAAGTCAACGTTATACTATATTTCTATGTGCTTCAGAATTTTATTCATACAAGGTAAGTCAGGAATTTCCAGGGTTTTAGAGGAAGTATAGTACAATACATTTCAAAAGCATTAATAACAGAGAATAAAGCCATCTTGTCACAGCTAACTTCATGAATGCTTTAAATGAATGTTTTAAAAATAACTTGAATATTTTAAAGTATTACAGAGTGATTAGATTTGTGATTATGTATTTATGAAGGCTATATTTATATATTTTTATCTGGCACTGTAAGCTAGGTGGAAAATAATTTGACCTACTAGGAAGAAAGTAATGAGATGGAAATAGACAACTGGTTCTAGTGGGAGAAGAACTAGAACAGTAAACTAGTCCAGTGAAAGTTCTCATGAATGATGGGATTAGCTATAGCAGAACCTCTTGGTAAGGGCTATCCTTGGTTTTCTGGTTGCTCTTTAAACTGAATTCAGGAAAGCTGTCTTCTTACATGCATATTTATTTACACATGCACAGGAGCAAGGAAACCAGGAGAAGGCAAATGCTTCTATGGTTCTGATGATGATTCACTTACTGATCTTTAAGCCATCCTATAACTATGTAGATTAGCTATATAGATCTGCCATGGCTTCGTGGTGGTCACATTTCCACTATGGCCTTGTCTCTACCTTGATTCATGTAAATTTACATTATGGATATTGATTGTGGGGCTAGCAGAATGTAGGAATTAAAAGCACAAGTTTGGGATCCAACTTTCTGGGTTTGAATACTAATTATGCTAACTGTAAGCTATGTGACCTTGGGCCAATTACTTTCCTTTGTCTCAGGTTTCTTGTCTTTCATGTATGATGGGACACTAGTCCCATTTAACCATCAATAAGTTTTGAAGTTTCAGATACCCAAAGTTAACCATTGTTTAAAAATATTAAATGGAAAATTCCAGAAATAAACAATTCACAAGATTTAAATTCCACATCATTCAGAGTAGTGTGATGAAAACTCTGTTCTGTCACATGCCACCTAGAACATGAGCCATCCCTTTGTCCAGCACATCTACTTTTGTGTTACCTTCCCATTAGTCTCTTCGTTGTCACTTACGCTATTAGACTCACTGTTAAAGTATGGCAGTGCTTGCGCTAAAGTAATTTTGTTTTATTTTACAATGGTCCCAAAGTGAAGGAGTATTGATGCTGGCAATTTAGATATTCCAAAGAGTAGCCACGAAGTGCTTGTTCACATGAAAAGGTGAAGTTTCTCTATTTAATAAGAAATGGGGAAAAAAATCATGTGCAGGATCATCCAAAGCAGACGATCCTCCTACTGATGTCTGCTCACGTCAATAGTCGAAATGCTACATCATTCACCTTCCTTCCTCTCCTTATGTAGGCTTTGCATCACCTCATCTCATCCCCAAAAGAGAGGTGAGTATAACACAAAAAGAGAGAACCCACATTCACATAGATTCTTTTATTATAATTGTCCTATTTTATTATTGTTGGTCTTAACTGCTTACTGTACCTAATTTATAAATTAAACTTTATCAGGTATGTATACATAGGAAAAAGCATTGTACATACAGGCTTCATTACTATCTGCAGTTTTCAGATATCCACTGGAGGTCTTGGAGTATAACTCTGGGATAAAGATTCGGAGGACTATTGTAATTATAGTTGCTTTAGGTTTATGATTAGGATTAAATGGTAATCTGTGAAATTTGTTCATAGTAATAATAAATACCTGCTTTGTTTTGTTTTGTTTTATTTTGTTTCTATTCTTCAAATGACTCAGTAGACTATTTCCAAATTGCTGGTGGGATATAGCCTGGCATATATGAAGGAAAAAAGATATTCAGACAATGAAAAGCAAAAGAAGGACAAGTCTGAAAAAGACATGAGTTCCTAGGCGAAAGAGATGATTCGACTTAACAGTACTATACCATCCTCATCTGAAATGTTGCTTACTTCTCAATGTCATGAAAAATATTAATTACTGTTATTATTCTGTTTCAAAACAGAATTAGATGCCATTAGCACATATACTGCTTTTAGATAAGAAAAGATAAATAAGAATTTTGTATGCTTATAAAAAAGAGTATTTTAATTTTAAAAATGTATCAGTGTGTATGAATTTACATTAAAATCAAAATAGAGAATATTTTACAACCAACTCTGAATTGACTTTAGGAATTAATCTGTGTCTAAAAACTCCAAATTATGGAGAGTCGGATAGGTATAGATAAGGTGCAAGGAGAATAGTATTTGTTTACATCAAGAATCTAATTTTTGTAAAAAATATTTCAGAGCTTTGAAAATATCTCTTGAGGTATACTTACTGCAGGATTTGAAACAGTTCAATGCTGGAAATAAATAACCTGGAACCCAGATCTAAGTAGTTTTTCTGAGCAGGAGATGGACAGATTTGTGGAAGTTTAGTGTCTCATGAGGGAAAGAAGATGGAACAATTGTAAATAACAAAGCATTTGACCAGTTCTTATATATGGAGGCCTCTGTTGGAAATCAACTTTAAAACAACACAAAAAAGTACAACTAAGAGAGAAAGAAATAGAATTCTGAGACCAGGCAAGAAAAACATGAGAGAGCGAAAGTAAAAATGAGTAATTAAAATACCCATAATAACTCATGGTGACTCCTATTATTTCAAGCTATTTTGTCCATCAACAAGCTTCATCTTTTGCCCCTATTCAGAAATACAGCCTTCGAATAGAGAATCCAAGATGCATTTGCTATGATATGAACTGCCAATGAAGAGTAGAGCTAACATGACCAAAATAAATATAATCACTCTGGAAAAAAAGATTTCTGACATTGTATTTATAGAGAAAGTATAGGGCTTTAGATTAGATCTTGCTCATTTTTCAAAACCGTAAATTCAAAATTCAGAACACCTGCTTAGAGGGTGTCTCCATTATCATGCGTGCCCCCACTTAGGTCTGCTCTTCCTCCTTTTACCACCAGGGTTCTTCCCTTCCTGTTTTTCTCTCTTCCGTTTTTTCTCTTCCTCCCTGTCCCTCATTCTCTCAGCAGTGAATCCAGCAAGCATCTCTACCTCTTCATGCTTCCTGCTCTCTTCAGATAACCTTGGCCTTCATTTCATTTTATCATTGCATACATCATTTTTCGCTTTTAAAATGTCTCATTCCTTGAATTTCTAATATATTCTTTGCTTTTTCCTTGAAAATTCAAATCAAACATTACTTTCTTTGAAGTTTTCTTTAGTTCTTCCAGATAATCTCTCCTTCCTCTGTGACCTCACGACCTTGTCCCTCTGCCTTATTCAGTTCTTATCCTAAGTTTACTTTATTTTTTTATTTTATTGGTTACTATTTGTTTTATATGTGTCTTTCCCATGGGGTATAAGCATTTCAAAGTTGGAGTGGGGGAATTCTCTGTTGTTCATCTTGGCATCCCTGTTACTAAGCCATACCTGAGACACGGTAGGTGCTTCACAAATGTTTGTGAAGGAAAACTAAAGGAAGAAATAATTTATGTAATAGGCATGTGAGAGAAGGAGAAAGTTCAAATTCTGAATCTAGAGGTAGCATACTTAAGAAGAGAAATTCACAGATGAAAGTTTATTTTCTATTAAGTGGGAGTAATTCAGACTCACTGGAGTTCCCCTACTGAAAGTTGTAATACAAGTGACCAACATAAACATTTAAGCTTTTTAAGTTGCTGATTTGGCAGCTAATGCATGTGAAAAGGTAAGATACTCAGCAAGTTAAATGAGGTCTCAAATAATTCTTAGGAATCATTAGGTAACTTTACCTTCCTTTCTTTCTTCCTTCTTCCCTCCCTTTTTTCTTCATTCTTCCATCTTTATACAGACAACAGCCAGACATCAAGTAAACAGAACTTGATCCACAGTCTGCAGCTACCAGTCTGGGAAACCGGACAAGAACCTCTGCAGCAATTGCTCCCAAAGGGCCAAAACCTGATTAGTAACAAAGAGCTTTCCTCATTTTTGTCCTTGCTTCGAATTTGGGACCAACTGGAAAAAAGCAAAATATGCTTCCCTTAACCAATCACATAAGATACCCAATTCTAATTACCCTGCGTACAGATTTTTCATGTCATCAGCCTCCAAGAAGGGCAAACCTGAAGTCTTACTTTTTTTTTTTTTTTAACCTTTATTTATCCACTGTAAAGTTTTCCTACTTTTTGGAGTCTCTGCAAATGCAAGTGATGGTAACTAACTTCTTTCCTATAGCAATTTCTGAATGAGTCTTTGTATGTTCTCTTTTGGATGGTCTTTATTTTCCTTTTTCCCTCCCTCTCTTCCTTCCTTCCTTCTTTCCTTTCTTCCTCTCTCATTCTCTTTTTCCAAAGAGTGGAGGAAGACATCAGTTTAAACAGAACCTCTGGATAGGCTTTGGATTTCCAGAACCTTCAACAACTGGAATTTTACCCAAAGCAATTGTTTCCTAAAGACTCTTTTCTCTCTGTGTAGGTCCTTAGAACTGCAGTAAACCTACAAATAAAATTTATTTGTGGTGACATAGCAGGAAATGGTCCTTTGCAACCACTGAAAAATAAACATGAAAAGGTGGAAAGAAGTATCGTGCCATTTTTCTGGTTCATAAACAGGGAGGATAAACTTCAAAGTTTTAAAAATAATATCCTATTCTGTGGATTGTCTCGTAATTAAACCATTTGAAAAGTTTAAAATATGTATAACCAACTCATTCTTAAAGCTTACTAAAGATTCTTTAGATCCTTTGAAATACTCTCAGCTCAGAGTTCTATTCACCTCAGGCCTTCCTGGGTTGCGTATTCATTTCAATCAGATTTCAAATTGAATCTCATCTCCTCCCTCAACTCTTTCTGACCATACAACCTCCAAGCTCAAAGATAAAGAAGCTCCAATTTTCCCTTGGTTTTTCTCATTAATATGCTCCCTTATTAACAGAACTAAAATTTCAGCAGTCTATTAAAAGTTAGATTGAGGACGAATGATATCGCTAATAAGTGGATGATGACACATAATGGGGGGTGGGAGGGGTTAGTGTTAGGGTTAGAGTTAGGTTTAGGGAGGGGGGCAAGAATGGAGGAAGGAAGGACTGTATAGAGGGAAAAGAGGGGTGGGAGGGGTGGGGGGAAGGGAAAAAATAACAGAATGAATCAAACAACATTACCCTATGTAAATTTATGATTACACAAATGGTATGCCTTTACGCCATGTATAGAGAACAACATAAACAACATGTATCCCATTTGTTTACAATTAAAAAAAAGGAAAAAAAAGTTAGATTGAATGAGATCATTTGATTTTGTGTTATTTTACCACATGCTCATGGAGTTGTTTTACTTTGTAATAATTTAAATATTTCAGGAAGATGAAAAAAGGAAATAAGAGGATCATATTAATTTTGTTAATATGTTACTGTTATTCCTATGTTAAAAATGAGAAACTTTTATATGGTTTAACTCCTTAATCTTTTGAAAAGTTGTCCCTTCCTGATGTCACATGAAATAAATATTGGATGGAAAAGATTCATTTAAAGTCAGCGTGAAAGATATACAAACTGAAAGCAGAAAAGGGAATCAATAACTTTATTTTGGGGTGGAAAGCTGAAATTCATTCCTTTGCTTTTAATTACAAAGTAGCATCTGAGGAAAAAACTCACAGCAGTTCTGTACAAACATAATGCATACTCTGTTCTTTACAAGCAACACTGATTTAGTTGTAAATAGCCTGCCATGTGATTTAAAGATATCAAAGATAATGGTCAACTTGGAATATAAATTTTCAATATGATTTTATGTACAAAGAAAGTAATATTTTTAGTTGAAATTGCTCTATATTGGGTTTTCTTTTGAGCCAAGTAAAAGGAAGGAGTGGACTTTCACTTTAATGTAATAAGTTATTATTTTTTTTTTAGAAAACAGACTATATATAATATTAAATCTTAGGTTTGAGGGACCACAATGTTAAGTATCTAAAATATGCTCGATGGAATGGGTTTCCTGTGTGGAATAAATATTGTTTGATTAAATCCATTTTTTGCTTACAGGATAAAATATTGTGTCTGACAAAATTAAATTTCATCTATAGCCCACATATTAGCATAATGTGGATTTTTCAGGCTACCTTTATACATGAAATAATATAAACTATAATGAATAAAAGTACAAGTTATTTCAGCAGTAATTCCCCAGTGTTTTCCAGAAGTTTTGATGGAAAATCAGCTTTTTGCAGCTGGAATGTTGCTGATGGAGACCAAGAGGGTGTTATGATATGTTCTTTCTGATGAAAGAGTGACTACAGAAAATTAAAATATATCCAGAAGATTTGGGCACTTCCTTCCAATTTGACATATTCATAAACACATCAAGAAATTAAGTCAGACAATTTTCTCTAAGAAAGGACTCATAGAGAAAGTTGATATTCATGTCAATCAGAGTCTGGAGATAGAAAAGAAAGCATATGGACATGTCACTGAAAGAGTTATGAAGAATTTCCTGGAAAGGGGTCCTCAACTCAGGACAAGGGGGGCTTTTGACTAACACTGCAGAAATGTATTTAAGGATGTGTCAGAGAAACAAAAATTTAGTTTTACAAGAAGCAATGTACATTCAAGGGAGAATGTTGGCCATCTTGAGAGTGAAGAGATACTTCAGAAGTTCCCAGGTTCTTCTTTGAAAGGAACCTTGGTGAGGGGTGGGTATGGGAAGTACATGAGGATGACATCAGTCTTTTGAGTGCAGGACAGTTTATGGTGGCTGGGCAATTCTCAGAATCCTTAGGCTATTATAATCTTCATTATTTGATCAGCAGAAAACATTGGAAAATACCTTTTTATTGTTTCTTGAACTATTGTACCTCTCTTTGCTTAATCTATTGATTGTATAGCTAATTAGCAGTGCAAAAGATAATTTTCAAAAATGGGTGAATTTATGGTAACTCTAAGATTTACAGATTTCCCAGAAATTTCAGAATGACAAGCCTTCGGGAAGAACTGACTTGGGGAGTAGCAGTTATATGAAAAGGGAAGAAGTGTATGTGAAGATTTGGCATAAGACTTTCAGATTAAGTTTATATTTTCTTTGTCCTTTTTTTGTGTCCTTTCTATGTTTTGATGTGGATCTGGGATTTCCCCCAAGAAGCTCATGTTTTGAAAAGCTTGACCTCCCCCCATCCAACCCACTGCAGCAAGGTTCAGAGATGGGGTATAGAGGCAATAATTGGGGTTCTGACTTCATCCATGGATTAGTCTATTTCCTGGAATTGATAGCTGAATGGGTGATTGCATGGTAACTGTGGGAAGGTAGGACATGACTGGAGGAATTAGGACACTAGGGTGTGGCCTTGGGGAATGTATGCATTTCTCTGCTTCCCAGGTGCCGTGAGCTGACAGTGTTCCTCTGTCATAACCCCTCCACCATGGTGTTCCTGCTTTGGAACTGGCCCACCATGGAATGAATCCTCTGAAATCAAGAGCTGAAATAAACTTCTCCTCTTCTAAGTTGTTTTTGTCAGGTACTTTGGTCACAGCAACAGAAATTATACATGCTACCTTTTTTTATTTCTTCTATCCTATCTCAGACAGACCTCAGATCTTTAAGAAATGTAAAATAAACAAAGAAACAGCCTTAATATATAGAATGGCCACAAAACAAACCCAAATATTTATGCTTTCATGATATTTAATTATCTTCACTGATATATCTATTTCCTGGGAGCCTTTATTTTAGAATTTGATTTTTTGAGATATGATCCATATACAGTAAAAATTCATTTTTAAAAATATGTAATTTACTTTTAATTGACACATAACAGCTGTACATATTTTGGGGTGTAGTATGACATTTCAATACATGTATACAATATGTAACAATCTGAAAGGATGGCATATCCATCACCTCAGACATTTACCATTTCTTTGTGTTAGGAACATTTGAAATCTCTGTACTAGCTAGTTAAATCTTTTTGTGCATTAATTTTGTTTAATTTGGACAAATATTTGTAGTTGTCTAAGTATCACCACAATCAAGATATAGAGTAGTCTCATCATCCCCTCCAAAAAAACTTAGAAATCAGCCCTTCCAGAATGCCTTATAAACATAATTTTAGAGTATGTAGTTCTCTGAGTTTCTGAACTTCTTACACCTATCATAATGTATTTGGTGGTCACAATGTCTACACACGTATTAGTAGTTCATTGCCTTTTATTGTCACACTGAGTCGTATTCCATCAAACAGACATGCCAAAATTTATTGATCCATTTACTAGTTTGTAGATGAACTGGGTTCTTTCCAGTTTGGGGGAATTATACATAAAGTTGTTGTACACATTTTCACAAAAGGATTTTTTTTGATACATGCTTTTCTTTCTTTTGAGTATATACCTAGTGTTAAATTATTGGTTAGTATGGTAAACATATTTTACTTTAAACTCTTTTTCAAAGAGTTTATTTGTTTATATCATTTTGTATTCCCACAACAATGCATATAGTTCCCGTTTCTCCATATATTCATTTTCACTTGATAATTTGGGTATTATTATTGTGACTATAATTTCAGCTATCCTATAGGTGTGTATTAGCATGATGTTATGATAATTTTCCCTTCCCTAATGAGAGAGAGAGAGAGAGAGATATTGAGACATCCGTTCAAGTCACTTATCCATTTTTATATTGTATCTTATTATTGAGATGGAATAGTTCTTTATGTTTTCTATATACCAATCCTTTCTCCATTATTTGCTTTTCAAATATTTCTCCTACTCTGTGTTTTGTCTCCACATTTTCTTAACAGTGTTAGTCAAAGATCTAAAGTTTTAATTTTGATGAAGTCCAATGTATAAGTGTTTTCTATCTCCTGCTTTTTTATATTACATCTAAGAAATCTTTCCATAATATAATATGACACAGATTTTCTATGCTTTCTTCTAAAAGTTTTGAGTCTTTGGTTTTACTATGATTTGTTTGAGTTATTTCTGTATATGATGCAAGGTATGGGTAACAGTTCATGGGGCTACAAGGATCCTACAGCCCTTCTCAAGGATTGTCAAAACTGCAATATATGTGTGGGGGATGATGAGGAATACAAAGTATTTTTATAGATATAAAAATGTTCCATGAAGGAGGGCATTCCTGTCTTGTTCCCGTTTTTAAAGGGAATGCTTTTAGTTTTTCTCCATTAAGAATGATGTTGACCGAGGACTTAGCATAAATAGCATTTACAATGTTCAGATATGTTCCTACTATCCCTATTTTTTCTAGTGTTTTGAACATGAAGGGGTGTTGTATTTTGTCAACGCTTTTTCTGCGTCAATTGAGATAACCACATGGTTCTTAAAATACTAGCCAGGGCAATTAGACAGACTAAAGAAATTAAAGGAATACAAATAGGAAAAGAGGAACTTAAGCTGTCACTATTTGCTGATGACATGATTCTCTATTTAGAGGTCTACAAAACTCCTCCAGAAAACTTCTAGACCTTATCAATGAATTCAGCAAAATAGCAGGTTATAAAGTCAACACGCATAAATCTAAAGCATTTTTATACATAAGCGATGAAACATCTGAAAGGGAAATGAGGAAAACAACTCTATTCTCAATAGCCTCAAAAAAAAATAATAAAATACTTGTGAATCTATATAACCAAAGAGGTGAAAGATCTCTACAATGAAAACTACAAAACATTGAAGAAAGAAATTAAGAAGAGAAGACCTTAGAAAACAGAAAGATCTCCCATGTTCTTGGATAGGCAGAATTAATATTATCAAAATGGCCATACTTCCAAAGGCGCTGTACAGATTTAACGCAATTCCAATTAAAATTTCTATGACATTTCTCATAGAAACAGAAAAAACAATAATGAAATTCATCTGGAAGAACAAAAGACCCAGAATATCCAAAGCAATCCTGGGTAGGAAGAGTGATGCAGGAGGAATCACAGTACCAGACCTTAAACTCTACTCCAAGGCAATAGTAACAAAAACGGCAAGGTACTGGCACCGAAATGGACAGGTAGATCAATGGTACAGTTTAGAGACATGGAGACATACCCACATAAGTACAGTAAACTCATACTAGACAAAGGTGCCAAAAACTTACAATGGAGAAAAGATAGCCTCTTCAACAAATGGTGCTGGGAAAACTGGAAATCCATATGCAGTAAAATGAAACTAAGTCCCTATCTCTCACTCTGTACAAAACTCAACTCAAAATGGATCAAGGATCTAGGAATTAGACCTGAGACCCTTCACCAAATAGAAGAAAAAGTAGACCCGAATCTCCATCATGTTGGCTTAGGACCAGATTTGTTAACAAGACCCCCATAGTGCAAGAAATAAATGCAAGAATAAATAAATGGGATAGATTCAAACTAGAAAGGTTTTTCTCAGTACAGGAAACAATCAATAATGTGAAAAGAGAGTCTACAGAGTGTGAGAAAATCTTTTCCACACACACTTCAGACAGAGCACTAATTTCCAAAGTTTATAAAGAACTTAAAAAATTTTACACCCAAAATACAAAGAATCCAATCAACAAATGGGCTAAGGAAATGGGCAGAGAGGTGATCAACAAATATATGAAAAAGTGATCATCATCCCTAGTAATTAGAGAAATGCAAATTAAAACCACCCTAAGATTTCATCTAACTCCAATTAGAATGGCTGTTATCAAGAACACAAGCAATAATAAGTGTTGGCATGAATATGGGGAAAAAGGCACATTCATACATTGCTGGTGGAGTTGAAAATTGATACACTCTGGAAAGCAGTATGGAGATTCTTCAGAAAGCTTGGAATGGACCCATCATTTGACCCAGCTATTCCATTCCTCGGTTTTTACCCAAAGGACTTAAAATCAGCATACTACAGTGATGCAGCCACATCAATGTTCATAGCAGCTCAATTCATAATAGCCAGATTGTGGAACCAACCTAGATGCCCTTCAACTGATGAATGGATAAAGAAACTGTGGTATATATACATAATGGAATATTACTCAACCATAAAGAAGAATAAAATTATGGCATTTGCTGGTAAATGGATGAAGTTGGAAAATATTATGGTAAGTAAAATAGGCCAAGACCAAAAAACCAAAGGCCGAATGATTTCTCTGATAAGTGCATGACAATATCTAACGATGGGGGGTGGCGGGGGGAAAGAAGAATGAAGGAACTTTGGATGGTGTAGAGGAAAAAGAGGTGGGAGGGGGTGGGAATGGAAAAACAGTAGAATGAAACAGTATTACCCTATATATGTATGATTACATGAATGGTGTGAATATACATTATGTAAAACAATAGAAATGAAAAGCTATACCCCATTTGTATACAATGAATCAAAATGTGTCTGTAAAAATAAAAAATATTTTAATAAAAAATAAAATTAAAAAAATAAAAATAAAAATAAATGTTCCATGATGTACAGGCAGTCCCAACTTCTGAAGGTTTGACTTACAAGTTTTTGACTTTATGACAGTGAAAAATTGATACATAGTCAGTAAAATATTACTTTGAATTTTGAATGTTGATCTTTTCCTGTGTAAAATATTCTCTTTCCCTGCTGGGCAGTGGGAGTGAGCTGCAGCTGTCAGTCAGAAGCACAATGGCAGGTGACCAGCTGATGCTCTGCAGTGCAAGCTTTTATGTTCAGTGGGTTGGGTGAGTTATGTATATGCTGGATTTAATTTTCAACTTGGTTTTATTGGGACACAACTCCATTGAATGACTATAAAATGACTACAAAATGGCAATTAAATAGCTTTAAACTGAGGCATAAGAAATTAAGTATATTCTATTGACACACATGGCAATTTCTCTTTGTTCATAATTTTAAAAATTGCCATTCAATCATTTTTCCTAAACAAAGCTGTTCAGGTTAAAAAAAAAGTCTTCACTACATGGCAGTAAATTAATTTTACAATTTGCATTGTTTTTGGTGTAATCAGTTATATCGGTAATAGGGAACCTCAAATCATGGTTCTGCCTATTTAATTTTTTTTTTTTTTTTTTTGGTACCAGGGATTTAATTTAGGGGCACTCGACCACTGAGCCATATCCCTAGCACTATTTTGTATTTTATTTAGAGACAGGGTCTCACCGAGTTGCTTAGTGCCTTGCTTTTGCTGAGGCTAGCTTTGAACTCAATATCCTCTTGCCTCAGTCTCCCAAACTACTGGGCTTACAGGCATGAGCCACCATGCCTGGCTGCCTATTGAATTTTTAATCAAGATACTTAAATATAAATTGAGTCTAGTATTAAAATACACATTAACTGATGTGTATTTTTGGATACTTCAATGAGAACATATGAATTAAAGTGTTTACAAACTCTTTTAAAAGCAAAATACCTGTTACTTATTTTTATAGAATTTCTCATGTCATTTTTTAATTAAAAAGTAATTCTTGTTACTTTTAGACTTTAAAAAATGAAGAACTGAAATTTTTATTGTTTAGAAATAGTTCTTATTTACTCTTATGTTTGATTTTCAGTATTTTCCTAAACATGTATATAAATATATAACATACCATAGAAGATGCTATTTTAGTAAAAGCAAACATGTATATATAACATATTAAAATTAATTCATTGTAATGTTGTTTTGTAGTGCTTGTTTATGATTTACAATTTTTAGTTTTGAGCCCTCTTGAATAAGAAAAAAATCAAGAAAAGCAAGTTAGCAGAAAACAGGCTCCAAATATTCTTTCTTCTTCTCAGAAAAAAACTTATTTAGAAAATATTTTGATTACTCCTCTAATAGTTTACAAAGCAAAATACAGAGGCAGAATTTTTTTAACCAAGGCAAAAACTTATGTACTTCAATAAAAGTATTCTGTCTAAGATGGCTTTTACTCTTTGTTTTAGAAATGATTTTGGGGTAGTAAATATGGTTTAATTTGTACAGTGGCTGCCCCTATAACCTGTTTGAAATGAGACAGAAAATTCCATGGCTATAGATCATCTCAAGCCTGTTAACACATGTGTTTCCAACTCATTTACTAGCAGATGGAGACTTGATGTAGAATAATGCACAGGGTTACACTTCCTCCTGGGGTTGAAACACTGTGTTTCTGCTAGTGGAACCAGGCTGAATTAGCCATCTAGCAAACTGAGAATTTTTGTTGCTTTTGTAGTAGTTGTTGTTTGACTACTCACAGAGATGTTTCAGACTCACAGACCCCTAGATTTAGCAGTTTTTATATTGGGATGACATTACTGAAAAAGGATCAATTATTACTTTAACTCCCCATCACAATTCTGCTAATAACAATTTCACTTATTTTCTTTCAAATATCATAAAAAAGCAAAAATTTTTAATAGTAAAATATTATCCTATCTTATTCTTCACTTTTTAAAATTAAAGCAAAATATTCATGTATATATTTAAATACATAATGAATAATATAAAATTATTACAGAATTACAATATGGGTTGTAAAATTATGGAATGTATGTATCAGTATGGATGCTCCTCAAAAGACTAGGCATGAAACCACCATATGACCCGTCTGCACCACTCCTCAGTATTTTTCCTAAAGAATTAAAGTCATTATACAATAGTGATACATGTATACCCATGTGTTAAGATTCATGATAGCCAAACTGTGGAACCAGCCTAGATGTTCATCAATGGATGAATGGATGAAGACAAAGTGCATATATACACAATGGAGTTTTATTTAGTCATAAAAAATGAAACTGTCATTTGCAAAAAAATGAATGGAATAGAGACCATTATGTTAAGCGAAAAGAGTCAAAACTCAGAATGTGAAGGGATGCATGTTCCCTCATGCAGAAGCTAGAGGGGAAAAAGGAAAAGAAAAGTGGGAGTGTATCTCAGGGAAATCAGAGGGAGATCAGTAGAGGACCAAGGGGAGGGATATTGGCCAAATTATATTGTTGTATTGTGTGCATGTACAAATATGTAAAACAAATTCCATCATTATGTACAACTATAATACATCAATAAAAAATGTAGAAAAAATTTTTTTAAAAAAAGAAAGATGACTGAATGAGGTGGGGAACTGAATATAGTATGGTTTTGTAGATTAGGGAAGTGTCTATGGTCAAATTCATCCATTCATTTATTTCTATATATTCTACAAATTTCTAGCAATCATCTTCTATGTATATTGGAATGTGTTTGAAACTGAAGATTCAGAGATGAATAAAACACAGCTGGAAACTTCAGAAGCCTCACTAGTTTGAGATAAAGTGTGGTGATAGTGATAAGGAGCTATTATGGAGATGTGGAGAATGCGAATATTCTCCAGCAATTATATCCTGAATATCAGAACACCTTTAACATAGTTCTAGATCCAACAGAAAGCCTAAGAGAAAGTTTCTGGGATTTATGCATTTAGTAAAGCCATAGAGAATATTCTAAAGTATTTAGGCAAAAGTTATCACAGAGAACACAGTAAAATTAAAGTTATCTAGCATTGGAAGAAGTACCTATTCAAAGAGTTCATTGTCATCTGAAGTAAGTTGACCTTATGACAGTGACATATGCAGTGAAAGTCTTGAATTAGAGATCTATATTAGCCAAGGTTCTCCAGAGAAATAGAACTAATAAAGCAAATGGACTTTATTATAAAGAATTGACTTACAGAATTAGGGAGGATGAAAAGTCTCATGATCAGCCATTTATAAAACCGAGACCCAAGGAAGTCAGTGATGTAAATTTGAAGAACTGAGAGATAAAATGTCAGGGTTATGGATTCCAGTCTGGTTATGAAGGGTTAAGAACCAGGAATGTCAATGACAGGAGATTCATATCCTTGTTCATTCAGGCAAAGAACCCCCTGAATCCTTCCTTCCTTCACCTTTTTGTAAAATTCAGGCCCTCAACTGATAGGATGATGCCCACCCAGGCCATGACACAGTATACTTTAGTCAGTCTACCAACTCAAAAACTAATTAAACCCTTCCAAATATACCCTCACAGACACATCCAGAAATACTGTCCAGTCAGACAATTGGGAACCTCAGTCCAACCAAATTGACTGTCACAAGCCCACAGTCACTATATCTTCAATTCACCTTAATCTCTTCTCAGTCCAATACAGTCTGACTTTTCACTCTTCCACTGAGCAAGTATTTTCATCAAATTATAGTTCTAGATTCCAAATCAAGTGAGCAATCTTTACTCTGGCTCT
Source organism: Sciurus carolinensis (assembly GCF_902686445.1). Taxonomy (NCBI): domain Eukaryota; kingdom Metazoa; phylum Chordata; class Mammalia; order Rodentia; family Sciuridae; genus Sciurus; species Sciurus carolinensis. The sequence continues at coordinate 48,268,642 of NC_062226.1, forward strand.
TATTTGACCTGGTATGTCACTTGGAAACAAAAGCAAACAAAAATGTCTATCCTCTATTTCACTGCCTCACATTCCAAACTTCTTCCCCAACTGTTGTCAATTGCGCCATCCATTTCCTGTTACTTCTTCTTATCTGATACACTGACTATCTTTAACGTTACTAGATAAAAGCCAAAGTGTATGTACATCCAAGTATGTGAGAGCATGCTAGAACACACATGGATGAATGCATGCAGATGAACGCACGCATGCACACCCAGTGAAGTCCAGGCTTGATCAATGTGCCAGACTCTGCAATAAGAAAACCTAGAAAGGAAGTTAAGATTCAGCATAAAGACAAATTTTGTAATTTATAGTAGAGAATGTGTTATTTTGTTTCTCACATGTAGGAGATGGCACATCCATGATCTTTCCATTCTTACATTCTCTGAGAGTGTAAATTAAACCTGCTTCTTCCAATTCTTTGTTCCTCTACATTTTTCACCTGGAAAACTCCAGTAGAATTTAATCTATTTCAGGCATTGTCCAGGTAACTTCCAGAGTCCATAATTGTAGCACAACTATGATCTGTTATGTGGATCTTTAAAGTCATTCGATCTTACCCAGTCCAGGATAAAATAAAAGCAAAATATGTAACACATAATTCACATCTTTCTCAATTTGGCACCTGTTTACTTTTCCTCCCTTATTTACGTGCATACTGTGCCCCATCAATCAAACTACAATTTCCCCAAAAGTGTCCTGCTTGTTCTAGCCTCCGTCTGTTATAAATGTTCCTTCCACATAGAATGCATTTAAAATATTTGCTACTCCTGAGATGGGTTCAGTTGCTTGATTTTGAAGTCCCTTTATTTCACTTATCCCATTCATGCAAAATATAAGCTTTCAGAATTCTTTGAAATCAGTTAAGTATTCCCTTTTGCGTGTCCCATTTTGCTTTATATATTTTTGTTACATAATGTATTAGTTTCCTATTGTTGCTCTAACAAATTACCTCAAACTCAGTGGCTTAAAACAACTCAAATTTATTACTTCAGTTCTGGAAGTCAGAAGTCTGAAATGGCTTTTATTGTGCCAAAATCAATGTGTTGTGGAGACTTTAGGGAGGTGGCAATCTATTTCCTTGTCTTTTCTAGCTTTTAGAGACCACCTGCATTCTTGACTTCCAATTCCTTTCTCCACCTTCAAAGTCAGCATTGTAGGAGCTTTGTCACTCTCTGACTCTGACTGCTTCTGTGGGTGATCACCTGTTATGACAGGAATGTCTCCCATTAGCCTCACTCAGATAATCCAGAATAATACTAGGAAAGAGTTATTCAAAAAGAAAGGTTTTGTTCATGGCAGATTCCAGAGAACAGTGGCATGGATAGCCCAGCTAATGAAAATTGACAACTGACTGTCAATATAGCCCCTTTTATATGAAAGAGCATATCACAGGTTCCAGAGATAAAAACACGAAACTGGGGGACAATTATTCAGTTTCTTTACCTAGTATTAATTGAATTGCTATCTTTTGAAAAGTCTTTCTCCTTCAAGTAACAGTAAAGAGTATTCAAGAAATTCTCTGAGAGTTATATCCATCAAAAGTCCTGAGGGTGCTTTTGATAATTATCGATTCATGGGCTAAATTTCAGAATTACTTATCTCTGGGGTGAGGCCCAGTAATTTGCATCTTAAAAGATTCTTCAGGAATTATTATATAAAGTACATAATAAAGTATAAAAATCACTGTGCTTCAATTCAGAAACTGTTTTATTGATTTTTATCATTTTATTTCTAGTATGCAGCAGAGTATCTTATATGTACCAGATCTCAATAACTATATGATGAGATGATAGCATCAATGAATGTATTAGATGATTTGTAAAATTAGTGCCAACCACAAGCTTGATTCTTTGATCATAAGGTGAAAGAGAGGGGAAAAAATAACATATTTTTAAAGAACAGAGCTTAGGCAATTTCTACATCACCTTCCAGTTGAAATTTGCTGAAATTTGGGCATACATGTAATTCATGTAAAAGGATAGCCCAATTTGATAAGGGAGATGACCGAGCAACACCCTCAATATCACCCTCAATATCATTGTCACCCTTCCTGATGGAAAATGTAGAATAAAGTCAAAGAGCAACCTTAGACTGATGCCTTTTCTCTGAAAAACTTTGGAAACAGGTAATTTTTTAAAGTTAAAAATGTAAATGTGAAAATATTTAAAAGCATAAAGTAATGGTTAAATATAAAATTTGAGGCTGGAATTTCTCTTCTAATTTCTCCCACTCAGAAAAGTCCCAATGCTGCTCCCTATAACAGCTATAGAGATGCTCTACTCAGCCTTCTTTTCATGACAGAACATGTTGTTCTGTTTTAAGGAGCACAGTTAGTTGAGAGTTTCTAACTGTAGCAAATTCAGTATCCTTCCACAGAATTAGGGTCAATGCCATACTCTTCCCAGGAAGCCACCAGCCAATGACTAAGCTTGGAAGAGCTACGAAGGCATGACTCTTTGCAACCTGTCAGTCAGCTCTGACATTGCTGTGACCAAAAGACCTGACAAGAACAATTAGAGGAAAATAAGTTTATTTCGGCTCATGGTTTCAGAGGTTTAGCCCATGGTCGGATCCCTCTATAGTTCTTGACACAAGGTGAGGTTGAACATCACGGCAGAAAGACATGGCAGAGAAGTGCAGCTTAAGACATGACAGCCAGGTGGTAGAGAGTTACTCAGTACCCAGGACAAAATACATATCCCAAAGTCACTGCCCCCAATGACCTACCTCCCCAGTCACAGCCTGCCTGGGTACAGCCACCATCCAATTAATCTCTATCAGTGGATTAATCCACTAGTAAGTTACAGCTCTCAAAATCTAGTCATTTCACCTCTGAATATTCTTGCATTGTCTCACATATGAGCTTTGAAGGGACACCACATATCCAAACCATAACAGGATCCCATTAAAGGGTCATCTGCCCTGGAGTTCCTCATTAGTTGTGCCATGACTTTGTCAGATCTGAGATATCACCTAAAGCCCTCCTTGCTAAATTTTTCTTTCCTCTTTTCCTCCACAGGTGTCAGATCTTCTTCACAATCAGAGGGGTCTTTCTGCTCAATCCTGCTTCCTCCCACATAGTATTACACCAGCATTATCCTCCCCGTCCCACTATGTTAGTCAATTTTGTGTTGCTGTGATAGAAATACCTGACAAGAAGAATTTAGGAGAGGGAAAAGTTTATTTTGTTTCAGTTTCAGAGATTTACCTCATCATGAATGACTCCAGTTATCTGGGCCCAAGGTAAGGCACAACAGCATGGCAAAGGGCTCTGGTGGAAGAGTGCTACTCCATTCATGGTGACCAGGAAACAGACAGAACAAGGAGGAATTGACCAGAAGGAAGATGAACCATTTCCTGGCATACCTTCAAATGATCTGCCTCCTTTGGTCATACCCTACCAGCCTGCAGTGACCATCCAGTCCATTCAAATCAGAATGCACTGATTAGGTTACAACTCTCATAATCCGGCCATCTCTCTGCTGAACATTCCTATGTTAAACAGGAGTTTTGGGGGTCATCTCATATCCAAACTATAACACTCACTCATAAATCTAAGTGTGTCTCAATATCTGCTTCTAAGAGAACCCAAACTGACATACTTGTTTACTTGAGATATTCCGTGCTACTTTCTGGTCTAGTTAATCAGAATTTATCATGACGTCTGAGTTCTACTCAATGTTGAGTCTGTTTCATGTGTGTGAGATATATGAAGTTGAATAGAACCTTTTGATGAGAAGGGTCCATGCTTAGTTTAATGCTCTTCTGTGGCCATCTTGAAATTTTAAATAATGTGTGTGTGTGCGTGCTTGTGTGTGCGTGTGTGCATGTTACCAGGGATGGAACCCACGGCCTCATGCATGCTATGGATGTGCTCTACTACTGAGCTATATCCCAGCACTTCCAAATAATTTTTGAACAATGAACCCCACATTTTCACTTTGCACTGATTTCCAAACCTATGTAGCCATTCTTGCATCAAATTCTGCACATGCACACAATTTTTTGTTGTTGTTTTTTGCATAAAGCTAAAACCATAGTGTTTTCTATTTTCTCATAAATATGTTGGTCCTTTGAATTATTTGTTTCATGTTAGTTTCCAATGCAGGTGCCCCTTTGTATTAACACTACAGACTTCTTTGTATCTGTACCATAATTTGAATGGGAAATATGCACATCTCATTCTCTAACCAGAACATAAACTCTTAGATCAATTTTGAGATTACTTTTTATTGTACATAGAATTTGAAAGCACCCAGAAACCACTCCGGATGTGTGAATTCATGCAAGAGATTTTATTAAGCAGACAGGCAGAGTATCTCCCTGCAGGGTGAGAGAGAGGAAGGGGGAGAGAAAGACAGAGAGAGAGAGAGAGATAGAGAGAGAACCAGAGAGAGAGAGTGAAATCCAGAAGGGAAGAGAGAGCATGATAGTGAGGAGGAGAGAGAGAGAAAATGGTGGGGGAGATATTCTAAAGTAGTGGATTTTCGAGGGCTAATAACAATGGACCAATGATTGGTGAGGAGGTTGTGGCTAACAATCTGGGATGTAAAGTGGTGTGGGGGAGGGAGAATAATGGCAGCAGCAAAATAGCAGATCTTATGCCAATAGAATTGCCCAGTAAACATATAAAAATAGCATAAATATTTTTTGAATAAATGAAACTAAATCCCTTTTATGTGAAAAGAGGAGATTCAACTTTAAAGGTGAGAAGTTAGATGTTTTCATATAATAAAACTTTTTAGTGCTTATAACTCATCTATTCTTCCCTCTACCTTATGGAATAGTGGGGGATACTTAAGTTTTCCAAATAACTAAAAAAATTATTTTCAGGACTTAAATACTCACTTCAGCTTCAAAAGCTCATTTAAGCTAAATGCTCAATAACTAAAAGTTCTGTTTGATTTTCCTTCATTTCTCCTCTCCAGAAGAGTATGTCATATCCTTATGGAAATAAAAGGACAGTCCCAGTGAACCTCTACAACAACAAGGAAAACACAAATATCTGTGAATCACATGTTGTGTTGATCATTTGATATGTATAATATAATTTGTTTTATGTATTACATTTCTCATGTTTTCCATAAACATTATATGAACTTGTTGCTACTATTAATCCCTCACAGAAATGAATTATGAGATAGCAAGTTTAAACAATTAGCAAATAAAACTGGGAGACTGAGACCCAAGTCTAGTGTCTTGACCTAATGGTTACCTGATATTCATTCAGTAAATGGAATGAGGTTCTTCTCAAAAGTGTCTCTTTCCAAGCACAACTGGGAAAAACATCTTGAAGCTGCTCATTGGAATTCACAGGTGTGAGGAGAGTAAGATCTTAAATAGGAAAATTTTAAAGAATGACATGAATTAATTGAGCAAGAGATGTTTTCTACTTTCAGACCATCAAAAAGCACTACATTTCCCCTTGTGCTCCAAATTGCTGAAGAGACTTATCTACTGAAGACAGACCTAATCTGAACAAACGGCCACAGCCCTGAGAGCTTCCAAAGCTGATATGCAAAGATGGCTGGAATTCAAAGTAGTCAATACAGAATGTGCTGAAGGAATCTTTCAAAGTACAAATTAGCTCATTTATTATGTCTGAGATAGTCAAAGTAGCATGTTTTACCTTGTATTACATTTCTCATGTTTTCCACAAACCATGTTTTAGAATTCTTTTGGAGGATTAAAACTAGAAATCATTTCTAGTGCTAACAAACATTTTGGTTAAGTAGTATGACTTTTCTATTGGTCCTTTCAACTTGTCATCTAGTCTCTTCAATTACATTTTTAAGTAGCACAAGACTACTTAAAGCAAGCAAGAATGCAGACCCTTCTTCCTGAGTCCTGAAATGGGATTGGATATGGTGTGGTATCTCCCCAAGGCACATTTCCTTAAGCAAAAGTGTATTTTTGCAGATGGTTACTTCTGGTCACTTACTGCTACCAGCAAACAATTACATTATTTTTTTCCTGGTTCCTACAGAGCAGTTATCTAAAATTAAGTCAGAATGTGCACATTTTTGAAAGAACAGAATTAATTTACATAGACCATGGTTACTATTAATTCTTTCTTTACAACATGCTGCAGTTGGCACAGACTCAGTGAAGTCTCAGCAAGGGATTTTTGGAGTGTTGTGGTTGTCAGATTTATTGCTATATAAAGAATACCCAAATTGAATTGTTTCTTTTTGGTACAATAGGAAAAGTAATGGTTCATATTTTTTCTTTTTCTTTTTTTAGAACATGATGTTGTTTCAAAGTACACATTAACAGTGACTTTCTATTTTGATTGGGTATAGGTTGATTCTGGCTTGGAAGAGTTTGTTTGGTTTCTTGCCCCTTCAGAGTTAGAATCGAAGATACTTTTCTTAAGCAGTTTTAGCTCTATGTGTCTCAGGATAAGGAATTAGCTATTTTTCGGGATGGAATTTGTCAACAATGAGTATTGTCAAAGGGTTCAACCAACTACTATCCAAGATGCTCCTGAACAATAGTATCTAAGGCTGAATTGATTCCTGAATTGATCTAAGTGTCGAAGATCTAGGACACCATATTTCTGGGATGAACTATGCAGGGTTTTGTCTAACAACTCAGTCTTCATTCATTTGTGTGTCATATCTCCTGTGCTTTTTAATTTTAATTTTCCAAAATTATTAATTTATTCCTTTTAGTTCCTTCCTTGAATGTACATCCTACGTTATAATCTGTGCTTGATACTAGATCTTGGGCATTTTCTTATAATACAAAACTGTTCCACTATTTTTTTTTTTTTTTTTTTTGCCAAAACTAATGAACATCTTTAAAAAGTGACTGACCATTTTTAATGGCAACCCTTTGAACCACACACTGAATTGAAGACAGATTGATACTTTTCAGTACTTGGAGATTTCTATTATAAATCAAATAAGAAAGAATAATCAAGTTGAAACAGGAACTCTAATTTTTTTACAGAATCAGTTGATTCTATTTTCTATAATGTCATATTTTCCTTTTCAAAATATAGTCATCATTCTGACACAAGCTTTGAGATATAATCCCTGAGGAGAAAAAAAACCCCACTATTTAAGTCAGGTAATTTTCAAAAATTATTGAAATCTCTTAACAATGAGAGTAGAAAGGGCAAATGAGTCCTATACACCATGTCCCTAACCTTACAACTTGTCCTTATCCTTACAATTTCCATAGTCACTTTTAAAGTTAAAATCATTTTAAACTCTCGGAAAATTAAAATAAAAAGGATAGTTGGTTTTTGCCCTAGTTTCACTTCATTTGAATACTATCAAATTCTTTTATGATTAATGTTTCATCTTTGTCATTAACTCATTTCCCCCTCTATTCTAACCCTACTCTTGCCTCTTCTCTTCCTGCTAACTCTGATCCAAGTCTCCCCCATTTTGTTTTAATGGTATTTGTAAACAAAATGTGACAAATTTTGGCAAAAACTAGAAAGCAACTCCACAAAATTTTTGAGTAATGCTAACAAATTTCTTCTTTTAATTTTGTTTTGCATATTTAAGAAACTTAATATAACTTTTTTTGTGGGGTGGGGTGGTTTACCAGGGATTGAACTCAGGGGCATTCTACTACTGAGCCACATCCTCAACCCTGTTTAGCATTTTATTTAGAGATAGAGTCTCACTGAACTGCTTAGCACCTCACTTTTGCTGAGGCTGGCCTTGAACTCATGATCCTCCTGCCTCAGCCTCCCGAGTTGCAGGGATTCCAGGCCTGTGCCACCGCTCCTGACCTTAATCTAACTTTAATGGAAAAAATTGTATTGCAGTTTGTTCTTAAAAAGTTTTCTCAAAGTTCTGTTCAAGGTCATAGACATCTACTGATTTTGCCTCAATGAAGTCATGTTTATTTTGTATAAAAGGAAGAAATCTAAGTGTAAGTCTTAAACCTACTCCTTTCTCCACTGATGAAATGTGGCAAGTGAGTTTCTCCAGAGGGATAGTATAGACTTGATAACAATTTTTTTTAGTGTTAAATGAGACAAATACAATTTCATAAAATCAAGATGCTAAATGAGCCTTCATTTTCCTTGTGTTTCTATAATCAACTTGTTTATACAGTGTTACTCTTAAGGCACTCACAATTAAAGAAGAAATAATTATTTACTTGTTTATTGTATGAATTCTATGACTTCCGTCTTTCTTACAGATGCAAATTCCTTATTTGTACACTGTTTTACGACCCACAAAATCGGTTCACATTTCAATCATCTCATTTTCTTTAAATAGAATAGTGAAATTGAGAGGAAAAATATGATTTACAAATGGAGAGAATGGGTCAGAGTGGTTACAGGTCATAGCTACTGATTGACAAGCTAAATTCAAAAGCTTCTTTCAGTTTTATGTAACTTGTTTCTAATGCGCAGTGCATTATTACAAATTAGAAACAATTCTCATAATAGTATATTTAGATGGTACTGTTTCCTGACTGTTAACATAAAACAATAACTACAGGCATGAACTTCAGATCCAGATTATGAAGGTGCAAATCAGAGCTTTGCCACTTACCAGTTCAGTAAACTTGAATAATTAACTTAGGCTTTTGTGCTCCTAGTTTTATCATTTGCAAAATGGGTATAATTAAAACTACCATCTTATTGGGTTATTATAAGCACTAAATGATGTAATGTATTTAAATTGCTTAGCTTAAGACTTCAGTACATTGTGATTGTTCTATGTGTTTGGTATTGACATTAGTACATTTGTATGTGCCAGAAAAAAAATAATGGAAAAAAATGGAAATCCATCAGATATAAGGTATAATCAGACATTGTTATTTTTATTTACTTCTCACAATAGATACATATGAACTACATTTAAAGATGAGGAAATTGATGTTCAAAAAATGGGGAAAAAACTCATTCAAATTCATGCAACTAATATGTCAGAAAAAGATATAAACACAAATCTGTATCAAAGCCTATGTGCTTTGCACCTCACCACTTAAAGATTATCTACTGGAATATAGAACAGATGCAGAACATTTGCCTATATTCAGTAAACTCTGGGTTTGGCTCCTTACACCCCTTCCCATAAAAGATCATCTACTCTTTTACTTTTCTCATGATCAGGCTTAGTGTTGAGGGAGAACACCAGAAGTCCTAGGATCATGTGCTAAGCTAAGACCCAGGACTCATAAATCAGAGTTCAGTGCTTACATGAAACTGTGCTGTGACTTAAATAATATTTCTTTTTGACTAGTCTATGATCTCACATTATTGCCATTGCTTTATATGTTAAAAACTTGTAGATAATAAGGACAGAGAAACATTTCTTTAAATTAATGAGGCATTTGTTCCCTGTATCCACAAATCATAACAAAATGACAGTCAGACTGATACATAATTCACAGAAGCTAACAAATTATAGTGCATTTGCAAAAACAACCTGTTCTTTCCTACTTATTTTCTGTGTGGTACATTAATGTCAAAAATAACATAGTGGTAAACATAGACAGCAGAGTACAACAAACAATGTTGGATAATGTATTGATATAACCCATAGTAGAAATGCTACCAGAGCAATTAGAAGGCTCATACAGTTTGAAAATGAAGTCGAAAAGGTCAACTGAGCTTTCATTTTGTAAATATTATTTTATGCTTTATATTCTTTTTGGAGCGAGGATTCAAATCTTTATTACTAGAAAAACCAATCCGATTTTCCAAATTTCATCCTTAAATCCTAGTAAATGGACTTTGTTTAGGTTATCAAGAATCACATAAACACATTAAGTATATAGACCTATATCACCAAGCAACACATAAGTAAGAACTGCAAATTACTGTAACCCCAAGTGTAACATTCAATACAGCATATTTCCAGATTTGCTCATTGAAAAGAATGCATTAGCTATGCTGGAATAGATTATGGATGGTCAAGTAGAAAATCCTCCTTCTCTCAAGGTTAAAAGGTACAGTTTTGTGGATTCTCCTCATTGCTTTTGAATTTTAGGATAAAGAGGAAAATCTAGTCATGACCTGGCTAACAAGATAAATTCTGGGTATCACAGACAAAACTATGGGCTCTTGGAACACTGTTGATGGTAGAGAGGAGTTCACAAATTAAAAAAAAAAAAAAAAGATAATAAGTGACAAGGTAGTTTGGATTTCATGGAAGCATATGTTAAAGTTTGTCATGAAGAGACAGCAAATAATTTTTTATTTTACTCAGATAATATTGGTCTGCATAACAGACCAGTTGATATTTTAAGCTTTATGTCATGATTCTTCCATATGTATGTTTCTTGCTGGTTTTGGATAGTCAATTCACTATTATTATTCTCCATAAGTATTGTTTATCTCATGAATATGCTTATTTGTATTTATGGTAATATTTTATATATAGATCAGAATGGAAAGCCTAGTCGTTACAAAAACAGAATGATCATAGATTAAATCAGAATTCAAATACTTAAAAAAGCATGTACACACAAATTTAAAGGCATAGTACTTATTAAATATATTAATACAAATATTTTCAAAATAACAAAGATTAGATTCCAAAATTTGAGGCTCTTTTTTATTTTGTGTTTGCTTTAGTATATTGGACATCTTTCTAATATAAACTATGATAAAGCAATTCTGATTTAATGGAACAGATGCCAAAAGATTCAAAATCAATATTATCCATTATTAGCATGTAAAACTGAGGGAAAGATCAGTGAATTGTGCCCCCAAGGGAGATGAAAGGGTCAATTCCAAGCTATTGATGGAAAGATGAAGAAAGATGGACCCTCAGAGCATGGGTTTCTGGCTGGAATTTGTTCCTTGTTCACTATGTCAATTTTTTCTCCCAGTCCCTTCAGGCTGATTCTCTAGATTAATATGGCGATCATGTTTGCTGTAGTAGAGAAAAGAAGTGACGGACTGAACACAGTGGCAGTGTTGAAAAGCTCCCCATATCACACTGGACCCAGACTTCTCCATGGAAGATGGACAGAGGGAAAGGAGGTACTGGCACCAAGTGAAGGTTTTGTATAGGGCTCTAGAAAATTCAGAGGAACCGGAGGCCCAGGTGGCAGGACATGCCTGGATAACAATGAACTCCTATGGTCATAAGAGTCTGCAATCCCATATAAGGGACAGCAGTACAAACCCCATCATGTATAAGCAGATGGAGCCATATGGGGAATGACAAAGGGACTTGCCCTAAACTGTCTCCTATGTGGGACTGATCCAGCCCCATTAAGCCCATGGTGGGTAGCCTGGGAGAGTAGTGGTCAGGGTAGCCCAGTGTTGGACAGAATATCATGGCAGACAGAACCCATCTGGTTTCTGAGGTGAGCTGATTCATCTCTATCCTTCAAAGCCTTTGGACATGCACAGAGCTGAAGGAGGTCTTGCTAGCTGAGAACTTCAGAAAGCTCCCTCTAGTGAGACTGGGCAGGGGTGATAGGGTGGGGACTGTGTTGAGAAAGCAGTTGCGGAATGGATGGATTGGGATTTTCAGAGACTTCAGAGATGATGCCTGGTCTGGTAGGAACCATGATTCAATGCTCTGACTTGGGGCTAATCTGCCAAATGAGGTAGTTTCATCCTGATCTCTCTAGGCAGGGTTGGTCTGGGAAGACAGAAAACAGGCCTTCCCATGACTCATAGGGATGAAAAGTGGCCAAAAAAAGTTAGATTTGGGCTCCCAAAATACAATGAGAAAAATAGAGGGCTACAAAGGACTCTAGATGCAGTCTGAGCTGATGGCACCTTCTATTCATGATTCTGATCCTGACATTGGTTTGATGGCAGAGGTGGACGTGCCCTGATCTTCCAAAGTCCCAAAGGAGATAAAGGGACAAGCTAGAGGATAGGCCTTGGGGCATCCAAGGGCACAAGTGTGTGATGGTCAGCTATATGGAACTCAGCAGTGACCACAAAGTTCCAGACTCAGTTTGTTCTCAGAGCAAAAAAACATGGCATGGGGTTTGGGGGGCTTCAGTCTTGGAGACAAGGGCAGGGTAGCAGATCTGTCTTCTTGGTATTGGAATATTTGGGATCCCCCAGCTGGGCCATCCAGATCACCCTTCTGGAATAACCAACTCTCTCCTTTCTCCTCAGTGAACAGGAGATTGGGCAGGAGGGCAGCTTCACCCAACAGGAGCCACCATCTCCTCTCCTTGGGACACCCAGCCCCTCTCCTGGATAGGACCCCCAGAGCTGCATAGGTATGTCTAGATCTCCATGTCCACAGGGCAAATGTTGCCTGTTTTGTGCTCTGTGACCCACAGCTCTCTGTCTTTAGCTGGGTCCACTTTTCAAAGCAGTTGGTCCACAGGTTCAACTGTGCTTTGGTTGAACATGTCAGTCTCAGGTCACAGCTATTTGTACAGATACAAAGGTTGCCAGATCATCTTTACCCTCTCCACTTCCAGTTGCTCCAGCTCCAAAGTGATGGTCACCATCTCTTCAAACCACTTGGACTGGGCCTGGTTATAGAAGTCCACACCAAGCATGAGGTTATCACCAGCCTATGTAGACTTCCTCTGTGCCTTCTTGATGTCCTCCTCCATCTTGCTCAGCTTGATCTTCGGTTGCTGGGTCTTCATCTCCAGGTCTCTCTGCCACTCTGTGAGGGCTTTCTGGGCTGTCCCCACTGACGCAGAGCAGCTGGTGAGTTGCTTGCTGAGGTCAGTGATATAGTAATCACACTTTTTCATGTATTTCTTGAAAGTTCTCACAAAAGTTCACTAGGGGCTTCTCTACCTCGCTGTGAAGATTTGCAGAGAACTTGAGATGAACTTCTGCTTCATCTGCAGGTTCTTTTTTCACCTGAGCCCATGCTTCTCCCAGGGAACCTTCCTCTTATGCACCCAAGGAGTTCTGAGAGAGCTTAGCCAAGTTCTGTGCATATTCTTCTTCAATCTTTATCCTCTCTCAGAGGAATTCAGATGTTTCTTTCTGCATTTGTTTGCCTTTCCGTTGCTTTTGGAGCAGCAGTTCAAACCCCACCTGGTGCCATTGCCTTGGGGGTCTTTCTTATCATCCCAGAAGTAGTCACAGTAGCTCCACTCCATTGGCTTCAGCAGCTGCTGTTTAGGCATTGTGTCTGGGTGAGGGAATGTCACACAATTTACCATCTTCTCTGCATGGTCAACTTTATTTTCAAGATTACATATTTTTCCTTCATTGCCTTAGGTTCTGTCTTCCAAGTGATCTCCTCTGTTGGTGCTACTTTCCATTAAATTTTTATTTTGGTTTATTGATTCCTTCATTTCACAGATTTCTTCTCGATTTCTTTTCAGGATCTTCGTCTCTTAAATTATCTTCCATCTCCTGAAACATAGCTCTGATCTCACTTTATATCCTCCTTAAAGTCATTGAACAGTTTTACTAAGTACATTCTGAACTCCTTCTCTGACATTTCTTCTACTGTGCTGTCAATGGAGCCTATAATTAGAGCATCCTGGTTTGTTCAGAGCACTTTATTCCCCCCCCCTTTTTTTTTCCATTTTGTTTGTGTGTCTTCCCATCTAGCTGTGGGGATCTGAGACACTACATTTTCTACACTGTAGACTTACAGTGTCCCTGAAGATTTCCAGTACCTCACAAATCTGCGTTTCAGTTTCCATAGGCTCCGCCACGCTGTAGTCCCAAGATGGCTCCTGGATCACAGACAATGATAAACTCCCCAATATTTGAAACTCTGAAGATTTTTTTTATTTACATCCAAATTTATCATTACCTTTCAGGAGAATGTAAATGTTTCCTTAGGCAAAAATCACATAAGTAGAATTGACCACTAAACATTAATTGGTATTTTTGATGTTGCAGAGAAAGTCACAAGTGATGTGAGTGTTTTAGTCAGCTTTTTCTTCACTATGACCAAAAAGACCTGACACAGAGAAGGAAAAGTTTATTTGGGGCTCAAAGTCTCAAAAGTCCCAGTGCATGGCAAGTCAAATCCCTTGCTCTGGGCCCTAGGTGAGGCAGAACACCACTGAAGAAGGCTATGGAGGAGGAAAGCAGCTCAGAACATGGCAATTTGGAGTACAGAAAGAGAGAAAGAGAACTCTTCTCACCGGGGACAAAATATATATCCCAAACGCACACCCCCTGTAACCCACCTCCTCCAGTTACACACTATACTGCCTACAGTTATCACCCAGTTAATCCATTCAAGTGGATTAATGCACTGATTAGGTGAAGGATCTCATATTTCAATTGTTTCACCTCTAAACTTTCTTGCAATATCTTACACATAAGTTTTTTGGGGACAACTCATATCTAAACCATGACAATGTGAGGCTCCACCCTTCCTCTTCAGTAGTTAAACGTCCTTAGAGAAAATATAACATATGCATTAAAAAAATAAAACTGCCTAGTTAAACAAGGGCAACAAATCAGAATCCTGTTGCTAGATTCCCAAAGGAAAAAGATCCTCTAAGGAAATGTCATTTTGGGACTTAGGCTAGATACACTCTAGTATGTTTAGCTTAGAATTTACAAAAAATAGGAGAATACAGAGTTGTGAGGAGTCTTCCTTTGAGTAGATGATGTATTAATGTTCACTTTTTATATAAAACCCCTCAACTTTAGTGGATTAGAAATGACACATATTTACATTATAGTTTTGGAAATCTGATGTCCAAAACAGGGCTTATGGGATATAACCAAGGTGTTGACAGGGCTAGTTTCTTCTTCAAGCCCTAGGGTAGGAGCTTCTTCATTGCCTTCTCCAACTTATAGCAGCCACCTGTATTTCTTAGCTTGAGGCCTTTCTTTCATTTTCAAGAACATCACTCTAGACTGATGTGGTGGTGTATGTCTGTAATCTCAGAAACTTGGGAGGCTGAGATAGGAGGATCATAAGTTCAAAGCCAGCTTGAGCAACTAAGCAAGGCCCTAAGCAACTTAGCAAGATCCTGTCTCACAAAACAAAGAAAGAGGGCTGGGGATGTGACTCAGTTGTTAAGCACCCCTGGCTTGAATCCCCAGTACCAAAAAAAAAAAAAAAAAAAAAAAAAAAAAAGAGAGATAGAGAGAGAGACAGAGAGAGAGAGCATCACTCCAAGTTTTACTTCTGTCATCACACTTTCTATCTGACCCTCTCTAAGAAGAGCCTTTCTGATAGTGGTCTTAGGTGGATAATTCAGAATTCAAGAAAATCTACCCATCTCAAGATCCTTATTTAATCATATCTGCAAAGTCCCTTTACCATATGAAGCAACATCTGCACAGGCCATAGGAATTAGAATGGGGACATCTTTAGGGGACATTTCTCTTTCTCCTTTAGAGGACTTACCTGAATCCTACACTACTCAGAGGCTCTAGAAATCATGTATTTTAAGACACAATCATTTCAATAATAAATATTTGGTTAGTAGCTAGTATGTGCCTGGTAAAGTGCTCTATGTTGGAGATAAAACCTTGTATATCTCCAGTTCTTATTTTTAATGCGATTTCAATCTGGTGCAACTTATTAAAAACTTTTTGACCATACTCATTTTATTAAAAAAATATTTTAAATGCAGTTCACACATACATTCCCTGTATATGTGTGTGTGTCTGAAACAAAATTTCATTGGACAATTCTTAGTCTTGATAATAATCTAGCATTTTCTGTTCTGTAATTTTTACTTAAAGAAGTAACAGGCATGTTCATCACATGACTCTAATTGGTAAGTAGTTAGGAAATTAAGTGTATAAAATATGTACGGCTTTTATAGGTAAAACAGACAGATACATGTATAAAAGTATAATCATTGAAAGTACTAGATAGAAGAATGCTATCTCTGAATTGGCAATTCATGGAAACCTCATAGGAGATGTATTGTTTAAGATGAACCTTAAAAGGTGAGCAAATATTTGCAGGCAGAACAGTGAATAAAGAAATCCAAGCAAAGAAGACAGAACCTGAAAGTATCACCCGATGTAACATATTCAGGAAACTTCAGGGCTAGGGAGTTCAAAATGGCTGATTAAATTGGAAACTTGTCAAGAAAAGAGAGAAAGGGGAGCTAGACAAAACAAACAATTAGTAGGCCTGTTTGAAGGCTTTTCATTCACTCATCTTCCTCCTGCTGTGAGGTCCAGCTGGATAGGGACTGAAAATAAAATGGTAAATAAAAATATGTGGAATTTGGAATTTGTTCACATGGAACTTATATTCTAACATTTGACTTATTCTTCAATGATAAAAATAATCCAAACTTTTTCTAATGGGCAAATGTCAAGTCACCAGAAATTTTTATACAGAGAGGAACATGATTAGATTTATGTTTTTAAAAGATTGCTATATTTTAGAATGGATATAGTGTGTCTAGGTGAAAGCTTTGTATCTACTAAGAAATAGTATTAAGGCAGTGCAAGTGTATTGGCTCCTAGAATAGATTTTTGACTTGTTAATGAGATAGAGTTTACAGAATTTGGACATTGGATATGAGCACTGTGGGAAAAGAGAAATGGAAGATATGTTCTGAATTTCTAGTTTGGGTGAGGAGATAAATGGAAGTATCATTTAGTGAGGAAGAACATCACATGAAAAGCAATTTTAAGATAATGAATACTAAATTGTTATTGAAAAGTCTTATGGATATGTAGAGGAAATGGAATAATATAGAGTTCCAGGTTACAGAAGAGTAGTTTGGGGCTCAGAATATGTACTGTAGAATACAGGTAGAATACATGGTTAAAATACTCATGAAATTAGGATAAATCACTCAGGGGAAGTATTCAGAGGGAAAGACGAAAACATGATCAGAATGGGATACCACAAAAATTTTTGTAATAACAGGAGAATGATAATATTTACTTCTGTGACCAAATTTTTTTTAAAAAAAAAAAGAGTATTGACATTATATGGAGTGACTGAAAGCATATCCAAGATACCATATAAGAAGTGTCAATTGGGTTTGGTAATTGGGGTATTTCTGGTATCATCAATTGGAGTGGTGTAGACTTTATGAGGATGGCAGATTGCAGTGGACTGAGGAATCTGTCATTCAATAAAGGAAGGGGCATGAAAAAGGTGAATATAGCCTAGGGTTTCAATGTTTGCTTTTGGAGGCATGATAATAGGGAATTGCTATGGAGAAAGCAAGGTAGACAAGGTTGTTTTTTTTAAAAGGAGCAACTTATATTGTGTTTTGGCAAGAAAAATGTAGGGGTCAAATTAGAGGTTTCAATGAAGTGGGTAAACAGGTTCAATGAGACCAAGAAGGAAAAATGTGGTTGTGGCCTAAATGGTCCCTTGCATAGTGTACACTGTGCTCACAGGAAAAATAAAATATCATAAATGACTCTTAGATTTTTAAAACGGAGACCAATTGATTGTTCACAGTAGAAGTCAAGAGCTTTCCACATTAATTTTTGTTCTCTTCTTCTCACTTGTAACCACCAAGAGCAATTAACGTAAACAGGCCAGTGATACTCTTGACTTTGCAAGGTAATGAACACAGCAGGAAATGCATTCTGGGGTAGACAGTTTCAAGAAGAGTGAATGGGACTAAGGAGGAGTGAGCAAGTTAGTAATTCCAGACTGTATATAGCTCTCACATCATTAAAATCTCAAAGTTCTTTTTAAAGGCCAACAACCTGGAGACAAATTTTCACCTTTTCTTCATTTCATCAGGGGTCTGGGCTTTCATTATTATTGTTTTGTCTGATAGTCATGTTGAGACAGACTTTCGAAAACCATCTAAAAGCTAACCTAATTGCTAGGCTTGCATAACTTTTCAAGGCTTTATTTAAGCAGTAATGACCTTCAGATTAGATATGTTCTTGGCATTAATGACCAATTTGAAAGCATGGTGGTCTCAGGTGAAGCTAGGGGCCTTTAATGGAGCCTGCTGTTAATAGTCAGAAAATGCTGCACTAGGAGGTCATTAGTGTGATTATAAACCACAACAATGTAAATAAAAAAGCAAAATGTTTAAGAGTTACAAGTTGCACATCAAGTAGCCATGGATACTCTATTTTCCTAGATACAGTCACTCAGACCACAAACCAAAGAAGAAAATTCTCAATTCTTACAATTCTATTTAGGTTTATAATTGCTGTGTAGATACAAATATTGATCCATCAACTGAAACAACTAACGTTCTTACAGTGTTAAGGTAAAAAGAAACTTTGGACTCAAAGAGGCTTATGGAAGTTACTCATTTCAGTTTCTACTACCATAATTATGATAAGCTGAGTTACTTTAATTTTTTATATTAAACATATTCAAAGAAGAAAATATAGACATTGGCATCATATATAAGGGTGGACTCAGTTTTTGTGGAAATTGAAATTGACAAAATTTTGGGATTCCTTAGCCCCCCCCCAAAAAAAAGAAAAAAGGGAAAAAGGAATCAAAATTACTAATATAAAATATCCATTTCTTCATTGCTCCCAACATATGTGACAGATATAGCTATTTTAATTATTACAATTAAAATTTATTACTTTTGCAAAGTTTCCAAAGATCCTGTGACTCACATATTGCATGAGAACTCCCCAATATAAGATGAAGGACTGCTGGACCTGTTTCACTTCACAGTAAATCTCTGATCTGTCAAGAACTCTGGAAGTTTAGACAAAGGATGAGGAAAGAGATCATCCAGTAGAACAACACTCACTGTGGATGAGGAAATTGAAACTCAAAATGTAAGGAAGGAGCCTCAGTCATCCCTGTCCCCTGACTCATCCTTTTCTCCACCCAAGTTCTTTAAGTTTTATTGACTTCTTACTGGAGCGGTACCTAGGTGATGCTTTTGGGGAGTATATGATATGCTAGTGATGCTAATCCAAAGGGAGTATATTTGTATTTGAGGGTATAAAATATCCTAGAGAAAAGAAACTCATAAATTGCTACATGAAAAAAATGGGTTGTGTGGTGAAAACCACTAGATGTTAAGCCAGATAACTTTCCCCCTTTTTTCACAGCAAATGAACTAGGGCAGGGGCATCCCTACCCAAAAAGATCTACATTGCTCAACTCCATCTTACAGCAAGGTATTGTTCTGATTGCTAGGGATTAATGGCACAGAAGAAATACAGAATTTCTCTCAATTTTGATACATTGTGATATGACAGTGTAACCACTTGTTTGAAAGTGTAGGACCAATGCACTATATATAAGTATTTAATAATTACCTGTTCTTTAAAACTCCCAATCATCAGATATTTTCCTTGGCCATGTCAGAATATACTACTAAGTGACTGAAATATTAGCATGTGTGGATAATGTTTCAGAGAAGATTAATTGCTAAGGCATAAGTGTTCAATAAAAATTTATCTGTGCTATCACAAATAACTTAGTAAATCTTACCTTACTAATCTTTTGAAGATCTTGGCTTTAATTTTTAGATGAACACATTGATCTTACTGTAATTTATTAATAAAAAGAGTGAGTTGGAAATATTTCTAGATGACATTATCAAATCATCCTTCTTTTTAACTGATCAAGTATAAAAGATATATGCATTTGTGTAATTCTCTGTCATGCCCAGAATTACTGTGTTATTTTATCAGATAAAATGCTGTCAGTGTGTTTATATGTGTATATATATTTGAAATATATTTTTGTATTTAGCACATATACACATACATACACACCCCAATATAACATATTGATTTTCATTTCTCGGTCAAAATTGAATTTGTTTGAGCAGCATTTCTAGTTTGAATACATTTTGATATTGACCCCAAGGGAAGAAAGTCGATAACTGCATAATATACATCCAACCACAGAAACCAAATATTCAGATTCTGTCAGCAGCACATCATCAGACTAGCATGGATGCCCATGAGATTGGCAGCTCTGCAGAGCTGTCTAAAGGGAAAAGAGTTGTACAGATTTATGAAAAATCTCAGGAAATAAAAAAACCTAAGAATTAATAGGTGAAAGTTTATTTGTAGATGTCTAAGTCAATCTCCTAATGACTAAAGAAACAATTGGAATTTTCAAAAGGAAGGATTTCTTCAAATACCAAGTTTCTGCTCCTTTGTCTTCTTCAGCCTAGTTCTGATTTGGAATATGGACAATTTTTTAATGTGACTTATGGGAAGACCAAACTTTTAGAGGAATTATTACCTTGTACTTTCTCACTTTTACATTCCAATCTAATTCATTATCTATTCCACTAACTCTTTTCAGATATAAGTAACATCCACTGAACTCAGATCAAAAGGAATATTTTTTTAACCACAAATTCATCAGACTTAAAAGTCAAATCTTGTACAAAATAGTTCCTTTGAACATGATGTTCTTTACTTATTTTGACTTAGTGTAAAAACTAGAACTGGCTCCTGGTAATATGAGATAGTTACTTTTGATCACTGTTTCTTAAACTGCAGTGACATTTTCTGAAGTTGTAATAGCAAAGACACTAACCTGCGACTGATGTGCACTGTCTGAGGAAGCACAGTGTAAGACATCAATAGAAGTAAACACACAGAGAGGGTAGTTAATGCAGAGGACAGAGCAACCGCCTTGATACCCTAAGGAACTGCATTTATAACCAGCTGAGCTTGTTGCTTTAAGGAGTCTAAGGGCAGTCCCTGTCTATTTTCTACATGTTGAAAATCACACCACTGTTCAGTATAATTGACAAGTTACTTCTCCAACAGGACTATGCACTGAAATAGTTTCCCTGCACTTTTTAAAAACAATATCGAAACACCCACACAAATCTGATAGTTTGTGGGTGCTAACTGCATGATAAAGTCTCTGAATTTTATTCCAAGCTTGACTTGGCTTCTGCAACCTTTCCATAGCCTGCAAAACAATTATACATACTTTTGGCATGTTTCTGTATTGCATCTGGCAATTTGTGAACATTCTCAGACACTTGAACACTTTGTCTTTTGGGTCCCTAAAGAGGTAATTACAAACCTTACGAGGACAGCAAATCATAAAAAATATCTTTTAGTTTGTGGAATAATTTACTCGGTAAGAAATCAGTCTACTATTTGTATGATGCCCTTAAAGGAAAACAGACTTTGAAACAAAATCATAATATGTATCTAAAACTGTAGGTCATGATAGAAAATATATATCCAGACTAGAAGAGCTAGATACCTAATTTTGAGGATCAACCAAGATAGTTTTCCAATAGTAGTAAGTGCATAAATTATTGTTTTCTAAATATAATTTCTACAATGAACTTTTTGATAACCTATACCCATGTCCATTAGATATAGTGACACAGTGCCTTGATAATTTGCTTGGGGGAGGTTTTTCCTTAATGGCAATATTTAATTGACAATATTCATCATTTGTCTCATATCCTTATGAAAGTGTTTATTATTTCCACTGACATTTTTTCGTCAGGGTTTTGCAGATGCTAGGCATGTGATCTACCACCGAGCTATACCTCAGTCGTCCACTGATTTTTTTCTTTAAAGTTTCCCCACCATGCATTTCTCCTGCTTCTTTTCATCTTATCATCATATTCAAATAGTATAATACATAGTATGACCTCACTAAGCAGTAGACACATAGGAGGCTTTTTGTGATTTTCACTACATGTGTTATCTCACTCTTGTATAACTTAGCACATGGTTTCTCTGAATGGGTGATCCTATCCACTTGATTATTAAAACTCTCCTTTTCTAGGGTCATCCTTTTGTGAGCACGGATATAGGACACAAATATCTTAACTTCCATTTTTTCTTTGCCCGTTCTTAGAGGTTTGCCATACAACTCTTCCCTCTTCCCTCAATTTACTTGTCACCAATTTTAGTACCAATTTCCTTCCCAAACCCTGACCATCCAACCAGACATTAGCTACTGCCCATCATGAATCATTACATATCCTATATGTGACCATTTTTCTTTCCAAGCAAAGTACACAACCATGTTCACTGCCCAAAGCTAAGCCTACTAGGAAGATTGCCTTCACAACTGTCCTTAAGGAATATTCCCAAAAGGGAGTGCCTGTGTGTCATGCAGAACCATCTATAAACCAGGTCTGCATCTTTTCATCTGTTAGCTGATTACAGGGAACTCCCCATGAGGCCATAGGTGTATTTAGGAGAGCAGCTGTGGACCTATGGGCATTTGGGACACAAGTTTATGTAACTTGTGCCTCCAGGGTCATCTCAGTCTTGATCACATATATACTACTTTCATTTGTCATGCATATCTAACACCTAATTCATGACAGGTAGCTCAGGTTGCATGATAACTTAACAGCCCAAAGTCAAGCATTTGGTTTTTGCTATGGCCCTGTAACGGATCAAGAGCTATCTCTGTAAAGGGGAGTAGTTGTGGGCAGATGATGTCAAGGCCTTGCTCAAAAACCCTGAAGTCCTGTATTGTGATTCATTAACAGGGGCCTTGCAAAGGCTCCTCCACCCAGCATTCCTGTATGTCACTGACCCTTCAAGCACCACTAGATTTGTTGGATCATATAGAGCAGCCTGGATCTTATACAGAGCTTTCTCTTGTTTTGGGTCCCAAAGATCTTGCAGCTTTTCAGTATACTCAGTAAATTAGCTGGAATAATACAACAAAATGAGGTATATTGGGTAATCTGAATTGTCAACTTGATTGGATTAAGAAATGTCTAAGATTGGGGCTTCTGCATGTCTTAATGAGGGTGTTTCTAAGAATGATTGGCACATGGGACTGTGAACTGAAGACCCACCTAAGTGTGGGGAGCACCATCCAAGAGGTTGGAGGCTTTGATGGAACAA
The DNA here is from genome assembly GCF_902686445.1 of Sciurus carolinensis. Classification (NCBI taxonomy): domain Eukaryota; kingdom Metazoa; phylum Chordata; class Mammalia; order Rodentia; family Sciuridae; genus Sciurus; species Sciurus carolinensis. The sequence goes on from NC_062226.1 coordinate 48,291,317, forward strand.
AGAGTTAAAAGATCAAGGAAGTAACAGAAGATGCAAGCTCAATTCTTCTTGAATAGCTTCTCAACTGCTGCTGTGATCACCAGAGGACGTCAGTCTAGCTCCTTCCCCTTCCAAAACAGACTCTCCAGGGAGTTTCTAGGCCTTCTGTTCCATACTGGGTACATTGATCCCTATTGTTCTGAGACTTCTGCTTCTTGGTCTGAGAAGCTACTGGTTCCCCCAGCTCTCCAGCCTGCAGATGATATTGTGTACTGTCTAGCTTCTGGTTGTATAAGCCAATCTAATAAATCCTGTTCGTTCTGTTCCTCTAGAGATCTGTGACCAATACATGGGGAATACATTGCCTCCAAAACCAAAAACGCCCACTGAGCATTGTTTCTTTCTTGGTTGTAGGAGGGACCAGACATGACAACAAATCCTTCACCTTATTGTTCTGAAAATATCAAAAGTACCATATACAGAATTACTTATCTCCTTGCTGCTTATACAAGGTTGGTTAGGAGTTGCCAATGCAAATATTTTATGTATCTCTATAAACTGTGAGTGTTAATAGAAAGACAGACACTAGAATGTTTCAATCTAGTCATATTAGCCAATTCTAGGAACTCCCAAAACAACTCAGAAAACTCATCCTTAAACTTCTGTTCTTTTAGAACCACTCTCAGAAATAACACATTAGACTCGATTGTAGAGGAAAAGAACACATGAGAGTGAAAGAAGTGAATATTCAATGGTTAAAGGATATTTAAGTCCTTAGACCTAACTGAAATATCAAGACAGAAAGGATAAATCAAGAAAAAGTTGAAAGAAGTTTGCCGTGAGACTTCCACCATTAAGAGTTTGAAATGGTGAAGGAAAGTAGCAAAGTCAGGAAGGAGTGGCCAGAGAGGCAGGAGGAAAGCTAGAACAATAAAATAACTACTCTAAAAATGTAGTGTAGAAAATATTTCAAGAAGGAAGCTAGCTTAATTTCCAGTTATCTCTGCACAAAAACCATTTCAATAAACATCCTTATAGCTGTATTAAAGCTCACCTGTAATAGTTATCTTCATAGATTAAATTCCTGTAAGTAGAGTTTCAAGGAAAAAGCTGTGTCAATTAAAAACGGGGTAGGTGTTATACAACTGCTATCAAAAAAGGGGACCTATCCAAATTTACTTTTCTATCTTCAATGCAAGAGAATATACATAGAGAAATACACACCTCACTATGGATTCCTTTCAATAAAAGAAAAACCTAAGGAGGTTATCAAAGTCAGAAACTGAACTTGCTTGCCCACAATCCCAGGTTAGGTTAGACATCTCTGCTCTTCATTTGAGACAAACCCAGAAACACCATTAAATAGTCAATGCCAAAACCCCACATGTAACCAGGAACGTAGTTGGCTTTCAGTTCATGAAAACTTCCTATGGTAGACAAGAGAATCATTTTGGAAGTCAACTGCAACAGGATATTATGATTTGGAAGAGGTCTGACACAGTCAGAAGACCTCCGGTTATGAGCATATACTTCCCAGGTCAGGCATTTTCTAGCATTCAGACACTGGATTGTGACTTTCTCTACTCTTATTTTATCCACATATGACCTACACTCCCAGTGCTTTATAATGTTTAAAATAATTCACTTTCCTTTTTATTTAAATCTACTCTAGAAGGAAAATTTATATTATTATGGCAAATAGAAAATATCACTTGCCATTAAAGGAAGTAACTGTCAGAATAAATATAATTGGTACGAAAAATGTTATTAGATGTAAGGCCAATGTCATTGCTTGCTAAAGGCTTTAAATCTATGGCTCATAAAAAAGGAAATTATCGAGAGTTAGAGAAGAGTTAAAGGCATACTTGTTTCTACATAGTATACTTTCAGAATTGTAAAGGGATATATGAAAAAGCTAACCTGAATTATAACTTGTCATAGATAGCATGTTTTATTCAGAAGAGCATCTTAGTCCACTAACAAAAGGAAAACAAGTCCTAGCTCTTATTTTTCCATTAGAATTGTAATTGCTGTCAAATATGATGTTAGTCTACAGAACGTGAAGCAAACATCAGAAGCAAACAAAGATTTTGGTCTACAAGGAGCTTTGGGAGTCAGATATGTTTAACTCTCCTCTTCTTTTTCCAAGATGGTTATACAACGCCATGTTATTGTTAGAGGTTTCCAGAAAAGGACTTTTTCAAATTTGTGTTTATATAGATTAATCATTTCAAAATGTTTTTATATCTGAGAAGGCAGTTCAGAAATCAAATGGAATAATGTCACTTCTGGATGAGGAACCAATCTATGGACACTTCAGTATCAGTCTGAAGTGTGGCAGAGCCACACGCAAAGCTGTTGGAGTGCAAGTCTGCTTAGAGGTAGCATTTCCCTGAACATAGGGCTCTATCTTAGAACAATTGTTTTGCCTATTTTCTTTTTTAATCTCAGTGCCTTAAAAAATTACAGGGGCTCTAATTTTTTTAAAGGGGATTGGTTAGATGGTTATATACTTGCATTAATTATAGAGAGATTGCCCTAGTGAGGAAATCTAAAAAATAGAGAGTGTGACCTTTAGCCATGTAAAAACGTGGACAGAAGATGGTAGAACATAGAGGAAGAATCCAGCAAGAAATTCCTGAAGATGCAAACAGTCTCCATTATTCACATGTATTCTCTCTCTCTCTCTCTCTCTCTCTCTCACACACACACACACACACACACACACACACACACATACACACACACATACACACACACACATTCTCTTTCACACCCAATACTCAGGCTTATTGCTTCACATGTTGATTTTCTGTGTGTGTTTCTTTTGGTAAATGCATAGACAAGATATTTTTATTTTAAATCTTCAATAACAGTCATTTGTTTTTTCACATAACACATTTACTGAGTGCTTATTATGTTCTAAACTCTTTGAGGTACTGAGTAGAATATGAGTTTCAATGAAATCAGAAATATGGGTAGTAAATAAACATAGTCTATTAATTTTACCATTTGGTGAGGTCAAGAAGGACTCACCAAAGACACTACCATGAGTAAATGGGCTGGTGCAGGCAGGCTCCACTTACCAGAGATGCTTAGAGGAGAAGGGACTGAAAGAGCACAGCACAGCATGAAAGAACTTACTCAGGTTTGGTTAAAGTCCCAGGGCACTCATATCTTATATACTACATTTTCAAGTTTGTTTTACCTTAATCTTACACCCAATTGAGAAACAGCTTTCTCTACAATGGAGTTGCATTAGCCACAATGACTTCTGCCTCTAGCTAGTCCCCTAAATCTTTCAAATTTCACATGTAGTAAATGCAGCTAAAACTATGTAAGCAAAACAATGCCCGTGAGAATTGTTTTGTAACTTTAAGCATAAAAATGTCTCTTTTGAAGCCTGACCTAATTTTACAAGGGCAGAAATATATAGTCTTCACATTTAATATGGCAAAGCGACTCCATATTCCCCTACTGGAGAGAATCAGCACTTTAACGTTGACGAAGCTTTGTGCTGAGATGCAATCTTTTGGATCACTGCTCTTCCTGGATACTATTTGTGTTTTATTTACAGTTGTACTAGCTATTCAAAATGAATAGTTTTGCCCCTGAACAAAAATATAATAAAACATAAAAGGAATACATTTTTTCTCTTACATCCACATACATTGTTTCTTTTACGTGTTTAAGTAGAAATTAATTTATTTATCTGGAATTCTTAGTCATTTTAGTAAATTAATTTCTGAAGAAAATAGCAAAGAATCTCCCAAATGAACTTAGAAATAGCACAAAAAACAGACATGACACAAAATAAAAATCAGCTTACTAAAAATAGATTGACTATAAATAAATCAACTTTTATATATAGGATTAAAGTTATACCAGCAGACCCAATTATTTGTGTGTGTGTGTGTTTATTACAAACTGCTCTATGTTAGAGACCAGAAGAAAACTGAAAAATACAAACCCTACATTCTCATTGAGCCTTTTTCTATCAGTGGAAAATAATTTGCTTTTTTATTACATTTTGGGTGGCAGTAAATCAGTAATATTTACTGAAAACTCATTTTTGCTATGATGATTGATTTAGGAAAGGATATTCTGATTCCTGTCTTTATGTTGTGATTGCTAAAAACTCTGTTTCATTATCTATTAATAAAGTCTTTAGATATTCAAACATGAGTTATGAAATATATTCTACATTATGATATTAAATATATGCATGTATGTATATATTACTATATCAAATTGCGTAAGTGCAATAAAAATACATGTATTAGTCATGGTTTTCATTGAGTGTCATATTTTGACTGTTTTTATCTTCTCACATTTTTTATTTGCCAAGTCTTAAACAATAGAAATGTTCAATTTTTATTATCATATTTGAAATCATGCATTTTATATTTTATCACCTTTGAGAAGGAGTATGATTTACTCGTAAAAGTGGGTAATTTATTTCAAAAAGACAAGATAAAAATCTAACACATGTTAGCAGACTACCTCAACACTGCTCATATATAGGAGACTGTAACGTGGGAGAATCATAATCCCAGCTGGCTTCTTTTTTTGCAAGTCCAGAAGTAGCAAATGTTACATGGTCATTGTACATGGCAACGCATGAAAACTAGGTTTCTACTAGAGGTTTTTCCATAAACCACTTGATTTTTTATTTCTGTCAGTAATGTGACAGAAGTCTTCTGCCTAAAGAGTAGCACTTTAAAACCTCAAGAGCTTTATCATTTTCTCTCACAAACATTTTAGTTCCCGACACTTCTGACACCTCATGTTATCTCTCACAATTGTGCTTCTAGGTAGGGCACTGTCCATTAAATATGTAAGCTTCTTAGGGGCTTTGTCCTTGGTCCTTACGTTACCTTCCTAGGATAACTCATTCCTTTCTAGATCATGAATTGCTGGTACTTTCCATCTCCTTCTGCGGTTCACACTATTTTAAGTATATATGTGTGCAACTATTCTTTCAAATATTTTTGCCCTGAAATCCCATGGGAATCTCAAAAGAACATGCACCTTCTGCAACTCTGCTACACCTCTGGGCACCTAATTGTTCATGTTAGCCCATTAGGTTCCCTGACTTTTTTCAATATTTGCTCATTCAATAATCAGATCTCTTTGATCTTACTTGCTGATGGATCTTCAATCTATCCACTATTTTCCAACCTCATTGCCATCTCCCAAATTCCAGCTTCAAGCTTCTTTCCTAAATGGCACAAACAGACTTCTGATTTCTTCACATCTTTTCATCTACTTTACACATAATTCTCCTGTTACAATTGGATAAATAACTTTCCATTCCCTTGGAATACATTCCAAAATGGATAACAGATTGCTCTGTGTGGTACAAACTCTACCTCCCTCTCCAGCTTCATCTCTTAACATTCTACAGATTGCTTTCTTCACCTCAGATCTATTGGACTTCTTTTGAATATACCAGAATCTTTTAAGGTACCAGGCTTTTTCTACCTGTGAACTTTATACTCCTGATTAAATGCTCGCCCACTATCTATTTAAATCACTCACAATCATTTGATGGGGCTCAATTCAAGTGTTCACTTATTTATCTATGCAAAAATTGTTGGGCATCTATTATGTATGTCAGAAACTAATACAGGTGCTAGAAAGTAGTGCTATGAACATTCTATGCTTTTCTATAAGTTAAAGTGAATGTTCCAGTTTGGATCTAGTATGTTCCCCAAAGGCTCATGTGTTGAATTCTTGGTCCCCTGTGCTGGCACTATTGGGAAGTTATGGAAACTTCCTACTTGGAAGAGGTGGATCCCTGGGGAAGTGCTTTTGAAGGGTATATTTTGTCCTCAGTTCCTTTCTTTCTCTGTTTCTGCTTCCAGGTCATAATGAGGAACTTGATTCTACCATACTCTCCCCATCATGATGTTCTACCTCACCAAAGGCCCAGAAACAACAGAACCAAGTGACCATGGACCTTTCCTCTCTTAATTCCTCAGTGTTTTGTCGTAGTGACAAAAAGTTAACTAATACAATGAATAAATATCTAAGAGAGAAAGTAATGGGTCATGGTTCTGTTCACGTTTAATGAAACAAAAATCCGAGAAAGCAGTCATGCCATTTTACATTCCCAACAGAGATTTAGGAATTCCAGTTTTATAAAATCTTCACTCCTCTTTGTATGAGTGAAATAAAATTTAATTTTGTTTCTAATTTTTATTTCCCTGATAGCTACTAATGTAGCTAATTAGTATATGAAAATGTGCTACACAGTACCAGGAAGAAGCAAGCAGAGTATTATAATTTTGGTAAAATCAAATTGATAATTATTTCTTCTATTGTTATTGCTGTTTTGTCCTGTTAAGAACCTGTCTCCCACCACTGAAATTGGTTATTCATTCATTTACCCATTGAGGGAATATTTGGCTTGTTTCTGTATTTAAGGTATATAAAAGTAGAATTGCTGTGAATATTAGTGCCTGACTGTGAATATTTTCACATACCTGTGCATTTATGTGTAAGTCTTAGGACATTACTGTACACTTATGTTGACTAAGTCTCCAGGAAGAAAACTACATTTTACCAACCACATCTTTTGTGAAATATTTGTTCATAACTTTTAAAATAAGATTATCTCTTGATTTCTGTATATTCTTAATCTATTTTAAAGTCAAGTTCTTTTTTAGATATATGTATTAAGAATATGTTTCATAAGTCTATGGTTTAATTTTTTTCATGTTTTCAGTGTTTTTATGAACAAAATATTTAATTTTGATGATCAGTTGCTTATTTTTCATTTTATACTTGTTGCCTATAAGAGATATTTTTATCTTCTCAAAAAGGTATACATGTTTAGATTTTAGGTTTATGTCTATAATCTATTCAAGATGTTTGTGTGTTGTGTGAGGTGGTTGTCAAGGTAAAAATGTTCCCCACATGGATATATAGTAGTTGAAGAATTTGTTGAAAAAAGTTTCCATTTCCTACCAGAATTTCTTAGAGCATTTGACAAAAATTAAATCTCCCATATATGTGGAAAGTAATTTCTGGACTTTCTTTTCTGATTTATTGATATATTAATCTATTATCCAAAACAATCTTGATTTACTTATAGTAGGAATATAAGTGTTTGTTATATTGTTTTGCTTTTTGCCACAATTTCAAATATATTAAACAAAGTAGACAGCACTAAGAAATATTTGCAGAAAATTCTAGGGAATGACTATATTTTTAAAATGTTGACTTTATTAGAAAAGATGTGACCAAGAAGCTCATTAAAATATATAAATATGCACATTCTGTTCATAGTCTTTTTTTAATGTTGATAGCAAATACATAAAACTTTATGACCACTCGTTTCAAATTACATAGATACAGCATTTATGTAAACAATTTTATTTCATTTATCATTTTAATTAAATTGTTTTATATTGAGAAATTACCAAACTGTCATCCAGAGTAGGTTTTCCACTTTCATACCCACGTGCAGTGTAAGAGTGGCTATTTCGCTACATCATTGCTAGCATTTAGTGCGCTCCCTACTTCTATTAGTCAGGGTTCTCTAGAGGAACTGAATCAACAGGAAGTATGATTATAAAAAGGGGATTTATTAGAAGCTGGTTAGTCCACAATGGCCATCTGCAGGCTGGAGAGCTGGAAGAACCAGAGTTGTGCAGTCCAAGAGGCAGAAGCCCCAGAACAAGAGCAATCACAGTGCTACCCTAGTCTGAGACCAAGGCTTCTGGAAACTCCCTGGATAATCACTGGCAGAGTCCACTTTGGAAGAGTGAAGAAGGGAGAGTCTGATATCAGACAATTGAAGCAGCAATGAAGAACCCATTGAAGAAGTCGAGCTTGCATCTGCATCTGCTTCCTTGTTCTTCCAACATTTATTCTATCCAAGCCACCATCCTATTGGGCAGTGCAGCCCATGCTTAGGGAGGGTCTCCACTTTAGTTCACTGTTCCACATTCCAATCAATCATTCCTAGACATGCCCTCATTGACACACCCAAATCCTCTTAATCATGGTATGTCTTAATCCAATCAAGTTAACAATTCAAATTAAACATTACACTACATTTTCCTTTAATCATTGTGTGTGCCAATGTTTCCTTATTGTTTTAACTTGCATTTTTCTAATGACTGATAATATTAAATATCATTCAAAGTGCCTATTTTCATCTAAATATCACTTTCCATGAAATGTCCAAGCATATCTTTTTAATTTTGATTAGGTCAAATTTATCACTTCTTTCTTCTATGATCATTGTATTTGGGGTCAAATTTTAAAAATTTGCCTAGTCTTGTATTCTGAATGTTTTCCTATTTCTTTCTAAAATTTTTGTAGTTTTACTTTTATGTTTATGATAAATTTTGAGTTAAAATCTTGGATTTGGATGGAGCCTCGTTTGTTAAAATTTTTGTGTATGAACTCCTAATTGCTTTAATTGTTAAAATGTCTGGACTTATTAAATTGCTTTTATTCATTGTCAAAATCAGTTGTGAATATTTGAGTGGGCTCTCTGCTGGGTCACATTAACACTCATGGAGAAGGGGAAGTGAAGTGGGTTAGTAATTAGTTGCCTAACACAGCTGCATTAGGTCTCCTTCCTCCCATGTGAGAGTAGAGACAGCTCATTTTGAACCCTGTTGACACTACCCTGGTGGAGCAATCACAGCACTGCTGGGTCCTGCCGGGCAGGGGCCTAGTCAGTTGCCTGCATGTTCTGTTCCCACAACACAAGTAGGGAAATCAAATGGCTATGCTTTGCTTTCCTGGAGTAGGGGCATATATCTGTGTCTTATTCTCCCCCCTGAACTATGGAGTAGGGGCAGTTATTCCATTTGTGGTTGGATAGAATGAGATTGGTATTACCCAAAGGTTTTTTGTTCTGTTAGGCCACCCTTTATTCTGCCCTTTTTCTGGTCCATCGATTAGAAGTAAAAGGCTTTTGTTGGAGGTTTTTTCCTGTGTATGCCTGTTGGTTGTTGTGTTGGAGACTACTGCAATGCCCTTCTGGGATACACGGGAGGCAATATGGAAACCCAGGGAACTCACTGCCATGTCCTTGGTCAAGTCCTAAAGTCCATAGGCAGTGTGTGCTTTACTCTTTCCCCTTTGAAGAGACTTGCTCTGCTTCCTTGTGCTATGTCTGGACATAGGCAGAATAGGGTCATTCTATAATAGGGTTATTCTATTTGGTAAGACATGAAAGTCTTCCAAATATGTTTTTAAAGTATTAGGACGCATTTATATCATCAATATATATTATAGTGGAATATATTCAATATTTCTTTATGCAACTAAATTCTTAGAATATGATTATATTTCTCTTTACAGAAAGATTTGAAAGAAGTACTTTCGTCAGTACTCCTTTTTATTTTTTATTAGTTATGCTTCGAAATTAATGACTAAAACTTTATAATTTTGGCATCATCTATATCGTGAATATATTTTACATAGGATAAGTTTGCTTGCTCTTTTACAAGACTACAAGCATTGAGTCTATAAAGGAATTTATTGCAATGAAGGACTTCCATTACAAATAAATGATTCCTGTGATATATTAGATGTCTTCGGCAATCTGAAATTTATATGAACTATTTCACAAACTAAGATAAAATCACCTAACTAAAATTAATAGATTTCATGCAAACACTTATTTTTATATTTGAATTACCTCCTGTTCCTTTTTTACTTGAAAGGTTTTATGAAAAGTCTGATGCATACAAATGAGAATATTAGATCAAATTTTAGCATTTCAAATATGTAGACACATTTGCCCATTTTAAACTTTATATTTATACCAAATTCATATTTTGAAGTTTCCTGATCATTTTAATGAACTTTTACTGTGATATTTTTCTTCCTGTAAGAGCAACGATATATACATCTGTTACATGATTGTTTTTTCCCTAGCTGTTGTTCTATTTATAGTACATTGCAACAAAATTGGCAATTCTTAAAATAATCTTTAACATTTGCAATCTCGATGATGCATTTTCCATGAAGCTATTATATAAAACAATGAAAATAGCTAGAGTAGTAAGGTATAAATGGTTACAAACCCTCCAAGGACTTCTCAAGATTTAAGTAATCTCCCAGGTTGTATCTGGGTCCCAGATTGGCTTTTTGTTCATTCCTTATTTTTTTAATTGCAGGTTAGGGAAGTTAAAATGTTTTTTTTCTCTTCTATGGAACTAAATTCCTTCTTCCCTGAGACTATTACAAATATGTTCTCTTACAGGTAAGGGTTTTATCACTAATCACCGGTAGAACATAGGGGATAACGAAGAACAGGAGACAAGAAACACATTCCAGAATCCTATGTGCCCCCCTTTTAATGCCATTATTTCTTCATTATTCCTATCTTTGAAAAAGTAGAGGAATCATTTGTTTCTTTATATTATTCATTCTATTACTATGAGCAAAATTTACTTCTCCTCTTTCTCACCTAAGCCCTCCATAGCTTTGATTTCCCTTTTATTTAACAAAACCAAACATTTCTGAAGAAATCTGCTGATGTGTCTTTTCTTTGGTCTCAACTAGAATTAGAGAAGTGTTTTTTAGTGATTTCAATTTACTCTTTACTTATCAAGCAATTTAATGGAGGAAGAATATTCATTTGAAAAAATAAAGCAAATACTGAACCTCAACGTTAACTTAAACTGCAGACCTCAACTCAAATTGATCATAGACTTTAGTGTAAAACTTATAAAACTTTAAGGGAAAAAAAAGTTCAAAAATATTTGGGAGCTAAGAGTACTTAAACTTGGAAATAATAACAAAGTTCCATAAAGGGAAGAAAGTGACAAATTTGACTTCAAAAATTAAGAAACAAATTCCCCGAAGAACTCTTGTGGTGAATGAAAAGATGAGTTTCAGGCTAAAAAGGAAATACTTGTGAACAACACATTTAACAAAGAACCAATATCAAGAATATTTGAAGGACTTTCAAAACTTAGCAGTAAAAGCAATCCCGTTAGAAAATGGGTAAAGATGTGAAAAATTAAAGAAAATGAAATACAGACAGAAAAGAGGCACATGAAAAATGTTCAACATTAGTCATTAAAGAAGTATGAACAATGGAATATCACTGTATACCTCTATCCAATGATTAAAATTTTAAAAAGTGATAACAACAAATGCTGGTGAAGATGTAGAAAAACTGCATGGCTCATAGATAGCTGAGGGAATTATTAAATGCCATAGTTAACTTGCTAAAGAGATTGCCAACTTCTTGCAAAACTAAACATTTGCATATGACCTGATGATTGCACATATGGGTATTTACTCCAGATAAATCAAAGGATATATTTAGCAAATACCTCTATAACATTTATATACTTTTTTTTTTGTTTTTGGTGATACTCAAATACTGGAGATAATTCAGAAGTTCCTTTGTTGAATGAATGGTTAAACAAACTAATATGTCTATACCATGGAATGCTAGTTAGAAATAAAATTTTAAAACTAATCCTAGTTTCCACAACTTATCAGTGATAGTGACTAGTGTGGATTGGATGTGAGGTGTCCCTCCAAACTCCTGTATTAATGCAGAAATGTGAAATGACTGGATTGTAAGAGCTGTAGCCTTATCAGTCCATCCTAGTTTGAATGACTGGATGGTAACCTTAGGCTGGTGGGGCATGACTGAAGAATATAGTTCACTGGGGGCTGTGTCCTGAAAGGATGCAGCTCCCCCCGGCCCCTTATCTCCCATCTGATGCCCTGTGCCTCACCTTGGATTCAGAGTGATGGAGTTCACCAACTGTGGGCTGAGACCTCTGAAACCCTGAACCCCAAGTTAACTCTTCCTCCTCTACATTGTTCTTGCCAGGCATTTTGGTCATGGCAACAAGAAAGCTAACCTACACATGACACAGATAGGTCCTAGGCACCTTAGAAGAACAGGATTCAAAATACACTTCACAGGAGAGGTAACACCTGAAATGAGTGTTACAATGTAGCATCATATTGACCTGGCAGACAAAGGATTAATGGACATCTTTGTTAGAGAGAATAATAGAACAAACACAGTAGAAACTAGAATATACTTTGATTGAAGTCACCCTCCTTTTGTAGGCATAATGTGAAATAGTGTCGAAAAGGTACTAAACAAGCAACAAAAAAACCAACGTCTCAAAATAGCAACAATCCAATTTCCCCAGTCACCACACTACAATACTCAAAAAATTCAGTTCTAACAACAAAAACAACAACAGCAAATGCAAAGAAACAGAATCTATGGCTATTCACAGGAACAAAAGTCAATGAATGAAAGTGGATCTCAGCAAGTCTAGGTATTGGGTTTACTAGACACACTTTATATCAGCTCTCTTTATTATATTCAAAAAACTAAAGGAAACTATGGACAAAATACTGGTGAAAAACAAGGGAAAATTTCCTACCAACACAGAGATATCAACAAAGAATAGATATTTTTAAAATGAACCAAGTAGAAATTCCAGAGCTGGAAGCTGCAGTTATAAATTTAAAACTCCTAAAAGGATGAACAGTAGAATTGAACATACAAAGGAATCAGGATAGGTCAATGAAGATGAAATTCTTTGAGGAGTACAAAGAGAAAAGATTGAAAAGAAATTAACAGAACTTTAGAGATGGTGACAGAGAATGAGTAAGTGTAAGAATATATACAAAATGAGAGTCCAAGAATGAAAGGGAAGAAAGTAAAAAAAAAAATCACATTTTTTGTAGGTTTTTACTTCTTTCCAGGTTTTTTGAGGTATACTTAACAAGTAAAAGTAATATATATTTAATGTGTATAGTTTGGTGTTCTGTTATATGTATACATTATAAAATAATCGCAAAAAAACTAGTTCACATATCCATCACCTTAAACTATTACATTTTTGTGCATTTGTGATAGGAACACTTATGGACTCAGCCTCTTAGCAAATTTCAATTATACAATACAGTATCATTAACTATAGGCACATGGCTATACATTACTTTTCTAGAATTCATTCATCCTGCATAATGGACACTTTGTACCCTTCCACCAACATCACTCCATTTCCTGCTCCCTCTAGCCCCTGGCAACTACCATCCTATGAAAATCACATTTGAAGAAATAATAGCCATAAATTCTTAAATTTGATCAAAAATATGAGGTTGTACATCTGAAAAACACAAAGAACTCAAAACATTAAAAGTCAAATTCTGAGATGCGTCCTAATTAGATGCACAAAAAGGGATTATTGAACACAGCATGAGGGAAGCAGATTTTCACATACAAAGAATGCTCTGTGAGACTATCAAATGACTTAGGTCAGTGAGACTTCAAGGCAGTGGGATGATGTATTTAAACAAAGGAGGAGTGAAAGGAGAAGAAGGAGGAGAAGGAGGGGATAAGGGGAGGTGGAAGAGGGGAAGATAGGAGGGGAAGGAAGAAGAAAAGAGTTTCAACAAACAATAATCTATTAGACAAAACCATCCTTTAAAATTAAAGGGAAAGTTAAAAATTTTCCAGAACACAAAAGTTCAGGGAGTTGTCACTAGTAGCAAGCAATGCTGAAGGGAATCCTTGAGGCTGAAATAAAGGACACTATAACTTAAAGTTACATGAAGTAACAAAGGAAATGGCAAATGTATAAGTAAATATGAAAGTCAATATTATTACGTATTTGGTCATAACTGCCATTTTTATTTCCTAAGTTATTTAAAAGATAAATAATAAAGTAACAAATAACAATATATGTTAATAGACATGCAATACATGAAGATACAATGTATGACAGTGGATAATTGGGAGGCAAATTGTAGAGGATCAGAGATTTGGTACGTTATTGACACAAAGATTTGGTGCAGTTAAAGTCAAATTTAATTGTTTAAAAGTTAAGATGTATAGAGAAATTGAATTCAGTAATCAAAAATCTGCAAAGGAAAGTCCAAAACTAGTTGGTGTTATTGGTGAATTCTATTACCAATAAATTCAAATTAACAACAATCTTTCTCAAACTCTTCCAGAAATAGTCACTAATTCATTCTTTGAGGCTGGTATCCTGGTAGAAAACCAGATGAAGATATCATAAGAATAGAAAACTACATACCAATATCCCTTATAGATGAAAGGTAGCTCCACAAAATACAGGAAAACTGGATCAAGCAGCATATTAAGATTATACACATGGACGAATGGGATGGACCAGAGGAGTGTAAGGACATTTCAACACATGACCATTGATCAGTGCACAAAACTGTATTCACAAATGAAGGAAAAAAACAAGACTTCCCAAGTGACATGTGCAATAGATGGTACATTTGTGACCCTGCACAATCCACATGCTGAAATCCTAATCCCAGAACCCTGGTGGCATCCTTAGGAAGCATTAGCTTATGGAGGGCAGAGCCTTCACAAGTGGGGTTAGAACCCCAATTCCTAACCATAGTCCTCTTTCTACCAGGCGCCATATGAGAGGTTGCCTGTCCCTACCTGGAGTAGGGTCCTCACCATAACCCAATGATGCTGGCACCTTGCTCTCAGACTTCTAACCTCCAGAATTATGAGAAATACAAGCTTGTGCTTAAGCCTCCCAGTCTACAGTAATTTGTCAAAATTGTCCAAATTAACTAAGAAAATACAGAAAAAACTTTTGACAAAATATAATGCCCTTTCATGATTAAAAAGACTCAACAGATTAGAAATGGAAGGGAACTTCCTCAATGTAGTAGAGGGCATTTATGAAAACATTACAATTAATATAATACTCAAGGGTGAAAAACTAAATACTTTCCCCCTGAGGTCTGAAATAAGCAAAGGCCCACTTTCAACACTGCTAGCTAACAATGTACTGGAAGTTCTGACCAGAGTGGTTAGGAAAGACAAAGATATCAAATGCTTCAAAATTGGAAGGGAAGAAATAAAATGACCTCTTTTCAGTGATGACACTATCTCACATGCTAAAGATTACACAAAAATGGAGTTAATAAGCAAATTCAGAAATATTGTAGGATACAGAAACAAAAATGTATTTTTACATACTATTATGTACTGAATATTTGATCCCTGCAAGATTCATATGTGAAAGACCTAACCTTCTGTGTGATGGTGTGGGGAGTAGGGGCCTTTGAGAGGTAATTAGGGTGAGAAGAGGTCCCAAGTGTGGGCCCTTCATGATTAAATTAGCCTACCCTTCTTCTCTCCTCCCTCTCTCCCTCTGCCCATGTGCATATACCCAGGAAAGACCATGGGAGTCCACAGTGTGAAGGTGCCTTCTGCAAGCCAGGAAGAGCAGCCTCATCATAATCCAAAGACTGTGGCACCTGATCTCAGACATCTACATTTCAAAATTGAAAGAAATAAAGTTCTGTTGTTTATGCCACCCAGTCTCATTATGGCAGTCCAAACACACTATGACACTAGTGATAAAAAATTCAAAAAATTAAATTAAGAAAACAATTCCATTTACAGTGACATGAAAAAGAATACAAAGTTAGCAATATTTAACAAAAGAGGTACAAGACTTATGCAATGAAAATTATAAAATCTAAATAAATAACTAAAAGCAAATAACCCTATTAAAAACGGTCAAAGGACTTGAAGAAACATCTCTTCAAAGAAGATATGCAAGTGTCAGTAAGAATTTGAAAAGATGCTTGACGTCATTTGTCATCAATGAAATGAAAATCAAATTCGCAATTAGATTCCATTTCACAGCCACAAGGATGGTAATAATAATAATGAAAATATATCAAGTGATGGTGAGTATGTGGATAAACAGAAACATTTACATTGCTGGTGATGTAAAGTGGTGCTATTGCAATGAAAAAAAAAAAAGAACTTGATAGTTTCTCTAAAAGTTAAACATAGAATAAATGCATGACCCAGATTTCCATCCCCCAGGTATATAACCAAGAGAAAAGAAAATGTATGTTCATACAACAACTGTACAGTGTTTTTAGCAGCATTATTTTATAATAGCCAAATGAGGAAAGCAACCATAATGTTCATCAACTGGTGAATCAATAAACATGATATCTACATGCAATGGTATATTATTCAGCCATAAAAAGGAATAAAATATCAACATATCACAATAGGAATGAAACTTGAAAACAGTATGCTAACTGAAAAAAAAGCAAGATACAAATGGTAATATTATTGTCTGATTCCATTTAAATAAAATATCTAGATTCAATAAATCCATGGAAAAAGACAATTAGTGGTCTCCAGGGGTTGGAGAGGTGGGGAGTGGATGCTTAATGGACTAAGGGATTACATTTTTGCTTTGATAAACTATTTGGGACCTAGATGGAGTTGAAGGTTGCACAATATCCAAATTCACTAAATGTCAGTGAATTGTATGCTTTAAAATGATTCATTTTGGAAGCAGCCCAGCCCCCTCCGGCAGGAGGCGACTTTCAAGGCTAGCTTCTCGGAGCAGACCGCCCAGTGAGAGCCTTTCTACACAGAGCCAGCCACAAGTCCCTGAGCCAACAGAGAGCTTTGACCCACAAGCACCATCTGGGATCAGGGCAGGACAGACAGAGACTTCTCCAGGCAGCCCTGCCCCCTCCGGCCACAGGCTTTTTCCACGGGGCGATCCAAGATGGCAGACTAGAGGGTGACTGCATCTCCAGTCACTCCAGAACCCAGGACTCAAGAAGGGGAAGCATTGAGAGACTTGGACTAAAATAGAGCCACGGGGTGAGTCTCCCCCACCGGGTGAAGCTCGGCTTGGGCAGCAGGCACGGATAGGGACAGCTTATCAGAGCAGGGAAGGGCAGCTAGAGACTTCCCCAGGTAGCCTTCCACACTCCGGCGGTGGGCTCCTCCCACACGGCCAGCTGCACGGTGCAGGCCCCCAGCGAGAGCCTTTCCGCACAGAGCCAGCTCCAAACCCTGGAACCAGTAGGGGGCTAGGGGCAGCTTTCTTCGGATGCACTGCATTATCAAATTTCTCCAAGACATCAGGCTACTGAAGGCTGGGAGGTGATACACTGGAAATCTACCGGGACACTATAAGCCAATAGCGGAAATCTGCAATATCTCAGGGTCCCACTGACAGCTGACCAATATGAGAAAACAAGGGAAGAAAATGTCCCAAACAAACCTAGATACTATATCAATAAAACCCAATGACAGCACAGCATAAGAAATGTCAGAAAGGGAGTTCAGAATGTACATAATTAAAACAATCAGAGAAGCAAATGAGGAGATGAAAGAGCAAATGCAGGCATTGAAGGAGGAGATGAAAGGGCAAATGCAGGCATTGAATGATCACATCAATCAACAGTTAAAAGACCAAATATGGGAAGCAAGAGATCATTTCAATAAAGAGTTAGAGATACTGAAAAAAACAAACAAACAGAAATCCTTGAAATGAAGGAAACAATAAACCAAGTTAAAAACTCCATAGAAAGCATAACCAATAGGATAGAACACCTGGAAGACAGAACCTCAGACATTGAAGACAAATTATTTAATCTTGAAAACAAAGTTGGCCAAACAGAAAAGATGGTAAGAAATCATGAACAGAATCTACAAGAATTATGGGATATCATGAAAAGGCCAAATTTAAGAATTATTGGGATTGAGGAAGGCTTAGAGAAACAAACCAAAGGAATGAACAACTTATTCAATGAAATAATGTCAGAAAATTTCCCAAATCTGAAGAATGAAATGGAAAACGAAGTACAAGAGGCTTATAGGACTCCAAATATACAAAATTAGAACAGACCCACACCAAGGCACTTTATTATGAAAATACCTAACATACAAAATAAAGACAGAATTTTAAAGGCCGTGAGAGAAAAGAATCAAATTACATTCAGGGGGAAACCAATAAGATTATCAGCAGATTTTTCAATCCAGATCCTAAAAGCTAAAAGGGCCTGGAACAACATTTACCAAGCCCTGAAAGAAAACGGATGCCAACCAAGAATCTTATACCCAGCAAAACTTACTTTCAGATTTGATGATGAAATAAGATCCTTCCATGATAAACAAAAGCTAAAGGAATTTACAAAAAGGAAGCCGGCATTACAGAACATTCTCAGAAAATTTAACATGAGGAAGAGATGAAAAACCATAATGCAAATCAGCAACGGGAGGAACTAGCCTAAAGGAATACCCAAATAAAGGAGAAACCAAATCATGTCAAAAAACAAAAATGAGTCAAATGACTGGGAATACAAATCATATCACAATAGTAACCCTGAATGTTAATGGCCTGAACTCATCAATCAAAGGCATAGACTGGCAGATTGGATTAAAAAGAAAGATCCAACAATATGCTTCCTGCAAGACTCATCTCATAGAAAGAGATACTGGTAGACTAAAGGTGAAAGGATGGGAAAAAACATACCATGCACACGGACACAGCAAAAAAGCTGGAGTATCCATCCTCATTTCAGATAATGTGGACTTCAAGCCAAAACTAGTCAGAAGGGATAAAGAAGGACATTACATGCTGCTTAAGGGAAGCATAAATCAGCAAGACATAACAATCATAAATATCTATGCCCCGAACATTGGCTCATCCACATACGTCAAACAAATCCTCAATTCCAGAAATCAAATAGACCACAACACAATAATAATAGGCCATTTTAATACACCTCTCTCACCACTGAATAGATCTTCCAAACAAAAATTGAATAAAGAAACCATAGATCTCAATAACACAATCAACAATTTAGACTTAACCAACATATGTAGAATATACCATCCAACGAAGAACGAATACACTTTCTTCTCAGCAGCACATGGATCCTTCTCTAAAATAGACCATATTTTATGCCACAAAGCTACTGTTAGCAAATACAAGAAGATAGAGATACTACCTTGTACTCTATCAGATCATAATGGATTGAAATTAGAAATAAATGACAGAATAAAAAACAGAAACTTCTCCAATACCTGGAGATTAAATAATACACTATTATATGATGAATGGATAACAGAAGACATCAGGAGGGAAATAAAAACATTCTTAGAAGTAAACAAGAACAAAGACACATCATATCAAAATCTCTGGGACACTATGAAAGCAGTACTTAGAGGAAGATTTATTTCATGGGGTGCATTCAAAAAAAGAAGTAGAAATCAACAAATAAACGACTTAACACTACAGCTCAAAGCCCTAGAAAAAGAAAAGCAGACCAACACCAAAAGTAGTAGAAGACAGGAAATAGTTAAAATCAGAGCCGAAATCAATGAAATTGAAACAAAAGAAACAATCGGAAAAATTAACAAAATAAAGAGTTGGTTCTTTGAAAAAATAAACAAAATTGATAAACCCTTAGCCACACTAACAAAGAGAAAGAGGGAGAAAACTCAAATTACTAAAATTTGGAATGAACAAGGGAATATCACAACAGACACGAGTGAAATACAAAACATAATTAGAAGCTATTTTGAAAATCTATACTCCAACAAAACAGAAAACCTCGAAGACATCAACAAGTTTCTAGAGACATATGAATTACCTAAAGTGAACGAGGAGGACATACACAACTTAAATAAATCAATTTCAAGCAATGAAATAGAAGAGGTCATCAAAAGCCTACCAACAAAGAAAAGTCCAGGACCAGATGGGTTCTCAGCCGAGTTCTACAAAACCTTTAAGGAAGAGCTCATTCCAATACTTCTCAAAGTATTCCATGAAATAGAAGAGGAGGGAACCCTCCCAAACTCGTTCTATGAAGCCAATATCACCCTGATACCTAAACCATACAGAGACAAATCAAGGAAAGAAAATTTCAGACCAATATCCTTAATGAACATCGACGCAAAAATTCTCAACAAAATTTTAGCAAATTGCATACAAAAATATATTAAAAAGATAGTGTACCATGATCAAGTGGATTTTATCCCAGGGATGCAAGGTTGGTTCAACTTCCGGAAATCAATAAATGTCATTCACCATATCAACAGACTTAAAGTTAAGAATCACATGATTATTTTGATAGATGCAGAAAAAGCATTCGGTAAAATACAGCATCCCTTCATGCTCAAAACACTAGAAAAAATTGGGGTAGTGGGAACATTCCTTAACATTATAAAGGCCATCTACGCTAAGCCCATGGCCAATATCATTCTAAATGGTGAAAAACTGAAAGCATTCCCCCTAAAAACTGGAACAAGGCAGGGATGCCCTCTTTCACCACTTCTATTCAACATCGTCCTTGAGATTCTAGCCAGAGCAATTAGACAGACCAAAGAAATTAAAGGGATACGAATAGGAAAAGAAGAACTCAAACTATCCCTGTTCGCTGATGACATGATTATATATTTAGAGGAACCTGGAAATTCCACCAGAAAACTTTTAGAACTCATAAGTGAATTCAGTAAAGTAGCAGGTTACAAGATCAATGCTCATAAATCCAATGCATTTTTATACATAAGTGATGAATCTTCAGAAAGAGAAATTAGGAAAACTACCCCATTCACAATAGCATCGAAAAAAATAAAATACTTGGGAATCAATCTTACAAAAGAGGTGAAAGACCTCTACAATGAGAACTACAGAACACGAAAGAAAGAAATTAAAGAAAACCTTAGAAGGTGGAAAGATCTCCCATGTTCTTGGATAGGCAGAATTAATATTGTCAAAATGGCCATACTACCTAAAGTGCTATATAGATTCAATGCAATTCCAATTAAAATCCCAATGATGTACTTTGCAGAAATAGAGCAAGCAATTATGAAATTCATCTGGAAAAATAAAAAACCCAGAATAGCTAAAACAATCCACAGTAGAAAGAGTGAAGCTGTGGGTATCACAATACCAGATCTTCAACTCTACTACAAAGCAATAGTAACAAAAATGGGATGGTATTGTTACCAAAAGAGACAGGTAGATCAATGGTACAGAATAGAGGACATGGACACAAACCCAAATAAATACAATTTTCTCATACTAGATAAAGGGGTCAAAAATATACAATGGAAAAAAGATAGCCTCTTCAACAAATAGTGCTGGGAAAACTGGAAAACCATATGCAACAGAATGAAATTAAACCCCTAACTCTCACCTTACACAAAACTCAACTCAAAATGGATCAAGGACCTCGGAATCAGACCAGAGACCCTGCATCTTGTACAAGAAAAAGTAGGTCCAAACCTTCAACTTGTTGGCTTAGGATTAGACTTCTTTAACAGTACTCCCATAGCACAAGAAATAAAAGCAAGAATCAACAACTGGGATAGATTCAAACTAAAAAGCTTTCTCTCAGCAAAGGAAACTATCAGTAATGTGAAGAGAGCCTACAGAGTGGGAGAATATCTTTGTCACTCATACTTCACATAGAGTGCTAATTTCCAGACTCTATAAAGAACTCAAAAAACTCTACACCAAGAATGCAAATAATCCAATCAACAAATGGGCTAAGGAAATGAACAGACACTTCACAGAAGAAGATGTACAAGCAATCAACAGATATATGAAAAAATGTTCAATATCTCTAGTAATAAGAGAAATGCAAATCAAAACTACCCTAAGATTTCATCTCACCCCAATTAGAATGGTGATTATCAAGAACTCAAGCAACAATAGGTGTTGGCAAGGATTTGGGGAAAGAGGTACACTCATACATTGCTGGTGGGGTTGCAAATTAGTGGAGTCACTCTGGAAAGCAGTATGGAGATTCCTCAGAAAGCTTGAAATGGAACCACCATTTGACCCAGCTATCCCACTCCTTGGCCTATACCCAAAGGACTTAAAATCAGCATACTACAGAGATACAGCCACATCAATGTTCATAGCTGCTCAATTCATAATAGCCAGATTGTGGAACCAATCTAGATGTCCTTCAGTTGATGAATGGATAAAGAAACTGTGGCATATATATACAATGGAATATTACTCAGCCATAAAGAATAATAAAATTATGGCATTTGCAGGCAAATGGATGAAATTGGAGAATATCATGCTAAGTGAGATAAGCCAATCTCAAAAAACTAAAGGACGAATGATCTCGCTGATAAGTGGATGAAGACATATAATGGGGGGTGGGAGGGGTTAGCGTTAGGGTTAGGGTTAGGTTTAGGGTTAGGGATAAGGAGGGTGGTAAGAATGGAGGAAAGAAGGGCTGTGTAGTGGGAAAAGAGGGGTGGGAGGGGTGGGGGGAAGGTGAAAAAATAATGAATCAAACATCATTGCCCTATGTAAATTTATGATTACACAAATGGTATGCCTTGACTCCATGTACAAATAGAGAAACAACATGTATCCCATTTGTATACAATAATAAAAAAAAGAAAAGAAAAAATAAATAAATAAATAAAAACAAAAACAAACAAACAAGAAAAAAACTAAAATGATTCATTTTGTATTGTTTTCTCTCCACTTTAGAAAAACCTCATAGGATGCAGAAAGAACACTTAGAAAACAAAAGTATAGATTTAACTGAATGTTTTACTAAAAAATTGAAAGATTATTAATAAGTTAAAATCTATCTTAAAATGAAATACTCAGAATAGTAAATTAAGTTATTATTTTAGAAGAAAAGAGGCAAAAATTAATGAATATATAGTTGAATATATATAGTTGAATTGTTGAACTTTGGAAAACATGCATTAATAAAATTGTTTTGAGAAATTATATTGACCAAATTTTGTTGTTGTATTGTACTAATATATAACAACAGTTCCCACCTTATGTATAACTACAATGCACCAAAAAACAAATAAAAACCACAAAATATTCTATTGAATCTGTGAATTGTTTAAAAAGAACACACAAGTTCTCATAGAGGATATAAGAAATGGAATGAAAAATGATACACCAGGTAAGATTCTATAAATATCAGAATGATTTATACATATTTTTTTAAAGTATTTTAGAATAAATTTGAAGATCTGAAAACTGTAAGTTTCTAATACTGATTTAGGTATAAAAAATGTGAAAAGATATCAATAAGCACATTAATTTAGTTCCCTAATCTGTTGCATGTTACTCTAACAGACCACCATCGATTGGGTAATTTATAAATAATAGAAACATTTTTCATACTTGTAGAGACTGAGAAGTTTAAGGCCTAGGTATCAATATCTGACAGGAGCCTTCTTGTTCTATATGGCAAGAGATCGTGTGTATGGGTCGGGGCACAGACAGAGACAGAAACAGACAAAGGGAGAGAGTAGAGTGAGTGGCAAACTTCTTTGGGTGTTTTAATAATAAACTCATTCCTAAGATAATGACATTAATCCATTCATGAGGTCAAATCCCGTGTGAGCTAAGCACCCATTTCTCAACCTTGTTGCACTGAGGATTAAGTTTCCAACACGTGAATGTGGGGGACATATTCAAGTCATAAATATTTAATAATAAAAAATTTCCAACAAAAAAATATACCCAGACCCAAATAACCTCATTAGTGAGTTCTGGAAGGCATTTAAAAAATATGTGCATAGAACTTCATTCACATACTTCCAGAAGACACACACATACATGTATACATGTGCATATACATATCAAAGTATATATATATTATATATATAAAATATATAAGTATTTACATATACATATGATGTATTTCCATTCATTACATGACCTCAATAAAAAAGAATGTGAAGAAAGATTCTCACCAACAAATTTAGCATTGGAGAAGAAACAAAATACTCGTTGTAGATACCATGTGTATAGAAATTCCACAATAATTTAAAAAATCATTAAATTAATGCATTTTAGAAATATTTGAATACAAAATAAATAAATAAGTAGCTTCTATAATATATATATATACATACTCAAAGAGGGAAAATTTAATAAAATAATTTTCACAAAACTATCAGTTAATTTAATACTTACAAAAATAAATCTATCTAAAGGCTTATAAAATTTTAAAAAGTATAAAGTTTATTAAGCATATTTAAAAAGTTAAATAAGTTGAGACATGTAACTATGTTTGTGAGTAAAAAGTTAATATTAAGATGCAAAATTTATGTGTAAAGTCATGGATATTCTGAACACACTTCAATAAGGTAGTTTTGCAGAAGTTCACAACTACTATTGTTTTATAATTTATTACAAAAAGCTAAGTAGACTGAAGATGATTCTTCTGAAAAATTTTGAGTTTGAAGACTTTCTAGATGAAACATCAAGGTTTAAATAATATGCCTTTAGAATAGTATACATATTAAAAACTGTGCTAATTCAATGAATAACCATATAGAAATAATAAAATTAAACTAATTCCCAAAAGTACCATATAGAAATAATAAAATTATACTAATTCTCAAATGTATTGTAGACTTCAATGTGAGAGAAAATTGAAAAACATTTCGAAGTTAATGCAGGAAAATGTCTTCATTGCTTTATAGTATTAAGGGAATTTTATTAGAAAAGATACAAATAACAATGTAAGGGGAAAGACTTATGGATTAACTCACTACAAAAAAAGAGCTTTTGTTCACCAAAAGATAAATATTGAAGAATAAAAAGGCAAACTACAGAACGAAGATATTTGTAGTACATATAACTAGAACATTTTCATATCCAGACTAAAATAAACAAATGATAGCAAACCACAAGAAAGGGGAAAAGTGTACAACAGACTGACTTAGTACTTACAAAGGAAAAATCCAAATGAACACTAAATATGAGAAAAATACTCAACTGCCTTAGTAATAGGAAAACTTCAACAATGTCTAACTGCACATTCACAAGTTTAGCAAATTACTAACTGATGCCAAAGACATGAATCAGCCCAATGGTGTGACTTTAAATTGATATAAATTTGAGAAGTTTGTTATCATGTAACTAATGACCCGGCATTTATATTCTTGGGCATTTGCATGTGTCCCTGGATTCCTGTACACCATTTTCACAGCAGCGTTGGTAGGAATTGTTGAAATCTGGAACCATACAAAATTTTGCCAACTGCACAAGAGATAAATGGACAGTTATATTTTTACATAGAAGTACTGTGCAACAATGAAACCGAGCTTACATCTAATAACAATGGATAAATCTTAACATAAAATTGAATGCTAAAACAAACACATAAAGCAATATATGCCAATGGTTTCATTTTTATAAAGTTAAAAAGAGGCCAACAAGTTATATGGGAATGCATGTAGATGATAAACAACAGAAAAGCAAAGAAAGATCCTAAGAATGATAGAATAGCTTGTTTTTTCCCTAAGTTAGAGGAGTCGCAAAGGTCCATAAAATGAATTTCTGGGATAAGGCAATTTGCTGTTTCTGCTTCTGTGATGACTATTTGGATATTCACTATTATACTGTTAATTTAAAATACATATGTTAAGTTCCTCATTGGTTTTATAGTTTATAATGTAAAGATAGGAATATATATTTAATATATACGTACACATAGATATATATATGTAAACATACATATAATATTTTAAGAGTCATTATAAAAATGCAAAAACAATTCTGGGTCTTGAGAATGGAACACTCTACTCTTAAAGACACAGTGTTCAGGCAGGTACTTAATAGGAAAATGAATGAGATTTTGTGTGACACACATTCTTGGGCAACTGCTCTGACAGTGCTCTGCCATGCTGTAGGTGCATTTGAACACCACACAGTGACCTGGAAACCAAAGGACTGTAAATCTTTAAGAAAAGTTGTGCTTCCTAGGCATTCCCAAATAGGAAGGGGTTTATTATTATCTCGTAGCTAAACTGTACCCCAAGCTATTGTGGCCTAGGGATATACCTACTATAGTAACATTAGGCAAATAAATGCAAGCCTTGCTGTTTTTATTTTGTATTGATCCAAGCCATCTCTCTATCATAACTGATGGGAAGGTTGTTTATGGAAACCACTTAAGATATCATTTTTAACTTTAATAATGTTTAATAATAACGGTCTAAGTAGACAAAATTAGGAAAATAGGAAAAAGCACACAGCAATCCCAGTGACAAAGTAGTCCCAACACCCAGATTATTAGTCAAGTAGTATGTAATGCATATATCATGAATATATATTTGTCTATTTCTATACATGAAATTTAAACTTCCAGGTATGCATACTGCAAACAATTTTCCTGGTTCATGATTTGCCTTTAACTTATATTGTATGTTCAATGCAATTTTAAAATTGCTACTATAATATTTTTGTGGTTCTTGACACAGAGACGCTTACCTCACTTATTCACATGGAAAAAAATCACCATGATTTATGTCAAATTAAAAAATGACAAGCCCTGAAAGCATATTTTGAATTAAATCAAGACTTTACTGCAGATCAGTGATAAAATGTTTGATGATACAGTTAAAACTGGGAAGAATTTCTGAATATTTAGTCCATAGAAAACTAAAGGCAAATGATAGTTAAGCGCTAGTAAAGATACTTTATACGATTCATAATGAGAAATGCAAAATAAGATTAAGAATAACTTTTCATCTATCATATTATCAAAGATAAAATTATTTTATTTGCAGAAAGTCACATATTTGTTAATCAAGGTTTATTTGGAATAAGAGCCATGAAAATATGAATGTACATATTCTTTGAACTGTAATTCCAGTGGAAGTTTGTATACATTCTGAAACCACTAATCCAAAAATGCTTTGAAAAGCCATCTATGATTATTAAAATATGGTATGAGTTCAACAGCACTTTAAAATAGTTACTGAGACCCTTAGAATATGTACATGTCCATCATATCATCTGAGCTTCCCACAGACATTGTTTATTGTGCCTCTCTTTCTTGCCATTAATTTAGTTTAAGGCCTCATCTTCTCTTATTTGTAATCTCTCCCATGTCTTAGTTGGCTTTCTACATATAGATTGAATTCACCACTGTCTAACAAAGACCAGATTCTTTGGCATGGCATTCAAGGCTTCACATCAGGACTCTCATTTTTGCTTCAAGTTACTCTTGACAAGACAGTTCCTAAAAAGAGCATCTTTCTTTTTCTGCCCTAATAATTTGCATGCTTTTCCTTTACTTAGAGTTTTTTGTATCATCTCTAATTTTGCATATTTCTATTCATCAGTTATTACTGAGTTAAAAACAATCACTCTCTTCCTCATCTTCTATAGTTTGGTGCACACTGATTACAGTGTCATGCATTTTTCCCTGTCTCCCCACCCTACTCTGACTTACCTGAGTGTAGGAATATATCTTACTTATAATTATGTACTCTTTATTAACCACAGAACAAATGTTTGTTGATTAAATAAATACCTTAATAGGAAAAACAAATATCACAGACATTTTATTATTTTGTCCTTTCACAGCTTATTACTGTATAATTGGAGGGCATTCAACTGCACATATAAATTGAAGAGTTTTGACATATGCAAACTTTTGAAACACTTATCAGAATCAAGATAATAAAATTTTCACCCCTAAATTTTCCTCGGGCCCCCAATACCTCCCCCACTTACTCTTCTCAGTGTGTTTAGACTCTTGTGTCTCTTTTAAAACAATTCATTATATAAAATGTTTCATATGTTATTAAAAAATAATATGTATGTTTTCAATACCATGTGGATTCAGTATATATCTACTGTGGCCTGAGTGTTTACACCATCTCAAAGTTCATATACTGAAACTCTGATTCCCAAGGTGATGATATAAAGTGACGCCTTTGGAAAGTGAGTTGGCCATGAGGGCACAGTTCCATTGAATGGGATTAGAAAAAGTGGCCCAAGATAGTTCCCTTATCCCTTCTGCCACATGAGGACACAGCCAGCCATCTAAGAACCAGGAAGTAAATTCTTATCAGATGCTGAATCAGCTAGCATCTTAATTTTGAAAGTCTCATCCTCAAGAATTGTGATATAGTTCATAGTCAGCCTGAATCTACTAAGGACAGGTAATTGGGACTGAGACTTGAAAGCATTACTGCAACAAATGCCTAAAAATGTGGAAGCAGTTTGGAGACAAAGTAATGGGTAGAGGTCTAAAACTTTTTGAGGAAAAGTTCTCATTGCTTTGAATGACCTGCTAAGGGAAATCCAGTGAACACTGAAGGAAAGGAAGAGCTATGGAGAAATCTTCAGTCTTCTTAGAGTATTTTGAAGAGGTTACACACAGAGCCTGGGAGAAGCAAATGTAGGAAAGGCAATCCAATGAGGTTAGTAAGAAGTGGGAAAGCACATTATTGAAAACTGAAAGGTAGTCCTTATTATAAAGTGATGAAGAATTTGAGTGAACTGTACTCATGCCTTAATATTTTGTGGGAGGTAAAACTTGCGAGCAGTGAAAATTGGATATATAGCTAGAGCTGTGTCTAAGCAAAGGGTTGAAAGTAAGTGTTGGGTCTTCTTGACTCATAAGAAAATGGAAGAATAAAGAAGTTATTTAAAAAATTGTTAATGAAAGGAAAAGGAGAAATTAAAATTTTGAAAAATTCTCAGCCTAAACATATTAGAAAAATTGTATGAGGAAAATCATGTTTGAGAGAGAACTTGAAAATATGGTCAAATATAATAAATGGTTAATATGGATTGACAGTATCTACAGAAACTAGGAACCATTCAACAAGATAATGGGGAGATTAGTTAGCCATCTAAACAGAAGTTAAGACCTATTGCCTATGGCATGGAAGAATGACCCAGAGAACTTTTAGGAAGCCATTCAGGCTGTCCCTTCCATTACAGGCAAGCCTGCAAAGACATGAGGAACATAACAATCTTAAAGAGGACACTGCTACCAGCAGGACCTCTGTATGTTCTGCTGACCACATTGGTATACTGTATGCTACCCCTCTCCAACAGACTAGTAGAGTTACCAATATTATATTCAAGTTTACTTAAGAGAGTCATAGGTTTATGGCTCTAACTGGATAACTATTGAGTGGACTCTTTTAGACACACAATTCCTCTCCCAGTGTGTTCAGAAAGTAGCCCCTCTACTGGAGTGGGTCTGGAGGACAGTATTGAGACCCCCCCAAAAACATATACACACACATATATATATATTCTTGAGTCTTTATTATTATTCTGTGTGCATAACATGTTTGATTTCATAGAATCACAGCTGAAGAGCAATTTGCCTCAGGATGAATTAGACCTGAGTCCCATCCATATCTGAGTTAGATGGTATTTAGATGAGGCTTCAGACTTTTAAGTTGATTCCAGAACAAGTTAAGACCTCTGAAGCTACTCTCAGATAGAATTAATACATTTGTCATGAGAAAAGGACATGAATTTGGAATAGTATTTGAGATACTATCACCTGAATACTTGTGTCCCCATAAAATGCATATGTTGAAATTCTAAATCTGAAGGTGATGGCATTAGGAGGTGAGGTTTTTCAGAGGTGATTAGGGCATTAAGACAGAGCCCTAGTTAATATGTTATACAAGAAACCTGGGAGAACATTTTTGCTCCTTCCACTGTGTAAGGATACATCAGACCATGCTGTCTATGAACAATCTCACCAGAAACTGAATCTGCCAGTGACCTAATCTTGGATTCCTCTGTCTCCAGAACTGTGAGAAATAAGTTTCTGTTGTTCATTGACCACCCAGTTTATGATATCTTGTACAGTAGTCTGAATGGATGAAGACAATATCACGAGATGTGAATATTAAATATAGTCAATGATTCTATCTTCAGAGTATAAGTATCTTTTCAGGGAAATGTCAATTATTTTCTGATAGCTAGTCCCCCCCAAATGAAGTCTAAAATAATAATTATTTGCTTATTTTTACAGTTTGGATCTAGAATTTTCCTTCAAAAGCTCATGAGTTGAAAGCATGATCCCCAATACAGCAAGATTTAGAGGTGGAATTTTAAGGCAATGATTAGGACTCTGATCTCATCAGTGGATTAACCCATGTGGTGGATTAGTCCATTGGTAGCTGAAGGTACTGCTGGATGGTAACTGTAGGCAGGTGAAATGTGGCTGGAGGAAGGTGGTCCCTGGGCACATGACTTGGTAACCGTATCTGTCCCTGATCCCTTCCTATCTCTCTCTCCCTGCTTCTTGGCTGCCAAGAGCTGAGCAGCTTTCCTCTGCCACACCCTTCCTTCAGGATGTTCTGCCTCCCCTCAGATCCAGAATGAAGGAGCCAGATGACCATGGACTGAGGCTTCTGAAACTGTGAGCCAAAAGTGAGCCAAAATAAGCTTGTCCTCCTCTCAGTCATTCTGGTCAGGTAGTCTGTTGGTTGGCTGGACAGTGCTCATCTGGGACCATTTAATGCTCTTCCATCTTGTGTCAGCTGGGCTCACACATGCAACCACAATGTAGATTGAAGGTTTAAAGATGGTCTCACTTTCACATATCTAGCTCTTTAACTGGGCTGGCCAAATGCTAGTCTCTCTTTCCTTATGTTCTTTTGTTCTCTAGGGCCTCTTTATAGGATGTCTTTCAACTTCCACATTTCTTTCTCTATGTGAATTTTAGTGGTCACCAATAGTATGAAAATATCAGATTTGCATGAATCTTAAAGCCTAAACCCAGGACTATAATAACTGCTGTTCAACTACATGGATTATTCAGGGCAAGTCATAAGATTCTAGAATAGATTCAAAGGCAAGGGAAATAGTCTGTCTCTTGATGGAAGGAACATAGCCAAAAAGACTGTGAGGAAAGGACACAAACGGACACAGTCAGAAACATTTAAGGAAACTGGAACAGGTATCAGAGGGCACACCACAGAGATATGTAAGGAACCTGTAAGAACATTTATTTCTCTGCCGTTTCCCCACCCCACCTCACTCCACCGGTGAAGGAGGATGTTTAAATATTTGGAAGTAATAGCATAAAATAATTTTAGTTTCTATGTTTTATCTGCTGAAGCAGCATTTGAAACCCACTTAAAAAATTAAACTTCTCTCTGAAGACCTTGTGTACAGTTGCTGACAAGGGAATAGCCCTCATCCTAGGACAGTCTTCTGCAGTTCTATCTAGTGGGAATGTGCTAGCAAAGACCAAGTTCCGAAGAAAACTGAGGAAATTTATCCAACAAGAATAAATGAAGTGTGGACCTGAAAAACCATATGACTTAAACCAAATTTAATCAGACATATTTAAAAATTTGAACCCTTTGGATAATCTTTTCAATTGAAATTTCATTATCATTTTTATTTTTATTTTTATTTTTTTACTTTTGAGAAGGATTCTAAGACCCTGAAAGAAGACAAGTCTCTCAAACACAGTACGATACTCTTCAGTCCCCTCAAGAGTACAGAGCCCTGACCTGACACACTTTTCTACTTAGGTTGTATGTTGCATTCAGAGGAGACTCATATACTTCATTTATTCTTGGGGTGAGCTTTGGAACAAGAACCAAGTTTAAAAACCTTGGATATATGCCCATCTATACAAAAGGCAGAAATATTGGCATATAGAAGATAAAATTTTGCAAGATGGCACAATGCCTAGAGAAAAGTCAAAAAATCTGGGCTCATCCCCAACTCCATTGCTTACTTTCTGCATAACCTTGAAGTATATCATTTAATTCTTTCTAAAACTTGTTTTCCCCGACTCCATAATGTGACCCTTAAGGAAGCAATATATTTTATTTTATTTATGGGTATCTGAAATATACATAGATCATATTTGTAAGGATGCTCATGAAGGTGGTGATATGGCTACTTCTGGGATGACACTGAGGTTAGTGAGTGCAGGAATGTGCAGGAGATATTTTTCACTGTATGCTTTATTCCTTTTGCATTTTGTATCATGTATGTGAGGGGAGAGAGAGGAGAGAGAGAGAGAGAGAGAGAGAGAGAGAGAGAGAGAGAGAGAGAGAGAGAGAGAGAGCACCTATGCACAGAAAGAGAAGAGAGGAAAGAGGAGAGAGGTAATGAGAGAAAATGGGAGGAGAAGGAAAGCTAAGGAGGGCAGAAGAAGGGAGGGAGGGAAGGAGTTAAAAAAGGAAGGTAGGAAGGAAATTTTGACACATTTATATTCATAGTTAAACTCAAGACTTTGGCTGACATTTATTTTATTCACATATTTTGAGAAAAATAAGATGTTTCTCATATTATGACTTGTCCTTAATGTCATTTGGTGTGACTTCCCTCATATTTTATTTTAAATACTGACTTGCTTATTTTATCAGTGTATGTTTTTCTGCTTCCTATCATCCACTCTTAACCAAAGAAATTGTGAGTGGGTGCACAATAACCTATGAAAAGATCACTACGAAATAAACAGGAACAATGTTGGATTACCTATTATCTATTACTAGAGAAGCATCTGTTGTCTGTTGATTTGATGTATAGGGATTCCTTGGAATTCCTTGGAATTGGGGATTAGACACGCATCACTTCTTAAGCCCTCAGCTTTCTCTTGTCATTCCACTTTTAAGTATGAGACCACTCATTTCAATTACTCTAAGAGTAGAAAGAAAGGATAGATGGACATAGGGCATTTAAAGAAATACATGACTGAATAAAGTGAAAGAGAAGAAAGATGAATGAACCAACACTTCACGTGTTTTCCGTATAGATGCTGGAGGCAGGGGAGGAAACAGTGACTCCTCCAGCAATGAGCAAAAGCCAGGCTCATTTTATTGGAGTTACCTGATTCAGCCTGTTTTCTCTAAATTCATCTAGGTATGGAGATGTATGGTTATTTGAAAGGAAAGTTAGCAAAAAAAGAAGTCTCTTGGTGGCAAGAGTTTTAATATGCACAAGCCACTACACTTGAGAGATGAGTGCCAAATTCGAAATGTTGCTGCACTGAGGTTCACATGTGGCTGTGAGATACGAGCTCAGTCATCCTCAAGCTTTTGAAGAGGAAGCAACAGGGGGCAAATCAAGAAACACATCAAAGTGACTTCCCCGAATTGCCAGGGAAAGGTGAAACTGCAAGTGGCTCTGTTAATAGTGCTCTGTGGGCCAAGACTACTGCCAGGGGACTGCCCGAATACAAAGGGTTCTTCTCATTAACTTTCTGCTTCTCCTTCTGAAACCTCCCAGTGGGCAGCAGAGTTCTGTCAATGAGTTTGCACCCTTATCCCATCACTGAGAACCACTGACTGTGCAGTGACTGCAGATTCACACGTCGACACCTTGCTGGGAGGAAACATATTGCGAAAAATTTTCTTAGGAACTAAGAAGTTTACAAAATGTTTTTAACAACCTTTGCAAAAAAGTCCAAACCCCTCCTCCAACTATACTACATAATTATTGTAATGGGATCAATGCTATTATTTCTAGTTTCTTAGCCTAAGCAGAAGAAATTTCAAAAGATGCTTTTAAACGAGGCATCCTGTGCTGTGGCCAGTTTAGAAGACTTGGAATGTTAAGCACTTTATAAAACTCCACGTGGGATAAAAAGTTGACCTTTCCCTAAAACCCACTATGTGCTTCACACTGTACCACTCTATGCAGATACATTGGAGAGTAAATGTGAACATAGTTTCTGCCTTCAAAGCACTTAAATAAGTTCTGATAAGGTTGAATTACGTTCCAGTCAAACCATACTGACCAAAGTTGCATGTGATTTCTAACTATCTGAAAGTTTTGAGTTATTATCTCCCTGATCTCTGAGTCTCTAGTTTATCACTCAATTCACTCACCTCCCTATCCATTCACATCAGATTTCACAATTATTTATAATCATGTTGTACCTCTAGCAGCAAAGAGAGAAAATCAGTAAGTCCTATTAGCTCTAAGGTTAAAAAAAGGAAATGTCTTATTTTGTCTGAAAACCTAATGGGATCATGGCTTTTGATTCCAGACTTTCCTCCTGTATTCCCTAGAAACAACGGAACCTTTTGCTTCTTCCTGTCTTGTTTCCTTTGTCAAGGTTGTCTCTGCTTCATCTTCCCTGTTAGTCCATGGGACACAAACCTTACACACCTGTCCTGCCCAGTGTCATTATTCTATCCTTGCCACTAGCTTTCCAAACCTTGTCTCATTCCCCACCTGAAAGTATTTGTTCCTGCACTTGTATTCCCATTTCACATTAAAAGATAAAACTGCATTGATGTCCTGTAGGTATTTTCCTGACAGTTTTAACCAATGCCTGCTGAGCGCCTGTCGTCCCAATCATAATCGTTTGCTCATGTTTATAAGATGGGAATATATTGAATGAATTAAATGTATTTGTGTTTGATTGTAACTGGGTTTTCAAACATCAGTCTGGAACATTATCAATTATTTCCAAAACCAGTAAGTTTTACTTATATCAGCAAAGAATATATAGAATGAAATATTCTAAAACAACATGTTTAAGAATATGTATAATTAAGAAGTCAATTGCTGAAAAAAAGTCTATTTCTGAAATATTTCAACCATTCCTTCTCTACCTTGAAGAAGAAAGAGGAGGAGGAGAAGGAGGAGCAAGAGGAGGAGGAGGAGGACAAAAGGAGGAGGAGGAGGAGGAGGAGGAGGAAGAAATAAAACAATTTCCAAATCCTCACCTGAAGAGCACAGCAGACTGACGAAGGAGTGAACATCAAACATTTTCCAGGTTCACTGCTCAGGCAGCATTTGAGGAGATGAGTGGAGTGGTGTGGATTGTCAGTTAATCTGTTTTGCTTTACTCTCTTAGTACTCTTCCTCAATCTAGCATAAATCTTTTTGTTGCTCCCTGAATATTATTCCTCTCGAAATAAACAAAATGAGCTTCCTCTCTCAAACTCATCAATAAAAATGAAAGGAAAGTTAACTGAATGAGACAGACAACATTACCCTACATACATGTATGATTACATGAATGGTGTGACTCTACATCATGGACAACCAGAGAAATGAAAAGTTGTACCCCATTTGTGTACAATGTATCCAAAAAAATAAATAAATAAATGAAATTCAATCTAAAATAGGTTTTCTCTATTGTCCTTGTAATTTGGATCAGGAGCATATGTTTAACACCTCCCAGGTCACTTCTGCTCTGTTCTGCTGTCTTCTTACATGTTCTCAAGATACTTCCTGAGTTCTACTTCAGTTTGAGGCTAATTCTACAGACCAGGCTGCAATTTCAATTGAGCATTCATTGTGGGAACAGGAAAGTTCTGATGTTCTGAGGCATGAAATCTCTCTAACTCTGAATACTGTACATGCACCAAGAATGTAATATATACATGATTCTTTTTTAAAAAAGAGAGAGAGAACTTGTTAAAATGTCATAACCAATGTTTACTAAATTACCAATTACCTATACTGATAGAGTCCACACTTTTCAAATAGAAGAGGTTTTGAAACTTAGTATGTAAATTATAAAATTATACAAATTATATTTTAATTCTATGGGAAACATACACATGAGTAGGCTGGATTTAACCAATGCAAATGCATGCCATTTTTTACTTTAAAAGATTGTTTACTGTTATCCATGTTAAATTCATCAGCACTGTGGTTGATCTGCAATTGAATATACTATATCCCTCACTGTCAGCAATTTATATTGTTGATTATTTAGATTTAATCTTCACTGATTTAAAAATTCTTAATGGAAAAGGATAATTTCCCCAGAACTTCTAGTATTGCCTAAGTACATGGGGGCAGGCAGCAACACTCAGTGAGCACCTATCACATAAATCTCCCATGACATCACAATGACTAAAAATATTAGGAAATCTTTGAAGATGTGTCTGAGAGAGAAAGAAAAAGAATCTGTATCATGGTTAATTCTGTTCTCCCTTTCTGTGTCTTCTTATTAGACTTTCTGCATTTTATTTCTATCCATGTCATATTAACTTTGATGAATGTCAATGAGATGATAAGGTATTTTCCATATACATTTTTGAGGGAAGTGTTAACAAATTATCAACCCATACTTTTAAAAAAATGCATTCTTTGTAGATTGGGTCACCGTTTTCCATAGTATTTTGTGGTAACCATGACAACACTGTGTGAACTGGATTGTCCTATATCTGTTCATTTCATCTCATTCTATTCCTATTTACCTCAAGGAGATGCAAAAGCCATTTTGCTATAACAGTGAAAATGACAAAATACTACAGTAACAGAGATTATAAAAATAAAGGGCACTCTTCAAATCTCTGCATCCCACTGATTATTTGAAGGGTAATAAAAGCTCATGGCTTTCAAAAATGATATAAAATATTAGAACAAGAAAAAAGAAGCCGCAAAACAGTACCTGTACCTAAACCAAAAGATGAATAAGTTGGTAACATTCAAAGTACACAAGAAAGAAGGAACAAAGGAAAAGCAACCGATCAGAAAACAAAACTAAACAATTACCCTCATTTTAAGCAAATGAGAACTCTTCTAGTGCTGATCAACATATTGTAAAAGAATCGATTGACTTTGTTTAAAGTCACAAAAACAGCAAAAATATCCAAAAAGCAAATTTCAGAAAGAAAACCAAAACCACAAAAAGCAGCACAAAACAGATGCTGTTTCACAGAAGGGACTCTTCAAAGAATGACACAATATTTACACAAAGTTCCTTATACATCTCTTAGTTCAACTTAAACATTAAAAGTGAAGACAAAGTAACAGCAGGTTTCATAATCATTCATCTAGTAGATCAAACCTCTCTGCTCCTTCTGAGTGAGTCTGACTGCCTTCATGACCCTGGAAATATAAACAATGCAAAACAACTTAGTGCCTTAAACAAATTGTTCATTAGTCTAATGGGTTCAATCTTGTGGTTTTGTTTTTGTTTTTAAATTGGTTCTGGTGATTATGGACACTTGATTTTAACTATTTTTCCTCAGATTCTGGACAGTTGTACCTGTTTATATGTTTGGAATACCTCTTTTAAAAAAGTGACTGTATTCAAGATAGCACACGTATTTTACATGTGACTTATCTTATTTTTTCAAATATTTAGAAAAGATAAAGCTTGGAGGAGGAAAGGTGAATCAACAGAAAATAAGAAAAAAGAGCGAAAAAAGGAGGGAGGGAAGGTGGTAGGTAGGAAGGAAGGATGGTTGGGAAGAAAATAGAAACAGACTATGATGGCTAAGATGGAGCAAATAAAATCATGATGCCAAGTTACATGTGATTTTCATGTAAGTACAAAATACTTTATAGTGTTAAGTATGTCTAAAATATACACAGAACAACCTGCCCAGACTAGAAATGGAATGTGAATGAAAGGTGGTTCAATGTGCTGGAGTCATAGATGCCCTGGACATGACCTTCAGGAAACAGGAGGCATCATGGATTTCAGTTGCTGTGGAGCAGAATAAAGTAAGTTGCAGGTAAAAGTAACATCATATTTATTTGGCATAGAGAGGAAAAAGCAGAGGTAAAATTAATGAACAAAACAACATGCCCATTATAATAACCTTCGATTGCAAAGCAAATGAATAAATAGAATGCTAAAATTAAAAGACCACAGCATAAATCATTGGTTTATAAATTCTACATAAATAAAATTAATTAAGTTTAAGAGTCAAAAATATTCTCAACTATTTGGGGATAAGCATGTTTCTTAAAGACATACATAAATATATAGATTCCCATAAGTAGGAGAAGGAAAGTATTAAGAAAAATGTAAACTAAAACAGAAATAAATGCAATAGATGTTAAAAAGTACAGACTATTTTATTCTAGATTAACTGAGATATAATTGACAAATAAAAATTATGTATATTCAAGGTGTACAATATGATGATTTGATACATGTATGCCTTGTAAAATTATTATAACTAATCAACATAGCTGTCATTACACATGGTCACCCCTCATGTGTGTGTGCATGTGAAGAGAATACGTCACATCTATTCTCTTAGTAAATTTCAAATAACAATAGTCACTATGCAGTGTATTAGATCTCCAAAATCTATTCATAACTGAAGGTTTGTGCTCTTTGACTAACATTTCCTTTTTCTCCACACACCAGGACCTGTCAACCACTGATCGTCTTCTCTGCCTCTATGATCTTGCTTTTTTCCAATTTTGCATATAAGTGAAATCATACAGAATTTGTCATTGTGTGTCTGACTTCTTTCATTTAGTATACTGTCATCCAGGTTCACCCATATTGTCACAAATGGCAGGATTTATTTCCATAAGAACCCATTATCATATACTAAATTATATACTTTAAATGTCTGAAATGTATAGTATGTGAATTATGCCTTGATAAAGCTGTCAATATAAAAATCCATTTAAAAATAAAATTAAATATTATAAATACACACACATATTATGTATGTATGTATCACTATATGGACACATTGTATGTGTGTGTGTGTATTTCTCTCTCTTGGAGAGACAGAGAAACAGAGATACAGAGAGATAAACTCATTAGGGAAGTGAGTGGTTTCTCCAATTAAGCCTGATAAAGAGATTAAAAATATCAAAGAACACTTAGAAGCCACTTAAAAGGGCATTTAGGTTGTCAGTTGACTTCTCAAAAACAATAATGGGAACAGAAGGTGGTGAAATACTAGCTCCAAAATTCTAAGAGAACTTTGTCATCCTTGCTTTCTATACACACAGATAGTTGTCTAAAAGAAAAATGGCAGAATATGCTCTAATTTCACCAAGACTTTGTTCATTCCCCTCCTGGATGGATAGATTAGTTTCCTCTCACTCACTTGAAGTTAGGTGAAATCTTACCT
This sequence comes from Sciurus carolinensis, assembly GCF_902686445.1. NCBI lineage: Eukaryota > Metazoa > Chordata > Mammalia > Rodentia > Sciuridae > Sciurus > Sciurus carolinensis. Next base: position 48,329,682 of record NC_062226.1, read on the forward strand.
GAGGCAATGGGATGTACATAGGGCTCTTGCATAACACTTTCTGGCCTAATATGTGGTTGACAAATTCTTTACTTTTCTTTCTCCTGCTTTCATGAAGTAAAGAACTCAGATACTTTTAGTGCATGTTGAGACATGGGATAAGAAAGAATATCTAAATCAAAAAATGGAAGGTTGCCCATGGGATTTAATACCCAATTCTATTTTAAAAAATGAATAAGAAATAAAATTCCATGGTGTTACCCTTTGAAATCCAGTGTTTTGATTGTTATAGAAGAGAAAGAAGAAAAAAGCATCCAAGACAAACAAAGCAGGATTTATATTCAAAAGACCCACATTAGGAAGTTTTTTGAGGATGTAATTCATGGGATACAAAAAGTAGATAACAATAAGATATACCTAAATAAGTGCATACATCTTGAAAAACAGAGATCATATGTTAAAATAATACTGTTGAAATGCACAAAGGCTAAAATTACATAGTATATGAAATATTATATATATGGAAGGGTGTAAATTAGAATAAAATCATTTGATGATGGTTACTTAGAAAACAGAGTAGCCATATACTGTTACATGCACATGTTGGAATATTTTGATTACTCAACAAAACAATAGATGTAGTATCCAAAGATATAATGAATAAAAAGAAAAATTATAAGCACCAAAATAGACATGTAGACCAATGATACAAAATAGAAGACACAGAGAAAAACTCACATAAATATGGTTACCTCATACTAGACAAAGGCACCAGAAACATACATTGGGGAAAAGATAGCCTATTCAACAGATGATACTGGGAAAACTGGAAATCCATGTGTAGCAAAATGAAATTAAACCTCCATCTCCCACCCTGCACAAAAATCAACTCAAAGTAGATTAAAGATTTAGGAACTAGAACAGAGTCCCTGTGCCTAATAGAAGAAAAAGTGAGGCAAAATTTCTACCACATCAGCTTAGGACCTGACTTCCTTAATAAGACTCCTAAAGCGCAAGAAGTAAAATCAAAGATCAATAGATGGGATGGACTCAAACTAAAAAGCTTCTTCTCAGCAAAGGAAACAATCAATAACATGTAGGGAGAGCCTACAGAATAGGAGAAAATCTTTACCACACCCACCTGGAGCAATAATCTCCAGAATATATAAAGAACTCAAAAAACACCAAAGAAACAAATAACCCAATCAATAAATGGGCAAAGGAACTGAACAGATACTTCACAGAAGAAGAAATACAATCAATTAACAAACATATGAAAAAAATGTTCATCATCTCTAGCAACTAGAGAAATGAAAATCAACCCTACTCTAAGATTTCATCTAACTCCAGTCAGAATGTCAATTATCAAGAATACAAGCAACAATAGGTGTTGGTGAGGATGTGGGGGGGAAAGGTACATACATACATTGCTGGTAGAACTGCAAATTGGTGCAACCACTATGGAAAGCAGTATGGAGATTCCTCAGAAAAGTTGGAATGGAACCACCATTTGACCCAGTTATCCCACTCCTCGGTTTATACCCAAAGGACTTAAAATCAGCATACTACAGTGATACAGCCACATGAATGTTTATAACACCTCAATTCACAATAGCTAAACTCTGGAACCAACCTAGAAGCCCTTCCACAGATGGATGGATAAAGAAAATGTGGTGCATATACACAATGGAATATTACTCAGCCTTAAAGAAGAATAAAATCATGATGTTTGCTGGTGAATGGATGGCACTAGAGAATATCATACTAAGTAAAATAAACCAAACCCAAATAAACCAAAGGGCCAATATTTTCTCTGATAGGTGAATGCTGATCCATAATGGGGGCCAGTGGGGAGTAAAGGGACATTGGATTGTGCAGAGGGAAGCGGAGGGGGTATGGGAATGGGAAAAATAGTGGAATGAGATGGACATTATTATCCTATAGACATGTATGATTACACTACCAGTGTGACTCTGTTCTACCAAAGGAAGGAGAAATTCTGCTGCATTTGTGTATAGTGTGCTCTCTGAAGTCAGCCAACGCACTGAAATCCACAATAAATAATTTAATACATTCTACTGTCATGTATAACTAATTAGAACAAAATTCTTAAAAATAAAAATTTTAATTTAAAAATAAGAAAAATTAGGAAGAGGAAGAAAGAAAGAGAAAAAGAAAGAAAAAAAAAGAAAGAAAAAAAGACAAGTAAATGGGGAAAGAAAAAGCATATAATCAAATAGAAAAGGAAAATAAAAACAAAAATGTCTCAAAAAAAAATAAATAAAGCCCACATAATAAGGTTGGGAAATACCCCCATATACAACTTTAAACACAATAAGTTTAAACACAATACTTTTGGAATACTTTTTTAAAAATCAATCTTTGTGTTATTTATGGGACTGCACAGAAAACAAAGAAATAATAAGAGTCAAAGTGTGAAGACATATATGTGCTGGGAAAATACCACATTTTATGAAAACAGAGCAGGTATACAACAAAAAGCACTCTGAAGTCAACCAACCCACTGAAATCCACAATAAATAATTTATTACATTATTAGTGCAGAAGCCAGAGATCAAAAGATAAAATGAACTACAAACTCTAAAATCAAAACCATTAATTAACCATTAATTAAGATCAATACTCATAAATCCAATGCATTTTTATACATAAGTGATGAATCTTCAGAAAGAGAAATTAGGAAAACTACCCCATTCACAATAGCATCGAAAAAAAAAATAAAATACTTGGGAATCAATCTCACAAAAGAGGTGAAAGACCTCTACAATGAGAACTACAGAACACTAAAGAAAGAAATTAAAGAAAACCTTAGAAGATGGAAAGATCTCCCATGTTCCTGGATAGGCAGAATTAATACTGTCAAAATGGCCATACTACCAAAAGTGCTATACAGATTCAATGCAATTCCAATTAAAATCCCAATGATGTACCTTACAGAAATAGAGCAAGCAATCATGAAATTCATCTGGAAAAATAAGAAACCCAGAATAGCTAAAGCAATCCTTAGCAGGAAGAGTGAAGCAGGGGGTATCACAATACCAGATCTTCAACTCTATTACAAAGCAATAGTAACAAAAACAGCATGGTATTGGTACCAAAATAGACAGGTAGATCAATGGTACAGAATAGAGGACATGGACACAAACCCAAATAAATACAATTTTCTCATACTAGATAAAGGGGCCAAAAATATGCAATGGAGAAAAGATAGCCTCTTCAACAAATGGTGCTGGGAAAACTGGAAATCCATATTCAACAGAATGAACTTAAACCCCTATCTCTCACCCTGAACAAAACTCAACTCAAAATGGATCAAGGACCTCGGAATCAGACCAGAGACCCTGCGTCTTATAGAAGAAAAAGTAGGTCCAAACCTTCAACTTGTTGGCTTAGGATCAGACTTCCTCAACAGGACTCCCATAGCACAAGAAATAAAAGCAAGAATCAACAACTGGGATAGATTCAAACTAAAAAGCTTTCTCTCAGCAAAGGAAACTATCAGTAATGTGAAGAGAGAGCCTACAAAGTGGGAGAATATCTTTGCCAACCATACCTCAGATAGAGCGCTAATTTCCAGAATCTATAAAGAACTCAAAAAACTCTACACCAAGAATGCAAATAATCCAATCAACAAATGGGCTAAGGTAATGAACAGACACTTCACAGAAGAAGATGTACAAGCAATCAACAGATATATGAAAAAATGTTCAAAATCTCTAGTAATAAGAGAAATGCAAATCAAAACTACCCTAAGATTTCATCTCACCCCAATTAGAATGACGATTATCAAGAACACAAGCAACAATAAGTGTTGGCGAGGATGTGGGGAAAAAGGTACACTCATACATTGCTGGTGGGGTTGCAAATTAGAGGAGCCACTTTGGAAAGCAGTATGGAGATTCCTCAGAAAACTTGGAATGGAACCACCATTTTGACCCAGCTATTCCACTCCATGGTCTATACCCAAAGGAATTAAAATCAGCATACTACAGAGATACAGCCACATCAATGTTCATAGCTGCTCAATTCACCATAGCCAGATTGTGGAACCAATCTAGATGTCCTTCAATTGATGAATGGATAAAGAAACTGTGGTATATATATACAATGCAATATTACTCAGCCATAAAGAATGATAGAATTGTGGCATTTACAGGCAAATGGATGAAATTGGAGAATATCATTTTAAGTGAGATAAGCCAATCTCAAAAAACTAAAGGACGAATGATCTCACTGATAAGCGGATGATGACACATATGGGGGGTGGGAGGAGTTAGTGTTAGGGTTAGGGTTAGGGAAGGGGGCAAGAATAGAGGAAGGAAGGACTGTATAGAGGGTAAAGAGGGGTGGGAGGGATGGGGGAAGGGAAAAATAACAGAATGAATCAAATATTACCCTATGTAAATTTATGATTACACAAATGGTATGCCTTGACTCCATGTACAAACAGAGAAACAACATGTATCTCATTTGTTTACAATAAAAAAAATCATTAATTTACAAAAATAGTGAAGGAAATTGTATACCATTCACTAGTTGGCAATAAGACAAAATTTTACACATACAAACTTACCTCAAAATAAGAACAAAACTGCTGTCTATTAAACATTTAAACAATGATGACAAATGTATACAAATTTTAGAACATATGTATACATGTACTATTTATATATAACACATGTATATAAATATATTCATAATCTCTTTAAAACTAATAATTTATTAAACAAAAAGTAAGAGAAACCCTTGTAGCTGACAAGCACCTTTCCATTAATTTAAATCTTCTCAAATACCTTTTAATTATGATTTTATTGATAAGGAATTAAACAGCTTTTATTATACTTATTCCAGTGTATTTTTTGCTAGTAGAAAACATAGGGTTTTTAAAGAGTTCTAAATATATTTTCTGTTTTTTTCCATGGTATAGTGGAAAGCAGAAAAAATAGATTAAATAAAACAAAGAGAGAGGGAAAGAGAGAAAGAGAGAGAAATGGATTTTTTTTTACTTTGAATAACTAGGAAAGAAAGCACATCATAACAGAGATTTTAAAAAATCAGAATCTAGTTCCTTGGGAATAACAGTCAGATTAGTAGACTTCCAGCCAGGCTGATCAGGATAAAAGTGACACAAATTACCAAAATCAGGAATAACAAAAGTCTCAATACTGTTAAAATGTCAATTTTCCCAAATTGATATGTACCATCACTTCATTCCAATCAATCCCAGAATTTTAAAAGAGAATTGTATGAGCTGATTTAAAATTTTTCACTAAATAGAGAATATCAGTGAGCATATAAAAAGTAAAAAGAAAAAAAGAACCAAATAAGGAATCTAGAGTAGAAAGTTATAATAATGAAAATGAAAAACTTACTACAGCAAATCAAAAACAGATTAGAGACAGCAGAAGATAGAATCAGGAAATCTCATTATAGGTCCATGAGATTATCCAATCTGAGAAACAAAAATTTTTTTAAAAGTGAAGAAAATAAGCATGGTCTCAAAGACCTGTGTGGTGGAGGCACCATCAAGTGTAACAACATTCTACACACAATAGGAGTATGGAAGGAGATGGGAGAGTTATAGGAGATGTTTGATGAAAGAATGACCAAAGCTTCCTAAATTTGGTCAAAAGTATTTATCTACTTTTCAGAAAAGATAAATAATTTCCAAGCAAGATACATAACTCATTAACAAGTGACCATCAGGAAGAATAATAGCAGACTTCTCATCAGAAACCATGGCCTTTGGAAGATGATGGAATCCTCTACACAATGGTAACAGAAAGAATGCCAACCAAGAATTCTGTATGAGAAATCTGTCCAATATGGTTTGGATATGAGGTGTGCTCCCAGAGCTCATGTGTGAGGCAATGTGAGAATATTTCAGGGGTGAAATTATTAGATTATGGAAACTGTAACCTCACCAGTGGATTGATCCACTTGAATGGATTAATTGAGTGGTAAATGTAGGCAAGCAGGATGTGGCTAGAGGAACTAAGGTGTGCCTTTGGGGTTTTTATTTTGTCCCTGGGATTAGCTCTCTTCTGCTTCCTGATTGCCATGTCCTGAATTACTTTCTTTTTGCTACTCCCTTCTACTATGATGTTCTGCCAGAATTTTGGAATTTGCCAACAATGGACTAAACCTCTGAAACCATGAGTCAAAATAACCTTTTCCTCCTCTTGTCAGGTATATTGGTCACAATGATGCAAAACTGACTGAAGCACTGTCCTTTGAAAATGAATAAGAAACTAAGAAACTAAGCCATTTTCAGATAACCAGAAGATGAAAATATTGTCATTAGTAGACCAACTTTTTCCCCCTAAGATAAGGAACAAGATAAGGATCTTTCCTTTCACCACTGCTATTTAAAATTGTCCTGGGAGTTCTTGCTAGAGTAATTAGAAGGAAAAAGAAATAAAATTTATCCACATTAGAAAGGGAGAAGAAAAAACCATCTCTATTTACAGATGACAGCATTCTGAATTTAAAATTTCTGAAGAATCCACAAAAACTACCAGAACTAAAATAAATAAATAAATAAATAAATGAACAAAGTTTCAGGGTTCGAAATCAACATCCTAAAGTTAGTTGCAGTCTATCTAGCCACAATGAGCAATCTGAAAGGGAAAATAAGAAAACAGTTCAATTTACAATAGCATTTAAAAAGAATAAAATACCTATGAATAAATTTAACCAAGGAAGTAAAAGATTTCTATATGAGGAACTATAAAATATTGCTGAAAAATTGTAAATGCCTAAGTAAATGGATATATACATGTTCATGCAATGGAAGACTTTATGTTTTTTCAACTTATTATTTTTTACATGAAAATATTTCCTAAGGTGATCTACTAATTCAATGTAATCCCTATCATAATTATAATGACCTAGTTTTGTAAAAATGGAAAATTGTATTCTCAAACTCACATGTAATTCCAAAGATCTCAGTACAAGAGACAATATTATAAAAAGTAAACAAAGCTGGCAATAGGAAATTGACTAAAATGTCAAACAATAGAAATATAGACACTATATTCTAAGGGTTTTTACTTTATATTTTTTATATAATTCAGTTTAGAAATATTATTTTCTTTTTGAGAGTTTGTATTCTTTTGTTGGAGTCTATCTGTTTTAATTCGAAACAATTTCAAAGCTTACTACAAAGCCACAATAAGCAAAATAGTGTGATACTGGCATAAGCACAGACATATTAACCAATGAAATAAAACTGAGAAAGTCAGAATTAAACCCAAGCATCAATGGTCAATTGTTATTCAGTCAAGGTATGGATACCATTCAATGGGGAAAAGCAGACTCATCTACAAATTATGATACAAACACTGCCACTTTTGGCCACTTTTTCTCTGTAGGAGTTTAGGGATAAAACTCTGACCAAAGGGAAGGAAACTGGTATTAATAATAGTTTTTTTAGGCTTCAATTTGTCTGCTTTGGGGGCTAATCTCTCTCATCTTCTTGAACTCACCAAGACTGACACAAAGGATTGTCTGTCAACCTTTAGACAGAATCCCAGACCGTTTGAGACCAGAGCCTCAACAATGAATGTATCTAATATTTGAGGAGTTCAATACTATTAAAAATTAATTAACAAATTATCATATACCCTCATATGCCAACATACTTAATAGAATAGATGTAAGATATAAAATAGGCATGATAAAAAAGACATGATAAATTATTTAATTAGGTAAAGAAACTATCATTCATATAAAATGAGACTAGACATCATAAAAATTAATCCTAGTGAAAATATTAAATAGGAAAAATGCTATTAAGGAAATAAAGAAATCAATATATCGGAGAGCAAATATATATGGGATAACATCAGGATTGCTAAGTACTTGGAAGAAAGAAATAACATGATAATATAACATTGTGAAAATTTTCCACAGAGCATTAAGAAGTCATGAAAATAGAATACAGTATGAAATAATTAAAACATACAGAATATATCTTTATGTAAAATATTTTTATTTATTCATTTATATAATTCTGTTTCAAAATATTATTTCTCTTTGAGGGTTTCTTTTCTTTTTATTAGAATCCATTTGTTTTAATTTGCAGTCAACATTGATGATTTTGCTATCATAAATAATTTGAGCTGAGTTTTCTCCAAATCATCTGAATTATGTTTATTATTCAATTGCTCATCTGGGAAAAATGTACAAAAACTTTATAAAGTTTTAGTATTTTTTTTCTCCTCACTCATTTACAGGGGAATCAAGAACAGTATTGGTCTTCTGCGGATGCCTAGAAAGCTACATCCCAGAATCTGGGAAAATTCAATACTAAAAGAACCTTACCCCCAAATGTAACCCAGTATTGGGCAATCTCAATTTCCAAATATCATTAAAAATAATGATATGTGTTAGATAATAAATACTGAGAGAAGCTTTTGCTGGCATATTTGAGTAGAGAAAATGGTCACAGATACACAAACAAAATTATAAGACACAGATACAATAAAGCTACTATATATATGTGGATAAATGTTTGCTTAGAAAGACAATATTGATCTTGTGTGAGATTTAAAGACATATAGAATAAAATTCACAAAAACAGCAATCTAAAAGGTGAAGGAGGCATACTAAAAAGTTTTCCAAGGTTTTGGTGCTACCAGGAAAAGATGAAAAATCTTCTTATTTTTAAGACTAAATTAATTCAAAGATTTATCTTTAGAATAATAACTAAGAAGCAAGAAAGTATCTGCATAAAATGTTTTTTTTTTTTATTTATTTATTTTTTTTTTACGTTTACATAGGGTAATGATGTTTATTATATTTTTCCCCTCCCCCCCACCCCTCCCACCCCTCCCACCCCTCCCACCCCTCTTTTCCCTCTACACAGTCCTTCTTTCCTTCATTCTTACTGCTCTCCTTAGCCTAACTCTAAACCTAACCCTAAACCTAATGCTAGCCCGTCCCACCCCCCATTATATGTCCTCATCCGCTTATCAGCGAGATCATTCGTCCTTTAGTTTTTTGAGATTGGCTTATCTCCCTTAGCATGATATTCTCCAATTTCGACCATTTGCCTACAAATGCCATAATTTTATCATTCTTCATTGCGGAGTAATATTCCATTGTATAAATATGCCACAGTTTCTTTATCCATTCATCAACCGAAGGACATCTAGGTTGGTTCCACAATCTGGCTATGGTGAATTGAGCAGCAATGAACATTGATGTGGCTGTATCTCTGTAGTATGCTGCTTTTAAGTCCTTTGGGTATAGGCCAAGGAGTGGGATAGCTGGGTCAAATGGTGTTTCCATTCCAAGCTTTCTGAGGAATCTCCACACTGCTTTCCAGAGTGGCTGCACTAATTTGCAACCCCACCAGCAATGTATGAGTGTTCCTTTTTCACCACATCCTCGCCAACACCTATTGTTGCTTGTATTCTTGATAATCGCCATTCTAATTGGGGTGAGATGAAATCTTAGGGTAGTTTTGATTTGCATTTCCCTTATTACTAGGGATGTTGAACATTTTTTCATATATCTGGTGATTACTTGTACATCTTCTTCTGTGAAGTGTCTGTTCATTTCCTTAGCCCATTTGTTGATTGGATTATTTGTATTCTTCGGGTAGAGTTTTTTGAGTTCTTTATAGATTCTGGAAATTAGCGCTCTATCTGAGGTATGGTTGGCAAAGATATTCTCCCACTCTGTAGGCTCTCTCTTCACATTTCTGATAGTTTCCTTTGCTGACAGAAAGCTTTTTAGTTTGAATCTATCCCAGTTGTTTATTCTTGCTTTTATTTCTTGTGCTATGGGAGTCCTGTTAAGGAAATCTGATCCTGAGCCAACAAGTTGAAGATTTGGACCTACTTTTTCTTCTATAAGATGCAGGGTCTCTGGTCTGATTCCGAGGTCCTTGATCCATTTTGAGTTGAGTTTTGTGTAGGGTGAGAGATAGGGGTTTAGTTTCATTCTATTGCATATAGTTTTCCAGTTTTCCCAGCACCATTTGTTGAAGAGGCTATCTTTTCTCCAAAACTAGTCAGAAGGGATAAAGAAGGACATTACATGCTGCTTAAGGGAAGCATAAATCAGCAAGACATAACAATCATAAATATCTATGCCCCGAACATTGGCTCATCCACGTACGTCAAACAAATCCTTCTCAATTCCAGAAACCAAATAGACCACAACACAATAATACTAGGCGATTTTAACACACCTCTCTCACCACTGGATAGATCGTCCAAACAAAAATTGAATAAAGAAACTATAGATCTCAACAACACAATCAGCAATTTAGACTTAACGGACATATATAGAATATACCATCCAACACAGAATGAATACACTTTCTTCTCAGCAGCACATGGATCCTTCTCTAAAATAGACCATATTTTATGCCACAAAGCTACTGTTAGTAAATACAAGAAGATAGAGATACTACCTTGTACTCTATCAGATCATAATGGATTGAAATTAGAAATAAATGACAGAATAAAAAACAGAAACTTCTCCAATACCTGGAGACTAAATAATACACTATTATATGATGAATGGATAACAGAAGACATCAGGAGGGAAATAAAAAAATTCTTAGAAGTAAACGAGAACAAAGACATAAAATGTTAATAAAGAAAAAACTGTAGAGTGAAAGAACTTGAAATCTACAAAGGAACAGAAAAGACCATACAACAAATGGTTCAACAAGAAAGACATGGATTTCAGTATAAGTATATGTTAAATATAAATAAACAAAATAAACCAAGAAAAAGCTGTTTTCAAGCTTCACAAATTTTCATAAATACTTCTTGAGGTATTAAATCTTAAAAAGAGAGACTTAAGAAATTCGAAAGTAAAAAGATGAAACAATACAAGACAAACCTTATCCAAAAAAAAAAAAAAAAAAAACTAAACAAAACAAAACAAAAACCAGTTAGTATATTTTTACTAAGATCAGAATATAAATTGAAGCACTCAGCATTTCGGGATATTAAGATGCTCATACCAATAATGCTGATTCTTTTTCTAAACATATAACATAATTCTGTATGTGGTCAATAATGAAATTTCAAGATACATAAGACAAATAAACAACTGATGGGACTAAAATGTCAACTAAAGAAATACACAGTGTGATTCTTCAGCACACATTCTTTGATAGTTGATAGAACAAATAGAAATATAATCAGTAAGAATATAGAAGACACAAAAAACACCAATGAATTTGACTAATTACAAAAATTGCTTTTCTATTTAACAGTAGCACAGATATCAAATTTTAAAAATGTACAACAGCATAAAATAGCAAATACTTTGGAATAAACTTATCAACTGAAAACTGCAAGTTCTAAGCAAAATATTTAAAAGAATTCAAATAAACAGAAAGATAAACAATTTTTGTGGATTGAAGAATGAATAATGTTAAGATTTCATCTGGAGTGTAGAAATTCCAAAGCAAGTTGTTGACAGGATTGGTTCTTTCTGAGGCTTCCTTCTCTCCTTGGCTTGCAGATGTCCACTCCTCACAGTGTCTTCTTGTGGCCTTTCCTCTGTTCTTGTACATCCCTAGGTCTCTTTTTTGATCAGGACACAGCCATGTTGAATTAGGGACCCATTCTTTAGACTTCACTTAATGTTAATTACCTCTTTACAGACCTCATCTTCAATACGGTCAGATTGGAGGTTATAGCTTAAATATGTGAACTGGGGGTAAAATGTAATCTATAACACTGGCCACTGAGCAGTTTTATGTGAAGAAGCAAAATGATTTTTTTTACTGTAGAGAAAATCCCTGTCTGAATGCATAATGAAGATGGATTTGAAGGTGGGAAAGAGTGGAGGTCTGAGGAGGATGAATGATGGCAAGTTCAAATGTGACAGGCTTATCTAGGGTGTCTTTGGTGTGAATGGAGAAAGCACACCTGGTAGGAGAGAAAACTTTCAGAAATTGGTACTATTGGGACCCAGATGATTATAGAAAGAAAAAGTAGAAGATAAATCCTCAGGGACTGTATTAGTTGATGGCCCTGCCCTTGGAGGAGAGGTGTCCCTGATCTGGGAATAAATATTTTTAAAGCCTGCAAAAAAAAAAAAAAAAAAAGATTTCAATCATTCCCAAATTGGTTTACAAATTAAATGCAGATCAACACTTTTAGAAATAACAACCATAAGCATTTATCTAGGGATCAAATACATGAAAAGAAAGAAGGAGAAAGAAGTGTTAAAATGATTGAGGTTTTTACTGTGGATGCCAGAGAGGGTAGAGATGCCATCACTTGACATTGTATGTCCCTTGGCAAACATTAGGTAACAAAATGCTGGCATATGGAATTAGTCCCATTCTAAGTTGGTTGCAAACTCAGTCCACATTTATGGCAGGCTTTGCTTCACAAAACACATCACTGATCTTTTACCACTCAAGTGATTGCACCTCAAGTAAGATATCAAATGCTGTCAGAACTTTGATAATGAAAACAATCCAGTTGTATTACAGAATTTGGAGTCTTCAAATATTATTATATCTATGAATAAGTAAGAGGTTTTAGAAATAATAATCAGAAAACAATGGTCCATATAATCCAAACAAACATTGATCACATTGATGATAAAACTGTTTTATCATGTATGAAATTATGGATTTTATATTAATATATAATTCCTTAATGATTAATGTGCAATTCCTTCAGTTTTATAGTCTACAAAACTCTTTCTCATAGGCTCTCTCACTGAATTCTCAGCTAACCTGGTAAAGTACATTTTATTATATACAGATGCAGAAAATAGAGTGCAGAGAGATTAAATGGTTTGTTAAATTATCACACACCTTCTGATTTGAAGTCAGGTTTCAAAACCAGAGATTCACCCTACAAAGCATTTTTTTTTTTTTTATTCTGTGCTTCTATAACACAATGAAGACTTTTAACAGATCTTTAAAACTTTATTTTCTGGAAGATTAACACTCTGTCATGTCAACATATTCAGTCCCTTGAAATTCTATTTTAATTTAAAAATGGGGTTGCAGAGGGTAAGTTAGATTGGTTGGTGTGATGACACAATCTGATCATTTTATCATTTTGACAATCACTGCCAGCTCTGGTTGTCTCTTACTGTGTTTTCCACACTAAAATATCCTATGCTCTTGAAATGCAGTAAAATTTGAATGTAGGGAGAAAATGAATTTTTTGTGTGTTTATGATTCACAAAGCTCTGTGCAAAAATAGCCTTAATGAAAGAGGATCAGAGTTTTTCACATCAATACAACAAAACGGAGCATTTATGCAAATATCCCCATTGAGTGTTTCCATTATCAGACTATTCTTCATTGATTCATGCAACAACAATATCAACTTGATACCATAACGACTCAAAAAGAGCAGCTCTAAAGTATGCTTCTCCTTGAATAAATAGAACTCAGTGACTAGCTTTATTACAAGATACTCTTAGACCCTCTGGATATCTTACAGCTGCTTCCATTCAGAAAAATAAAGGTAAATTAGATCAGATGTAAGAAGATGTAAAGTGTTTTCTCTGGTCTCATTCAGTATGACAGGTCAGCAGAATGAGCACATGCAATATCAGTTCTACAGTTGTCATAAACAACAGCTCAGTCATTTTATTAAGATGTTTCTTCTGTCACTCTTAGATTTATTTTAAGCTATTTATTGAGATGCAAAATACTATGGGCTATCGAGACTTCAGAGGATAATCAGAAGATACTGAGCAAATGATTCAATTATGCTTGGTGAATATTAAACTAAAATATAGTACAGCACAAAAAGTAATTAAAGATACTTAAGAGCTTTCTCAAAGGAGGGTGTATACAGGCTGTGTACTAAATTATCAGAGAGAAAGTATAATGAATTTGGAGGAATTGAGGTTAAAAAAAAGTTAGATGGGTATGTTCTGGGGACTGGACATATTCAGTAAGTGTGGTGTACATGCATGGCCAAGACAGGAGGCAGAGTCGAAGAGATCAGCAAAGGTTCAGATGGTGGCTTAGGAAACTGGAGGTCACAGATCAGATGTTTGGGAACAGTAATTTCCCAAATACATCTGTAGAGTAGAGTTTGGTGATAATGGAAACAATGCGAGTTTGAACATTTCAAAAGCACACGTAAAACACATGGTAGGACTGAACTAAGGTAACAGCCACAGACCTGGGGAGAATAAAAGGAGGTGAAATACCAGGACCTATAACCAGGAAGTCATTCAAGTGCTTATCGAGGTGACCTCTGAAGATTTAACCTTTGAGTTTTCTTGTTTATTTGTTGTTATGATTGTTGCTACTTTATTTTACAGCCAAATGGGCAAAAACCTACAGAGTACAAAGTCTGGTTATAAACTTCCTATTTTCCAGTTACCCAGTTTTCTTTTGACTTGCTGCCTACTGAGTTTTCCTAACACTAGTCCCATATATTGAAGACTTTCTCCAGAGACCTGAACAGCACCTCCACAACTTAAGCTCAAAGTTTATTCCCCCTAATCAAGTTAACTATTTTTTTCAATGCCTGTTCTATGATAGATGAAAACAATAAGCAAGCTAAATCAGGGATTTCCAAGATTGACCTCCCATTAAAATTACCTGTGTTACTAAACTGTGGAAGAATAAGAGTCAGCTACAGGAATAGCATGATAAACAAGTGTGAGAATTACTCTTCAAAATCTTCAGATGTTAGTTACCCAGCAAGTCCTTAGGATTTTAATATAATCATCACCACAAAAGTAAATTTTGGTTTGTTGGGATGAACCCAACTACTACCATGTATAACCACAAGGATCTAAATTTTAAAAAATTAACGTCATCTACTTATCAGGGAAAACATTTGGCCTTTGGTTGTTTTGGGATTGGCTTATTTCACTTAGCATAATATTCTCCAATGTCATCCATTTACCTGCAAATGCCATAATTTTATTCTTTTTTATGGCTGAATAATATTCCATTGTGTATAAATACCACAGTTTCTTTATCCATTCATCTGTTGAAGGGCATTTAGGTTGGTTCCACAATCTAGCTATTGTGAATTGAGCTGCTATAAACATTGGTGTGGCTGCATTACTTTAGTATACTAATTTTAAGTCTTTTGGGTATAAACTGAGGAGTGAGATAACTGGGTCAAAAGGTGGGTCCATTCCAAGTTTTCTGAGGAATCTTCACACTGCTTTCCAGAGTGGCTGTACCAATTTGCAACTCCACCAGCAATGTATGAGTGTGCTTTTTTCCCCACATCCATGCCAACATCTATTATTGTTTGTGTTCTTGATAATAGCCATTCTACTTGGAGTAAGATGAAATCTTAGGAGTTGTTTTAATTTGCATTTCTCTAAGTACTAGAGATGTTGAACACTTTTTCATGTATTCGTTAATTGCCTGTAAATCTTCTTCTGTAAAGTGTCTGCTCAGTACCTTGGCCCATTTATTGATTAGGTTCTTTGTATTTTTGGTGTAAAGTTTTTTGAGTTCTTTATAAATTCTGGAGTGCTCTATCTGAAGTGCCTGTGGTAAAGATTTTCTCCCACTCTGTAGGCTCTCTCTTCACATTGTTGATTATTTCCTTTGCTGAGAAAAAGCTTTTTAGTTTGAATCCATCCCATTTATTGATTCTTACTTTGATTTCTTGCAGTTTGTGAGTCTTGTTGAGGAAGTCTGGTCCTAAGCCAACACGATGAAGATTTGGGTGTACTTTTTCTTCTATTTGGTGCAGAGTCTCTGGTCTAATTCCTAGGTCCTTGATTCATTTTGAGTTGAGTGTTGTGCCGGGTGAGAGATAGGAGTTTAATCTCATTTTACTACGTATGAATTTCCAGTATTCCCAGCAGCATTTGTTGAACAGGCTATCTTTTCTCCATTGTATGTTTTGGTTCCTTTGAATGTTTCCCTGATAAGTGGATGATGATATGTAATGGGAATGGGGAAGGTGGGATAAGTGAAGAATGGAGGAACTTTAGATTACGTAGAGGGAAATGAGAGTGAGGAGGGATGGGGGTATGAAGGATGGTGGAATGAGACAGGCATCATTACTCTATGTACATGTATGATTACATGAATGGTGTAATTACATAATGGTGTACTACATTGTGTAGAATCACAGAAACAAAAATTGTACCCCATTTGGGTATAGTGAATCAAAATGCAGACTGTAAAAATTAAAAAATGAATTATAAAAAAATACACCATAATAATGCAAAATGTTAACAGTAGGGAAAACTGCTTATAGGGTATGTGCAAACTCTACTGCCTTGCATCTTTTATGAAATTTAAAACTATCCTAAAATAAAAAGTTTGCTAAGTTAAAAAAAAAAAAAAGTAAATACTGGCTTATAAGCTACCTTGGATGCTGCTCTATTTCCCTCTTTAAGAATCTATTTCATTTTAAAATAATGATTATTTGTTTGAATAGTACATAAGTTAGAAGAAATATGTGTAAATTGAGGGAAGGCTCTGTATTAAGTAGCATGTGGAAGCAGTTCTTGTCCAGTGCCTTCTCTAATGGAGTACATACAGGTGGTATCTCGAATCTGCCACCTCACGTTCTTCACTATTGTTTCCATCTGTTTTAGTGTTAAGATCAACTATTCCACCTTTATTGCCAAAGTTTCTTTTCTACAGGTTATTTTGGGTGTCCACCATTCTTAAACTCAGTTGGTTCCTATGTAGAGCAATCTGTAAGAAGCTTGATATCAATACCTGTGATCAAGAATGCAGAGTCATGGTTTCCTTTGTTGCCAGAATAGGTGATGGATGTGCTCAAGATAAAGACACAGTGAAAAAGTCTAATCTGTTGAAATCTTCATTAGGGTGCTATAGCAATAAAACCCTGGTATTTTAAAGCACTGTTGAAATGCTTTGAGGGTATTAGGCATATGCTGTTATTATCATCATTTGTACCAGCTCCCACCAGTCTGCAAAGCAACCTACTTAGTCTTCAACCATCTCCTAAGTGTATTCCTCAATGTAAGTCAGTCCCAGATAGTTTTGGAAAACTATATGTAGTCTGAAGAGTCAGTTCAGTTAGTTGGAACTATAGTTTTTCACCTTACATGAGAAAGAAAAGAAATGGACTATTTATCAAGGGCCTACCACATTCCCACTATATTCACAAAAACCCCAGATTATCCTTAGATTATCAAAGAGGAAATTTGGGTCCAAGGAATGAATACTTTTTTTTCCCCTAAAGTTACACAAAAAAATAAAGCAGTGAGATTTAAAGTTCATCCACCTGCAAAGCTGTGGCCTATCATCTGTAGGGAAGCCTTGTGTATATGCACTAGCCCAGTGGCTGTTTCCTATTAGTAAGTTTCTTGCAGTTCTCATCTCCAGACTGTTCTCGAACCATCTGCCCCACCATACATTAATCCTCAATTTCTCCACTTGCTCCTTCAAACCCCTCCCCTAATCAGATGAACTGCCTAGGAATTGTAAGGTTAGGTTCTCATGATCCTCTTGAAATGGATCTCGAATTATACTTTTGGTGGGATAGAGTTGAGAGGGAAAGCCGTCAAGGCTAATGCCACCATTTCCCAGAGTGCCAAGATTCCCTCTAACGCTCCTTCTCGGTTCCTTTTCTGCTGATATTTTGATAAAGCCATGCTACATTGCAGTCTATAAGCCAACCACCCAATTTCAGCTCTCCGCAGCAATACTTAAGATAAAACAAAAATGAAGCCTTGAACACAAAATTATTTCTATAGGTTCATTAAAACAGATGAGATAGTATTAGTTTCCTAATTAATCATACTTCATAAAAAATAGCATTTGCTCCAGCAAACTCTATTCTTAGCTTTTTACTGCTAAAGTCTCTTATTCTGTTAGTGCTGCTACAATGAAATACCTGATCATTTATAAAGAACAACAATTTGTTTTTTCACAGTTTGGCGACCTGGGAAATCCAAGATCAAGGTGCTGGCAGGTTCAGTCTCTGTCAAAGGCTCATTTTTCTGCTTTCCAGATGGTGCCTTCTCACATGGCAGAAGGTGTAATGCTGTATCCAATACTGCAGAAGGCAGAAGGACTAAAAGCCTGAACACGTTCTCCCAAAACCTTTTGTAAGGACACTTGTCTCATCCATGAGGGCACAGGCCACCTGGTCTAACCACCTCTCAAAGCCCCCACCTCTTAATACTGATGCACTGGGATTAAACCTCAACATGAATTATGAGGTTTCAGTGTGGTCCCACCTCCACAGTTCTACTAGCCATTGCCCCTTTGGGAAACTCTTTGAAGTGGTTACTGTCCCATGGTGACACCTTAGTAGGTGCTTTAAGCAGCATCCTTGCCCCTGTGACATTTCTTTCCCTGGGACTAGAGTCTCTGCAAGGCATTCTTTGAAATCTAAGTAGGGACAGCTACAGTGTCATGGTTTATGCACTCTACTTACCTGCAGAGTGAGCACAATGTGGATGCCACCCAAGGTTTGCCTCTGGTGTCCTCTGGATCTGTGGACCAAGTCACACCTGGGTTAACCTGAGCCGTAGCTGAAGTAGCTAAGGAGCACTGTACCAGAATATGGAGCAGAAACTTGACACAGCTCTGGACAGTGAGTCCTGAGGTCTTGTGGGTCCCCTGGGTCCCTCCCTTAAAACTGTCTTCTATCAGGACTCAGGCTATCTGGACCTGTGATGAGAGGGACAGGGTCAAGGGTCACTGAAATGCTTTTGTGATCATCTTTCCATTGGCCTAATGAAGAGTATCTGGCTTCCTTCTATCCACATAATCTCCTTACCAAATATTCACTTGCCACATCCTTACTGTTTTCTTCCTAACACACTTTGTTATTACTTACAATCTGGACAGACCGAGAATTTTCCAAGTCTTTCAGTTCTATTTTCTTTTTTGTGATAAATTCTGTCATTAAATCATTTCTTTCCTCTTTAACTAAGTCCGTGCAGCTCTTTTAGCATTTTGGTGACATATTTCTTCCACCAAATAGCCTAATTCATGGATTACAAGTTCTGCCTTTCTCATAGCCTTTAGACACAGGTATGAGTCAGCCAAGTTTTTTGTTCCTTTATAATAAAAATGGTCTCTTCCCTAGGTTCCAATATCTTCTTTCTCATTTTCATCTGAGATTCCATCAGAATTTCCTATACTGTTCATATTTCTACCAACATTCTGAACACAAAAATGTAAGCAATTTCTAAGAAAATTCAAGTTTTCCCTACATCTCTCTTCTTTTTCTGAGCCATCACCAGAATCACTCTTTATGGTCTAGCCTCTCCACATTATCCAGTTCCAAAGTCACTTCCAAATTTTGTTATAACAACATCCCACTTTTCAACATCAACTTCTTTCTTAGTCTGTTTGTACTCCCAGAACAAAACACTTGAGACTGGGTAGTTTATAAATAATGAAAATTTATTTCTCATAGTGTGGAGCCTGGAAGTCTAAGATCAAGGTGCTGAGAGACTCAGTGTCTGCAAAGGTCTGATCTTTGCTTCCAAGATGGTGCCTTGTTGCTGCATCCTAGAATGGTGTAATGGGTTAATGATGTGACCTCACTTGGTGAAAAGCAGAAAGGCTAAAGAAACTGAATTCATTCCCTCAAGCTCTTCTAAAAGGTGGTGATTCCATCCAGGAGAACAGACCCCTCTTGTTCTACACTCGCCTAATACTATTGCACTGGGGATTTTTTTTCAACATGAATTTTGGAGGGTTTATAAATATGCAAATCATAATATCAAGAAAGGTAACAGAATATTTAATGTTTTTCCAAATAAACATGGGCAGTTAGGTACTTGCATAAATTGACAGTCAATTTATCTGTTTTTCATTGCTAAGTAAACTTTCATTGAAAGCAATGAACTGAATTTTAGATATGATAACATCAAGCCCACTCAAAACTAATTAAACAAACTGTTGATCACTTGTACTTCATTGAAAATGTGAATGATCTTCTGGGGATCTGAAAATTCTCTAGGGACCCAGGAGAGTCATGATGAATGTACTTAGTAAAGATAATTAAGTGTAAGAGGCAGAAAAGAATGACCCATCTGATTCTGAAATAAAACATCAATTATTCGAAGTGGTTTATAATTATTTATTGAATTATGAGATAGATAACCATCTTTTAACATTATCTTTTTTATTGACTCTTCATTCCTTAATTCATATATTTTTTCATTCATTCATTCTTTTAATTATTTAACAAAATTAAATGCCTAACATGTAACAAACTTTTGTTTCCTCTGTGTCACAAACTGTGGTGGGGGTTGGTAATGAGAGAGTCAGTAAAACAGATATGGTATTCACTCTCACAGAGGCTAGAGTGTCGTTGAAGAGAGACATTAAGGGAGTGATGATATAAAAAGCTACATAAACATAATTGTTAGAAACGCCATGATAAAAATGATTCCTGGATGCCATTAGACATTATAATAGGGACAAATCTAAATTATGATGGGTGAATTAGACAGTTCAATGCATCAAAACGGTGATGGGTGCTGAGAGGACTCAGATCTAAAAGATCTTAGTCAAGTTATTACTATAACAGAGAATCAAATAATTAGAATACTATTTAGTGGACATTAGGGTAGAGATAAGTGAATGATCAGGCAGGCATTCAAAGAACACCTTATTGTCATTGAGAGGAATAGAATTCCTTATGGGCTTTGCGAATGAAGAGTAGAATTTGGTCATGTGAAGAAAGGGATAACTGATGTTCCAGTCCTGGAGAAAACTTGGCAAGAAGCACAAAGGTAAGACAAGGCACTCTAAATGTCATATAACACAAGTGTTCTTCACAGAACTGGCAAGGAGCACTGCTGGAAGGCAGGCAGGCAGAGCCAGGAAGTGTGAGTTTTGACGTCTGACCTGATCGTGGAGGCCAAGTGTTCGTGGTCTTGCTATATCATCAGAGTTGTAACGGGTGTTCCAATACATGGCACTCAGAGGGCAACTTAAAGATGGGTTTTTCACAGGGATTGTGAATTCCCTATCGTATTTAGGCCTTATCAGACACTGATCTTGGTATAGCAGAAATTTCCATTGCAAGGAGATAAAAAGCATTTGCCAGTTTTTTCCCTTGAATGTAACAGCTACTTACTGCCACCATGTGGAAGTCTTCAAATTTAAATAAACATTAATGTTTGACATATTCATTCTTTTAGACTTACAATATGAATGTTAATTTTTTAACATTCATAACATTTTAACATTCCTGTGGGTTTTTCATCAAGAATCATCAGTGTCATTTGAATCTGAATCTAGATCTAATTCTGCACTCTTAGATCGCATATTAGGATACTCCAACATCTGAAGTAGGGTGTATTGTGTGTGTTTAAGGTTGAATTTGATTTGCTATTTATTAATTGTCCTGCTTTCTTATCTTTTTTATATTACTTATGTTCTTCCACATACACTAATCCTCTATTAACTATCCTCCATCCCTATATCTTGCCTCTTTTGTGTTTCAAAGGATAATTGCTTTCTCAAAAACCTTTACTTCTTACCCTTTTTACTAATATGACTTTAGCTCTGTTTTCTTTCCTGTGAAAATTTAGATATTTAATACCAAATATTAAATAAGAGACACATTGGTAATTGAACCTGAGGTACTTTATGACCAAAGGTTTAACGTATTGAAAGTAATCGACCAAAACTGTAACTAACGAAGAGCATAATAAACAGAAGACTATTTAAGACCTAGTGCTACAAGTCTAAGTTATGGTTTGGTCTCAAGTGTCCCCCAAAGGACATGTGCTAATGGCTTTGGTTGCCAGTCTGTGGTGCTATTGGGAGGTGGCAGAAGCTTTCACAGGTTGGGTGTAGTTGGAGTAAATAAATCACTGGGGGTGCAATCTTGAAGGGGGTACCTTGTCCCTGGTCCCTTCCTCTTCTCTCTATTTGCTACCTGGCTGCCATGAAGTGAGCAGTTTTGTTCTTCTACATCCTCCCGGCCATAATGTTCTGCCTTGCCACAGGCAAAAAAACAAGAGGGTCAAATGACCACAGACTGAAACCTCTGAAACTGTGAACCAAAATAAATCATGCCATTGTTTAAATTGTTTTTCTCAGGTGTTTTGTTACAGCAACAGAAAATTAACACAATTTATGTAGTCTGTTTACTCTAGGACCTGAATCTTATAATAGCATTATCTTATTAAGTCTTTCTTATCTGGGAATCCCTGCTTAACAATGCAACCATAGGTGCATATTAGAATTAATGAAAACATTTTTTAAAATATAGTAAATGAACCCTAGATCAATTAAGTAAGAATTCTGGTATTGTTGGTAATTTCTGACTATGTCCCAAGTGATTCTAATATATACTCAAAAGTCACTGCATTATATAAAAAAAAAAAGTCTTTTATTTAGGATATTATATAATACCAAAATAATTGAGAACAATTGGACAAAAATATTGAATGACATCACATAAAATTCAATATTCACTTAGTGGAAATTTATAAATGTATGATGCAATAAAATATGAATTTCTTACTTTTCCTTTTAAGAAATTAGAAAAACCCCTAGGAACATGTAGCTAGTGGAACTGATTCAGTTTCAATAGATTTCAAATTTGTCTTATTATATCATCCAGATATGGTTGTATCTGTTCACTGAGTTTCAGGGTACTCTAGTATTGTAGGAATCTGCTGTTGCAGAATTAGTTCAGTATATAGAGGCCCTCATTTCTACCTAAAATTGCATTCTTCTGCAATAATTACAAGTTTCTATTTTAAATGCTCTAGCACTGAGACCTGTATTCTCCAAAAGGTATTTAAAAAGCATGTCTGCTCCTTTTACACAACTGAGGTGTTTTGAGCACACTCTGTACATATGTTACACATTTACTGTTCTTGACCACACATGGAGGGGGATCTTATAATAATTCTCCCTTTTGCAATAATTATAATTTCTAAATTTTGTGCTGCAAAAGAAATCCTTTCTCTGTCTCACAGGCTGACACATGGTTGCTATGATATTATCTAACATAATTTTGAATCACTCATACCTATAGATAATGCAAAATCTCACTAACCATTTTCTGGTCATTTGGATGTATATGAAATAACCACTAGATTTTTCATCTCTAATTAAATATTTATACCAAATAATTTGTTGTTTGCCTTTGAAATGCATACTTTTCTCCTTGTCCTCTAATTTTCTCTTCCATCTGTTTATGTTACCACAGCTGAATTTGATGTCTACAAAAATTCTGGTAAACTAATTCTAAAGTATTAAGTGATCATTAAATCATTTCTTCTGGTAGTGGTATAATGGACTCTTATCGGCCAATGAAACTTTGTTTATCAAAAGAATGAATCTGTAAAAGTAGAATGCACTTTAGAATGGTAGGTTGGTTAGAGCAGATAGGAGGTATTTTGTGATGAAATTTCTTCACTTTATTTACTTATAAGCCTCACCTTACTCTAACTCAGAATTGGATACCCAAACATTTATAGATCATTTCAAATATGTCATGTACTGGGAATTCACAGCACATAGACCTGCTATTGAAGACATACTTGTTAAAAGACAACTAAAAAAAAAAAAAAAACCCACAGTATGATATAGATATAGCTCAGATTTATAGGGATGCATGTCAGCCATTTAGAGTCAGAAAAGATTCATAAGAGAATACACATGAAGTGTATCTTAAAAGACAGATAGAAGCTATTCCAATCAATCAATATAGCAAAGCAGAGATAATTCTGAAAAGGTACACTATCTTTCAGAAGCTACAAGTAATCTGGGCTTTACAGAAATGTAAAAAGTAAGGCAGAAAGTTGCTGCAGATGAGGCTACAGAGGATATTAAAACTCACTGACCATGATAAAGAACTTGAAATTTAATCTCTTGCTAATATTTTTTTCTAATCATGACTTATGATAACCTCCTCAAAGACATCAACAAATAACAAGGTGATTTCTAGTCCCACCCCTTATTCACAGATTGCAGCTCAGTTTATATTTGTTGGTATTCATTTATATTGACACCTAATATTTTACATAAAGCTTGTGGAGACTAAAACTAAAAATTCATACCTATAAGAAATCAGACTTTTTTTTTTGTTTTTAAACAGAGGATTATCATGATCTAACTGAAGTTTAAGCGGATCTCTCTGGTAGTCTTTGTAGATAATTAATTCAAGGTCAAAAGGAGTGCTGGGAGATCAGTTAGCAGATGAGGCTTAGAACATTAAGGGACTTGCCTAAATGGCCAAAATCACCACGAAAAAGTTAAGATTAATTTTCCAATTTATAACTTGATTATTTATTACCTACAAAATCTATTTTCCTTTGTTTGATAAGGAATATGCCTGTAGTAAAATCAGAATTGAATCAAGATGAATATGTCTCTGTTTTTACTATTCTCATGTTATCTAACTCCTCTAGGCTGTGACCATATTAAGTGTGTAACCTTGATCCTTATACTTTGTTTTATAGGGTGGTCTCAGTACTGTGTGGTCCTATTCTGAAGGGCTTCAGTGAATATGACTTGTGGTGGCCTGGGGCAATGGAGAGACTGGACGAGAGTCTCTAGTACCTACTAGACCAGTTGTGGTTCTTCACCTGGCTCTGGCATCCCAACAACAAGAATGCAAGCCCCAAAACACAAGTATTTTACAAGCCTCTTGTGTCAGGTTTGTTAACATAATTGAATGAATCCACATCAAATAATCAAACACAAACAGAAAGGGACAGGAAGAGGTAAAGAGAAAGCCTTCCCAGTTTTATAGCAAAAATAACAAAGTCACATTGCAAACACGACACATTCAGAAATGGGAAAAATTTGTGACTGATTTTTTTCTTTTTCTTTTTTTTTTAGCAATCTGCCAGAGTATGTTTGTGCCCAAATATTTCATTCAAAATTACTTCTTTGCAAACTATTATACAGTAGTCTTTTTTTTTTTTTTTTTTTTTTTTTGCTTTTTCTTGAGAATACCTTAATATTCCTTTATGGTAGACAGTAATATCACTAGTTTTGAGGCACTAATATTCAAACTATTTGTTTTGATTTAAGGTGGCCTACCTTGATCCTGATTTCTTCACACTTTGTCCAGTCTGCAGTGGACTGCCCTTAAAGCAAAGACCATCTAATTATTGGTAAGTGAAATGTATTTAGATTAAACCCACAACCTAGATCTCATCAAACACTATACTCAAAACATTTGCAATTTCTGTCCTAAATTGATTATTAATGTAAATTAGGTTATGATTCTCATAATTTTTAATATGATTTTGGTCTTTACTAATAATCTCGAGATTACATTCATGCAATACTCTTCAAAAACTCAAACTCTAGAATATTTAGTAAGTCTTTCAAGGACTCTGTCTTCGAATTACAGTTTGCTAAATATGTCTTCAATTTAAATTTGTATTTATATTTTTTGTAACAAATTAAATGTTAAGCTAAGAAAAAGTATAATATGATCAAATGTTCTAATATTTTGATGAAGAAACTAAATTTTAAATAATTGACTTACCCAAAGGCACACAGATAGGGGAGACGTAGAACTCTAACTTGGCTTTCTCATTTCCTTTTCCAGCGTTCTTTGTCTAAAGCAAAAGCTTCCTCTTTTATTTTCACTGATGTGGCCACAGCACTATTTGATTATGGCAACGTAACAAGGGTATAAAGAGCAAAAGTAATTTATATTCAAGAAGTAAACCTTCAAGAGTGATTAAAGTGTGTGTGTGTGTGTGTGTATGTGTGTGTGTGTGTGTATCTATACATAGATATATACACCCTTGTTATGGTTTAGATATGAGATGTCCCCCAAAAACTCATGTATGAGACAATGCAAGAAAGTTTAGAGGTGAAATGACTGGGTTATGAGAGCATTAACCTAATCAGTGCATTAATTCCCTGAGAAGGATCAACTGGATGATAACTTTAGGCAGGTAGGGTGTGACTGAAGGAGGTGGGTCCCTGAGGGTGTGACTTTGGGTTTATATTTTGTCCCTGGTGAGTAAAAGCTCTTTCTCTGCTTCCTGGTTATCAAGTCCTGAGCTGCTTCCCTCCATCATGCCCTTCTGCCATAATGTTCTGCCTCTTCTTGGGCCCAGAATAATGAAGTCGGCCATTATGGACTGAGATCTCTGAAACTATGAGCCCCAAAGAAACTTTTTCAGTCCTACAATTGTTCTTGTCAGGTCTTTTGAACACAACAGTAGAAAAGCTGCCATATGTATACATATATATATATGTGTGTGTGTGTGTGTGTGTGTGTGTGTGTGTATACATATATACTATATATAAGCAAAATATACATGCACATATAATATATATTTAAATTATATATAAAATAAATACATATAACATCTATTTCCTATATAACTAAATTAATCTCTCAAATAATGTTTTTTATATAAATATAAAAATGTATTTTATATATTGTGGTTTCCTAGGCAAGACACTTCCCAAGGCATAAAAATAGCTTTGTTTAGGTCAGATGCTGTGGCACATGCCTGTAATCCCAGCAGCTGGGGAGGCTGAAGCAGGAGGATTACAAGTTCCAAGTGAGTCTCAGCAATTTAGTGAGACCCTAAGCAACTTACTGAGACCCTGTCTCAAAATAAAAAAAATAAGAAGGGCTGGGGATGTGGCTCAGTAGTTAAGCACCCTGGGTTCAATCTCTGATTTTAAAAAATTACCCTATTTTATTTGTAGATTGTAAACTTACTCCTTGCTTTTCAGTCACTTAGTTTAAGGCAGGTATTTAAACAGAACTTTTGTGGCATTTTCTAAGATTTTATATGTTCTTCAATCTCTAAAGCATCTGAAATTTGTTAAACATCACATATCAGTCTTTCTATAATTTAGGCACTAATGCCCAATCTTTGATAATACCTTTCAATATTCTCCACAATAGTAGAGTATATGTGGTTCAACTATTACTGAAAATTTCATTGAAAGTGTAATAATTGTGGGGAATTTCTTTCAGAAGTGCAGGTCGCTTCTCCCTCTAGACAATTTATGAATCATTGTTGGTTCAAGCTATACCAGCTGAGACAAAGGTTGGAGTACTTAGTCTTAGAGTCCTGCAAAACTTTGTGTAATAATTTGCATTTTAATGAAATGGCAGATTTCTTAGAGAGTTATTACACAATGCATTCTTTGTATACTCTGTCCAGTGATTCTGTGTAGCTTAGTGCCTACCATATGATGGGTTCTGTTAAAAAGAAAAAAAGAAGAAGAACATATTTTAGAATTGTGATAATTAAAAAAGATAGGTTTTTTTGAATGAATAATTAGAACCATGTAGCTAAATATGCCTACTTTTTCACATTAACTTTCAGGAAATACAGTGAAGTATATCACTCAAGTGTATGATTTATATTAGTCCTTAAGAACTCTTTAACTGTGTATTGTTTGACTCTCCCCAAAACAGCCTATATTTCCTGATCTGTTTTTTATTTCCCCCAAACTTAATATTCTATTCTTAGTTCAATTCATATAGGTCATTTCCAGTTCATTGTAGAATAAATAGGTTTAAATAAATGAATGGATTCCCAAGTTTGGATCAGTAAAAACTCAAAACAAACACTAAAACTCAGGATTACTGATTACAAAAGTGTTTTTATTACGTCATAATGCTAAAAGAAATTCTTGTGAATTAAAGTAAAATCATTGACTGTGGTTGAATGCTTTCAGTAGCATAAATCGTATGCAACACAGCAATTTGAATGCAAAATCAAGTCTAAGGATTTCTGCTTTCTCTGTATAAAATTAAGATATGCTTTAAAAATTTGTAGGACTGTATATCATTTAATGCATATTTTAATCTTTAAGTTCTATAACCAAAACTGATTTTATGTGTGCGCTTTTCAACTAGGGAAAATATTCTACCAAATGCTTTTTCTATTCTTATGGCACATTAAATTATTTCATGGTTTTATGCAACTTACTGATCTAATTCTTTAGTCTCTAAATCTTTCAGATAAAAATAACATATCTTGTAGTTGAAGAATCAAGTTATTGACTAATAATAATGATGGTAATTTGATGATAGTAATAGTAGTTATAGTTTCTTATATGTCAAACATTTAAAATTAAATCATTTTAAATTATCAATACATACAATTATTATCACTTTAAAGGAGAAACAGGTTTGGAATGGTTACATAATGGGCTGCAACAAACAGATTTGAATCTGTCTGACTTTAATGTTCAACTCTAATATATTAGAATTTCCACTAGTACCATTAAACATTACAGAATGCTTACCCTAGCCAGACACTGTTCTAAGAGATTTGTGATCATTAACTTTTCATATTCAGAACACAATCAAAGATATATCCTCACTTCTAGAAAAGTAAGTAGACATTCAAAGAGTTTATTGCAAAATTTCAGTTATTTAATTACAGAACCTATATTCTATCCTTTGCCATCTGACTTCAGAGAATATCCACTTAGCCATTGTTTCTTCTCTGGTTGCCTTAACAATTGCTGTGTCATAATTGATTATCAGAAAGAACTGTGTTCTCATTTCATGAGATGCAGACCAGTTATAATCCATCTCGTATATTTACCCCCGAATTCCTCATTTTAGAACATGCGAAGTAGACAACATAGTATTAACTATAGTCTCCATGCTATACATTAGATCTACAGAACTTGTACCTGAAATTTTGTACATTTTGACCAATATCTTCCCATTTCCCCCACCCACCAGCCCCTGGCAACCACCATTCTATCCTCTGCTTCTATGAACCTGACTTTTTAAAATTCCAAATATAAGGGAGATCATGCAGAATTTGTCGGTGTTTTTATTATTTTACTTAACCTAATGTCCTCTAAATTCAGTCATATTGTTACAAATGGCAGTATTTTTATTTTCTTCTTTTTCTGTAGTCCAGTAATATTCCATTATGGGACACTGTTATGGTTTAGATATTAGGTATCCCCTAAAAAGTTCATGTGTGAGACAATGCAAGAAGGCTTAGAGGAGAAATGATTGGGTTATAAAAACCTTAACCCAATCAGTGAATTAATCCCCTGATGGGGATTTTAGCTGTGTGGTAACTGTAAACTGGTAGGGTATGGCCAGAGAAGGTGGGCATTGGAGGCATGCCTTTGGGTTGAATATTTTATATCTGGCCAGTGGAGTGTCTCTCTGCTTCCTGATCATTATGTAAGCTGCTTCCCTCTACCACACTCTTCTGCCAGGATGTTCAGCCTCACCTTGAGCTCCAAGGAATGGAGCCAGCTGTCTATAGACTTGAGACATCTGAAACTGGAAGCTGCCATATAAACTTTTCCTCCTCTAAAATTGTTCTTGTCAAGTCTTTTTGTCACAGAAGCAAAAAAGCTAACTAAAACAAGTACAAATAGTCCCCATCTTAACCATGACTAAACTTAGAATTTTTTGATTTTACATGGTCCAAAAATCATATGCATTCATTAGAAACTGTATTTTGAATTTTGAATTTTTTTCTTTTCCTGGGCTTGCAATATATGATATGTGAGTCACAATTTCTAGTCAGCCATGAGAGTCAGAAAGTAAGCAATCAGTGCTGGCAGCGTACTCTGTTGCTGATTTATGATGTTTGGTAGGTTAGGTTTATTAAATGCATCACAACATAAGATGTTTTCAATTTACAATGACTTTATTATAGTTCAAGGAGTATCTACGTATATATAACAATTTCGTCCATTCATTGATATTGTCTTTTCATTCATTGAACATTTAAGTTGTTTCCACTGATTTTGATTGTTATGCTATTGTGAATAACGCAATTAACATGGGAACATAAATATCTCTTTGAGATACTTATTTCATTCCCTTTGGATATATACCAAGAAGCAGGACTGAGGAATCATATGGTAGTTTCTTTTTTTTTTTTTTTTTCATTTTTGAAGCAGCTCCATACTGTTTTCATAATGGCTATGCCAATTTACTTTGAACTAACATTGTACATTGGTGCCCCTCCATCAACCCTTGCATCTTTGCTCTTTGAAAATCAGCATTTTAACAAGTATAAGGTAGTATCCAATTACAGTTTTCATTTGCATTTTCTTGATGAGTAGTAATGTAAGCATATTTTCATATGATTTCTGGCTATTTGTATGTCTTCACTGGAAAAACATCTATGTAGATCCTTTGCCCATTTTTTATTCAGGTTATTTGTTTATTTGCTATGTGTTGTGGGACTTTATTATATATTTTGAATAGGATCTTTATTGAGTCTATATGATTTGTAAATATCTTTCCCATTTCATGGGTTACCTCATTACTTTGTCATTTGTTTCCTTTGCCATGAAGAAACTTTTTGGATTGAGGCAGTCCCACTTATTTATTTTTGCTTTTGTTGAACTATTTTTTCCTATCATGTATTCTTGTACATTTGATCAAAGATTAGTTAATTATTGACACAAAGGTTTATCCCTGGTTACTCTGTTCTGTTGGTCTATGTGCCTGTTCTTATGTCAGTATCATAGTACTTTAAATATTATAGTTTTTAATATAGTTTGAAATCAGAAATTGCAATGCCTCCAGCTTTGTTCTTCTTATCCATGTTTGAAGGATATTTTTAGGATAAAGAATTATGGGGCAATAACTTTTTTCTCCTGAATACTTTAAAAATATTGTGCCAGTTCTTTCTAGTCCCATAAAAATAGGTTGATATTTGAATCACTGTTCCCTATTATATGACATCATTTTTCTGGATGTTTTCAGTACTTTTTTTATCCATTTTTGATATTTTGATTATGATATATCTAGTAAGGAATTTCTTTGGGATTACCCTATTTAAGTTATTCTAATACCATTGAACATGTAAGTTTATACATTTGCTAAACTTTGCAAGTTCTAAAGTATCAGTTTTTCAAGGTTTCTTTAGTACTCTTTAGCACTATGCTGTTTTTTTTTTCTTCTTTTCTTGGACACATTTAAGACAAATTTTTATATTTTAATATTCAAAAGTTTCTTGATGTTTTCCTTATTATTTTCTTATTTTATTCTTATTTCTATTATTCTCTGTTGTTCAAATTTGAAAATGTTCACTGATCTATCTTCAAATTTCCAGATTATCACTTTTATTTTCCTGCACTATCCATCCTTTCAGTGAGTTTTTAATTTTTGCTGCTGTATTTTTCAGTTTGGTGACATATTTTGATTTTTAAATATCTTCTACATTTTTAATGTTTTATTTTAAATGTGTTCCAAGGCTGCATATCATTGCTCACACAGCAGTTTTTTAAATAACTTTTTTAAGGTCTTTGTTTGATAATTCCAGCATCTGTAGCATCTTGTCATAGGCATCTGTTAATCATCTTTTTTGACATGCACATTGAGATTTTCATGATTCCTTGTATGTTGAGTAATTTTTAACTGAATACTAAACATTTTGAATATATTATTATGAGATGTAGGGTCCTGTTTAAATCCTACAGATAATTTGATAATTTTGTAGGCATGGTTAGGTTTAGGCCACACCATCTGACTCAACTTTGTGGGCCATTTTCAAATGTGTCCAGCTATTCAGGTTAGTGTTTGATGTATACCACCAGAATTCATCCTGGGAACCAACTGGATATATATATTAATTTGTTTTTTCAATTCCTTTGCACTTTTTCAATCCACTCATTTGCAGGTCATAAGTTGACTCTGGATTTTCTGACTTTGAGCAGCTGGTTATATTTATTTTATAATCATAAAAATAATATGAAAGAAAGGGAACCAATTTGTTTCTAAGTCTAATAAGTTAAAATCATGACATGTGAGCATGAGAATATAAATGTTGCAAAGATATATCCAAGTGGAAATATACATTAAGCACTTGGAATTCAATATCTATATTAAAGGAGAAAGCACAGTACTACTCTTACCCTAAAAACAATTTAGATTTCCAGAAAAGTATAGAGTATTCTTTTATATACAAACTTCCATATTAAAATCTGTGATTTGGAGCAAATATCTGAGTGTGTGCTTCAAGTGAGTGGTTTGAATATGGCAATAGTAATGTATTTCCAGAGTCCCTTTTAGGTCTTAATAAAAGTCCTTATATGGTTGCCAGTAATAATTAATACATGTTTCTTTGACTCACCACCCTTTGGGGAAAAGAAATAGTCTGTCCTGTGACCACTGTGCTACTGCTATGCTTTTGAACCAAATGGCAAATCTTTGTAAAAGCTGGAGGACTTACTGATTATGAATCTCAAGGGCTCTTGTTCACATTTGGCTCCTTTGAAGTGCAGGACATATACACACACAGCAGGCCCGGTTATTGGATGGAGACCACGCTGAGTGGTTAAGTCTCTGCTTGCTGTGTCTAAACCATTTGGCAGGCACAACAGTCTTCTTTTCCTTCACAATCCTAAATGCGTCCCATTTGGCAAACAAATAGTAGACCTCCATCAATGTAGAAATTCATCCAATCATGCTTATTGGCAACTAAAAATAATTTTACAAAGGTGTGAATCAATTTAGCATCTGGAATTTCAATTATAAGCATTGAATGCCTATCTCATTTATCTTTCCAAAAATGTTGGAAAGATTATATGTCAAGAAAGGATGAAGATTCTTCCTAATAATACCTATTGTCATTTGGCAATGAATGCTTTCAAAACCTAGTGTGCTTCTATTTGTTACTATACATTTTGGTACAGAAAGTGATAAAGTTATTCTCCATAGTGATACAAAAACTAATATTTTGTAATAAAAGTCTGACTGTATTTCTTCCTTGCTCATAAGAATTCTTGACAAAACCCCTCGGCATCATTACCTGTGAGGTTGTTAGAAATGCAGAATATCAGGTTCTTCCCCAGACTTTTCAAATCAGATCCTCATTAGAAGGAAAATCACAGGTAAGTTATATATACATTAATATTTGAGAAGCACTACTATATGATTCTGTAGACTCTTTCCCTGAATTGATACTTCTAGTATCAAGTTTTTTCCTAGCTCGAGTTTTTAAAATCCAGCCAAACTTATTCCATCTTTACCTGAGCTTTCCTTTCTATTTTCTGTGCTCGCAATATGTGAGTAGTAACAGCATATATCTCATTGGGTTATTTTGACATTTAATTTACATTCTGAATACAGGGCACAGTGGAGTTCTTGTTTTCACCATGACTGTAAATTTACATATAACTACATTTTGTAGACTAGAAGTTCTTTAAGAGAAAAATATTCTGTTAGTCATTTTTCTTAACCTTTCTGACCCTGCTCCTAGTAGTACATAGTAAGCCTTTAAAAAGAGAACAAAATGGGAGCCAGTGACTTGCCAAAAAAAAAAAAAAAAAAAAAAAAAAATGCTGTAAACTTATGAATAGCATCAGAGGTAAAATCCATGTCAAGGAATTCCTAGTATCTATCATTGGCAGGAGAACCTAAAAACTGTTTAATGCTCCTCATTCCTCCATATATGTTACACACAGTGCCCACATACAGTACATATGCATGTGAAAAACTAGTGGTTCGAACAAGACCCAGTCAAATCTGCAAGAATTGCTGAGAACTAAGCTGTCCTAGTTATCTTTTATTTAGTGGGATAGGGGAAAGATTCAGATTGGAATTTCAGAGATAAGAAAATGAAGATAGTAAGTATAGGACCAGGATAAAAGCACATCAGGAATAAGAAAGTGTCTTGATGCCAAACACTGCCATTTTGTGACACTCATCATATGGTCTGACAGAGGTATAGACGCTGGGTGTTCCTGGTTTGAATTGCCTAAACTGGCAGATGATCATCTGACTTTGTCTTTCTCTCATGCAGATCTCTTCTGGGTTCTGGACTTCCCTTGATTACTTCTTTCAGACATTGGGAAGGTAAATTAAGGAGGAAAGTTAAAATAAGTTGACAGTTTGCTGATAGTTCTAGTAAAATGTCTAGATATAGATGAACATGGGCATTTTATTGCATAGAAGATTTCCCAACAATCCTCACAGTCTAGTTCCAGTACCTGCTGAGACATAGGGGCATGCATTCTTTCCATTAATATCATTGTTACTATTTGCTATTAATGCACTGAAAGTTCAAGTACTGTCAATCAAAGGGTTTAAACATAAATGGTGTTTTTAAATCAGCTGGTTTGCTTGAATCTTAGCTCTATTTTCTTAGTAAAATACACGATTGAATCAACTCAAAACTGAGAGAATAATAATAATTTGCATTTAGTAAGTACTTACTAGAAGCCAAAATGATTTGAGTTCTATTGATCTTCTCTGAACAGAGCTAATATGTTGCTTTTTTGTTTGTTTTTAAAGTCAAATATGCCATTAACTCATACTGGTAATTCCAATTCCAATTCAGGACCCTAGAATTTTAATTAATCTCAACAATCCTGTATATCCTTTCTTCCAAGGTAAGAAACCAAGAATCTAGCAACACAACTATTCATTCATTTTCTTCCATTTTACACATATAACATAATTACTAAAAATGGTTTGAGTTTTTATTTTTATTCTTTTAAAATACACAGTCAAATTACTGTCTTAAAATCATTTAGTATACTATTTTCTGTGTTGTCATACCACCATCTTGAAAAATAAGTTCAATTCATTATACTTTTAACTTTCATTTTATAGATTGCTTTTGTATATTTAATTTCCTTATGAAATTATTTAAAATATTTATATGGTTCTAGTTAAATTTAAATCAATTTAACTTAGAATAGTCTAACTTCTCTTCAAACTCAACTTACTGTCTCTATTCTTTAAGTAACTATTTTTTCTTCAAGAAAACAGCATTTCTAGTGTTTGTTTTAATTTTTTCTTCTTTTAAAAAGATACATAATGCCTACTCTGTAGACAGATGCATATTTGCATTCTTTCCCCTTTTAAAATCAAAATTTATTATACATATATATGTATATATACAGATGCATACATATACAAATATATTTTTATTAGTAATATTTGGGGGGGAGTACCAGAGATTGAACCCAGGGGCACTTAACCATTGAACTACATCTTTAGCCCTTTCTTTATTTTTGAGACACAGTCTCACTAAGTTGCTTAGGTCTTCACTAATTTGCTGAGGCTGGTCTTGAACTTGTAATCCCCCTGCCTCAGCCTCCTAAGCTGTTGGGATTGTAGGTATGAGCCACTGTGCCCAGCTGTATATCATATTTTGTTAATACTCTTATACCTGAGTTTCTACAGTGGGTAAAATGGGAATTTTAAGAGGTCAGTATAGGAATTACTAGATGAAAAAACATGCAGAAAGTGCCTAGCCACAGCAGCATATAGTCATCATTCAGGGAGGGAGATTTTGACATGTCTTATGAGAAATTAGAAAGGATAAGTAATAACCTTGTCTTCATATTTGCTGTGTGGTCTTGACAAGTTTGACAAGGCCTATAGGGTATAGCCCCATCTGATAAAACTGAAAATTCTCAGGGAAACAATCCATCCAAGTGTGAATTTTGCAAACTGTATGGAAGTAGATCGAACAGATAGCAAAGAATTTTCTATATCTTGTTTCTGCAGTACTTCTGGCTAAATCATAACCCTTAAATTGACAAAACATGTATCGTGAAGATTCATGACATTAGAGCTGATTTCTTGATAATAAGAGGAATCTTATTTCCAAATAACTGTGCTTCTATCCCATGGACATCACTGACATTCTCTGATTCTCTAGGCATTTGGTGTTAAGTGTTCATGGCACCCTTATTTCTACTAAAGAAGATGGAAAGAAGGAAGAAAGGAAGAAGGATGGAAGGAAGGAAGGGGAACAAAAGGAGGGAGTGAGTGATAAGAGAAAAAAAGGAGGGTGAGAACACAGGAAGTCAGGTAGAAGGGAGGCAAGAGAAAAGTTATTGATTGTTATTATGGACAACACACCTCATTCAATCATTTATTGACCAAATAATGTTCATTCTGTGCTTACTCTGGGTCAGGATCTAAATCAAACATTGGACATATTATGGTGAATGAAACAGGCATATTTCAGTGTTCATATTCCCATGGTGTCCACAGACATGAAACAAAGAGAACAGGTTATGTCACCATCTACTCCACAACCCTGATGAGACTCCTTGTAATAGTAAAAATAAAATTACCTTTGGATAAAGGCTCTACTTGACTTGAATATTGCTTATTTCACTGAAATCATCACTTATTATTCTTTCATTCCACTTATTCATTTATTCATTTATTCATTCCACTTCAGGCATACGAGTCCGATAGACTGAAATATAGCGGTCTTTTATGTTCTTCAGTGCATTTGTACATGTTTAATTCTTCTGTCCTAAAAGTTATCTTCCATAGACACAATAATTTGGCATACACACACACACACACACAGACACACACACACACACACACACACACACAAATAAAATATATATTTTTTAATAGTACCCTGTGGTGGGCACTCTAGCACACACTATGCTCAATACATGTCTTCATGTCTGTGAATATGTTACCATACATGATGAAAGGTACTTTGAAGATGTAATTAACATTACAGACTTGAAAAGGTGAGATTATCTGATAAAGATATGATGGAAGAAGTGTCAGGGAAATACAGCATGGAAAGACTTCACCCACAGATGGACAAAGGGGATGGCCTCCAGAGGTGGAAAAGACAAGGACTCAGAGGAAGGCCGCCCTGCGGAAAACCTGAGTTCACCCAATGGGACCCATGTCAGACCTGCCACCTACAATATCTCTATTGTTTTAAGCTGCTGTTTGTGGCAATTTGTTCCAACAACAATAGAAAATCAATACAATTTCCTTTAGCTCTCTAACTGATGTCACTTCCTAAAATAGGCCCTTTGTAATATATCTATCCACAGAAATTTCTATTCCATTAATTATTTATTCCTGTGCCTGTTTGTTTTTCTTAACTGCTATTACTGCTTCAGGTTATATTATTGGCTTATTTTTCTTTCTCCAAAACAGGATATAAACTCAATGGAGGCAGTGATTTGTATTTTTGTTTAAATTGTAGAATCCCCTCTTCAAAAAAAAAAAAAATACTATAGTAGTCTGGAATATTCTAAGTGGCATTTAAAAATTTATTGTTTGAATAAATGAATGACCTTCAGTCACATAAAGATGAGTTCTTTATGTGAGTCACATAAAATTGATCTAGTGAGGTTAAACAAGAACACCAAATCTGAGTGATAGAAAGATGTCTCAGAATCAGAAAATTTAAAAACCTCATTAGGTATTTTAATTATAGGCTTACATGTCTATGTCCAATAATGGGCTGTAAAACTGATGGCAAAAACTTGGTTTTAACTGCCCATGGATTCCCAACCCATAGTAGACAGTGAAGAAATGTTTGTTAAATAAGTATTTGTATGGCAATTTTTGTAGCAGTCATGAAGAAAGCTGATAAATGTTTATTTTTAGCTGAATATTACTACCTTCACCTGACATAGAAAAGTTGTGGTGGTGGTGTTTTTTTTTTCTTTTCTTTCTTTCTTTTTTTTTTTTTTTTCCTGCTGATGATATACAAGCTGGTAGAAATAATTAGGGCATTTTTCCCCAAGAAAGGGTAAATACATAGCTATATCAAAGTCAATACATTTTTAAAATGGAAAGAAATAAGAGTCATCTTTATTCAGGAAGCCATTTCTTTTCTTTAAAATAACACCTAATTTTTAAATTATTTTTTAAAAGAAGGAATCTAAGTAGTTCATCAGAGAAAATGAAGGAAAACCAGGACTGCCAAAGCCTTGAAAATATAAGTGGGCTTTCCAGTAACTACCTGGATAACAGTTGTCAGAGGTTGGATTTTTCTCCAGAAAGGTGTGTGGGACTGCTGTGTCCCAAGTGTGGAACCTACTGTTTAGTTACCTTCTGCGGAGTTTTCTTCCATTTCCACCGAGGTCTCCACACTGCTGATTGGCTAAGTGCTGAGTCTGTGTGTGAGCCATGGTTACAGAGCTTCTGTAACCTGCCTCCTCATTGCCACTCTTCCTGTTCTTTTTCTCCTTCTATTTACTACAATTTCTATGTTCCATATTAGCTGCGTGCTTGTTAATTTTGCCAGAAGGGAGCACATTGTCTATTTTTACCACGAGTGACAGTCATCAGCAAAATTAACTGATTTGTATTGACTTGATACTGTTTTGTTAATCACGTGCTTTGTGACTTATGTTCTCTGATGGCACCATGTGGCTGTTCTTGGGTCTGTGATATTTTTACATACAAAATGAGGAATAATTACTCTTAAAGCAACAACCAAATTCCTTCAAATATATATCATTTATAATCATTTCAAAGTCTTTTTTGTTATGTACATTTATAACCACACTACAATTATTTGGATTATGATTTTTATACCAAGTTTTTAAAATAATTTTTCACTTCATTAGTCTTGCAACATCTATGAAAATAAATTCTTATCTCTAAAATGTCAAGTAATAGAAAAGTTGAGTGAGTGTTTTAGTAAATGAATATACTCTGAAATGTGCTCATAGAACATCTTGTCAAGTTAACTCATGGAATATGAACAAATACTCATTTTATAAAAATACAACCTGAATTTGAAGATCTTAAAAAAGAAAAAATTTCCCATATGATGTGTTCTGACATTATTCTCCACATAATAGGTACAGCAACTCCATTAAAATGGGTTATACTGTCCTTTTTATTCAAAGTAAGCCTAACCATCTTTGAATGAACTCTGCTTGCCCTTCCCCGTTTCTCTTACTCTCACCTATGGAGAGCAGTGACAAAGGATGGGAGAGCAGTGACTGAGATTGAGGGTCTCTGATGACCTCATGGCTGTGGCATGCCCGGTGCCTGGGAATGTTTCTGTGCAAGGGCACAGGAGGCTTAGCTGCTATGGCAATACCCTGCATGAAGAGGCTCTGTGCAAGAGTCCTATCAGCTCTGACCTCGATCTCAGGCACATAGCTCCTGGGAACAGAGGAATTCTTATGCTAGACAACCACAATGTTTCACCAGTTCTGCTTCTCCTGTTCCTGCCTGCTTTACAGTAAATTTTAACAATGGACTTTCTTGAGAGCTACCCAAAACTCCTAACATTGCACTTTGCAACTGTGGATTGCAACTGTGGAAAAGTTACATAGATGTCCTAGTTTCTGTAACTTTCCTGAATACAAAGAATAATGCTTGCATAGTCTTTAACCTGATAATGAGACATTTATAAATAAAGATTGCTGGTGTAACTTTTTAGATCTGCATCTCCATCAGAGAGCAGAGCTCCACCTGATCCCAGCTTAATCTTCAAAATCTGTGATTGTGAGTCTTTATTTTTCTGATCCCCCTTCACCCCTTACTGGAACTGGCTGCACTGGTCGCAGCACTCACCTATATAACATCATTTCTTACCACTCATTTAAGTTCCCTCATTCCAGTCACATTCGTCTCATGGGTATTCCTCAAATACACCAAGCTGGATTTTCTATTATTAGGGTATACATATTTTCTTTTTTTTTTTTTTTGCTGCATAGAATATTCTTCTCACTTACTTCATGTCTCTAGTTAAATGCCATCATAGTCAAGAAACTTTCTCTATCACTTTGTGTGAAATAAGTACATCACCCCCATATTACTTATCTCAGAGATAATTTTTCCTTTTAAATCACTTTTCCCAGATATTTTTGCATAAAATAAAATAAAATGTTTAAGTGCCAAGTCACATAAAATTTGATTAATGTATAGACCTCTATAATCACCAGTATAACTAAGATATATTTCATTATTTCTCAAAAAATTCTCTTCTGACCTTCAGCATTCAAAACTCTATCCTAGTACCAGACTCACTGATCAGTTTTCTTTCAAAGGGATTAGTTTTGTCTATTTTAGAAATTCATATCATTGGCTTTATATAGGAAATGTTCTTTCGCTTCTTTTACTTGACATGGTGTTAAGATTCATGCATGTTATTGTGTGTTCCAGTAGTTTGTTCTTTTTAGTATAAGTACAATTCAATAATAGTACATTGGTTTTAGTTGATGGCTCATTTGGCAGTGCAATTCTTTGAAAAACTTATTTGGTTTTTTACCTATTTGATAGCAATTACAGACAGGGGATGTAACTCAGTGGTAGAACATGTGCCTAGTATATGGAATGTCCTAGATTCAAACCCAGCAACACACACACACACACACACACACACACACAAAAAAAAAGGTAATTATTTCTACAAGCCAATAGCCAAACTTAAAATTATTTTGATACATGCTTTATAAGTTATTTACTCATTATCTCATTATCTCTAATCTTTTAGGCTAATGTGAAAGAACCTACTATTAGTTTATTTCATTAAACCATTTTAACTAATTAGAAAGAATTATCAGGGGTCAACTTAGTTTATTCAGAGGTTATAGAGAATATGACTGTCATTTCTTTTATTCAGTTTTTGTTTTAAAGCTGTACTAATTTATCTTAGTTTTGCAAAACATTTCTCAATCAGGTTCCTATCTATTAGTTATGTCAGTTGCATCTTTTCCCTTTTATCATGTTTCCCTAATACTTTTCTTAGGTTTTTTATGGTTTTCCAAAGTCATGCT
Organism: Sciurus carolinensis; assembly: GCF_902686445.1. NCBI lineage: Eukaryota > Metazoa > Chordata > Mammalia > Rodentia > Sciuridae > Sciurus > Sciurus carolinensis. The sequence goes on from NC_062226.1 coordinate 48,370,048, forward strand.
ATATTTATTTTTCCTTCTGTTGATTTAGTTTAGCTGGTACATATAATTATACACAAAAGTTGAATTCATTAGGATACATTCATACTTGCATATGGCATCATTTGGTTGCTTTCACTCTGCAGTTCCTCTCTCTCAATCGCCTTCCTCCACTCTACAGTTCTCCCCTGTGATTTCATGAGATTCCCCTTTTCTATTCCATATTCTTTAGTTTCCACATATAATAGGAAATATTTGGCCTTTGACTCTGTGTCTGACTTGTGATGTTCCATCAACTGATGAATGAGTAAAGTATTCATGGTTTATGTACAGAATGGAGTTCTATTCAACCATAGAGAAAAATAAAATAATGTCATTTTCTAGTAAATAGAACTGGAGTCAACCTATTTTTTGAAACACCCTATCAGATATAGAAATTAGCAAATCCTTATGTCATGTTTTCATCAACATGTTATCTGTCTTCCAAACTATTACTCATGCCAGTTTTGTTTTGTCACTGGTTAAATGTTCTGTCAATGGTTAACATGATGCTGTGGTTTCAATTTGAAGTGTTCCCCAAAAGTTCATGTGTGAGACAATGCAAGAAAGCTTAGAAGGTGAACTGACTGGGTTATGAGTATTAATCTAATCAATGTGTTAATCCACTAATAGAGATTAACTGGATGGTAACTACAGGCAGGTAGAATGCGACTGAAGGAGGTGGGTCTCTGGGGCTGGGTCTTTGAGATTTGTATTTTTTCCCCAGTGAGTAAGAGCTGTCTTTGCTTCCAGATCTTCATGTCCTGAACTGCTTTCCTCCACCACACAGGCCCTGAGGACTGGAGCCAGCTGTCTATGGACTGACACCTCTGAAACCACAAGCCCCAAAACAAGCTTTTCCTCCTGCAATTGTTCTTGTCAGAGCTTTTGGTTACAGTGGTGAATACGCTGACTGAAACACATAATTTGCTGTCTTTTAAGTCTTCAATAAGTGCTTGATGAAGACTTGTATTTGGTCCCATGATTGTAGGATTAACCTCAGAATCCTATTGATAACTACCATTTTCTTTTTTTTTTTTTTTAAGTTGTAGATGGACACAAATACCTTTATTTTATTTATTTTTTTATGCAGTGCTGAGGCTTGAACCCAGTGCCTCAGGAGTGCTAGGTAAGTACTCTACCACTGAGCTATAGTCCCAGCCCCCTGATTTTCTTTATTAGTCAATTTATACTACTTTATATGGTAGTAAAACAAATGGTTCATAAGAGTAAAGTTTTATTCTTTCATATTTAATTAGATCAAAACTGTTCTAGATTGCTGTGGTTCTTCATGTCTTCTTTATTTCAGGGTGATGGCTTAAAGACTATATCACTCGAAGAGTAGAAAAGAATGGGAGTTTACTATTTCAGTAAATATAAATATTCTTCAAGAACGTGTGCATTATGTATTTCATTAGCTTATGTGGCATATTACAGGTCATTCTTGGTGGTGTACATTCTATGTGCTTGGACAAATAATTAGGGATTTTCAAGTCTTAAACATGTTGTTTGGTCCCAAGCATCTCACACACACACACACACACACACTCCTCTATGCTCTGCAAGTTCACTCCTCCCCACTAAACCTTTGAAAATCCTGATCTTTCTCCTGTCTCTGTAGTTTTGACTTTTCTAGAATGTCAAATAGATGGGAACCATACAGAGTATAGCCTTTTCTTTTGCTTCATATTATGCATTCAAGTTTCCTTCATGTTTTTCATGGGTTCATAGTTCATTTATTTTTAATTTTTATTTTAGTCTTTGATGAACCTTTTATTTTAAATTTATTTGTGGTGCTGAGAATCGAACCCAGTGCTTCACACATGCTAGGCAAGCACTCCACCACTGAGTCACAACCCCAGCCCTTGATAGCTCATTTCTACTTAGCTCTGAATATTCCATTTTACAGATTGCCACTGTTTATTTGTCTTTTTTTTTACTGAAGGACATCTTGGTTGCTTCCAAATTTTGGCAATTCTGAACAAAGTTGCTTCATATTATCTATATGCAGGTGTTTTTGTGGACTGAAGTTTTTACTCCTTTGAGTAAATACCAAGGGGTTCAACTAGATCATATGGTAAGAGTATATTTAATGAAAGAAACTACCAAACTGCCTTCCAAAGTTGCTCACCATTTTGACTTCCCACCAGCAATGAATCAGAGGTCCTGTTGCCCTACATCCTTGTCAGTATTTGATATTGTCAGTGTTCTAGATTTTGACTCTGATGGATATATAGTGGCATTTCACTGTTTTAATTTGAATTTCACTGATGACATATACTGTTAAGCATCTTAGCATCTTGCTATATGCTTATTTGCCATATGCACTTTTTGACGAGGTATCTGTTAAGGTCTTTGTCCCATTTCAAATTGAGTGTTTCATTTTCTCATTATCTAGTTTTAGAGTTCTTTATATATTATACATAACAGTCTTTTATCAGATAGATCTTTTAACAGTCTTTTCTCCTGACCTGTGCCTTGCTTTTTAATTCTATTGACAGTGTCTTTCAGAGCAGAAATTTTAAAAATTTTATTGAAATTCAGGTTATTATTTCTTTTTCTCTCATAAATTTTGCCTTTAGTATCCTATCTGAAAATTTATTGCCAAACACAAGATCATTTAGATATTCTGCGATATTATCTTCTAGGTTTACAGTTCTACATTTTACCTTTAGGTCTGTAATCCATTCTTGAGTTAATTTTTGTGAAGGTTGTAAATTGTGTGTCTGGATTCTCTTAATTGCATATGGATTTCCAGTTGCTTTAATACCATTTGTTGAAAAGACTATGTTTCTCCATTGTATTACCTTTGCTCCTTTGTCAAAGGTCAATCAACTATATTTATGCAAGTTTATTTTGGGACTCCCTGTTCTGTTCCTTCCATTTATTTGCCCATTAGTTTGTCATTATCACACAGTCTTAATTACTGACCTTTATAGTAAATCTTTAGGGAGGTAGTGTCTATCCTGCAATTAATCACAATTTCACAATGATAAGGAATAATGAACATTTATTTTTAAATCGAGTCTATGGGTAGCCTGGATTGCTCTGTGGATTAGTGTTGAACACAGACTCACATAAGCTGGGGTCCACTGTTGGTCTGAGTAGGAACAGTTTGGCTCACGATGGACTCTTAGCTTGCTCTTGACAGACAGATAGCATTCAGAGAGGGTAAAACCGTGCAAGCCTTCTTGAGGCCTATGTTTGGAATAGCAAGATCTTACCTCCATTGCATTCTATTTTCCAAAACAAATTTAGCCTAATTCAAAGGTTGAGATAATTAGTTGAAGCCAAAAATGTAATCAATCTATCACACTCCAAGCTTATTTAGAAAGTTTGCCTATCATCAGTCTTCTTTCTTGGAGTAAACTCTAAAAGGGTGAGAATTTTGTCTATTTTGTTAAATGTTTATTTCAAAACACCTGGAATTTGCCTGGCACTTAACAGGAACTCAGTAACTATTTGATGTATAAATACCAGAATAGATTTATGTGATCTACTGCTCCATAACACCTTTATAGAGACTGAGAGCTCCCTATAGACAAATACTTTGAATCATTTGTTTGGGGGATGGAGAACAGGGATGATACAAAACTAGTCACATAGAGGACAATTTGGGGATGAATAAATGAATAAAAATAATAGGTCCTAGAAGAGAAAAGAAAAGAAATTTTCCTTTTGATGGTTTTAGCTTGCTCTTGTAGATGAATTTTCCTAAATGTTTTCTTCTGATTCAAATGACTAGGGAAGCAGTCTTTCAAATGCAGACTGAGGTGCTGTGTTTCTGAAATAGTTATGGCAGTCTTCAGATGAATACACAAATAAACTTGAGAAAGTAGCATCTGCATAAATCTATGGAGGGAAATGTATACATATTACAATGTGCTATGTCCACCTAATTTGGGAGATTAATAGTAATTATAGAAATTAAACCATAATTTGGGTTCCAAGATCATCCCTCGAGTTTCATTAAGATTAACATGACTCACCCATAATTGCTTCTAACAACATGGCTTTGCCAAACTGCCAGAGAGAACAACCTATTGGTTTGGTTTATGTCCAGGTCTCTTGTAGACAAATCACCTAGAGAAGCATCATTCCTTTTACTCTAAAATTACCTTGAAGATGATTTCAACCTGCCTCACTTACTCCTTAACTCTCATATTAAAGGAAAGGAGTTGGAAAAAACAGAAAACAGAATATTTCTGTAGCCTTAGTTTTTTGAAAGTCAGATAATTTTTATAGAATAATTTTAAAAAAATTCGAAGTATATGGTTGTGTCCACTTTATGAAGATTCTCTGAGCTGTGCACTCTTTATTTATACATTTTAAATACTTTTACACTTATGTACTTTTATACCCTTATAAAATATTTTAATAAAATATTAATTTTAAAAACTAAAATGTTTTGTGTATATTCTTAGAGAATTAAAACACTTGAGAAATATTAAGTTTGAAACTAATGTAAGTATGTACCTTAGTTCTAATTTTTATTCCTTTAAAACCTATTTACCAATCTGGATTGCCTTGTAGTACATTAAAGTAATAATATGAATGAACTTTTGAATACACCTTAATTTTTTAAAAAAATACTTAATTCTTATTTCTACTGAATGTTATGAAATGCTTAATTGGCTTTCCACATCTCTTCCTAGCCTCTTCTTCAGCCAAGTGAAAAGGTTTATGATATAACTCCAGCCAGTTTTCCCCATCATAGTGAGGAAAAGAAATTAAACGTAAAGTTCAGTATTGGTACACATTACATTTTATTCTCTCTGTTATTTACATTTAATACTCATGGAAGATCTAATATATTTAAATTTTGAAGTCAGTTTCCTACATAATTTAAGGATAACTTATAGATATTTTGTAGATTCTGTCAAGACATTCCAAAAAAGGATTTGTCAAGATTGGGGAGGGGGTGGCATGCCACATGTCACACTGGGGGAAAATACTAGTGATGACTCCACTGAGGGAATGATATTTAATATAATTATTACCTACAGCTATAAAGTTCCTCTCAGAGGTACTCAGTCTGAGAGAGACTTAAAAATTGGCCATGTAAAGGGACTGACATGAGAACTATTGCATTTAGAAGTTAGTATTAACTGACTGCCAATGTTTACTTTAAAGCTGAAAAAGACAGACTTTAAGGACTGAATTCAAAAAGGGCTAAATTCATCTGGCTGCACTGTGACAATGGCATAAACATGCGAACCTCTTATTCAGGCCCATAGCTAAGTTCCCATTTCATGAGTTAGACATTCCAAGACAAAGCAGAAAGAGAGGTGTTAAAGATTAGACTTGCAAATTTCAAAATACATAGTGTCAGTCTAGTGATGTTTAAACATCCATTTAGAATAACTCACAGAGGAACTGTAGCATATTACAAAGTGGAATCATGAATATGCAATCAGCAAATGGTTCTGGAGCCTGATCACCATCTCTGTCAATTATAGTAGTCACTTTCTGTGATGGTACCTTGGCACTTTGACAGTGATTATACCTTTACATGATGTATTGCAGATATTATGCTTCAGTTGTTTACAAATAGAACCATATCTTACTCTTTAACTGCGAGAATGGAGTGTTTTAAGTAAGAAAAATATTCCCTATAATAAATCTTCCACTTAAGTCACTCATGCATGATTAGACTGGGAATATTGCACAATGCCACTACCACATGACAAAAGCAAACTGCCCCCAAATCCTTCTTTTTATTATTCCTAAAAGTAAAGAAATGTGAGCTTTTTTCTAGTTAACTGAAAAGAGACTGTAAAAAGGATTAATTCAAAGCATAGTGTCCATCATTCTAAAGAAGCAGTCTAGTTAAAAAGAAAAATCCATTTTTAAGTCTGGAACAAAATACCAAGAAAAAAGTATGGATATCAATCAAAGAAAAAGATGTCTAGATATAGTTTGGCTTACTTTTTAATACTACCAGAATTGCTTATTTTCTGATTCATAGTCATCAATTTTGTCAAAATATGGAAACTCAAGTGGTTTACTTATTTCATTTTTCTTTATGACTGAGAAAACTCATTGTGTATATACACCACATTTTCTTAATTCATTCATCTATTAATGGGCACCTGGGCTGGTTCCATAATTTGGCTACTGAGAATTGTGTTACTATAAACATTGATGTGGTTGAATTGCTATAGTATGTCTGATCGACTTCTTGATCAAACATTATTCAAGGGAGAACGGAATCTGCCACAGGTCACATAGCTTGTGTCAAAACTAGGTCTTCCAATCAGAATTCTTGATTCATAATCAAGTGCCATTTTCACTAAATCCCAGTCTGTCTATATATTTAATATACTAGCATAAAAGAATGATTACCAGAGTAGAAGAGAGGTAAGGGGTTGTGGAATAAAATGGAACAACCATCTCACTGAACAAACTAAAATATTAGACCTATATACAAAACAGAATGATCCTGGGCTCAAAAGAGTTCTCTCATATTAGAGGTATTTTCCTCCCAGATGAACTAAATCCTAGTACAGGGCCTTAAATAATAAGTCAAAACAAAACTAAACTCTAAGAAGAAAGAACAAATTTAAGATATACTGAAAATAAATGCTGTACATTTAGCCCATCTTTTTCTGTAACATTCCCCACCATCCACCTCCATTAGACCATGGAAGAAGTGATAATTGCACAAAACAACCACTCACAAGATAGTGTTTTTGTTAAAGAAATGGTTTCAAATCCAGTGGGAAGTGTTATGGTTTGGATGTGAGGTGTCCCCCAAAAGTTCACATGTGAGACAAAGCAGGAAGGTTCAGAGGACAAATGATTGGGTTGTAAGAGTCTTAACCCAATTGGTGAATTAATCCCTGATGGGATTAATTGAAGTGGTAGGATGTGGCTGGAGGAGATTGGAACTGGGGCGTGGCTTTGGGGTACACATTTTGTATCTGGAGAGTGGTGACTGACTGATTCTCTCTGTCTGTCTCTCTCTCTCTCTCTCTCTCTCTCTCTCTCTTTCTCTCTCTCTCTCTCTCTCTCTCTCCCTGCTTCCTGATGATGCAAGCTGCTTTCCTCTGCCACTTTCTTCCACCATGATGTTCTGCCTCACCTCGAGCCCTGAGGGATGGTGACGGCCTTCTATGGAGTAAGACCTCTGAAACTGTGAGCCTTCAAATAAGCCCTTCCTCCTCTCTAATTGCGCTGATCAGATCATTTATTCACAGCGTGAAATAGGTAAGAAAAACAGGAAGAGAGGTAATAATTCATCAATACTGTTTCAGAGAAAAGAAAATTTTAAAAATTGAAGCTCAAAATGGATAATATAAAGGAAATTGATGTACAATTCTGCTCCACAGGCATCAAATAAGGAAAAAAAAAAGAAATAGGAAGAGCATAGAATGCAAAAAGTAAAGTACACAACTCTAAAAAAAAAAAATTCATGAATCAAATGTTAACCCCAATCACATCAAAATGTAAAACAATTTGGTAAGAATAAGTGGATAAAATTAGTTTTCAAACACAAGTTTTTACAGTATTTTAACTAAGATTCAGATTTGCAAAACCATAAAAAAAATTCACCAAAAATCAATAATCCCAAGCTGACAAATAAAGTAAAAATAGCAAATAACAACTAGTCTTTATGGAAATTGAAATATTTTCATAGAGAAAAAGACTGAGATAACTTACTAATGTAGGAAAAAAGGCAAATTGATTAAGGCATTCAGAGAACCTGATAAATATGAATATAGATCAAGTTAAGGAAAACAGGTGTGTTTGAGATAGAAAACTCATCAAATGAAATGTGGGGTACATTAAAATATTTATAAGTTTACCTAAAGTGAGGAAGGAACTAAAGCGGTAAATCAAGAAAGTATGGCATTCAAATAAAATGTAAAATTAGGCATGCAACAATCAAAATGTTTTAGCTAAACTGCTGTTAAAAAGAAAATAATCAACAAGGTACAAATAAAAATAGCATCGGATTCACTGTAGAAACCAATGTCAGATGACAAAGCAATATTTACCACATTCTGATGTATACCAATTATTGTCCAACTTTACACCCAAACAAAACCTCATTCCAGTGTAAGGACAAAGCTGGAGTTGCAAAACTATGAAAAAATAAACATGAATAATAATGAATGATATAGTATATGACCTTCTTGAAAACAAACAAACAAAATAAGCAAAAACCTAGAGATGCTGAAGTTGGGCTAATTAAAACAGCAAAATAAATAAATAAAACATCAAATAACAAACAATGAAGTAGAAAAGTCATGATAAAATGTCTGTAGATGAGGGCTGACTCCACTTAACTATGGAACTGAGGCAAGATGATTTTTAAGTTATGAATACATAATCAAATATTAATTTTACAAATATATACGAGGAAACATGTCAGTTAAGGACACAAGGCAGGGAATATAATATCCTCATTTTCCAGAAGAGATGTGTAAATTTGAGACACCATTTTAAAAATAAAGAAAAGCTTACACTTACTCTTGTTTAGAATCTCAATTCTTACCTTAGAGAACAGCTCTTAAGATATAATTTCATGTGGTAAAGTTTACATTTAATGCTTTTCTTTTCATTTAAGTAAGTTTTATTTAAGTAAACAATTACTTTATTTTTTTGTTCTATTTGCTATTACCTAAAATCAAAATTAAATACCAACTTCTAGGTATTATAGAGTGGTAACAAGTTGGAATTTTTTTAAAACTAGAAAACCATGAAAACATAGGTAAGAAAACCTTTCGAATTTGGACACCAACCAGCAGAAGACCATAGTCACTGAAAGACGGCAAAGGAGCAGGATTAACCCCAAGATCACAGTTGTTCCATATTGAGAGACAAATTTCTAAATGGAGTAAATAAAGACAATGAGAAATACAGCATAATGGATGTGGTGAGTTGAGGAGACAGGAATTGGAGTTTAGGGATGCTGGCATGTCACCTGTTGAGTGATAGAAACTAGGGCGAAGTTGTGGAGAGAAGGGAATTGTTCAGGAAATGAGTTTTAGAAATCTACAGGGATCCCCTTGAGTATGTACACGAACACTAGGCTCTGCAGGCACAGGATAAAACAGACTAATAAAAGAATTTCCAGGAAGCAGTAAGATTAAAAAATTAAAAATGTTCTCATTGCCTCATTGCTTACATAGAATTGAGGATAATTTTAGCTCTGAAAAGTCAGAGTGAAGAAAAATTATTGATCAGTAAGGGCATTCAGAAGAGAGACCAGAGAAGGGTCATGGTATAATAGTTGGGGTTATACAGTCCTGAAGTATTCTAAGCTTTAAAATAAGCCTTGAAATAATCAAGCTGATCCACAGGAACAGGTGCATGACTGTACGAAATCCAACATTTAAAGGAACATGATGGACATACCACTCAACAACAGGCATTCAAAATATTCCAGTTCTCATAAAATTGATATGAAGATGAAAGAAGCCAAAAAGGGTGAACTTAATCCAGGAGAAAGTTAAGCAACACAAATATTACAGCAGTACTTTAAAATAAACATTAGAAATGTGCCCAACGTGTTCAAAATGTTAAAGATATACAAAAAAATAATGAGATGAATGAAAATTATTTTAAAAGAACAAAGTAGAGCTTCTAGAGTGAAAAACAATCTAAAATAAAAAATTCACTGGATGGACTTAAATTTGTGTATTAATTAGAAAAAAGACAAGATAAGCAAAAATACTTTAAAAATTATACAGAGCTTCAATGATGTGTGAGGCAATATCAAGTATTCTAACATCTGGATCTTTATAAGTTAAAGGGAGGAGAAGCATAATATTTGAAAAAAAGAAATTTAATTGCTTTCAAACTTAAAATTTGGAACTAACTTATCAAAGACTAAATTTGAAGTAGTACAAACACAATGGAAACCACACTAAGTCATATTATAATCAAATTACTATAAAATGGTGACAAAAAAAATCTTAAAAACTTTTGGTTTTAGCTCTTTCCAAGAAAGTTCTGAGAAGTAGTAGCTTTTGTTCTTGCACCAAAGAAAATAAATGAACAAACTACAAAAAAAATCAATGAGTTTTCTTAGATTCATTCACCCCCAAAATTAAAAGGGACAATCAAGAGAGTCACGGCCAAATCTGTTTACCCGGAGTGAAAGACACTAACCTCATAAACTGATCACCCTTAACTGGTCATTTGGATGAAAGGCGACAGGCTAGGTACAGATGACCCTGAGGGTGCAAAACTTTTGGGGCTGCCATCTCAGGCAAATAGCACACTTTGTGGGGTTTACTTTCAGGAAGCCTATGAAGAGTTACAGGGAAGATCTAAGATCCTACTGTGTTTCTAGCAGTAGTAGAGGAGGAGTAATAAACCCAGAGAACTTCCTATTGCACAGTCCTCTCCACGTGATAAAATTTTACCATAGCATTATCCTGCTGGGGGCAAAAGATTTACACTTTCTCCAGCCTCCTCCAGCCTTCCTGTATCTTGGAGGATGGGAAAATAAAGTTAACAAACACTGTGAAGATCACAGCCTAGGAGCATTGATAAAAAAAAGACTAAAATGTAGTCCCAATATTATAGAATGCTTCCTCTTCTCCATAACTTGTCACCATGTCAACAGGGCTCCAATATAATACCATTTGGTTGAAAGAACCGAGATATAGAGTATTTTAGTCAGCTTTTTCACTGCTGTGACTAAAGGATCAACCAGCACAATTGTAGAGGAGAAAAGGTTTATTTGAGGGCTCACAGTTTCAGAGGTCTTAGTCCACAGAAGTCCAGCTCCATTTCTAGGGGGTCAAGGTGAAGCTGAGCATTAGGGGGGGAGAGTGTGAAGGAGGGAAGCAGTTCACATCATGGTAATCAGGAAGCAGAGAGAGAATCCACTCACTAGATACAAATATATACCCAAAGCCACCCCCCAATTCCCACCTCCTCCAGTCACACCCTACCACTTCAGTTACTGCACAGTTAATCCCAATCAGGGAATTAATCCCCTGATTGGGTTAAGACTCTTACAACCCCCATCTCACCTCAATTAGAATGGAGATTATCAAGAATACAAGCAACACTAGGTGTTGGAGAGGATGTGGGGAAAAAGGTACATTCATACATTGCTGGTGGGGCTGCAAATTAGTACAGCCACTCTGGAAAGCAGTATGGAGATTCCTCAGAAAGCTTGGAATGGAACCACCATTTGACCCAGTTATCCCACTCCTTGGCCTATACCCAAAGGACTTAAAATCAGCATACTGCAGAGATACAGTCACAACAATGTTCATAGTTGCTCAATTCACAATAGCCAGATTGTGGAACCAACCTAGATGCCCTTCAATTGATGAATGGATAAAGAATCTGTGGTATAATATATACAATGGAATATTACTCAGCTATAAAGAATAATAAAATTATGGCATTTGCAGGCAAATGGATGAAATTGGAGAATATCATGCTAAGTGAGATTAGCCAATTTCAAAAAACCAAAGGACGAATGATCTCGCTGATAAGCGGATGATGACACAAAATGGGGGTGGGAGGGGGGCAAGAATGGAGGAAGGAGGGACTATATAGAGGGAAAAGAGGGGTGGGAGGGGTGGGGGAAGGAGAAAATAACAGAATGAATCAAAAACTATTACCCTATGTAAATGTATGATTACACAAATGGTATGCCTCTACTCATATACAGAGAAACAAGACATATCCCATTTGTTTAAAATAAAAATAAATTAAAAAAAAAAAAGACTCTTACAACCCAATTTCTCCTCTGAACCTCCTTGCTTTGTCTCACACGTGAGCTTTTGGGGAACACCTCTCATCCAAACCATAACATACAGGTTCTCGTAAGAGGAATGCTTAGGAAAAGCTCAAGTCAACCGAGGAGACTAGATACCAGAAGAATTTGTACCTAGTGAGCAAGAGTTCTCTTGAACTGGGGTTGCGGCTCAGTGATAGAATGCTTGCCTAGCATGCACGAGGCATAGGGTTCAATTCTCAGCACCACATATAAGTAAATGAATGAATGAATTAAAAGGTTCATCAACAACTAAAAAATATTAAAAAAAAAAAAAAAGAGTTCTCTCTGCTTTTGGGTGTGGGGTCCTGAGCTGCTTTCCTCCACCACATCTTTTGCTATGATGTTCTGCCTCACCTCAGGCCCTGAGGAATGGAATTGGCTGCTTATGGACCAAGACCTATGAAACTGTGAGCCCCAAAATAAACTTTTCCTCTTCTAATTGCTCTTGTCAGATCTTTTGGTCACAGAACAAAAAAGCTAACCAAAACAACTGTACTCCTAAATGTTATCGGGTTTCTCTAACATTGTCGTCAAAAATAAAATCTGAGAAACTGTCCTTAGTCAAGAGGGGCTTTCAGAGATATGATAACTAAACATGATTTGGTATTCAGATGATATCCTGGAACAGGAAAAGTACATTATGTGAAAAATTAGAAAATTTGATTAAAGTATGGACATAGTTAATTAATAATGAATAAATACTGCTTAATTAATTATAAAAAATGTATCATGTTAATGTAAGCTGTTATAATTGGAGAAACTGCATATATGGATGCAATAAAAACTCTCTGTACTATCTTTATAATTATTCTGTAAATTTAAAACTGCTTTGAAATTAGAAGTTTACTTTTAAAAGGAAGAATACAATTGTGTAAACAGGAACAAAAATAAAGTAAATGCAAACTGTTCATTAGACAACAGGAAAAATTAAAAAATTGAAAGCAAATTGTCAATCTAGAATTCTATATCCATCAAAAATATCCTCAGGTCCGTCCATCATGGCAGAATAAAAAAAAAATGCTTGTCCTTTATCAGTACTTCTATTAACATAGTACTAACGACATAACCAATCTAACCAAAAGAAATGTGAGTTATCAGGGTTAGAAAGAATGGTAGATAACACTAATGAGCCTTTACCCCTTCCCACGTCTGTGCCCTGTGAATATAACTTTCAAGACCTCTCCCATTTTGGGCAGGGAATTGTACCCAACCCTACACACTAAGTAGCCACGTGATCTGCTTTGACCATTGGGCTCTGAGGAAAATGAGACACAAGCAAAGGCTTTGAACATATTTTCACTGCTGAACTTGTCTTCCTTTGCAACTCTGCTTTCACCATGAGAACTTGCCCAAGTTATCCTGATGATGGATGTGAGAAACCTGTGGAGTTAAGCTGCTCTGTACTGGCTGATAGCCAGCCCATCTCAGCAAATGGCAATTCCAAACATGAGAGTTAGCTCTGTGAAAACTGGAAAAAACACCAAGCTAAACCTCTGATTTTAAAAGTCAAAATCTGAGTTTTTATTATTCGACCATTGTTTAGAGAAACTAAAGAATATCTCAATTACTGGAGAGCTCAGTGAAGGCTCAATATTAGTAAGATGTGCCAAGTCACCAAAAGTTGACCTACAAATTCAATGTAGTTGCAACTAACCCTCTCAGCAAGATTTTTTTTTTCTTTTGGTGTAGATTGATGATCTCATCATACAACTTACATGAAAACACAAAAGTCCAAGAAAAGGTGATCCTAAGTAATGAAGACATTTGAGATCTTATACTCTGATAACACATTTAAAAATTAATCAACTGAATTTCATTAAAATTAAAAGCTTTCATTTCTCAAAATCATGATTAAAATTGGAATTGGCAAGCCACAGACAAGGAAAGCTATGTACAGTACAAGTACCTGGTAAAGTGTCTATATCCAGAATATATAATATACCACTAAAAATCCATAAGGAAACAATAATGTTAATTTTAAAATGGCAAAGATGAACAGTTGATTTGCAAATTATATGAAAAGAAACTGAGATCATTATCATTATTCTTTGGAAAAGTGCAAATTAAATTTGAACTGAGAATAAAATCATACACTTATCAGAATGTTTAAATAAAAAGCACTGGCTTAAGTGTCAGTGAAGAAATGGAGAAGATACAACCTCGTACATTGCTAACAGATGGGAAAGTTTTGCAACCATTTTGGAGAACTCAATGAAATTATCTACTGAAAAAGAGCATAGACTACTGTATGCCCCAGCAATCCTCTCCTCATACAGACTCAGGTAAATCTGTACCTGTACCCACTAAGCCCATGTAACAAGAATCCTAACAGTTTCATTCATAACAGCTAGCACCTAGAAACAATTCAAATGTCCAACAGTAAGATAATAGATTTTAAAATGTGGCATTTTCATATTGTGTGATATTGCACAATAATAATAAAAGAACAAACTCTTGACCAAAGGGATGGCACTGATGAGTCTCTAAAACAATAGGTTTATACAAAAGAAGCCAAGCACAAAAGTACGCAAACTTTATTGCTCCATTTGTGTGAATTTGATTGGCAGAGGAGAGTAATGAAGTTCTGTTCTGTCATTCAGATCTTATGCAGGTAGTTCAAATTCAAGATATTTAACTCCACTTTTTGAGTGTTTTTCTTGGTTCCCAAACTTCCTATCACAACCTTAAAAATTTAACAAAAAATCTTGCATCTTAGAATCTGAGATCATTTTTCTTCTGCCTAAATTTATTTTTTCCTAATTTTTGTTACTAGGGATCTCCTAGAAACTAGAGTTTTATGTCCTAAAAAAAAAAAAGTCAACTTTTTTATTCTAATCCTTTAAGGTATCTTCTTTGGCACATTTATATTATTTTTCTGTTAGGCTTAAATGAAATTACAAGTGTAACATGTCTAGTAGGTAGGTTATCTTTATCATTCATGTTCTGTTGGCTCACTGTGGTTTGTCTAGATGTGGCTTTCTTTTTATTTACTCTGATGGGAACATATTTGGCTTTCTGGACCTGAGGTTAGTGTTTTGCAATAATCCTGGAAAAATCTCAGCCATTATCTCTTCAGATCTTGTTTCTGTTCCAATCTATTATTCTGCACTCTGAGTAAACCAATGCTAATCTTTCTCACCATATCATCTATTGCTTCTACTTTGCTTTCATATTTTTCTTCTCTTTTTCTCTTGTTACATTCTGGATAATTTCCGTAGATGTCATTTGTTTTAGTCAGCTTTTTCACTACTGACCAGACCAATTTTAAAGGAGGAAAATTATTTGGGGGCTTACGGTTTTAGAGGTCTTAGTCCATAGAAGACCAGCTCCATTCCTCAGGCCTCCAGGTGAGACAGGATATCATGCCCCAAGAGTGTGGCAGAGGGAAGCACGTCACATGGTGATCAGAAAGCAGAGAGAGAAAGACCCCACTAACCAGCCTTAAATACAGTCACGCCCATAGTCACGCCCCCAATGAATCACTTCCTCCAGCCGCACCACCCCCACCTGCCTCCAGTTACCACTCAATTAATCCCATCAGGGATTAGTTTATTGATTAGGTTAAGGCTATAACCCAATAATTTCTCCTCCAAACTTTCTTACATTGCCTCTCATATGAGCTTTTGGGGAATACCTCACATCCAAACCATAACACCATCTCAGTTTACTAATGCTACAATTCTATTGCTCTTCATTGTAGGACCATCAAAAAATCCCTTGCTTTTCTGTCTTTTGCTAAGAATCCTGTATATCAAAAGCATGATCTACTTCAGATTCTAAACTGATGTTAAGGATTAGAATAACTGCAAGGAGATGAATATCTTAAAATCTTCACACCTTAAAACTTCTTCTCTCTCTGCAAATTTTATTTTGAATTCTCATTGCTTCCACAGCTCATGGATTCTTTCATTTTAATTTTTCCAGCATTATTGAGGTATATTTAATAAATAAAATTGTACATATTTAAGGTGGACAGTGTGATGCTTTGATACTATGAAGAGATTACCACAATCAAGCTGATTAACATATCCACCACCTCGCCACCTCACATAACTTTTCTGTGCATGGTGAGAACACTTAAAATCTACTTTCAGTGAATTTCAAGTTTGCAATCATTATTATTAACTACACTCACATGGTAGACATTAGATCTCCAGAAGTAATTTTATTATTGAAAGCTTGTACCCTTTGATGAAAATGTCTCCATTTTCCCTAACTCCCAACCCTTGGTGACCACCCTTCTGTTTTTATGAGTTCAGTTCTTTTTAGAATTCACATATAAGTGAGGTCATACAGCATTTATTTTTCTGTGGCATATTTTGCTTTATATAGTGCCTTCCAGATTCATGCCTGTAGTCCCAAATGACAGGATTTCCTTTTTCTCTTATGGCTGAATAATATTTTATTATATCTATACACTATGTTTTTTATTTTTTTAATTCATTCATCCACTGAAGGACAATTAAGTTCTTTCCATTTGTTGGCTATCCCTAGCCCACATTTAATAATACAAAAAAAAATTGAAAAGTATCTGTTTAATACCAAAGAGAAACTATGGAAGGGTCTTTCCCTAAGGACACTGGAGCCTGCTAAAAGAGATGTGTTCCCAGAGAAGCTGGACCATACGGGATTGGGGATTTAGTGTAAACAAATCATTTATAACTAGAATTCAGAGACAATACCTAATTCCAAAAACAATTTGTTGAATTCATTTTGGTGAACTGAACTTAGGAAGCTGTTACAAACAGTTTTCTTTAGCTAAAGATAGAAGATTATGAAGGCTGGTACTAAGACATCCAAGTAACAGCCTGCAGCTTTATTACAAATACCACCTGATTGGATCATTTTGAGGGGTTGCCTGTCTTCAATACTCATGCGCTACATCACAGACTGAAGTGGGAGAAAATTAGGCAACTTTCAAAATGAAAACTGATTTCATAAATTACAGCCCAGAAAATAACAAAAAGAGCTGTCATGCCCTTTAGCAGCTTTTCCTTTAATTTCTGCAGAATCTTTTGTCTTCAACCTTTTGCTATTGTCTCCATTGTACTCAAACCAGGGCTTTTTCCCTTCAGTTCAAGTGCTAGAAAAGATACATGATTTTTGTGCTGATTAGAGGGAAACTTGGGTGTACAGACAACTTTTGCAAGACACAAATTGTTTAAGACAGAATACATGAAAGCCTGAGGAAACCAAGGAATGACTATTAACAAAAGTAAAGTTATATCATCACCCAGTATAATAAGCAAATAAAAAATAGGCCCAATCCATTGCCATGTTATCAGAGGACAGTTATGTAAAACTTTGGTCAAATATCAAATGTTCAGATGAATGGAAATTACAGTGTCTCAAACTCAATTCTTGAAAGACTATACCCTCAAATATAGAAAAATTTCTGCAAGTAATCCTTTCTTTCTTTCTTTCTTTTTTTTTTTAATTTCAGGACTGGGGATTGGAGATTGAATTCAGGGTCTAGCACAGGCAAAGCAAGTGCTACCACTGAGCTACATCCCCATCATGAGTAATAATTTTTTTAAGGGCTTGTGTGACTTTTTTTATTCAAGGTATATTATTATTATTTGTTTTGTTTTAAATGAATTTTTGCTCAAAGAGATAAAATACACCAAAGTAAAAGACACAGTATATGTTGTTGCTCAAAAGTTAATCATCTCATTCACTCATTCACTTATGCATTTATTCACTTAACAATCCTTTATCAAGTACATATATGTGCCAGGCATGGTAAATAATGCAAAGAATAATAAATTTCTACCTTGAAAGAATACAGTGAAATACTACATAAACAAAAATGTATTTTTTTATTGATAAAAGGTTCTATAAGGATTGTCTAGAATAGAAAGGTATAGTGAAATTGCTTATCATCAAATGGTGAAGTTTTTGTTTAAAGAAAAATCACTTATTTTTATAAAAGAGGTAAATGTTCATAGACTAATAATAGATTTAAATGAGATGAACAAACATAAAGACAAAGGTAAATAAAAACATTTCCCCAAATCACAAACTCAGGACATTGAAAAAAAAAAAAAACATTGATATCATATGACCATCTTTTCAGGATTCTGTGTGTGTATACAGAGAATAGGGTGGATATACAGATTACATCTTGACTGGCTACAGAGTTGAGTTATACTTCTTTCTTTTGAAAATCTTTGTTAGCCCCCAGTTTAAAATATTTCTGGAGAGAAGTAGGAGGTTAGACTTCTAAATTCTCCCATGTCATCCCAGTTTACTTTTCTTCCTGCACACCTAAATAATTCATTCTTTTGTGAAAATTCCTTAAACGTTCAATAATGCAAAAAGAAAATGTTTTGGTTTGCAACATTCACTGTCAGATTTTTCTGGATCATGGTGTTCATCTTTATTTTAAAATCTAATAATTATTTCAGGGGTTTTACTATTTTATTTGTTCTTTTGATTCATTATATCTTTCATTCTGTTGTTTGAATCACTTAACCCACAGCGACAAACTACAAATACTGGACTATATGTTTTATTAGTTTCCTTTCATCTCAAACTTCTTCCCATTGTAATTATTTGGCTTTTAGCTTCTTAATGTTTCCAATTTATTTTTAAGTCATTCGATGATAATTTTCCTAAATATTTTTTCTTTAGGCAATCAATCCTTTATTATTACACACTTATATTACCTCAAGTCATTTCCTCCTTGAGAATAAGTTTTCTGGAATAATGCTCTTTTTAATAAACATGAAATGAATTTTCTTTTTTCTTAAGTTATATTTTCTTCTACACACTGGGCTTTTTTCTTATAATGTTGTATTCCTGTCTTCTTTTTAAATTTTTGTTCTCACTTTGTGTTTCTACTACTAGTCGATAATAGTATTATCCATATTAATTATGCCATTTTCTTCCATTTTAGTCATGCTTGAGAAGCCCTATTTTCTATTTCAGTGTGGGTATATTATTGCTTTTCTGCTACATCTGATGCTTGTTTTCGTTTTGAAGTTCAGTTTGAAGACAAATGTGGCTGCTTTCTATTCCTTTTCCACTATCCTAAAGCATGACATATGTCTATTTACTCATGTGAGAGATGAAGTTTATTTGGGGCACATACACAGTATACTATCAGTTTTCAATGACCTGCATTGATGCTCACTCCACTTGAGGAAGAAGACGCTCTTGACATTTTTTTTTCTCTTTGTAAAGAAACTTCAGTACCCATTAATCAACCTCTCTCCATTTCTCCCCCACTTCCGGTATTGAGTCTGGTTACCACCATTCCAGTCTCAACTTCTATGAAATCATCCAGTCGTTCTTTTTGATGGCTGAATAGTATTTCATGGGGTAGATGTACCACATTTTCTTTATTCACTCATCAGTTGATGGACAACTTAGGTTGTTATTTCCATTTCTGGGCTACTGTGAATAGCTCTGCAATAAATACAGGAGTGCAGACGTGTCTTCAACATACTGATTTCATTTCCTCTAGTAACACACCCAATAGTGGAATTTCTGGACCATAGCAAGAGTAGTTCTAGTTTTAACTTTTTGAGGAAACCCCATACTGCTTTTTAGAATGGCTCTACTAATTTATATCACCACCAACAGTGTGAGTTTCCTTCCTTCCAAATCCTTGTTATTTTATTTTATTTTCAATATTTTTGATAATAGTCATTCTTACTGGGGTGAGGTGTTATGCATTTGATATGCAATGCATTTTGATATGCATTTCCCTGATCATTAGTGAGGTTAAGCATTTCTTCATTCACCAGTTGGTCATGTGTATGCCATGTTTTGAGAAAGGTCTATTTAGGTCTATTGCCCATTTTTCAGTCAGGTTATTTGATATTTTGCTATTGAGCTCTGGACTCCCTTGTTCATTCTGGATACCAACCCTTTGTCAGACATATACATTAGACATACTCTCTCCCCTTGTATAGGTTGTCTTTGCACTCTTGTGGGTGTTTCTTGTACTCTGAGGAAGATTTTTAGTTTTACATAATCTCATTAGCCTATTTTTGCTTTTGTTTCTTGTGCTTTTGGAGTCTTGTCCAAAAAATCTTTCCCCGTTCCAATGTCCTGAAGCATTTCTCCATGTTTTCTTCTAGTATTTTCATGTCTTACATTAAGTTTTAATCCATTTCGAGTTGATCTTCCCAACTGGTGAGAAATGAGGGTCATTCTTCTTCATGTGGCTATCCAATTTCCTCAACACCACTTGTGGAACAGGCTCTGCTTTCTCTAATGTTTGTTCTGAGCACCTTTAGCAGAAAGTTTGCTGTAAATGCATGGGTATACGTCCAGGTTCTCTCTTCTGTTCCGTTGATTTAGGGAACTGTCTTTGTACCGATATCACCCTGTTTGGATTACTAGAGATGTGTATTGTATTTTGGTGTCAGATGAGTAATGCTTCCTTCTTTGTTCTTTTCACTCAAAATGTGCTTGGCTATTCCGAGGTAGAAACATTGTTGTTCCATATAAATTTTAGAATAGTTTTTTCTAGTTCTATAAAGAATGTCAATAGGATTTTGATGGGGATTTCACTGAATCTGTAAATCACTTTTGAGTAGTATGGACATTTTAACAATAGTGATTCTTCCCAATTCATGAACACAGAACATCTTTCCACTTTTTGATGTCCTCGTCAATTTCTTACAACAATTGTGTTACAATTTCCACTATTGCAATCTTTTACCTCTTTGATTAAATGTATTCCTCATTTTTTTGTTTTTGTTTTAGTTATTACACATGGGATTGTTTTCTTGATCTCTATTTAAGGTAAGTTTCTATTGGCACATAGAAATGCTACTTGTTTTCATATGCTGATTTTGTGCCCAGCAACTTTGCTAAATTCATTTCTTCATTCTAATAGATTTTGGAGGCGTTTTGGGGACTGTCCTTATACAAGGTCATTTCATCTTCAAAAAGTGACAAGTTGACTTCTTTTCCAATTTGGATGCCCTTTATAGGGAGAAGATGCTTATCCCATTTAGAGGCTCAGAGAGGCTAGACTGTCAATTACTAGTTTGGGTTTTCTCTGAAAATGAGGGCACTGGATACTTCTCTCATTGGGCTACTTGTCATGTTCCATATTTTTCCTCCTGGTAAACATTTTCACCACCCTTTAGTAAAACAGAAAGAAAGAGAGAGAGGGAGAGAGAGAGAGAGATACAAAAAGAGGTTCTATTGCTTCCTTGCAGTTTGGGGATACTTCTGAGAAGGGTTAGGATTTTGGCCTTGTCAATTCAGTTCAAGGGAGAAGGTGCGCGCTCTGTAAGCCAAGCCACCTGTGCTCTTCAGCTCTGCCTCAAATCCTAGGTCCTATCCTTTCCTCATTCTTATTTGCCATTACTGGGGATTTTTATTATTATTATTATTTCTTACTTTGGGGAATTTATCTTGTACATAATTTGGAAGGCAGATTTCTTCTCTATATCCTTTCAAGAATGCTTTTATAAGAGAAAGTATAAACAAAATTAAATTTTTTTAAATGGCCAATGACATATCTTGGAAGTAAAATAAGGTATTAATTATTAAATATTTATGAAAGAATAATTAAGCTTACCAAAAATACAAATACTCTAGGATGGAGTATATAGTTTGGGCAAACAAGCTACAAATATCTATATGTCAAATGAACAATTCATAAAGTTTTAGTATAAAATCCATGAACAGAAACAGAACATGTTCACCCAGTTTTTAAACTGATATAGCATCCTAAGCAGGGGGTTCTGAGCAAGTAAGACCTAATGAAGAACTAAAGGAAAGTAGGAATATTGCACTGTGGGTTAAATCTCTAAGGACTGTAGAGAAGAACTTTGAGCAGAACAAAGAACCTCCATATACTTTAATATGCATATTTTATCTCTGATACATTCTAAGTACTGAAATGATGTTTGAAAGGGAGAAGTCTTAAATCATAAAATCAAAGGATGCCTTTGAATATTAAGTTCAGAGCAATAAACAACTGAATCAAATTACACCTGTGTGACCCTGAGTATTTTGTTTATGCTGTCTGAACAACAGTTTTGGAAAGATTGAAATGAAAACAATGCTTATCTCACAGAAATGTGTAAAAATTAAGTGTAGCATAAATGTGAAGAGCTGAGCACAATGTTTAGCATACACTCAATAAATCACACCATGTAATGCTATTTGTAGTAAATTACTTGTATTATAATTATTGGTATTACAATTACTCAACCATCTGAATTGTCAGTAATTTTCATTTTTCCCCATTTGTCAGTCATGATTATAATTTCACAAATGGGCAGTGTAGTTGCAAAGTTGCACGAGGCAGTGGGTACAGTCTGCCCAAAACAGGCATTCTGTTCTGGGTCCTATCTTTGTTTAAAGTACTGATAATTTAACTACTTCTTAAAATCTACCATTTAATATATGCTTCTCTGGGGGAAATGAGTTGGAGGAAGTAAACAGGGTGAAAAAAAATATTAAAATCTACTTCCCATCTCTGTGTACACTATGCTCTTAAAAAAATCATCTGTCATTCTGCATACTTCCATCCTAATGAGGGTGTTGCTTGGATTTTCAGAAAGTAAGAAAACAACTAAGTAGTGCTCTACATTTGCATATTTAAGAGACCTTATTTATTTCCAAAACATAAATGAGCTCTATGTAGATCCACTAGCTTAGTAAATATGCCTTTCACATGTCTGTGTAGTAGTATAGAAGCAAGCCAGGTGTTTCAAAAACCAAAATGTAAAGTCAATCCTAAACAACATTGTGAAAGAATTTAAGTATTTCTTGCCTCAACCTCTTCCCTTTAGTTTTGGCCCATTGCAGTATTTTCTATTCCTCTACATTTCTTCTTCATTTAACAATCATTTATTGCAGGGAACTACCCACTGGCCTGTGCTACCAAACTCTTCCTGCTGAGAATTCTAATAAAGCCTATTCTTGTTTCTCTCAGTTTCAAAACTTGCTTTTGAATATATCATTCTCCCAAAGACACATACATGATTTTCAAGATGACAGCAAACTAATTAAATTTTTATTAATTAGCTCTTTTGTTTTCTACCTTCACTTTAGAGCCTATAAGCTTTATGATGCCAGGAAACTTGTCTGATTTGAGGGTGGTACTAGGGATTAAACTCAGGGCACTCAACCACTGAGCCACATCCCCAGCCCTATTTTGTATTGTATTTAAAGACAGGGTCTCACTGAGTTGCTTAGTGCCTCGCTTTTGCTGAGGTTGGCTTTGAACTCTCCATTCTCCTGTTTCAGCTTCCCAGCCACTGGGATTACAGATGTGCGCCATCGCCTTGTCTGATTTTTATGACCAAAGTATCAAGCATATTTATTGGTATTTTTTTTTTATTTTTAGACATATGTGACAATAGTGTGCATGTTGACATACTACACATACATGGAGTATAACTTATTCTAATTAGGATTCCATTTTTATGGTTGTACATGATGTGGAGTATCACTGGTGGAATATTCATATATGAACATAAGAAAGATTTTACATTCATGATTTCTTTATATTCTTACATTAAATCCATGAGACAAATTACTTTATTGCTATTGTTAAATTGTTATTATTATTACTATTATTTTGTTACTGAGAATTGAACCCAGGTGTGCTTTACCACTGAGCTACATTCCCAGCCCTTTTAATTTATTTATTTTTTTTATTTTGAGACAGGGGCTGGCTAATTTTCTTAGTGCCTCACTAAATGGTTGAGGTTGGATTTGAGCCTGCTATCCTCGCTGGGATTACAGGCGTGTGCCAGGACATCAGGGAAATTACTTTATTATTCCCAGTTGTTTTACACAGAAGATAATCAAGATGCAAAAATATAAATTTCAAGATGTTGCAGACACGAAGTTATGTGGCAATGAACTTGAAAGTTATCTGACTGAAGTTTATAGACTGTTACTCTGTGGTAAAAACACTACTGGGCTAAATCAAAGGATCACACACGAAGAGTACTAAACTCCATGATAGATAATTCAGAATGCTATTTGATGGTTGCTTTCATTTTGCAATTGGTCAATGACCTTATCAATAATTACTCTAGTCATTGTATATACAGATATAAATATTAAATTACTTATGTACAGGTCAGAAGTTCCTGGTGTTCATTTTATTTTATTTTGCTTATTTGCTTTCAGTTAGCTTTTATCATTTCTCTCCATTTCTCCAACTAATATATATTTTCTCTTATGTTATGCTCTTAGGAAGGGAAAAATGTTTTATGCTCCACCATTAAAAATATGATGATGCTAGAAATACTAGCACTTCCAATCTTTTTCAACTAGAATAAATTAGTGTGATGTGGAATAATATTTAAAACCTCAAAATGTTTTGCATATTGATTAATACATGCCAGAAAAGCAGAATTGTTTTGGCTGGAAAACTTAAATCATAGATATTTTGGACATTTACCAAAACAAATGTCTCACTGCCTTTATGATGGGTAGAATAAAATATGATCACATTTGTTTGGAAAGAATCTATCTTCTCACTTGAGAAATTATATATTTCAAAAACCAGAGCTGTATTTTTCCCTTATCAGTTCTAAAATCTTAATCATTCCATTTCTCACCAACAATTTCTGAAATAAATACCCAAACGATTCTAGACACAGCAAATAGCTTACGTGTTCACAGGTGCACCAACTAGATTATGAGTTGATACTACTTTTACTTTACTGCCATTTTGTTGTTGTTTTAATGTCATTTTATTCTTTCCATTAATCTTGCAAAATACCCAGGGAAATTCCTGGGGTTTTATTTGTTTGCCTACTTTCTTCTGCTTTCTGTTTGTCGGCAATTTACTCTATTACACTTTTCTTCAAAGAATAATACAAATCCATCCAAACACCATATATCTGTTACCTGTATACACATTTCCTGTATTAGTCTTTTTTTTTTTTTTTTTTTTTTTGCGGTACTGGGGATCGAACTCAGGCCCTTGTGCTTTCAAAGCAAGCACTCTATCAGCTGAGCTATCTCCCCAGCCCTGTATTAGTCTTTTAATTGAGATAAAATTTATATATGGTGAAATAAATGCTCAGATCATGGGTTCAATTCAATGAACTTTGACAAATGTATTCACATCTATAATAAACCCTCAATCAAAATTTAGGATCAAAAAAGTTCTCTCTTGCAGTGTTCCAGTCATTAAATGAGAATCACAGAAGTTGTACCCTGTTCTGTCCAACTTCATTCATTTAATATAATACAGTATTTTTGTAATTCATCCATATAATTATGTGTATCAGCAGTTTGTTATTTATTGCTGAGTAGATATCTCTTTAATGAAATTTTGATTACTGACAATTTGGACTACTTTGCTCAAAGTTGTTATAAACATTTTATATAAGTCTTTTTGTACACATATGCATTCCTTTCTCTTGGATAAATACCAAAATGTGAAATAGCTGGCTCATAGTCTAGATGCATGTTTATCTTGAGAAACTGCCAAAGAGTTGTCCAAAGTGGTTGGTCTATTTTATACTTCCACCAGCAATACATGAAAGTCCCACTTGTTATGCTCCATTGTCAACATTTATGGTTGTCAATCTTTTGAATTCAATATGTTCTAGTTAGTGTGAAATGTCTTGTAGTGTAGAATAAACTGCCTTGTGTTGATACTATTTATATTGAAGACATTTTCATGAATTTACTTGGATTTGTGTATCTTTTGGTAAGGATCCTTTTTAAATTACTTGGGATAATTGGGCTTATTATAAATATATAGAATCCTTTTTATTCTGATTACTGATCTTTTGGTGTACATAATGCAAACATTTCTCCAAGTGTTTGTCTTGTTTTTTCATTGTTCTAACAATGTAATTGATGAAGAGTTTTGGTTTCAAAATTTGTCCAGTTCATCAATTTTTCATGGTTATTTCTTTGTCTTTCCTAAAACATCTTATCTACTCCAAGTTGATGAAGGTATTCTATTATGTATACTAGTTTCAGCTTTTTTATTTGGATATGCAGTTATTCCAGAACTAGTTATTGAAAACTCTTCTGATTTTCACATTGGATTACCTTGTTGTTTTGCCTTGGTATGGAATCACTGTTGCTTTCCATTGTTCTGTTTGTACTTACACTTGTAGAACATGTTGGCTTAATTACTGTTGCTTTATACCGAGAGTTGAAATTGAGGCATTCTTCAGATATTGTTCTTTTATTCAAATGTGTTTTGGCTATTCTAGGTTCCTTGCATTTCCATATAAATTTTAGAAACAACTTTCAAAATCATGTCAGTATTGACTTGAGTTGCCTTTAATCTAGAGATTATTTGAAGACAAAGCAATCTTCACAAAATTGGGCCTTCTAATTCATGATCTTGGTATATCTACCTATTAAGTCTTTAATTGCACTTAGCATTATTTGTAGTTTTCATTGAATAGATTTTGTGGATATGTTATTTGCTTTATTCCTAAACATTTTATGTCTTCAATGACATATTTTTAAAATTTAATGTATATCATTGCAAATAAAAGTTTTGTCAATAATTATTAAAGTTCATAGATTTTATCTTTTATGCAGTAAGAAAGGAAATTTTTTTCAAGAATGCAAATTATAATAAATTATTTTCATTTATTCCTTTATTGAACATGTATTTATTCTATGAACAAAATAGTTGTTGTTTTGACTTATGGTTCCAACTTAAATTTGTATGTTAGTATTTGCATTTTTTTACCCTTTCTAGAATTTTTCACATAGACCATCTGTTCTCTACAAATACAAACCATTTTTTTTTTACAACTTTCTTCCTAAACTTTGTATCTTTTGTAATTTTTTATTGCCTTCATTTTCTGGTTATGACTTCTAGCACAATGCTAAATATAAGTAGTAAAACAGGGTACTTTTTTAGCGTTTAGGGAAAACATTCAGTATTTCATTAATACTAAAATGTAATGGCACCTTTTTATTATTATTTTTTAGTAGCTATGCATTTTTGTAGGTGTCCTTTTTTAGATTGAAGAAGTTGCCTTCTACTTCCAGTTTGCTGAGAGTTTGTAAGATGAAAATCTTAAAATTTGATGCTTTTTATTTATTTATTACCAAATGATTGTTTCTGCTATTCTATTCATTGATGGAATATATTGATGAATTTCAAATATTAGATTAATCTTGGCTGTCTTCATAGATTCTACTTTGTGAAAATGTATGTTAATTTTTCTTCTATGGTGTGTTTGGATGTTTGTCAAGTTTCCTTGTAATGCAAATTTTTGGATTCAGACTTCTAATTTTATTTAAACAATGTCAACTTTGTTTTGAAATCTGGTTCCAGAGGGCACACAATTTTACTTAGTGTGTCACAGAGAGTGGTCTTGGTACAGTCCATCTATTCCCACCCCCATCTCCCCACCTCTGAAAGTCAGCAGTACTATGGGACAGATTTTGATCTGTGAGCTATGAATGGAAATCACTTGTACATTTTTAAGCCCAATCATAAAAGGACTGATGCATGACCCTTCAGTTCTCTCACACCTACCCTGAAAACAGTGGTTCTCCTTGGTCTCAGCATACTTTCTCAAAATCTGTATGGACCAAACCCCCGAAGACTCACTTTATATATTTATTTACCTTAAACAGAAAATAAATGCAATGCTGTGAAATTAGTGAATCTTTAGGGTTATTCATTACTGAAGAATAGAGCAGGCCAATTTGACCAATACTAATTATGGGAGGCATGCAACATTCCTATCACAAGTGAAATAAAATAATAGAGCATTGCATAGATCAGTGGGGTGATTTTCTAACACATGAGGAGAGATGCACAATGAATAAATATCAGTAGAAGCACTGCATGAGATCAAAAGCATAATAATGAAATAAAAGTTTTTTACTTGTTAGTAACCACTGAAGTTTGTAGGTTTTATCTTTAACACAGTAGTAAATTTCCTCCAACAAGTCAAATTGAATTATTTTTATTTATTCTTTTATTCAACATACATTTATTGACAGCTGACCCTATTCTATTGTTATGGTTTGTATATGAGGCATTCTCCAAAAGTTCCTATGCTAATGCAGGAGGTGAAATGATTAGATTATAAGAGCCAGAATCTAATTGGTAGATTAGATTAATCCATTTGATGAATTAATAATTTGGAGAGATTATTGGGTGATAACTATAAGCATGTGGGTTATGACTAGCTGAAGTAAGTCACTGGGGGCATGCCTTGGAGATTACATATTTTTTTCTCTGGCTGCTCTCACTCTTCTTCCTCCTGGTTGCATGAACTGAGCAACCTTCCTCTGCCATACCCTTCCACCATGATGTTCTGCCTCATCTCAGGACCAGAGCAATGGAGTTAGGTAATCATAAATTGAACCACTGAAATTTTAAGCCCACAATAAGCTTTTCCTCCTCTAAGTTGTTCTTTTCAGGTATTTGGGTCAAAGTGATTAAAAGCTGACTAACACTCCTATTCCATGAACAAAATAGCTGCTATTCTCACTTATGAAACATTTAGGGATATAAATATTCATAGATCTGCAAGTAAATGGAGCTCAGAAATCACATATAGGATACAAAACTTCACTAACAGTGGGCTTCCCTGCTCCCTTTCATCATACTTCAAGACCTTTTTCTATGTATTCCTCTGCCCTTCTATAAGCAAAGGTCCTGAGGTCCAGTGAACTGGCCAAGAGGCAGTGAGCCAAAGAAGGAGAGGAGAGCAACAAAGGCTAGCACTATGCCCCTGCAATCTGTTCTTTAAAAAAGGAGAATTTATTGTGAATTGAAAACCTGCATTAGAATGACCAGCAATTCTGAAGCAATTCACTTGGCCATTCATGAAAGAGTATAAAAATAAAGAACAAATGTTTACAATTTTGTCTTCTTTTATGACCTTTACATGAATTAAACTACTCCACCAGATACCTGCGAAGATGATAAATACCTCTGGCTAATAACTGACTTGAGTTGACTTCTGAATTTAGTTCTGGCTCTAATCCATTAATGGAGAAAGAATGGTAGCAATTCCAGAAAAGAAAATGCCAAAGGTAAATACTTTAAACACAATTTAAAGGCAAAGAAAGTCATCTGGATCTGCCACCATATTAAATAAGTGAAAGGGCTCAAATATGGCAAAAGTAAGGCTGCCAGAGCGATCTGAATACTCTTATACCAAGTTGTAAAATTATAGATATCGCTGCTTCTTTTAATTTTGTTAGCTGTCTGGGTAAAGATACTCTGTATATATATGAAATCTATATTGTGCCTGTCTAGCTGTGAGCCATCAAATGATGTTGCACTCACTAATTCATGGACTATTTATCTTCGTGTTTATGCTCCAACAAAATGATGGCTGTTTAATTATATTACAAATGAGTTTTGCCAGCCAATTGTATGGCAGATGTTATTTACTCCCAGAACAACTGTCAAAAGACCAAAGCAGCACATCTAACAAACCAAAATGTACTGTATTGAGTTCCATTTCTCAGTCAGCCCCTCTCTCTTCCAGCCACAGGCTTTCCATTATTGTCACAATGGGAGGGGCAACATCGTTAAGTAAAATAGCCAGCCAGAAATCCAGTTGTCAGTAATAAGCAGGATTATAAGAGATGTAACCGGGTAGATTCTACCTGTAGCAGAAGCAGGGAACTATCCATCAACTTTCTTTTCTAATTCTCCAAACTTTATAAATGGTGTATATTAGAGCATTCACCAAGCAATTCCATGACAGCAGATGGGGAAGAGGAAACACACATTTTCTCTTATACAGTAACTGAGCAATAGTCAGTCACTGAAACATATTTTTCCACCAAATTTATGCATGCTATAAAGATGGAGAGAATGCTTCTATCTGGATGGTGCCATAACTTCAATCTAGCAAGCATGCTCATAGTAAACTTGTTCTGTGTATTGTCTAAACTTGTCCAATCTTGTGGGAGCATTTTATTATACCAAACACTTGCCTCAAATAAAACTTTGCAGGGAGAGCTTTGCTGTGGCCCTCTTTTATGTAGTGTGCTGGTATCATGCCAAGGTTTTTAATAAGGAGAAAAAAAATAAGAACTCTTAAAAGTTTAAAGCCCAATAATCTAGGAGCTAAAATCTGATTAAGTACAAAATAAACTTTCTACAATTAAATGATTCAGTAGCAGATAAAATGGAATCTGAGTCCAAGAAGTAACTCTTTCCAATTTAATTTTGCATACTCCCACGAATTGGCATGCCTCTCTGTTCAGCAGACAAGTATTGAAGCAAAAGATGGGTCCTCATTTCTTTCAGTCACAATTACATTTCACTGTGAAAGATCAACTGCTTGGCTTTTTATTGCATGTAATGGGAAAAGACCTTTCTGTATGACCTCTGTCCATAGCCATTTCTATGTCATATTTATTTGGTGAAGAAACAAGTGATTTACAGACCACTAATGTACACCCCCAAATTCAATTGATTATTCAGTTTGTTCTGTTTGACTTATTCTATGAAAAAAAACCAAAATGAATGGCTTGTGTAGCCAGGAGACATGGCTACCTGGAATTCTATCTCTTCTGAAACTTCTTGCAGCACAAGCCTCTTATCTGAAACACAAGCATCTGCTGACTTAATAAAACAGTCTACCAGGAAAATGAAGCAGCTAATAGCAGAGTTGAGGGAAGTTGTCGGATTTTCATGCATTTATTTTTATATTCCAAACCAAAATGATGAAAATTTACTTATGCCAAACTCTTACCGTCGTTTCTTTATTCTTTTTCCTCACGCATCTCTCATATATTGTTATTTTATGACAAGGACACAAATTGCTAGCTACTTATTCCTATAACCTGAAATTTTTGGGGAAATATATGAAAAAGAAATTAGTTTTCTAATTTAACTAAGGTACAGGATGTTATTTGAGTGAAATATTATTAAAATATTAATTATTTCCCTGATAATACTGATGAATGAAACTGACATTTGTAAGTCATTTTCTTTCCAAAAGAAACCACACCTTCACAAGCATCTTGAATAGGATACTGCATTTCTATGCATTTATTAGCCAACCAGTCTCTTCCCACCAGATGGTAACGTTTGTATCAATTTCTATTCATATCAACATGATATTAGCAAAAGAGATGATTTTAATTTTCCTTTTCATTCTCCCATCTTATGGGGTTGCATAAGTAGTAATAAATAAGGCTACATGGGTTACATATTACATCCTTGGACTCTAGCATATGCCAGCTACTATAACATAGCTGCTTGAACTTTGGGATGAATTAGAAAATCCACAGCCTTAGTTTATCAGTTTCAAGACCCTCTGCCATTGTCTTAGTCTACCCTTGGACTCTTATAGACTCTAGGATAGCAACCAGCACAGGGGATTACAGGAAATGAGCACAATCCTTGCCACTGGATATTTCACAGCTGAAAATTGTATATATTAAGATACAGTCTGGGTAATGAGCCAAAGGAGGAATATCTTCCTAAAACAAAAATATTACTCAAATTTAGGGAAATATGGCTTAAATTAAAGAAATTAATTTTTTTTATTGAGACAAGACATTATTCTTATGCTAAAATAAGTGTGATACATTTTAGCATCAGGTAAAAGAAATTTAAATACAGTATCTCAGGAAGTAATAAGTGTATAGCACCACAGGTGAGTGTAGTTCACAATAACCTATTATATATTTTATGAATCAATAGAAGAGAGGAACTTGAAGGCTGCATGCACCAAGTCATAATGAAAAGGGTGAAACAGTAATTAAATGGATTTGATTAGTTTATATTGTATACATGCATTGAGATGTCATAAATAAGTACAATTATTATGTTTTAATCAACTTTTTAAAGTTTTTAAGGAAAGGGAAATGTTAACTAACCTGAATTGATCATCGTAGATGGTATACATGTATTGAATTGTGACATCATACCCCATAAATTTACATAATTAAAAGAAAAGAAGGAGAGAGGGAAGAGAAAAAGAAAGGAGAGAGGAATTAATATTTGATGCTCATAATATCTCCATGAGAAGGATGTCGCAAATAAGAAATCTAAAACTCACCAGGCATGGTGGTGCATGCCTGTAATATCAGCAGTTTGGAAAACTGAGGCAGAAAGATCACGAGTTCAAAGTCAGCTCAGTAAAATTGAGCTGCTAAGCAACTCAGTGAAATCCTGTCTCTAAATAAAACACAAAATAGGGCTGGGGATGTAGTTCAGTGGTCTAGTGCCCCTGAGTTTAATCCCTGATACCAAAAAAAGAAAAGAAAAGAAAGAAATCAGAAACTCAATGGGGAAAAGTGACTTGATTGAGGCCTCAGGTCAGACAGTGCAAAGGTAGCATCCTGAACCTGACCACTATAGCACATTACCTCCAGGGAGTATCTAATACTAGCTGGAGTTCCCCAATGTCTAGTGGAAATTTGTCTTAGTAACATGGATATCCAAAGATCCAGACCTCGATGTCCTACATTTGAGAGCTGAGCACATTACTCTGCCAATAGACCTATCTTAATGGAGACATCTCAGGACAGTTAACTATTGACTATGTTTCTAAAAGCATATCCCCATATCCATTTGATAACGTTAAATGAATTTCTTATAGCTTGTATACTGAAGACAACTGCAAGAATTGGGAGAGTCCAGACTTTAGAGTGAGACAGGTTGAGGTTTAGTTTTTCCTCTAAATTACTGGCTGTATGAATTTACACAGATTATCAAGACTTCCTATATGTTAGTGTTTATATCTTTGAAATAAGATCATGCATCTTACTTCAAAATGTCATAATGATAATTGAATAAGGTAGTGTTGAATGGTCTAAGTTACTCTAAAATACTTCAACATACATAATATATAGTATAATTAACTCTATAATAAAGAAAATTCCTGATTCCTATCTTTAACAAAATTATAAATTTATTGAGCATCACAGAACACCTAATTCCAAACTCAGATGAATATTAAATTATTGGACACTGGAATAATATGCTTAGAATGGAAATAATACAAATAAGACATAAGTACTCCCATTTAATTTTGAGTCACTGAGTATTCAGGTTCCATGTTTTAATAACTCATTGATGAAACTGCAATGTAAGTCCCAGAGTTTACAACAATTAACATCTCATTTGAACTGCCACTATTATCAGAAAATGAAAGTTTTTGTTCCAATGTGTTTTCCAAACTCTTTTCAACTAAAACAAATCATATTCTTTGGAAGTTTTGCCATTTTGCTAGAATTTACTATATGAAATGTATAGAATAATAGACATAACACAGGAGACATAAAAACTCCATCTGGTTTTTACTCTTGGAATACATATTCCAACATGAACACTGCTTTTCTTCTGTACATGAGATATAATGGATGTATATAGCACAGATTTATATAAGAAGATAATTAAATGGTAGAAACACAATCACTCAAAGCATGAAGTACTAAAAGTCTGTTTCTATTATAATATTAATTTTAAAATAGAGCTTCCACAATGGAATACCAAAGGAAACTAGTAAGATTATTTTTCATAGCTATTTAATATAAATTTTGTAAAGGATAAAAAACAAACTGCCAACATTGATTAAATCAATTTCATCTATTACTTGTTCTTTCCAAATATTCTTAATCCAATAGCACTAAATGAATGCATCAGGAAAAATAAGGGAAGGAGGTAAACACATATTTTGTGTCCCATAATACTTTTTCTATTTTATGTTCCCTTCATTCTTTATGTCTACTTAAGGGTGACATTTCAAACTTCTCAGGAAATCTCATACTCAGCAGGTCTGAACAGAAATCCACTCTCTTCACCCTTCAACACTGAACCTAGGATGTTCTTATCCTCCTTTTTATATTCTTTAAACCTTCTCCCATCCCTTGTATTAACCAGTCTTCAGGTCATTTAGTCCAACATTTTAGCAACTTGAACCCTTTGTCTCTGTCCCACCTCACCTTGCCAACATGCCTTCAGCACTCTGGTACTAATTTGAATGAATTATCACAAGCATTCCCTAACATATCTCTCTGCGTCAGTCTTATGTTCTATATGTGGTAATTTCAACTGTTCCTCTCAAGGGCATCCTTCTTTCAGTTACTGATTACAAAGAGAAATGCATCTTTCCATTAAAGAGATCTGCAAATCTGGATGTCGTTGCATTAACCAAATGACTGAACACGACATCGACAACAACGGAATCACCTGATGACATGTTCCTCAAAAAGCAATGCAACAAAAGAAAGATTCACCTGGTAGCTTTCTTGTCAAAAATGCATTGTCAATTCCTAATAATTAGGAAATAATCCAACAGTTAGTTACTTCCTCCAGAAAAATTAAATATCAGAAAAAATTATAATTACTATGCTGTAGTCTGGTTGCTTGCCTGGGTAAAGGGATTGACAACTTGTTTTCCTCACTTTTGTTTTATTCTGCAAACTCTTGCATGCAAATTTTATGTTAGGAAAGGTAGTGGGTTAAAAATCTTCAGAGGTGCTAGATGTTTGGCACACAATGCTTATTTGAAAGAAATGCATCAGTGGTAGCTTCTCGTGTGCAGAATGCACTGCAAACATTACGCACAATGAATGTTCTGTCACAGGGGGAACTGGGCAGGAGCATCTGTTAGAGTCTTTTATGACAGATCAGTATATAGGCAATGTTGCCAGCAAGGGTTTTTCTCCATTATAAAACAACAATCTTCAGTAGAATTGGAGTCACTAAAAGCAGGAAAACAGCTTGCTTTATGAAAGATGCCACCTTTTCTGCAGCCAAGAAATCACCGATCTGATGTTAAGTTCCTGCTATTAGTCTTTCTTCAGCTGTGCAGGTGGCAACTGTTCCATGTTCCAGTTCAGCTCCCCAAGGTTACAGCTGTGAACTTGGGTAATGGCTGTGTTTATTCTCTGCCAGGCTTAAAAGTCTTCAGGGTAAAGTTTTTTTTTTTGTTTTTTTTTTTTTTTTTGTTTTGTTTTGTTTTTTCTTTTCCTTGCTTCTCTTTGAAAATCCCTTCTTGAGCAGATGTGCTTCTCCCGGTCTCCTCTAGTTTCTGTGGTTCAGATTAAGTTTAGC
Source organism: Sciurus carolinensis (assembly GCF_902686445.1). NCBI lineage: Eukaryota > Metazoa > Chordata > Mammalia > Rodentia > Sciuridae > Sciurus > Sciurus carolinensis. The sequence continues at coordinate 48,404,784 of NC_062226.1, forward strand.
ACTATTTTTTATTTATGGTCTTACTTCCCAAGTGATGTTGACAGAGTCAGTTCTGAAGTTAACTTCTATTTAGCTGATGACTTTTCTCTTGTTGCTAATAAAAAGCACTCATGGAAACCTGGATGTCAAACAATTTAAGCACTGAGTGTCACAGATTTACATTGGAGTCTATGTTTGCTTATGCCACTTCAGCCTTGGTTTAAAAATGTGGACCACAGGGACAGTAAGAACCCTTATTTTGCTATTTTGTATACTTTTCTAGTATTTACATCAGAGACTCCAGGCCTGCAAAGTGTTCCCTTCTAGCCTCCTAATTTTGGGAGTCTCTGAGTGGTTTCTCGTAGTTGCTCTTGATCAATTCTGTTACTGTATGACAGGTTTATTTCTTCTCTCTGATTTTGACATCATTAAGGAGCATCAAAGGTTCCCATCAGGAACTTTAGATTACATAGAGGGAAATGAGAGGGAGAAGGGGGTGGGAGTATGAAAGATGGTGGAATGAGACAGACATCATTACCCTATGTACATGTATGATTACACAAATGGTATGAATCTACATCATGCACAACCATAGAAATGAAATGATGTACCCCATTTGTGTACAATGAATCAAAATGCAGTCTGTAAAAATTTTTTAAAAATTTAAAAAAGAGGTTACCATCTCCAGCAACAGTCTACCACTCTGATGTGTTAGAATCTCCATAGGTCTCAACAGAAAGCCAGTGTATTCTCTGGAGTCCCAGTGCACCAAAATCAATTCAAAATAGATCCCTCCTTTCCTTTCTCTCTTCCTGCTTTTATATCGACAATTGCTAATACATCACAATGAAGACAAGGCTAGCGCTCTGCCAGAATTGGAAAGAGAATAGCTAACAATGATATGGGCCTGGTCTCATAAATTTGATCTATCAGGGGAAAGAAAATTCAACAAATAATCACAAACTTTATAAGTGTCATATTTGGAGGATTTCCACATGTAGTGGAAGAAAGTACTTGGGTATCAAACCAAGTTCAGGACCAAGCAGACCTCTCTGAGGGACTAGAACTCAGATGAGTATGATTTTTTCAGGATCAGTACAGTTTCTAAGAAAGGAAAAGGTAAAGTGTTACAAGTAGAAGGAAAAGCATAAATTCAAACTGTCACTGCATCTGCAAGTCTGTAACTTGTTCCTTAATGCAGCGAGGGGTATACCAATATTTTATACAGACTTAAAAAAATATTCTCTTAAATTCTGACTTGCTACAAAGAAAAATGCTATAAAAGGAACATCCATATAACCAGCACCCATTTGTCAGTTTGATTTATCAATTACCGAATATGGTGTATTAAAATTTCTGCTTGTAGTGGTAGAGTTGTCTATTTATAGTTAGTTTTGCATATGTTTTAAGCTACTTTAGAATAATGAATTCAAGTTTGAACATTTACATAATCTTGGTGAAATGAGCATGTTTTATTTTTCCTAACAATAGATTTTATCTAATGTACTTCACCAAATATTATTTTTATTTCTACTTTTTTGGTCTTTATAGTTCAACTGTACTCCTTGTAAAGATTATATTGGTGATTTCCTTTTGAAATTATCTGGAAAATGATTTTCTTTTTCATGGGAAAGCATGGTTCTATTATTACTACCAATATGTCTTTACAAATTTCTACTATTCTATTTTGGGTTTTAGTTATGCCATCTTTTTTCTTTGCTTTTTTTTCCCTTTGTTGTCTTTTCTTGAATTTTTTTTACAGTTTTAATTTTATTTTTCTATTGTAATTTTTTAAAGTATCACCAATTGTACTTATTGGTGTTTTAACAAAATAGATAGCTCATCGCACCTATGTAATTCACATTTTTTTTCACTTTTATTGATGCACTATAGTTGAACGTAATAGTTCAGTTCCTTTTGATATAACCATACAAGCCATTTTATATATTCATTTTCTATAAACTACTTATAAAATTACAATGACAATAAAATTCTTTAAATCTGATATCCCTTCCTCAGTTTAATGGCTTTGCTATTAGGTATAGTTATTTTTATATGGAATAAATGATAACTATGAACACATTATAGTCTATGCAATTAATGTTTATTTAGATTTACTGACATTTTTATCAATATCGTTCTTATTATTTCTCTTGCATCTTAGAATCTGAGATGATTTTTCTTCTGCTTAAATTTATTTTTCCTTATTTTTGATACTAAGAATCTCCTGGAAAGCAGAGTTTTATGTTCTTAAAAAAAGGTCAATTTTTTCATTCTTAAGCTTTAAGATATTACTGAGTATGTAATTCTAAAGTTAAAAGTAATCTTTCCTTGGCACATTTATAATATTTTTCTATTAGGCTTAAGTTAAATTACAAGTTTAATATGTCTACTAGGTAGGTTCTCTTTCTCATTTGCATTCTGTGGGTTCACCGTTATTTGTCTAGATGAGAATTTCTTTTTATTTAGTCTGATGGGAATAGAAGGACCTGAGGTTAATGTTTCGCAATAATCCTGGAAAAATCTCACCCATTATCTCCATATCTTATTTCTGTTCTACTTAATCTATTATTCTGAACTCTGAGTAGACAAATGCTAATCTTTCTCATCATATCATCTATATGATTAACCTTGCTTTCATATTTCTTTTCTCCTTTTCTCTGCTTACATTCTGCAAAATTTCCATAGATAATAATTTTGGTTTACTAATGTTATTTTTAATTTTGACTAATCTGCCATTTAATTTATCCTTTGCTTTTTTGGTGCATTATAATCATGCATAAAATAGTGTGGTTCATTTTGACATGTTTGTAAATACATATAACAAAATTTGCTGCATTTCAATCCCCAGTACTTCACCTTTTCTTCCCCTCCACCCTCTGTCTCCCTCATCCCCTTCTATTTATTTATTGCTTTTTAAGTTGGTGCATTACAGTTATACATAAAGTAGAATTCATTGTGATATATTCATACATGCACATAGCATAATTTTATAAATTTTATTCTGCAGTTCCTCCCCTTCACTTCCTCTACTCAGTTCCTTATATGATCTCTTAGTGCATATTCATTCAAGAGCCCTTTCATTTCTTTTGGAGTATGAAATATACTTATTTCAGTTTTGATAATTACAATACAAGAATTATTTTCCCATCTCATTCTGTTATTTATGTTATCCTATCGACTCAGGCTCATGGGACTTGTTTTCCTTCTGTAATATAATTGATCTGTATTATTCATGGATCTTATAATTCAGAATGAATCATCTTGCTAAAATTTATCTGTAATCTTAAAATATATGCGTATGGTACTTTCACTGTCATATGTGAACATGCACAGTGTGGTAAAAGAATTTGAGTTGCCCAGCATACACCTACCCATTTGTGGTCCAACAAGGTGAGGCTCTGCCTCTTGTTTCAGCTCTCATGCAATAAAAAATTGTCCTTTTTGAAGTCTATTTAATACCATGTTTTTCCACGTTTGTGCTCTTTCTCTCTTTTCACACTTTACAATGGTCCCCAAACATAGTGGTGTTCCTAAACGTAAGGTTTTAGAGTGCCTTATGGGGAAAATATGTGTGTTAGATAAGCTTGACTTATAAGTCCCTTTGGTCATGAGTTCAGTGTAAATGAATTAGTAATATACGTATTAAGGTAACTTTAAACAAAAACATACATAATAAAAACGATGTATTAAGCAGTTAATGTGGCCAGAGGCTAACCTCATAGTTCCCCCCAAAACAATGTTTCCATATCTGCTAACTCAGTATTACAATTTTATAGAGTATAACTACTGTGACAAATGAGAATTGATTATGTTTGCTTCTTATTTATTTTTATTTTTCTGTGAGTTTATATTCATTGAATTTTATGTATTGAGTTATTCTATGGAAAAGCTATATTTCTTCAGAACTATTTTGCATTTTCTTTGTCAGTTGCCTGGAAGCAATAAAATCCCAGGATGGCTTTAAATAAAGCTAGCTGCTAAAGTACTCCCACCAAACGATTTGAGTTAATTCAGGTCACACAACTTTGTGAACAACTATTTGGGCTTGTGAATTCTCAATAGAGGTTTTTATTTTTTCTTCCTTGTCCTCTGTGTACCAGGTTGGGAAATCCAACTTTCCTTTTGTTAACATTTCTCAGAAGAAGCCGCACTTTGGAGGTCCCAGGTTTAAGTAGAAGACTGCTATTCACTTTGCAGGTCGGCCCTGGGATTTATTATCTCCCACAATTTCCACAATTGTCAGAAGCAAACTTCAAGTTGATCAGTCTTAGTAGATTTCCTCAAGGAACATTCTGATTCTGACTCTGCTTCCTACTTCTATCCCAGGATTTTCACTTTTGCTTCATTAAAAAACGACAAACAAAACAAAACAAAACCTCCCTGTAGATGTGTTACTAAGTCAAAAATCAGGGAATAATGTATTTCAAAGATTAAAATAAATTTTTAGTTTTGTTGTTTGTTTTCAGGAGATGCACTTCATATACTAGGAACATATATTCCTCTTTTTCAGAATGTTTATAATTTTAAGGTTATGGTGATGATCCTAAAATAGAAAGAATTGTCAACACAGAGAAAGATCTTCCACCCAATTCTTTTTCTAATGCTCTTTCTAGCTCTGTGACTTAAGGGATTTATATAATTCTTTGATTTTCATGATGTAGTTCTTCAAAATGGGGTCATTTTGAGATACCATGAGTTGTTTGTTGTGAACTATCAAATGAGATAATGCATATGAAAACATATATCATAGCACAGTGCATACTTGTACATTAACTGAGAGAATGTGATCTAATTAATACAAAGCTCCAGAGTCTCAGAACAAAAAATAATTTGAATTCTGTGTCATCTGGAAAAAACCTCAGAGAATAAAGTGAGTGGGCCTGTACTTATTCCAAGTAAGTTGGATAAAATTTTACTTCTTTTAAACACTTATATCTAATTATACACTTTATTCTTGATTCCTATTTCTAAAATAGAGAATCATGACTATTTTCCCACTCACATTTTAAGAATATTGCTAACTTGATGATTACACTTAAATACCTCTATGCTGGCTGTCATAGTGACTCAGATTTTTGTTAGGTTATCAGTATCGATAATCACTAAAGTAAGTATTATATTTATTAAAGTAACAATATCAATAAGTAAATGTTGATGCTGAATTTGCACTCATTATTCAACTTTTTGAGGAAGGAATAAATGTTACACTGTTTTATTAGAGTAGATTCAGCTGTAATACTATTAGATCCAGATGTATAAGGTATTTAAATAAAATAGAAGTTTATTTCGCACTTACATTACCATTTAACATGGGTTTCCCTAGCTTGCAGGCCACTTTCCTCCATATGGTGATTTAGAGAGCCTGACCTTTTTTATCTGTGGTTTTAGTGTCTCTCGAACATGACTTGATGTCCACTGTGGTCACACCCTTCTGCCAAAATGATGCATATAACTTTCACTCACATTTTTGGGAGGAGAATCAATCACATGTCCAAATCCAACTGCACAGGAATCTGAGAATTTTCACCTATCTGAATACAGCAGAAGAAAAGAAACTGAATGTTTTGAAACAGATATTCCTGGCCAAATGAATAATAAGCATACTATTTACAGTTACAATAAAATTGTCCTTTACTCTAATGTCTGATGTAACATTTTTCTACACAGGGTGAAGTTTAAATTAATATACAATTCACATTAATTATTAGAAAGTAAAATAAAGCAGGGTAAAAAAATAAGTCTTCTACATTGCACTTAATCTTCTCTTTAGGTAGCATTTGAATGGTACTTTAATATATATATAATATATGCATTATAACCATTTTGTTGAATAAGGTTTATCTTTTACATCTAAGCAAAGGTTCTGAATATATACATTATAGAAATTACTTCTATAAGTAATTATAAATTCTTAAAGAAAAACTGCTTTATTGACAGAGTTTCCTGGTTCAGGGTGTGGGTGAATAAAAGAGTTAAAATGGCTCTAATACTTGGCAGCAGAAACTAAATAAAAGTCCATTTAAAACAAATGACCAATGCCAAGCACCTCTCTTGGGCACAAATCCTTGGAAGCAGAGATACACAGTATGACACCTTAAGGAATGCCTTAACAATGGCATGTAGCCTTAACAGGGATGTCTTTGAAGTGCCTAAGAAGAAAGTTAATAAGATGATGAGACTGAAGGCTCAATATGACAAAACTACAAAGCACTTTCCTCATGTCATTCTTCTGAGATAGGTAGGTGACAAATATTATTCCTGTTTTGCAGATTGAAAAATGAAATAGTTTGTGTACTCAGAGACATTTCACTGACATTCTGATTTTTAAACAGGTGTAGTTTCCTTTTATAGACCTATAATAGTTATTACATCAGCTTTAGACTTTTGTAATAGTTCTGAATAGCAACACCTCTAGAGTTGTTGAGATAATCAAGGATTCACTCAGTCTTCTTTTTCATAAATGTTCTCAGTGCTAACATCGTAGACAAAACTTGGAATGTTATTTCTAACTCTAGAAAGAGAACTTGTAAGACTTAGAGATTCTTTAAAGAGCATTTGTAATACATATGTCTTATTCTTAGCCCTTATATAATTGAAAGAGAAAACTGGTTACTGAAACATTTACTATGTGCATTATTGAACCAAATGGGCATGTGCAAAACCAGGAAAGTCAATCCCTGTCTATTTTAAAATGTTAAAATTGAAAAACAATTATTACAAATTCCAGACTAAGCCTTAAGCTAATATCACCATTAAATACTGCATAATTCAGTGCATAAAGTTAATAAAACTCAAACTGAGTGACCAATTTGCAAACACAGCACTCAAAGGTTGAGAGTTCCATAACTAACACATTCTAACAGCAATGGTTTCTTTGCTGTTTGTGAAATGGGGTGCAGGAATCCCATTCATCTCATTTCTGATCACTCTAATCTTCTCTTACACCCCCATTAAGGTTGTTCTCTGTTACATTTTCTTACCCAACCAAATTGACTTCAGTGCATATTTATGATTATGAATATCAGTTTCAACCTCCTGAATTAGAAAGGGAACTAGAATACATTTTCATAATCTCTATATGATAGAAATACTTGCTATTCTAATAAGAATTCTGTTCTATGCTCTTTTATCTGTAATCCCTGAAGGTTCACTAAAATTCTGCATAACCCAGAGTTGTACAAAAATGGCCCAAAAGTCACTTGCTTTTATCAGTATCTCTAGGGGGAATAGAATGAAATGTATTTCATAAAAGTTAATTACATTATCTCTCAATTTTTAGGAACCAATTATATGACTGTAAATTTTAACAACAAAAATGAATTATGGTAATAACAATTTATGTATGACAATTTTAAAGCAAATTAAATTAATTAAAACCCAATTGCATTATCTATGTTGGCCTTCATATCCTTTCTAAAGCAATTAGTTATTATTCATCTTTACTTAAGAACTAATATAATTTAGTTATATGCCATTTTATGTTAAGTGTGTTTTATGATATTACAGTTTAGAAATTTCATGTGTTTTAAAAATAAATTGTGTTGCTTTGTATAGATTAGTAACTGTCAAAATAAAATACCCTCATAAATATGGTAAATATTTAGCCCTAACTATTAACTTCATCTTTAGGCTACTAATTATCAATTAAATTATTTTCATAAGTAAATGATCATTAATAAACTTAGCTTTCTGGATTCCATTACTATCTTTTCCAGGTAATATTTCCCTCTGTTGTTCATTGGAATTAACTCCAGGGACTTAATGTTTTACCTCATTACAAATAGTAGATGATTGTTTGGATCCAATCAGCAACACCTATGTCTTAGATATTTATTTGTGCTAATTTCATAATTTGTGTTGGAATGTTATAGCATAAGAAGGAAAAAAGGCAGAAATTCAGAAATAAAGAAGGAAGGAAGGAAGAAAACAGTAGGTTTGGAGCATCTTCTCCAAACCAGATTGACCAAACAAGTATATATTTGTTCCTAACAAATCCCTATTTCTTTTTATTTTATGTTGCTAGTATTGCTGAAAAAGAGACAAGAGAGTGGTCTCAACAATGCATCAGAAAATATCATGTTTTCTTGACAGTTTATCTGCTACTATAAAACATGTACTTTTCAAAGTTTTAAAAATACATGTTAATGTTAATCATCTCATATGAAACACTTTCTCAAGCACTTAAATCAAAAATGTAAAACCTCCTCATTTTTTGGTATTAGTAAAACTATTTCAAGTTGTTTCTTTTTTTCTCTAAAAATAGTTTGTAGAGGTTTTGAACCATTCTCTTATAAAGACTCTGAAATATTTTACTATTAAAGAGAGAACATTACCAATGCCATTACCAGAATAGCATAGTAATATTTGGGCAGAGTGTGTTCTGTGATATTAAGTTTATACATGACTAGCACACAAAAACAATATTTAAATTTCATCTCTGAGTTTAGTGAAGTGGAAACCCTGCAATTTTTTCTGTCATTGCCTAGTACCTTTCCTGACTCCAGAGTAGCTTTCCCATAAAATGGGCTATATAACTACAAGGGAAATTTTAAGGAAGTGGTAGAAAAACTAGACAATCATGCTATAATATTGCTTAAGCAGCTGAACTTTCAAGAAAGATTTCCTCTGAACCTTAAAAATTTTCATGCACATGAATATTCATGTGCATGAATACCCAGTAATTTAAAAATATGACACTATTCAAAACTGTATAGGGAGTAACTATTTAAAGGAGGAATTTTTATTCTCAAATTTTATAAACATCAGTGTATTAACGAGAATCAATGCATTTCTTTTAAAACCTGAAAATATTTTTGTTTTACTCCTGTTTAAGAAAGCAAATAGTTTAAAGTGATATAAATACATACATGGTGTGTTTTCTTCATATATGGAAGAAAATAAATAACAGATGTCATCAAGGTTGATTTGTCATGAATACAAAAATGAAGTATTGCAAATAAACCTTGATGTTAGTGCTAAAGTGATGAAAGCTCATCCATATTAGTGTAATTTCAAACAACTTTCTTTTTATTTTATCAATATTAGTTATGACAAGTTCTATAAAATAAGCAGTTAAAGAGTCAATAATAAAAGGGAATTGTGAGAACTTGATGTTGGCTATGCAGTAGTTTTTGTTTGTTTGTGTGCTTTACCGTGGATTGAACCCAGGAGCACATTCTCAGTAAGCTACATCCCCAACCCTTTCTTCCTTCCATTATTTCTTTTTTTGTTTGTTTGTTTATTTGTTTGAGATGGAATCTTGCTAAATTGCTAAGGCTGGGATTACAGGTGGGCACCACTGTGCCCAGCTCTGTCATAATTTTTAAATATCCTTGAATCCTCAGACAAAAACAGAACCATTAACTAAATAGAAAAACCCAGAAATGCATGGATAATCTTTATAATGAAGTTCAGTTTTAAGGTATATATATGAACCCCACAATGTTATAAGTGAATAGAACAAAATTCTCAGAAATCCTGCCTACAAGGATTGATGTCTAATGAGGAGAAAACAAAGGAAAGCAATTGAGAATCTGACATACCTGAGAACAAAAGAAATCCAAATGGCCAACAAGTATTTACTAAAAAGTACACAGATCGATTTGTGTGCAGTAACTAAAATCAGGAAGAGTTTGACCCCTGCAGAAGTGAGTAAGTGCAGGGGTTGGTGAGAAGGTGTGAAGAAGTCTTTCAAAGTTGAACAGCCAGGGTCATTGAATAGCTAAAAGACATTGAGAAAATGGTACAAAACATAAAAGAACATACATGAGGAATATAAAAACCCCAAAATTAAATAACAGAATTTAGGACATAATTAGAAACAACAGGGGAAAAAAAAACCCTTTTCAGATATGAAAAACAAACTAGAGGGTATGTAAGAATAAATACAAGAGATTTGAACCTTAACATAAACAGATAATGAAAAGGATGGAAACCTTAAAAATCAAAATAGAAATTGAGAATGATTTTTTAAAAAGTTTTTTTTTGAGCTAATGATTACTGAAGATAAACAAGAAAATCCAAAATGGGTAATATAGTCTCTGAGGTTAAAAAACAAAACAAAGGAACAAAATAAATACAATCAACAGTAATTCAAGTAACTTTCTGAACAATTATAAAATGTTGAAGTGACATTAGTTAAAATGGCTGGATAAAGAAGTACAAAATTGTATTCCTTGCAAACACATGAATGAGAACTGCAGAAACAACTTTACTGGAATTCTGGGACTAATAAAGAGTTTCTGGTAAATAGGCAGATCCTTAATCAATTAAACAACAACAACAACAAAATTTCAATGAGAACTTTTATTTGGAGTGGGGAGTCAGTACTGGGTATTGAACCCAGAGGTGATTAACCACTGAGATATATTCCCAACAATTTTATTTTTTAATTTGAGACAGGGTCTCATTAAGTTACTTAAAGCCTCACTAAATTGCTAAGACTGGTTTAGAACTGCAATCCTCCAACCTCAGCCTCCCAAACCTCTGGGATTACAGGTGAGTGCCAACATGCCCTGATCTCAGTGAGAATTTTTGTGTGGAGTTGCATTTTTGCTTGGCTCCATCCCCCATCTTCAGTGTATAGTAGTCTTGAGGACAACAATCCCAGTTTCCAATACAGATGATCCCCAAATTATGATGAGGTTAAATCCTGAAAAATTCTTCATAAGTGAAATTATCAAAAGTCAAAAATGCCTTTAAGGCACCTAAAACTGAAGAGTATCAATTATCTACTCTTGTGATTATATAGCTGACTGGGAGTTTCTGCTCACTGCTACTGCCCAACAGTGTGAGAAATTATTGTACTATATGTCAATATCCCGAGAAAAGATCAAAATCCAAAGTAAGGTTTCTACTGAATGCATATCACCACTGAATCATTATTAAATTGCAAAGTTGTAAGTTAAACCATCTTAAATTTGAGACTGTATAGAGATGGTAGATTGCTAGCACTAGAGGGAGCGGAATGAATCTTATTCTCACAGAACTGAGGCTATTTCTTTGGATAACAAGACTTGCTTTTTTTTTTTTTTTTTTTTTTGCAGTGTTGGGGATTGAACCCAGGGCGAGGCAAGCACTCTACCAACTGAGCTATTTCCCCAGCCCCAAGGCTTACTTTTATTCTCTTAACTCTGAACTCTCCTAGTACCCCTACCTGGGCAGCAGTTTGACCTCTAAAAGAAAACATATTTTTCACTGCCACGTGGGGCAAGAAATAACAGTTGGGAAAAACAATAAACACATCTAAAAGTTTGGGAGGAAAGAATGGGGAATAAGATATTCTGGGAATAAAGGTTTTTAAAAACATACACTCCTGGAAATATAGAAGACAACAATGTTTCCAAGGATAAGAGTATCCAAAAAAGATTTATGAATGTCCCAAGCCCTCACCAATGGCTAACCTTCAAGTACTGTATAAGCAGAAAGAAGCATAAGGTGAAGTTTTCAACTACCTACCCCAGAGTCAAAGGTGTATCCAACACGGAAACACAGCTCATTATCAAAGGCTGATGTTCGTTTGTTTCCTTCCGTGTATCTAAAGAAATCACTGGAAAATGACAAGCTGATCAATAAGATGAAAAAAAAATACAGATTTCAAGTCTCACGAATAACAAATAATACCCTTAAGGCTTTAAAAAAATTATTGCAGAAAAGTCACTTAACAATTAAACAAAAAGCAAAAAGCATATAACCCACAGACCCAAAAACCCTGAGGAGGAAGAGGAGAATCTATTGTGAGAAGTGCCACATAATAGCCAACATGTTTAATATGAAATAAGAAGAAAAGAAAGAATACTTGTTGAAATAATGACTGAACTTCCCAGATTTGATGAAAGACATGAATTTACATGTCTGAGAAACTCAGTGAATGTCAAATAGGATAGGCTCAAAAAGAGCAACAGTGAAAGCACTAAGAGAGAAATACAAAAAGAGAAACCAGAAAACATTAAGAGGGTAGTGACTTGTCAGATCCAAGGATTTTCCACAAGACTAATGGTTGATTTTTCATCACAAACCATGGAAGCTCAAAAGCTGTGGGAAGGCATATATGATGTGCTGAGAGAAAAGAAAATACTATTAGCCCAAAATTCTATATTGGCAAACTGTTCTTCAAAAATGAAGGAGATTGTAAAACATCCCTACAGAAATGAAAACAAAATTTGTTGCTAGTAGACATACCCTATGAGTAATAATTTTAGAAAGTATTTCAAACTATAATGAAAGTATATTAGACAGTAACTTAAATTTACATAAAGAACAATAGCAAGAGTAATTACACAGATAATTATAAAGTTTATTATCAATGTAATTTGGGGTTTATTTGCATTTTTTTCTTCTTTATTCAAAACAAATAAATAAAATATTTATGTAGTCTATGGTGATAAACACTCAATATATAGAGATGTAATTTGTGACAATAAAAACATAAAGGAAAAGTAGCCAGTTTGGAACAGGTTTAATAAAAGCTCTTAGAGCTAAGATTACATTAATTTGAGATATTGTTATAAATTAAGTTTTTTTTGTGATCTTCAGATGATATACTAAGAAATATCTAAATATCATTTTGTAAAAGAAATGAGAAAGAAATCAAAATTTTACACTAGAAATCTGTTAATCTAATATAATGTGGCAGTAAAGAAAAACCAAAATGGCAAAAATAAGTTCATCCTTGTTAGCAATTATAGTCCATATAATTCATTAAACTGTAAATGGTTTAATTTCTATAAGAGATTAAGAGTAAATTAAACGTAATCAAACTATGTATTGCTATAAGAAATTCACTTCAAATATAAAGAGAAAAGTGAAGTCAATGTATAGAAAAACATATTTCACAGAAACAGTAACCAAAAGCAAACTGAAATGGTCATACTAAATAGGAATGGCTATAGCAATATAGACCTTAAGTCATTACATAATGATGTCAATTCATCAAGAAGGTATAGCAATTAAGAAAAATGTACACTCATTACAGAGTCTAAAAATACATGAATCTGACACAACAGAATTGAAGAAGGAAATTGTCCAAAAATAATAGAGGACCTGACTAGATAAAAGTTAAACAAGGAACTATGGCAAGTAAACAGCACCATGAAACAACAAGACCTAACAAATATTAACCAAGTATGCCTCCCAACAATAGCACAAGACACATTCTTCTTAAATGCACACAGAACATTGTCTAGGAAAATAGAGCAAACCTTAATAAGCTTATAAAGATTGAAATCATGCCAAATGTCTTCTCAGACAATAATGGAATAAAATTAGCAAACAGAAGGAAATTTGGGAAAGTTGTAGATATGGGGAAATTAAACCGCACACTTCAACAGACAATATGTCAAGGTATAAAAAAAGAAACCAGAGAACATTTTGAGATGATGAAATTTAATTACAATTTATCAAACCTTATGAGATTAAGCAAAAGCAGTCTGCAGAAAATTTCACAAACCTAAAAACACCAGTCTTTAAAAAGATCTCAAATCATTAACCTAAATTTCTGTTATACAGAACTAGATATAGGCAAGGACACTAAGCTAAATGCATACCGAAGGAAGGAAATAATAAATATTATAGTAGAGATTAATCAAATAGAGAAGAGAAAAATTGATACAGAGAAAAAAGCTGAAAGTTGATCCCTTGATAAGAAATGAACATGAAATATTTCTACCAACCTTACAGAAGTAAATTATGAAGGAATACTATAGACAATTGTATCTAATAAGTTACACAACTCAGGTGAGATGAAAAAAATTCCTGGAAACACACATACTATCAAAGCTGACTAATAAGACAAAGAAAATTTAAATAGATCTAATAAGTAGTAAAGCAAGGGATAAATATTTCCAAAAAAACAAGACAAGCACAAGATGGTTCAGTGGTAAATTCTATCAAAAGTCTAAGGAATTAACACCAATATCTGTCAGATTCTTGAAAAAAAGAAGAGGAAAAAATATTTTTAACTCATTCATGAAACCAGACTGTGACATCATTAGAACCAGAAATTATAGACAAATATCCCTCATGAATACAGATGCAAAAAAATCCTTAATGATATTACTCAGCCTTAAAGAAGAACGAAATGATGCCATTTGCTGGTAAATGGATGGAGCTGGAGAATATCATGCTAAGTGAAAGAAGCCAATCTCAAAAAACCAAAGGCCAAGTGTTTTCTGATATGTGAATGCTAATTCACAATAAGGGGCAGGGGACTAGAGAAGAATAGAGTTACTTTGGATTAGGCAGAGGAAAGTGAAGGGAGGGGAGGGAGGAGGGGTAGGAAAAATAGTAGAATGAATCATACCTATTACCTATGTGCATATGACTACATGACCAGTGAAATTCTGCATCATGTACAACCAGAAGAATGAGAAGTTATACTCCATTTACGTATGATGTGTCAAAGTGCATTCTACTGTCATGTATAACTAATTAGAACAAATTTCAAAAAGTTACAAAAACTTATAATTAAACAATTTTGTCAAAACAAACAAACAAAAATCCTTTATGAAATACTAGCAAGGTATAGTTATCAAATTAAAAGAACTATTTATCATGGTATTGTGAAATTTATCCCAGGAATGCAAGGGTTCAGAATATAAAAGTCAATTCATGTAACATACTACCTTAATAGAGACGTTTTAAAATATAATTACCAAAAGTTGCTGCAGAAAAAAACATTTGATAAAATCCAAAACTCTTTTATGATTAAAAAAAAGTCAACCAACTAAAAACAGAAGGAAGCTTCCTTAACTCGTAAAAGGTATACAGTATTTCACTTCAATTTCTGCAAAGGTTCTTAGGCCAGTGGGAACGGAAAACAGACACATCTGCTGTGGTAGTATCAACATGAGAACAACTGAAAAACACCACAGAAGACTCTCACTAGGAGCAATGGAGCCTCAGAACCTTTACCACTTGCTTGAATTTGATGAGACTGAACGCTGGCACAAATGAGGCAAAGCAACTTAATTACTCACAGACAGGCTGTTACCAAAAGTTAGGTTCTTATCCCTTATGCCAATCCAGCAGGAGGACATGGTTTTGAGAAAAAAAGGAAAAAGAAGCTTTATTGCTTTGCCAGCAAAGGAGAAACAAAGAGGACTCCTGTCCCAGAGCTGTGATTCTGCCCAGGGAGCAAGGGGCTTTTAAAGGGTACATTCCATATGTTCTCTATCTGAGTTGTAATTCACTTGTTAATTTCTAAGATCTGGTACCATCCCCAAAGTCTTGTTCCTATTGTGGGTGTACACTCAGGGACAGTTAATTCTGCCTAGGATGGGGAAGAAAGGTAATCCCTTTTTTCCCCTGAGATTAGTGAGGAACAGGAAGAGAGGAAGAGAAAGAAACATGTCCATTTTAAAAATAAGTTGCAGTGGCAGAGCAGCAAGGGTTATATTCAAAGCATAAAGTGGACCACGGCTACAAGGAGGCAAGGGTAAGCAGAAACCTAAGATCCTTGGTGATCCAGTCCCCCAAGTCTCAGGAAAGCTTCAAGCAGGTAGAATCTCATTTACACATGAGTCATGTTATATTACAGCTGAGAAACTACAAAACCAGCACTCGCCTCTGGTTTTATACCCTGGGCACAATTGGGTTCACTGATCTCAAAACATTGCAGAACACCCTAATCATGGAGGGATGAGTTCACAGCTTGTTGGAAATATTCCTCCTTATCTCAGAATGTTGCATTCTCAGCACACTCTACCTGAGGATTGCAAGTAAGAGGGGAAAAGAGTTGGGTCACTGAAGGTCATTGGAGAACCTGTCTTCCTGCAGGGTATCTATGAAAAACATACAGTTAATATTACACTGAATGGAGGACAGAAAGATTTCTGCTAAAGATCAGGAACAAGACAAGGAAGTCCAGTCTAGCCAGAAATTACACAAGAATTTTTTTTTTAAAGAAAGCATATCCAATTTGAAAAAGAAAAAGAGTTTATATTCACAGATGACATGTTCTTCTATATAGAAACCCCTAAGGAATTCACACACAGAAAAGAAAAAAATTAACACTAATGAACAAATTCAGCAAAGTATCAGGATATAAGATTGGCACACTAAAGTCCAATATATTAGCAATTCAAGACAAAAGTAAAGTAAAATATTACATATGCAATACTATTTAAAAGGTCCATTACTTAGGAGTAAATTTAACCAAGGAGTTGCAAAACCTCTATGTAGAGAACTACAAAACCTTTGTTGAAGTAAATTTCCTAAATAAATGGAAAGGTATCACGTGCTCATTCATTATGATATTTATTATCATTAAGATTTGGAGATAATATTTCCAAATTGATGTACAGGTTTAATGCAATCCATATAAAAATTTCCACTGTCCTTTTGAAAAAATGTGCAAACTGATTCTAAAATTCATATGGAGTTGTTGCAAAGGATGCAAAAAAAAAAAAAAAAAAGAATCTTGAGAAAGAAGAATAATGCTGGAGGATTTACACTTCTGTATTTAAAACTTATTATAAGATGACAGCACCAAAACAGTGTGATATTATAAGGATAGATGTATAGAAAATGTAACAAGAAAAAATGCAAAAAGTTGGCATCTAAAATCAAATTTTGACAAAGATGTCAAGACAATTGCTATTGTTTGAATGTTTCTCTCCAATTATGTGTTAGAAACAATTTACAAAGCAATAGGGTTGACACTATGGAAAACAGTATGGAGATTTTTTAGAAAACTTGGGATAGAATCACCATTTGACCCAGTTATCCCACACCTTGGTCTATATCCAAAGGACTTAAAAACAGCATACTACAGTGATGCAATCACATCAATGTTTATAGCAGCTCAACTCACAACAGCCAAGCTATGGAACACCCAGGTATCCTTCAACAGATAAATGGATAAAGAAACTGGTATATATACACAATGGAATATTACACAGTCATAAAGAAGCATGAAATTATGGCATTTACCAATAAATGGATGGACGTAGAAAATATCATGCTAAGTGAAATAAGTCAAACCGCCCCCCCCCCAAAAAAAAAAAAAACAAAGGCTGGAAGTTCTCTAATTTGTGGATGCTAACCCAAAACAAGGCAGGTTGGGGAGGGGAATAATAAAAATCCATTGGATTAGACAAAGGAAAATGCAGTGAAGGGAGGAGAGAGGAGAATAGGAAAGACCGTAGAATTAATTGGTCATAATTTGCCTAGCCTTGTATTTGTTTACATGATCAGGGTAACTCCACATCATGTATGACCACAAGAGTGGTAACCTAAATAGAATAAGTTATATTCTATGTATGTCTATTCTGCCAAAATACATTCTATTGTCATATGTAACTAACATTTAAAAAATAAAAAACAGGGATGGAAAATAAGATGTAATGAGAGGTGCTAAGGCCATGAAGGAGATGTGAATTAATTAATGCCATTATCATATAAGTGAGTTCATTGTCACAGAAATAGTTTCATTATAAAGGGGAAAGTTTGTCCTCTTTTTAGACATTCTTTCTTTCCCTCTACCTCTTCTGCCTTGGGAAGACACAGCAAGAAGGCTTTCAATAATTACTAGCATCTCCTTTTGGAATTGCTAGCATCCAGAACTATGAACCAATACATTTCTACTTCTGATAAATTTCCCAGCCTGTGAAATTTTGTTACAGCAGCAAAATTTCTTTTGTTACAAAAGAAATTTTTCGTAAATCACCCTTTGTTGGGAAAGGATAATATTCTCAACAAATTGTGTGGGGACAATTGGATATCCACATGCAAATAAGTGAATTTGGACAACTACCTCATGCCATATGAAGAAAAAAAATAATAATCCTCAATGTAAATGCTAAAAATATAAAACTTAAAAGAAAACAAGGACTAAATATTCAAGACCTTTGATTGGCAATGAATTTTTAAACATGACACCAAGAATGCAAATAACTAAGGAAAAATATGATAATTGGACTTCAACAGGATTAAAAACTTTTGTGCATTAAAATAACACTAGTAAGAAGGTGAAGAAAGCCAGATACCATGGCACATGCCTGCAATCCCAGTGACTCAGAAGGCTGAAGCAGAAAGACCAAGAGTTCAAAGCCAGCCTCAGCAAAATCGAGGTGCTAAGCAACTCAGTGAGACTCAGTCTCTAAATAAAATATAAAATAGGACTGGGGATATAGCGTAGTGGTTAAGTGCCCCAGAGTTCAATCCCTGGTACCCCTACAAAAAACAATAACAAGAAGGTAAAGACAACCCACAGATTGGGAGATGACTTTTTTTAAAATCCAAATATATAAAGAAATCTTACAATTTAATAAAAAGAAAACAACCAAATTTAGAAATGGTAATGAACTTGAATTGACATTTCTCCAAAGATAAACAGATGCCCAACAAGAACATAAACATATGCTCAATATTTTTAATCATTAATGAAATGCAGAGTAAAATCCCAGTGAATTATCATCTCATACCCACTAGGATACTTTAATAAAGAAAGAAAGAAACACAGGAAAGTAAGCATTGGTGATGACTTTGAAAAACTGGACCTCTCCTGTTCTCTTGGTAGGAATGCAAGAATAAAGCTGCTATCAAAATTTGGTGATTCCCATCAATTTATCTCTTCATAAGAGAACTGGAAACAAATAGTAACACAAAAAATTATACCTAAATACCTACAATAGCATTATTTACAATAGCATTAATGTGAAAATGAACCAAATGTCCAGCCCATGATGAATGGATATATAAAATTTTAAATATACCTATAGTAGAATATTATTTAACCATAATAAGGTTAAATAAGGAAGTATTGATACTGCAATATGAATGAGCCCTGAAGTTTTATGAAAGAAGCCAGACATAAAAATCCACATATTGTACTCTCCATTTATGTGAAATACTCAGATTAATTAAATCCATAAAGGCAGAAAGCAGATCAGCAGGAGGTAAGGAATAGAGAAAGAGTAAAATAAAGAGGGACTACTTAATGGCTATCGGGTTTATTATTAGGATGATAAAAATGTTATGGAATTCAATAGTGGTAATGGTTTTCAACCTTTAAAATATTTTTAAAAACCACTGAATTGTACAACCTTAAAATGGTCAAAGTGATGGATTTTATGTTAGTGAATTTTATTATTAAACATTGAAATAATATATTACAAGTACACAGCTGCATTTCTGAAAATATTGACCTGAAACAACCAACACTGATATAGAGTCTAGAAAAATTAGTTGACTTAACAGAAAAAGTAATTTGGGCATAAAAATAAACAAGAATGCTACTTGTGGGGAAAAGAAAAATAAATTTTATACAATTTTTCAATAGTAGCTTTTTATGTTAGAAGAAAGTTATGTGAGGTATGTTTGACATACTCCATAAGACAGAATATGAACCCTGGATTTTAAAACAAGCAATAGTCACTTTCAAGAGTACGGCACAAACTGTTTTTCATGCTGAAGTATTTAAGAAAAATGGTGCCTATGAATCACTTGTGAGTAATCTTTTAGAATGCACTTCAAGCAACTTAAAATTTTTAAAAAATCAACTTACGACCATCTGATGGTTAGCTTTATGCATATATACTGTAGAAAACAAATGAGTATTAAAAGAATCTACTATGTCATAAAGCATATGTTCTGACAATGCATATGTAGCACAGCTATAAAAAATGAGGTTATTTAGGTAGTTTATACTTCTTAATAAATTTGGCCATTTCCTGAAGCTTCCCAATTAATATAAAATTATCAATACTAATTTCACATATTTTATTATTTGCTTCATATTTAGATTCTTTATTAACTTCTAATATTCATTTGGGCATGATTTTCATTCTTTTTTATTTTCTAAGTCTTGTCCAAGATTTATGATATTTATGAGTCTTAATGAAGAACCAACTTCTGTCTTGATGACACCCTATTTCATTGTTCCCGCTAATCTGTGCTTTTATATTTGTTTAATTTTTTTATTTTTTTATTTGATTCTGTCTAAATTTCTTAAGTTTAAGGATTTACATGTAAATTTTTAGTCTTTCTTTTGTTCTAATAAGTTTTTAGGGCTATAAATTTCCCACAAAAATCACTTTGGCTGCTTCTCAGAGTCTTGATTGACTCATTTTCATGGTCATTAATTTTCCCGCTATGAGTTTTCATTCAGGTCTAATCAGGCTTGAGCTATTTTTTCCCTTATGATCACTAGGTGGGCCTCAAAATACAGCCTGTTAGGCCCTTTTGGATTTTAGATATCTCCAAATGTACACCTCGCTCCAAGGTGTTATTTATATAGCCCCATGTGTTATTTCTTGTTGTTTGTGTCTTTTGAGAGATCCCTTTGCATTCTGCCACATATTTAAAAACAGCATATTATATTAAACATTTTAGAGGTACTTTTTCTGAAGATTCTCAGTGCATCTTATGTATTATATTGACAAAAACAGAAATTCAACAATTATTTGTTTAAATATCTCTGACCACCTGAGCTTCTAAAGGGTAAAGTTTATTCCTAAATGCTATTATCTCCTCAGTTTAATGGCATGATATATGTGAATAACCAAATATGTGTCTGAATGGAAGAGTTAGGCAAATGTTTGAAATCAAACTAATAAAACCTATATAATATTATCAAAGACCATTTATTTTATAACAAAATCATGAGTTAAATTTACTTGCGTGATTTCAAATAAAAGTCCTAGAATTAGGTTTTATTTCTTAAAATGTTTTGAAGAGAGTAATAGTCATTGTAGTTTAGTAGCTTTCTAAACAGACCAGACCTTAAATATCAAAAAAGGAATTTTTAATATCACTCTTTACAAGTACAACTTTTGCAGGGGCGGGGTATCAGGGATTGAACTCAGGGACAGTTAACCACTGAGTCCCCTCCCCAGCCCTATTTTGTATTGTACTTAGAGACAGGGTCTCAATGAGTTGCTTAGCGCCTTGCCATTGCTGAGGCTGGCTTTGAATTCTCGATCCTCCTGCCTCAGCCTCCCGAGCTGTTGAGATTGCAGGTGTGCACCACCATGTCTATTACAAGTGCAATTTTAAGTGTTGTGAATTTCTGCCTTTATCAATAATAAAACGTCGAAGAGAAAAAAAAAAAAAAAAAACAACTCTGACCACTCAAGAAAACAGGGAGAATACTTTCCCATAACTTCAACACAAGTTTATCCCTCTCTCTCTCTCTCACCAGGACATGAACAAAATTTCTTTGTTGAAGGCTGCCTAAGTCTACACTTTATGTTACCCAAAATATTATGGAACTTTTAATGACCACTCTTTATGTCTAGTTTTCATGTATTAGGAATCGAGCTAGTTGGAGGTCCCATTTCCAACTAGCTCAATTCCTAACACCCCACTGAGGTTGTGAATCATCACTGACTCAGATACATACTCCCTCGTGAATCCCCGATAGCACATTTTCCGTGCCTATTTAAATCTAACAGATCACTTGGGTACAATTGCACAGGTGAAACATTTAGACTTAAATTCTTTTTTTCATGTTCTCTCTGTCATTCTGTCCTGCACCATCAGTTCCACGCTCCCAACTCCTAAAAGAAAATCATGTTTTAAATCTATTTCATTTACTTTTTTTTTTACGTTCCTCCTTCCCTTCCACTTCTTTCCTCCACTTCCCCCTCCTTCTTTCTAAAATATTGCCTCTTCCTTTCCTATTTCTCTATTTCCTTCTCTGCTGATCTCTACCATTGCTTGGTGTTAGCGTTGAACTTTTTGTCTCCTTTCCCTTATCAAGTTTCAATTTTGTCAACATGGCAAAGGATATAGAAGTAAGATGTCCCTCTAAATCTAGCTTCCTCCTGCCAGGCTGAAGGAGAAAAGCAGGATGAATCTCAGCTTCAGCGTTAAAAGGTGTGATTTCCTTAGGAGCTTGAATGATCTCATCAAGCTTTGTCCTCAGGCACGTTCATTTCCCTTCTAATTGGCATGTCCCCACATTGGTCAGACTCCAGTTCTTCCTAGAGCCCAGCATAACCTCTCTTGGTGCTGTCTCTGGTCCCTGCTCATGCTCACTCTCATGAAAGCCACAGAGCGCTGCCTTCTGAGTACCACAGCTGGTCTCTCTCTCTGCTTTCCCTTCACACTTTCCATGCTGAGTCATGTTTTCTGGATAGGATGAATCTATTCTTTTGTTTTTTTCTCCTGCAAGAACAGACACTAGGGATCTAATTATTCTAGTCACAATATCTCTAACAGAAATGTTAGTTTTGAACACAATGTATGGTATTTCTAGGAGTCTTCAGAGAGATCTGAATTACTGGGGCTGTCCTGCAGTTGTTACTGCTTGGGTACCACATCTCTGCAGCTGCTCTAAAGAAGATTCAGTTTAGTTATATAACTAAAAGTCCTAGGGTTTTTAAAAATTTAAACTTTCTTGTATATTTCACTATCTAACATTCATTGAACACCTACCTTGTGTCAGGCATTGCTCTAAATGTTTTATACTATTAAACAATTAGTCCCCACAATACTCTGGAAGTCGATAAAACTGTTCCCTTTTTATAGCTGCAGAGGTGAACACACAGGAGAAATCTGGGGTCACAGGCCATCTGAATCCTGGCGCTGTAACTCCAAGCCCTGACTCTTAATCTTTAAGCCACAACTGTCTGTTTGGATGAACTTGATGAGCTTGATTTGAGGAATTCCACATTTTAATAACAATACCAAGTGCTTTATTTTGTGGTTAGTTGCTCTTCTTACCAGCCCTGAGGTATACAAGAAAATATTGTCATTTAATTTTCTGCTGATGAGGATTAAGCAGTTTGATGTTAGGCTTCTTTTTTTTTTTTAATTTATTTTTATTGTAACCAAATGGGATACATGTTGTTTCTGTTTGTACATGGAGTAACAGCATACCATTTGCATAATCATACATTTACATAGGGTAATGTTTGATTCATTCTGTTATTTTTTCCTTCCCCCGCCACCTCTCCCACCCCTCTTTTCCCTCTATACAGTCCCTCCTTCCTCCATTCTTGCCCCCTTTCCACCCCCCATTATGTGTCATCATCCACTTTATCAGTGAGATCATTTGTCTTTTGGATTTTTGAGATTGGCTTATCTTACTTAGCATGATATTCTCCAATATCATCCATTTGCCTGCAAATGTCATGATTTTATTATTCTTTATGGCTGAGTAATATTCCATGGTATATATATATACCACAGTTTCTTTATCCATTCATCAAATGAAGGACATCTAGGTTGGTTCCACAGTCTGGCTATTGTGAATTGAGCAGCTATGAACATTGATGTGGCTGTATCTCTGTAGTATGCTGATTTTTAAGTCCTTTGGGTATAGGCTGAGGAGTGGGATAGCTGGGTCAAATGGTAGGTCCATTCCAAGTTTTCTAAGGAATCTCCACACTGCTTTCCAGATGTTAGGCTTCTTGATGTTCTCCAGTGATAACTCTCAGTCTGCTGCTTTGCAGACCAGTAAATATTTTATTTCTCCAGAGAAAATAAGACATTGAACTTTATTAATAGAAGAGTAGTCATAGCATCATTATTAGCAAATATTTTTAATATTAGAGTAGGAAAAAAACAAATATTAGAGAAGCCTGAGGAAAATTGTGTATATGGCTATTCAAGTAGTCTTCTACCTTGTAAATAAAACTATAAATAAAAACAGGGGAGTGAAAACACTCTTTATGCAGAGAATCACAAAATGCATCTAACTAGCACTTACTAAATGTTTTAAACCAGCTGGGTGAGGCAGTGCACACCTCTGATCGCAGCAACTCAAGAGGCTAAAACAGGAAGATGGCAAGTTTGAGGCCAGCCTGGGTGATTTAGTGAGATTCCGCCTCAAAATAAAAAATAAAAAGAGATGGGAATGTAGCTCTGTGATGGAATGTTCCTGGGTTCTCTTCCCAGTGCCACAAATTAATTAATTAATTAATTAATTAAACTAGTACCATTTGTTGAGCATCACACAATGAGGAGTGTGGCATCCACTTCAGGGGAATGCCTTTTGGGTGCAGGGCTTTATGAGTGTCACCTGTTTACAGACTGGTCACTCAATTCCCTTTCAGGGGTGTGACTGTAACAATGGGAGTTTGAAGAATCTTTAAGGACTGTAACTTTATAATATCCTCAATGACCTCTCCTAGGTCAATTCTTGTCTCAGTGATCCTTTGATCAGAAATGAAAGAAATGCAAACGTGGGTAGAATAGCAATGAAAGCAGTGAAATGCAAATGACAATTGCTATGGTGGCAAAGCAACAGCACACTATAAAGAAGGTCAGATTCATTAAGCCCTCCATTAACCAGCCCTGCAGAGTTGCTCCCCCTTCCCCATTGCCAATTCCCGGTTCAACACCAGGGATAAAATTTGTGACAACAGATCACACCAGCATCCTCCAAATATTTGAACGAATGTTTATTTTAAGACTTAGAATGTAATAAAGAGAGATATTTAAGTCCCAAAGTTATTTAGAATTAAGAAGATGACTTTCAGATTTTTCCCTCAAGCTTCCCATTCCCATTTCTGCCATCCTGAAAGTCTTATAATAGCTAATCAAGAAATGATTCACAAGGTCACCGGTTCCCAGACACCCAAAGGGCAGGACCAGCAAAAAGATATTCTCCCCAATTAAGCCAACCACAGAGTTCGCAGAAAGCCTATTGACAGTTTAACCAAGTGGTTCTGGCAATTTTAATTCCTTGGACTATTTCCGTCTGTCCTACCCTTCAGTGAATAGACCTTGGGCAAACATGAATTTTCAATATCATCATTGGCAAGGAGAATATCAGTGTATTGGTCATTCCAGAAGAATTAAAAATCCTCAAATACAGCTCATATGTGTCTACTCAGAGAAAAGTAGAAAGAGAACTGAGGAGAATGGATATTAAGAGAAGTGCATACTTTTCTGTTTTAGTGGAGTGAAACAGAAGTCTCAGTTTAATCCTCTAGGAGTTTACCTTGGTATTTCATCCTGTTTCTAACCCATAGAATGTAAGATAAACCCTGTCATTCAATCCAGTTATTGACATAGAACTGTTCTGTTCTGGCGGCTGTCAATCAATGAAATGCAACCATCCCACTTCTCTGTGGCTAAAATCCTCCATTCTCAGTGTTAAGTAATCAAATTCTTTAAGGTAGTGTTCATAAAATATTGTTTTAAAATTCCTCACTACCCTTATCACTCCCTTGGATATGATTTTAATGTGCAGTGGCTTACAATAATATGAAACACCAGTGACAAAGAGAAAAGCAGGCCTGGTGCTCTCAGCGAGGCCATGATGTTGTTCTGTTGAATATAAACAGTTTCAAAGAACACACACAGAAGACAGGGCCACTCTCTGATAATGGTGGATAAAGCTGAAAAGAAGTCTAATTTGTAGAAATTACAAAATATCCTTTTCTTCTTAGTCACTTATAGCTTTAATCTCAGTTCATTCCTCCTTTCTTAAAAATTATTAAGATGCCCAATCACAATGTTAGCCACCAAGCAATGGCAAGGCAAAAAATATACATACTTATGAGCAATCATCTGGCCTATCATATGAGACTAAGATTAAGTAATAATACCAGTAGTACCACTACTATTGCTATTAAAAATAACAAACTAATAAAATTAGAGCTACTAATCTCCAAGTGCTTGTTCTAGATTTTGGCAGTCCACGTACTAGGCAATTTACTTTGTTTACATTAAGGTGGACAGTTTATGAAATAATTATAGCTATCTCTTTTTACAGATTAGAAAAGAGTGAAGCTTGTGAAAGTAAGTAAGTAGCCCAGGATCTCTCAGCTAAAAATGAAGTCTTGGAACCAAAATCTAAAATCTGCCAGTCAAGATTTTATTCACTCATCACTCAGCAGTGAGTAAGGCTAATATTCTTGTAGTGGTTGTGTCTAGTCACAAGAGCAATGCCTTC
This sequence comes from Sciurus carolinensis, assembly GCF_902686445.1. Taxonomy (NCBI): domain Eukaryota; kingdom Metazoa; phylum Chordata; class Mammalia; order Rodentia; family Sciuridae; genus Sciurus; species Sciurus carolinensis. The sequence goes on from NC_062226.1 coordinate 48,430,612, forward strand.
TAAAATCTGCCTGACCAAAGAGTGTTGATTGGAAATTCTGCAAAAATAAATGTATCCAGCTATGAATCTTCTTAACATGGGAAGAATGCATGCCAATTTTGGCTTAAACATTCCTTCTTTGAAGAATTTCCATAAAGATTGGACAATTTTTATTATTTCCATTAAATCTTAGTTCCAAATACATTTGCCAATTCTTATATGCCAAGTACTAACTACAGAACTGTTCTGTATGAGCCAAATTGACATTTTGTTCCATCCATCACTAAGCTCTCACCAACTCATCAAAGGTTAGAACTAGGAAATATTGTCACCAAAATTCTACTGTGTAAACTAACTAGAGTGATTTTTGTCCCTACAAATTTACTTTGACCAGGAGAATAATGTTGTTTTACAAAATCTTTTCCAGTCTACCCTTGGAAATTAATCTGTGTAATTTTAATCTCAATTAATTTTAATCTTCATTAAAATTAAAAGGGATAATTCAGTCATGCTAATAAGGAAAGACTAGGAACAAAATTATTCTTCCAATGTACATTTCTATCACAAAAATTCACAAAATTATGAACATTAAAAAATTATTAAAAACAATTGCAATTGTAGATACTGAGTGAAACTCCAAAGTTAATGTTAACAAGAATCCAAGTCTTAGAAAAAAAAGAGGCAGTATGTGTAGTAACCCCTCTTTCTCAAAATCAATCAACCCCACTAGTAATTTTAGAAAATAACTAATGAAGACAATGTACATTTCTGAGAAAGAAGTGATTTAATTGTTTAATTATCAACATAGTAACAACTCTTTAGCTCCCATTTCTTTCCAAATGGTGCCAGATTGATGCTTTGGGAACTGAAGTTATTTTATCTGAGTACTGGTCATATATGACCAAGGGTAACTTCAGGGTAAATGACCTCCCCCAAGAATCTGGACACAGAGTACTAATTTGCTTGAGGTTAACAATCTGTGGGAAATCAGAAAAAAAAAAAAAGTTATATCTAAGTGGGAAATTATGCTGCTAGATACAGGAAAGAATGTCACATCAAACATCATAGACCAAGAGGTCTGAAAGAGGCTTTCATACAATTACAAAGTTTTATGGGTTTTCTTCATTTTAATGTATCTCTTGTCCATTTATTGCATGAAGACAAGGATCATGTCAATCTTGACTGTTATTATATTAAAAATATTTAAGAGAATAATGAGATAAATGGAAGAATGAAAATCTTCCAACCCTCTTGTGTGCCCAGCATTCACCAACATTTGCCATATAATAGAACTTTTACTTTCCCAAGAGACCTACAAGTGCTCAGCCACATGTCTCATTAAAGTCACATTAAGTGATACAATGCTAACTCAGTAGTACTCCCTGTCTTTAGCTACAGAAACTAAATTCTGAGCATGTGGGGAACCATTTAAGCTGGAGCTCTTGGTTTTAAGAAGACTGGCATATGTTGAAGACTACAATAGGAAAGGTTCCTCACTAAGAATGAAGTTAACAGAGACAAAGAAAGAGCCACTAGAGATAAAAGGTATACACACAAACACACACACGCGCGCGTGGCCCCCCCCCCCCCCCCACACACACAGATAGCAGATACAGAGGAACCATTCTGGTGAGTTTGGTTTGTTTTGATCATATGTTAGTAAGGTTTTCATTGCTGTGACCAAAATATCTGACCAGAACAATTTAGAGGAGGAAAAGAATATTTTGGCTCATGGTTTCAGAGATTGAGTTCTCCATCCACTGACTCCTTTGCTCTTGGCCTGAGGTGAGGCAGAACTCATGGTGAAAGGGGATGGCAGAAGAAACCTCTGCACAGTTCACAGCATCCAGGAAGCAGAGAGAGTGAGTGAGGAGTCAGAAACAAAACATAATCCCAAGGGCACTCCCTAACCCATCTCACAGTGACCTACTACTACCCCCATACCACACCTGCCCACAGTTCAACCCAGTAGTCTATTGAAATTATTAATCCATCAAATAGGTCAATCCATTGATTATGTTACAGCTGTCATAATCTGATTATTTCACCTCTGAACATTACTGCATTGTCTACCACATGCGCTTATTGGGGGACAACTCATACCCAAACTATGAAAGTCCATTCTTGAATCTTAGATTCCTGAACAATGTTCCTGACTGAGCAACAAACTGTATCCTAAAGACTGTGCTAAATCCTTGAACTAAACTAAGACCTTGCCTGCACATCTCTTTGTGCAGTAAATACATTTATTAACATTTGTGATAAAAAAAAAAATTTTCTGCATGTTTATCAGCAAAAAAAAAAAATGCTTTTTGTACTTGAATCTTTTAAAATTGAGTTCATTTCATTTATAACATACTCTTTATATAATTAAGAAACTATAGACTCCAAGGATAGGAAGTGCCTTATACTTCCTCAGGTGCAATATTTTGTTGTTAGAGAATTTTGTCTAGAGCCTAACTTCCTGTTCTTTCTGCCGTTCCAGTCTGCCTTCATTCACATACCATAATTATTAAAATCATGGAGGATTAATTCATCATTTTATATTCAAGTGATTACAATGACCTCCTTGGAAAATAGAACCAATTGTCTACCTCTCTCTCCACAAAATGCATCCCTTTTTCTCAATTAGATTCCTTCAAATTAAAGGCAGGATTTGAGTCTCTGAGTTCATTTGGCCATTTAGCTTTCTGCTGAGGCTGTCCAAAGAAGAGCAAATTGTGCCCAAAGGGTACTCTAAGAAATAAATTAAGTAAAATTACTCATTGAAATTCTTATTACCAGAAACAGCACTTGTCCATTCGGCAGGTAATTTGTAGTAATGTTTGGTAATTGATAGCAATTTCTAGTAATTAAATGCTGAGCCATTTCTTCATTTAATATTGGTTTCATTTCATGAACCCAGTACTAAGAAAAAGAATTAGGGGTTGATAACCATATCATGCTCTCATAAGCAAAGGAAGTACAGAGTTAAGGAAGAAGAAGCTAATGTAGAAGGTTGGATTGCCTTTGTGGTTCCGTACTTAAGTAAATATCTCAGATTATTTCATTAACAAACACTGAAGTTGAATGAAAGGAAGAATACAAACCTGGAATGCATTGGGCCTTCAACAAACATGAATTTCCAGAAAATTTACTATTTTGTAGGTTAACTCTAAAATTTCTGTACTTTCTCAAGAGATAAAATAACTTAAACTTATTTAAAGGTTTTATGAAAGACTTTTGAATCCATTCGTGTAGTCCACAATTGTCATTGTGATATGGTACAATTATTAAAGTGTTCCATACAATCACTGAATTGACTTAACTCCAAGACTGATTGGCTTAAAATACCAGCAATTTATATCATACGAATGCATAAAAACTTCAGAAATGTGTTTAAATTGAGGGTTTGCAAACACATGTCACAAGATACCAATTTTCAAAGTCAGGTATTTTATTTTCTCTTTGAAGTGCTAATCACTTCTTCTTCTCTGTTTCCAACTTCTTGGTCCCTTCCCCCATATTTACCCCTTTTCCAGTCCAACCCACAACTGTAGCACCTTGAGGGGTAGTGTTATTGTTGTTTCATGGCCAGCTTCTCAGGGTTGTATTTTTTCTTTGGTAATACCTCTTTGGAAACATATAGCTCTATGATGTTCTATAACTCCTGTCTCATCATGAGTGGTCCACAAGGTCCCAGAGGGAGGCACTTCCAGCATTTGTTCCTTCTAAGTGAATAACAAGGAATTTTCATACAAGTAATTTCAAGTCCTAAATACTTTAAAGGATATAGTTATGAAGCAATCCTTATTCAACAGCAAGTTCTAAAACTGCCCTGAATCAGTGATTATAAATGGACATATAACTTTTCCTTTTAGTTCCTTTTTATAATATGATTATTTATAGTCTAGGTGAATTATTGAAAGGATCAATATAATTCCTTTCAGTTTCTGAATATGTGGAAAAAATAATATTTTGGAATCATTAGTAAACTAGGATGATTGAAAGATAACCAAGGGAGGAAAACTTCATTTCTAAGCCCTTAAACTTTTGAATCCTCCAGAGTTGTTGATCTATTTAAATGCATAGTGGTTGGGCTATGATCAAAATGTAATGCTCTCTTCTGTTATTGAATCCAAGCAAGTATGTTCAATTAAAAAGAGAGGTCTATTTATGTAACTCTTGAAAGACAAGAAAAACAATTAAAATAACATTCAACTGTACATAAAATTGTGAAGAGAAAATTCTAGTTGCTTAAAGTTAGTTTCTGCCTCCTTGTATAACTCCTAATTGAAGTCTCTCTTTCGTCTTTCTTCAATAGCTCAGTGTATTTATACCTCTCCAAGCCAGCTTCTATTCAAATACCTGGTCTCAGGTCTAATAACTGTATGACCTGGGATGGTTGCTTTCATCTCCATCAATTTTGGGAATAGGATCCCACACAACATAATGACTAACCAGGAAACCTGGTTGATAGCAAAGGAGGTACAAAGACAAGCCTATGACTAAAAAATAAACTAGCCATATAAAGTACAATGCCACCCAGAAACTTGGAAATATCAGAACTTAAGTGCCAAAATGGAGACAATACCAAAGGAGGATGGAAAATAATCCTCTGAGCTCTCATATAGATACTGACTCAGTAACATTTTATGTGTAGATATGATTTCCCCTAAACCTAGGCACACTCAATGAGAAGAATTACACAGGTCAAGGAATCAAGAGATGGAGGCACAAGTGACCTCACTTAAATAATTCCAAATAATTCACTTGGGTATTTGTGATTTCTATACCTTCAGTTCCAGGCTCTGCATTTTTAGCAATCTTGGTTCCCCAAAGCAGAGCACTTCTACCAGGAGATGCAGCAAAGTTCTCATTGAGACATAAGCTGTGACTACCCCACTGGATGAGCAGGAACTTAGAACCATCAGATTTTAGCAGTGATGCTAATGGAGGGTGAGTGTAGCATGCCCTGACCACCTGAGGTGGCAGAGGCTATAGCTTTTTCTAACCTTCTTTTCAATTTTTCCCACACAAAGGTATATAGAAAAATCCTGAGAGAGCGTTCTTCTGGATTTTTAAGAAGACAACAATCCAAACAGACAATTAATAGGTTGTGGTGGACAATCACATTTGATCACATGTTGCTCATCTCTCTCTTTTCAAAAGTATTTTTTTCCTCTGATGCTGAGAGGGCTGATCATAATAAATTTTTAGCTGTCAGTCCTGTCAAGATTTATCTCAGTCTCAAAGAGCTCCTTGCACAAGAGAAAGAAGATTCAGTGAGTGGACAGGTAACCCTGGATAGTTTACATCTAAAACTAATAGATGAGGAACTCTAAATGTCAAGCATTTATCTAATATTAAACAAATCTATGGGTGATCCAAAGGTCAGAACTTCCCATGGTATCACCTGTGGTTGTCATTGATCCTGCATCACAACTTGAGTTATTTCTCTGCAGAATTCTCTTATTTTTTTCTCCCTTTCACAGGTGTTGATTGCAAGAGCACTCATTAATATACATTGTGTATGCCAAACTCCCTTTTAGAGTTTTATTCCTGGGGCATTCAACCTGTACACATGCCAATCAAAGTTGTGATTTGTAGAAGTATCCCAGTCAATAAAAATATATTTGATATGTTTGGTTAAGGGTTCAGATCAGAAGACCAATTTACTTCTTGCATCTTTTATATAAGTAGGAAATAAATTACAGATAAATTTTTCAATCCTCTAAAAGATTCCTTTTATATTTTTATTGGAGCATTATAGTTACACATAGTAGTTAGGTTCATCTCAACAAATTCATACATTCTTGGAATTGGATTTTAGTTCAAGTTCCCTGCCTTTACCCTGTCCACTTCCCTTCCCCCATTCTCTGCCCTTTACTCTATTGATCTTCCTTTTCCTATCTAATTTTGATTGGTTCTTTATACTTATACACAAAGGCTAAATTCTCTGTGATATATTTATATATGCGCTCAGCATGACAATATTAATTCTGCCTATTCAATTCCTCCCCATTCCCATCCCTCCTCTCTCCCTCTCAGTCTTCTTCTATTCTACTCATCATTTCTATATCTTTGTGATATCCAATACTCCCTTTCTTCTTTCCTTTATTTTGCTCTAGCTTCTACATAAGAGAAAACCTTTGACCCTTGATTTTCCAAGACTGACTTATTTCACTTTGTGTGATATTCTCCATTTCCATCAATTCACCTGCAAATGCCATTCTTCTTTATGACTGAGTAAAACTCAATTGTGTATATATATATCACAATTTCTTAATCTATTCACCTATTGACAGACATCTGGGCTGATTCCATAATTTGGTTATTGTGAATTACACTGCTATGAACACTGAGGTGGCTATATTACTACAGTATGCTGACTTTAGTTCTTGTGTACAAATATCAAGGAGTCTGACAGTTGAGTCATATGGTAGTTCTATCCCTAGTTTTCTGAGGACTCTATACTGCTTTCCAGAGTGGTTATACTAGTCTGCAGTTCTATCAGCAATGAACAAGTGAACCTTTTTCCCCACATCCTCACCAGCATTGATTATTGTTTGTGTTTTTGATAACTGTCATTCTAACTGGAGTGAAATCCTAGTGTAGTTTTGATTTGCATTTTCTAGATTGCTAGAGATGTTGAACATTTTTTTGTATATTTATTGGCCATCTTTTGAAAAATGTCTGTTTGGTTCTTTGGCCCAATTATTGACTGGGTTATTTATTTATTTATTTATGGTGTAAAGTTTTTTGAGTTCTTTATATAATCCTCCATCAGAGAAGCAGTGGACAAAGTTTTTTTTTTTGTTTTTTTTTTTAAAATTCTGTAGGTTCTCTCTTCACACTCTGTTTCCTTTTTTTTTGGAATCTTGTAAATTTGATGCCTTCTCACTTATTGATTCTTGATTTTATTTCTTGAGCTTTAGTGGTCTTGTTTAGGAAGTCAGTTGCAACACCAATATGGTGCAGTATTGACCCTGTTTTCTTCTAGCAGTTGCAAGGGTTATGATCTAATTCCTAAGTCTTTGTTCCATTTTGACTTGACTTTTGTGCTGGATGATAGATAAGGATCTTGTTTCATTCTTCTAATATGGCTATCCAGTTTTCCCGGCACCGTTTGCCAACAAATATTTCTGTCACCTTTGTCTAGTATCAGATGGTTGTAAGTATGTGAGCTTGTCTCTGTGTCTTCTATTCTGTTCCATTGATCTTTATGCCTATTTTGATGCCAATACCATGCTGGTTTTGTTACTATAATATAATTTCAGATTAGGTATTTTGATGCTTCCTGAATCACTCTTCTTGTTCTCTATTGTTTTGGCTATTCTGCATCTCTTATTTTTTCCAACTTAATTTAAGGATTGTTATTTCTAATTCTGTGAAGAATGTCATTTGTATTTTGATGGGGATTGCATTGAATCTGTATACTGTATTTGGTAGTATAGCCCTTTTGACAATATTAATTCTGCCTATCCAGTAACATGGGAGGTCTTTCCATTTCTAAGGTCTTCAATTTAAAAGAGACTTCTTGATGACCAACATTCTCTTTAAAATAAAGATAGAGCTTATGTACTTTTGCTAAGTTTGAAAAATATTCAGAATGGGTTGAAAGTAAATTTTGATGGTCATTACTTCAAGTCGTTTTTCAAAGAAATTTTTACTATACTTTCCCACCCTGAAAAGGGCAGGTCTTCAGTTTTCATGATGCTGGAAGATCAAATATCATTCCTAAAATTATAATTTTGCAATGGTTACAAAAATTTTAAGAGAGTACTCAACTGATTTTTAAAACAAAATTTACACTTAAAAACCCAAGTACTTAATTGAGTACTAATTGAGAAATAGCCAAAGTCAGTTGGTTCAAGGTATAGCTTCTGAACCCTGGTTCAGGCTTTGAAAACTAGCAGCTTAGAATAAGTTCCAAAATCTTACTATCAGATAAATTCTAAGCCCTTAGTGACTTTTCCATTTGTACCTTTGATTTCTTAAGTATTTTTATTAAAATAAGATAGTTATTAAAATTTTTTAAAATGTATATTTAATTAATTTTCACAAAGTACACACAATTTTGAAAACATAACCTACATCAAAGGCCCCTCTGCACTTTTCCAGTTGCTACCCATTTCTCTAAAGAGGACTGCTGTCCTTCCATGTCCCATAAGTGGTTTTGCCTATTTGGAATATCATATGAAAACAATACTAAAGTATATGCTTTTTGTATCTGTCTTCTTTTATTCAATATTATGTTTGTGAAAGCCATCCACATTGTTGAATTTATCAATGCTTAGTTCATTTTCATCACTAGATATTTTACAGTTATTCCAATATTTTTCTTATCCATTATAATTTTGATGGTATTTTTTCAGTTTTTAAGTATTATTACAAAAGCTGTAATGAACAATCCTGTACATGTCTCTGGTATAAATTGTCCCTCAACGGTCACGTAAGATGCCTACGAGTGAAATCACTAGATCAGAGGACAGATACATTTTGAAATTTATTAGATACTTAACACTTTAATTTTTTTCTTAATTAATTGTTCAAATTTTCTTTCATACCAGAATTCTAGTAACTCCAGACATTCACCAATACTTTACATTTAGAGACTTTTTAACTTAGCTACCATTTTATGAAATAATATCCCCCACTACACCGACAAAGTCTTTCTTTTATGTACCATGTAGACAGTACTTATCCCACACTGACCAACTTATATCATATGTATCACTTGTGTGAGGATAGGAACCTATTGCATAATGTTCAGCATTGACTAAGTATGTATCATTTTCATGTGATCCTATGGAGCCTAGAAGAGATAGATTAATATACGAAAAAACAGCAATGGTAGCATTTAGTAAGCACTTACTTATGTACACCACCTACCAAGACAGACAGTTTTTAAAACATAAAAGAAGTTTCATAACTTGTCAAAGTTCAAACTGCAAGTAAATAGAGTCAAATTCATTATTTATATTGTAGATTGTTTATATATTATATATTACATATATTACATATCATATACTTTTTTTTTTTTTTTTTTTTTTTTTTTTTTGGTACTGGGGATTGAACCCAGGCCCTTATGCATGCGAGGCAAGCACTTTACCAAGTGAGCTACATCCCCAGCCCCTACATATCATATACATATATTGTATATTCTACGTTCTTAACTAATGTTTACAGAATTCAAGTAATTTTTCCCATGCCAAAAATTGGCACAGCTAGGAAGGGTGAGTCAGAGCAATCTGACAGCAACTCCTAGGCACCTGCTACTCAGGCATCTCCTTTAGCTGTGGTGAGTCTGTTCATCACACATTGCAGTGCACATTAAAGAAGAGTAAAGTTCTATTAAATTAGACACCAATTTAAAAATGTACAAAACAAGGTGGAAAATAAGAAGGAAAGAAAGCAACCTTATATATTGCATGTATATACCCACTATGATTTAGATCAAGAATAATTGCCAATAGGTTTCTAAGATCCAGCAATTCTGCAATTATGATATGGAATTGTAAGTTGAAGATTTTAAAGTCCACTAAAGTTGAGGGAAAAGAATTATTGATATAGTTTAGAGGAACAGGGAATAGAGGATCACATTGGCATATATTCCATTAAGTTACTATATATAGTCTCCATACAGACCTATATATAGTAACTTCATTAAGTTACTATATTTTTGTTAAGGATGAACTGCTAGAGACTTTCACAAATGCTAGCTCAAAACATTTCCAGGAGACCCTGGTACATGGATTTACTTCCCATTTTTTTACATAGGAAACTAAATACAAACATTGAAGCCTTGGTCTCTTCTTATAATCTAATGATTAAATGAGAAAATATGACAAATCAATTGGAAAACTTCTAATTACACTTTCAGAGAAGATAAATGAGTGAGTGACTGTCCTGAAGTTTCCAAAGGGTTAAACTATCTACTTATTATCTAGCTATCCTGGTCTGTTTTTGTGGCTGCCCTCTTACTGAGCCAAACACATACTTCCCATCTCAGGTGAGTCCAAGATTAGGCAAATGTGTTTCAGCTCCCAGGAAAGCATGGAGAGGGTCAAAATGGAAATATTTGCTGCCTCTTCCCCTCACAAAGAAGAGTAACTTATCCAGGAGGTAAAACTTATCACCTGGTAGGAGCTGTTCTGACAAAGGACCACTGGTGTGCAGTTTTATAACACAATAGTGGTGTTTTCCACTCATTCAGGTATATAGGCTCAGACACTTCACAAGTTTATTAACATTTTCTGCTTGTGCTCCATGTGACTTTGGACCTTGAAAGTATTACCTAATAGTTACACAAAACGCCTTCCATTGTTCAATAAATAGTCAAATATTCCAGAGGAATAATGTACTCCTTACCAGTGCGCAAATCTTATGGAAGTACCTTTTTCAAAAATAAAAAAACTTTTTTTCCCCACTACTCAGTAATCCTAAGTTCCAGGAGTGTAACTGAGTAATTAACTTCTGATAATGGTATAAATTTAGGCTTGTTAAAACAAGGATTGTTAATATTCCCTTGGTTTATCATCCTGGCCTGACTTACTCAACCATGAAGTACAATAAGACACAAACCTATAATCTCAGTGGCTCACAGAAAGTACCCATGAAAGAGGTAAAGGGAAAAAAAGAGAGAGGTAGGGAAGAAGGATGGGAATTAGGGAGGAAGGGAGGGAGAGAGAAAGAGAGACATGAACATAGTGTAAAAGCTCATAAAGGGAAATGCATTAATCACACTTTAAGTAGCTGGGACTTCACATTTTATTTCAAAACCAATAACTGCAACAATACAATAACAATGCCAAGATGATGTTGTATTCATAATAGACTGACCATTATAATTCCAGAAGCCTCACTTCTTGATGATCTCTGGATTTAAAAAGTATTATTATTACAATGACCCTCCCTGGGCTTTCCTAATAGAAAAAAAATCCAAAAATATTTAATTGTAAAACTACAAATCAGTGTACATCTCTGACTTGGAGGTATTGTTATGACTGAAGAACTGTGGTTTGTTTATACACTTTTAAAAGAGGCAAGATAAATCTGACAAGTCCAACAGAGTAACAGAGATGTGTTGGGAAGAAAATCAGTATTTTAGTATTAAAGAGGCCCAAGTTCATAACTAAGTTTTTGCCACTAACAAACCGAGAATAACCTCTGAAAGTTTCCCCATCTGTAAAATAGAGACAGGGATGTCTATGCCATAGGACAAATAGTCATCCATTCACAGTAATACACACAAACGATGGAGTAATTATCTTAGGTAATGACATAGTATTAAGTATAAAGTATATTATAGTCATACTGTTCCATATAGTTATACTGTAATATACTTAGTATTATGTCATTACCTAAGGTATTATACCTTAAGTGTATTAATTGTCCAAAACATAATAAGAACTGAGTAAATGGTGATTGCTATCTCTGTTGTGTATCAGACATTCTAGTTTACTGGTGTTGCATGGTTGGCAACGTTTTGTTAGGCAATGAGTAAAGAATAAATCTTTTCTAAAAAGTCAGACCACATATACACACAGAGAGAAAGAAGGGTCGGGGCAGAAATCAACAATTTGGGGTTATATTGCTATAAGCTCATTATTTAACTCATGGCTTTGCCCCCATTTTTTGTTTTCTTGCACTGCAGGATCAGACTGTTAATACACTTAATGAGGCGAAGAAACATAGTAGTATATCTGAGCAAATAAAGTCCCTTCATTCAGACAGTACTAAAACCCTCAACTGTCTTCTTTCTGCCTGGAAGAACGACTTCATGGTTTATTGAACAAGTGAAATTTTGATCTAACTAATTCTCAAATTCTGTGCATTTTCCTGCCCTCCACTATTCTCCAAAAGGATTTTTTTCAATGGAAAAGGATCACAAATCAATATTATCTGGATTCATCTGGGCTGAGTACTTTCTCCATACAGACCTGTTCAACTCCACTGAGGCAGACTTCTCTCACCATGCTCGACCTTCTCCTTTCCATCAGAGTTCACCTCCCCCACCTCCTACGTATGAAACAGACAGGGTGGCACGCAGGGACAGCCATGATTTTAACTATTCTACAGCTGCATTCATTCCTGACAGTGAAGTTGTCTCCCTTACCAGATTCTCAGACTAGCAAATCCTTACACCAACTAAACATATTCTGTTTGGCATATGTGACAGTAAGAATTTGGAGAACATAAATTGGTCTCATTTATTTTCAACTTTGCCATTAACTATTTACTTGCACTGGGAAAGCATCTTTTGGAAAAAAATATGTACAGTTCTGTATTCTCTGCCTTAAAGAGGATCTGAAAAACTTGCAAAGGAGGCTGCAAGGAGTGCCATAAATTGATTACAAGTTCAGAGATAAAGTTAATGAACCTGGAATTCTGTTTCCAACTAACAAGGTGAAAGTGATTCTGCGGTCTTTGAGTCAGGAATGTTTCAGAAAATGGTGAGAATTTCCTGTGTTCCCTGATCTCATGAGATGAAACAGTTTTAAACAGATGAATAAAGGATTTGGTAAAGTCTGTTAAGCTGGGTTGCTATCTGAAGTTAACTATAAGTGGACTAGATTCATTTTGTCTGGAGGTGTTGAGCAGATGTATGCACCCTGTTATTTTCTTAGGTCCCTTTTTAATCCAGTGAATGCAGTATGAATCAGTGTGGGGAAGAAAAAGAAAGGGAAAAAAGAAGAGGAGGGGAAAAGAGGAAAGATGGAGGGGAAGAGAGATTTCCCTGCATTAGAGACGTAGCAAAATACATAGACTCTGAACTCTCCCTCTGATCCGTTTTGCCAAAGCCATATGGTCATCAGTGAGCAAGGCATCTTAGACATCCTAACCCAATCTATTTATAGCAAACACTTCAGTTCTCCAAAAGAGCAAGCAGTCCAACTCACTGTGATATAAAACACCATACACTAACAAGAAAATGAAACTCATCATCACCGCGCAGGTTGATAAGAGTTTGTGGCACAGAAAATTATATGAATATTAAAACACACACAAAAACAGCATGTTTACACACTTGTCTATTAATAACAATTCTAGACAGAAGATCTGCCTCTAGAAAGCCGAAGTGCCTGAAATTACCAATCACAAAGTAACATCATCGAAACCTCTCTCTGCTAGAGATAAACAAACAATTCAATACCAGCTTCGTAATGACCACATATTTTCAGCCACAGCAGGTTGCTGCCTAGTCCCTGCAGGAAAATGACAAATGAATGCTGTTTAATATTTTGCTTGAACAGTTTTTTCTTTCAGAAAACTATTTGCAATACGATAATGAGAAGAGCATAGCTGCAGAGAGTAGCATTTTGTAAGGATGACTACCTTTCTAGGACGTATCATCTGATACACACTTTGTTTATCCAGAGCGAATTCAGTGGTTAAAATGATTAATTGGACCCATTTTGTGTTACTCATACTAGCTCTAGCAAAGGAGGTGATTGCTATTTTTTCATAGTGACTCATACAAAGACACCAGCAGTTCACAGGCAATAACAAAATGACATTTCTAAATTTAGCAGTTCATAAATCTTATAAGATGCCAGCCACATACATTGCCCCTCCCCCACTCTTCTCTCAGCATTTGCTCAAAAGTGCAAAAGACTTAAATGTACTTGGGGACAAGACAGAGACTTCCTCATATCATGTCTATCTGTTCCTTCCTCGGTACTTACCAACACCACTGTGCACTTTGGTAGGTGCAATGTATATATTTCCCAAATGATGGCTTTTATTATCCCATTAAGATGCTAAATTTGTCTGGTAAAAACATACACAGAATATGTGCACATTTCCAGAGGAATCCAATTCAATGAATTATTTTCAAGGGGCACTGTGGAAACCAGCAAATTTCCTTCAGCCCTCCTATGTTATCTATTCCGTGACATGAAATATGCAGGAACTTCACAGTCTCAGGGAATAAAAAAATTTGCCTCTGTCATTTTCTGTGGTTTACATAAGGCACTTACCAAACGTAGCATGCCCGTTTTATGTCCTCTGCCTATTGTTCTGAGACTTCAAGGCTAACTGCTGACCTCGAGAAAATTTGTTAACATGACTCACACAGGTAGTCTGCAACAAACAGAAAGTAAGACACTCAGCTAATAAACTGAAAATCCACAAGACTGAAAAGAGGGATTACTGAGCAGTGACAAATGGTACTCTTTTGAAAACCAATTGGCTGATTTTAATCCTTCTCTCTCACAACCTCCTCACTATGGAGATCTTCCCATCAGAGAACGAAGGCACCATGCTTTTGAACCACCTAAAATGACTGTAAAAATGGTAAGCAAGTACTGACATTTTTACCACTCCTCTATTCACAGCTCTGATAAAAAGGATACCCTGCTTCAGGTCAACAAAAATGATAATATTGTCATTTTAAAGTAAATATAACTAGCACATGCTAGATGATTATATCAAACGCCCATGATGAGCAAAAAACTCACAAAATATTAGCTTCTCAGGGGCAAAGCTGAGGAGTAGAAATTTGCCTATTATAAGAAGCATTAAGCTTTACTTAACATGGGGGTGAATGTTTTGTGACCATACAGGAAATATGAACAGTTCCAAACAACCCTTCCTCGCCCAGATTTTCTGTATTTAGTATTACACTTCCACTATAATTTTCAACTTACTTACCTGTTACTCCTCCTCACTGAAACACTTTATTGTTGCAATTTATGTAATAAAATGAGCAGGATTAATTTTCTTAGGTAGTAATGGTGTGCATTTCACTAATACACTATTGCTTTAGAGAAGGTTTTCTATAAATACATAATTCACCCTAAAGAGATGAATTGTTAAAACATGTAAATATCTAAGATATCAATCTGAGGTTGATGGAAGTGACCAGATTATGAAAAACTTTCATGTCTCCTACTGATACCTCACACATCTCCATTGGTAGAATGTGTCCTTAAGACAAGGGCTTTTCAATTACTCTCTCTTTGTTTTGCCCATTGTGCTTAATGTTTGTAGCATATCACATAGAATGTTCTGTGTTTGGGAGCAACTGAACTGAACAATCCCTGATTCAGATTATATGCGATAATAAATTTCAAGGATGTTGGTATGACGTACTATGCCTGATGATTGATCCTACTAAGTGTTTCTATTGAAACTCATAAACTTCAGTGAATGCATTGAATACCTTTTCTTAATCATTGGTAAGACATCTTGAAAAGCAGATATACAATTAAGTAAAGGCGTCTGAGTCAAGAGTCCATAAGATTTAAAAAAAATACTCAACTTTCTGATTGGGTTTAACATAATGCTCATTCCTGAACTGGGAAGCAATGAGGTCAGATCCTGTTCATACAAATAGGTAATTTTCAGGTTGAAGATTCATTAGGGTTGAACAGTGCCTCCAAGTATTTTTGAAGATAGATATAGAGACTGACAAGTCCGAAAGACTTCTTTAAGATGATCATTTTGCTGAAGCATGTTGCTGAATTTATGCCAATAATTAATGTTACCACTAGTTCTCCACTCCTATTTCTTTGGTCTCAAAACTTGGAGATAAAAGCAATGTTGACTTATATTTTTTAGTGTTGTTCTCACATCTCAAAATATACATGTATGTTCTGTTTTTAAGGATTTTAGTTATTCATGAATCATTAAAATGTAGAAACTACGAATTTGGTTCCTTTACAACTATTCTTTTATCCATCCCTGATCTCAAAGCAATTTACCAAATAATGGGTTGGATGCTAACAGTACAGTGACTGTGTAATTCTGTTTTGTTTTAGTTTTGTTTCTGTTTATAGTCTATGGTGGTTCCTGCTGTGAAATAGTAATTTGACTTTTCATTAACTAGTAACAAAAAAATCCTTCTTATTTCCCTCCCTTTCATTTGACTTTTTCCCTAAGGGAAAAAAAATGTTAGTTGGATGTTGGTGATATCCAAGATTATTAGCAAAACAGCCATATGGTCTCTTTGTCAATACGGGACATTAAAGGGAGGCTAAATTTTTTATTTAAGAGACATCTGTATAGAGATGGTAATCCATCAGCTAGGTGAGTAGGAGGTGGGGGAGGAAGAACTGATTCAGGACACAGGTGTTGATAGAAAGCCTGTGTCACTGAAAACAATGATATGACAAACCGGGCTACATTGATTAAGTTGGGCTGTTTTCAAAGCTAACTTTAGTAAATTCGGGGCAGCAGAAAAACTAAGCTGTCAGTCCAATTCTACCCACTGTCCCCAGATATCACACTTGGCTCCAGAATTCTAGGAAAAGCAGATGCTCACTCTGCCCCTGGTACAAAGTCACTATTTACTGGCATCAGTGCAATTTATTTAGGCTACTCCAATCCCTTTGGACTCAAAGCTTTCAAAATAACCAGGGAAATAGACAGACATGGCTTGTCATGACCAAACCCCTCAATAAATGGAAAGGCAAAATGCCTTCCACCTAAGCAGATGTTGCAAAACAAATGTGTGAAACCACTGTAATTGTGTTTTCCCTTTTTTACTGCCCAGGGTAGATCTTCCTCTGTCACAGAAATTCTACACCTGCACAGTGAAGGGAAAAAAAATGGGGCCTTTGATCTACTATACTTATAATATACATCACAGAATTTTCTTCCTTTTGAATAAGTTACCAGCATTTCTTCTTTAAAAATGTGAAATCTGAGATAATTTAAAAGCAGCTCAAGGAACTATCCAAACCCTAATCTCTTTCCTTTATAAGAAATGGGTCAACCAACCTCTCATTTAATTAACCATAAAGAAGCAAAAAAAGATGAAAGTTCACAAAACTGAAAAAGATAACTTGAGTCAACCCCTTACGTGTATCAGGGCAGCTGAGTGAGAATTTAGTTCAGAGTCTATTTCTGCTTTGCATTGTTGAAGAGATTTCCTAGTAGGGTTAGGGAAGAAGTAAAATGATATTACTTCTAATCAATTAAAAAAAAAAAAAACAAGCTACTTTAGAAATAATCTAGAGCAACATCTTGGCCTTGTAAGCCAAGTGAGATAGAGTAGAGTTAGTGATTCGCTTATGGGTTAAAATTTACTTAGAAACAGAGGTAAGACTGGAAAGCAAGACTTGAGAGAGCAAGTACTCTGGAATCAGATGAAAACAGCTCTACCCTAAGAAACACTACTTAACCACAGCATAAATTCTAGTTCAGGTCTGAAGAGTTACAGAATAAAATGGGATAATGCAGTGCCGCATAGAAGTTGTTAATAAGGCAAACCTGCCTTCCTCAAATTAAAATATGAAAAAAAAAGTATCACAACCAAAAATTGAAGTTATCTTCTGTCAGAAAGAATGGATCAGACATACCAAACATGTCTAAAAAACAGGATCACTTTGTATTTCTAGGTTTGTCAGCCTAAAGGCATGGAATTTTTTTTAAAAAGACTTCAGCAAACATTTGCAGTAGACCATTACCTTGCCAGACCTAACACTAATCAGAAAAAGAAGTACTTAGACAGAATGACCTGAAGATTTTATACCCTGGACAAATAAACACTTTTGTAGAAATGGACAGGGGAGGTCTTCAAAGCCTAATGCATAGAGCTCTAAAATCTTACAACCAACTCTTCATACTCTGGTGTGCACCAAACTTTACTGATCTGACTTTTCAGGATAATTTGATTACTAAGAAAAATCTCTCAGAGTAATATATTTCTACATTCTTTCCATGAGAACTTGTTAGTGAGTTGGCATCTCTGAATCTGATTAAATTAGAAACCTTGATGAAATCTCCTTTTTGAGCCTTTATGGGTGAAAGGCAAGTACTTGACTGTGAATGTACAACACTCAAGGCCAAACCACATCTAACCAGCTGGTGTTTTCCAGATGACACCACTCTATTTTCATGTCCCATACAACTTTTTGTAACTTCTATAATCACCACTTCACAAAATTATTTTAGAATGATTTAGCATATATTTAAAACATCTAGTGCAAAGCCTTAGCATATGAGAAGTCTCAATGAATGTTCCTTTCCTTTACAATTTTCAACCAGAGAACTTTCTTCTGAAGTAGAGCAGAGTCTATCCAAAGGGAAAAGGAAAAGCTCCCAGAGGAGTTGATAATTTCAATTTTATAATAAAGAGCAATAAGTCGTGGGAAGAAACATTTAGAGCAAGAGAAAGAAAAAGATAAATGAATAAAAAAAAGATAAGATGAACAAAGATCTGAAGATGAAAAAGAGAATGGTACACTCAGAATTTAAAATTATTAAGGGTGATTCGGGAGTCCAGAACTTATCCTGAGTGAATAGTGAGCCATTACAGAGTTTTGAAGTAGCAGAGTAACCCTAAGTTTTCAACAAACACTCTGGGTGGAGGCTGGATACTTTTACAGAAAGAAATAATGCTTAAGAGACCAGGTTAGTAATTTTTTTGTGCAATCAAAATAGGAGATGAGAAATTAAAGACATGCAAATGGGTAAAAGGGATATGGACTGATTTAATAAATGTTTAGGTTTGTAAATTCTACAGCATTTGGTAACTTTTGGTTTGAGACTGAAAATTGGACAATCCAAGGCTTGATTTTGAATGACAATTGATGGGATAGTTTTGGTCTTTGCTGATGACAAGAGCAGAATAAAAGCATTACAAGTAGAAGTGAAGAAACAGTATAGATAAGTGGCCATCTTGAAGTCTGTTGTGTTGGAAAGCAGAATCAATAGGTGCTTGGATTTATGAGGACACAAATGTCCAAGCTAAAGATAAAGACTTGAACTATCAGGAAATAACCAATATGAAAGCAAGAAATATATTTAGGATTTCAGCTAATTGCCTCATATAGAAAGATCAGACCACTTCTTCATCTCTTTAAACTTCCCCAAAATTGTTTATTCTAAAAAAGGTATTTCTAAGATCATAGAAAAGGATATAAAAATGTGAGCTTCCTGTACCCCATTATGTGGCATCATCAGTGTAATAATTTCATTCTTACAGGTAAGGAAGTCTACTTAAATCCACCGGAGACATGAAATAATTTAAATTACCAATGACATGTGTAGTAGGCAGAATAATGCCCCCTCATCCCCCAAATGTCCAAATTCTCATCCCTGAAATAAGGAAATATAGTACCTTACATGACAAAAAGAATTTTGCAAGATGCGATTAAGTTAAGAACCTTGAATGAGGAGATATTTCTAGATTATCCAACTCAGCCCACTATAACCATAAAACTACTTAGAAGTAGAGAATCTTTCTTGAATGTGGTCAGAGAAACAGATATGATGGCAACTGAAGCAAGGTCGGAAGGATGTGTGGGTGGATTCAACCCATGGTTGCTGTATGGGAAAATGGCAAATGGGGACCAGAAACCAAGGAATGGAAGTGCCTTGCAGAAGCTGAAAAAAGAAATGGAGACTTAGCTAGAAACTTCAGGAAGGAACACAACATAGAGGATCTACTGATCTTAGCCCTGTTAGACCCATGTTAACTTCTAACATGCAAAACTGTGAAGGTAATTAATCTGTGTTGTTTAAACTACTAAATGTGTGGTAAACATTCATATAAGCAATAGAAAACTAATATAGCGTTCTACTGGCAATGTCGTATAATAAAAAGTAGGTTATTTTGGAGGTTACAAGATGTACTTTTGAAACACTTCTTCCCTTAATTTATATAACTGACAAACTCACATTCACCAAAGAAAATGCGATTATGGCACCAATCCTTTTATAAAGTACTCCATGTCTCTTGCACAATAGAATTACTCTGTTCCTTATACTTTTCCGTTTTGAACATATTCCACACAGCATGTATTTGTGATTTTACTTGTCTTCACTTTTAAAATTACTCCCATGAGTATAGTACTTTTAATTTTTTTTTTTTATACCGGGTATGGTGGCCCACACCTGTTACTCCAGTAGCTCAGGAGGTTGAGGCAGGAAGATCGCCAGTTCAAAGTCAGCCTCAGCAACTTAGCGAGTCCCTAAACAACTTAGAGGGACCCTATGTCTAAATAAAAAACATTTTTTAAAATGGATGTTGGTCAGTGGTTAAGTGCCCCTGGGTTCAATTCCTAGTACAAAAAAAAAAAAATTTTTTATATATTTTAACAATAGTCAAGTGGGCTAGAAATTTTTCCATTAGATAGCATGTGCTAATAAGTGATTTTGAATAGAATGACGTAAATTGGGTGAACTTAATCTCTCAGACTTCCATTTCTTTTTTCAGTAAATAATAAAGCTGACATTCTTGACTACATAGTAGACCAAATAAGATACATATGTGAGAAGATTAGTAGAAAGGAAAGCATTGAACAAAGTTCATTGTTTTTAAAAATATACATAATAACCATTGGCACCCATGAATTGATTAGATATTACATCACTGAAAAATCTTAGGCAAATTCTCTGTAACCTGTTTAACAGTATTAAAATTTTATCTAATTGTGGGACTTTTAAAAGCACAATGTAAGAACAATGTTGGAAACTAATTTTTCCAGCAGTATATTTTTCATGCATAAAAATCTGGATTCAATGAAAACAACAATAATTCTAAAGGGCTTCATTATACAAAGTCAATATTCTATTGACAATTTGAAGAATAAAATATACCTAAAGGTATAAAAAGAATCTGTAATAAGAGTAAACGATAACTCCAAATAAGAGTATAGATAACTCCAAAGATCAAGGCAGATCAGGGAATACTGTGCTGTTAATTCAAGTACTATGGTTAATGTTGATTTATATAACTTAGTTTCTACCCATTGTTCATGAAATAAGCTATTCCTCTTTGCCCCATTTCATATCAATGGATTCCAGAATAGAGAATTTTCAGATGCATTATTGAAAAAACCTTTGCTTTGTCCACTTTGCTTTTTTAGTGAAGATTCTATCACATTTATTATTGTCAAGTGCTGTCACTATTCAACTGCCCGGAGTATATTCCTTTCCGTTCCTGCTTTCTATCAAGCCACTAATCTCAGTATAACTAGTCTTTCATTTTCTTTTACTCTATATTCTTCATGAGGCATATTTCCATCAGTAGTAATGTTTTTATGTTATTGTTATCTTCTGACTATAAAAATGAAATTATGTGCCAGTGAAGCAAACTTTTCTCTCTGCACATCAAAGTTAATGACTTTGAGAACTCCATGCGTTTCAATCAGATAGTTTTGTAGCTAACATTAAGTTGGCTTCTTGGATGGTTGACTTAGAAAGTCGCTTACTCAGTGTGATGATGCCAATTTAAATAGAAAATTAATTGGATAATTATCATTCATCAATAACTATCTATGAACAAACTATAATTATAGAAAAAGGCTTAATCTTCCTCCATAGGAATGTACACTTAATGAAAATTATGAAAGATTATTGTTTCACAGTGATTATTAGTTTTCTGAAATATACTAGTGCTTGAAAACATTACAGAGATAAATAGACAAATATAAAGGTGTATTTGTTTATTTTCCAAAGCATCTATAACTTAGCATTTATAATTAAAAATTTTTTGGGGGTGCTGGGGATCGAACCCTCGCACTCTACCAACTGAGCTATCTCCCCAGTCCTATAATTAAAATTTTTAAAAAATATAATTTGAGATATTACAGCTTCTGTGTATTTAAAATCTTTTACTTTCTTTTTTTACTTTCTTTTCTTAGTGATGTTAATGATAATTATCTCCACTCTTATCACAGAAGTTCAGGGAAATTGTGTCCTTGGTTTTTACCATAGTTCCAAGTGAATTTTTGGGAGTAGGCTGTGAGAATTTGTAACTTCCTCATAGAATCCTGGAACTGAACTCTTCATAACATAAATGGCAAAAACACTGGTGTTTGTGCAATTAATGACCTGTGCTAGAAAAGAGTAGAGGAGAGATAGATATCCAAAATTAATCAACAGAAAATCTTACTAGATAAATACCATTTTATAGAAATGGAGTTGGATAAAGTGGTGAGTCAGTGATTTTGATAGTGGACTAAATGGTGGGATGGTGTAGAGAAGATTTAGCAGAGATGAAAAGAACAAAAAATGCAATACAGCCAAAAAGTGTTTTATATTTGCTCAAATTCAGTCTCTTTAATGTGCTGTATAAATAAAAAAAATAGGATATAATTTACATGGGGTCTCTAACTTCTCTTCTTCCTCATCTTCCTGTCTTCCTCCTCCTCTTCTCCTTTTCTGTCTCCTCTCCTTCTCTCCTTCTCCATTTCCTCTCCTCCTCCTCTTTCTCATCTGTCTTCTCCCTCTTTTCCTCCTTCTCTTCTCTTCCTGCTTCTCGGCCTCACCTCATCTTTCTCCTTCTCCTTCCCTCCTCCTTTTCTTCCTTCATGGCATATCAGAAAGCTGTCTGACTCTCATCAGATTTCACTTTAGAATTTTTCCATAAGTGATTGAATAATATAACATTTGAGATTATTAAATTTACTGATAATTATTTATGAAACTTGTTAAAATAAAGCAAAATGTTCTTCAGAAAAGTGACTTATTTTCTTTTTTTAAAGTTATTTTGTTCTTCTTTATATGCTCTTGAAATAAATACTCTATAATACTATTTATCTATATTTTCTCACTTTCGTGATTTAAAAATAACATTTTAACATGATTGAACATAAAAAGCACAAGGTTTCTTTTAAATGAGGATAAGACCTGCAGATAAATTATCAGCAAGGAAGGGCCGTGAAACGTAGATAAGGATGCCTGTAAAAAGGAATGACTGAGCCCCAGTGAAGAGCGGTATGTGAAAGCAGACCTCAAGTGACCCCCAAAATATCCTACAGCTAGACGAGTGGTTGGGAAAATAAAATCAGATTGGGATGTATAACTAAGATTCTTTCATGAGAAAGAAAGGGAGGAAATAAGGGGGGGGGGGAGAGAGAGAGAGAGAGAGAGAGAGAGAGAGAGAGAGAGAGAGAGAGAGAGAGAAGCGAGGGGAAAGAAGACAGAGAGACAGAGAAGCAAGATAGAAATTAAAAGATTAAAAACTCACTAGAAAAGAAGAAACGAGGGATTGTGGTGCATACCAACAAAAATTACTATATGGAATCAAATGCATGATGTGCTATAAATTAACCAGCCTAATTCCCAGATGGGAATGAGCCTTTGTGCTCCCTTTGAGTGAAGGTCTCATTTTCCTGTTCTATATCATCTGAACTTCAGATGTTGAGATGATTGTCATGTGTATCTTACCACTCTAAGTTAAAAATACCGGCACGCTACCTTTTCCTTCAACCTTGAATATGTAGTGAGTTAGAATGATTGGAATAACAATTCATTCCTAATGATATAATAAATATCCTAGATAAAGAAAACTTTGGCAGTTATTCTAGAGGAGGCTGCAGCCAGTTTGTGGGCACATTAAGGACAGGAGTAATATAACTCAAAGTTCAGATTTCATTTGTGTAGTGGATATGTAGATAGGTACTCATAGTCCATATGTGTAGACACATACGTAATCAGAAACTGAAAATATATATAGTTGAATTCAATTATTGGTTTTAACCTTGCCAGGATAGGATAACAAATTATCTGTCATTGCCCTGTTTAAATAATTTTTCATTACTTGATTAAATGCATATCTGATATTCATAGTTTTCTGCTACACAGATCTAGGTAACACTAGTATTGAAGAAAGAATGTATTGTTCAAAAGTGTTCTCAGCAAATGTTATTTAAGTATTTGCTGGAAATAATTGTCTCCTTAGCTTTGAAAATCTCACTGTGTTTTCTTTGAAATAATAGTGATGGATTTGTAGATCATACTGTTCTTTGGCAAATAAGAAACAATTATCTGTTTTAGTAGAATTTCCAAAAATTAGAAGATGCTTCTCTACTGCACAGTCATCACTAACTCACTGTTACTTTTTGTTTTATAATATAAAGACTTTCCATGACAATTATGAATGTGAGCACTGAAAATAGAAAACCCCGAAGATGAACTAGGGCCTTGCCACTTACTACCTGTGTCACCCTAGGCAGATAAACAAATTACATAATCTCATAAACTCATGTATAAATTGTAACAATGATTTTAAGAACAACACTTAGCACAGGGCTTGTTATATAATGAGTTCTCAAGAATTTATGGTATTTGCTATTTTTTTTGTTCTCAGTAATAGATTAACATCCATCAATTATGTATATACATAAACAAAGAAAGTTATCAACAACTTCCAAAGTTGGTGATGAAATAACATCAAAAACCACATAAATTTGAAGTAAAATAAATCCCTGTTGGGATTTACATAAAATATGATTTGTTCCCTAATGAAGAAAATATAATAAGAGAATATCAACCAAGATAAGCCAGAGGTATCTAGAGGAATACAAATCACTATCTCTGTAAGTATTCTGGAGCACTTGACCCTCTCTTTAGAGTGACAGTATGTACTATTTGGCTTTGTCAAAAGAAGACATAGCAGGTTCCAGTTGGCTATCTCAGTCTGTTGCTTATAGAGGTCAGCCATATTGTGATCTGCATGAATTGCTAGTTAGTGGTTGTAGGCACTCTGGGAATTCCAAGAGAGAGATATTAGCAAATTGCCCCAGTCACCACTCAGAATAAAAGTGATCGAATGTACCACGAAATAGAGGCTGACATGCTTCAGTCACCAGAATTCATCAAGAAGGCTTCTCCTGGTCAGTGTCAGGCAGCTAAAGAGATTTAATGTTAGCATGGATTTTATTCCATTATTAGAATTATTCATGCATACCACACAGCAGAGCCTTCCATTCTGCAATAGCATCCTGCATCCTGAGAGATCCCAAGATGTTGGGACTAATGACATGTTAACTAACTCAGGCTGAATCCTTATTCTCTGGTGAGTGAGCAAGATCAAGGCCTCAAAGGCGGTTTCAAAGGTTCATGACGATAAACCAGACCACCGTCAGGGATTGGTTAACAACAGTTCTGCAATCGTGATCAGCTCATGCTTGCCATATAGTCCAATGGGACTCTCGGCTGCGTGAACACACCCCCCCCCCTTGCTGACCTTTAAGCTGATTGGTTCCCGCCTAGCCCCCACCGTACATAAAAGCTGTGTGGCTTCCTCAATAAACGAGTTCCTGCTATGACGGGTCTCCCTGACCAGTCTGATTGTCCTCCGCCTGGAAGGCTGGGAGCAGGCGGTCAGTCGGCCCTACCTATCCCGGTCTGACCTTGTTGGGGAGTGTCCCCCTTCCCTTGTCGCTGGTCAAGAAGGGCAAGGGGGCTTAAGACCCCGACACCAAGGTATGCAAACAATGACAAATATGAACATTTTCATAATTGATGTTTTTTGATACTGGGGATTGAACCTGGGGGCACTTTACCACTGAGCTACATCTCCAGTTCTTTTTACTTTTATTTTGTTATTTTTAGATAGGGTGTTGCTGAATTGCTGAGGTTGACCTTAAACTTGTGATCCTCTTTCCTCAGCCTCTCCAGTGGTTGAGGTGATAGGCATGCACACTCACACCCAGCTTCACAATTGAAAAAAAAACTTTTGCAACTATGAATACATTCATTTCTTTGGATTTTTTTTTCACTAAATTTCCAAATCAAAGATGAAATCACTTAAAAAATCAATAACAGCTGTTAAAATGATGGTATAATAACAATTACAAAGCTTTACAAATGAGCTTTTCATAATTGTATTATGACATTTAAAAAGTAGTTTTAAATAATAGGATACTTTGTCACATTCCACATGGGAGACTTGGAAAAATAAATACACATAAGCAACACACACACAATATATAAATATTTGCATACTGTGGATAATCAAATCACACAATTGTAGTGTGTGTATGTATATGTATGTGTGTGTGTTTTTGAAGTATTAAAAATTGCAATGACTCACTTTGGAGGCTAGATAAAGTTGAGAAAGGATGGACAAAGAGGGAAGATTATCTTCTTTCACTATGACTTCAATCCATTGTCTGAGATTATGGTAAGCTTTCAAGCCAATGGTGTAAGCAACTATTTCTTTCTCATAATCCCTAGAAACTCACAGAATACATATCAAATTGAATGTTTGGTTATACACTCAGATTTCAGAAATACTACATTATTGTTAGTTTCAATAACCTGTTCATTTATTTTATAAACTTTTAACAAATGGATATTACATTCTGGAATTTGTGCTAGGCTAACAAGGGTGGGGGTAAGATGAGAGACCTTCATCAAGTAGGTTTTAGGTTGCTGAGAAGAATAGAAGTAAAGGAAGACCATCACATGCTGTGATAGGTGCCACAAGGAAGGCATGTACATATTGATTGGGCAGAGAAATGTCTTCTTTTCCATACTAGACATCAAAGAAACCTTGTGAGCTGAACTGAAGAATGAGTAGGAGTAATTGATGGGGAGGAATTGGAAAGGGCTCTTCATGCAGAGCAAAACTCAAGTGGAAAGTTGGAGAACATACTGAGCATTTGGGAAAGAGCAAAGAATTCAATATGGTAGAAAGAGAGTACTTATGGGAATATCATGAGAAATAGGTCTATAGAAATGGGTTGAATATTCTTTTATGTGTAATGAACTATGTGCCCTAGAACAAAGGAAGAACACACATTAAAGAGCATTTTGTTTGAGGTATCATAACAGTCATTATGAGTTTGGACTCCAGAATCAAACTGCCTTGGTTGGATCTAGGTTCTGCCACTTACTCATGAAGTAGTTTGGAGCAAATTATTTTAACTCACTGTATCTTCCACAATCATCTATAAAATCAGGGTAAAAATATCATCTATCTCATATTTTGTTGAAGATAAAATATGTTAATACATATGAGACATTTAAGAGTCCGACCCAGTAAACTGTTTTGCTACTTCTATAAAAGTTACAAAAGAGGTAAGGTTAAGAAAGGCCTACATGATCCTACTATGTCTTGAGAACCACATGTGTAGGGTGAGAAAAGGGAATGGGTCTTCTTGACATAAGGGAACTGAGGGGAAGGGGATGTAGTCTCTCTCTCTCTCTCTCTCTCTCTTTGACTTACCTCAGATGTGAGATGATAGAACCTTTTAAAATCTTCCTCAAGCACTAGAAGGACAGTAGCCTGAGGAGATTAGTAGTAGCATATCTGGATTAACTCCAACCTGAGTTTGAACAAGGCATTAAAAGTACTTTACAGTAAAGGTTTAAATCTCTAATTCAAAAATTAAGGATTTTAACTCTGTTGCTACCATTGGTTAGAAATTCTAAGATTGAAATATTCATACAGAAATATTCATTTTCACATACAAAACTGAAATTCCATTCTGGCAACAACAACCTGGAGTTAGTATAGATTCCACAGGTACAAGGCATTGTCCCTAACAAGATTGCTCTTCTTTAAATGCCAGGTGTGAGCTTGCCAGTACCCAGGCCACCCATACCTCTGATTAACTTGCTATAGATTTGGGGATTCCCATGATTTCATCAGGTTTAACAATTCCCAAGAATAACTCACAGAACTCAAGAAAGCACTATGCTTATGATTGTAGAGTATTATAAGTGATACAAATCAGAGCTCACCAAGAGACACACAGAGAGTAGGCTGGGAGGGTCCTGAAGGTCTTCTCCATGGAATCAGGACATGTAACCCTTTGGCAGTCAATGTGTTACCTATCAAAACTCCAAGTAGCCTCACCATTCTCCCTCTTTCTCTAGCATAAACATAGGTGCAGAGGAGATTAAGGTCAGAATTCCATTTTTCATTTTCCCAGTAGGTTTGTTCTCTTTAACTTGGCTTCTCTTTATAAGATTAGGAAATTATAACTCTTTGAAACATTAAAATTTTGATTCACTTGGAAGCTTTTATTAAGGTATGAATAATAGGAAGAACGTTACTAGACATTTGGAATGAATTGATCCATTGCCTAATTATCATACTAACAATTCTTTTTTTAAAAAATGATTTGAATGCTCAAATCACTTAGGAAACTTAAAAATACCATTTTCAATGAATTGTTGTGGTGTTTATATATTGAAGTTCTCCAAAAGATGTACAAACTAGAAACTATAAGCCAAAAATGAATATTTTTAAATCATTATCACATTGAATTCTTTGCTAATTGTACAATTTTATATAGAGAAAAAATTTAGAACAGCTTCCAGTTTTCATGAGATAAACCCTTCTGCATTTGAAGTTTTATTTTATTATACTGCACTTTTAATTTATTGGTTAGTATTATGTTAATCTATCTACATAACTTTCAACATTTTTTCCAAATTTCTTTTTGACTTCCAAAGAATCTAAAACAAATGATAGCACATAGGCAAGACACAGCAGCTCCACTTGTCTGCCCATAGATGAAGAAAGGCATTAAGTGAAGAAAATAATCATTAAAGGATTTTTTACAGTTGGCTGAGGGATTGTTATGATTGGGATGGGAGGGACATTAACTTACACATTTCTCAAAGCAAAATACAAGGATATATTTTACAAGTTAAGGAGGTTTTGCATTCTACAAAGATCATTTTAGGAGAAACAGCTGAGAAGTTCCGGAATATCTTTCTATCTAAATGTAGGAGATTTAGGCGTAATTGATCTTTATTAGATTTTAGGAGTTGAGTACAAATACCCACTACAGTGCAGAACCTACACAGGTAAAGGCCACCATTGTAACAGTACACCTGTGCTCCTGTCATCCACCTGACTCCTTAGTTCACAAACATTCAGTGAAGTCCTATGCTTTGGTAACAATCACATCCTAACATTTTGAGGGGAGCTGAACAAACATTAGGTTAGTAGTTAGATGACTTACCACTGTTATCCTCCTCTATGGATCCTACGCTTCAGTTTCTCCAACATCACAGACACAATACATAGTATTTGAGACATAATCCTTACTATGCTATTGAAAGGATTCAAACTTCACAAATTCATCTCTTTGGTTTCAAGAGTATCCAAGGTTTCTCAAAAGTAATTGTGCATGAACCTCACAGTTTTCCTTTTCACAGATGTCACCCAACAAGGGTGCTCTAGTCTCAGGAAATCAAAGTTCAGAGACATAAAAAACTTGCTCAAGGTCATAGATCTAATGATGAATGCAACTGGGAAACAATGTCACATTTTCTGACACCAAAATCATTGCTCTTTTTCCTACACTAAGTTTCTACCCTAATGGACACACAAAACAACTTTACCTGAAGTTAATCTCACAATCACTAGACAAGTGGGGTCATCTTTCTCTCTCTAAAAATTGATTCTATTCTGATTCTGTTGTGGTTTATAAAGAGACAGGAGTGAAATTCTTAAGAATTTAATTGTCATAATCTACATAAGGAATTATGATGCCTTTGTCTTAATGGGTATAAGGAGAGTGGGAAAAAAGTTGACAGATTTGGTGTACATAGCCTTCCCCTGACTGTTGGTGAATTATATGTGAGTAGTAAGGAAAAGAAAAAATGCAAGTCTGATACCAAGGTTTTCAGCTTCAGTAGCTGGATGAACAGTTAATCCATTTTCTAAAATACAATAGAAAAGGAGGAGAACATATTTGGATATATTTAAAGGAATTAAAGTTTTAATTTTTCCAAGTGATTTTGAGTCAGTTAGCAGACATCCAAGGAGAAATATCAAGTGGGAAGTTCAAACACATGTTCAGAACTCAGGACTAGAGATATAAATTTAGGAATCATTGCTATATAAATAGTAGTTATATCCAATGGGACTGAGTGAGATTATGGAGAAAGAGAAAAAAATATATACAAAGTACAGAAGATAATATTGGAATAGGGATATAGCTCAGTGGTAAAATCTGGATTTGATTCCCAGAACAGAAAAACAAAAACAAAACAACACTTTAGGCTCAGATAAAGGTGAAGAAACAGCAAAGGATACCAAGAAGGAAGGAATAGCCTATGAGGTAAGAGACAAATCAGAAGCACAAATTTGTGCCAGAAATATGAACATTTTAAGAATGAGAAGTCAGCTATGTCAAATATTGTTCAAGGTCAAATAGCCAAAATATTTGAGTAGATTTTTATTCAAAGAATATATACAAATGGGCAACATGAACTTGAAAAAATGCTCAAAATCATTAATCATTAGGAAAATGCTAATTAAAATCACAATGATATAACATTGTACCCCCACTAAGAGGCTAAAACTGAAAAGACACAAACGTTGGTGAGGGTGCAGAGCAATTAGAACCCCAACATAGTCTAATGGTGTAAAATGGTACAATAACTTTTGAAAAGAGTATGGTCATTTTTTGAAAAGTTAAATTCAGAGTTACTAGATTATCAGCAGTTCTACTCCTAGGTATATACACTTCCTTGAAATGAAAACATGTTTGCACAAAAATTTGTGTAGCAGTATTATTTACAGTACCAAAAAATAGGAACAACTCAATGTTTGTCAACTAATGAATAGATTAATAAAATATAGTATAATCATACAATCTGAAGGAATAAGATGCATTACTGATATATGCTATGAAATGGAAGAATTATATACTAAACATTTTTAAAAATCACAAAAATATGAAATGTCCAAAATAAAGAAATCCATACAAAGTAGATTAGTTATTATCAGGAGTTGAGAGAAAGGACAGTAGGGAGTGACTGTTATAGGTACCATTTCATTTGAAGATGAGGAAAATATTATGAAATTAAATATTTACAATGCTATTTGTGCAACTTTATGATTCTACAAAAAACACCAAATTTTTACTTTAAAAGGGTGAATTTTATAGTATAAAGTTGTAATTTAGAAAAATTGTTGCCTTTGGAAACTAATCATAATTACTCAGCAGAATCTATGATTTAAAAAGAGAAATAATTAAATATTCAGTTGAATAAATATAAAGCACTACATTGGCAGGTTGCAAGGAAAATCATTCTCAAAGGAAGTTTGTATCATTGAATGATTCAATTGAAAATAAGAATGTTTGAAAATACATAAGATAAATGGTTTAAAGCCTAGAAAAAACTTAAAGGAAAACAAAAGTGAAATACTTTAGAACAAATGTATACCAAAAAGAAGAAAATTAAATGAATTCAATGATGTTTACCTGAAAACTATGAGCTAAATTTTTAAAAATCTTTTAACATTTTTTCTTTGTTCTAATTAGTTATACAAGGCAGTAGAATGCATTTTGACACATAATACATAAGTGAAGTATAACTTCTCATTATTCTGACCGTACACGAGTTAAATGGGTCATGTAATCATGTACGCACATTGGGTAGTAATGTCTGATTCATTCTACTATCCTTACTACTCCCATCTTGATTTAAATGAATGAAATTTCAAACAGAAGGACATAAATAACCACAGGTATAGTAAATAAAATTTGAAGACAAAATGATCATTTATTTAATAGTACATTTGAGAAACTAAGCAAATTAACATTTCTAAGAAAAAAGACAAGTACACCAAAATGATCAATGAAAACTATAATTGCCAACAATTGTATAAAAAAAAGAAAATTATCACGCACTGAGTCCTAAAAATTACCAAATCTAGCTCACTGCATAGATGGTTGGATTTTCAAAAATTAAAAAAAAAATGAAGATTATGTAAGTTTTCCAGAGAACAGAAGACAAAAAGTCACTTTCTGCTTGTAGAGATTTTTAGCATCTGAACCACTTTCTCATTAGGACAAACGTTAACATCACATGCAGTCTGGAAGGAGGCAACATAACCCCCCACCCCAGGACTGAAAGAATGAGTGAATAGAAATCTCTCTGTACCCTTCCTCCAAATCATCTAGTCTTCAGACTGGTTCCTCCTGGAACTAGTGATTCACAGAAATAAAGGCAGATTAAGATGTGCACCACAGCTAGAATCAGTGTCTAATATCTATTAGTGACAGCAGGAATAACATCCTAACCAAATCCACTGGTGTGACCTTGATTTTACTTATAGCTATCCAATTCCCATATTCCAAATTTATTCACCATTCTTTCAATACCAGGTATGTTTTCTACTCAGGTTCTTTCTATGCGAGATGGCCAGAAAGTTTCCATGCTTATGAACAAGAACAATAGTTAATAAACTTGGGATAGAATAGATCAAAAGAGAACAAATGTCTGAGAGACTTGGGAAAAAAAGTCTTTATAAATGGGGAGATTTGTCAATTTCATAGTTGGAAGAACTTCACTTCCGTAAAGCATTGTAAAGATATCACTTTCTTTGTCAGCATGATAAAGATGTCACTTTTCTCTAAATTTAATCCTGTTCAATATTTAGAATGCCAACAAGATTTTTTTTAAGGAAAGATGAGTTGAAAAACAGATAGCAAAATGTATCTCATAATTTACATTTCTATGTAACTATAAATAATTTAGTAGGCAAAAAAAATAACCTTTCACATCTGAAAACATCAGGAAGCCTAGGTAATTAAAATGGTGTGGCACTGACAAAACTATCAAGTGAACAGAATAGAGAATTCAGAAGTAGAAGAGAAAATATTAAATTTTAGTATTGTAATAAAAGTGGAATTGTACATAAAGCATGAAGACTTTGAGGTACATAATAGTAGAAATTAGTTTTACACAGAAGGAAATAAATATGAGAGACAAAAGCATTGAAATTTTAGAAGGCAATACTGGGCAATATCTTTTGATAATGGAATAAAAAAGATTCTCTTGAATCAAGTGAAAAAAATTAGAGAAATTTGGAGTGGGGTTGTTGCTCAGAGGTAGAGCACTTGCTAGCACATGTGAGACACTGGATTTGATTCTCAGCACCACATAAAACTAAATAAACAAAATAAAAGCATTATGTCCATCTACAACTAAAAATATTTAAAAACAAACAAAATAAATGCTACCTAGGATTAAAAAAAATTAGAGAAATCAGTTTCTTTGATGGATAGAAAGGATTTATCTTAAGTGAAGCATACTGTAGAAAAAGTCTCACACAACTGACAGAATAGAGAAAATATTACATTAGGACACAGGTAGCATATATTTCTAGAATACGTCAGAAACTCCTGAACATCAGCAAGAAATATTCATGAAACTCAAAAAGAAATAAAGAAAATATTGTGTCCAGTTATTAAAGGGAAATGCAAGTAATTAATAAGTATATGAAGAGATCTTCTCATCTCCAATAGAAATGCAAATTAGAGCAATAAGATATCTCTATATAACCATCTGAATGGGGAAAAAATTGTTTTTGATTTTAAAAAATGTGTAGGTGAAGATGTAGGAATTTGGAACACATTTGCCCTGCTGTTGAAGATTTTAATTTTATACTTTCACTTTAGAGTGTGATTTTGAAGTATTTACAGAAATAAACATGTGAATACCTTATGACTAAGTAATCCCTCTCTTGGGTCTTGGGAATATACCCCAGAGAAATCTTACCCTCATGTATGAGTTACATACACAAGAATGTCAACCATGACATTATTGTAGCATAGAATTGGAAATATTTCAGTAATTTTCTATATACCACCAGTCTTTTCCAATTCATCCTGTAAATTGTTGCAATTTCAACTTCTAAAAGATCAGTTTTGGTCAATCAGAAGCTTGAAAGCTGTCAAGATTTCTTATCTTTTACTAATTTAATACAAAACTATTCATTTACCATCCAATAGCAGTAGCTTAGGTCCCTAAGGGCCTAATATATTTATTTCTACATTTACAAGTACATACAGATGTATATTTAATTTAACTATGAATGGGCAGGAAGGGTGATAGTGAGGTAAGAGTTTAAGGAGGCCAAGATGTCAGAGGCAAGATACTGGAAAAATGCCAGCAGGACTACAAGACAGCAGGACTACAAAACTGTTACTGTTTACTATAAGTCCCAGTACCATGATGACTCATACCACTGAAGGCTTATTGCCATGGCAACTCCTGCCACAGGTTCTGTATTCTAATTCAGCAAAAATCAAAAATCAAGTAGCCAATGGAAGTCATATTGCAATCAGCAGAAAATAAAGTAACCAATATGAAAAAAAAAAAAGGGGGGCAAGGTCCTGTGGAGAGGACCAAAGCACAGTTCAGCATATTAAGACAAGACTCACCCAGACATTGGGGCCTTGAGCCACAATCTCCCTTGGCCCACTGTTCTACTTTATAGAGTGTTACTCTCACTTTCACTCTCAATAAATATAAGTTCTGCATCTCTTGCTCAATTCTTTGTTCAAGGATGCCAAGAACCTGGACCTCAACCGGACACCCCACACGTATCAATAGTATTCCAGCAATGTCTTGCGTGGTCCCTTCCCTACACATTATTGTTTGTTTGTTTTTTGTTTTGTTTTTTTGGTTTTTGATACACATCATTAATATAACTTGTATTTAAGAGCTTAATTTTCTTATATTTTCAGGTGATAGTTTTTGAGATGGATCAACATGTGTAGAAAAAAATTCTAATCACGGTGATTTTTTTTTTTTCACGGAACTTGTGAATTGAGGATACCCAAACAGGCATTGTCCTCCTTAAAATCTGGATTCTTCTTGGCAATTGTACATCCTTGCCATGAGCCCATCAGACATGTCTTCATTTGTTTAAATTGGACACATTACGTTTTTATACATAGTGATCCTGGGACCCATAAAACTGAGAGCATCTAAGGAGATAAACATATAAGGGTGGATATGACCAGAACAGAAAAATACATGCTTGAAGGTTGTTTTCCCTACACTGGAAAAAGGCCTAATTTAACTACCAAGATACCTTGTTTCTGTACCAGATAATAAACTTGTGGAAGTGCAAGTCAAACATAGTAACCAGAGACTCAGAAGAGATAAAAAAAGAAAAAGGAAATTGTAACCTAACTCCAGTTGTTAGCAGAGTCGAACCAGAACATAGCAATCTGCTACTAGAGCACCTCACATAAGCATCACCCTTTATATTTTACAAAGCAATTTAATAAACATTATCTCTCTTAGTCTGAATTTCTATTGCATGCTGATTGCACTGTGATGTCAGAGATGTCCATAGCTTGATTTTCAGAACCCATGAATGTACTGGATTACACAGCAAAGGGGAATTATAATTGCAGACAGAATTTAAGAAAGATTACTCTGGATTATTCAAATGGGTTCTATGTTATGACAAAGTTCCTTAAAAGTGGAATAGGGAGACAGAAGAAGAAAAACAGAGGGAAAATTGTTGCAAAAGAAAGGTACAAAGAGGTGCCTTGCTGATAACTTCAAAGATAGAAAAGTGGGATGAGGAGCCAATGATTACAGATATACATAGTGTCTAGAAGTTAGACAAGACAAGGAAACAGATTCTCCTTTCCAGTTTCCAGAAGAGACAGTCTTGATGGTGCCTTGATTTTAACTCAAGGAGCCCCACACCAAACTTTTTAACTACAGTATGTAAAAGAATATATGCTATTTTAAGACAATAATTTTTACGATTATGGAAAGGGTATTTATTAGATTGGCTTACACAGCCAGAATCTGGATAGTCCACAATGGTCATCTGTAGGCTGGAGAGCTGGAGGAACTAGTAGCTGCACAGTCCAAGAACAAGAGGGATCAACAATGCTACCCCAATTCAAAACTGAAGGTTTCTGGAAACTCCCTGGAGAATCACTCGCAGAGTCTACTTTGGAAGAGCGAAAGAGCGAGAGTCTGATGTTCTCAGGCACTCACAGTGGCAATCAAGAACCTGTTCAAGAAGAATTGAGTTTGCATATGTTGCTTCCTTGTTCTTCCCACTTTTATTCCATCCAAGTCACCATCCTATTGTACAGTGCTGCCCATGCTTGGGGAGGGTCTCCACTTCAGTTCCTTATCCCACATGCCAATCATTCCTACACACACCCTCATTGACACATCCAGAAGCCTCTTAATCATCAGCATCTCTTAATCCAATCAAGTTGACAACTCAAATTAATCATACAAGCCCACCTCTTAATACAATAAATTTGTGGTCATTCATTACATGACTATTTAGAAACTAGTATAATACCCTCCAGAAATTTTTGATATATATCCTCCATTAAAGGATCTTTCCATACCTTCTCCTCTCTATTGCAGGTATATTCCATGACTAGGGTTGGCTTCATCATTTTTAGCACCTTTCAACCTAAAACATTTAACAGTGTTTAATGAAGAAGAGTGTAAGGGTTTTATTTTGATTGTTTTCAGTCTCTTACCTTTTAATCTGTGGTTAATATTTTAGTTTGTGAGTAACATTCTGAGACTTTCCGTATTATACTTTGTTTTTATTTTTTTTATATCAATTTCCACTTCCTGAAAGCACTTTTCATTCATCTAGTGCCTAGCATACAAAAACAGCAAAGTATATGATGAAGATGAAGAAAAGAAGGGAGGAAAAAGGAATGGAGGAAGGAAGGTATGGAGAGGGGAAGGAGAGAAGGAAAGAAGGAAGAAAGAGAGGAACAGAGAAGGAAAGAAGGATTAGAGGGAGGAAGGGCCTTAGCTACAAAGTAAAGCCTGAGAAAAGATATTAAGACAGTAGATATATAACAAAGTTCAAGATTTTAGCTTTACCCAACGCACAACACAATACCTGCCCAACCCAAAGTAAGTATTCTTTACGTATTTGCTGAAAAATTGTCTACACTTGTTTAAATAGTTGTTTTTTATTAAATGAATGCATATCAACCTTTCTTACACTTACTTAAGCACATTTAGGAATACTGCATCATCTATTATTGAACTTTTACTTTTCACAAATGGATTGGTCAAAGATTCCAAACGAACATGTATAGTCCAACAATAAGATGATAACAATTGAAAATGAAAATTGGAAACATTTTAGCTGTTCTTATAAAGACAAATCATATTTTACATTTATTTAAAAATAGAGACCTGCAATCTTATATTGAAAGTGGGAAAAATCACCAAGCTGTTGTCAATTGTACTAAGAAATTTCCATTATAATATGAATCATATGATGTTCCAAGATTGTGTGAGAATTTCTTTCCTTATACCTTTAGATTTTTTAATAACATTGCAATGATTGTACTAAGCTGTTTTTAGACTTCCTGAATTCCTGCCTTTGCCTCTCAACTCTACCACAAAATACTAAAATACTTCAGTATCTACTTCATAAAAGATTATTGCACCAAATTGTTTCATTGCTCATTGCTTGGGGTTTTTTTTTCCTGTTAGTCTCACCTCTCCTTGGATGGTTTCTTTCTTTCTCATTTTACTTCCTTTTTAGCAGGCAAAACTTATTTTATCCTTTAAATGACTGACATTTTTACCAGATTATCTTATAACCAAGTTTATCCTCATCTGGGCTTTTAAAACATTGCTGTTTATCCACTAGCTGCAACTATATTTTCCTTTCTAAGTAATTAAAATTTCGAGAGCCATATGCTCCTTCTTGTCTAAGTTGTATTCCTTTGGGTTTTGGCCTTAGTCTTCCCTGCTGTTGGCAAACAAAAGGAAGTGCTATCAATATGTAGGGCTCCCCTGAAGTGAAACCTAGAACTCAAAGGGGACACCTACTTCTACAGGTGGATTTAATTTTAAATTACCTTTTCAAAGCAGGTAATTCTGCAGGCTCCCTCTCAGATTGATCTGCCAAGCTGGGCACTTTGTTCGCATTATCACGGCTTCTCAAATTTGAGAACTACAGATGGTGAAGGCATATAAATTTAGTAGGGAAAGCAGGCTTCTGTAAGTATTCCTAACCATATAACCTATGATTGTCTTCCTTGTTTGCTTCTTGATAGAAGGTACATGAGACTTAAATGATTCACAATAGGAAATCCACTACTAGTTATACTTGCCTAATCTGCCTTGTTCAGCAGGTTCTGAATACTTAAGATAGAAAACCTATTTATTTCTAAGTAGGTCACAGATCTGAATACTATTAATGAGTCAAGCATAAGGTATTTTCCTATTAATAATTTATCTTATTATTGCAATTCCTCCAGTCTTTTTGCATCTCTGTTCTAGTTTCCATTTTACAACTGTATTTATGGCACTCATAAGAAAAATCATGCACATTTCCTTTTATTTATAAGTCATGGTTTCCTGATTTCTCGGTCTCTTGTTCAAAGCAGAGATGTACTATTGACCTTGCAATCTTTAAATATTAGACTTCATTCAAAAATGAGAAAGGATTTTCTCCTCTTTAGGTTTGGAATTCTGGTTTCTTTTCTTTGAATTTTTATTATCTCATTTTATTGGTCAAATAAACCTTTTGACCTCTCCCTTATTCTCTATATTTTTTGTGTTTTCTAAGAAGCACAAAATTCATTTTCATGTATTGCAAAGGACTTATAAAATAAATGTAGTCTGCTTACTTAAAATTATTTATATTTCCTCATAAAATCATTATCCCATAATAATCATTTTTATTTTCTTGAAGTTTGAAGCCATTAATACCAGGACATAAATACTTGGCACCATGGATATATGTAGGACATCACTGTTCATTTAAGAAATCAATAGATCTTTTCAGGTGATAAAAAGATCAACTTATAACAGAATTGCATCCTTATTATATGTAGAGAATTATTTTCTAAGGAAAAACAAATTTGTCACCAAGTTGATGCTGTCACCTGCTTATTACTAACCCAGAATTGACTGTATTTGAGAGGAATGGAAGCAGAGAGGTCAACACCTGTATTGCACAAATGTTCAAAGAACTAATAAACATTTAAAAATTATTGTAGCCCAAATGCACAATGTCAAAAAGTCCCAGAAAAAAATAAATATCTAGACAATTTAGCATGCTGTATGTTTCTTAATTAAACACAAAAGGACACTTTAGATTTCAATAGTAGAACATATCTATTTTAGAAACCCTAAGATACAAATATA